>NC_139689.1:45710991-46910991 GCF_964106915.1 Podarcis gaigeae
GGGACCCCTTAAAAACCACGGCCAGAGGAGGCCGTGGACATGGAGACTCGGCTGGCACCGTTAGCGCTCTCCCGGCTCGTGAAGGAGCCTTTTTAAAGGCTACGGATCGGGTGCCGGGGAGAAGCGTGGTGCTTTGAGTTCTCTGCTATCCCTGCCGAGCGCAGCCGCATGCCATCCGGCGGAGAGCGCTGACTTCTTCTATTGAAAATTTGGATCTAAAGAAGAACCCGTGAGTAATTGGAATATGGACTAAAAAAAAAAAGGGATAAATTTTTAAAAATTTGGAGCGAACGGGGGAGGCGGAAAAAGGAAGTCAGCCCACCCCTAAATTGTAGAAGAGCCAAAACAAAGGACTGGACAACTAAGATCGAGTGTAACTTTATTTCGCTGAATTAGCAACTTCGCGAGGGAAAATTATAAGATTGAGCTGGAGGAGAAAAGTGGAATTGTTTTAAAAAAGCAACCCCCCCCCCCGGAATCCCTGGAGCGATTCGTGAAACTGCCTGGAGAAAAGCAATGGAGGTTTTGACAGCTGTCAAAGAGCTGTCAAAAAGGAAGATTAAAATAGAGACTTTGTTATGAGGACTTTGCCGGTTACATTTGTTATAAATTGAACATAAACTGTTTCAAATATGGGCTAACAAGCTACTTGGACTGGTGGATGTGATTCTGGAAGGGAACTTTGCTACTGTAATCCATCTAGAGGAGCTGAGGGATATTGCATGTGTTTTTGACAGGAAACGTGAACAGTTGAATGGAACTTTTAATCTCCTGGGAAACTGCAGGAATGGAACATTATTTTGTCTACAGAGGTCTATACACTACAGGAAACAATGGAACTATTTGTTGGAAAATGAAAGGAACATGATGCAATGCTTTGCTCCTGAATAACAAGCCTCTGCAGAGACACTAGAAACTTTTGGAAAAAGAACATTTCTGTGGGAGAACAGAGAAACAAAAAGGAGGAGAATGATTGACAAGAACAAGGAAACAACAAGAACTGGACAGAACTGGGAGAGGGAACATTTGGGATATCCAGGTTTGACAAGCTTATGGAAACAAAATTGGAGTTTTTACTCCTGGATATAAAAACCTGGATAGAAGAAATGGGCCCCTTTTTTGATAGACTCCTCCTATGATTGGACATTCGTAATTAAAGACTGGCAAAGAACCTGAGGGACATAGTGTAATGTGGGAACTCCAGGAAGATATTAGAAGTAGAGGGATAGGTGAAACGCAAAGGGGAAAGAGGGGAGGGAAAGTTGGAATCCAAAGGTTGTAAAATCACTACTCATATTTATTTTATTTCCATCTGTACTATGTTTGAAAGGGGGGAACCCGTGGAAGGGAATAGATCGATCTTAGGGGATGGGAATTTGGATAAATTGGGTTATTGATGATGAGTGTAATTTGGGGATAAGAACTTGTTGAATTTAATTGCTTATTTGGAAGATTTGGAACACAAGAGGGGGTAGGGAGGGGAAGTCCCTGGTTATTGGCAAAAAGTTTATAAATTGGATTTAATTTGTTTTAATTTGTTTTAATTTGGAAAACCTTAATAAAAATTATTATAAAAAAAAAAGAAAAGTTCACTGTAATGTGAATTCACACTGGCTCATTTGTGCTATATAAACCCTTGCACTTCATTAAAAAGGGGAAACCGATTGTGAAGAACAATGCAGAGGAAAAGCTGGGACTGAGGCAGGGTGCACAGGGAAATGCAAAACAGCACAAGCAAACAGTGTAATAAAAATGCAAGGCCTTGAATGATTGACTGGAGTTGATGCACACCATGTCAGCGATTTTATGTACGTTTACCTGGGAGCAAAACTCACTGAATTCAATGGGACTTACTCCCTAGTAAATGCGCACAGCATCAAGCAGCTAGCCTCTTTTCATGCGCAACAACTTAGTGGAAAATAAAGAATGGCATCTCTTTGATCCTGGAGGAGTAGTACAGATTCTACTTACTCAAAGCAAAGCCATGACATTTGCAGCCCAACTTTAAGTATAGTGGTGCCTCGGGTTACATACGCTTCAGGTTACATACGCTTCAGGTTACAGACTCCGCTAACCCAGAAATAGTACCTCGGGTTAAGAACTTTGCTTCAGGATGAGAACAGAAATCGTGCTCCAGTGGCGCGGCAGCAGTAGGAGGCCCCATTAGCTAAAGTGGTGCTTCAGGTTAAGAACAGTTTCAGGTTAAGAACGGACCTCCAGAATGAATTAATTACTTAACCCGAGGTACCCCTGTATGTCTATTTCGAAGCAAGTCTTGCTTCAAGGGGGCAGGCTTTCCAGAAAATGTGTTTTGGATTGCAGCTTTAGTTGTGTAATAACAACAACAACAACAACAACAACAACAACAACAATAATAATTTTACTGCCCATCTGACTGGGCAGCAGTGTAGCATCATCTTCATGTATATCACACACTGCACCTTCAGGCTAAGTACACTACTTGAAATGTGAACCGACTCAGGGGCTCGTTTCACTGTTAAAAAGAATGTATTTAATACCTGCACTAGCCAGATACCATCCTTCGTATCTTCTACCAGCTCATAGAAGTGCATTTCCCCACTGAAGTTTGTGCTGGAAACAGACTCAGAGGCTTCCTCTTCCTTGAGAGCAGAATAAAGTTCGCCTTCCATCAGGTCTCCTATGTAAACAAACAAAGGAACACTCATTACAGTAAATGCCAAAGGTCGCAATTGCCAAAAGGATTCCGGAACAGCAGCAGAATAGATATTGTTGGGAGACGGCTAAGTACTTTTTAAGAGGAAAATCTACAAACACACAACATATGCTGCTTATAATGCAAACTCCAAAGTGATAAAGATTGCCAATACTTTCAATTTGAGTTAAAATGTCACTCAGTTGCATAGTGGGGGAAGGTCATGTAAAATCCAATTAGTTGGAACACCTGCTCAGAAATATTTATTTTAACTTCAATTAAAGCAGACCAGGAAGCGGGTGGCACTGTGGGTTAAACCACAGAACCTAGGACTTGCTGATCAGAAGGTCGGCATTTCGAATCCCCGCGACGGGGTGGCTCCGTTGCTTGGTCCCAGCTCCTGCCACCTAGCAGTTCGAAAGCACATCCAAGTGCAAGTAGATAAATAGGTACCACTCTGGCGGGAATGTAAACTGCGTTTCCGTGCGCTGCTCTGGTTCACCAGAAGTGGCTTAGTCATGCTGGCCACATGACCCGGAAACTGTATGCCGGCTCCCTCGACCAATAAAGCGAGATGAGCGCTGCAACCCAAGTCGTCCGCAACTGGGCCTAATGGTCAGGGGTCCCTTTACCTTTACTTAGCAATGATTAGCGATATAATATACCCAAAGTGCACTCAAACTTGAATGTTATTATGTGGAAGCCCCATTGTGGGTACTGGCCCATTAAAAAGCCTGCCATCCCAAATTCTCCCACTTCTACTAGCTATACCACCTCTCGTTTGAGCTGGTGTCCTTTGGATCTACAAGGTCCATGTCACAATTTATCCATTTGCAACAAAGGCTGCCCAGAGTTGGAGAAGTCAACACAGCGTTTGGATGCCCCTAGCATGTAATGCGAAATTCCCTCTTTAGCCTGAAAGCTACAGAAACGCAGCGGGAAAAGAAAGAATCTGCATGCAGGTCCTTGGAAGGGGTTGAATATTATGGCCGAGCTAAAATAAGGGCAGTGTGAGCATTCTGCAAAAAAAGAAAACAAAAAACTTTCTACTGGAAAAATATACCCCACCTAATTTTGGTGATTCTTTGCAGGAAGCCCTGAAAAATGGAGCAAACAGGTTCACTCATTGAGAGTGAGTGTAGGAAGCACTGAAACGTTTAACAACTGACCATTTTCTCAATATGAAGCCTCAGTGCTTCTTTTAAGCAAGGATTTATTTCCAAGGCAATCATGTAATCCAATCTGATAATCAAGGTGAGAGCATCATATCACTGGGACAATGTAACTGCTAGCTGGTTAGGAACACTTAAGCTCCCCGCTCCCCCCACCCTTTTAAAAATGGCAGCAAACTGTTCGGGAAAGAGTGTTTTTTAAAAAAAGCCAAGAGAGGAGGTGTTCATTAAACTTCTCCCAAACCCTGCTTTCTGCCTTAAAAATGTATGGGGTGAAAATTCAACATAGCTCCAGTTGGTTATTTCATTGCAGGGATAGGTGCCTGAGCCAAAGCCAAATATGCTGTATAAAATTATTGCACACCTATCAATCCCAGCTATTCCATGACGCTTTTACAAACGTTGGTGGATAAATTCCAGAAGAGAAACCAACCTGTAGGAGCAAAAACTAATATGGTGCTTAAGTGCTGAAATATCCTATTTTCATGATATGGGACGATCTGCTTTTTAAAAATTTATTTTTTGACAATAGCATACCTTTTATAAGATGCAAACGCTTAAACTAAGTCAAAGGAGAAAAATGCACAACCAGATCTTTGCTTGTTTTCACCAAAGCAATTCCTATTCAGTTTGGTTAAAAACTGGCTCTCTGTTCCATAGAAGGAACTGTGTCGCTCTTTTCTGTTCACACAGGCAACTTCTTCCAGCTCAAAACTCTCTTTTACTTGGAAATAAGTCTCAC
Source organism: Podarcis gaigeae (assembly GCF_964106915.1). Lineage (NCBI taxonomy): Eukaryota > Metazoa > Chordata > Lepidosauria > Squamata > Lacertidae > Podarcis > Podarcis gaigeae. The sequence continues at coordinate 45,715,580 of NC_139689.1, forward strand.
TAAGACCCGTGGGGGATAGCCACATGCAAGTATGGTGTTTCAAGAGCTCAATGTGCACTAAAAAGGGACACAGGTGGCGCTGTGGGTTAAACCACAGAGCCTAGGATCAGAAGGTCGGTGGCTCGAATCCCCGCGACGGGGGGAGTTCCCATTGCTCGGTCCCTGCTCCTGCCAACCTAGCAGTACAAAAGCATGTCAAAGTGCAAGTAGATAAATAGGTACCGCTCCGGCGGGAAGGTAAACGGCGTTTCCGTGCGCTTCTCTGGTTCGCCAGAAGCGGCTTAGCCATCCTGGCCACATGACCCGGAAGCTGTACGCTGGCTCCCTTAGCCAATAAAGTGAGATGAGCGCCGCAACCCCAGAGTCGGCCACGACTGGACCTAATGGTCAGGGGTCCCTTTACCTTTACTAAGTCCCGTGGGGGATAGCCACATGTAAGTATGGTGTTTCAAGAGCTCAATGTGAACTAAAAATATTTCCTTCTAGTCTCATTTAACTTAAGTCTGCAAATAGGAACATTAAATTTCTCTCTCAAGGTGTCCTTTAGGATTCTGTATTTTGTTTGGATCATCAGTAGTTTCCTCTCTTTACTTTTCTAATCTACTTCATATCTTAGCCATTTCTACAAAGGAGCCGTTTCTTTTAAATGACCAAATTAGTTTCAGTTACAGATAGGTAGTCGTGTTGGTCTGCCATAGTCAAAACAAAAAAAAATTCCTTCCAGTAGCACCTTAAAGACCAACTAAGTTAGTTCTTGGTATGAGCTATCGTGTGCAGGTGTGTATCTGAAGAAGTGTGCATGCACACGATAGCTCATACCAAGAACTAACTTAGTTGGTCTTTAAGGTGCTACTGGAAGGAATTTTTTTTTGTTTCAAATTAGTTTCATTCCAGTAGTCTTCTGAGAGCTTCCCTGCAACTCAATACATTACTAACTGTGCAATACCGTACACGCCCACTCAGAACTATGCCCCATTGAGTTCAATGGGTTTTACTCTCAGCTGAGTATAGGATTGCAACCAAAGTGCTTACCAACCTCAGGGTGACTGTGTATGCATTGACATTTCAGCTCTTAAAAGAAGATGGGAGGTTGGGGTACAGAACGAAGGTGCTATTATACTGAGAATTATGGGGAGCAAGAGTACGGCCATAGTTGCAAGACATGTCAAAGCAGAAGAATGTCAGCTAGATAACTTTTCATTTTCTTTCCAAGCAAGGACGCATTTCAACTGGTTGAAGATATCTTCTTAAAGCTCAATGTGCTTTACCAGTTGAATGTATGAAGACAGAAGGGGAAGCACCACTGAATTTAATGGAGCTTACTCCATTACTGCAATCGGGATTGCAGTCAATCTAATCCTAATTAACTGGGCATTATGCTACGTACCAGGGACGCGGGTGGCGCTGTGGGTTAAACCACAGAGCCTAGGACTTGCCAATCAGAAGGTCAGCGGTTCGAATCCCTGTAACGGGGTGAGCTCTCGTTGCTCGGTCCCTGCTCCTGCCAACCTAACAGTTCGAAAGCACGTCAAAGTGCAAGTAGATAAATAGGTACCGCTCTGGTGGGAAGGTAAACGGCATTTCCGTGCGCAGCTCTGGTTCGCCAGAAGCGGCTTAGTCATGCTGGCCACATGACCCGGAAGCTGTACGCCGGCTCCCTCGGCCAATAAAGCGAGATGAGCGCCACAACCCCAGAGTCGGCCACAATTGGACCTAATGGTCAGGGGTCCCTTTACCTTTACCTTATGCTACGTACCACAGCTTGTGGGTGTATATTCATTTTATTATACCATGGATCAACACAGCTTCCTGCACATTTTGAGTCTCTGTGGAGGCACAGCTAATGGATCCTCTTTGGGTGTGTGGCTGTCATGCCAAGCTTCAGGACTTTGAATATGGTAGAGTGGATTTATGAGAACCCCAAACCTCTACTATTCACTTTCACCAGATTCAGATGAACCAAAACAGATTCAGGTGAACCAATGCGTGGGATTAGTAATGGACTGGATGAGGGCCAATAAACTGAATCATAGAATTGGAAGAACCCCCAAGGATCATTTAGTCCACCGCCCTGCAATGGGGCAGAGATAGTGCTAACCCAGGCATAGGCAAACTCGGCCCTCCAAATGTTTTTGGACTACAACTTCCATCATCCCTAGCTAACAGGACAGGGATGATGGGAAGTGTAGTCTCAAAACACCTGGAGTTTGCCTATGCCTGGTGCTAACCATAGATCAGATACAATTTCCTTGAGATGATCTCAAAAGGCTGAGGATTTCGATGGTTGCACACTGGTTAGCATAAAATAAAGAGTTGTACAAGCAGGTACACAAAGCAATTAGCCAGTCTTACTCATTTATTCTCACCTGGCTGCACTTATTACTGTTTGGCGGACCAAAGCATTTATTCAACCAAAGAGCACCACTGTTATTATCTTTATAGACATATGACTTTCTGAAGGTGTTAACAGTCAGGTCAGAAATATGCTTACAATAAGGTATTTTTTATAAGATGTTTGTTCTGAAGCAGCCAAACCTTCAACTTCTCACTCTGCAAACAAAAGCTAACACTGAGGCAGACCTTCGCCATGCATTTCTCTGGCATTATTTTACTTCCTTGAATACATAACAAGGCCTTGCTTCTTGTTTGAAGCATATAATAAATTAATCGACAAAACAGCAATCCTTTCTTTTCTGAACAATGTGTTGCACGAAAGATACAATCTTAATACACACCTACAAGAGAGTAAATCTCATTCAGCTCAATGAGGCTTACTTCTGAACAAACATGCTTAGAATTGTGCTTTTTTAAATTACTTACGCACACCTGCTTGCATCAAGGCCAATAAGATTTACAACCAAGGAAACAAGCAGAGAATCTGATAGCCAGTATCTTGATAAACTTGTGACCTAACTTGTTACCCGGCCTAACAAAATGCCAGGCACTTTCTGATCAATGTAGAAGATATTTCATGCTAGTTTTGGGTGCACGTCAAAACAGCACATGCCACATTTCAAATTCTGATTCTTATCGGCATGTCTTAGATAAAGCCAGATATTACATCATGGTTCCTGATGATTTTCATCTGGACAACTCCCCCTGCCTCCCCCCAATCTCTCTGTTCTGTTGTATATTCCATGCTAGCCTGCTGCTGCCCTGTGCTTCTTCAAACATTGCCACATTTAAGCAATTCTCCATAAAAAGTTGGAAGGCATTCAAAGCGTGAGGTCACATCTGAGATTATTAAGCACATTTATTTAGTATTACTCCTTTCCCCTGCACACTCTGTATGGCTGTACACGATAGAAGTTATTGCAATATAGATGCTTAATAAAGAGGGGGGGGGGGAACGTATTCCAAAAGTTTAAATGCCAGCGAACTGACATTTTTTTCCTTACCTGATTTCTCAACCAGTTCCCTGACATCCTTCTTTTCCAGAAGCCCCGAGTAGCCGAGCCCCCTGCACTCCAAAATGGTCTTCAGCTTCTTGAAGCTGAGCGCCACCGGGTCCACCAACTGGGTGGCGAAGAAGCCCGTCTCGTACCACACAATGGCTTCAAAAAACCTGGCCAGGATAAACAGGACCAGAAAATAAAGAAGCAAGAAAAACAGCTTCAGCCACATCTTTCCTCCGCGCGGGTGGGGGGGGGGGGGCTCCTGACTCTCTGCGGAGAGAGTCAAGTCAGTCCTACAAAAAGAAAGAGAGAGAAAGAGAAATGTCTGGAGGGAAGGAAAAAAAGATATCCACATACACAAACAACAACACAACCCCCAGTTTGGTTGCTCCTGTCAAAGAGTCCCTTTCCCATTATCCCCTCATTCTTATGAAAAGACACAATGGCGGTGGGGTGGGGTGGGGGGTGGGAGACAGGATAACACCCACTCGCCTAGAGGGAACCCGGATATGGGGTGGGGATGTGGGGAAGAAGAAGAAGAAGCACCCCCTTCCATCCAGGGCACCCCATCATTTTAGGGAGGCGGTGTGGAGGTGGGAGTTGGCTATTTGTGGGGTGCTGAGGAGAACCAAGTGAGAAAGGTCTCTTAGGAGGGCGAGGAGGCGGCTGGGGGGGTGGAAATAATTTGGGGTGGGGTGGGCTCGCCCCCCCCCGCCAGGAAGCCATCTCCATCGGGGGGGCACCAGGCGGGGTGGCGCTGGTTTGGGGGGGTGGGAGAAGGCTTCAGGGGGTCGGGCAAGGACGGGGCTTTCGGTCGGCCAAGGCGCCGCCTCCTCCTCCTCCTCGCTTGTTTTACCCCGTCCCAGGCAGGCAGGCAGGCAGGCGGCGGCCCTACTCGTGTCGGGGCCGCCGCGGGCTGTGCTGCTCCTCCTGCTGCTGCGCTCGGGCTTCTCGGCGCGCCGTCGTCGTCGCCTCTCCGCGGCGGAGCAGAGCCCGGGCCGGAGGAGACATAACAAGTGACGTCGCGCAGCCGCGGCCGGCAGCCGAGGGAGGAGGAGGAGGAGGAGGAGGAGGAGAGGGAGGCGCGACGGTTCCGCCAGGCCGGGGTGGGGTGCGAGAGGAATCCTGCCCAGGCTCCCCCCAAGGCGGGCTCAGCGCTCGTTTACCTTGGGAATGTCCATGGCAGGCGCGCGCGCGCGCGCAAAGGCCCAAGCTGGGCTTTCCCCTCTCTCTCCCCCCCCCCCCAAAAAAAGGATGCTGCCTGCCTGGGTTGGCTTTCGCCCCCGCCTCTTTTCTTTTTCGGAGGCGTCCGCTCTCTCGCAGGTTTTGGCTCCTCGGGAGAGAAAGTCGCGCTGGGTTAGGTCTGGGTGAAACGGGCTCCCCCGGGGTAGACTCTGGAGCCGCTCTTGGAGGATTTGTGTTGGGGTGGTTTTTTCTTCTCCCCCCAAACTTTGGGATACTTCGCCAAAATTTGCACCACCCGGCGGGAAGAAACGTGTGCCTTCTGTTTGTGAACCGGGCCTTGGGAGGTCCTCGAGGTGAAGGCAGTGCCGGATTTACTAAACAAGCTATAGCTTGGGGCCCCACTCTCTTGGGGCCCCCCAAAAAAATTAAATGAAAAAAGTAATGTTAATATTTGTTGTTGTTTAGTAGTGTCCAACTCTTCGTGACCCCCTGGACCAGAGCACGCCAGGCGCTCCTGTTTTCCACTGCCTCCCGCAGTTTAGTCAAACTCATGCTGGCAGCTTCGAGAACACTGTCCAACCATCTCGTCCTCTGTTGTCCCCTTCTCCTTGTGCCCTCCATCTTTCCCAACATCAGGGTCTTTTCCAGGGAGTCTTCTCTTCTCAGGAGGTGGCCAAAGTATTGGAGCCTCAGCTTCAGGATCTGTCCTTCCAGTGAGCACTCAGGGCTGATTTCCTTAAGAATGGAGAGGTTTGATCTTCTTGCATGCAGTCTATGGGACTCTCAAGAGTCTCCTCCAGCACCATAATTCAAAAGCATCAATTCTTTGGCGGTCAGCCTTCTTGATGGTCCAGCTCTCACTTCCATACATCACTACTGGGAAAACCATAGCTTTAACTATATGGAACTTTGTTTGCAAGGTGATGTCTCTGCTTTTTAAGATGCTGTCTAGGTTTGTCATTGCTTTTCTCCCAAGAAGCAGGTGTCTTTTGATTTAGTAACTGCTGTCACCATCTGCAGTGATCATGGAGCCCAAGAAAGTAAAATCTCTCACTGCCTCCATTTCTTCCCCTTCTTTTTGCCAGGAGGTGATGGGACCAGTGGCCATGATCTTCCTTTTTTTAATGTTGAGCTTCAGACCATATTTTGCGCTCTCCTCTTTCACCCTCATTAAAAGGTTCTTTAATTGCTCCTCACTTTCTGACATCAGGGTTGTGTCATCTGCATATCTGAGGTTTTTCTTAATTGTATTTCAGTTGAACAATCACTTCGATAAAATACATGTTTTGTTATGTGCAAATGGCTTTGGATGCTTATTTGGTCCATAAATTACCATATAGCATATATTCAACACAAAAAATAGCGACAATTTGTTGTTGACACAGGACAGCTGGACATATAAAGGGCCCCATTACCTTCAGTAGCTTACGGCCTCATCAAACCTAAATCTGGCCCTGGGTGAATGGTAGTATACAGATTGAATAAGTAATCCTTCTTGTTCCTTTTTAACCAGGCCTTTGGTTGATCAGATTTACATCCTATGCCCTTTTAAAATGTGTGTTTGCGGGGGCGGCTATTGGGTTATTGTTTTTATTTTTATTACATATTTTGTGTTTTTACACCCCACCCCCCAGCTCCTTCTGGTTGCAGAAGGCACTGTGATTTTGTAGTGCAGCTAAGTGGATGAGACTTTGCATGTTGTAGGCATTTAGGTCAACTGCCCTGGGGTCTTCAGGTGAATGGTGGTATACACATTTAATAAATATAACAACAACAAGAAAAAGAAGTCTTCCCACTGTCTTTAGAAACCTAGTTACAGAAGGTGTGAAATTTTGTAGTGCAGCTTAGTGAATAATAAGACTATGCACATTAGTACACATAAACCTATGGTTTAGAAATGGAGATTGGTTTATGCAGCCCAGCTCCCCATAAAGATCCCTTGAGGTCCTCTATCGGTCAGAGAAATAAACAGCCAAAAATCATGTATAAGAACTACTACACTTGTCATTTGAGTTCTACTGAATCTAAACAGGGTGTCCTGCAGAGCAGACGCACCACATGCTCATTTATTTTCAGTGTGACATCACAATTTATTTGATATACACACTTCTGAGTAGACTTGGTTAGCTATGAACCGAAAAGTCCAGAATTCAATTTCCTCTCCAAGTCACCTTAGGCCAGAGTTGGGAAAACCTGTATCCTTCAGATGTTGTGTTTCAACTTGGCCGTGGCCAGTGAGAAAAGGTGATGGAAACTGAAGGACAACAGTGTCAACAGGTTCCCAATCACTGTAGCCTTACCTGCACCATCTACAATATGGGGATAAGAATACAGATCTATCTTACAGGGTATGTGAAGCACTGAAAGTACTGTTAAAAGATGCATGCATTTGCCACCAACATCTAGAATGTCCAATATCCAGTATCTAAAATGCTAATAGTTTCCCAACCCATTGGGATATTGGCAATGCTATTTTTCAAGAAAAAGAGGTGTCGGAGCTCACCACAAACACCTCCCTCATTCTCTTAGAATGGCAGTGGTACCCACCTGAGAGAAGCTGCACCTGAGTTCTGGCGAGTTCCAGTTGGAAAAAAAGCCCTGGATATTGGCAAGTGACAGGGTCATGGACTGTTTTACCTTGAAATCATCTGGTGCTATCAACATTTTGCATGAACAGGCTCTAGGCTCAGGAAGCCAGGAATCTGTATTCCTGTATTCCAGGAACATTGCTGTATTCCTGTATTCCAGGAACATTGTTAGGTAGGATTACTTGCCTGCAATGCTTTTCAGTTTTTGTTTTTCAGTATGCTACTCAGGGGTTGGTCTAAGAGTGTTCCACACAATCATACACACACACATATTCTAAAAAAAGACACCTCTTGTGGCTGCAGCACACAGTTTAAATGAATCCATCCCTAGGTAGTCTCTCATTAATAAGAACTTCCTTCTAATTAAAGGGGGGGGGAGAAGATGCTGATTGTGCATTTTATTTTATTTTGTTTAAGCTGTTTGGAGGTCTACTGTCAGGCGGAAAAGCGGGATACAAATATTTTAGATTTTATTTAGAGTCCTGAGAACTTAAGCTACAGGTTTTGACTCAGATGACTGGGGCAGCCCAACAGCAATTTAAAGTTCTGTGGATCAACCTGCCAGGTGCAGGTGTAATTGTAGCTGGTTTACCTGTGCAAAGAAGTGCTCACACAAGTAGTCTTTAGACTGCAATCCTATACATACATTACTAGGAGCACATAAGTAAGTTGGTTTAGGATTTAATCAAACCTTGTGTGAGAATTTTCAGGGGAGAATCAAAGGCGTTGGCTTCTTCTGCAATGGTAAAAAAGAAGTTTGCATCCCTTGCCAATCCTGCTTTCGCCTCCAGTCGATATTCCTCACACCAGTTTATATGCCAGGCCACAATGTTTCTCTATTACCAGGTCTTTGGCTGAATGAACATTTTGTGGGCTCTTGAATGTGTTTTTGGGAAGGATGTTAATGGTTTGTTGGTTATTTTATTATGTATTTTGTATTTTCATTTTGTATTTTTATGCTGTGATGTGCTCTGTGATCTTCTAATGAAGGGCAGTATACTAATTTAAGAAATAATAAAAATATTAACAGTCCCCTTTTGCGTATTTTCTAAAGAGCCATGACAGCATGTAAAGAATAACAAGAAGATACAATCTTTGCCAGTATTTATACATTTGTAAAAACGACAAGAACGAAATTAGGAGCTCGCTGGGCAGCTAAGAGTCCCAGACGCAGAACCAACAGATTTAACACAGCTCACAGATAAACAAATAAGGGGGAATCACGTGACGACCTATACGTAGCGGACGCGCGACGGAAGTTGGAGCCATGGCAGGAAGCCCCCCAAAACGCCACTTCCGCTTTCCCTATCTGTTTACCTATGACATCTCATGGTAAGCAAACCCGCCCCCTCCTCTCCCCACCCTCAAAAAGGGTGCTGCCTGATTCGCCTGTTCAAAGAGGCTGCTTTCATACAGGCCCTGCCCAACCTGTGTTTATTGAGAAATGACAAAATGCTTGTTTAGAAGTCTCAGGAAGGCTTCTGAGAGGAAACGACAGTCTGAGGTGTCTAAGTTGCTGCCTGAATGCACTTCGACTGCTTTCAAACGGTAAAAATAATAGACTTATAATACAGACTTACACATATCTTCTAATTTCCGAGTTCCCTTTAGCGCCTTTTTTTTTGTCTCGCTGAGATGGAAGTGACAGTTGTCGATAAAAAAAGCGGAGAACGCTGTACATACACAGCATTCTATATATATATAGACTCGCCCTAACTGACATATCCCTTCCCCACCTCCAAGTTGGAATAAGACCTACATTAGAAAGTGCGAATTGCTGTCTTCTCAAGCAGTGCTTTGAAGGAGTGAGTGTGATAGGAATTTTATGGTCTTAGATATATAGTAATGTTCATAAGTGCACCAACCAAGCACGTACATAGATCAGCACAGGAGGGCCAACCTGGAACCATTTTGATTCCTAAACTGACCAAATGATTTCTCTGCAAGGTCAAAGTGGGAAACCTCCCCAATGTCTCTTTCCTCACAAATCCTGCCTTAAGGGCACATTTAAGATATGAACAGGGTGTGAGCTTGCGAAGTGGCCCAGGAACTAAGTATTTATCACTACAAAAGAATGGCCAGGCTCCCCAGACAATCCAATCAAGTGACCATTAACAGGTAACCTGCCAGACAGGAGATAAACAACAACAGGAGAAAAACAATATTCAAATTTCTGTTTTAGACTGCCTTTCCGTGAGGTAGGTATTATATAACTGGGGGGTGGTCTTAGGTTACACCCCTTCTGTGATGTATGTATGATGTTTTTGGAGGTGGTCTTCAACTACAGGGTGGCAATTTCAAAAGTCTTTATAAGGCCTTGCACACCATTTTTCTGGGTCCCTCCTCCTCTCCTGTGTGTGAGGGGAGCACCCTGTTGCAACAGATCAATAAAGATCAAGCTTACTAGCTGCTTCGCTTCTCAATATTCTCTGGTTGGCCTCTGTTATTCTCTCCTACCAATAGGGAACCTATGTAAGGACTCTATATGGGCTCTAGGATACCCCAAAAGGGGAAAGGGCAATTTTTGTTTACAACACGAGGGAGAGCCTAGCGGCTTATTTCCCTCCGCTTGAGCTCTTACTGAGCTTCCACTTCCGCCTCGGGAAAACCAAGCAAAGGAACCCAGCAACTTTCACCCTCGTCTGTGTCGGCGCACGCGAGCTCCTCTGCACCTTTTTCCTACAACTACGCGCGCGCAAGCCTTGCGCAATCACGCGGGCGCTCCTCGAGGACCCCGCCTGGGCTGCCTCGAGCAATCGCCTGCGTCGCAGCTCCAACCTTCCGTAGGGGAGGACCCCCCCCCCCTCCTCCTCCTCCCCCGGTCCGTCCGGCGCGCTGCCTGCAAAAACAACAAGCCAGCCTCCCTCACACGGCGCAGGTTCTCCTCGGCCCGGTCGGTGGGGCCTCCGCCGTCGTCCGGTGGGGCCAAGGCCGGGCAGCAGGGGCCTGGGGTGGCCGGTCGGCCGCTCGTCGGGCGGAAGAGGCGATGGACCAGTGCGTGACGGTGGAGCGCGAGCTGGAGAAGGTGCTGCAGAAGTTCTCGGGCTACGGGCAGCTGTGCGAGCGGAGCCTGGAGGAGCTGATCCAGTACGTGGCGGGGCTGCGCCGGGAGATCCTCCAGAGCGAGAGTATGTCCGTAAGAACCAGGCGCTTTGCCTTTTCTCTAAGCAGCAGGCAGGCAGGAATCCGGCAGGTGAAGCTTTCCTTGCCCCCCCCCCATCCCACTGAAACTGAATTTTTTAAATATAATTTTTATTAGCTTTTTTAAAAACATATCATTTTCAACAGTAATTAAACCTACTTTTACATCTTATTCAAATTTTTGATTTCCATCAATCCTGTCTGAAAACTGAATTTCGACTCCCTTTGAGGAAAGTGCCTGCCGCACAGGGTTTCCCGACACCGCTTTGGGCGCTTTGTTGTTGTTCTTTGGGGGGGAAATACAGTGGTACCTTGGGCTAAGTACTTAATTCGTTCCGGAGGTCCATACTTAACCTGAAACTGTTCTTAACCTGAAGCACCACTTTAGCTAATGGGGCCTCCTGCTGCTGCCGTGCCGCCGGAGACCGATTTCTGTTCTCATCCTGAAGCAAAGTTCTTAACCTGAAGCACTATTTCTGGGTTAGCAGAGTCTGTAACCTGAAGGTACCACTGTATTACATTACAGTGCCGGATTTCGGTACGTATAAGTTAAAGAAGGTATAGTTTAGGGCCCCACTCTCTTGGCGGACCCCCCCCCAAAAAAAATTAAAGGATGAACAACAACCTGGATGCGGGTGGCGCTGTGGGTTAAACCACAGAGCCTGGGACTTGCCGATCAGAAGGTCGGTGGTCCGAATCCCCGCGATGGGGTGAGCTCCCATCGCTTGGTCCCAGCTCCTGCCCACCTAGCAGTTTGAAAGCACGACAAAGTGCAAGTAGATAAATAGGTACCGCTCCGGTGGGAAGGTAAACGGCGTTTCCATGTGCTGCTCTGGTTCGCCAGAAGCGGCTTAGTCATGCTGGCCACATGACCCGGAAGCTGTACGTCGGCTCCCTCGGCCAATAAAACGAGATGAGTGCCGCAACCCCAGAGTCGGTCACGACTGGACCTAATTGTTAGGGGTCCCTTTACCTTTTATTACATTACAGTGGTGGATTTACGTACGTATAAGTTAAAGAAGCTATAGTTTAGGGCCCCACTCTCTTGCCCCCCCCAAATTAAAGGATAAACAACAACCTGGATGTACATTTCCTAAATACAAGATAAAAAGCAAATAAAATAAAAACCTACACACAGCAACAGTGTTTTATGTTGTGTATGGACCTATTAGGTCCATAAATTATCATACAGCATATATTCAACACAAAACAACAGTGACAATTTGTTGTTGACAAAGGACAGCTGGTTATATAAAGGGCCCCATTAGCTTCAGAAGGTTAGGGCCTCATCAAACCTAAATCAGGCCCAGCGCACATATCATGCAAGGGGAAAGAAACCCTGTAAGTCTACTTGAAGGAAAGCTTCCAACTGCCGGATTTCTGGGTGTATTTGTTTTTTGGGGAAAATAGTGTCAAATTGTTTTTTGGGGGAGGGGGGATACCCCACGATTCTACGTGAACGAAAACTTCCAACTGTCAGGCTGTTGTTAAGAAAACCATGGTAACTCCGTGCTTGTCTCAGTTTCCCTTCCCACCGCCTCACAGTATCACTTTTATCCTTGTCTGGTCAGCTCTCGCGTAGTCTGCCTCTTGTTTTGAGACACCATTCAGTTCCCTATGATCCAGCTTGTTTCCTAGATGGGTATGTGGGGTGTTAGGGGAGGGGTAGTACGTCTGGTGGGGCAGACGTTGTGCTTCCTCTGGGGTAGTTTGTTCACCTTTGGTCGCTACCCTGCACTCAGCTCTCACCTGTGGCTCCTAGAAAATGTCAGCGTTTGACGGCGATCACTCTCCGGGAACAGCTTCAACTGGTCAACTAAACCAGGTGAGGGTAGCTCATGGGTCTCGAACCCTTGGTGAGTTAGGGACTTCCCCAACATGCGAAGACAGGCACCTGCAGATTGAGCGGATGAGACCAATAGTGGGTTCAACGGTCAAGAAAGTGGTTTCTGCATGTGAGGGGCAGATGGCTGATCACCCTATGAAAGTAGCCCTTCTAGGAGAAGGAAAACTCTTACCCAGAAACTCAAACTGTTTCTGCAAGGGACCGGTCCACTGTCCCTCAGACCTTGTGGGGGGCTGGACTATATGGGGGGGGGGGGAATGAACGAATTCCTATGCCCCACAAATAACCCAGAGATGCATTTTAAATAAAAGCACACATTCTGCTCATGTAAAAACACCAGGCAGGCCCCACAAATAACCCAGAGATGCGTTTTAAATAAAAGGACACATTCTACTCATGTAAAAACATGCTGATTCCTGGACTGTCCGTGGGCCGGATTGAGAAGGCGATGGGGCCAGATCCAGCCCCCAGGCCTTAATTTGCCTACCCATGCTCTTACCCTAAACCTCCACTTTTACCCAGATGTCAGCAAACTGTTTCAGCAAGGGGCCGGTCCACTGTCCCTCAGACCTTGTGTGGGGCTGAAGAAAAGGCTAAAGAATAAACCCTACACAAATCTGGAGTGGAATCCCTAAGACAGTTGGATGGTGACTTGTAAGCCTCCTTCCGTCAACTCCTGCAGCCAAGCTGGGGCCAAATGTATTGCTCTGCTTTTCTTTGGACTACATCAGCGAAGCCAAGAGGGGGGGGTCTTGTCATCTGAGCAAAGCAGTTTGACTTCACCACTGGAGGCACACTCCATTGTCTCTTAAGAGAAATGAATACAGTGGTACCTTGGGTTAAGTACTTAATTCGTTCCGGAGGTCCGTACTTAACCTGAAACTGTTCTTAACCTGAAGCACCACTTTAGCTAATGGGGCCTCCTGCTGCTGCCGTGCCGCTAGAGCACAATTTCTGTTCTCATTCTGAAGCAAAGTTCTTAACCTGAAGCACTATTTCTGGATTAGCGGAGTCTGTAACCTGAAGCGTATGTAACCTGAAGCGTATGTAACCTGAGGTACCACTGTACCAGCAACAGCAATAACTAATAACTAATTGTAGACACATATTTTTTTTGTCCCCTGAGAACGGTATGCTCCATGTGGCCTTAGTTTCCCTGTGTCAAAGGGCTGGGGTCTGTTACAGAGGGTGTTTTTATGTTCTCTTCCCATACCTCTTGTCTTTCTGCTGGGCTGGCTGTCTTGATTGCTTGGTTGTGTGGAACATACAGTTTGTCACATTATTTAACTAGAGAGGAAGGATCTCTTTCTCCCTTCTCTGCGCCCCCTCCCCAAAGGTTGCAAGAGAGAGGGAGGTTCAGAAACAGACATGGCAAACCCTGTAGTATTAATTTGCCAGGATGTGATTCATGGGTCTGATGAGCTTCTTCTGGCAAATTCAACACTCTTGGCATCAGCTACTTTACCTGAAGGGCCACTTTGAGAAGCGATTATGGGGTGGTGTCCCTTCACCTCAACTTCCAGTTCCTTGTTTGCAGTTGGTAATTTTTCTCATATGCATCTCTTGTTGAGTCTTTCACCTTCAGTCTGTCTGCTGGAAGGCCTCTCGGCTACCATCCCCTATTATGCCTAAAGATTTAGATGAATTTGAAAAAGGCAGTGGCGAGACTGACCTTCCTCCTTTGGCTACGGTTGTTCATATTTATTTATTTATAAGCAATATTTATATACAACCAGTTCATAAAAATATACCACAGTTCAGAACAGTATGAAAAAACTAAACCAAGCAATAACATGACAAGTTAAAAACAAGTTAAAAAGAAATTAATATCAAGCACAAGTAGACCATTGTAGGGAATGTACTCTTAATTGCCTGGTGGAATAGTTTTCCGTAGGCAGTTAAAAGTTGGCACCCACTGAATCCCTGTTCTCATTGTGTTCCACAAGTCTTGGGCCAGTGACACTGAAAACTTGATTTCGCATTGTTGTCAAACGAGCCTCACCAACTTGGGGAATTGAAAGAGATGATGTGGACAAAACTACTGCTGCTGTATTTTGGGAAATGATTTTCTAACAACTATAATTAAGTAGCTAACTATCAGCATGGCTTTCTTGTATTATATGGAGGAGGAGTTTGCCCTCTTCCCTGACGCAAGTGCTTGGCTTTGTTATTGACTGAGCAAAAAGAGCTAACTTAATTTGCTTACAGAGTTTTGAAAGATAAAAGGCTTTAGTTTTGAGATGCAGGAGACGATGTTTTGTTTTGATATCTCAGGACTGGGCAGTGATTAATCCATCCTGCCCTCCCTTGACCTCTTGTAATGAGTAAAAAAAAAAAGGAAGCCTTAATCTATTTCCACACCGGCAGGTAAGTTTACTCTTTCATACTGAGTAATAATGGCATTAGTCATTGGTGGTTCCTAAGTGAACATCCCAGAGAGCAAATGTAAACAAAGTTTACAATAACAAGTTTGCTGACTTTCCTATAACTGCGGTCTAATGTGCAACTGATATGTGTGTGTGTGTGTGTGTGTGTGTGTGTGTGTGTGTGTACAAACACACACACACACACACACACACACACACACACACACAGTCTGTTGAAATGATGAGACCGTATGTGTAATTCTGTGCCAGATTTCAGTGAGGCTATTTAGGAGTACGCATTTTATTTGGAAATACTGTTTTTATTGGCACTTCCTCCCAAGTAAATATGTTTAGACTGGGATTAAGCTGGGTGTTTATTTCAAAAGGAACGTCTAGAAGTTATTATTGAAGGCTGACAAAAGAGACCTCGCAACTTGGAACTGGGTCATAATGCGACTGTCTCAAATGTTGGAGCATGGGTAGGCAAACTAAGGCCTGGGGGCCGGATCCGGCTCAGTTGCATTCTAAATCTGGCCCGCTGAACAGTCTGGGAATCAGCTTGTTTTTTCACGAATAGAATGTGTTCTTTTATTTAAAATGCATCTCTGGGTTATTTGTGGGGCATAGGAATTCGTTCATTACCCTCTTCCAAAAAATATAGTCTGGTCCCCCTACAAGGTCTGAGGGACAGTGAACCGGCCCCCTACTGAAAAAGTTTGCTGAAACCTGTGTTAGAGAGTACAATTTGCATAGTGCACACATCTGAAAGTCCCCACACACCTGAGGGAGTGCTGATGACATTCTCACAGGGGGGCAGGAATTGCATGGTGGCACCAGTTTTATGAATGGCCAGTTCCATGCTGGGACTGTTGACGTAACGCATGTTATTTTCATTGTTGAAAGCTGAGAGCCGTGGTCATTTGACACAAAGAGACTATTGAGTCACGGGGCATTTAGACATCTGAACAAAGGATAAATCTCCATGAGGCTTGTAGATTTTTGTAGCTAAATGAGAAGATAGAGGGAATTATTTATCCAGTATCCCAGGAAATTTAAAGGCAGATACACCGCTGCGTCTTGATTAGACAGTGAAACATAGCTCTGCGTTTATGTGGCAGAGAAAACAGTTAATGGGAATGGTTTGCTGCAGCATGGAAGTGGCTCTTCTGAAGCGGTGCTTGAGGAACTGGACACTACAGATAAACATGGAGATAAAAAAGATCTGGTGGACCAGTTTCTCCTTCCCTCTTTTCAAATACCAGACTGGATGCTAGCACTTGAGATTTTTCTAGCTTCTGTAGTACTCTGACTAGCTTAGCTCCATGTTGTTGTTTAGTTGTTTAGTCATGTCCGACTCTTCATGACCACATAGACCAGAGCACGCCAGGCACTTCTGTCTTCCACTACCTCCCGCAGTTTGGTCAAACTCATGCTGGTAGCTTCGAGAACACTATCCAACCATCTCATCCTCTGTCGTCCCCTTCTCCTTGTGCCCTCAATCTTTCCCAACAATAGGGTCTTTTCCAGGGAGTCTTCTCTTCTCATGAGGTGGCCAAAGTATTGGAGCCTCAGCTTCAGGATCTGTCCTTCCAGTGAGCACTCAGGGCAGATTTCTTTCAGAATGGATAGGTTGGATCTTCTTGCAGTCCATGGGACTCTCAAGAGTCTCCTCCAGCACCATAATTCAAAAGCATCAATTCTTCGGCGATCAGCCTTCTTTATGGTCCAGCTCTCACTTCCATACATCACTACTGAGAAAACTATAGCTTTAACTATACGGGACTTTGTTGGCAAGGTGATGTCTCTGCTTTTTAAGATGCTGTCTAGGTTTGTCATTGCTTTTCTCCCAAGAAGCAGGCATCTTTTAATTTTCGTGACTGCTGTCACCTTCTGCAGTGATCACGGAGCCCAAGAAAGTAAAATCTCTCGCTGCCTCCATTTCCTCATTTCTTCTTTAATAATGTCACTCGTTATTAAAATTGTTGTTGTTTAGTTGTTTAGTCGTGTCCATGGGACTCTCAAGAGTCTCCTCCAGCACCATAATTCAAAAGAATCAATTCTTCGGCGATCAGCCTTCTTTATGGTCCAGCTCTCACTTCCATACATCACTACTGGGAAAACCATAGCAGCTTAGCTCCATATTTTTCCACAATTACATTTTTTTTTAATTTCTTGCAACTTTCAGAAACTATTGTGCCTTGAGGTTTTAAAACGGAGGGTAGAGTTCAAGAAATGAATGCTGTTCTTTATTTTTGAGAGGAGGTAAACAAAGTCTGCCTTCTCATGGGATGCACTATAAGCCAGGGGACTGCTCGGTATGACACAGCCTCTCCAGATACTTGAGCTTGCAGTGTTTCTACTTGCCTCGTCAGAGAGAAGAGACCAGGGGATTAATAAAGGGGTGAAGTCTCCAATTCTTCCATCCTATTCATCAATGCAAGTGGCAGCTGTTCTTTTGAACTGAGCCCGTGTGGTTCTCTGGAGCAGCACTTCCTGGACCTTGGTTTGGGGAGTGAGTGTGTGCCGTGCTGTGCAGGCAAATGGAAGTTGGTAGCATAGTGCCACACTTGTTTTATATATACAGTGGTACCTCAGGTTACATACACTTCAGGTTACAGACTCCGCTAACCCAGAAATAGTACCTCGGGTTAAGAACTTTGCTTCAGGATGAGAACAGAAATCGTTCTCCAGCGGCGCAGTGGCAGCAGGAGGCCCCATTAGCTAAAGTGGTGCTTCAGGTTAAGAACAGTTTCAGGTTAAGAACAAACCTCCGGAACAAATTAAGTACTTAACCCGAGGTACCACTGTACTTTGGTTCTCAAACAGTCTAGTTCATGAACAACTTAGAACCCAAGCATTGCAAACTCAGAAGTGAGCGTTCCGGTTCTTGAATTTTTTTTGGAAGTTGAACGTGTCCTGAGTCCTGAGCTTCCGTTTTTAGTGTTGTGCTTCCTTTTTAGAGAGATCGCGCTGATTGGGCCAGTGAGGAGAAGTCCCGGCAGCGCTCTGCAGCCCAGGCACTTTGAGGAGAGAGAGATCAAGAGAGAAAGAGATATTGAAAGATCACACTTATTGGGGCGGTGGAGTTTTAGGGGTAGTTTTTCAACAGCCTGGAACTGATTAATCCGTTTTGCATTACTTTCTATGGGAAAGCGTGCCTTGGTTTTGGAATGGATTAAGTTCGAGAACCAAGGTACCACTGTGTATATAAAAGCAGCAGTTGCTTCAAAAGACAATACATATGGGATAAATTTCATAGACCCATATCTCTGATTTTCAGAGGATGCCGCCGGTATTTCCACGACAAAACATTGTGTGGCTTCCCTCTCCCTCTGAGTTAGGCCTTTTAAAATGTCATATTAGCCTACGGTTTCCAAATACAGTGTAACCTCGGTTTTCAAATGCCTTGGCTGCCGAATGATTCGGAAGCCGAATGCTGAAAACCCGGAAGTGAATGCTTCTGTTTTCGAACAAGCCTTGGAAATTGAACAGCTTCCATGGTGCATTTTTCCATTTTAACCATTCACTTCGCCGACAGCCCTTTGATTTTTGTTTTTCGAACGGACTTCTGGAACGGATTACGTTTGAAAACCGAGGTTCCACTATCTTCACTCTTGTTTTAGCTGCCCCCCCCCCAGTATGGTTCTGCTAAATGTAATTTTCCTAATTAAAGACAGAATTGCCATTGAATTTTTGTGCTATATCCGGGTAAATCTGTCAGAATTACAGGTAACTGAATGCTGTGTGGAATATTTCTTTGCCAGGAGAAAAGACTGGTGCCTTGTTCTTTGTTAGACCTCAGCAGCTTGAACGTACCGCTAAGCTATCCCGAATTGCAGATAGTCCGTCATCACAAAAAATACCTCTGCTTTGTTTCCATGAAGAAACACAACTGATCTAGGGGTCTGCATGTGGTCTTCTGCACCCACCTTCACAAGGCTCTGTTTTTTCTCGTCATCAGATGTGATGGGTATTTGGGAACGAGTAACCCTGATGGAAGGGACGCGGGTGGTGCAGTGGGTTAAACCACAGAGCCTAGGACTTGCCGATCAGAAGGTCGGTGGTTCGAATCTCCGCGACGGGATGAGCTCCCGTTGCTCTATCCCAGCTCCTGCCAACCTAGCAGTTCGAAAGCATGTCAAAGTGCAAGTAGATCAATAGGAACCGCTCTGGCGGGAAGGTAAACGGCGTTTCCGTGCGCTGCTCTGGTTCGCCAGAAGTGGCTTAGTCATGCTGGCCACATGACCCAGAAGCTGTACTTCGGCTCCCTCGGCCAATAAAGTGAGATGAGCGCCGCAACCCCAGAGTCGGCCACAACACAGAGTGTTTGTTGTGGGGGAGGAAGGGAAAGGAGAATGTTAGCTGCTTTGAGACTCCTTCGGGTAGTGATAAAGCGGGATATCAAATCCAAATCCAAACTGGACCTAATGGTCAGGGGTCCCTTTACCTTTACCTTTTAATCCTGATGGATATTTCTGACTTAGTGAAAACTGGGCAGGACCTCTCGGAGATGAAACAGAGGTTTCTTAACCGTCCACAAAGTCATTCCAGAGTGACCCATCCCAGTTTGCATCGCTCTTTGGTCTTTTCAAGTCTTGAGAGTGTTGAAACAAACGGAGGGAATGTAAGAGAGGTCTGCAGAAGCAGGGCTTTTGCCTCTATAAAGATTCAGGTGCTGGATAGAATCTCATGACATTGTGCGTATCTGCTGTGCCTTGTTACAGTGTACACTTGACAAGGCCGCTTTGCAAGAACTGCTTTTCCAGGTAAGTAACCAACCATTTAGCGATAATCTGAAATAATACACTGAGTACAAGGCTGCGATGAAGCTGGGTTCGAGTTATGATAGGATGTATTTCCCCCCTTTGAGTATAACTTGCTGTGCATGCTATAAATTATGCTGGCCAATCCCACAGGAATAACATTTCCTGACACCAGAGGTGGGAGGTGTATGGCCTCTCAGATGCTGTTGGACCCTCACCTCCCTTCAGCACCAGCCAATGTGGCTAATGATCAGGGATGATTGGAGCTATAGTCCAACAACATCTGAAAGGTTACAGATTTTTCACCCCACCAGTGTTTCCTGTAATCCATTTTGAAACCACTTATGGCTTTTCAGAAGTGAAATTAAATGACGACGCTTGGGCCCTTTGTTTGCAGAAATTTCATTTCTTGGGAATTAGTGTTTCTTGCTCATAATGCAATTAATTATTTGCTTTTCTTCTCTTCTTTCTAGATCAAGATGGAGATCTATCGGGGACGATATCACTTGTTATGACCCAGTGCTGCAAGCGAATAAAGGACACCGTTCAGAAATTGGCCTCGGATCATAAAGACATTCACAGTAGTGTTTCCCGTGTTGGGAAAGCTATTGACAAGGTATTTAGAGCATTCGTTTGGTTGTATCTCAATGCTTGGTTGTTGTTTTTAAAAACTTCGTATGTTTATAATTTAATGTGAGTCAGCACTGCAGACTCCCCAGACTTTTGCAACTGGCTTTTACAGAGATGAAGGATCTCTGGCCCTCCAGATGTTGTGAGACTCCCAACTCTTATCAGCCCCAACTACGTAGCCCAGGGTCATGGATGATGTAAGTTGTTATTTAACAGCGTCTGAAAGGCCACAGTTTCTCCATCCCTGCTGTAGGTTGTTTTCAAGAAAGTGCAGTGGATGTGTCTATATTTCTGTTAGCAAAACCATATCCCCCAGTTTGGACCCTGTCAGAAACCAAGTGAAACAGAGAACCCAGAGGTAAAATGTAGCCTTCACCTTGAAAACCGGCCTTCTGTGAAATAGATTGCCACTTTAGATAATTAGATTAAGACTAATGCAGCAAAATATTTAGTCCTGGGTACATTGAAACCAAGGGACGCGGGTGGCGCTGTGGGTTAAACCACAGAGCCTAGGACTTGCCGATCAGAAGGTTGGTGGTTCGAATCCCCGTGATGGGGTGAGCTCCCGTTGCTCGGTCCCTGCTCCTGCCAACCTAGCAGTTCAAAAGCACCTCGAAGTGCAAGTAAATAAATAGGTACTGCTCCGGCGGGAAGGTAAACGGCGTTTCCATGCGCTGCTCTGGTTCGCCAGAAGTGGCTTAGTCATGCTGGCCACATGACCCAGAAGCTGTACACCGGTTCCCTCGGCCAATAAAGCGAGATGAGCGCCGCAACCCCAGAGTCGGGCATGACTGGACCTAATGGTCAGGGTTCCTTTTACATTGAAACCAGAGTGTTTTAAATTTATCTAGAACCATATACTAACTTGGACCTCCTTCCAAAAGGTGCAGCTACTGGGCCTTTGCCAAAGAAGATGTGTTAGATCTGCTTGGGGCTCCATACTCCTCCAGCAAGTCACCCACAAGAAATATGCCTAGCACCTTTTTTGGAAGGTCCAAGTTAGAATTAATATGGTCCTAGATAAATTTCTGGTGACAGATGATGTGAATGTCTTAATAGGCCATATTACCTGTAAAGGAGAAGCTAGAGGAAAAACAGGGGAGAGGGTACTATAGTGGTACCTCGGATTACATACGCTTCAGGTTACATACACTTCAGGTTACAGACTCCACTAACCCAGAAATATTACCTCGGGTTAAGAACTTTGCTTCAGGATGAGAACAGAAATCGTGCTCCGGTGGCGCAGTGGCAGCAGGAGGTCCCACTAGCTAAAGTGGTGCTGTGCTTCAGGTTAAGAACAGTTTCAGGTTAAGAACGGACCTCCGGAACGAATTAAATACTTAACCCGAGGTACCACTGTATTGAGCTTTGTTGATTGCCAGTGCTGGGTGATTATTCGCTTTACTATCTTGGAACCCATCAAACACGGACAAATATGTGCAAAACCTACATTTGGCAACTCATGAGCAGATTCTAATAAGCAGAAAACGTAAGAGGAATTTCACAATTTTGAAGCTCTTTATAGAATAATGTATCGTGCCCAATAGAATTGGCATCATGCATAATGGAATATAGCCCTTTGGTTTGTTATTAAGGGTTCAATTCAAAATGCTGGTTATGTCCTTTAAAGCCCTAAACTGGGTTGGGATCAGGCTACGTCTGGGAGCACCTTCTCCCATATGACCATGTCTGCTTACTAAGCTCTTCTGGAGAGCCTCTCTATCTTACCCTGCCAGCCTCTGAATTGCATTTGTTCAGGATGCAGGACAGGGTCTTCTCTGTAGCTGCAGCAAAGCTTCAGAACTTCTTTCCTAGAGAGGTCCATCTTACTTCCTCATTTCTAGCCTTCTGATGGCAATCTAGCCAGCTGCCTAAGCTTTCAATCTGAAAATTCAGCCATCTCCTAGTTTTTCTCTTATCTTTGTTCCCTGCCATTTTACCGTCTTACTTTATTTTTACTGTGCGAGTTGAGCATTTTTATGGAAAAGCTGGATAGCATTGTTTTAAAAGTGATAAAAAACCCTTCCTGCTTTTAATCTTTAGCACAGTGACTGGATTTTAGGGAGTTTCCTAAACCGATAAGCTCTTGAGAGGCAGTGGCTGGGTTACTGCCTTTAATTATGAGTTGTCAATGCAAGCAAATTTTGCAACAGAAGACGCTGCCTGAGTCAGGGGATTGGCCCATCTAGGTTAGTATTGTCTACACTGACTGGCAGTCATAGAATCATAGAGTTGGAATAGACCACAAGGGCCATCGAGTCCAACCCCTGCCAAGCAGGAAACACCATCAGAGCACTCCTGACATATGGTTGTCAAGCCTCTGCTTAAAGACCTCCAAAGAAGGAGACTCCACCACACTCCTTGGCAGCAAATTCCACTGTCAAACAGCTCTTACTGTCAGGAAGTTCTTCCTAATGTTTAGGTGGAATCTTCTTTCTTGTAGTTTGGATCCATTGCTCCATGTCCGCTTCTCTGGAGCAGCAGAAAACAACCTTTCTCCCTCCTCTATGTGACATCCTTTTATATATTTGAACATGGCTATCATATCATCCCTTAACCTCCTCTTCTCCAGGCTAAACATGCCCAGCTCCCTTAGCCGTTCCTCATAAGGCATCGTTTCCAGGCCTTTGACCATTTTGGTTGCCCTCCTCTGGACACGTTCCAGTTTGTCAGTGTCCTTCTTGAACTGTGGTGCCCAGAACTGGTGCCCAGAACTCCAGGTGAGGTCTGACCAGAGCAGAATACAGTGGCACTATTAC
Organism: Podarcis gaigeae; assembly: GCF_964106915.1. Lineage (NCBI taxonomy): Eukaryota > Metazoa > Chordata > Lepidosauria > Squamata > Lacertidae > Podarcis > Podarcis gaigeae. The sequence goes on from NC_139689.1 coordinate 45,738,253, forward strand.
TTCCCTTGATCTAGATGCTATACTCCTATTGATGCAGCCCAGAATTGCATTGGCTTTTTTAGCTGCCGCGTCACACTGTTGGCTCATGTCAAGTTTGTGGTCAACCAAGACTCCTAGATCCTTTTCACATGTACTGCTCTCAAGCCAGGTGTCACCCATCTTGTATTTGTCCCTTTCTAAGGTTTCAGGCCAAGGGTTTTTACCTGGAAACACCAGGGATTGAATCTGGAACAGTGAGCTATCACCCTTCTCCAGTTTTCCCTGATTTTCACATGATCAGGCGGGAACAACCCCTGGGATAATCTTGCATCGCATATCTCTTGCGATGATGTGCACACCTTGCTTGCTTCAACCCCATTTGCACAAAGAACCAAGCAGGTTATGTCATGCACAGGATGAATGTTAACCCCACCTTACCTTTAGCCAGTGCTAAACAGGACAGTTCACAGGATCAAACTAGAAGAGATGCGAGTCTTTGATATCATGTGAATGCGGATAATACCCAGCTCTACCTCTCTTTCAACTCAGAACCAGTGAAGGCGGTGAAGGTCCTGTGTGAGTGTCTGGAGGCGGTTGGAGGCTGGATGGCGGCTAACAGATAGAGGTTGAATCCTGACAGGACAGAAGTACTGTTTTGGGGGGACAGGAGGCGGGCAGGTATGGAGGACTCCCTGGTCCTGAATGGGGTAACTGCGCCCCTGAAGGACCAGGTGCGCAGCCTGGGAGTCATTCTGAACTCACAGCTGTCCATGGAGGTGCAGGTCAATTCTGTGTCCAGGGCAGCTGTTTACCAGCTCCATCTGGTATGCAGGCTGAGACCCTATCTGCCCGCAGACTGTCTCGCCAGTGTGGTGCATGCTCTGGTTATCTCTCGCTTGGACTACTGCAATGCACTCTATATGGGGCTACCTTTGAAGGTGATCTGGAAACTACAACTAATCCAGAATTCGGCAGATAGACTGGTGACTGGGAGCGGCCGCCAAGACCACATAACACCGGTCTTGAAAGACCTACATTGGCTCCCAGTACGTTTCTGAGCACAATTCAAAGTGTTGGTGCTGACATTTAAAGCCCTAAACGGCCTTGGTCCAGTATACCTGAAGGAGCGTCTCCACCCCCATCGTTCTGCCCAGATGCTGAGGTCCAGTGCTGAGGGCCTTCTGGTGGTTCCCTCGCTGCGAGAAGCCAAGGTACAGGGAACCAGGCAGAGGGCCTACTCGGTAGTGGCACGCGCCCTGTGGAACGCCCTCCCACCAGATGTCAAAGAGAAAAACAACTACAGTGGTACCTCAGGTTACATACACTTCAGGTTACAGACTCCACTAACCCAGAAATATTGCTTCGGGTTAAGAACTTTGCTTCAGGATGAGAACAGAAATTGTGCTCTGGCAGCGCGGTGGCAGCGGGAGGCCCCATTAGCTAAAGTGGTGCTTCAGGTTAAGAACAGTTTGACGTTAAGAATGGACCTCCGGAATGAATTAAGTACTTAACCCGAGGTACCACTGTACCAGACTTTTAGAAGACATCTGAAGGCAGCCCTGTTTAGGGAAGCTTTTAATGTTTAATAGATTATTGTATTTTAATATTTTGTTGGAAGCCACCCAGAGTGGCTGGGGAAACCCAGCCAGATGGATGGGGTATAAATAATAAATCATAATAATTATTATTATTAGAGAAGAAATTTCAGCCCATAAACCTGTTTTGGCAAAGCATAGCCTCCCCCCAACCCCCACTTCTGCCTTCATAAGAGTAGACCATTCCCAACATGTTCAGAGAGGCAATTTAACCCAGTTTGGATTCCTTGGGACCAACCCCCTCCCATTTTTAAAAGAAATTATTGTCTCTAAATAGAGGTTTTCCTTAGTGGTCCATTATTCAGGCTATAAATACACGTTGTGTAACTAAAACGTTTCTTGGCCTTCCATGTAACTCACTTGTCAAGCTGCACCTGTCTATTATACTAGTTCCTGTGTCCTACAGAGTGGTCTTCTGGTCCTACTGTGCCAGCAGCTGCTATATTGGTTATGCTAGCGTAATGTAATCAAGATCCTATGAACTTTCAGCAGCAAGGCAGGCAGTAAAACAAAACCACTTTCTGCAAGAAATAATGTAGTAACTCTGACACTGCCCCAGCCTTTGTGATAATCCCACCAGCCAGTGATTCTGACATTGCATGCATGTTAGTGGCATCCCATGTTATCTGTATATTTATTATTATTATTATTATTATTATTATTATTATTATGCTCATTAAGTGAGTCATCTGGGTAGTTTGCAACATTATTAAAAATACAAAATGCACCTTTTTTATAAAAGGAAGGAACCAGCCAATGCACACAACAGTTGAATGCGCCCCAAATGCAATAATAATAATAATAATAATAATAATAATAATAATAATAATAATAATAATTTGTTTGTATCCCACCCATCTGGCTGGGTAGCTTCCAACAAAGACTAAAAGTACACTAAGATGTCACACATTAAAAACCTCCCTGAACAGGGCTGCCTTCAGATGTCTTCTGAGTGTCAGGTAGTTGTTTATCTCTTTGACATCTGATGGGAGGGCGTTCCACAGGGTGGGCGCCACTACCGAGAAGGCCCTCTGCCTGGTTCCCTGTAGCTTTGCTTCTTGCAATGAGGAAACCACCAGAAGGCCCTCAGCGTTGGACCTGAGTGTCCGGGCAGAACGATGGGGGTGGAGACGCTCCTTCAGGTATACTGGGCTGAGGCCGTTTAGGGCTTTAAAGGTCAGCACCAACACTTTGAATTGTGCTCGGAAACGTACTGGGAGCCAATGTAGGTCTTTCAAGATCATATCCAAGCACATCTACGAAGCACAGTTTAACAGTCAAGGGACACAGCACTCTCCCTAGTGCACGTGAGCCCAGCAACTGTCACCCAGAGCTCCCTCCAGACAAGAGTCTGGAGGCAAGCCTGAAAAGAACCGCTCTTTTTGCAGACAAATAGGTGGAGCCAAACAGCAAGGGGAGGACAGACATTCTTGTTGCAGCGTCCAGTTCATTCCAGCACTCATGGCTAGAGTAGAGCATGGACTCCCAGGGAGTATCAAAGTCCTGCGGGAAAGGTGCACTCAGTAGAACGCTCCTGTTGATGCCTATGTGAAGAAAAAAAGGGCTTTTTGCCAGGGAGACAGCCTCATGTACAGGCTGGAATCAGAACGGTTATTACCGTATATTTTGCTCTATAAGACTCACTTTTTCCCTCCTAAAAAGTAAGGGGAAATGTGTGTGTGTCTTATGGAGCGAATGCAGGCTGCGCAGCTATCCCAGAAGCCAGAACAGCAAGAGGGATTGCTGCTTTCACTGCGCAGCGATCCCTCTTGCTGTTCTGGCTTCTGAGATTCAGAATATATTTTTTTATTGTTTTCCTCCTCCAAAAACTAGGTGCGTCTTGTGGTCTGGTGCGTCTTATAGAGTACGTAGGCTCCAGCACCAGGACTCGTATGGTAGCACAGTGAGGGGAAGACGCTCTATGGGAGGCTGGTTCAAATGTTGACACAAATTGCCTTTTGGCTGGCAAGAATGATAGAATCCCCTCAATTCCTCAAATGTGCCAAATGTGTTTAAAAAATAAAAAGTAGAGCGAGCAGTGGCCATACCTCCTGCCACAAGGAGCAGATCCTGAGCCACAGTCACGGAGAAGAGAATACAACTTGCCGGGCGTTTTGCAATCCCAGTTCAGAGGCCTGATAGGGTGTGTGTGTGTGCAAATTGCCCTCTCTGACCTCATCCCATCAGTCACCTGATCAGCAAGTCATCTGATTGGAATCCCTGTCAGCTGATTGTCAATCTCCTACCATGCTAAAGCTTAAATACAAGGCCGCTTTTATCTGATTTGCTGGGTGTTTATGTCTGGTGGCTTATATGTGGTTTTATAGATTAGACTTGTGTTTTGGGGGGCTTACTGTACACCACTCTGAAGGACAGCCTAGAAAAACGTGTAAAGCAACCTTCTAAAAGCCAACATGACTTCCAACCTTATGCACAATAATTTCATATTCTGATTGAATATGTATTGCATTACCTTCTGGTAATGAATTACACCCTTTCCTATCTTTAATTTCTTAAAATTTGTAAATATAGACTGTATTAATGGTTACCTAGCCGCTTTACTCTGTGCCCCTCTCTTTGTAGCTAGCATATCCTCTATACAGTGGTACCTTGGGTTAAGTACTTAATTCGTTCTGGAGGTCCGTTCTTAACCTGAAACTGTACTTAACCTGAAGCACCACTTTAGCTAATGGGCCTCCTGCTGCCGCCGCGCCGCCAAAGAACGATTTCTGTTCTCATCCTGAAGCAAAGTTCTTAACCCGAGGTACTATTTCTGGGTTAGCGGAGTCTGTTACCTAAAGCGTATGTACCCCGAGGTACCACTGTATCTTAAAAGAGAAGAAGAAGCGAAGCAAGGCAGTTCAGAAATAGGCAAAAGCACTTCTGAGTATAGATTTATATAATTTGCCTAATGCAAAAATAAAAACATAAGAGCTTGTTTTTTTCCTGGGACTGATTGTCACTTTTTCCTTCACAGAATTTTGACTCTGACATCAGCAGTGTGGGAATAGATGGATGCTGGCAGGCTGATAGCCAGCGGATTCTGAATGAGGTGATGGTAGAACACTTTTTCCGGCAAGGAATGCTAGATGTAGCTGAGGAACTTTGCCAGGTAATTGCAGCTAGAATTCCTGGGAAGCAAAATAATTTTTTCACCTATTGTTTTAGTTGAATTTCTGGGCAACTGTGGAGTCTATCCCACGTTCTAATGGTCCGCGGACATGAAAACACTGTTTTGCCCATCTGTAAAAATGACTAAAGAATGTGTGATATGATCTTGTTTTTCAGGAGTCTGGGCTTTCGATAGACCAAAGTCAAAAGCAGCCATTTGTGGAGCTCAACCGAATATTGGAAGCACTTAAAGTTAGAGTTTTGAGACCTGCGTTAGAGTGAGTTACTCACCTGTTTTGGAAATATTCAGATAAAATGCCATCTAAAGTCTCTCATTTGCTGGGGATTCTCAAGTGAATAGATGTTCACTAAATGTGTTCCAGCTGGGCTGAAATCCCAAAACTCAAATGGGTCTTGCCTGCAGCAGGAATTGTCCAATATCAGGGTGGGTCCATGTTCCACAGGAAGTGGCAGCACTCAGGTGAGGCAGATGTTGTGCCCACAATGACGAGGAACTAACAGAGTTCCCAAATGGTGTGATCAGCTTGTTAGGTGCCTAAGCTGAACCCATCATCTGAGAGCTAATGTAGCGTTCCCATAGCAAGGAAGGATTGGACTCTGATTAATAAAATACACACAAGGCTTGACCAGCAAGACTCTGGGAGGAGGTGCCAATAATAACTCTGTCCACCCCTTGACCCAGGTCGTTTTATTCACAAAAGAACCTTTTACACAGTGTTCGTAAGCACCAATCAGATTTCCTCTGAGGATTTTTTTAAAAAAACACCCCATGTGGGACAAAGTCAGAACAGAAGAAATTCTCTTAACTACAAAGAAACTATTTCCTACTTGAGCATGCATACATTCTGGGGTAAATAAAACAGGACTAGAGGAATGCATTCAGCAAACCCGGAGGTCATAAACAAGCGGTAAACAGGAGAGGAAGGATGGCAAGGAAAGATTAGGCATCTTTATCACCTCCGTGTGAAACTATTTCCTGGCCCTAAGATTAAGAAAACCAAGGAAAGGTACATTAAAGCTATCATCTTTATGACCCAGGATGCCTGATGAAGCAAGTGGCCTGTGTATTTAGAATGCTTATACGTGCCTGTCAGGCATAGAGAAAGCAAATGACAGCTGCAGAGGCTTGTGCGATTCAATAAGAAATTATTGTCAATGAATCAAACCCCATCAACGCAATGCTCTCATCGCGGGCACAATGGCTTGCTCCATGTTTCATAATTCATCATAGCAATCCCACCTGACCCCCACTCTCTGGATATTTGCACTTGTATACCCAGAGGTCTTGCGGTGGTTCACAGAGTTCCCTAGAAAGAGCGATTGATTGCAAATGCGCAGATTTAGTGGGTGATATGCCACTCATTCATCAAGTAGTCCCATTGAAATCTATGAACCTAAGTTCTGTGGTTTCAGTAGGCCTGTTCTGAGAATGACTAACACCGAATATTGCCAATTAACTCTGTGCATTTGCCTTTTAAGCAAAATGCAGCTTGATTTGAACACCTATTTGCATCAAACTAAGTTATATTGAAAAACTGATAAAATACAAGCAGAGTGATTTTAGGTTTTAACCTCTGTATAATCAGCTGATGAGTTGCCCTTCATAACTTTATGTCAGCTTTGTTATATTGTTTTGAACTTCCATGCTCATGTAAAGTTAAGCTGCCCTGATATAAGGGACCCATCTATCTGTCTGTCTCTCCATCTCGCACAGACGTAAAAAGTTTGAAAATAGCATACATGGATTTATCAATCCTTATGCTTTTTCATTAGGGACGCAGGTGGCGCTGTGGGTTAAAGCCTCAGCGCCTAGGACTTGCCGATCGAAAGGTCGGCGGTTCGAATCCCTGCGGCGGGGTGCGCTCCCGCTGCTCGGTCCCAACGCCTGCCAACCTAGCAGTTCGAAAGCACCTCCGGGTGCAAGTAGATAAATAGGGACCGCTTACCAGCGGGAAGGTAAACGGCGTTTCCGTGTGCGGCTCTGGCTCGCGAGATGCAGCTTTGTCACGCTGGCCACGTGACCCGGAAGTGTCTCCGGACAGCGCTGGCCCCTGGCCTCTTAAGTGAGATGGGCGCACAACCCTAGAGTCGGACACGACTGGCCCGTACGGGCAGGGGTACCTTTACCTTTACCTTTATGCTTTTTCATTTGTGTGTGATACTGTTTCTCTCTGGCCAGAGTGGTTTTTCTTTTTAATTATCTAGGTCAGTGGTAGCCAAAATTGTGGATGTTGCTAGACAACAACTCCCATCATCCCTGACCATAAGCCATGCTGGCTGGGGCTGATGGAAATTGGAGTCCAAGAAAATCTGGAGGGTACTATCTGGTCTAGGTATTTGCCAGATTCTAGAGTTTTCATTTCTCCAAAGTTTCCAGGAGAATGAAATGTCTGAATAAATATACATTATTGGAGGAAGGTGGTGGCCTGCCTTCATTCAGGGCTGTTCATACAGACAAGGAAAATTATTGTGTTCATTTGTGTATGTTTAATAAAAATGTAAACATCAGCAATAATGAAAACGTATACCAGGAAATCCCCTGTTTCTCGAGCATTAAACAAAAGAGTGAAGTAGAAATATTTGTTTGTGTGCAAGTGTTAACTATATCTGTCTTTTCCGTTATTGATAAATTCAATAAGTAATAATAGTAATATTTCTTCACCCGCGACTTCATTTTTCAGAGTTGGTTGTGGTCCGCAGCCCATGCTCCCACACACATATATGGAAATAAGTTCCCTTGAAATTTGTATAACTTGCCTTCAAATCCCGAATGTAATTCTAGGAAGTCACTGCAATCCAATCTCTGCAATCCCTGCAATTTAACCACTGCTCCAAAGAAACAGAGCATTGAAAACAGTCTTCAGGATGTGTGACAAACAGTATTAATAAGCTGAATGGAACGTTTAGAACGGCTAATTGCAGGTTATTAGCCAGCATAATTTTTCATTGGTTAACAAAATACAAGCGGGAAATATTTATTTGTAACTATTGCAAATAAATCTACACAAGTTACTAGTCCGTAAAATGTTTTTCTAACTCCTTTTCCCACATGCAAGTCACTTTGGCACATCAGTAGCCGAGAGGTGGGAACCTCATATTCTTCAAGTTTATGGAAACCTCCCTGCCTGGTTGCCTAGAGATAATTCATACCTGGTACGGGAATGTAGGTGAGTGGCTGTTTACAGGCCAGAGGCGGTTCTTTACAATTCTGATCCCAATTGCAACTGATGCCACTCAGCCGCCCTCAGGGTTACTTCCTCCCAGGACCTGTTAAGCCACAACTCCTCCGTAATGATCTGCCAATTTTTAAACCGCAAATTTCAGTGCAAGACAATGAATGACTTCTGTGACCAGAGGGCGAAAAAGTAGTGCTCAAGCCAACCAAACTGAAAAAGAGCTAGTGGTATTAAAAGAACAGTCGTGGTATTCTGTCTCCAGGCTGAACCCCCCCGCCCCCCCCCATTGATAGTATGTTAAAAGTTCCTACAGGGAAAATGTTGTGAACGGACATTGAAACACCCTGAGGGAAAAGGTTGAATTGATAAACCAGTGTTCCTATTAAGGTAAATCTGCTTTTTCCCCCCTTTTTCCCCTTTTTGTTCCATTATATCTTAGGTGGGCTGTATCAAACAGAGAAATGCTTATGGCACAGAACAGCTCTTTAGAATTTAAGCTACACAGATTATATTTTATTAGTTTATTAATGGGCGGAACTACAAACCAGAGAGAAGCACTGCAATACGCTAAAAACTTTCAGCCATTTGCTCTAAACCATCAGAAAGGTAAGCCGCATTAAATACACCCCAGGGTCCTGAGTTCGTATTTGTAGGCTAAGAATGGTGATTGTACTGAATTTACAATGTGCACTTCTTATCTTCATATACCGCATTTTTCGCTCTATTAGACGCACCGGACGATTGGACGCACCTAGTTTTTAGGGGAAGAAAACAAGAAATAAGAAAGAAACGCAAAGCATCCTGAGGGAGCGCGCCTCCATTTTCGCTCAGGAGGCTGTGCGGGGCTACCCCTGAAGCCAGGAGAGCGAGCGGGATCGGTGCGCACCGATCCCTCTTGCCCTCCTGGCTTCAGCGAAAGCAAGCCTACTGGTTTTCCTCCCGCAAGAGCCGCACGCTCTGTCCCTTCCCCCACCTCGCACAAAAGCCAGGGATAGCCGCACGAAACCTCCGCAGGGGAGCGGGATGAAGGCTCCCCGCTCCCCTGTGGAGGCTTCGCGTGGCTAAGCCAGAAGCTAGAAGAGCCAGTGGGATCCCGCTCACTGTCCTGGCTTCCTCTTTAGGCGTGCGCAGCGACTCCCGAGCAAGGGGAGCCTTCCTCCTCTGCCCGGGAGAGGCTGCGTGCGGCTAAGGCTCCCCCAAGAGCCGTGCTCCCTTTAAAGAGCACGCAGAGTGTGTGTGCGGCTCTTGGGGGCTTTTCCCCAAGAGCGGCACACACGGTCCACACGGCTCTTTAAAGGGAGCGCTGACAGAGCCTCCTGCCTGCATTCGCTGCACAAGGCACACACACATTTCCCCTTTTTAGGAGGGGAAAAGCGTGTCTTATAGAGCAAAAAATACGGTATTTTGATTATCCTTTTTGGGGGTTTTATCTACTAGCTGTAGGCACACTTATCCATCCCTTCAAAAAGGCAAAAATGAGATACAAAAAGCCTTTCCTTGACAGTCTGTATTGTTTATAAAATCCTCCCACTGAAATATTTCCGAGGGTCCAAAGAGCTGCTTTAAGCAAGCCAAGAACCGCTGGGAATGTCCCCCTGTTCCCCACAAGTTTATTATTGGAACTCTCTTCTGTTTTGGAATCATTTTTCCATGCAACATGACAGAAAGGTGCTGATCAAGAAACACAAGTACAAACGACACTTTGGCGCACGGATGTTAAGTGGTTGTTTAGATCCCAACCCAGGGGCTCATATTCTTGTGGGGGGTTTTTTGGTATGAACTTGATCATTGCCACCAGGGTGTTCAGCCTTGAAATGTTTATATGAATTAAGGACAATCCAGCGATTTTTATAGTCCCATATATGCATTTGTTGGGACGCGGGTGGCACTGTGGGTTAAACCACAGAGCCTAGGACTTGCCGATCAGAAGGTTGGCGGTTTGAATCCCTGCGACGGGGTGAGCTCCCGTTGCTTGGTCCCTGCTCCTGCCAACCTAGCAGTTCGAAAGCATGTCAAAGTGCAAGTAGATAAATAGGTACCGCTCTGGCGGGAAGGTAAACAGTGTTTCCGTGCGCTGCTCTGGTTCGCCAGAAGCGGCTTAGTCATGCTGACCACATGACCCAGAAGCTGTATGCCGGCTCCCTCGACCAATATAGCGAGATGAGCGCCACAACCCCAGAGTCGGCCACAACTGTACCTAATGGTCAGGGGTCCCTTTACCCTTTACCTTATATGCATTTGTTAATCCCTTTTTAAGTAGACTGCGAAGTTTTCTGTAAATATAGAAGTCTCTGTGGTTGGTGTTTTCAAAATGGACATATCATGCCACTGGTTAATTCTGTCTTGGTTCTGATGTGTGTTGAACAGTTACAGCATCAGCTGCCAACGTTTATGAGCACAGGGGCAAACAAACCTGCCCCTGGGATTATCCTCAGTGTATTGGGTTCAGGGTGAAACAATAAGTGGTGGTTTATCAAAAATGGAATCAAAAGCTTCTGAGCTCTTCCTCCTGTCCACACCAGGGGGCAACCTAAACAGCTACCTAGAGAGTTCACAGATTTTTGAATGTAGGTTTGTCCAGTCCATTTTACAAGCACACACTATAAAGCATGGGTAGGCAAAATAAGGGCCGGGATCCGGATACGGCCCAATCGCCTTCTCAATCCGGCCCGTGGACGGTCCAGGAATCTGTGTGCTTTTACATGAGTAGAATGTGTCCTTTTATTTAAAATGCATCTCTGGGTTATTTGTGAGGCATAGGAATTCATTCATCCCCCCAAAAAAAATATAGTCCGGCCCCCCACAAGGTCTGAGGGACGGTGGACCGGCCCCCTGCTGAAAAAGTTTGCTGACCCCTGTTTAAAGGCATAGAACCAGAACCCTTACAAATCAATGGCTTCGTTCAAATGCCATGATAAACTACGGCTGGTTATTTACGGTTGTAAATAATGTGACTTCCTTTCTGAATTGCCAGTTATTATATTCTCATTCATATATTCACTCCCTCTCTGTATGTATCTTCAGGTTGTGCATATATGTGCTAAGCATACTTTTATTTTTCCTCAACGTATATATAAATAATGGAATATATAAACTACAGCTCTTCTGACTTTCCACAGATATTCAAGTTTTGATGGGAAGCTTAGTGTACCTGAGGCAAGGAATTGAAAATTCTCCATACGTCCATTTGTTGGATGCAAATCAGTGGGCGGACATCTGCGACATCTTTACAAGGGATGCCTGCGCTCTGCTGGGACTCTCAGTTGAATCGCCTCTTAGCGTTAGGTATGGCTGCTTTCATGCTAGACATATTTTAAAGATTTGGCTATCTAAACCTCACCTAGTTGTTGGCATCTCAGGAATACAGATTTGCCTAAAGTCCTTCCAAGGAGATAGAACTAGAAATATACTTAAGCATAATTATTGTATCATAGAATCATAGAGTTGGAATAGACCACAAGGGCCAACCCCCTGCCAAGCAGGAAACACCATCAGAGCACTCCTGACATATGGTTGTCAAGCCTCTGCTTAAAGACCTCCAAAGAAGGAGACTCCACCACACTCCTTGGCAGCAAATTCCACTGTCGAACAGCTCTTACTGTCAGGAAGTTCTTCCTAATGTTTAGGTGGAATCTTCTTTCTTGTAGTTTGGATCTTGTAGTTTTGTAACTCGCTCTACGTGGGGCTGCCCTTGAGACGGACCCAGAAACTCCAGCGGGTGTAGAATGCTGCAGTGAGACTCCTTACAGGGTCTTCGCTGCGAGATCACATTCACCCGGTGCTATACCAGCTGCACTGGCTCCCGGTGGAGTACAGGATCAGGTTTAAGGTGCTGGTTTTAACCTTTAAAGCCCTATACGGCCTAGGACCCTCGTACCTACGGGACCGCCTCTCCTGGTATGTCCCACAGAGGAACTTACGATCTTCAAACAAAAACATCTTGGAGGTCCCAGGCCACAGAGAGGTTAGGCTGGCCTCAACCAGAGCCAGGGCTTTTTCAGCTGTGGCTCCGATCTGGTGGAACGCTCTGCCTCATGAGACCAGGGCCCTGCGGGACTTGACATCTTTCCGCAGGGCCTGCAAGACAGAGCTGTTTCACCAGGCCTTTGGCCAGGGCACAGCCTGACTCCCTCCTTTGGCAATCTTCACAGAACTCTAGCCCAACGGTTGCCATCAATTGGATTTGAAGTAATTTTTTAATGAAATGATTTTAGAATGTTGTATTATTTTATTGTTGTTAGCCGTCCTGAGCCCGGCTTTGGCTGGGGAGGGTGGGATATAAATAGATAATTATTATTTATTTTTATTATTAATGTGGTGCCTGGAAATGGTTTGCTCCAGCAGTGATTCACATTGAGCTTGGTGGACTTTTCTTTCAGACAGACTGAAGCATTGAATACAGAGATTTCTTCCACATACCGTATTTTTCCGTGTATAAGACGCCCCCCATGTATAAGACGCCGTCTGTTTTGGGGGACTCAAATTTAAGAAAATGGGGGGAGATGGCACAGAGTTGTTGAGCTTTCTATGGGGGGACTACCCAGGGGTGCCAAGCTGTTTTTAGGGGGGATTGCCGAAAACCGCTCACCTGCACATGTCGCAAAACCTGCCTCTCGTCTGTCCCTTCATTGGCAGAAGCTGCCAGTCGCCCACCAAATTGCCGCAGAGTCAGCCAATCAACACCTGCCATTGATGCAGCAACCAATAACACGCACAATAGCCGCTCACAGCCGCGGGTGCAACCAATCAAACGTCCACCCTATGTACTACCCATGTCTAAGACGACCCCCACTTTTAAGCATAAGTTTTCAAAAAAACACACCTTGTTTTATACCCAGAAAAGTACAGTGTTTCCTTCAATGCTACTTTCCTTCTCCTTTTATTAGGATAAGAATGCAAATCCTCTTCTACAAATCAACAACTGTAAATCTATAGGTAGCTTTGGGGAAGCCAATATCCGCCCCCTTGTCCCCTATCTACAGTGTTGGGAAGGGAATGGTGATGGCTGGTCTACCTTACGGGGTTGTTGTAAGGTTTGCTGAAATTATAGAATCCTAGGATTGTGGAGTCGGAAGGGACCCTGAGGGTCATCCAGTCCAACCCCCTGCAATGCAGGGATAATGGCTAAAGCATCCATGACAGAAGGCCATACAACCTCTGCTTAAAAACCTCCAAGGTGAAGGTTAAAAACCTATAAGTAAATGCTATAGGTCAGGGGATGGTGGAAGCAGTCACGAAATTAAAAGACGCCTGCATCTTGGAAGAAAAGCAATGATAGACAGCATCTTAAAAAGCAGAGACATCCCCTTGCCAACAAAGGTCCGTGTAGTTAAAGCTATGGTTGTCCCAGTAGTGATGTATGGAAGTGGGAGCTGGACCATAAAGAAGGCTGATCGCCAAAGAATGGATGCTTTTGAATTATGGTGCTGGAGGAGACTCTTGAGAGTCCCATGGACTGCAAGAAGATCAAACCTCTCCATTCTGAAGGAAATCAGCCCTGAGTGCTCACTGGAAGGACAGATCCTGAAGCTGAGGCTCCAGTACTTTGGCCACCTCATGAGAAGAGAAGACTCCCTGGAAAAGACCCTGATGTTGGGACAGATGGAGGGCACAAGGAGAAGGGGATGACAGAGGACGAGATGGTTGGACAGTGTTCTCAAAGCTACCAGCATGAGTTTGACCAAACTGCGGGAGGCAGTGGAAGACAGGAGTGCCTGGCGTGCTCTGGTCCATGGAGTCACAAAGAGTCGGACACGACTAAACGACTTAACAACAACATAGGTCAGGGGTGGCCAACTTCCAAGAGACTGCGATCTACTCACAGAATTAAAAACTGGCAGTGATCTACTTCCGTTTTATTAGGGGTCAGGTCAAAGTTATTGAGCTTTTAAATTATTTTGGGGTCAAAGAGAAACAGCAACTACTCGCCGAAGGTTGGGAGGAAAAACAGCCTCGGTTTGTAAACTCCGTCTTCCGTTCTCCAATAACCAAAACCTCACAGGGATCGACCAGTAGATTGCGATCGCCCTGTTGAACATCCCTGCTATAGGTAAAGCCACTTTGAGAGTTTAGAAGGGGAAATGCTACATAATTGTTAATACAAAGAGTTGTGGGAGTAAGACCAGTTTAACTCTGCTTCTGAGCAGACATGCCTGGGATTACTCTATAAAGCTCTCTTGGGCTCAGAGAAGCAGCTTTGTGGTTCCTTCATTGCTGACTATAGTTAAGCTGCCCTGATAGCTTGACTGAATGGAAAGGCCATAAAATACACAAATAAACCAAATGAAGCAATACTTAAAGGTTGTTAGTAGAGTCTTCCCTTTTTTTCTGAACAAAAGTTCTATTTTACTAAACAAGTATGAGATCAGTACAGCATACCCCAAAATAAGAACCAGCACCACCAGGGGGAGTTGTTGCATGGGGGAAAAAATCAGCACTTTTAGAAGCTCATTTTCTCAGTTCAGGAGGAAAACGGCAGCAAGATACGTGGGCCGGTGATGCCTTTCAATGTTAAGCATGTCAAATTAACAGAAATAGTATTGGGGTCCAATTCTCTCCATCATGCTCGGAGTTAATTGCTGGACTAAACGAAAACAAATTGCGACGTGCTTTTCCAGTGGTTTCTAACCAATGCTATTCTCTGTCTTTCGTATACTTCTGGACTATTTCAAAGACCAGTTTATGGCTTGAGAGGGCTGCCGGCAATCTATATAGATCTGCTTTCACCAGTACTCTCTTGGCCTAGAAGTGCGAGTTTTTGTGATGCCCAAATCAGCTTATGCAAAGGGAGCTGGAAACCATTGTCACAGAAGTGAATTCTGTGACGTTTTCTGACCCCATCCTTTGCATCTGCATATACAGTACCATGCGCTCTCTTTGAGGTTATTGGCACTAAAAAGTTGCCCATGTTTCTACATACATGAACTATTGTACATACATACTTCATGTGTCTAGATTCAGGTAGGTAGCCGTATTGGTCTGACGCAGTCGAAATAATTTTAAAAATTAAAAAAATTCTCCAGTAGCCCCATAGAGACCAACTAAGTTTGTTCTGGGTATAAGCTTTCGTGTGCATGCACAAAATTTGTGTGCATGTGTATCTGAAGAAGTGTGGATGCACATGAAAGCTTATACCCAGAACAAACTTAGTTGGTCTCTAGGGTGTTACTGGACATTAAAGTTTTTATATATATATAGTTCATGTGTGTAAATAAGGCATATGTGCTAGGACTTATTCTTCAAAACATGAGCCTATTCCCCCCCCCCCCACTGTTGAAATTGAAACGTGAAATTATTCCTCTTTAAGGCAATGTTTGACATTAAAATATTGTTCTGTTCCCAGCTTTTCAGCAGGTTGTGTCGCCTTGCCAGCTTTAATTAATATAAAAGCTGTGATTGAACAGAGACAGTGCACTGGGGTTTGGAATCAGAAAGATGAACTACCGGTGAGTAGTTTTGTGTATCCAGTATCATCCAATTATTGCAACAACTTTGTTCACTGACGAAAGCAAGCTAAGCATTTCTTTCATTATGCAGTGTGGTGATGTTAATTTACTTATGATGAATGTTTTGAGCTCCTGGGAGTAGCTTGCTGATTAATAAATAATAATAATAAAGTATTCCTATGATGAGACGCGGGTGGCGCTGTGGGTTAAACCACAGAGCCCAGGACTTGCCAATCAGAAGATCGGCGGTTCGAATCCCCGCGACGGGGTGAGCTCCCGTTGCTCGGTCCCCGCTCCTGCCAACCTAGCAGTTCGAAAGCACGTCAAAGTGCAAGTAGATAAATAGGTACCACTCCAGCGGGAAGGTAAACGGCGTTTCTGTGCGCTGCTCTGGTTCGCCAGAAGCGGCTTACTCATGCTGGCCACATGACCCGGAAGCTGTATGCCAGTTCCCTCGGCCAATAAAGCGAGATGAGCGCCGCAAACCCAGAGTTAGACACAACTGGACTTAATGGTCAGGGGTCCCTTTACCTTTACCTATTCCTGTGATAAGAAGTTTTTCTAAGTTATTTCTAACAGTGTGATCGTGTCCTTGTAATTTATTTATTTATATCATGAAATTTATATACCGCTTGATTGTTAAAAAAACACCCCCCCCCAAAAAAAGCCCCCAACCCTCAAAAGTGGAACTCTCCACTACTGCCATGCATCTATGACGGTGATGGCCAAACTTGGCCCTCTAGCTGTTTTGGGACTACAGTTCCCATCATCCCTGACCACTGGTCCTGTTAGCTAGGGATGATGGGAGTTGTAGTCCCAAAACAGCTGGAGGGCCAAGTTTGCCCATCACGGACTATGATGAAGAACTCTTTTTATACTACTGCGAGACTTCCCTCCAATACTTTATTGGGATTTTAATTGTGGCAGGGCAACATAGAACAGCTATGGATATTTCCCAGTGAAGATGCTCATAGGTATTGAGTGTAAGCCATTGATATAAATGAAATTAGAAAAGCTGGTGTGGATTTTAATCTGTTTTAGTATTTTAACTTTTTGTAAATAATAATAATAATAATAATAATAATAATAATAATAATAATAATTATAATTTATATCCCGCCCATTTGGTTGAGTTTCCCCAGCCACTCTTTTAAAGTATTGTATTTTTTCCTTGATTTTCCTTGTTTTTATCCACTTTTGAGGTTTCTTTCTTTCTTTTTGCGGTCACGCAGTGTATAAATGTTATTGAATAAACTAGGCGGTGACAATGTTTTGCTTTCGTACAGATCGAAGTGGACCTTGGTAAAAAGTGTTGGTATCATTCAATATTTGCCTGCCCCATCCTTCGTCAGCAAACGACAGACAATAACCCACCCATGAAGTTGGTTTGCGGTCATATTATATCGAGAGATGCTCTAAATAAAATGTTTAACGGCAGCAAGTAAGTACTGTTCTTACTTATTTGAGACTGAATATGCAGTTTGGGAGATGAAGTACAGTGGTGCCTCGCAAGACGAAATTAATTCGTTCCGCAAGACTTTTCGTCTTGCGAGTTTTTCGTCTTGCGAAGCACGGTTTCCTATAGGAATGCATTAAAAATCAATTAATGCGTTCCTATGGAAACCGCCTTCAGACCAGGTCCGGGGACAGTCTGCCCCCCGACCTCTTCTGAAGGCCGGCGGGGGGCAAAAGTCTTTGCTCCCCCCCACCTGCCTTCAAAAGCCATCCGGGATAGCGGGAAGCGCTTCCCTGCTATCCCGGACTGCTTTTAAAATGCTGGCGGTGGGGAGCAAAGCCTTTCGGCCCCCGCCCGCCTTCCTGGACCTCTTCTGAAGGCCGGAGGTGGGGGGGAAAGGCTTTGCTCCCCACCGCTAGCATTTAAAAGAGGTCCCCGGAGATTTCCCTATGGGCTTTCTTCTTGCGAAGCAAGCCCATAGGGAAATTTGTTTTGCGAAGCGCCTCCAAAACGGAAAACCCTTTCGTCTAGTGCGTTTTTCGTCTTGCGAGGCGTTCGTCTTGCGGGGCACCACTGTACGGAATGGGCAATATCTGGTTTTCAACTTCACAATATATAACCAGCTAAACATTGCAATACAGTGGTACCTCAGGTTACATACGCTTCAGGTTACATACGCTTCAGGTTACAGACTCTGCTAACCCAGAAATAGTACTTCGGTTTAAGAACTTTGCTTCAGGATGAGAACAGAAATTGTGCTCTGGCGGTGTGGCGGCAGCAGGAGGCCCCATTAGCTAAAGTGGTGCTTCAGGTTAAGAACAGTTTCAGGTTAAGAACGGACCTCCGGGACGAATTACAGTGGTACCTCTGGTTACTTACTTAATTTGTTCCAGAGGTCCATTCTTAACCTGAAGCACCACTTTAGCTAATGGGGCCTCCTGCTGCCACCGTGCAGCCGTCGTGCGATTTCTGTTCTCATCCTGAAGCAAAGTTCTTAACCCGAGGTACTATTTCTGGGTTAGTGAAGTCTGTAACCTGAAGCATATGTAACCTGAAGCGTATGTAACCCGAGGTACCACTGTAAGTACTTAACCCGAGGTACCACTGTATACCGACATATCATGATGTCTGAAATCAGAATGGAACTATGTAGAGGGGAACATGGAATATGACAAAAAATAAATTTGCTACTGAACTTTCATATTCATAATTGCAGGATGGTTGGAAGCAAGTTTTACCTCTGGCATCTTTATAAGGTTACGTTGCCTGCTTTTAGTAGACCATGGAGACCTTAGATATTGGATAGCTTGAGGAAGATGTTGACCCACCTCTGTGTGGCAGTTGTGAGCAAAGCAAATTCCTCGCTAGGGACAAATACCACAACAGGGATATTCAAACCTGACATGCAACCGCGCTTGGGATGCTGTGTACATTTCTGGATGCCTCAGCCTCAAAAAGGATATTCTAGAGCTAGGAGGTTCAGAAAAGGGCAACCAAAGTTATCAAAGTGCAACACCCTAACGAGGAAAGGTTACAACATTTGGAGGTTTTTAAAGTTCAGAATAAAGTGGGGCATTCTAGAAATGTGTAAGACTATGCAGGGAAATTGACTCCCACAAGAAGTAACAATGTCCACCTGCTCGGACCCTCGTACCTACGGGACCGCCTCTCCCGGTATGCCCCACGGTCCATAAATAGCAACACCCTAGAGGTCCTGGGCCCTAAGGAAGTTAGATTAGCCTCAACCAGAGCCAGGGCCTTTTCAACACTGGCTCTGGCCTGGGGAAGCGTTCTGCCTCATGAGACCAGGACCCTGCAGGATCTGATCTCTTTCTGCAGGGCCTGTAAGACAGAGTTGTTCCGCCTGGCCTTTGGTTTGGAGTCAATTTGATTCCCTCTCCCTCTTTCTTTTTTCCTTTCTCCTCCCATGATGAGGCTGCATTTTAATGTTTTAATGTTGTATTTTAATCTCATTTTTAAAGTTGTATTTCAATCAACTTGCTTTTATTATTAGTTATTAGCCGCCCTGAGCCCGGCCTTGGCTGGGGAGGACGGGGTATAAATAAAATTTATTCTTATTAAAGAGAGGAATAGACAAATGCATGACGATCATGTTCTGTCTCCATTGTCAGTCACAGAATACCTCCGAACACCAGGTGCTGGGAGTTACTGAATGTTGCATTTAGGTTCTTTTTGTGAATTTCTGGCGGGCAACCGGTTGGCTATTGTGACGACAGGATACTGAAGTTGGTGGGCCTTTAGCCCGAACCAGCAGGACTTTTCTCTGCTCTTACGTTCTGCAACAAATTAACGTTTTCTTTGTTTTCAGATTAAAATGTCCCTATTGTCCCATGGAACAGAGTGCTGGAGATGCCAAACAGATATTCTTCTGAGGACACAATTCGCTATGTAGTTTTATCTGTGTGTTTTGGAAGACGGAAGCAGACAAAGGCTCCATTTTATGCTGTACAGGCCGACGAGGACTCCTGTGTTTTGTATAAGCCTCATGCTCCAGAAATTTTTGCCACATTTAGTGCAGACATGCAGATTGGGGAAAAAAGCTGCAGAAGTAATATCTGTTTATAGGGCTTCTACTCTTAACCTTGGTCTCCATATCCGATCAAGATACGACACCAGCAGTTGTCATTCAATGCAGGTTTTTGTACTTAATTGTATGGTGACTTCTCTTTTTAAAAGCAGACACCAACCACAAGCATCATATAGGCCTAATATTTGCCCTGCTTTTATCACCCTGTTAGATGAACGTCGCCATAAAGAATGTGTGGGGGGGGGAGTTTTTATTTCCTTAGTGTGTAAATAATTCAAAGAGAACTTTGGAAAAAGGTTTGATAAATTGAATAGTGGTTATAGACATACCTGTATTTCTGTTCTTACTGGTTTATCCCAACCCAAAGCTGTGATATTTTTTTGTTGAGCATTTTTTTTCCTTTCAGCTTTTAAACAGAACTCCAAATGAATGTGCTTATATATATATATATAAACTACATGAATATATAACAGAGTTCAAACCCATTTCTGATTTAGAAATCACTTCTGATTTCCTGACTGAGAGCTCTTTGTGTAGCTGCGAGTATTCAATAAATGTAACTCTGGACTGGAAAGAAGCCTTTGTCAATGGATACTTGCTCTCCAGCTTTTTTTAGTCTTATAACCTAAGCTTTGTACTTAACGTCCGTGTCATGTTGCTGTACAGTTTACTAGACATGATAAGCTACATTATTTATAAAGTTATCAGAACCAAATAAACTGTTGACAATGTTCATAGTTGAGACGGGGGAAAGGACATCTTCCAGTAATCGTAAATAACTCTGTGGCCTGTTGATCACAGGATTGGGCCTCCATCCTGTTAGTAACTAATATGTCTTCTGCAGTAAAGAGCATTGTGCTTGTGTCTGTGCCCTGACAGCTAATATTACTTTTCTTCTTAAATTCGTTACGACAAAGGGTAAATCTAGGCGAGACACTTGACTTAGTTTGACTTTCATCCCTAGAGAATCCTGAGAATTGTAGTCTGGGAGGGGAGCCATCAGGAGGAATGTCTAATGTTTGGAATATTGTTGCCGGCTTACATTGATTTGGAGTCTCCTGGGAAAGCTACACTAGATTAACCAATACACGTTTCTACAGATACAGATTATATCCGAAGTGAATATGCACTTCTAAGCTGGATGCACACTGTGACAAATTTCACGTGTGCATTTGTTACATTGTCCTGCGAAAGGACGAAGGAGCTCCCTGACAGTAGATGAAATAATAGATTTATTTGCTGTGTGGCTTAAAAGCAGGCAAGGCCCGCCCGTTAGTCAAGGTGAGCCCTTTGCCTCGGGTCCTAGATTGGGAGAGGCAGGGGAACAGTGCTCTGCCACCCATCCATCACTGCTTCCACCCACCTTCAGCGCTGTCTGGCAGGTTGACCACAGCTGCCGCCACTACTATTGGCAAGCCAGCTGCCATCTCTGGCTCCTTGGCTGATGCCTAGGGCATCCAGGAGAGCTCTGCCAATATTTTGCCAATATTTAACAGTGGGGCTATTTGAGTTGCCTATGCTTTCATGCGAGGGTCCTGAAAGCGAGTGCTTTGTGGGTGAGGTAACCCCAGAGAACACCTGCTTCAAGTGTCAGAATTATTACGGTAAAATTTCAGGCAGAATCGCTGCTGCAAAAGCAGTAGCGTTTACAGGTGATTTCCATGGCTCACTCCAAGGAAGGGCCTTCTGTTCCTTGGAGGAAGGCATGGGCAAGGTGAACCCAAAGGGAATTGGGAGTCCCCATATCAAATACTAAGCAGTAGGTGGAGGCAGAGGAGGCCGGTATATGAAGAGGTGGCGGTGCTATATCATCTGCTTTGCTTGGGCGGCACAATGCTTTGTGCTCGGTCCGTTTCAAAGCACCAACAAAGCACCAAACTTTGGTTGGCTACTAAGATACGAGAAATGCACTAGCGCAATGCACTACACAGAAGAATGTTGAAAAAGATTTTTTATGTGCTTTTGGCTTTGGGCCCTAGCGAAGGGCCAATACCATTGCAGATACATTAAGGCAAGCTCATTTTACTCACGCAGAAAAACCAGAGGAAGGAAAAGATGCCATCGTGTTACCTTTTAATAAGCGGCTTCTATCCATATTGCACTTCTAAGGGAAACTGATGACAATAACGATAGCGGTAATATTTTCTGTGCAGGTTTATAGTCTCAGTGAAATTGCTTTTAACGCGGAAGGGAATTGCATATTTGTGAACCTCAGCATACTAAACGCATATGTGTACTCAAAGCGATGTACGACAACTTTGAAAACGGCAGCGTACGGTCTATCCAAGTTGAATTGTGTAATGCAAGAATATTTGCGGACCTACGCACATGTGTATGGTCCATCAATTTCAGTGGAATTTGGGTGTACCTAAGTTGTGCTTACAGCCAACAATGTCTGCTTCATCCTCCCCTCCCCAAAGCTCATGTTGGTTGCCTGCCATATACCTAAGACTATAACGACTGACGTCTTCATACCAAAATGTAATGACTGACATGATTTTAGTGGATCCCAGGTGATGGTGAGGTTTGCTCTCCCTCAGATCAGCAAGGAGTATGTGTTGTGTGAGATGATATTGATCTATGTGATTGCAATAGCTCGTTGCCATTTCTTAAGGTGGTCCATCCATCTTGCCCAGTATTGGGATCGACTAGAATAGAAAAAATAGTTTTGGCAGAACGCTCGTTTTTATGACTGAGATTCTTCCTGTAAAGGATAGTTTAAGTCTGGCCCAACTATCCAAATTTCTTTCCATCTCCTCCCAGGTTCATGAAATCGGTTAATATTCTTTGAAGTTAGCTAGACGGCCAAGTATTTTGCTTTTGGGCAGATTTTCAAACCAAACATTTTTTTCCAGTTCTTCTTTTTCTTGGTTTGAGATGTTCTTAACCAGTAGTTTTGTTTTTATTTTATTTTATTTGAATCCAAATTGCTTCCATGTGCTTCTACGTTTCTAATAATTCATTGAAACTCATGAATGAGATGTTTTGGGTTTTCTGCATAGCACATGCAAATAACCCCTCGTCTACTTGCTCTGTTGTATCCAGAGAGGAGGACCTGAGCCTTTTTCTCCTTTCAAGGGTAGCAAATGGCTTCACTTTCGACGTTTTTGAAAATGAGACTGTACAATCGCATCTTGTTAACTGTAGGAGAAGCAGAAGTGGCTTTTCACAACCACACCCCTGGCTGGTTTGTGAGAGCTGTAATTTCAGGGCACCATAGTGCAGTTCCTACACCTTTAATTTTGCCAGCCCAGCCCACCCCCCAAATATTCCCAAGAATAGTAGCCATTACACACAAAGGTTTTATTTTGCAAACATTTCCTCCTTAACTTTGAGGGAGAGCAGTGCCTGAGGGCGTTCATTAGAACTGACAGCATATAGAGCAACATGGAGCTGGTATGCTCAAGAATGCGATAGTGAAAACGATGCAAATGGACATGTTAAATGTGTGCAACATGTTCCAGTGAATTGTTGCGTGCTTTTCTAGACACTGTATCACAGATAAAATTCTTTTCTGTGTTCGGCATGGATAACTGAGACTCTATTACGGCAGCTCCCTGCTTATCGTGAGAAAGATGTAAAGCATACCCAAATGAATGCATGGGGTGAGAAATGGGTAGAGCCTTCTAGGCTTAACTATATTTACAGATGATGTATATTGTTACACTGTTACTGGTAATGAGTAAAAAAAAAAAGTTTGCTAAATCGGGTTTGTTTGATTTCATTGTTTGCACCATATTCTGTATGAAACAAATGCGTTTCCAACCTTGCAGTGTATTTCCCCAACTGCTTTAAGGCCTTTTATGTGTCCATGGTGGAGTCTACACACATATAAAAAATGTTGTGAAAATGCTTTTTTTAAAAAAGCGTTCCTAAAAATACATTGAATTTTCCATAAGGCTCACCATCGCCATCTAGTGTCACATTGTATATTGCACTTAAAACACACTTAAAACGTTTTATTTGCAGCTGTATAGTTGAGTCTCGTGTGGTTGGGGGAACAGCCGCTAAAATCATGTCCCGTTGCCTAATTTATGTGTTAGGATTGCATGCCACATTCAACGACCTTAGTTTTAGCCATAACTAAGATCTGAGATCCAGCACCGAGGGCCTTCTGGCGGTTCCCTCATTGCGAGAAGTGAGGTTACAGGGAACCAGACAGAGGGCCTTCTTGGTGGTGGTACCTGCCCTGTGGAACGCCCTCCCATCAGATGTCAAGGAAATAAGCAGCTATCCTATTTTTAAAAGACATCTGAAGGCAGCCCTGTTTAGGGAAGTTTTCAATATTTAATGCTGTATTGTTTTTAACACTCAATTGGGAGCCGCCCAGAGTGGCTGGGGAAACTCAGCCAGATGGGCAGGGTATAAATAAAAAATTATTATTATTATTATTATTATTATTATTATTATTATTATTATTATTACCGGAAGATGAAATTTGCTTTGCTGGTGGGGGAGGGGGCGCAAAGGAAGGCTGAGGCAATCTGATTTTGATAAGGCCTGCTGAAATCAATGACAGTTCCTGACTGGAAAGCTTAAAGCCTGCCGCTGCTACACGAGAGACGGATTAAAGAAAAGGAGCTGGCCAGCATCCGTTTCGACATGAAATATTCATTTTGGGCTTCTCAGAAGTACCGTACTTTTTGCTCTATACGACTCACTTTTCCCCTCCTAAAAAGTAAGGGGAAATGTGTGTGCGTCTTATGGAGCGAATGCAGGCTGCGCAGCTATCCCAGAAGCCAGAACAGCAAGAGGGATCGCTGCTTTCACTGTGCAGCGATTCCTGTTGTTCTGGCTTCTGAGATTCAGAATATTTTTTTTCTTGTTTTCCTCCTCCAAAAACTAGGTGTGTCTGATGGTCTGGTGCATCGTATAGAGCGAAAAATACGGTATGTAAAGGCAAGAAACGGGTAGGGAAGGGGGAGTGCTGGCCTGCTATGGTGCTCACCTGAGTTGCCAAAACTGCTCTCCGGCTGCGGAAAAAAAAACCCACTGGATAGACCTAAAGAGAGCCTGCAGTCTCAGACCAATGACCCACCTAGTCCAGCCCACAGCGACCAACTCTGTGTCCATGAGACGCCCACAAGCGGAATAAACACCACTTATTCTTTCTTCCCTCTGCCCAAAGTTTTGCTTTTTAGTTCATGGTTGTGGTTCTGAAGCAGTTACATTGTAGAGGACACTTGATTTTATGACGAAAAGAAATTCTCAGGCTTTATTTTTAATGTTGTAGAACAAAGGGATGCGGGAAACGTTGCACACCTCAACCATAGCGATGCTCCTGCGGTTTGCTTGTGGATGGCAAAGCACAAAAGAGGAGGACAGGAAATGTTACGTGGTTTCGCTTGTACTGCAGACTCCAGCTGTCCCTATTTGCCAGGTATACTTCCTGTTTTCTGGTGCCCAGCGGTGCTAACACATGTAAATTTAATAGGCTGTATAGTAACAAATGCTGGGATGCAGGTGGCGCTGTGGGTTAAACCACAGAGCCTAGGACTTGCCGATCAGAAGGTCGCGGTTCGAATCCCTGCGACAGGGTGAGCTCCCGTTGCTCAGTCCCTGTTCCTGCCAACCTAGCAGTTCAAAAGCACAAAGTGCAAGTAGATAAATAGGTACTGCTCCGGTGGGAAGGTAAACGGCGTTTCCGTGCGCTGCTCTGGTTTGCCAGAAGCGGCTTAGTCCTGCTGGCCACATGACCCGGAAGCTGTACGCCGGTTCCCTCGGCCAATAAAGCAAGATGAGTGCCGCAACCCCAGAGTCGGTCACGACTGGACCTCATGGTCAGGGGTCCCTTTACCTTTATAGTAACAAACACAAAGTTTTTTACTAGAACTACTCAAAAATTACATACCACTTGAGAAGTATCTAATTTTGAGAAGTAGTTCTAGAAAATAACTTTGCGTTTGTTACTATATGGCCTATTACGTTTATGTGTGTTTCCAATTGGATTTGCAAAATATAGGCATTCTGGTGGTTTACAGCGGTGCTAACACACACTGTCTGGACTTAGTCTTTGGGAGAGATGTTTGGGGAGAGAGGGCATTTCAACATTTTCTTAGTATACACAGGCATGCGTCAGAGTTCTTTGGGTTTCAACCCTCCCTCCCAAGTCGCTAGGTGTCAAAGATCTAAAGGGACAGCTGCAAAAAGTCTAGTATGAAAATGTATATAAATGCACCTGCACAGATCCTAAGGAGCAGTCTGTTGCTCCATTTTCCTTCCCTTTAACGCTGACTATTCAGGCAGTAAATTTGGCTGAACATCTTTGCAGCTTTTCTATAAGGAGGACAGCCAAAGTTTGTGAGATGAAGATCTATTTAAGAACTCCACCTTAAACTGTTGCAGTTTCCTAGTGCAAGATAGGTCAAGGCAAAGTAAATTCTCCCAACATACATACAGCAGGTGGATAAGATTTTCCTGCAAAGCCATTCCTCCTTGGGATGGGAGCACAGAGCCATTATGAGCATTCAAGAGTCTGTCTGGCAAGGTTGGAAGGTATGATGCAGTGAGAATGCAATGGGAAAATCTGGCTGAAATGTCCTATTTGATCAAGCGTGACGTAGCGACTGTCCCATTGGTTCCATTCAGAGGCCTAGAAAGAAGAGGGAGCAAAGACGTCAGTAAGCATATGACAAAGTCTTGACACGATTCGGCAAACGAGTTTGGTGAAAGGGCAGCATTAGTTTCCATACACTGGCCTAACAAGCCTCGTACTGTATCTGGGTCTTTATCTTGCCAGTGCCAAAAGTTAGCATCCAGTCACTGAAAATTTAGGAGCTGCAATTCCTGTCAAGGTATGCAATGATTTATCTACTTATTTGTAGTACAGTGGTACCTTGGGTTAAGTACTTAATTCGTTCTGGAGGTCCGTTCTTAACCTGAAACTGTTCTTAATCTGAAGCACCACTTTAGCTAATGGGGCCTCCTGCTGCTGCCGCGCCGCCGGAGCCCGATTTCTGTTCTTATCCTGAAGCAAAGTTCTTAACCTGAAGCACTATTTCTGGGTTAGCGGAGTCTGTAACCTGAAGCGTATGTAACCTGAGGAACCACTGTATATGCATTTTTTGTGCAGAATACCTAGCTGAAGAGCTGCATCGCAAAATTCAGGTAAGTGTGAATTTCAAAGAGGAACAGTGCTTCACTTTGCATATTGCTTCGGAAAATGTGAATTTGGTAAGTTCCCCTTTAAGTGCGAAGTGAACCAAGCTTCTCACACATCCATCGCAAGGGTGCTTAGAATTGCATTGTGTATTTAATGTGACAGGATGCCTGATTGGAGAGGACTCACTTTTTACATCTACAACGCCGTCGCCGCCTCCTTGGGTCTTCAATTCATTTGGGAAGGGGGAGAGAAACGTACAAGTTATTTTATTAATATAATAATAATAATAATAATAATAATAATAATAATAATAATAATAATAATATTTCTTTATACCCCACCTATCTGACTGGGTTTCCCCAGCTACTCTGGGCGGCTTCCAATCGAATATTAAAAACTATACAGCATCAGACATTAAAAACTTCCCTAAACAGGGCCGCCTTCAGTTTTCTTTTAAAAGTAAAATAGTTGTTTATTGCCTTGACATCTGCTGGGAGGGCATTCCACAGGGCGGGTGCCACCACCAAGAAGGCCCTCTGCCTGGTTCCCTGTAGCGTCACTTCTTGCAGGGAGGGAACCGCCAGAAGGCCCTTGGAGCTGGACCTCAGTGTCTGGGTTGAACGATGGGGGTGGAGACGCTCCTTCAGGTATACTAGACCAAGGCTGTTTAGAGCTTCAAAGGTCAGCACCAACACTTTGAATTGTGCCCAGAAATGTACTGGGAGCCAATGTAGGTCTTTCAGGACCGGTGTTATGTGGTCTCGGCGGCTGCTCCCAGTCACCAGTCTAGCTGCCGCATTCTGGATTAATTGCATTTTGCGAGTCGCCTTCAAAGATAGCCCCATGTACAGCGCATTGCAGTAGTCCATATTTTAAATATTAGTATATTTAAAATGATGCAGTGCTTCGTGACCTCTTAATTTTGTATTTTTGAGCCATATGTACAGTGGTGCCTCGCAAGACGAAATTAATTTGTTCCGCAAGTTTTTTCTTCTTGCGAGTTTTTCGTCTTGCGAAGCACGGTTTCCCATAGGAATGCATTGAAAATCAATTAATGCGTTCCTATGGAGACCGCTTGCCAGGCTGGCGGTGCGGAGAAGGGCTTTTCTCCCCACCGCAAGCCTTCAGGATAGGTACGGGAACAGAGGGGAAGTTCTTGGGGCTTGCGGTGGGAGGAGGGTTTTTCCTCCCCACCGCCAACATTCAGAACAGCATTCTGAATGTTGGCGGTGGGAAGGAAAACCCTCCTCCCACCGCAAGCCTTCAGGACAGCCATCCGAAGCCTGGCGGGGGGAGTAGGTCTCTCCGCCCCACCGCCCCACCGCCAGCCTTCGGAGGAGCCTTCCGAAGCCTGGCGGGGGGAGAAGGTCTCTCCGCCCCACCGCCAGCCTTCGGAGCAGCCTTCCGAAGCCTGGCGGGGGGAGAAGGGCTCTCCGCCCCACTGCCAGCCTTTGGAGCAGCCTTCCGAAGCCTGGCGGGGGGGGCGGAGAGACCTCCTCCCACCGCCAGCCTTCGGAACAGCCTTCCGAAGACTGCCGGTGGGGCGGAGAGACCTCCCGCCGCCAGCCTTCGGAGCAGCCTTCCGAAGCCTGGCGGGGGGGGCGGAGAGACCTCCTCCCACCGCCAGCCTTCGGAGCAGCCTTCCGAAGCCTGGCGGGGGGGGGGGCGGAGAGACCTCCTCCCACCGCCAGCCTTCGGAGCAGCCTTCCGAAGACTGCTGGTGGGGCGGAGAGACCTCCTCCCGCCGCCAGCCTTGGGAGCAGCCTTCCGAAGGCTGGCGGCGGGAGGAGGTCTCTCCGCCCCACCGGCAGCCTTCGGACAGGTACGGGAACAGAGGGGAAGGCGCGCAGCGCTTCTCTGTTCCCGGGGCTTGCGGTGGGGGGAGGGTTTTTCCTCCCCACCGCCAACATTCAGAACAGCATTCTGAATGTTGGCGGTAGGGAGGAAAGCCCTCCTCCCACCGCAAGCCTTCAGGACAGCCATCCGAAGGCTGGCGCGGGGAGAAGGTCTCTCCGCCCCACCGCCAGCCTTCCGAGCAGCCTGGCGGGGGGAGGAGGTCTCTCCGCTCCTCCGCCAGCCTTCGGAGGAGGTCCGAGGACAGTGGGGAAGACGCGCTGCGCTTCCCCGCTGTCCTGGAGATTTCCCTATGGGCTTTCGTCTTGTGAAGGAAGCCCATAGGGAAATTCGTTTTGCGAAGCGCCTCCAAAACGGAAAACCCTTTCGTCTAGCAGTTTTCCGTCTTGCGAAGCGTTCATCTTGCGGGGCACCACTGTACCATATTTTTCGTCCTAGAGGGTGCACTGGTCCATAGGGCGCACCTCATTTTTTTTGGGGGGGGGGAAATAAATTTTTAAAAATTATTTTCCCCCCCCCAGCCACGGGGCTGGGGCGGGGGAAGCCCGAGCTTCCCCCCACTCCAGCCCCCAGAACAGGCTGCTATCCGCAAGCCTTGCGAGCCTGGCGGCAACTCCCGCCAGGCTCACAAGGCTTGCGGACATCTGCGCGAAGCACGGGGCGGCCTCCAGAGCTCCCGCCAGGCTCCCAAGGCTTGCGGATAGCTTCCTGAAGCCTGCATTCGCCCCATAGGACGCACACACATTTCCCCTTCATTTTTGTGTCCTATGGGGCGAAAAATACGGTATATATAAAATCACTTTTTCCAGCTGTGAGTGAGGAAGGCAGAAGAGGGCTTTCGGCTGCTGAATTTCCTCATGCAAGAGATTCTAGGTGCCTCAGCTCATATCATTATGACAGGGGTTTCTATCAGTCTAAGGCAGTGGCTTTCAACCAGTGTGCCGTGGCACCCTGGGGTGCCTTGAATGATGGTCAGGGGTGCTGCGGGCAACACTGGCCTCTGTCTTCCTTTCTCTCCCTCCCGTCTCTGATGCCCTCTTGTATCTCTGCCTTCCAAAGGCTTGCACAGCTATTTGTTGCAGCAGCCCTAGCTACAAGCTCCTCAGGTGAATGGTGCCTCTGGGGCTGGCCCAGGAGCTGAGGTGGCCTTGGAGTAAGCAAGCAAGTGGGCGAGGGAGCCCAGCCAGCTAGTCTGCCCGCCCTTGCTGTTGGGAATGGACAGACAAGTCCCAGGCCCCTGTGGGGCAGTGTGAGGAGACACCTCTCTTTGGAGTGGGGTCAGAGACCAGGGGCAGCAGAAGCAGCTGCCCAGAGGACTCCCAGGGAGAGGAGGGAGGAGAGAAGGCGGAGGAGTTGTTTGGATATGATATCCCGCTTTATCACTACCCGAAGGAGTCTCAAAGTGGCTAACATTTTCCTTTCCCTTCCTCCCCCACAACAAACATTCTGTGAGGTTAGTGGAGCTGAGAGATTTCAAAGAAGTGTGACTAGCCCAAGGTCACCCAGCAGCTGCATGTGGAGGAGCGGGGACATGAACCCGGTTCACCAGATTACGAGCTCTTAACCACTACACCACACTGTGGAGGCTGAGGAAACACTCCACAGGATGTTTGAAAAAAAGTGAGAGGTTGCGAGCTCTGCAGGCAAGGGGTGACATAACTGGGCTCCCGAGCCCCACAGGGGTGCTGCCGAAAGAATGTAGTTGGTCAAGAGAGCCGTGGACTCAAAAAAGTTGGAAACCTCTGGTCTAAGAGATTCACTGAAGGCTTGAAAACTTTGCCCAGCTTTGCCCATTTTATACTGTATATGTAGTTAGTGAGATAGACAGAAAGATGGTGTCCACTTCATGTGTTCCATCCAGCCTTTTAAAAGGCAAATTTTGGTGTTGTGAAAAACAGGTCTCGAAGTAGACTTTTGTATCAATGCACCACAAAATTTGTTCTATCTCTGCTGCTGCTTGACTCATTTACCCAACTCTCGACCAGCGTTTTAAAAATGCTTATAATCAGTCTGTAACCCATTTGTGGACACGTCTGCTAATTCACCAGAATTCTGAAAAAGGTGTGTGTGTGTGTGTGTGTGTAGAAATGGAGAGAGATTTGTTTTCTAGGCTGCCTCCCTTTGCAGAGCCCTACAAATCCAGCAATGTATGAGAGAGCTATAGTTATTAAGAGAGAAAGCAGACATGTTCTGTAAAAAAAAAAAGTACCCTGGTTATTATGAAACAAAATGCCTAGGAGATTATAAAGGGCTGCCATGATAAACAAGGCCTTTGAATGAGTTAGTTCCCAGCTAGTTTTAAGTGAACCTACTACCCTAGTACTGCCATCCAACAGAGTTTAAAGGAAATTATCTTACCACAGCACACCGACAGGGTGATCACCAACATTACCAGCAGAAGGAGGCAACCACCTGCTAAGGGGGCCCAAATGTACAGGTCACAGCGGAACATCACATCGTCATCTGGATCTGCACAGCAGAAACAAGAGCACACCAGAAATGAATCCTAAAGCAACAACTAGTAACAAACCTGTGATTTACAGCTGTCCAGTTTTTGACTGGGGCCTCACATTCCCTGGTGCTATTCTGTGATCCATTTGCCAGCATGGTGCCCAACCTTTGCTTACCCCTTCTGCAATGGAGGAGGACCACTGTCCTTCTTGAATGCCACAGTAAGGGACATTCTATTACTCCAGCTTTAAGTACATTTTTACATCTGCAGGTATAAAAAGGGTAAAGGGACACCTGACCATTAGGTCCAGTAGTGACCGACTCTGGGGTTGTGGCGCTCATCTCGCTTTATTGGCCGAGGGAGCTGGCATACAGCTTCCGGGTCATGTGGCCGGCATGACTAAGCCGCTTCTGGCGAACCAGAGCAGCGCACGGAAACGCCGTTTACCTTCCCGCCGGAGCGGTACCTATTTATCTACTTGCACTTTGACGTGCTTTCGAACTGCTAGGTTGGCAGGAGCAGGGACTGAGCAATGGGAGCTCACCCCGTTGTGGGGATTCGAATCGCCGACCTTCTAATCGTCAAGTCCTTCTGCAATGGAGGAGAGCCACTGTCCTTCTTGAATGCCACAGTAAGGGACATTCTAGCACTCCAGCTTTAAGTACATTCATCAACACTGTCTCCAAAAATTTTACACATCACTTGGGAAGACAGGCGGACTAATGCCAGTGTACTGGAAGAAGCAAATATCACCAGTGTCGAAGCAATGATTCTTCAACTTCATTGGACTAGTCATGTTGTTTGGATGCCTGATTATCATCTTCCAAAGCAACTACTTTATTCTGAACTTAAAAATTGAAAGCGTAATGCTGGTGGTCGACAAAAGAGGTTTAAAGACCCTCTCAAGGCAAATCTAAAAAAATGTAGACTAAACACTGACAACTGGGAAACACTGGCCTGTGAGCGCTCCATTTGGAGAACAGCCTTTGTCAAAGGTGTCATGGGCTTTGAAGACGCTTGGACTCAGGACGAAAGGGAGAAAGGTGCTAAGAGGGTTTGGCAAACCCTCACCATGATCAACACCTGCCCAGAAAGCTATGTCCCCACTGTGGAAGGACGTGTGGATCCAGAATTGGCCTCCACAGTCACTTACGGACTCACGGTTGAGACCATGTTTATGGAAGACAATTTTACTTGGCTATGAGTGATCGCCAAAGAAGATACTTCTAATCAATATTTGCAATTGAGTTCACAAGAAAGTGAGCATTTAAGCGGCTATTCTTGCTGGACTTGGATGTGTGTAAACATGGAAAGATATAATGACCTGAGTTTGACACACATGACTGTTTATCAATGCTGTGCACAGTTTTTCCTACAAAGAAATTATACCTGCACGAGAAAACCACTGCAATAACATGCCTTGCTGGATCAAGCCAAGGTCCATCAACTCTCCCATTTCCAACCACTAAGTGGCTAACCTCAAGTCTCTGATAGTGGCCAGTCTCATGCCTCATGCTCACTCACTTGGACAACTGAAAGCAGTAGCAGTGATGAGCAGAGCAGCAGGGTTGCAATAGTTGGCCACCATCCATCCATCAATCCATGATTTATTTACATGCTGCTTTCCCACCAAATAAAGAACCGTGCTCAAAGCAGTGTGCAGCAAAGAAAACAGGGAGGCATCTCAAAATCCAACAGTGCAAATGCAATTTCATAACAATGTAAGACAACAACACGGCAGAAAATAAAGTAACGTACCAAACCAAAACAAACAAACAAAACCAACCCACAGCTAAGCCGTGAGCCTTGAAGGCTGTGCCCATTGAGCTGACCCCCTCGTGATGGTCCTTAAAAAATAGCTTTTGTGTTGCCAAATTAGAGGCATCACTGTGCTGAGATCATTTCTAGCCAATACTGCAGAAAATAGCGTTTCGTTTTTCTTTCCATTCACTTCATTGGCGGGATGTGGGGAGCGCTGACTTGCCCCAAGGCTTTTACTGAAATTCTCATATTGAAAGCAGCGAGGGAGAAGATTCAAAGCACTGCAGAACAATTTGTGTGTTTATTGCAGAGGTTGGCTATTTACTTTAGGTTGGATCAGTGGCGTAGCGTGGGGGGTGCAGGGGGGGCCGGCTGCACAGGGCGCAACATCTGGCGATTAGGGGGCGCAAATCCACGGGTTAGGGGGTGCAAATTACTTGCCTTGCCCCGGGTGCTGACAACCCACGCTATGCCACTGGGTTGGATTCGGACTAAATTAGTTCCCACTGAAATATATGAAACCTGTTTTTGTTTTTGTTTTGTTGGGGATTGCTGTAAAACAAGGTCATTTGTTCTCAGAAAATGGTTATCTATCTTAATCATCTACATGAGGCGAGTTCTTGGGAATTGCCCGCCACCTGCAAGGTCAAAGAAATGATGTCATTTGACCTACACAGTTTATACCGAAATGGCTAAAATGACTGGAAGAATCAGAAATCAGGAAGACCAACGTTTTAATAAGGAATGGGGAAAATCTTAAAAACCATTGTAAACAGTTAAAATTGTTAGTAGAATTGGAATATCACTTGTAGCTTAAGGATGAATTTGGGACACAATGGAGATGTGAAAGATTTAGATTATCATAAAAGATGCAGGAGGAATTGATTAACAATAGGACCAACAAAGGGGAGGAGGGAAGTTCAGGAGATCATTGGAATCTTGTTTTTATTTTGTATGTTCTATATGTGACTGTAAAATTGTAATCTGAAAAACCAAATAAATAAATTTATGTAGTTCCCACTGAAATATATGAAACCTGAGTTATTTTTTTGTTCGGGATTGCTGTATAATTAGGTCACTGGTTCTCAGAAAACAGTTATCTATCTTAATTATCTACATGAGGCAAGTTCTTGGGAGTTGCCGGCCACCTGCAAGGTCAAAGAAATGATTTCATTTGACCTACACAGTTTCCATGGGAAACGGGAAGAAGTGAAACTGAATTTAAGTGGAGAGTATGTGGACTGTGACTCTTATCACTCCCTCAGTCACACTTTCCATCTGGACTAATATGAAAAACCAAATAAATAAATTTATGTATATTAAAAAAGGAGAGTGAAAGATTCACTCTAAGGATTGCCTTCACCAGGGCTCTGGTGGATGTTTCTGGACTCTGTGCTCATTTGCAACAATTAAGCTTCGATATGCCAGTAGTAAACCATTCTACTTGACGTCTGGAATGCTGTGTGGATTTATTGCTCTTCTTTGTGCTTTGGTTTCCTACACACTGAAAGCTGCGCTGTGCGTGTTGACTCTGCTGAGAGGCCAGTTTGGAGAAACAATGCTGGGCCTAAGCTGTCAATGAATTATGAGCAAAATACCATAATTCCTCACAATTTTATCAGTACCCAAGATCTATTAAAGGGACACAGGTGGTGCTGTGGGTTAAACTACAGAGCCTAGGGCTTGCCGATCAGAAGGTTGGCGGTTCGAATCCCTGCGACGGGGTGAGCTCCTGTTGCTCAGTCCCTGCTCCTGCCAACCTAGCAGTTCGAAAGCACGAAGTACAAGTAGATAAATAGGTACCGGTCCGGCGGGAAGGTAAACGGCGTTTCCGTGCACTGCTGTGCTTGGCCAGAAGTGGCTTAGTCATGCCAGCCACATGACCTGGAAGCTGTACGCCGGCTCCCTCGGCCAATAAAGCGAGATGAGCGCCGCAACCCCAGAGTAGGCCACGACTGGACCTAATGGTCAGGGGTCCCTTTACCTTTACCTTTAAGATCTATTAACGTGGTCTGTATCCAAGTCTACATTTGCATCCCACCCACCTTTCTTCCTTTTTAAAAACAAAACTATTTAGTTTTTCAGATTAAAGTTTTACAGTCAATTATCCAACAACCAACATAACAACAATATTCCAAAGCACCTCCTGAACTTCCCCCCTCCCCTTTGTGGGTCCATTTCCTCCCGCATCTTTTATAATAATTCAAATCTTTTACATCTCCATTATATTCAAAATTCAACATTAAACTACTAGTTTCATTCCAATCCTATTAACGATTTTAGCTGTTTACAATTTTTTTTTTAAAGATAAATTATAAATTTCCTCCATTCCTTATTAAAATTTTTGGTCTTTCTGGTTTCTGATTCTTCCGGTCATTTTTGCCATTTCGGCATAATCCATTAACTTAATCTGCCATTCTTCTCTGGTAGGGACTTTGTCTTCTTTCTCTGGGCCATTAACATCCAAGCAGCTGTGGTTGCATACATAAATATCCTTTTCTGATCCATTGGAATTTTTGGCATCTCCACCCACCTTTCTCCCACAGGGGGCCTCAAGGATCACTAGATGGTCTCTCGCATCCGGGGAATCTAACCAGACCTGCTTAGTTACCATATTTTTAAATAAAATAAATAAAAATTGGATTTGATATCCCGCCTTTCACTCCCCTTCAGGAGTCTCAAAGCGGCTAACAATCTCCTTTCCCTTCCTCCCCCACAACAAACACTCTGTGAGGTGAGTGGGGTTGAGAGACTTCAAAGAAGTGTGACTGGCCCAAGGTCACCCAGCAGCTGCATGTGGAGGAGCGGAGACGCGAACCCGGTTCCCCAGATTACGTGACTACCGCTCTTAACCACTACACCACACTGGCTCTCTATAGGACGCACTTTTTCCCCTCCAAAAATTAAGGGGAAATGTGTGTGCGTCCTATGGAGCGAATGCAGGCTCCTTGGCTTCAGCGATAGCAACGCGAAGCCTCCGAAGCGCAGAGGGAGCGCTCCCTCCGCGCTCCTTGGCTTCGCATTGCTTTCGCTGAAGCCTGGAGACCGAGGGGGTTGGTGTGCACCAACCCCTCTCACTCTCCAGGCTTCAGGGATAGCCGCCTGAAGCCTTTGGAGCGCAGCGGGAACTCACACTGCGCTCTGAAGGCTTTGGGTTCCTTTTGCTGAAGCCGGGAGAGCAAGACTCTCCTGGCTTCAGAAGAGGGAGAGCTGCGCAGCGCCCCTTCAGCGAAGTGGGAGGAGAAATGGAAGGGGCTCCGTTTCTCCTGCCACTTCGCTGAAGGGGCGCTCAGCAGAGAGAGGGAGCTCCCCCCCCCCCGTTCTCCCCCTCCTATGGTCCGGTGCATCCTATGGTCCGGTGCGTCCTATAGAGCGAAAAATACAGTTTCAGCAATCTCCCTGCTTCCTTTGCTTTTTGGACCATGCCCTGAGCAGTACGTGGCACTGGTTATAAAAGTGGCTTTATATCTTTTTACATACCAGGGTAGCCAAAATGGCGGTGCCCTGTTGGACTTCCCCTCCCATCAGCCCCTGCCAGTATGGCCAGTTCGGACAGATGATGGAAGTTGGTGGTCCAGCAACATCTCGGGGCCTCACTCTCACTCACTTCTTGTTTTGGGGCCAGTTATGACCCAAATGAGTAGCAGGGAGAAGGAAACATACCTGAGGCTGTGGAATGTGGACGTCCCATGGTTGTTGTAGGTCCTTCACTGGGAGTTGAAACCTGGGGTGCGATGGTGGTAGCCTCTGTAAAGAAAACAAAGATGAAGACTTTTCCTACATGTTTACAATGGCTCAGGGCTTGGTTGGGAAGTGGGCTCCGCAATCCCTGCCTAATAAGGTTGCCACCTTTGTTCTGGCAAAATAGTGGGCGGTTGGGGGTGATTATTATTATTTTAATCTGGTGCCAAAGTGACTTCAGAGCAATCCATTACGGTCCATTGCCGCCTAACAGGATTGAAATCTGTCACACGCAAACACAAACACACACAATTTGTAAAACTGTACGTGGCTTCGCAAAGCTTAAATACATGACCTTTCATACTCCATTTCAAACACATTTGGACCGGGGGAAAGGGGACCTGAAATACAGGACAAAACTGTGTCAATACAGGATGCAGCATTTTACATTCAAATACGGGACAGTCCTAAAGAGGACAGGTGGCAACCCTACTGCCTAAGGACTATAGATGGACGAACCTGTCAATTTCAGTTTCTCCCAGTTTCTCATTTTTCCACTCTTAAGTTCTTTCCTCGTCGTTTGTACATCTGTTGCTACGTGTGTATTTTTAAAAGGCGCTCATTAAAATTCACCATCATTTTTGTACAAACTTCTCCCAATATAGACATTCATGTAAATCAGTTTCCCCTAGTCCAAAACATGTACAGTGGTACCTCGGGTTAAGTACTTAATTTGTTCCGGAGGTCTGTTCTTAACCTGAAACTGTTCTTAGCCTGAAGCACCACTTTAGCTAATGGGGCCTCCTGCTGCTGCCGCACCGCCAGAGCACGATTTCTGTTCTCATCCTGAAGCAAAGTTCTTAACCTGAAGCACTATTTCTGGGTTAGCGGAGTCTGTAACCTGAAGCGTCTGTAACCTGAGGTACCACTGTACAGTGGTACCTCAGTTTAAGAACAGCCCTGTTTACGAACTATTCAGTTTCTGAACTCCGCAAAACCAGAAGTAGTGTCCCGGTTTGCGAACTTTACCTCGGTCTAAGAACGGAAGCTAAACGGTGGAAGGGCACTGGTGGAGGGAGGCCTCTTTAGGGAAAGCGCACCTCAGTTTAAGAACGGTTTCGGTTTAAGAACGGACTTCCGGAACAGATTAGGTTCGTAAACCGAGGTACCACTGTATGTTAGTTTCACCAATATATGCATTTTTATGCACATTTTGTTGAACGGTCTCTTTAAATTTGAAGGTTCATTATTGTTCCACAAGATGTGTATTTCTTTAAAGGCCAGAGCAAATAACATGACCTAGTTTTACAGCTGTGACGCAGTATAGCAGGTGCTGTTAAGTTGTGGTAATTAAGCTGTTGGGTATGGTATATAAAGAGCAGCATGTAGCTCTCTCAGTACCCTGGTGGATGGGTTATGCTTATTGATATATTGTAATTTAGTGTAAAAGGAGTTTTTGTTTTGTTATTAAAACCTAGCAAAAGTTACTCTGCGTTTCTTGAATGTGTGGTCTCCCCAGCACGCCTTCTGCAGCGCAACTAATCTGCAAAATATTCAACACATTTCATCCTAGTACATGCATTTTCATTGTTCAGAGAATTGAATTGCAAAATTCAGAGAAGTGTGAATTTCACACAATGGCTGTCCATGGAGGCACAGGTTAATTCTATGCCCATGGCAGCTGTCTACCTGCTCCATCTGGCACACTGGTTGAAACCCTACCTGCCCACAGACTGTCTTGCCAGAGTGGTACATGCTCTGGTTATCTCCCGCTTGGACTACTGCAATGAGCTCTATGTGGGGCTGCCTTTGAAGGTGACTCAGAAACTACAACTAATCCAGAACGCAGTTGCTAGAAAGGTAACTGGGAGCGGCCTCCGGGACCACATAACACCGGTCCTAAAAGATCTACATTGGCTCCCAGTATGTTTCTGAGCACAATGCAAAGTGTCGGTGCTGACCTTTATAGACCCAAACGGTCTTGGCCCTCCACCCGCATTGTTTAGCCCGGACAGTGAGGTTCAGGTCTGAGGGCCTTCTGGTGGTTCCTTCACTGTGAGAAGTGAAGTGTCAGGGAACCAGGCAGAGGGTCTTCTCGGTAGTGGCGCCAGCCCTGTGGAATGCCCTCCCATCAGATGTTAAACTGATAAATAACTACACAACTTTCCAAAGACATTTGAAGGCAGCCCTGTACAAGGAATTTTTTCATGTTTGACATTTTGCTGTGCTTTTATTGTGCTGGAAGCTCCTCAGAGTGGTTGGGGTGAGTGGAATATAAGTGGTAAATTATTATTAATAATATTAGACCAGACGAGAACATTTCTTGTAGGAAGGAGGGGGACCTATCTTTGCTGCCCACCTTACCAAATTCAGAAATCAGACAGAAATGGCTCGATTCTGTAGTATCTGGTGGAAAGGAAAGCAACCTTGGGAGCAGGGCTGAAAGAAACGGGAGAACTCTTCAAGATTATCCAGATGAAGAGCGATAAATAGCCAAGGGCGAGAAGATTAGAGAAGCAAGGCTTTCTAAAACAGGAGACAACCTGGATTCTGATGTAGAGAGATTAGGTGACTGGCTATTTAATGGGTCTTCGGTCTCATTTATTTCCAGGAAGGCTAATTAGAAAGGTTGCCTCCCATCTCCTGTAACCCTATTGCCATTGTCAGAATATTTAGAGGATTTAGCCCTACCACAGGAGATCAGGGCACTGTGGGATTTGACATTTTTCTGGAGGGCCTGCAAGACAGAGCTGTTCCACCCTCCCCCCCCCCATTTATTTATTTTGATGGAACCTCTTATATGGGATTTGTATATAAATTTTCCCTCGGCTCTTTTTGCTGGCCCATGTAGGACCAGCATGGATAATTGGCCCTGGTGAATACAGTGGTACCTCAGGTTACATACGCTTCAGGTTACATATGCTTCAGGTTACAGACTCCACCAACCCAGAAATAGTGCTTCAGGTTAAGAACTTTGCTTCAGGATGAGAACAGAAATTGTGCTTCAGCGGCGTGGCAGCTGCAGGAAGCCCCATTAGCTAAAGTGGTGCTTCAGGTTAAGAACAGTTTCAGGTTAAGAATAGACCTCCGGAACGAATTAAGTACTTAACCCGAGGTACCACTGTATTTGACATTTTCTCCCCTTA
Organism: Podarcis gaigeae; assembly: GCF_964106915.1. Classification (NCBI taxonomy): domain Eukaryota; kingdom Metazoa; phylum Chordata; class Lepidosauria; order Squamata; family Lacertidae; genus Podarcis; species Podarcis gaigeae. The sequence goes on from NC_139689.1 coordinate 45,777,580, forward strand.
TGGCTTTGATCTATAGGCTACCACTAAAACGAGGCTACATATTAAGCTGCATTTTAAACTGTATTCTAACTTATATTTTAATCAACTCTTCTTTTGTTTGGTTTTTGGGTTTGTTTGTTTTTTAAAAAAATTCCCCCCCTGTATTTCTATTCAGTGTTAGCTGCCCTGAGCCCAGTCTTGGCCGGGGGGTATAAATAAAAATGTATTATTATTATTTATTATTAGCATCATCATTTCCCTGACATTTTCCTTATCACATAAAGCACGGTTTTTTGGCAAAGAGAGTTTGTTGCACAAAACCTCTCAGCCGACTATAACCGCACACCTTGAAATGTGATGTGATTGAACCCCACCCACCCCCTCCCCAAAATAGCAACGTTCTGGAAAACGCCTCTCAAAAGGGGGCAGGGGAAACAGCTGGTGTGGCAGGGAATGTGTATCAAACTCACACCACTGACCGTGGGCGTTTAAACACCTGGAATGAAACTTACTTGGCAGGTAGACTTTGAGTCCTGAACTGAAGTAGACCACCTGGTTGTAGAACAAAAAGCAAAAGTAGATGCCCTCATACTCCTTCCCGAAGCTGACAATTCTTAGCAGGTAACCGTCAGAAGATTTTGATGCTATGTAGCCTCTGACCGTTTCTTGTGGGCTTCTAGACCTTGAAGGCATATATATGATGAAGTGAGTGCTGAGGTCCGGGTTTTGACGGACCCAGTACACCCCAACATCCATTTTGCTGGTCTCACATTTCAGTTCCACTGGAGTTTTGGAGGCTTGGGGAACGTTACCGGTCAACTTCATTCGCACCATACTGTTGGCTTGGGGCCACCAGCAGCCTGGAGAGCAAAGAAACTGCTTTGTTATTTACTGTTTACGGAATGACAGCAAAGACTGTGAAGCATAGACTTTTAAAAAAATATATATCTTTATTAATTTAAAATAAATAAATTTCTGAAAAACAGACGTACACACAAGTAAACAAACATACAATCAATCAAACAAACAAATAACAGAAAAATCAAACAAACCACCACACTATAAGATATAAGAAGATGAATATAATTATCATTATATACACTCCTGAAAAACAACAACACTGTCTTCTTAATATATTGTGCATATGGCAAAGGGGCTGATGGTTGTCATTAAGCCAGGGATTTGCTTCTGTTAGTTTTATTTTATTAACTGTATTTGCTCTATAATGCACCTGGTCTATTTGGTTCTCTTTTCTGGTTAATCAGTTCCCTTTTTTGCAAATTCCTGTGCTTGGGCTTCTGTTTTATTTCGGGTTGCACATTAGATTCGCATTGGTAAAATGAAATATTGTCATTTTGGGAATGTTTGGGCAAGCCACGTGGCCCTTTCTGAACAATGTAGTCATGGATCCTTTTGCTTATCGTCTAAACTTTATACCAAAGCGCAGTAATATCAAACACACATTTGGTTATGTGTGTCACTGGAAACATAAGAAGATACCTTTGAAACAAGAATATTTGCAAAAATCATGGGATGCCCCTTCCTTGGTAAAATTAACAGAATTCCTTACATTTCGAAGTAGCTTTGATTGTGTTAATTCATGTACAGTGGTACCTCGGGTTACATACACTTCAGGTTACTCACGCTTCAGGTTACAGACTCTGCTAACCCAGAAATAATACCTTGGGTTAAGAACTTTGTTTCAGGATGAGAACAGAAATTGCGCGGCAACAGCGCGGCAGCAGCGGGAGGCCCCATTAGCTAAAGTGGTGCTTCAGGTTAAGAACAGTTTCAGGTTAAGAACGGACCTCTGGAACGAATTAAGTACTTAACCCGAAGTACCACTGTACTGTATATAAATAACTCCTTGTAATCCTTGGTCATGATTGATTTTAATGGTTGAGCACCATATAAAGGATAACTTTCAGGCCTAAAATACATATATTTTATCTCACAAACATGTCCTAAATCCTCTAAATATTCTGACAAATGGCAATGGGATTACAGGAGCATGGAGACAGCCTTTCTAATTAAGCTCACATTGTAAATGGAGTGTGGAAGGATGTGCACCAAATACATTTTTGAGAGATGAAGCCAATTTAATAAACCGTTGGAATACAACATTTCAAAATGTGTTATGCGCTATGCGTTATTCTCATTTATATGGCCCTGTTGGCAAGCTACAGCAATCCTCTTTCTGATTATTACCTTTTCTTATTATTCAAGGATTATTCCCCAGAGTGGCTGGGGTAACTCAGCCAGATGGGCAGGGTATAAATAATAAATTATTATTATTATTATTATTATTATTATTATTATTATTATGGTGCATAATCATTTTATTTTATGTTTTTTCTCTCATGTTTAGTTAAGAATGTATCATTTGATATCTGATTTGTTTTTTTTGTTTTATACTGCACTTTTTTGCAATGTTCTAAATAAGAAAAGTCTGTGTTTTCACATAGGTGTTTTGACACTTCTATCAAATAAAAGGTGTGGGTTTTTTTTATTAAAAAGTTCTTTTTCCTACCTTCAAAAATTAAAAGAACCATGCAACAAACTCCACATGACTGTAGATTTATTTTTCTCAACAGCAGCCTTCTCCTTCACCATCCCATAACATACTGCATAGATATAGCAGGCTGCTTTGGAAAGTTACAGTAATTTGGGGCAATTTTTGCGATACAGCATGGGAACCGTGTAGTCACAGAAAACAAATCCAAAAGTCTTGCTGGACAAACCTGAATCACATCCAAAGTCTATCCCTCTCACCAATTGTGGCTTAAGTAAAAAAGACCCACAGCCGTGGTATCATACTCACATAGTATCAGGCTGACGGACCACAGGAGAGAAAAAAATCTGGCCATTTTCTCTTTTCTTCAGTGAAAGCAGAAGTGAACAGAGGCGAGTTTGATGGCTGCAAGACCTGCTGAGTGGAAAGGATGTGATGTCAGTATCACCCCTGAAGAGAAGTTTCTCAGCTTCTTCTTTCAAGCTGACTATAAGCAAACAAAAAAGACCCGTGAAGAATGCCCAGTGTGGATGATATTTTCCCCTGTCTTCTGTCTTCCACTGTGTAATGAGCAAGCCTTACATATATATTAATATGCCAGAATCATGTTGCTTATAATCTAGGTTGGATGGGCAGGATGTGGTGGCAGAGTAACACTCTTTGGCAGAGCAAAATAAAAATAAAAGTACCTGATTCTAGAGGAAAGGAACACACAAGCTGGCAGAGTAGAAAGGATCCTAACAGGATGGAACAGAGAGCTAACCAAAGGAAGAAATGTAAGGTGATCTGGAGGTCATCTTCTAAGTTTCCAGGAGTGGCTCAGTGGAGCAGAGCTCAGCCTTTTCCTTCCAGTTTACCACACCTATCGGACATCTTCGTGAGAAAAACATGTGCTGTTGTCTACAGGGAATACTCTAGGCAGGGCTGGTTGCGGAAATTTGCAGTTCAAAAACATCCTTTGACCATCCATGTTAAACATGAGGACTGGTACAGCAAACTTCTTGGTGTGAGGCAAAGGGAGCAATCTGCGATGGCGTGCGCCTGGTACTGAGACCATTTCAGACACTATGTACACATTAAAGGTAAAGGTAAAGGGAGCCCTGACCATTAGGTCCAGTCGTGGCAGACTCTGGGGTTGCGGTGCTCATCTCGCTTTATTGGCCAAGGGAGCCGGCGTACAGCTTCCGGGTCATGTGGCCAGCATGACTGAGCCGCTTCTGGCGAACCAGAGCAGCGCACGGAAATGCCGTGCCAGAGTGGTACCTTCCTGCCAGAGTGGTACCTATTTATCTACTTGAACTTTGACATGCTTTCGAACTGCTAGGTTGGCAGGAGCAGGGACCGAGCAACGGGAGCTCACCCCGTCGCGGGGATTTGAACCACCGACCTTCTGATCAGCAAGTCCTAGGCTCTGTGGTTTAACCCACAGCGCCACCCGCATCCCGATGTACACATTAGTGGCTGGATTCAGCAAGGTCGTGTGTGTGTCGTCGCCCCCCCAACTTGTCCCACTTTTCAAGTCACATTTGCAGGTTGCTGTACAAACCAGAGTGGGATGTCTTCACCTGATGTGCACGACCCATACCCTCCAACATTTCACCAATGAAAACAGGGATGTCCTATTCCATCATCATCATCATCATCATCATCATAAATTTTTTTATTATTTATACCTTGCCCATCTGACTGGATTGCCCCAGCCACTCTGGGCAGCTTCCAACATATAAAAAAACATCATAAAACATTAAACATTTTGAAAAACATTTCCTATACAGGTCTGCCTTCAGATGTCTTCTAAAGGTTGTATAGTTACTTATCTCCTTGGCTCAGGGGTCGCATAACTCCATACCCTCCAACGTTTCTCCAATGAAAATATGGACATCCTAAGGAAAAGAGGGACATTCCGAGATCAAATCAGAAACTCAGAAAGCTTCTTTAAATCCAGGAATGCTCTCCAAAAATAGGGACACTTGGAGGGTCTGCAACAGTGTTGAACTGATTCCCTGTTTTTTTCTGTTTAGTCACATCACACATTTAAAGTATATGGTTCCCCCCAGCAAGGATCTTGGGAATTGTAGTTTGTTAAGGGTGCTAGGAGCAATGACAAACCTAGATAGCATCTTAAAAAGTAGAGACATCACCTTGCCAACAAAGGTCCGTATAGTTAAAGCTATGGTTTTCCCAGTAGTGATGTATGGAAATGAGAGCTGGACCATAACTGATCGCCGAAGAATCGATGCTTTTGAATTATGGTGCTGGAGGAGACTCTTGAGAGTCCCATGGACTGCAAGAAGATCAAACTGATCCATTCTGAAGGAAATCAGCCCTGAGTGCTCACTGGAAGGACAGATCCTGAAGCTGAGGCTCCAATACTTTGGCCACCTCCTGAGAAGAGAAGACTCCCTGGAAAAGACTCTGATGTTGGGAAAGATGGAGGGCACAAGGAGAAGGGGATGGCAGAGGACGAGATGGTTGGACAGTGTTCTCGAAGCTACCAGCATGAGTTTGACCAAACTGCGGGAGGCAGTGGAAGACAGAAGTGCCTGGCATGCTCTGGTCCATGGGGTCACAAAGAGTCGGACACGACTAAACGACTAAACAACAACAAGGGTGCTAGGAATTGCATCTGTGTGTGTGCATTTACAAAGAACGTAAGATTAGACCAAAGGCCCATCAAGTCCAGCTTTCTGCTCTCACAGTAGCCAGTCAGATGCCTACAGAAAGTCCATGGGCAGGACATGATGAGCGCATTTGAGAAGCTTAAAATAGATTATTTCCATCGCCAGTGGCAAACTAACTCAAAGGTGAAATAAAAACAGGCTCTCGTTTCTAGCGAGCAAACCACCACATTTATTGTGAGGAAAGATACTAAGCACTTTATAGCACTGTGGTCAGTCATTTCATAATGAAACTGATAACCGATGTACATGTTTAACATTCACTCTTTATATGTGTTTTATCTCCTGTTGCTGACATTCATCTGTCTTGGGAGACTAAGGAGGAGTGTGCCTTTGGGGGTGAAGTCAAACTGCTGGAAGGTTACAGCGCCTGCTGTGGCTGTAGAGACCAATATGGGAGAGACATGTTTTGTTGAAGCTGGGGCAGAAGAAGGCGACTGGTTGTGCTCACTATGGCATTTCTTCTTTCTGTGCTCCTCCCAGAGGTCTTTCTTCCTCTGGTCACTGCTGTGGATACACAACCTTAGCTAAAGGTAAAGAGACACCTGACGATTAGGTCCAGTCGTGGCCGACTCTGGGATTGTGGCGCTCATCTCGCTTTATTGGCCGAGGGAGCCGGCGTACAGCTTCAGGGTCATGTGGCCAGCATGACTAAGCTGCTTCTGGTGAACCAGAGCAGCTCATGGAAACGCCATTTACCTTCCCGCTGGAGCGGTACCTATTTATCTACTTGCACTTTGACATGTTTTTGAACTGCTAGGTTGGCAGGAGCAGGGACCGAGCAACAGGAGCTCACCCTCTCACGGGGATTCAAACCGCTGACCTTCTGATTGGCAAGTCCTAGGCTCTGTGGTTTAAACCACAGTGCCACCTGCAAAGCTGCCCATACAGGTAGCTGGATCTTCCTTCAGTTTGGGCAACAGGACAGTGTACTTTCCCACACCTGGGGGCGGCAGGTTATCTCAGGGACTGTAGGGCAGGCTACATGGGACACATAGCTCCAACTCCTCTTTGCTGTTGCTCTTGCCCTCCATCCCCCAGCCTCTTCCATTTAAGGAGGCTGCTTCCCTTTGCCTAATGGTAGGACGAATCCTGTAGCAGGTGCATTAGTTTAATCATAGGACGCAGGTGGCGCTGTGGTCTAACCCACTGAGCCTCTTGGGCTTGCCGATCAGAAGGTTGGCGGTTCGAATCCCCGTGATGGTGTGAGCTCCTGTTCCTCTGTCCCAGCTCCTGCCAACATAGCAGTTCGAAAGCACACCAGTGCAAGTAGATAAATAGGTACCGCTGCGGCGGGAAGGTAAATGGCGTTTCTGTGCGCTCTGGTTTCCGTTACAGTGTCCCAAGCACCAGAAGTGGTTTAGTTATTGTCAGAGCCGCCCCTAGGTCCCAGCTCACAGAGGACCAACGCCCGGCTGTAGTTATGTACAAAAGTCTTTATTGACGTTCAGTTTCCATTTCAAAGCCGCAGCGTGCAGCTCTACGTCTTAAACCCTAGACCGGCGAAGCTCCGTCTGAATCTCCTCCCCTTCCACACCAGTTTAAGACTCTAGCCTTGCTCCACCTCTTCCTTAGCTCCTTCCTCCTCTGGGCCCTCCTGCCCGCTGGGGTTTCATCCTTTCTGGACTCTTCTGACGCTGACCCCCCTGATTCTTGCCCCTCTTTCCGGCGGGCTTTAGGACCTGGCTCCCTCTCCGGGCTACCTGCTGTGCCGCTCGCCTGTACATTTGAACTTGGCGCGCGCGCCCAACCGGCAACCTTCCTCTTGACCGTTCCCCCGCTCTCCGATGGAGGCGTGGTCAATCCAGACTCATCTTCTCTCGCTGGTGGTGAATACGCTGGCCCCAATACCTGGGACTCCTCCCCCCCACTACGCTCTGGTGGGGAAGCTGGTCCTGATTTCCAACTGCTGCTCTGGGAGTCCCCGCTGGCCCCTTGCTTCTGGGGTGTCCCCCTTGGGGCCCCCCTTGCCCTGGCCACCGACGCCCCCTTCTGTGAATCTTCCGATTCGCTGGAGAGGCTCATGGAATCTCTCGGGCTACTGTCATCTTCTCCTGCGCTGCCCTCGGATTGCTCCCCCATGCTCTCCATCTTCTCCCCTCCCTGCGCTCCCGCTGCGTCCCTGACAGTTATGCTGGCCACATGACCCAGAAAGCTGTCTGTGGACAAACGCCAGCTCCCTTGGCTTGAAAGCGAGATGAGAGATAATCACCTTTGACTGGACTTAACCATCCAGGGGTCCTTTAACTTTACCTTTTGCCGTAGTTTAATCATGGTAAAAATATTCCATATCCAATCTGTTATCTTTGGTTCCTTCATAACTTTCCAATTCTTGAGCACCTCCCTTCTTGCTGCCACCTGCAAATTCACTACAATTTCATGAAGTTTTCTAGGCACAATGTTTATCCTCAAAGAAGGTTAATTGGTCCTCATAATATTGCAACTGATGATACAATGGAACTGCCTGGAGACCTTGAAGGGGAGAGTTGCCTGCCAGAGGGAGGTTTTCCCGAAAATCCCCTAGCAACGTTATCTGGTCTTCACATTTTTGTGGTGTTGCAGGAATTTATATGTAGGTTGGGGGGGGGGGGTTGCCCCTCCAGCAGATATCATGCACATGCAGCCCACTACCAAAACCAGCACAATCACTTTTACGGCTTTTCACAGTTTCTTCCCATCTATTCAAAGGGCCTTTGCTGCACGATACCAAATGTAACAATTCACTGATAAATGTATCTATGTTCTGACTCACTGGGAAAACTTCAGAAATTCATATACAGTGGTACCTCGGGTTACATACGCTTCAGGTTACAGACTCCACTAACCCAGAAATAGTGCTTCAGGTTAAGAACTTTGCTTCAGGATGAGAACAGAAATCGTGCTCCGGCGGCATGGCGGCAGCAGGAGGCCCCATTAGCTAAAGTGGTGCTTCAGGTTAAGAACAGTTTCAGGTTAAGAACAGACCTCCAGAATGAATTAAGTACTTAATCCGAGGTACCACTGTAGACATGTGAGCTCAGCTACTCAGCAGTCCCTCTGCCCAAGTTATAATTCCTGGCATCCTGATACCTGAGTGCTAGACAGGTAGAGCCATTCCAGAAATAACAAACCCAGATGAAGAGAAAAGGGTGTGATTAACTTGGCTGGGAAACAGGGAAATGTAAAGATCTATTTTGTTACACTTGATGGGTGTTTGGTGGAGGGCAAGGAGAACCATGGGGCAGGGTCCAGGATGCTCAGATTACTGCCACCAGACCTCCCCTTTCATGATGTAACCATGATGTATGAGTGATGTAGTTTGGAGGGGTGTAACATGGGGATTAGCAGCTAATAAAAGTTTGGGGGCTCTTCGTTTGTGGCTTCCATCTTGTTCCACCTTGTGGCAGGTGGGAGTCCTGTCACGACAGTCTTCAATAAAGACCAAGCCTACTGGCTGCTGTTTTGCTCTGGTATTCCTGGCTGGTGTCCTTGTTTTTTGTCCAAGGGAGCCCTCAGACTTCTCCATTAACAGTGGTTCACAAATTCTAAAGCAGGCAGTTTTTTTTACAGAAGCAAAATGGCATCAGTTAGGCTAACCAAAAGACAGCACTACTGCCTCATTACGTGAAGCATCTTTTGAACACCACAACACCCACGTAACTAGCTGTAAAGTAACATAACATGATAAAACTGTAATTTTAACCGTCATATCAAAAAGCACAGTTCCTGATGGCAACATATCATATCTTCTATATGTATTGGTATCGTAACGTCCAAGGATTGTCAAGTCCAAAGATTACAATGCACAGTTCCTGTTGGCAATGCCATTCCATGCTGATATGTTCCTTTTGCATCGCCCTACGTCTTAAACATGTAACAAGCAAAACTACCTTCTGCATCGTCCTGTGTCTGAAAGTGTGACAAAGTGGGTTCTCCTTCATGGAGAGCACGTGTTGCGGTGGGAGTAACCATGACATTCCCTGTTGCTGGGCAGGTTAGTTTGGATGGCCACGGATTTGATTGGGCGCCTCCAATGTTGCTGGGGAAAATTGATTGTTGCATTTTTTATTTATTTATGGGAGTGCTATATATGTTCCCTGTGCGCAGCGTTGAGCTTCTTCTTTTCGCTGTTGTCAGGGGTTCAGAAGGAGAGACACAGGAGGGGGAGCAAATGGAGAGTGAGGAGGAGGAGTACGAGGGGGGCGCAGGCAGTGACAGTGGCCAGAGTTATTCCACAAGCCTCTCTAGCGAATCGGAGGACTCACAGAAGGGAGCGCCGGTGGCCAGAGCGAGGGGGGGTCCAGGGGGGAAGCCCCAGGAGGAAGGGGCCAGCGGGGAGTCCCTGAGCAGCAGTTGGAGATCAGGACCAGCGTCTCCACCAGAGCGCAGTGGGGAGGGGGAGTCCCAGGAGTCGGGACCAGTGTCCTCACCACCAGAGGGAGGAGAGGAGTCAGGTTTGGCAACGCCCACATCAGGAAGCGGGGAAACGGTCAGAAGGAAAGTCACCGGCTGGGTGTGCGCGCCAAGTTCAAATGTACAGGAGCGCGGCACAGCGGGGAGCCCGGGAAGGGAGCCAGGTCCTAAAGCCCGCCGGAGGGAGGGACAAGACTCAGGGGGCTCAGCGTCAGAGGAGTCCAGGAAGGAGGAAACCCCAGAGGGCAGAAGGACCCAGCGAAGGAAAGAACAGCGTAAGAGGTGGAGCCGGGCTAGAATCTTAAACTGGTGTGGGTGGAGCAGTGAGTCAGAGGGGACTTAGCCGGTCTAGCGTCAAGACGTGGGTCTGCGCGCCCAGAGCTTTGGAATGGAAACTAAACTTCAATAAAGACTTTTGTACATTATATCCACCGGGCGTTGGTCCTCTGTGAGCTGGGATCTAGAGGCAGACCTGACAACTGTGCACATCGGATTATACCCGCCCGTCCTCCCTTTAGTTAGGGTTTGTTTGCACTGACCTTGCTATGCCTATCATGGGGTTGTTTGCTTTGGAGCAGGGGCCCGGTAGGAATTTTACCATTTGGCTAATTGGCTAGTGCCATTTGGGTTTTGCTTACTGCGTAGCAAATCGTCACAACTTGCAAGTTGCGGTTAAAGGTAAAGGGACCCCTGACCACTATGTCCAATCGTGACCGACTCTGGGGTTGCGGCGTTCATCTCGCTTTATTGGCCGAGGGAGCCAGCATAAAGCTTCCGGGTCATGTGGCCAGCATGACTAAGCCACTTCTGGCGAACCAGAGCAGTGCATGGAAATGCCGTTTACCTTCCCGCCGGAGTGGTACCTATTTATCTACTTGCACTTTGACGTGCTTTCAAACTGCTAGGTTGGCAGGAGCAGGGACCAAGCAATGGGAGCTCACCCTGTGGCGGGGATTCGAACTGCCAACCTTCTGATCGGCAGGCTCTAGGCTCTGTGGTTTAACCCACAGCACCACCCGTGTCCCAAGTTGCGGTTAGGCATTGGTTAATTTTTTGGTTGGTGGAGGGAATGAGGTTGGCTGTGCCTGCTGCAAGAGTATTCCGTTAAAGGAATCCAGGGGCTCGCCATGCTTTTGTCCATATCCCTGGCAAAGGGCTAGGGCCACGCAAGAGCCCTAGGGAGCATTTGGGGAGCAGTGTGAGGCTGGCACCCAGCTTTCTCTCTCCCCAAAATTGCTTACCCTTACTGACTTCCGCACGGGTGTGGTTGTCAGTTCTGTTCCTACCTCCAAGTGGGAACAGATAGTCACTAACCAATGCCTAAGCAACCACTCACTTACTTACTGTAATTCAATAAAGCTGTGGCCAAAATTATGCCAAAAACCAAAACAAAAATGATGTGTGAACGTGTTTTTATTCAGGGGTGTCTTGGAGGTCCTCGACACGCAAATGGAACTAATTAGTAACAAAAAGCAGCTAATGGTGGAATTATTCTCAGGATACACCATTGTTTCATCCACCGGGCTTCTTCAGCAACAAGGTTTCCAGGAAATTCCTCAGTGGGGTTTTTCCAGCCGAAAGTAGAAAGTAGTCCTCAGGGACGCAGATATCAAAATAAAACATTACCTGTACAAAGGAGGTCAACTACAGAACACTATTTAACACAGTAGGGTTGGGTAAGTCTGGGCCCTGCCCCTTAGGCCAGGTGGAAAGGGCCTTGCGGGGAGCGGTCGTCACGCCTCACAGCCGTTTTTAAAATGTTTTGAAAGTGTGTGGAGAGAGTTGTTTTTCCTAATCTCCCGGAGAGACATTTATTTTAAGGGAGTTACAGAAAATAAAGAAGAAAGTGGTTAAAAATTCCTTAGCCACCTTTCATTACTGTAAGTTTACAAAGACTTCGCAACACACATGTAGACTGCACAGGTGCAAGAAAACACAGATTAACTCATAATCAATCTGAGTCTGAATTATGAGAATCCTAAGTTTGTTGGGTCAACGTTTGTTGGGTCAAAGTCGGGGTTTATACATGCTACATTCAAATTACGAACTGGCTTATTTTTCAGCGGCAACGCTACAAATAAAATAAAATAAAATAAAAACATCACCCATTGCATCTCTGCTGAAAACCACAGCCTTTTGAAGTTGCTTTGGAACATTGCTACAAGAGTTGGTGTATAAGTTACAGTAGGCAGGCTTCCCACTTTTCAAAAAACAGTATTGCCACATGAAAGCATTAAACGACAGGTGTGTGCATGAGCACACACTCCTGAAACTGCTATGTATTGCCTTGTCTTGTAAAAACGGTGGAAATGGTCTGTTTTGTTTTACTCAGATGTGCCTTTCTTCACAGCATGCATTTGTAGGAGAGTTGTGCATTTGTAAAAGAAAAGAAAAGAAAATGCATCTAAGAACAATTCTGATCTGTAGGTCCAGCTCCTGACACCGTGGGAGAACCACCTGCTTTGGTGCCTCTGCAATCAACTGCCTGAAAACCCCAAACAAAAGAGGTGGGTGGTTGTGGTTGGGCTGCGGTTCCTTTGTGCTCCTGAGCGCAACAGATATGAGACAGTGAAACAAATGGAGGACTAGAAAATCCTAGGCCTAATCCACGCAGTATGCCTGGGAGCTGAAAGCTGGAGGAAGACACAAATCCCATTTGGGAAAGGTATACCAGGATGAGTGCGTCCTTCACTGGGAATCTACACAGAGAGTGTTGGGTGAATCTGTCCATTTCAGTTTCACTCAGTTTTATCATTTCTCCAATTTTAGATTCATCTCTTTCCACTTTGGTTGCAATTTTTATAAAAGAAGTCCTCATGAAAATCCACCAGCATTTTCTGCTAATTTCTCTTAATATACAAATTCCCCTATGCAATTACCAGGAGGATACATGAAACAAATGTTCTAGCTTTGCTGGATCAAGCCACAAACCATCTAGTTGAAGCATTCTGGGCGATATTCAATTTAAGTTTTACTCAGAGCAGGCTTACTGAAATTAATGGACATAACTTAGTCAGGTTCGTTAATTTCACAGTTTGACTATGAGCTGTGTGAAAAGGCACTTTCTTTTGTCCATCCCAAATCTTCCAACTTCATCGGATGGCCCTGAGTTCCAGTATTTTGAGAGGGAGAAAAATTTCTTCCTATCTGCTTTCTCTATATTCTGTATAATTTATACACCCTCTTTCATGCCTCCCTTTACTCTTCTCTATATTTAGGGTCGCGGGTGGTCTAAACCACTGAGCCTCGTGTGCTTGCCAATCAGAAGGTCAGCGGTTCGAATTCCTGTGATGGAGTGAGCTCCCGTTGCTCTGTCCCAGCTCCTGCCAGCCTAGCAGTTCAAAAGCACACCAGTGCAAGCAGATAAATAGGTACCGCTGTGGCGGGAAGGTAAATGGCGTTTCCATGCGCTCTGGCTTCTGTAATGGTGTCTCGTTGCACCAGAAGTGGTTTAGTCATGCTGGTCACATGACCCGGGAAGCTGTCTGTGGACAAACGGCAGCTCCCTCAGCCTGAAAGTGAGACGAGTGCCGCAAACCCATAGTTGCCTTTGACTTGACTTAACCATCCAGGGGTCCTTTACCTTTACTTTCCCCCCTCTCTATTAAAAAGCCCCAACTATTGTAGCATTGGTTGTATATTCTATTTCAGCCTCCTGGCGGAGGACTGAAATGTCTATAGGGATGGGCCAAGGACTATGGCCTCTCCTCAGGCCACAACTGGAAGCTCTATGGCCTGTCTGACCCACACTCTCCGCACAGAGACATCCACCTACACCCCTCTAACAGGGTACCCTGAATATGCCACTGGTTTGGCACCGCTTGATGACTAGGATTCCACCCAATGCCTTTTACCACCAAGGTAAAGGTGAAGGGACCCCTGATCCCTTCAGCACACAGAAACGCCGTTTACCTTCCTGCCGGAGTGGTACCTATTTATCTACTCGCACCTTGACGTGCTTTCGAACTGCTAGGTTGGCAGGAGCAGGGACCGAGCAACGGGAGCTCACCCCGTCGCAGGGATTCAAACAGCCAGCCTTCTGATCAGCAAGCCTTAGGCTCTGTGGTTTAACCCACAGCGCCACCTGCGTCCATTTACTACCAAACGTTGTGACATTTGCTATGAGGACTGCAAAACCTCCAGACTGGCCAATCTGTCTGCAGGCAAATTCCTTCCTGGCTCCAAATACGACAACCGTTAGCAACGATAGCAAGGTCAGATAATACAAAGGAGGAGGAGGAGGAGGAGGAGGAGGAGGAGGAGGAGGAGGAGGAGGAAGAAGAAGAAGAAGAAGAAGAAGAAGAAGAAGAAGAAGAAGAAGAAGAAGAAGAAGAAGAAGAACAACAACAACAACAACAACAACAACAACAACAACAACAACAACAACAAAACACAGTTGAACATGCAACCCTGGAAGAAAATATGGTTAAATTTCATAAGAAGCTAATGACCTAAAAGGCAATAAAAGGTTAAACTAAACACTTATAGGAGCATGAAGGGAGGGAAGGTTTGCTCTTCTGCTAACTGCACTGAATGTGCCCAGTGCAGCCAGTTTTTATGCATCGCTGCTGGATAGGAGTGGAAACTTCCAGCCCAGCTCACCTCCAGCATCTTAAGTTTGATATGGGCTCAAATTGAACTAAACCAGACTACTACTACTACTACTACTACTACTACTACTACTACTACTAATTTATTATTTATACCCCACCCATCTGACTGGGTTTCCTCAGCCACTCTGGGCGGCTTCCAACAAAATTTTAAAATACAGTGGTCTGTTAAACATTAAATACTTCCCTAAACAGGGCTGCCTTCAGATGTCTTCTAAAAGTCTGATAGTTGTTATTCTCTTTGATATCTGGTGGGAGGGCGTTCCACAGGACGGGTGCCACTACTGAGAAGGCCCTCTGCCTGGTTCCCTGGTTCTTGCAGCGAGGGAACCCCCAGAAGGCCCTTGGCGCTGGACCTCAGTGTCTGGGCAGAACGATGGGGGTGGAGACGCTCCTTCAAACTACTGCATAAGACCTGTCAATTAGCATTACTTTGTCATTGTTTTAAAATGGATGCTAAATATTATGTTAAAGGTAAAGGTAAATGGACCCCTGACCATTAGGTCCAGCCGTGACCAAGCTGGGAACGAGCAACGGGAGCTCACCCCGTCGCGGGGATTCGAACCACCGACCTTCTGATCGGCAAGTCCTAGGCTCTGTGGTTTAACCCACAGTGCCACCCGCGTCCCTAAATATTATGTTACGTGTTACCAAATAAAGATATCTAATAGCAGTTGAATGTGTTTCTTAGATGCACAGTCATATTTTTATTAATTAATAGCAATCTATCCTGGACATAATTTAGTCTTGAGTGCAAAGAGTTTTAGTCCTTCACAGCGAGATGTTTAATAGTCCTCAGGGTGTTTGGTTTTTGTAATGTAGATTAGAAGAGGCAGTAAAAGAAAGACAGGAAGTTTTCAGAACAACAGGAAACCTCAGTCACATTTAGGGGGTCTAACGAACCCACCAGCATAGAGAAATGCAGCCAAGCTCTATCTCACGGTACCCAGGTGTTGCTATGTTGGATGTCAGGCCTCACCACAAGCTTTGCAAACTGAGCTGACACAAAAAACCAGCACTTACACATTGGTTATGAACAAGAATGTCTCAAACTAGAAAAAAGCAACAAGGGATCCTGTGTTAAAGCTAAAGGCTAAAGATGATGTATGGACCATGGACACTGAGGGCAATGGTATATTATTTTATGATGCTTACTATACCATCTAAATATGTTTCAGCAACCATGAGCCTATGTATCACATCACCACCATGACAATATTCTGCTTCCCTCTCTCTGTTCCCTTTTGTATCATGTCTTTTTAGATTGTAAAACTGTGGACAAGGATCATCTTGTTTTTATTGATCATTAAGACATGCCAAGAGTCTTTTTGACTGAAGACAGGGTACAAATGCCTTGATTTAACACTTAAATGAAGAACTATAGGAAAAACAGGGACGCGGGTGGTGCTGTGGGGTAAACCACAGAGCCTAGGATTTGCCGAACAGAAGGTCGGTGGTTCGAATCCCCGCGACGGGGTGAGCTCCCGTTGCTCGGTCCCTGCTCCTGCCAACCTAGCATTTCGAAAGCACGTCAAAGGGCAAATAGATAAATAGGTACTGCTCCGGCGGGAAGGTGAATGGCATTTCCGTGCACTGCTCTGGT
The DNA here is from genome assembly GCF_964106915.1 of Podarcis gaigeae. Taxonomy (NCBI): domain Eukaryota; kingdom Metazoa; phylum Chordata; class Lepidosauria; order Squamata; family Lacertidae; genus Podarcis; species Podarcis gaigeae. The sequence goes on from NC_139689.1 coordinate 45,793,354, forward strand.
TCACCAGAAGCGGCTTAGTCATGCTGGCCTCATGACCTGGAAGCTGTACGCCGGCTCCCTTGGCCAATAAAGCGAGATGAGCACTGCAACCCCAGAGTCGGCCACGACTGGACCTAATGGTCAGGGGTCCCTTTACCTGTAGGAAAAACAACAGCTCACATTTTCACACCTGCAGACAGGTGCTGGTAATGCAAGATGTGCGTCTGATCTTTACTGATAGCAGGCGGTCTGTCAATATTCCTGGCAAAGAGGCCGCTTGTTTTCAGAGCACAAGCTGGCTAGAGGGGAGGTGTGTTTACACACACACAAAATAAATTGCTTCTCTTTAGTGAAACCAGGACTCTTGTGATTCGGAATACTTCCCTTTTTTCCTTTCTGGTGTTCAAAAGAAACCCCTTGCAGAAATTGATTCCGCAATCCTTTCTGTCTTTGAGATTGTAACTATCTGTTTGGGAATAAATAAAATAAACAAAATAAGGGCCATAATGAATGTGACATGTGAGACCTGTGGTGGATATTCTGGCTTTTAAAAAAGCCCAAACCAAAAACCCTGAACATGTAAAGCAGGGAGAGGAGGGAAGGCTATTGACTTTTGATGAAAACAGCAACTTGTGCAAGAGGGTGTTTAATATGATACCTGCACCTTCCCCCCCTTTTTTGGAGCCCATCATTCCTTCAAGCTACTATGTACCCTGCAGCAGGAAAAAAAAAGAAATTGTTATTTAGGGGTTTTGAATTTAATTCTAAATTATATACCAGAAACGTGGGAGATTACAAGGGGTCAAAAAAATGGATGTACCGTGCCATAAAAAAAAAATGTACCGCGCCATATTAGAAGCAAAAAAATTTGTTCTGATGAATTGGAAGAGCCGCAGAAAGATTCCATTGAGCACGTGGATTGACAATATGGACAGACTAGCCACATATGGACGAATTGCATGTCGACCCAAATTAAGAATGGATAAATATGAAGAAATCTGGAAGGAATATTTAAGCGATAAGACGGACGGTGGTGGGAAGTAGGGGGATGAGAGGTGGCGAAATATTGTTTAAAAGGTGTAGTGGTAGGTATATCAGTACTCAAATCTGTAATGTTAAATTGTATTATTAGTGTTATTGCAGTTTTGTGGTTGTTGTTATTATTGAAAAAATGATTAAATACATTTTAAAAAAGACCCCACACATCACACTCAGGTACCACAATGGGGCTTGTATTTTTCCACTACCCAATTCATAGCATTGGGTGGAGGTGGTGAATCTAGAAAATGGCATGGACCTAGCGTGGGAAAGGTTATCCTTGCTCTCCGATAACAACGTGTGGGATCCTACCCCCACACCCAAGCATGGCTGCTTTAACTCCCCTCCTCCAAAGTCAAAGATGGATCTCCTGCATTTCTCATGGACCCAAAGTCCCGTTGAACTCTGCAAGATTCAATTTTGAGTAAACATGCACAGGATTGAGTGTAAAAAAAAAAAGTTTACTGCCATCTGTGGGCATGAAGCAGTAGTGCGCAGGGACATAAATCACATGTAAGGGGTTCTCAATGTGCTGCCCATTTTGTAGAGGATTATCGTGGATCTCGAAGAGGACAGTGCCTCTCTCCCACCCCTGGTCATAGTGCTATAAAGAGCAGTCCATAGCTTATTTTGCAGTGCAAGGTCATAGAAACTTCAGTTTCTTTATTATTGTTGTTTAGTTGTTTAGTCGTGTCCGACTCTTCGTGACCCCATGGACCAGAGCACGCCAGGCACTCCTGTCTTCCACTGCCTCCCGCAGTTTGGTCAAACTCATGCTGGTAGCTTCGAGAACACTGCCCAACCATCTTGTCCTCTGTCATCCCCATCTCCTTGTGCCCTCCATCTTTCCCAACATCAGGGTCTTTTCCAGGGAGTCTTCTCTTCTCATGAGGTGGCCAAAGTATTGGAGCCTCAGCTTCAGGATTTGTCCTTCCAGTGAGCACTCAGGGCTGATTTCCTTAAGAATGGAGAGGTTTGATCTTCTTGCAGTCCATGGGACTCTCAAGAGTCTCCTCCAGCACTATCATCATCTTATTTATGATTTTCAGTTTTATACATTTCAATAATTTTACAATCATTTTAACATTTCAAAACTTGACTTCCTTCCCCCTCTTTCTGCGGTTCCTTGAATTTATCTTTTATATTTACTGCATATTCCAAATTAACTTAATTTACTCATTTATTCGTCTGCTTTAAATATATACTCTTATAAAACAGCAGGTTATCACAATAATCCTGCCAATGTTCTTATCTGTTTACAGTTTATTTGTAAATATTCAATAAACCATTTCCATTCTTTTATCTTGATTTCTTATTTTTCCGGTAAGTTTCACCATTTCTGCATATTCCATAAGTTTTTGTATTCATTGTTCCTTTGCTGGGACTTCTTCTTCTTTCCATTTTTGGACAAGTAATGCCTAGAAATTTCAGTTTCTTGCTGAGGTTGCTCATTCTGCTGCTTTGAGCTTTCCTGGGAAAGAGGAACTGGGAGCTAACCATCGCCTTTGGGTGCATCTGGGGCATTGATAGTGATGTAAAAATTGGGGTTTGGCCATAGGCGCCGACTCCATGGGGCCTGAGGGGGCCCGAGCCCCCTCAAAAATTCATTTGGGGGGGCTCCGCTCCCCCAATGATTTAAGAAAATTATTAGTTATATTATGCTTTGTAAAATCACAAAATTATGTTGGTATTTTTTATTTTCCTTGTTTGACGATAGTTACCTTTTAAAATACATTCAGTAATGAGTTAAAACAAATAATTATTACGGTAGTAAAAGAGGCGGCGCGAGTAGTTTTGCTCGGTGCGTGCGACTGGCCCAGCCCCTCTTTCCTTTTCCTCTCTTCTGCTCTCCCGCCGGGCGCCTGAGGGAGAGTTACTTAGCGGTTCTGAGGAGCCGCTGTTGTTTCGGCAGGGGAAAAACCGCCGCCCGCGAACCGCCGAGCTCCCTCTCTCTTTCCAGCCTCTCTCTCTCTCTCTCTCTCTCTCTCTCTCTCTCTCGCTATGGCCAAGGAGGAGAAGAAGCCCTTCAGCCAGTCTATGGCCGAGTGGCGGAGGTTCATCTACAACCCCAACAGCGGCGAGTTCCTGGGGCGAACGGCCAAGAGCTGGGGTGAGGAGGGCGAGTGAGCGAGCGAGCGAGCGCGGGGAAGGGAGGGGAGGGGGCGGCCGGCACGAGGGGCGGTGGGAGGCGAGGCGGGCACTTGTCTTGCCCACCACGCATCTCTCTCCTTCTCGGTCTCTCTCCCTCCCTCAGCTGGCGAGGGGGCCACGAGGCGGGCGGCAGCAGCAGCAACGGGCCGGGAGCGGCTCTTAGAAAACTTCCCGGGGCAGGACCCCGGTATGGCCCCCCCCCCAATATTTTTTATAAGTCGGTGCCCCTGGGTTTGGCTTTTGCTGTACAACTCCCCATATGACTATGAAGTCCCCTAAGTCCATGATAGGTCAGAGAAAAATGGATGAAGAAGAAGAAGAAGAAGAAGAAGAAGAAGAAGAAGAAGAGGAGTTTGGATTTGATATCCCGCCTTTCACTCCCTTTAAGGAGTCTCAAAGTGGCTCACATTCTCCTTCCCTTCCTCCCCCAAAACAAACACTCTGTGAGGTGAGTGAGGCTGAGAGACTTCAGAGAAGTGTGACTAGCCCAAGGTCACCCAGCAGCTGCATGTGGAGGAGCGGAGACGCGAACCCGGTTCACCAGATTACGAGACTACCGCTCTTAACCACTACACTACACTGGCTCATGAAGGAAGGTTCCAGTGGAAAGCACGGCAGATCTTTATTTTTCTGTTGCAACAGAGTTCCCTATCCTCCTTCCAAGGAGCGAGAGACCTTGAACCAAAGTGTGTGGGAACCTTTAAAGACTTCTGGCATTGTCCAACCCCCTTAACCAAAGACCACCCCGAAATCATCATACATACATCTTAGGAGGCAATCTACAGCAGAAATCCTGCCTGTCAGGATACCTGATCGCTGATTGCATTACCTGGGCAGCCTAGCCATTCTTTTTTTTTTTTAAGCGTTTATTAATTTTCCAATAAGAACATCCAATTAACATATCAAATCAAATCCAATAAAAAACTAAAATTAAAAAAGTCCAATTGTCTTCCAAATTGTAATCTTAATTTTTTTGACTTCCCACGGTCTGAATTCCAAAGCGTTTTCCACATCATAGTCCCGCGTCTTATCATAGATGTTTTCATAATTCCATATCATGATTTTATCCTCCACGTTTGTCTCTGGCTCTGCGACCCTCAATCATGTCAGAAGGCGAATGCTTTTTTCCCATGGAGTGCAGATTTGCCAGTGTGTTGTAGTCTTTCAACTGTTTTTGTGTTTCGATCACGCCGCTTCATCTAATTGGCTCCATTCCAGGCTTCTATCCAGCTCTTTAAAGATTATTATTTTGGCAACTCCCAAATCGTTAGTCTTTCCATCCAGCTGTTATCAGAGAAACAGAAGAAAACCTTCTTCAAAGCTTGTTGATTTATTCTTAAGCAAACTGCTTGTTATGTAGCCATATATCAGACATGATGATCAATTAGCCTTTGGAATCCACCAAGTCCCCCCTCCAGACCCTGGAGGGGAGCTGCCAGACATCCATTTAGCCTTTTCTCTCACTCATAATGAAAAAATTCTTTTTGCAAGCAGTTGCATATTTAATATTGCCTCCAATCTTTATAACCAGCCATTGGTTAGCTCCTGTTTCTCTTAATCAGGGAGGTATTTCAAATATTCCGTAACTGCGTAGTGGGTAGGTGTCATTTTGTTCTTTGTTTTCGTCTTTAACAGGCATTTCAAATCTTAAAAGAAAAGCGGCTGGGAATAAGTCCCAATTATATATAAAAGTCCATCTGTGCTCACTTTTTAAAGTTCGATCTTTTACACCAGAGACTGTACATCGTGCAGGTTTTCCCCCAGCTTCGTCAGTTCAGAGCGTGTCTGTTTGTTTTTCAAATCTTTATATTTTCCCAAACAGATGCGTCCGGCTATGGGGTGGCATCGCAGGAGTGTCAGTCGTCCCTTGCTCCGTGACCCAGTGCCCCTGCCGGCTGCCACATCGGCAATCTGGGGCAAACAGTGGGTCATCAAGACAGTCCTCCCCTGCCTTGGGGAGGCTGCCAGGGCCAATTACCCCCATATCAGCCTTGAATTATCAGAACGGCTGGAGTCCAATTGTGTGGGATCCGCTATTTCCCATCGCTGGAAAAAGGAAGAGCAGCCTAGCCTTTGTTTTTATGGTTAATACTTTAGTGTTCCTGAGTCCAGGTGACAGGCTCACCCTAAAGGTAAAGGTAAAGGTACCCCTGCCCGTACGGGCCAGTCGTGTCCGACTCTGGGGTTGTGCGCCCATCTCGCTTAAGAGGCTGGGGGCCAGCGCTGTCCGGAGACACTTCCGGGTCACGTGGCCAGCGTGACGAAGCTGCTCTGGCGAGCCTACACCAGCGCAGCACACGGAAACGCCGTTTACCTTCCCGCTATAAAGCAGTACCTATTTATCTACTTGCACTTAGGGGTGCTTTTGAACTGCTAGGTGGGCAGAAGCTGGGACCGAACGACGGGAGCTCACCCCGCCGCTGGGAATCAAACCACCGACCATACGATCGGCAAGTCCTAGGCGCTGAGGTTTTACCCACAGCGCCACCCGCGTCCCCTTCATACACAAATACGCCCTTAAGACAGGATTTGTAAGTGAAAAGACAATGGGAAGGCTTTCCCCATTTGCCTCCCTTACTGCAGAGGAATATTTGAGGTCATTGGGAAAGCCCAAATGGCTTCAGGATTGCTCTCCCGTACTATTTCAGATACATGGTTTATATATTTAGATATGTGTGTATTTGTAAATATTTATTTTATATTTGAGACCTTAAAATTCTTATAATACCCACCGATTCCCCTCACATATTTTGCAGCCCTCGTTATATTTGGAAGGTCACACGCAAAAAGGAGGCTTGCCTCCTTCCCCCTCACTTTAAGATGGGATCGAAGACACGGGGCTGTCCATCATTCCTGACCACTGGCTAGGTTGACTGTGGCTGATGGGGCCCAGCAGCCAACAACTTTTGGAGAACCAGAGGTTCCCCAGTCCTGCAGCAGGGGCCTTGCTCTGTTGCTCCAAAGAAACTTGAAGACTGTATACAAAAGTGTAAAGGACCTCTGAACGGTTAAGTCCAGTCAAAGGCGACTATGGGGTTGTGGCGCTCATCTTGCTTTCAGGCTGATGGAGCCGGCGTTGGTCCACAGACAGCTTTCTGGGTCATGTGGCCAGCAGGACTAAACCGCTTCTGGCTCAACAGGACACTGTGATGGAAACCAGAGCACACAGAAATGCCATTTACTTTTCTGCCACAGCGGTACCTATTTATCTACTTGCACTGGCATGCTTTCGAACTGCTAGGTTGCCAGAAGCTGGGACGGAGCAATGGGAGCTCACCCCATTGCGGGGATTTGAATCACCAACCTTCCAACCTCCCGACCCCACCCACCATGGCCCCCTCCACCTCTCCCCCCACTTTTTCTTCCTAATGTACCGGTAACCCTAATGTCTCAACAAATGAAACTGACCTATGGAAAATGTAACTTAAGAAAAGAGACATTGTGCATACCTTTGTAAACCAAGAAAACTTTAATTTTTTTTTAAGTATTAAACTGTACATTTTAAAGAATATATACCACCCTTGAAGTGTATGGATTTAAATTTGCTCTAACCACTAGGTCACAGATTTAAATTGGAAAGATGACTTCATTCAAGTAACAAGATGGTATGTGTTGTGTGTGTGTGTGGGGGGAGCCAATCACTTCATTATAAACCCTCGAGAATGCCAAAAACTTTGTTCTTTAAAGCAAGTGAAGAAGAAAGGAGATGGGAGTACAGATATGGATTATAATGATAAACGGGACTGTGTGAGGAAAATATTGTTTGGAATAATTATAAAAATGACTTGGAGCCTCTGCGGAGTTAATTTCTCACTTGCCCCTTGATTGAGCAGAGGAGGGACTGAACTTTGAAGACATGTCATGGCTCTGGGAGGACCCCAGATCATTCTTCTATAGATAATTATAATTGCTTTGATGGGACGTGGAGGGGAGAATTTGGAGGCCTGCCAGCGCTTTGGCAGGGCGTTGGGTGACTCCCTGCCTGAAATCAAAAGTGGAATTTTACAGCTGCAATCAGAAGAGTTGAGAACAAAGACAGAGATTTCTCCAGAGGAACTTTGAGTCAACAAAGCTGTAAGGCACAAAAGAATCAGGAATAACTAATAGGAACATAATATTTGATAAAGAATTAGAGGAACAACTGATGGAAATTAAAACCTCACACAGGAAGAAGAAAGCAGAACTTCACTTGCGAATTTACAAATCTTTATATGTGTTAATGCGAATTGAAGATAATTATTGTAGCTGTGGTATAAGGTGTGTGGCAATGACAAACCTAGACAGCATCTTAAAAAGCAGAGACATCACCTTGCCAACAAAGGTCTGTATAGTTAAAGCCATGGTTTTCCCAGTAGTGATGTATGGAAGTGAGAGCTGGACCATAAAGAAGGCTGATCGCCGAAGAATTGATGCTTTTGAATTATGGTGCTGGAGGAGACTCTTGAGAGTCCCATGGACTGCAAGAAGATCAAACCTATCAGGGCTGAAGGAAATCAGCCCTGAGTGCTCACTGGAAGGACAGATCCTGAAGCTGAGGCTCCAATACTTTGGCCACCTCATGAGAAGAGAAGACTCCCTGGAAAAGACCCTGATGTTGGGAAAGATGGAGGGCACAAGGAGAAGGGGACGACAGAGGACGAGATGGTTGGACAGTGTTCTCGAAGCTACCAGCATGAGTTTGACCAAACTGCGGGAGGCAGTGGAGGACAGGAGTGCCTGGTGTGCTCTGGTCCATGGGGTCACGAAGAGTCGGACACGACTAAACAACAACAACATAAGGTATGTGAGGCTATATGTGGGGCTGTTGAAGAGGATGCGCCTATGGTGGAGGATGTTGTGTCTCTGGGAAATTCCATAGGCTTGGAAGTGAGTGGTGATGATGTGAAGGAGTTAGTGGAGGAGCACAGAAGAACTTCAAAACATTCTGAGGGAGCAGCAACAGGCGGCAACTGAGGAAATATCTTCAGAGGAGGAGAGGAGCAGAGAGAGTGTATCTACTGTAGTGTTCAAAGAAATGTTTGCAAAATGGGCTGAAGTGCAAAACTTTGGTGAAAAGTATCACCCCGATAAAGCTGCGGTAAGTCATGCCACTAACACTTTCAATGGTAACGCTATGTCTCACTTCAGACAAATTTTAAAACATTGGCAAAAGCAAGTCTCAGTTGAAAAAACTTTGGCAAGGAAAAGATCCAGTGAGTCTGAACCAGGTGTCTGAAATATACTCAGAGTCGCAAAGTGATTTCATGCTCTTTATTCAGCTCATAGTGGTGAGGAGGAATGAATGAATGTCCCCTCAGAGTATCTGCTTTATATACATTATTTACACAATGGGCTGCACATGATTGGCTAATTCCGGAATTCTACTGTAAGCCAATCAGGTTGTGGATTCACTTCTATCTGGAGCATGATTGGGTGGTTCCTGCTAACCAATCATACTGCTGCATTGTTCTAGGACCAATCAGACTGCTGCATTCTGAATCCTATTGTTCTAGGACCAATCAGACTGCTGCCTTTTGGAGCCTATTGTTCTAGGACCAATCAGACTGCTGCAGTTAGGATCCTATTCAACTCAGTACATAACAGTGTCAGTGGTATAAAAAAAGCAAGGGAAGGAATGGCAGGAGAGGAGGCACCGATTGAGATTCTGGAAGAGGAACCCGACCCTGACCCCATCCAAACAATGACTATCATCAGTGCATGTAAGAAAAAAGCACATTTTCAATTTTTTTAATCAACAAAAATACTGTTTTATTGATTTTACAGTACAGTAAATTGTTCATTGCTTTCATTTTATGGCTCAACGGTCTTGTTAGATGCTAAAATTCATGTTAAATTTCTGTTTTAAGGGTTGTTTTTAATAGTCTGGAACGGATTAATCCATTTTACATTACTTTCTATGGGAAAGTGCACCTTGGTTTTGGAACGCTTTGGTTTTGGAATGGACTTCTGGAACGGATTAAGTTTGAGAACCAAGGCACCACTCTAATTTTCTTGGCTTACCTATCTTGGGTTACTTGGACTGATCCCGGACTGCGTTTCCTGATCTTTGGACTTGGGACTGCGTTGTGTGGATTGGCTCCTGGGCTTGGAGATTTGTCTTGGCACACTATCTTACCAGGTAGGCCAGTGGAGCAGGGCAGAAGTGTGTGGCATCCTAGTTCAGGGCAAAGAAATGCAGGGAAGTGACTTGCACCTCTCTTCCAGCAACATCTGACCAGCCTGTTGCACACCATCCTTGGGATGGAGGAATACAAGGCAGTTGTGTGCCATCACTTCCCACAGCTGCTGATAGCTCTCCTGGAGATGATTTCCACCTTCCTCTACGACCAGGAGTTCCTCAAGTGAGTAGTGTGTCGCAAAGGGGCCAATGGAATCCTTTCTCCTTCAGCCTCTGGGGGTTTCCATTCCAGCCTCGTTTTCCAAAGGAGACTGTCCGTCAGGTGGCTACTAGGGAGCAAGGATGGGGACAGAATTTGATCCTGTTTGCATGTCAAGGCAGATCTGCATAATTCACCATTTCTGGAAAAGTTACCGTGTTTTTTGCTCTATAAGACGCACCTTTTCCCTCCTAAAAAGTAAGGGAAAAGGTGTGTGCGTCTTATGGAGTGAATGCAGGCTGCGCGGCTAAGCCAGAAGCCAGAACAGGGAGAGGGAGCGCTCTGTCTTGCTGTTCTGGCTTCTGGCTTAGCTGCGAAAGCCTCCGCAGGGCAGTGGGCTAAGCCAGAAGCCAGAACAGCGAGACGGAGCGCTACGCTGCGCAGTGCTCCCTCTAGCTATTCTGGCTTTTGAATAGCCCCCACGAAACCTCTGGAGGGCAACGGGACGAAGGCTCCCTGCTGCCCTGCGGAGGCTTCGCAGTGGGAAGTGGGGGGAAGGGACAGAGCGCGCGACTCTGTGCCTTCCCCCACCTCCCAGAAAAGCCCCCAAGAACCACACTCCCTTTAAAGAGTGCACAGTTCTTGTGGGAGATGGGGGAAGGTACAGAGGGCAGCTTACCCACGCGCAGCCTCTTCCAGGCAGGGGGAGCCTTCATCCCGCTGCCCGGGAGAGGCTTCAGCGGCTATCCCAGAAGCCAGAACAGCAAGAGGCTATCCCAGAAGCCAGATCCCTCTTGGTGTTCTGGCTTCTGGGATTCAGAATCCCCCCCCCTTGTTTCCTCCCCCCCAAACTAGGTGCATCTTATCGTCTGGTGTGTCCTACAGAGCGAAAAATACGGTAACGTCTGGGGTAGCCTTGTAAATGTGGTTTGGTTCTTTGTTTTCTGGCTTACAATAATCAAATACCAAACTGTACAGAAAACAAGGATCTTTTGATGCTACCCTGCTCAGAGCAGCTGTTGGGTTCCCCCCCCCAAAAAAAGATCCCTGATCCCCAAAGCCTGTGGCAATGACTTTCCTGGTAATACTGGCCTTGCTTTGGTTACAGAGGAGCTAAGGAACTTCTGCATCTCCTTCTCAGCACCACTGGAGAGCAACCAGAGGTGGTCATCGTAGACCAGCTTTTCAGATGGAGACCTTCAGCCAGGGGTTGTCTGCCATGGTGAAGTAAGAGGAAGAACACTGTGAACTCCCAATGGTATGGCAAACGGAGTTCAAGACATGGGATAGGACTACGCCCCTGTTTGCTTTCTGTGGTGTCTTCCCCTTCCTTGGCAAGATCTGGTTCTCCATCTCGGGGCTCTCAGAAAGCAAGATGAGTGCCGCAACCCCAGAGTCGGTCACGACTAGACCTAATGGTCAGGGGTCCCTTTACCTTTACCTTTTTACACAAAGTTCTTTAGGGGGAACTGTTGCCGAAAATCGCTTGCCCACAGGACCAATGAGCGTGTATAGCAAGCCAAAAATAACACGGCCAATAAAGGTAAAGGTAAAGGTACCCCTGCCCATACGGGCCAGTTGTGTCCGACTCTAGGGTTGTGCGCTCATCTCACTTAAGAGGCCGGGGGCCAGCGCTGTCCGAAGACACTTCCAGGTCACGTGGCCAGTGTGACAAGCTGCATCTGGCGAGCCAGCGCAGCACACGGAAACACCGTTTACCTTCCCGCTAGTAAGCGGTCCCTATTTATCTACTTGCACCCGGGGGTGCTTTCGAACTGCTAGGTTGGCAGGCGCTGGGACTTAACGACTGGAGTGCACCCCGCCACGGGGATTCGAACCGCCGACCATGCGATCGGCAAGTCCTAGGTGCTGAGGTTTTTACCCACAGCGCCACCCGTGTCCCAACACGGCCAATAGCCACTGACAATCTCCAGCTAGCAGCAGCAACCGATCCCATGCCCTCCCCCCGGACTACCCATGTATAAGACAACCCCCAGTTTTGAACTATATTTTACAGTAAAGAAAACCTCGTCTAATACATGGGAAAGTACGGTATTATGGGGCAACAAGAGGGTCTAATGCTAATGATATTTAGTACCCTCCTAACAAAGGCACATGGTGGTTTAGACCACAGAGCCAAGGACTTGCTGATTGGAAGGTCGGCAGTTCGAATCCCCGCGACGGGGTGAGCTCCTGTTGTTCAGTCCCAGCTCCTGCCAACCTAGCAGTTTGAAAGCACAAAGTGCAAGTAGATAAATAGGTACCGCTCCGGCGGGAAGGTAAACGGAATTTCTGTGCACTGCTCTGGTTCGCCAGAAGCGGCTTAGTCATGCTGGCCACATGACCCGGAAGCTGCACACCGGCTCCCTCGGCCAATAAAGTGAGATGAGCACCGCAACCCCAGAGTCGTTCGTGACTGGACCTAAGGTCAGGGGTCCCTTTACCTTTGCCCTCCTAACAAAATCTCCTTTCTGTCTTTCCTGCATGAAACGATGAAACCACAATGAAAAACGGTGGCCTATCAGCTGGAGCCTGAGAGGCAGCCCCCGAAAACAGGAAGACGCAAGGAGAATATCATCTGCTGGGAAAGGAGCCTCACTGAAGATGACACCAGCAATATCGACCCACAACATCCCAGTGACTTTGGGGACTGGGAACTTTTAACAAGATGAAAATGCAAGCAGGACTTGAAATAAGAGCAACACTGTTTAATTATTAAGATAAGTTAAAATGGATGTGTTGAATAGCATAGGAGAAATATGCAGCATTCAAAGTTAAACAATACTTTATAAATTTATGTAGGAATATTTGGGAGTATATTACATTGCATTTTTATATATTATTTTCTTTCTTTCTTTATATGCATCTTTGTTCTCCCCCCTCACTTCCCCTCTCCCCCCCCATTGCATCACTTTATTTCTTTATAATTGCAATTATTTTGATAAAAATATATATTTTTAAAGAGGGTAAGTATGGAAACCACAGGAAGGGAGGACAGGAAGTCAACAGATAAAGTAACACGGTTTATGTTACAATTTGTAATTTTTTTGTGAAAAATAAATAAGGTTTTTGTTGTTTTTTTTAAAAAGAAAAATAGACCCAAAGTTTTGACTTGGCCATCCTGGGGAAACTAATGGGGAAGCAAGGTTGGCTGGAGGGTTAATGCAGTGAAAGCTTCTATCCTAGTATCTAGGTGTAAACAAAGCCTAATACAGTGGCACCTCGGGTTAAGTACTTAATTCGTTCTGGAGGTCCATTCTTAACCTGAAACTGTTCTTAACCTGAAGCACCACTTTAGCTAATGGGGCCTCCTGCTGCTGCCGCACCGCCGGAGCACGATTTCTGTTCTTATCCTGAAGCAAAGTTCTTAACCTGAAGCACTATTTCTGGGTTAGCGGAGTCTGTAACCTGAAGCGCCTGTAACCTGAAGCATCTGTAACCCGAGGTACCACTGTATCTAGGTGCAAACAAAGCCTAATATCCTGAAGACACCACAGTCTTCATTCCAAGGAAACTGAACCCGGGGTAAGCACAGGTACCCCTAGAGATTGGGATGTTCACAAGAGTCCTTTTTCACCATACTGCCCCACTTCCTCACGTGAAGAACAGCAGGTGCTCCATCAGTTTCTCCCCAAATGGATCTTGCCTGCAACCTCTTATTGTGGGGTCTCAGCAAAAGCCGCAGAGGCCTGTTCTTCTCCTGTTTTTTGGTTAGCCTTGATGTTCAGTTTCTGTTAATTGATTCTCATGAAAACTTACAGATTCTGGCTTCACACAATTAACTCAAGGCAGTGTCAATTTACTCTTGGAAGAAAGCCAAGGTCTGCTTGACCTAGAAGCTACTTACTCTGATTGGTTAACGACCAGCACTCAACTCTGTTATCTAGGAATGCTAGCACAGTTTGTGTTAGGAGGGTGTATTAGGAGAAGAAGTGCTGTGTATGGTTAAGAGAGAGAGAAAGAAAGGATTTATTTTTGCTTTGCTTTGTATGCAGAAACTCTGCTGGTTTTATTTTTCCTTTTAATAAATCCTGTAAATAGTTATTCTGAGTCTAGCTGACTAGTCATTTCCACCTCAACTAGCTTCTTCGCTGTGCAGGAAAACTCTGCTACGTTTGGGCTAAAGCCATTAGAGCTATGCCTGACGCTTCAAAGTTCCAAGAGAACAGCAGGTGCTCCATCAGTTTCTCCCCAAATGGATCTTGCCTGCAACCTCTTATTGTGGGGTCTCAGCAAAAGCCGCAGAGGCCTGTTCTTCTCCTGTTTTTTGGTTAGCCTTGATGCCATTTTGCTTCTGTACAAAGAACTGCCTGCTTTAGAATTTGTGAGCCACAAATATGTGAAGACCAGATAACGTTGCTAGGCGATTTTCAAGGAAACCTCCCTCTGCCAGGCAACTCTCCCCTTCAAGGTCTCCGGGGAGGGTGTCCTGTTTTGATCAGTGCAAGGAACCTTGAAAGGGGGAAAGGGAGGGGGATGGCTATAAAAAGTATCAAAAAAAGCCCACTCTGTTTTACTCAGCTGAATAAACAAGTGATTATGGGAATCTCTTCTGACTACGGCATTTATTTGATTTTTAGTGACCCAGGCAGCTTGGGCCTGATTAGCGGACCCCAACAATATGGGCAAGACAAGATCCCGGGTCTTGGGACTCATGAGCCAATGTAAATTATAAGAGAGTGGTCTCAGCCAAAGCCTCCCGTTCTGTTAAGGAGGATCGAAAAGGTTGGATCACCCCATCAATTTGCATTTCTTAGTGCAGAAAGTATTGATCTGATGTGTAGAGATCTTTCCTATTCTTCAAGAGAGTTCTGAGAGCTTCTCTGTGTTAAGGGAAAAAATTCCGGGGTGAGAGACTACTCAACAGCCCAGCTCGTCAGGGTGGAAATCCCCTGCAGGTCTATGCGGTCAGTAAAAGAAGGAAATTCCAGCCAAGTAATTTGGAGCAAAACAGCGGTCTGAGTTGTACTGAGTTATGTACTGAGTTGAATAGGATCCAAACTGCAGCAGTCTGATTGGTCCTAGAACAATAGGATCCAAAAAGCAGCAGTCTGATTGGTCCTAGAACAATGCAGCAGTATGATTGGTTGGCAGGAACCACCCAATCATGCTCCAGATAGAAGTCAATCCACAACCAGATTGGCTTACAGCAGAATTCCAGAATTAGCCAATCATGTGCAGCCCATTGTGTAAATAATGTATATAAAGCAGATACTTTGAGGGGACACTCATTCATTCCTCCTCACCACTATGAGCTGAATAAAGAGCATGAAATCACTTTGCAACTCTGAGTATATTTCAGTAGACCATGATCTTTACTGTTGTGCAGCAGGTCCCCACAGGAGTAAGTACCCTGAGCTTGGGGGTGACATCTTTAAAACTTCCCTCTTTCCCCCAGAATACGCTTGGAGCAGCATCATTGATACATCACCACTACATAACTAGCATGTCACAAATGGGGAGGGGTATACTAGGGTTAAGGAGGGTTAAACCATAGAGCCTAGGGCTTGCTGATCAGAAGGTTGGCAGTTCGAATCCCCGCGACGGGTGAGCTCCCATTGCTCGGTCCCTGCACCTGCCAACCCAGCAGTTCGAAAGCATGTCAATGTGCAAGTAGATAAATAGGTAAAGAAAGGGACCCCTGGGACACGGGTGGCACTGTGGGTTAAACCACAGAGGCTAGGATTTGCCAATCAGAAGCTCGGCGGTTCAAATCCCCGCAACAGGGTGAGCATCAAAGTGCAAGTAGATAAACAGGTACTGCTCCGGCGGGAAGGTAAACGGTGTTTCCGTGTGCTGCTCTGGTTTGCCAGGAGCAGCTTAATCATGCTGACCACATGACCTGGAAGCTGTATGCTGGCTCCCTCGGCCAATAAAGCGAGATGAGCACCACAACCCCAGAGTTGTCTGCAACACTGGTCTCTTTGAAAAGGTAAAGGGACCCCTGATCATTAGGTTCAGTCATGGCCGACTCTGGGGTTATACAAGGGTTACACAAGTTCAACATTAGGTCACTTTATCAGACACCTTTCGCAACACCTCTTAAGTACCCATATCCAAAAGAACGATAAAACATATCCTTGCCCTCAGGACTTGTCTGGAGATGGGCTTTCAGACCACCTGACTTGCTAAACTGCCTCTGCGGATGTCCTGTATGTGTTCTCACACTTTGGGAATTATGGTGGGATGCCCTGTTCCAGCTGCCTACGTGACTTCCTGCTTCTTGGTTCGTGGAGTGAGGTGGAGCCCAAATTCACCTTTCTTTAAGGGTTAAAATGGCATTGGAATGAGGAGAGTCGGTTAGTGGATGGATGGATGAAGTATGGATTTTCTACGAATTTATAAAGCTAGGTATCTTCCCTGAGCTGTCAAGTCAAAAGAATACCTTCAGGCATTATATTTGTAACACTTTAACAACTTTAAAGATGTGCCCGCCCCCCCATGTCATTTCTGTAACAGCTAAGTAAAAGAAACAAGAAGAAGATTCAGGATGATTATTCCTTCAGAGAAGCTGAGTACAGCTGGCTTAAAATGGTTCTCTTATCTCTTCTTCAAGGTTATGCTGACTATATTGTAATAAGAGGCCAGAAGGAGCCTGGGTTTCTCTTTCTATGTCTTTCTTTTCCTTCTGGTGTGGTGTTCTGTACATAGTATGCTTAGTGTTAAGGTTTAGACTTATTATAAGTTATTGTAAGTTTAATTTAAGTCTGCTGCAACTGGATTTCTTATGGGCAGGGCCAATCCTGAATGTATTGGATTTGTGACCATTATGCTCATTTGCCTTCAGTAGCAGTAAAGCTCTGCTGGATAAAATATTAATTGCCTCTGGTCTATTTTTTGGGAATTCTGCAACGTGTTTATAAGTTTTTACTTTGCTAACTATACATTGGGATTCTACTCTGGATCACGACTGAGTAGAATTCCATGACACACCCTGCCCCACAAAAAGATATGGCAGAGCTAGGAAGATCATACACAATAACTCCAGTAAGATGTGCACCAGCAGCTAGTACTTGCAGGAGGCTGGGGAAAGAGAATTACCATCCTTGCCCTCCCTGATATTCGTCTTTTGCTGCTGCCAGCCTCCTCTGGGAGCACTATTTTTATTGATTGGTTGGTTGAATTTATATACCCGGAGGCAGTGGAAGACAGGAGTGCCTGGCGTGCTCTAGTCCATGGGGTCACAAAGAATCGGACACAACCAAACAACAATAACATACCAGAGGTCTCAGGCGGTTCACAGAAAAGATCAACATAAAAACCACAACATATATAATAATAAAACCCCCAATAACACCCCCCCTGTGGGAGCCAGCTGTATGCCATCTACCACCCCTCCCCTCTGAACTATATTTAACCCAGGAGTGGAGCAAGGACAATTGCCAGAAACTGCATTGGCCCTTGAACTCTTGTTTTGCTATACATATTTAAGTACTTCAGCCTAGATTGATTGTTTATATTCAGTGCATTTTTTCTAAAAAAAAATGTTTGGGGGGTACTTTCATTTTGAGTCAAGAAAACCACCATTTTATAGTTCAAATCGGGGAAAATAAATATAATAATTGTACAAAAGTACAAAGATTCACAAAATGTTAGAGGTAAAAAGAACACAGTTTATATTCATGCTGCGTTTGCAAAATCGTTAATTTTTGCCGGGTTGTGTGTTGTTGTTGTTTTGGAACTTCATCTTCTGCATGTTGATATATTTCCAACGTATTCCAATGTTTTCGGGGCCGTAAGCCGCTGTGGCACAGCCGATCGCGGGGAAAGCGGCGGATAAGTCAAGCGACCCATCGACAGAGAAGCCGGCCGATGGAATCCTAGAGGCGCCGCTGTAGCGGTTGATGCGGAACTCGCCCAGGGGGCCTCCTAGCGCCGCTCTACCCTTCCGGTGTGCTTTTTATGGTCGCGGCGGCTTCCGCTTCCGGTGTAAACACTTAAAGGCAGGCGGCTGAGGCGGCGGCGCTCTTAGGAACGGAGTCGGCTGCTGCTGCTGCGTCGTGGAGATGTCAGACTCGGACAGCGAGGAGGACGAGGGCGGCGAGAGCCGGGCGGCGCCCTTCTCCCTGGCCGGCTTCCTCTTCGGCAACATCAACGAGCAGGGCCAGCTCGAGGGCGAGGGGCTCCTCGACCAGGTGGGCGCTTCTCGGGGGTGGGGGCTTACTGGCTCGGGGGGGGGGGTGCAGGGGACGAAGGGAGGGGGGCTGGCTAGCTAGCCGTGTCAAGGTAACGGGGGCGCGTGGGGCGGGGCACAGTGGCAGGGGCCGAGTTGAAAGGGGGAGGGGGACACCTGTCAAGCTGGGTCGAATTGGAATGGGGGCGGGACAAGGGGGGTACGGGGGAAAGGTAGGGGCGGGGGACTGGCTAGTCGGGTCGAGCTGAACGGGGGAGGGGGGACTGGGAACGGTGGGGGCTGGCCAGCCGGGAGGGGGGGGTGCAGGACAGCACACGGGAGGAGAGACGGGAAGGGAGCGAGGGGGGGTGCCAAGCCATGAGGACGGGGGGGGGGGGAGCCCGAGGGCTGCCCAGACGGGGGAGCAGGGGTCTGCCAAGTCATGGGGGGGGAGGGCTAGGGCTGTGCAGATGGGGGGGTGGCGGGGGTTGTCCAGCCACGGTGAGGGCTGTCCAGATGGGGAGCAAGGGGCTGCCCTGCCATGGGGAGGGGGGGCTGCGAGGGCTGCCCAGCCATGGGGATGGGGGCTGCGAACTGCCCAGATGGGGGAGCAGGGGGCTGCCAAGCCATGGGGGAGGGCTAGGGCTGTGCAGACGGTGTGTGTGGGGGGGGGGCTGCCCAGCCATGGGGAGGGGGTGAGGGCTGTCCAGATGGGGAGCTAGGAGCTGCCCAGCCATGGGGAGGGGGGGCAAGGGCTGCCCAGACGGGGTGGGGGCTGCCCAGCCATGGGGACGGGGGGGGGCAAGGGCTGCCCAGACGGGGGAGCAGGGGGCTGCCAAACCATGGGGGAGGGCTAGGGCTGTGCAGAAGGGTGTGTGTGAGGTTACCTAGCCATGGGGAGGGGTGTGTGGGCTGTCCAGAAGGGGAGCGAGGGGCTGCCCAGCAGCCACGGGGGGAGGGCTGCCCAGGTGTGGTGGGGGCTGCCCAGCCATGGGAATGGGGGGGGGCAGGGCTGCCCAGCTGTCGGGACAGGGGGGAGGGTTTTGGGTCAAGCTGGAGCAGGGAAGAGAAGATAGAGGGAGGGAGGAGGGCAAGGGAGGCAGCAGGGAAGGGATGGGGGAGTCGGCACGCGTGGGGCAGAGTGACCTTTAGATAAATTGGTCTCAAACTATTCAGGGCTTTATGCCAACAGAGTAACACTTTGAACATGTTGGGATTCTTCCAAGGGAATGGGGGCAACTTGCAAGTCCCCAGCTGGCTCCAGCCCACCGGCCAGTAGCCAGGTGATCTCCTGTTCTTGGCTCAGCATGAAACAGCGAAGCACAGCTTCAGAAGCCTTCAGAAGTTGGAGCTCTAATCAGCAGTATCATAACAGACCCTGGCCTGGTAGCAAATGGGCAACCAGTGCAGATCTCTGAGCAAGGCACAGCGGTTTGAGTTAGAGCATCTACTTTGTATGAGGAAGGTCACAGTATGGTCTTAAGGTTCTTTCCCTCCACTTCCAGCCAAATCCTATTTTCTTTCTGTCCACCCCCAGGAGTCAAAAAAACATTTGGCTGGACTTGGGGCATTGGGTTTGGGGAGCCTCATAACAGAAATCACAGCCAGCGAAGATGATGCTTCTGAGTCAGACGGAGCCCAGTTGGATGAGGAAGGTAGGAGAATGTTTTTGTCTTAGGACTGGGACAGAATAGCTTTCTCCAGGCTGGTGCCTTTCATATGTTGTTGGGAGCCCCATCAGCTCCAGCTGATGACCAGTGGTCAAGGACGATGGTACTTGTGGTGCAACAACTTACTGAGGGCACTAGTTTGGGAAAGGCTAGGATATAAGAGCTTTGCTCTCTCAGGGTTCAAGGCTGACTCCTGTTTGTGCATTTAAAAAGAGGTGCAGCTGGTTAATTCAGTGTTCTGGCATTGCTTACTCAGGGTTTGCAAGTAATGGCTGAACTTAGTAGCAAAGCAGTAGCCTCTACAAGCCGCCTGTAAAGACCAGCAGCACCATGATAGCACAATATTTTATTTTAATTTGGATACCATCCATAGATCTCAGGGGGTTTAAACATAAAAATACAAAATAAAAACACAAAATACATAATAAAACAATAACAAAAAAACCACAAACCAATGAACCCCCCTCACCCTCTCCCACAACCCTGTGTAAAAGTTGTATAAGATGTTAATCTGCCAAAGGCCTGGTTGAAGAAGAACGCTTTCACATGGTGCCTAAAGGTGTATCGTGAAGGCACCAGATAAGCCTCCCTGGGGAGAGCATTCTGCAGGCAGAGACCCATTGCAGAAAAAAGGCTTGTTCTTGTGTTGCCACCCTCCTGACCTTGTGTGGAGGAGGCATACCTAGAAGGGCCTCCAACAGTTGTCTCAAGGTCTGGGTAGGTTCATATGGAGAGAGGTCATCCTTGAGGTATTGTGGTCCTGAGCCATTTTTTAAAAAGATGATCTTTAATTTTTTTATAATTACATACTATACATACACATAAAATATAACATTTTAGAAGGAAGGAGGGAAGTCAGCTCTTGAGAGCAAAAATACATCTAAAATCTAAAAACGTCCTGAGCCATTTAAGGCTTTATAGATCAAAACCAGCACTTTGAATTAGACCCGGAAACTAACTGGCATTCAGTGCAGTGGGGCCAGAATTGGCATTATATGCTGAAACCCGTATTGCCCTAGTGAGCAATATTATTCTTGAATGTGGGTGCGGAAGCTGGGATAGAAAAATGGTGTGGCCTGTTGGGTCTGTAATTTTTCTGTGTTCTTCCTTGTTCCTCTCCCTGCCTGCCAGGCTGGGTTAAGAGCACCGAGGACGCTGTCGATTATTCTGACATCACCGAAGTGGCCGAAGATGAGAGCCGCAGGTACCGGCAGGCAATGGGCAACCTTCAGCCAGTTCAGAGGGCAGGTAGGTGGTGGCAACAGCTGCTTTCCTTTGTCACAACTGATCTTTCACCTCTTCAACTGGTCCTTGCTAACCTGACACTCGCCCTGGCTCCCTGTTGCTCGGCGGTTCGAATCCCCGCGACGGGGTGAGCTCCTGTTGTTCGGTCCCTGCTCCTGCCCACCTAGCTGTTCGAAAGCACGTCAAAGTGCAAGTAGATAAATAGGTGCCGCTCAGACGGGAAGGTAAATGGCATTTCTGTGTGCTGCTCTGGTTCTCCAGAAGCGGCTTAGTCATGCTGGCCACATGACCCGGAAGCTGTACACCGGCTCCCTCGGCCAATAAAGCGAGATGAGCGCCGCAACCCCAGAGTCAGCCATGACTGGACCTAATTGTCAGGGGTCCCTTTACCTTTAGTAGCTATGGTAGATGGGCTACCAGGATGACCAGCCCCATCTGCTCCTCACCTTCCTCTACAGCATGTGCAGAAACCATTGGGCCCACTATTGTTCTTGTCCTCTCAATCCGCCGGAGCTTGTTTTCGCGTGCATGGGAAGTCCCTAACTAACCAGGGGTTTGAGACCTGTCGGCTATCCTCACCTGGTTTAGCTGGCCAGTTGAAGCCAATTCCAGGGTGTGGCTGCTGTCACGTGCTGTCACATTCCCTTTGTTTTTAAATTTACTGTACACCCATTGGGAGTTTTATATTAAAAGAACATAGGAAGCTGCCTTATATTGATTCAGATGCCTGGTACATCTGGTTCAAATGGGGTGCGGGTGGCACGTGGGCTTGCTGATCTTAAGGTCAGCAGTTCGAATCCACACGTTGGGGTGAGCTCCTGTCACTTTGTCCCAGCTCCTGCTAACCTATCAGTTCGAAAGCATACCAGCGCAATTGGATAAATAGGTACTGCTGCAGTGGGAAGGTAAATGGCGTTTTCATGCACTCTGGCGCCCTGTTGTGCCACAAGTGGTTTAGTCATGCTGGCCACATGACCCAGAAAAACTCTCTGCAGACAAACGCCGGCTCCCTCGGCTTGAAAGCAGAGATGAGTGCTGCACCCCATAGTTGAATTTGACTGAACTTAACCGTCCAGGGTAAACCTTTACCTTTTTTACCATCTAGTTCAGTTGGTGGGAATAGAAGATCTGTTTTGGATGATGGAGGGTGCCTGGATCTTCTTGGAATGTTTAATCCTGGTGGTTTTTAACAAGGACAATAAGCCGAAGTTGTGTTGTGATGGAAGGGCTGCCCACCATCCTGTTTTTCTCTTCCTTAGATGATGACGATGACGATTATGATGCGGACTGCGAAGATATTGACTCCAAGCTGATGCCTCCCCCGCCGCCACCTCCAGGGCCGATGAGAAAAGAGGACGAAAAGGACGCAGCTGCTTCTGGTGCGTATGTACTCTTGGGAAGTGCCTGTGAGCCCTACAGGGCCCACGGGTGAGCAGTATCACAGGCTTGTAGAGTTGGAAGGGAACTGAGGGTCATCAAGTCCAAACCCCTGCAATGCAGAAATCTTTGGCCCAACTTTGGCTCAAACCCACAACCCTGAGATTGAGTCTCATGCTCTACCCACTGAGCTATCCCAGTTCTGAAAGAAACACAGTGAAAAATAGTGGGTGGAATCCAGTGTAGCAGTACCTCTTGTTCTGTTAGCATAAGGATTTTTGCTTGTGCCATGTAATTCTCTCCCCCCCCCCATGTGCACCCCACACCCAGTCTGTTCTAGAGGGGCTACATCGGCGGAGGAGAGGGGTAGGATGTTCCGTTGCAGAAGCAGAAATCCTTACGCTGGCAGAACATTCACACAGTGCCACTTTGGATACAACCCTAATCTGGGATTTCCCTTTTACGTTGCTGCCTCAGCTAAAATGTGGTTTTATTTTGATGTACTTTTTTCTGGCTTGCGGTTTTTCACTTTAAAGCGCTTTCAGCTTTGTGAAAAGGCAGTATGCAAATGTGCTTCATTTATTCAATAACCGTAGAATCTACCGGAAGCAGGAGAATTGGATCTGAGAATTTAAAACTACCTGATTGCAGTTTTTGATGTGTCCAGGAGGATTCTCTTGGCGTCTCTTCCCCTCCCACTCACTTGACCCTTTTTAAAATGCAAGTTGAGAATTTCAAGAAATACTGCACTTTTGTCTTTGATAACCTGGAATAAGGGAAGTGACCCAGGGTTAGCTTTCTGTCATGTTGAGGTTAGGAAGTAGAGTCTTTCTTTCTTTCTTTCTGAGAGGTACTCTCTTCCAGGGTCTGAAGACAACGATGGTATCATCCTTCCATCCATCATTGCACCTTCATCCGCTGCCTTGGAGAAGAATGACTTCAGCAGCTCTTCGGATTCTGAATCGGAGTCGGGGTCCCAGGACTCACAGAAGGCAGAGTCCAGCGACAGCAGACTTACGCTGCCACTTGCAGGGATAATGCAGCAGGATACCACCAAGCAGCTGCCAAGTGTCACGGATCTGTTCCCTGAGTTCAGACCAGGCAAGGTAGGGTTTGAAGGTTGACACTCTGCAGAAAGGGGGGCGGGGAGGACTGAGTGAAAGGCCATGCTTTGTGCTAAAAGGATGGAGGGCTCCCCCTGTGCTTTCTTTCCTTTATTTTATGTCATATAAGTTAGCGGAACAGATGGGCTATCTTCTGGGGTTGATGAGCCCCATGTAGGAGAAAGAAAACTCTGATCCTAAACCTCCACTGCCCTACACAAATCTGGGGTGGATTTGCTAACATGGTGGGCTGGAACGTTGTACGCCTCCTTCCAGCAACTGCTGCAGCCAAACTGGTGCCAGATGTATTGCTCTGCATTCCTTTGGCCCACATCAGCCAGGCTTGTTGTCTGGGCAAAAAGGTAAAATAACGAAATTGAGGAAAAAAATCACAGCCATACATAAAAGCATAAAGGTAAAGGGACCCCTGCCCATTAGGTCCAGTAGCGACCGACTCTGGGGTTGCGGCGCTCATCTTGCTTTATTGGCCGAGGGAGCGTACAGCTTCCGGGTCATGTGGCCAGGAGGACTAAGCCGCTTCTGGCGAACCAGAGCAGCGCACGGAAACGCAGTTTACCTTCCTGCCCGAGTGGTACCTATTTATCTACTTGCACTTTGACGTGCTTTCGAACTGCTAGGTTGGCAGGAGCAGGGACCGAGCAACGGGAGCTCACCCCGTCGCGGGAACCGCTGACCTTCTGATCGACAAGTCCTAGGTTCTGTGGTTTAATCCACAGCGCCACCCACATCCCTACTTAAAAACATACAGAGGATAAAATGCTAAAACAAGTGAATTGTGATGTTTAATACAGCTTCACTAGGTGAGGACAACATTGGTCGCTGGGAACCCACAAAAGCGGAGTTCACAGGCATATGTTATTTAACCAGGCTTCTGTCGAGGCATAGCCTCATCTGAGATTTTCACATGTGTAGGAATCAAGTCTTATAATAAGCAGGATTGCAATCTGGAAACCAAGCAATGGCCTTATCAGAAGAGCAAGTGTAACATCATAGGAACAGGCTTGAATAGCAAATTCAAATATTTATCTGTCAGTTTCAGCAGATTCCTTCATACCTCATTACAGACATTTCTGCTCTGTTACAACACCCTTTCACTCAATATTTTCTTCGCACTTGCTTTTACTGCCAGTAAGCTATCTTTCAGAAGGTGCATCAATGTATTTATCCACCAAAGGGGCACTTTTTTGTTGATGGGATTGCAGCTTTTCCCACCCCACCAAAAAACTGTCTTTCCTTGCTACTGAAAATGCTGCCCCACTGCAGTTAGGCTTGGAAAAAGCCTCCTATTTTATAGCGGTTTTTCATGCCTGGTTGTGGCGGGGGCAAAGGTTACATTGACAGAATGGATGTTTGTGTCCGTGCGTGTAGAGGAGTTATCTGAATAAATAACTGCGTGTGTCCCCCCAAGCTGAGGAGGCTCCCCCACTCGTCCTCCTGGTCTAGCATCCCCATCTGCACAGGGCTGCCTCTCCAGTGAGCCAGATATGTGAACTTGCCTTTGACACAGCTGAGTGACCAGAGGCCAGTCGCTTGCGCCTCCCAACCTTTCCTCCACTCTTTGCCAGTGTGGTGTAGTGGTTAAGAGCGGTAGACTCGTAATCTGGTGAACCGGGTTCGCGTCTCCGCTCCTCCACATGCATCTGCTGGGTGACCTTGGGCCAGTCACACTTCTTTGAAGTCTCTCAGCCTCATTCACCTCAGAGTGTTTGTTGTGGGGAAGGAAGGGAAAGGAGAATGTTAGCCGCTTTGAGACTCCTTTGGGTAGTGATAAAGCGGGATATGAAATCCAAACTCCTCCTCCTCTTCTTCTTCTTCTGCGTCTCC
Organism: Podarcis gaigeae; assembly: GCF_964106915.1. Classification (NCBI taxonomy): domain Eukaryota; kingdom Metazoa; phylum Chordata; class Lepidosauria; order Squamata; family Lacertidae; genus Podarcis; species Podarcis gaigeae. Next base: position 45,818,192 of record NC_139689.1, read on the forward strand.
CCTTAGGTGCTGCGCTTCCTGCGCCTCTTTGGCCCTGGGAAAAACATCCCATCGGTCTGGCGCAGCGCCCGCAGGAAGCGCAAGAAGAAGCACCGGGAAGTCACTCTGGAAGTGCAGATCCTGGATGGAGAAGCTGCGGTCGAGACAATTGTGGAAGAGAAATCTCCCTGGGAGTACGAATATGCGCCGCCGCCTCCTCCGGAGCAGTGCCTTTCAGACGACGAGGTGAGTCTTCAGGAGCAGAGAGGATGATAGAAGTGGGGTGGGGTGTCACGTCACATGGCTTTGTTCCTACTTCAAGAGAGAGGGCGGGGCTTCCTCTCTGCCTTGCAGTAGGACTGTCCCCCTGCCGACAACAGCTGGATATAGTAACAAGGCAGGGTAGTGGTGGTGCGAAGACAGTGAGGGGTCAGAGGGAGCAGATTAGTAGGAGGAGATGTTGGAAGTTGAAGCGGCAACAGGGTTTAGTGAGCAGGAAGAGTCTATGGCAGAGAGCAGCCCAGAATCAGAGGCAGAGGTGGAGGCTGGAGAGGATAAGGCTAAGAGGCAGAGATGAGGCAGGCTGCTGAAGAAGCCAAGGGGGGGGGGGTCTCCCCCTCCTGCTGTGACCAGCCCCCGCCCCCGGTCTCCCAGCACCCAGAGAACTATGAATAAGGTGAAGCAGAGATAAGTTGGAGAAGTATCAGGTTGCTTGAAAAGGACCCGGGGTAGGAAGGGCCTTAGAGAGCAGTGGGAAGGCTGGAACCTTCAGTCTTCACATCTGCCTCATGGGGGCAAGATCTACTGGGAAGAGTTGCTGTGCTCACTGGGTCTGAGCTGCTTAGTTTCTTTGAATAAAGAGCTAACTTCACGGGCACCTTGTTAGTTATTTCTGACCTGCACCTGACACCTGCCTTGACATCATCTCAGGATGATCCCAGTTCCGTCTCCCTTGACCCTCCAACACCCTCTTGTCTTCCAGATCACCATGATGGCACCGGTGGAGTCCAAGTTCTCCCAGTCTACAGGAGATGCGGACAAGGTGGCCGACACCAGGCCCAAGGTGGCTGAATGGCGCTACGGGCCTGCCCAGCTCTGGTATGACATGTTGGGCGTTCCTGAGGATGGCAGCGGCTTCGATTATGGCTTCAAGATGAAAGAGCGCAAAGAGGAGGAGGAGAAGGAGGAGGAGGTAGTGAGTTGGGGGAAAGGCTTGAATTTGTCTCTCCTGAGGCAGGAGGACGGGGCCTGCCTGCCAGTGCCTTGGCAGTTTTAAATTTTTTTTTCTGTAAAGTTTTATTATCATCATTTCATGTTATAACGCATATAAAACAGAGAACAATTAAAACCATGGAAAAAAATTAAAAGATGGAAAAACAGAACTACAACACAAACTTACAATCGCCACATGAGTTAAAACAACAAAATTCAAGTAAAGACTTATCAACGTTCTCAGATAATGAAGTTTTGTCAGGCTTATGACAAGGGTCAGCTTGAAAATGACAGTTCCGCTCAGTGCTATTTTTCTGTAAAAAGAGGAGCTGGAACTCATCATTTATACCTCCCTCATTCTCTTTAGAATGGCATTCTCTCACCCACCTGAGAGGTGCTGGAATTGAGTTGAAAAAAAGGTCTGGTTCTGCTCCATATGTCATAAAAGAAGGTCAAATATAATAAAAGTGCCTGGAGGTTCTAGGCATTGTCAGAATCTTAAATTACGTGCAGTTTTCTCCATTACAGCTGTATTCCAGAATGAGTGGTACCAGGTGTCCAGTGCAAGGTTTGGGGCTGTTGCAATTTGTGCTGCCAGGATCATATACAAGACCAATTCTTTGGGCCATATATCTGCATTGGCATCGTCTAAAATACTCAGCGACATTCATTTTGGGCAGCAGGCGGTAGTTTCCATAGTAGTAATCATTGTTTCTGTCGAAACCCTTGACGCTTTTCTGTTCTGCCCTTGCAGAGCGCTGTGGTGGAGAAGGATGCACTGCTGGCAGACGAGCACTTCCTCATGGTGACCCAGCTGCAGTGGGAGGACGACGTGATCTGGAACGGGGAGGACATCAAGCACAAGGGGACCAAGACGCAGCGGGCTAGTCTGGCTGGCTGGCTGCCCTCCAGCATGACCAGGAATGCTACGGCTTACAATGCCCAGCAAGGTGAGCTCAGCAGGCAGCTGGGCCAGCACGGGCCATAGTTCAGTGTCAGAGCACTTGCCTTGCATGCAAAAGGTCCCAGGTTCTGTCCCTGGGCAGGTGTGGAGGACTCCCTGGTCCTGAATGGGGTAACTGTGCCCCTGAAGAACCAGCTGCGCAGCCTGGGAGTCATTTTGGACTCACAGCTGTCCATGGAGGCGCAGGTCAGTTCTGTGTCCAGGGCGGCTGTCTACCAGCTCCATCAGGTACGCAGGCTGAGACCCTACCTGCCCGGAGACTGGCCAGAGTGGTGCATGCTCTGCTTATCTCCCGCCTGGACTACTGCAATGTGCTCTACATGGGGCAACCTTTGAAGGTGACCCAGAAACTACAACTAATCCAGAATGTGGCAGCTTGACTGGTGACTGGGAGTGGCCACCGAGACCATATAACACTGGTCCTGAAAGACCTACTATTGGCTCCCAGTACTCCATCCCCATCGTTCAGCCCGGAAACTGAGGTCCAGGTTTGAGGACCTTCTGGCAGTTCCCTCAATGCAAGGTGAAGTTACAGGGAACCAGGCAGAGGGCCTTCTTGGTAGTGGCACCCTTTGGAACGCCCTCCCATCAGAAATAAACAGCTATCTGATTTTTATAAGACATCTGAAGGCAACACTGTTTAGGAAAGTTTTTAATGTTTAATGTTATATTGTGTTTTTAATATGTTGCAAGCCGCCCAGAGTGGCTGGAGAAACCCAGCCAGATGGGCGGAGTATAAATATTTTTTATTATCCCTGGCATTTCCAGGTATGTCCAGGAGATGCTGCCGGAAAGCCCAGAAGCTGCTTCCAGCTAGTGTACTCAATACTGATCTTGATGGTCCAATGGTCTGACTTAATGTATGACAACTTCCAGATAATTATGTCTCTTCAAAGCTGCTGACTTTTTTTGGTTACTCTCATGATAATATAATTATTATTACTGCTACTCCTTTTACATACGCCTCAAGGTGATGTGCAGGCATACAATAAGAATGGCTAAAAATGGTTTTGAAAATAGTGCAGCTTTAAAAGCAATGCCAAATGAATACAGCAGAGACCCTTCATCTCGCTGCAAAAGTTTATTGAAACAAAAATGTCAACAGTTTGTTTTTAATGCCTGGTTTTATTGGGACGCGGGTGGCGCTGTGGGTTAAACCACAGAGCCTAGGACTTGCCGATCAGAAAGTCGGCAGTTCAAATCCCGCGACGGGGTGAGCTCCTGTTGCTCGGTCCCTGCTCCTGCCAACCTAGCAGTTTGAAAGCACGTCAAAGTGCAAGTAGATAAATAGGTACCACTCCGGCGGGAAGGTAAATGGTGTTTCCGTGCGCTGCTCTGGTTCACCAGAAGTGGCTTAGTCATGCTGGCCACATGACCCGGAAGCTGTACGCCGGCTCCCTCGGCCAGTAAAGCGAGATGAGCTCCGCAACCCCAGAGTTGGCAACGACTGGACCTAATGGTCCCTTTACCTTTACTGGTATATTTAACAAATATGCTGTGTTACATGAATGGCGCAGAGGTTTTTGCTGATTTACTTGGCATTTAAAGATCTTGTCGAGGAAATAAATGAGAATCGCCCTGGAACCTTTCTTAGCCGCTGCTGCTTGGTTTCAGCAGAGGCTTCCTGACATTACCAATGCCCTCTTGCTTCTGTCTCCAGGGCTGAACCGCAGCGGGTCTCTGCTCAATTTGCCTGTCCCTATGATGCAGAAGCCCAGCATGTCCGGAGTCATGGGCCTTGCCAAGTGCAAAGAGAAGCAGCTCCCTGAGCAGCAAGGTAAGGAGGAGAGGAGGCTTGTGGCTCACAGTGAGGAGATGGTATGTGTTGGTCAGCAAAAAGGGAACTGGTGATAATTACCTGGCAGGCTCTGGGTCTGATGTATCGGCTGCAGCCCTGCCCAAACATTAAACTTAAGGTTTCTTCAGAGGAGAAGCAGCACCCCACAACAGATCTCTACACCACCCGTGACCCTGAAGAGTTGTTGAATCCTGGCATCCCTGCCCCAGGACCAGAGACCCCCCACACCTGGGTTCCTAGCTGGCTTTCTGACTCCACCCTCGCCCATCTTTCCCAGCAGCACGGGAGAGTAGTGAGCCAGGCAGGAGCTTCAGAGCACACAAGACTACTCAGATGGCTTTAAAAAGGGATCATGATGATGATGATGATGAATTTTGTATACAGCCCTTCATATGTCTCAGGGCAGTTCACAATTTAAAACATAAACACAAACGGTGCGAAACATTCTCCGGCCAAATTCAGGAACTTGCTTCTATTTTCGCTCATAGCATGCAAGTCTGTCTTAAGTAGCCCCAGCGAAGGTGGAGATGGGACGACCCCAATTCTTAACAGAGATAAGTGAAATCCCAAATAATACTGTGAGCCGAGGAGCACACGTTGCAGCAACACAATCCTATGTATGTCTAATTAGCACCATGTTCTGTTAAATTCAGTGGGACTTCACTCCAAGGTAAAAATGTATAGAATCGTAACCTCAATCTCTCTAGTTACTGCGTTCACCCACTAGTGGCTGCATGACCAATTAGTTGGTTAAGTATAATAATTTTATTGACCACTAAGGTAAATGTGCACAGGATTTGATAAATCTATGGAGGGTTAGATTGTCAAAGGCTCCTAACCCAGATGGTTATGTTCACCATTGGAGGCAGTATTCTTCTGAATACCCGTTGCTGGAAACAGCAGGAGAGGGGCTTGCCACCGTGCTTGCGGACTTCTGGTTGGCCACTGTGAGAATACAATATGGGACTAGATGAGCCGTTAGCCTGGTATAGAAGGGCTTTTCATAGGAGGCCTTGAGAGAGCAGTGCCTTGGCATTGAGTGGCTTAAAGTCCAGCGTGCTTTAAGTTAGCAGGTGGCACAGTCAGTGCAAATGGGAGCACTTGAGCCCTATGGGTTTCCAGGAAAAAGATGGCAAGGGTGTGCTCTGGTGAGGAGCAAGCAGAAGTAGGGAATTCTACTCATATATGGAATTCTATTCATATATTGATCCAGAATTGAATCCCAATGTTAACAAACTTTAACACGTTGCAGGATCCCCACAAAATAGACCAGAGGCAATTGTATTTCATCCAGCAGAGCTTTACTGCTACTCAATGGGGAGGGGTATACAAGGGTTAAGGAGGGACGCGGGTGGCGCTGTGGGTTAAACCACAGAGCCTAGGACTTGCCGATCAGAAGGTTGGTGGTTCGAATCCCTGCAATGGGGTGAGCTCCCATTGCTCGGTCCCTGCTCCTGCCAACCTAGCAGTTCGAAAGCACGTCAAAGTGCAAGTAGATAAATAGATAAATTACCTACCTCTGGCAGGAAGGTAAACGGCATTTCCGTGCGCTGCTCTGGTTCGCCAGAAGTGGCTTAGTCCTGCTGGCCACATGACCCGGAAGCTGTATGCTGGCTCCCTCGGCCAGTAAAGCGAGATGAGCGCCGCAACCCCAGCATCGTCCACGACTTGACCTAATGGTCAGGGGTCCCTTTACCTTTACCTATGTCTTGCGGACGGTGCAAAAACCTTGTGTTAAACAAGCAGCATTGATTCCTCACAAGATCTCCAGGAGGCATTCTCCGTTGACAATGTGCTCTTTCTCTTTGTCTTGTAATGGCAGAGTCTGGAGTTGGTCTTTTCTGGTGGTACTCTGTGGGGTGGGGTCTGCCTTTTGGAGAGGGTGGCAGGCCTCGTTTGGGGGAAGAGGAACTTGACGGTATCCTAATACTGTGGAAATCTTGAGAGATATGTCGTTTGTTGTGTTGTTGCAGCTTCTCTGGATGAAGACAAGCCGTGGTATTCTATTTTCCCCATTGACAACGAAGAGCTGGTTTATGGTCGCTGGGAGGACAACATCATCTGGGATGACGAGGCGATGGAGAAAGTCTTGACTCCACCCGTTCTGACCCTTGACCCAAATGATGAAAATATAATCCTGGGTATGTCCACAGAACCATAGTGCTTTCCCTTTGGGCCTACTAGTGGTTGATGAGAAAAGATCTCTGGCTTTCTGAAGCATGGTGATTTATTTATTTTTGCTGGCTTCTTAGGTGATCTTTTATTTTCCCCCCCTCCATATTTATCTTAAAGCATTGCAGCTGGAAACCACTTAATTTCTATCTGAAGCATGGTGATTTTGTAACGGGTTCAAGGTGAAAAATTCAGGTGGGCTGAGGGGAAATGTTTTCCTAAGCAACCACCTGTCCAAGGGCAGTGAAGCTCGTGCTTTTTCTATCTCCCAGGAAACTACCTCTCCTCATGAATTCTGGGAATTGTAGTTAATATGAGGAGCCTGAGGATCTCTTACAGAACTTTCAGTAAACTGTAATTGCCAAGGTTCTTTTGCAGCAACCATGACAGTTAACTGCCTCCCGCCCCCCCCCCCTTATTTAAATTTGCATTGTAGCTATTTCTATACTGAAATGAGCAGTGGGGCTTAAATTGCAGAAGTAGGGAGTGAGGTAACCTGTTATGTAAAAGATCCCATAGGGAGGAACCATTTCTTCAGGTTTAAAAATCCCCATAATCTCTGTTTTAGGTTTAATGGCTATTTTTAAAAAATCAGTCATGCCATTTAAAAAATAATAATTTTGCAAATACAGTGGTGCCTCGCAAGACGAAATTAATCCGTTCCGTGAGGCTCTTCGTATAGCGGTTTTTTCGTCTTGCGAAGCAAGCCCATTGACAGCTTAGCGGATTAGCGCTATTAGCGGTTTAGTGGCTTTTAGCGATCAGATGTTAAGCGGCTTATATGCGGATCAGCTGTTAAGTGGATTAGCGGCTTAGGAAAAGGGAAAAAAACCCGCAGGAACTCGCAAGACATTTTTGTCTTGCGAAGCAAGCCCATAGGGAAATTCGTTTTGCGAAGTGCCTCCAAAACGGAAAACCCTTTCGTCTAGCGGGTTTTCCATCTTGCGAGGCACCACTGTATAACAGAATAAAAATATTGTTTGCTGGTATTAAAAGGAGGAATATTCTATCTATCCCGGCTTAAAATCATAGGTTACTATAAATAGTTTCATGTCCAAATAGGTACCAAAAAGAGATTATGATTATAATCCCTGCATTCAAATGGGCTTCTTTTATGTATATTTTTCCCCCTGAAATGGAAATATCCTTTTAAATTACGTTTGTGGCTAAAAACTCGTTTGCTTTATAAAAACAGGTGCAATACATTCGTTTGACTGTGTTGACATTTATGTCAAAGTGTTACTTAAGAGAAAAATAAGGAGCCTTGCTATCTCTGAGCTAATCAGGTGTTCAAATGAAAGGTTAGATAACAAGGTCCATAAGAGAATAATACATGGTAAATAAATCTAACCACAGAAATTCAAGCCATTGCATCTTGACCATTTGTGTAAGCTTCTAGTCTAGCACTGAGCAGGATATTGACTGCTTAGCACACTCTCAAAGAAGCACAATACTGTCCCCCACTGGTATCAGCTGCCTCCAGAACAGAGGAGCTGACAGACAGCTAAAATGGACAGTACTTTTATCTTCCGGCAGTGTAACACTGTCACAGACATGGAGATGACAAAGACACCTGACCACCACTGTAGTTCTTTTATGTATTTGAAGTGGTGCTGCGGATATCTGCAGGCAAGCAGTCAGAGTACATTCTCTTGTATGTTCCTTCCTAGAAATTCCTGATGAGAAGGAAGAGATGACGTTGAACTCTCCTTCCAAAGAGAGCAAGAAAGAGTCTTCTCTAAAGAAGAGCCGGATTCTCCTGGGCAAGACAGGAGTCATTAAGGAAGAGACTCAGCAGGTTTGTTGGAATGGCTCAGGTTTTTTTCCACATAAGAATGATGAAGACAAATTCTGACTCTTGCTTCCCTGTGTTGCAACTCTAGAATATGTCTCAGCCAGAGGTGAAGGATCCCTGGAACCTCTCAAATGACGAATTTTACTATCCAAAGCAGCAGGGGCTTCGTGGAACCTTTGGAGGCAACATCATCCAGGTTAGAACAAGTAGGGGCAACTCTCTCCATTTCCATGTGTGCATTTAAGTATGCCAAATGCAATCTCCTGTAGAATTCCATCATTCTGAGAACCATGTGCCTTTGAATGGTGTTCCGTGCCTTCATCATAGAACAAGGCGCCCTGTGCAGGTATAACTGGTGACCCAGCTTTCGGCTGGAAGTTTGCAGGGCTTCTTCCCAAAGCTCTGCATGCTATAGAAAGCAGGTCCGTGGTACCTAACACCAAGAAAACTAGCGCTAATACGCCCAGGAACCTCACCAAAATGCTGGAGAGGGTGCACATCCACAGGCACATACCTCCACATGTGGTGGGAGTGCGCCAAAATCCAACTATTCTGGACAACAACCATACAAGAAATAAGTAAAATAACCAAGCAGGTATTAGAAATCACCCCAAAATTGGCCTTACTAAACATCTTCCAAGACAATAATGCCTACTTACACCACAAGGAAATCATAATCCACCTACTTTCAGCAGCTAGAAGCTTCATAGCCAGACACTGGAGAGACCTGTCAGGAGTAAGCATGGACCAATGGTACCAAATAGTATGGGAAACAGCCTTACTAGAAAAATTAACCAATAAACTGAAACTGACACGGGGACAAATAGAAGAAGACACCTTCACCCCGGTATGGCTCACTTTTATCACATACACAGCCCAACAAGACAACGACAAAAATCCACCAACAGCATACAAATCAACCTGATCCAAAACACCCACCCACCCCACTCACACACGAAAACAAAGACCACCACAGCCAACCACAAATGAATAAACACACCCTAGGCCAACCCCAACCTCTCTCACCACCAAAGGAACACAAGCAAACAGCAGAGAACCTGCACAATCAACACTGACACCAAACGCTGACACATATAGTAAGTAAAATAGAAACATCGCCACCTGACCCCACCCCTGCCCATCTCCCCCCCACACCTCTTTCCCTCTTTTCTTCCTAATGTCTCAACAATTGAAACTGATTTGTAAAAATGTTACATGGGGGGAAAAATACGAGAGAGAGACATTGCAAACACTTTTGTAAATCAATAAAATCTTTAATAATAAAAAGAAAACATCAGGTCCTTTGGGCGGACACACCCTGCATCCCCCTCTCTTCCTGTGATCTAGGATGTCCCTGTTCTGGGATGGGGAGGTGTCCCTCTGGGGGCAGTAATGTGCGTCCTGATTTTTGTGCCCCTCGAGTGACGGCACACATGCTTTTTTTTTGGTGCAGCACTCAATCCCTGCGGTGGAGCTCCGGCAGCCCTTCTTCCCCACCCACATGGGCCCCATGAAGTTGCGCCAGGCTCACCGGCCTCCCCTGAAGAAATACTCCTTTGGGACCCTTTCCCAGCCCGGCCCTCATCCGGTGCAGCCGCTGCTGAAGCACATAAAGAAGAAAGCCAAGGTGAGGCCCTCCCACTTCCTGGTTCTTCTTTGACAGCTGCCACTTTGGCTGCACTTCACTTTGAGGGGCTTCCCTGCTCTTCCTGGGATCCGTTGGGGTTTCCGTTGTCTTTTGCTCCCTTGACAAACCTCCTCCTTGCTCCGCGCCCAGATGAGAGAACAAGAGCGGCAAGCCTCTGGCGGCGGGGAGATGTTCTTCATGCGCACCCCAGCCGACCTCACTGGCAAGGACGGGGACCTCATCCTGGCCGAGTACAGTGAGGAGAACGCCCCCTTGATGATGCAGGTCGGCATGGCAACCAAGATCAAGAACTACTACAAGCGGGTGAGTGCGCTGGGGTTTGGCCGCCGGGGTTTTGAGCTTCTGCAGTCTGAACCTGCCCTTCTGACTTAATCCTGTCTTCCTTCCTGGCAGAAACCGGGCAAGGATCCTGGTGCCCCAGACTGTAAATACGGAGAGACGGTGTACTGCCACACCTCCCCGTTCTTGGGCTCTCTTCATCCGGGCCAGCTGCTCCAGGTGAGAGATTCGGCTTCTACAGGGAGCGCGGGGATCAGGATGGAGTTGGTGTGTGCTTCGAATGACCACCAGCTGCAATTGCTTGAGCAGGTGGCCTTTCTAAGGTCTGCCCAGCTCTTTCTCAATGCAGGTATTTCGTGTGCAGCAGCAATATTAATTCATAGAATCATAGATCTGTAGAGTTGGAAGGGACCACGAGGGTCGGCTAGTCCAATCTCATAAAAATAAAAACAAAAACATAAATTAAAAAATAAATAAATTTAATTTAAATTTAAATTAATTTAAATTAAATAAATTATTATTATTATTATTATTTATACCCTGCCCATCTGGCTGGGTTTTCCCAGCCACTCGGGGCAGCTCCCAACAGAACATTAAAAACATGATAAAACATCAAACATTAAAAACTTCCCTAAACAGGGCTGCCTTCAGATGTCTTCTAAAAGTCAGATAGTTGTTTATTTCCTTGACATCTGATGGGAGGGCATTCCACAGGGCGGGTGCCACTACTGAGAAGGCCCTCTGCCTGGTTCCCTGTAACCTCACTTCTCGCAGGGAGAGAATCGCCAGAAGGCCCTCAGAGCTGGAGATTGGTGAACGATGGGGGTGTAGACGCTTCTTTATATTGGGCCAAGGCCGTTTTGCCCAATGTGGGGCTTGAACCCATTTAAGCTATCCATAATTTGTTTGCTTATTATTTATTGCAGTATTAATAATCCACATTTCCTGAAAGTATAACGAGAGCAGTATGCAACATACAAGTTTATAATAAAATCAGGGAAAGTGCCAGGCAAAAACTTCATTTTAAAAAATAAATAAATTGGCAAATACTGATAGGTTGAAAATAAATAAATGTAAAGTCCTGTCTAAATAATGCAGCTTTTGGAAGACCCCTAAATGAGGCAGGAGTGTTTACTGCCAGGTCGCTCAGATGCTTACACGAAGCCTTGGCCCTGGTTAGTAAAGTTGTGATGGGCAACCCCATCACAGCTAGGGAGTTTGTATCTTGAGCATGGGTGCTACCAGCAGAGGCTGGGGGTGGGAAAACAACTTGATTAAGGCATCCCAGTTCATGGCAGACTCGTCCTTGGGCTGCATCCAGTACCCCACCTGCCAAACATATGCAGGCAAGCAACCAGTTCTTCCGCTTTCTTTTTTTTTTTTTTTTTTTGCACACCAGACACCTTTGGGGAATGGAAAATGGCTTGCTGTGTGTGTTGCAAGCTTCAGACTCTGGCGCATAAATATTTTTGTGGTGCTTGCCCATCTTTGAGCCTGCTGTGTTATCTCGACTGTCTCTTGGGTTTGGTGTATAATCCCAGTGCATCTCAAGGACTAAAACTGGCCTGTAAGGTTATGCCAGATTCTTTTTCTTCCTCTGACTGCTTTTGCAGTCGACCAAAAGGTGGCCCCTTTTTCTTTCGTCAGGCATTTGAAAACAACCTCTTCCGGGCTCCGATCTACCTTCACAAGATGCCTGAAACAGACTTCTTAGTTATCCGGACGCGACAAGCTTATTACATCCGGGAGCTGGTGGATATATTTGTGGTTGGACAAGAATGTCCTCTCTTTGAAGTTCCTGGACCCAACTCTAAACGGGCCAATACTCACATCCGAGACTTTCTACAGGTTTGTTTTTTGCGGTTTGTGTAAATTATCTCTGCGGCAAGCTCAGCGAAGAGGAAAAAATATTTTTAGCACGTTGCTTAGCACATACAACTGGTGTTGTCTCAGCTGTGACACGTGGGCCTGTGCAAGAGGGCACCTTAAAAAAAGGTCTTCATATTTGAGATCAGAAACGGATCAGCTCAGGTTGGCTAGTAACCTCAGAGTTCTTGTCCTCTCTTGCAGTTTGGCTCACTTGTTAGAGACTACTGTTGTTTTAAAAAAGTCATTAGGTAAAGGTAAAGGGACCCCTGACCATTAGGTCCAGTCGTGACCGACTCTGGGGTGCGGCGCTCATCTTGCTTTATTGGCCGAGGGAGCCGGCATACAGCTTCTGGGTCATGTGGTCAGCATGACTAAGCTGCTTCTGGCGAACCAGAGCAGCGCATGGAAACGCCGTTTACCTTCCCACCGGAGCGGTACCTATTTATCTACTTGCACTTTGACGTGCTTTCGAACTGCTAGGTTGGCAGGAGCAGGGACCAAGCAACGGGAGCTCACCCTGTCGCGGGGATTCGAACTGCTGATCTTCTGATCAGCAAGTCCTAGGCTCTGTGGTTTAACCCACAGCGCCACCCGGGTCCCTAAAAAAAGAAAAAAAGTCATTAAAAGGAAAACAATAAAATTGAGCAATTCAAATCAAAAGGTCATGCACAACATAGAGGAACCCCAGCTGGCCATTGTAGCTCTTGGTGGGCAGAGAGGAGCACCGGGCTGGGCTGCCTGGTTCACGCCCCCTACTGGCACCCCCTCACACTACGCCCCCGCTTGTAACTCATACTGTTCTTTGGGCTTTCTTGCCAGGTCTTCATATATCGCCTGTTCTGGAAGAGCAGAGACCGGCCCCGAAGGATCCGCATGGAGGATATTAAGAAGGCCTTTCCTTCCCACTCGGAGAGCAGCATCCGCAAGCGGCTGAAGCTCTGCGCCGACTTCAAGCGCACAGGTAGGCTTTGCTCACTTTGCAGGTGCCCCGTTCCACCGAGGTGGCCAGTCGCTGAGCGTAGCATCGTTTTCTGAGAAGGGGACACAGCTCGGCATTCAAGCACCTTCGTTGCCAGCAGAAGGTCCTGTGGTTTATCTCTGCCATCTCCAGTTAATAATAATAATAATAATAATAATAATAATAATAATAAATAATTCTATTTATATCCTGCCCTCCCCAGCCGAAGCCGGGTTCAGGGCGGCTAACAACAATAAAATAATATAACATTCTGAAATAATTCCTTATAGCAGTGTTTTTCAACCTTTTTTTGGGCAAAGGCACACTTGTTTCATGAAAAAAATCACGAGGCACACCACCATTAGAAAATGTTAAAAAATTTAACTCTGTGCCTATATTGACTATATATAAAGTAATTCTCTTGAATAGGAATCAAATAAACACAAATAAAGTGTTTTATAATTACTTTATTATGAAATAGTAAGTAAACAGAAATATCTCCTCCTGCTCTGGTCCTCCTGGTGACTCGAGTCGCGACGTCCTCTTCTCTCCGCTGCTGCGCACACTGTGCTCGGGCGGGAAGGAAGTCGGAAGATGATGTCCTACTGTGATAGGTCCAGGCTGGACATCAGAAAAGTGGAGGGTGTCCCCCTGAGGAGCGCCAATCGGCGCCCCTGCTTGCCGAGGGTGGGGTCAACCCCCCCCATACCCAGGACACAGTCTGGCGCCCGCCTAGTGGGCAAAATTTGACATTTTTTAAAAAAAATCTTTCGAATTTTTCAATTTTTCCCACGGCACACCAGGCAACATCTCGCGGCACACTAGTGTGCCGCGGAACAGTGGTTGAAAAACACTGCCTTATGAAATTAATTCAAATCAAGTTAATGGCAACCATTGGGCCAGAGTTCTGTGAAGATTGCCATAGGAGGGAGTCAGGCTGTGCCCTGGCCAAAGGCCTGGTGGAACAGCTTTGTCTTGCAGGCCCTGCGGAAAGACGTCAAGTCCCACAGGGCCCTAGTCTCTTGTGACAGAGCGTTCCACCAGATCGGAGCCACAGCTGAAAAAGCCCTGGCTCTGGTTGAGGCCAGCCTAACCTCTCTGTGGCTTGGGACCTTCAAGATGTTTTTGTTTGAAGACCGTAAGTTCCTCTGTGGGACATACCAGGAGAGGCGGTCCTGTAGGTACGAGGGTCCTAAGCCGTATAGGGCTTTAAAGGTTTAAACCAGCACCTTAAACCTGATCCTGTACTCCACCGGGAGCCAGTGCAGCTGGTATAGCACTGGGTGAATGTGATCTCGCAACAAAGACCCCGTAAGGAGTCTCGCCGTGGCATTCTGCACCCTCAGTTAAAAGGATTGGGCCACAAGTGCTGTAACTGGAATGCCTTCTGACGCTTCCCACATCTGAAATGTCGTCTGCTTGCTCGTCCTGCTCCTGGGACTATGAGAGGAAGGAGGGAATATTTCCTAGCCTGGCTTATTTGGGACCCCTACCTTTTTCAGGGATGGACTCAAACTGGTGGGTTCTAAAGCCAGATTTCCGACTACCCACCGAAGAGGAGATCCGAGCGATGGTGTCTCCGGAGCAGTGCTGTGCCTATTACAGCATGATCTCTGCTGAGCAGCGCTTGAAGGTGAGCCTATGCCTTTTGTGAATTTCCTCAGTCCTTGTTGGTTGCTTGCTTTTGCGCTTTGCAAGGTATTTTGAGAAAGCCATTTCTGACCCTTGGGGAGGAGAGGGGGTTGCGGTCTTGCCCCTCCCCCCAAGCGCGGGGGCTGGCTTTTGCCCCCGCGAGATCTGGGGGAATCCCTGGGCGTGCTTTCCACCCGTCCGCCAATCGGCAGGCTGGAGGCAGGCGTGGCCTCGCATACTTAAGGCCAGGCACGCCCAGGGTCCCCCCTCTTTACTCCTGGCCAGCTGAGATGGGGGGGAAGGTACGCCATCACCTTCCCCAAGAAAAAGGGGTAGTCTGGTAGAGGACTCCGGGGGGCGTTGTCTTGTCCGAAACCTTGGTAGGTAAGGGCCTCCGGCACGCCCCCGAGCGGTGACACCCGTGGGATCCTAGTTGGTGTACTTCAACAGGACCCCCACGGTTCGTGTTAACCCTTCCCGGTCACCATGCCGGGTAGTGGATAGGAGCCAATGCCTAAGGCCAATACCTTCAATTCTCTAATCAATAAAGTTGTGGCCTTTTCATGCCCAATTAAATCTTAAACATCGTGTCCTGTGTCTTTATTTCTTATGGGGGAGGGGTATTGACACGCAACTGCAAGGCCATCTTCCTCATGGCAGTCTCCACCAATGGGAGAATCATAAAGGCAAAGTACCGTACTTTTCTGTGTATAAGACTAGGTTTTTTTTCTTTTAAAAATTATGCTAAAAAGTGGGGGTCGTCTTAAACATGGATAGCGCATAGGGTTGACGTTTGTTTGGTTGCTGTGTCAAGGGCTGGTGTTGCTTGGGTGACGCTGTGGCAATTAGGCGGGTGATTGGCAGCTTCTGTCGGCAAGGGGACAGATGAGAGGCGGATTTTGCACCACATGCGGGTGAGCGATTTTTGGCAATCCCCCCCTAAGAAAAGCTCAACAACTCAGAGCCATCTCCCCCCATTTTCTTAAATTTGAGTCCCTCAAAATAGGGGCGTCTTATTCATTGGGGGTGTCTTATACCCAGAAAAGTACAGTATATGTTGCAGAACCTGGTCAGTGGTGGTGCAGTGGTCAGAATGTTAGACCTAGGACCTGGGAGACAGGGGTTCAAATCCCCATCTCATCCATGCAGCTCGTTAGGTGTCATTGCCTCTCAAGCTAATCTACCTCACAGGGCTGTTGTGAGCTCTTTGGAGAAAAAAAGTGGGATATAATTGCAGTAAATAACCAACCCTTAAACGCATCCTAAATAAAGAATAAATAAATTTCTTGTTAGCAAGTAGACTAGCCTAAGGGAGTAGATGATACCATGTCCTCAACTGTCCGCCCTGGAGTGTCATGGACTAACTGGAAGCAGAGGAGTGGTAGGTGAGCCCCCCGCAAGAGAACCCCCAGGGGAAGAAGGCTCTGAGCCAGGGGAATGGTGGTAGAGCGACAGTGAGTGGTCAGGGAGCAGACCGAGAGGAGGAGGTGTTGGAAACTTGAAGAGGCATGAGGTGTTTCCAAAGCGAAGGAAGGATTGAACTCTGATTAATAAGAATACACACAGAGGCTTGAACGAGCAAGACTCTGGGAAGGGTGCGTATAATAGTCTGTGTCTCCACCCCTCTATATTTGTTATAGTTCCTCATAGCAATCCGACCTGATCACTACAAGGTAACCGAGTTTAGTGAGAAGAAGGTGGGGCAGAGAGCAGGTCAGAGACAGAGGTTGGTGAAAGGGGGGGGGGGGCAAGAGGCAAAGTAGAGGCAGGCTGCTGAAGAAGCCAGGGAGTCTTCCCCTCCTGCTTGCAACCAGCTCCTCTTCCCCCCAGGTTTCCAAAACATGCAGATAAATGAAAAGAACAGAGCAGAAATTGGTTGCACGCAGAAGCAGTTTGGGAAAGACCCTGGAGAGTGATGCGAAGGCAGGGACTTTTAAGGCGTCGCAACTGCCTCATTGGATTAAGATCTGGGCCTCAGCCAGATTGGTAAAGAAAAAGCATTGCGTATGCAGTATAACACTGTGAGCCCAGATGGCGCTGTGGAGTCCCGCCATTCCCTCCCGGATTTCCCTGTATGAGTTTACAACGTGTTTAAGCAAATCGCCTCTTTTGACATGTCTGGATCCAGCCTTACTGGGAAGAGTTGCTGGTATCACTGCACTGTTTTGGTTACTTTGAATGAAGAGTTAACTGCACCAACAGTGTGGGTTTTTAAAATTGCTGGACCTACGCTTGACTCCAGCTGCTGACATTCACCTGGCATATGGGGGTGTCCCACATGACTCAGAAAACCCTCCTAACCCTTCTAACTCCTAACCCTCTCTTTCCTCAGGACGCAGGTTATGGAGAGAAATCCTTCTTTGCCCCAGAAGAAGAAAACGAGGAGGACTTCCAGATGAAGATAGATGATGAGGTACAACTGGCGGTATCCAGGGTGCAATAGGGGCCTGCGGGTGCTAGGCCACTGGGGAAGTCGTAAATGTTCTCAGGTGGAGATAATATCTTCTCACGGTCTCGGCTGCCCAGGCCTGGAGTGACATGGCTTCCCCCCCTCTTCCTCTCAGGTCCGCACAGCTCCCTGGAACACCACACGGGCCTTCATTGCAGCCATGAAAGGGAAGTGTCTCTTGGAAGTGACGGGAGTGGCAGACCCTACGGGATGTGGAGAAGGCTTCTCCTATGTGAAGATCCCAAACAAGCCAACGCAGCAGAAAGTAAGTGGAAGGGCCAGCTTAGAAAAGTGTGGAGTAAGGCCCCACGGTTGTGAGGCAGGTGCTTAGGAGACTCCTCTTTCTGTTGCTTCCTCCTCTTATTTGCCGGTAAGGAAGGGAGAAGCAGATGAGCTTTCCTATTCTGCCCCCTGAGGTAGTTAGGTGTTAGATTAGGTTATGAGGGATGTGGGTGGCGCTGTGGGTTAAACCACAGAGCCTAGGACTTGCTGATCAGAATCCCCGCGACGGGGTGAGTTCCCGTTGCTCGGTCCCTGCTCCTGCCAACCTAGCAGTTCGAAAGCACGAAGTGCAAGTAGATAAATAGGTAAACGGTGTTTCCGTGCGCTGCTCTGGTTCTCCAGAAGTGGTTTAGTCATGCTGGCCACATGACCCGCAAGCTGTACGCCGGCTCCCTCGGCCACTAAAGTGAGATGAGCGCTGCAATCCCACAGTCGGTCACGACTGGACCTAATGGTCAGGGGTCCCTTTACCTTTAATATTAAGGAGGTGGCTGAGTTTCCATTGAAATGAGGCTGCATTTTAATTTTAATGTTTTAATGTATTTTTATCTTGTTTTAAGTTGTATTTCAGTCAAATTGTTTTTATATCGGTTGTTAGCTGCCCTGAGCCCGGTCTTGGCTGGGGAGGGTGAGGTATAAATAAAATGTATTATTATTAGGCCTGAAGCACGTTTCCTTCCCCAAGCTCTTTGCCCAGGCCTGGGAAGTGGGAGGGTAACTGGTTGGGACTCTGGCAGGAAGAGTCCTGCTCTCCTTCTCCTTCAAGCAGGACGACAAGGAGCCCCAGCCGGTGAAGAAGACGGTGACCGGGACGGACGCGGACCTTCGGCGCCTGTCGCTCAAAAACGCCAAGCAGCTTCTGCGCAAGTTTGGCGTTCCCGAGGAGGAGGTGAGTAGGCGCTGTCTCAGGCTTGTGCCCGGACCCTCCCCTCGGCGGTCTTTTTCACTCAGCCAATCTCTCTCTGCAGATCAAGAAGCTCTCCCGCTGGGAGGTGATCGACGTCGTGCGCACCATGTCCACGGAACAGGCTCGCTCGGGCGAAACTCCAATGAGCAAATTTGCCCGCGGGTCTCGCTTCTCCGTGGCGGAGCACCAGGAGAGGTACAAGGAGGAGTGCCAGCGCATCTTTGACCTGCAGAACAAGTGAGTTTCTTTGGCCTGTACCACGGGCATGTGACCTTTTCTGCCATGTTTCCCCCGCCCATCCTTCTACCAGTCAGTGTTGTTAGTTCTGAGATAGATGGACCAGTGTCCTGACTATGAATCAGAAGAACCTTTATTTGCACCAATCACTAACCACAGCAATAAAATAAAATGTACTGAAGACAGAGGTAAAAACTTAACTATGCAAAATACATTTTGGAGGTTTACATCAATAATCCAATAATAGATCTTATTCTAGTTACATCAGTTACATCAATAATCCAATAATAGATCTTATTCTAGTTACATCAGTTACATCAATAATCCAATAATAGATCTTATTCTAATTGCCGCCACTAAAAACCTTGCAGTTTTTGCTGACGCCTGATCATTATCATCATTTTATTTGTATGCCAACTTTCCACAGTTAAAAACAGTGCTCAGGGCGGCTTACAACATGACAAGATTTACTTAATTACAAAAGTCATAAACATAAATAAACCACATAAAAAAATACACAACCAAATGGAAAACAATTTCCACATAAATATCTAAAACTAAGAATACAGCATTAATATCACAGCTTAAAATGACGTAGGTAAAAAATAAGAGCAATTTAAAACCAAAAAAACAAAAACGGAACCCTCTCTGTCCAGCAGCAGCGGCAGCAGTCCTTTATGGAGCCCATCAGGCCCTGCCCTAGGCCAGGTGGTGAGTGGCAGGACTGGGGCCCTCAGGCGCTGAGCAGGCGAGTCCTCTCTTGGTCTGCTAAAAGAAAGGACCCAGTAGCAATGGTCAAGTGACAATAATAGAGGGGTGATAACCCCACTCCTCAAATCTTTATGAAGTGTCCAGACCAGAAGCACATGAGCCACTGACTCAATACTGCCATGTCCACATGGATATAACTGTTTTTCCAGTGGATTTTTTTGAAATCGACCCTCAAGTACAGCCAAAGGCAGTATATTCATTCTTGCAAAAGTGAAGGTGCATCTGTAATTTGGAATTGTTAAATTTTGCAAATAGGGTGCCAAAGTGCCTGTCCTGGCTATGCTTTAGGCAGCTTTTGGTGTCCTAGTGTGTGTAGGAGAGTCGCCAGGGCTCTGGGGTTGTGACTCCTTGAAAGCTGTTGCGATGTTTGTGCTTCCGCCCTCCTGTTTGCGGCCCAGCGCCTTACATGCTATAAACCCAAAGTGATTGACCCCGGTGGTGGTTTTCTGCTTCAGGGTCCTAGAGTCTACGGAGATCTTATCCACGGACACCGACAGCAGCTCTGCGGAGGACAGCGACTTTGAGGAGATGGGGAAGAACATTGAGAACATGCTCCAGAACAAGAAGACCAGCTCCCAGCTGTCGCGGGAGAGGGAGGAGCAGGAGCGGAAGGAACTGCAGAGGATGCTGATGGGGGAGGACAGCATCAACGAGAAGGAGAGGGGCAAGAAAGACAGGAAGGACAAGAAAGGGCTCTGTGAGTGCCTGGCAGGGGCAGGAAGGTCCCCAGATAGGGGGCAGCTCTGGGATCCAGCTATAGTCTTGATGCAGCAGCAGCTGTGGCATTCCTGGTGTTCTTGGACTCCAGCTCCCAGCATCCTTTGCCAGTATGGCCCAATGCTCAGGGATGATGGGAGTTGTGGTCCAGATATAAAGTAAAGGTAAAGGACCCCTGACAGTTAAGTCCAGTCGCGAACGACTCTGGGGTTGCGGCACTCATCTCGCTTTACTGGCTGAGGGAGCCGACAGTTTTTCCAGGTCATGTGGCCAGTACGACTAAGCCGCTTCTGGCGAAACCAGAGCAGCACACGGAGACACCGTTAACCTTCCCGCCGCAGTGGCACCTATTTATCTACTTGCACTAGTGTGCTTTTGAACTGCTGGGTTGGCAGGAGCTGGGACCGAACAATGGGAGCTCACCCTCTCGCGGGGATTCGACTTGCTGACCTTCCGATCGGCAAGCCCTTGGTTCAGTGGTTTAGACCACAGCGCCACCCATGTCCAGGCATAGCTGTAGCTATAGCTATACCTAGATATAGCAGTAAAAGGTAAAGGTAAAGGTACCCCTGCCCGTACGGGCCAGTCTTGACAGACTCTCGGGTTGTGCGCCCATCTCACTTAAGAGGCCAGGGGCCAGCGCTGTCCGGAGACACTTCCGGGTCACGTGGCCAGCGTGACAAAGCTGCATCTGGCGAGCCAGAGCTGCACACGGAAACGCCGTTTACCTTCCCGCTGGTAAGCGGTCCCTATTTATCTATTTGCACCCGGAGGTGCTTTCGAACTGCTAGGTTGGCAGGCGCTGGGACCGAGCAGCGGGAGCGCACCCCGCCGCAGGGATTCGAACCGCCGACCTTTCGATCGGCAAGTCCTAGGTGCTGAGGCTTTAACCCACAGCGCCACCTGCGTCCCGCAGATATAGCAGTACCTCGGGTTAAGTACTTAATTCGTTCCGGAGGTCTTAACCTGAAACTGTTCTTAACCTGAAGCACCACTTTAGCTAATGGGGCCTCCTGCTGCTGCCGTGCCACTGGAGCCCGATTTCTGCTCTCATCCTGAACCAAAGTTCTTAGCCCAAGGTACTATTTCTGGGTTAGCGGAGTCTGTAACCTGAAGCGTATATAACCCGAGGTACCACTGTATAGTGCTCTCTCTCTCTCTTTTGTGCATGTGTGTGTACACAGAGAAAGTAAACAAATGCCACATAACACTGGGATAGTCCAGAGGGCTCCTTCAGATGGTGGGCAGTGTATGAGGGACATAGTATTTAGGTCTTGGGGTATTTAAGGCTTACAGAGAAAGGGAACTTGGATAGTGGGAACAGAAGTGGGCATGAGAGCTTCCTGAAGGTGCTCTCCTAGGGTGCACATTGCTTAAAAGGTGCATGGTTTAATGGGGGGGGTTTGGCAGTTTCTATGTTCTCTCTCCTAAACGTCCAGTCCCGAGACCTGCCTTTGCCCCTTCCCATTGGATATTGGAGACACTAGGCATTTCGGTTTCCGCATGGAGAGTTCACAGCCTTGGCTTGTCCCCTTGACAATGCAGGACGTGTTTTTCCTTGCAGCCTCCACCCCTGGCAGCCTGGGAGGGTCTCACAAAGATGACGACACAGCTTCTGTGACCAGCCTGAACTCCTCCGCCACGGGCCGCCGCTTGAAAATCTACCGCACTTTCCGCGACGAGGACGGGAAGGAGTACGTGAGGTGCGAGACGGTCCGCAAGCCCGCAGTCATCGATGCCTACAGCAGGATACGGACAACCAAGGACGACGAGTTCATGTGAGGGCATTCCAGAGACGCTGCTTTACTCTTGGGAGTGACATGCTGGTAGGGTGGGAATCTCCTTGCCAAAGGAGAGCGGCGAGAGGCCAGAAAATGTACAGTATGTTTATATTTGTTCCTTTAAAAAAAGTTGCATCCTGCCTTCGTGCCTTTTTCTACGTGGAAAAACATATTTTAAAGTACACATGGGCGGGATATAGCAAATAAGAAAATATGGAACTAACACAAGGAGTCAGGCAGAGTGAATGAGCAGCAGCCAACGTTGTATTCCAGAGGGGAGGAACCTGTGGCCCCATCAGATGTTGTTGGACTCCAAATCCCATCAGCCCTAGCTGGCATAGCCAGTGGTCAAGGATGATAGGAGCTGCAGTCCAGCATCATCTGAAAAGCCCATATGCCTAGTGTGCTTTAATGCTTAGTGGCCAGCCCTACCATTAGGCCAGGGGAACCTGTGGTCATCTGGAAGCTGCTGGCTATACACAGCTCCCATCAGGGCTTGCCTGCAGAGCCAATTGTCTGGGGCGATGGGAGTTTGAGTCCTGCAACATCAAAGTCCCTCGCCTTTGTGTTTCCAGCCGGAAGTTTGCCCTCTTTGACGAGCAGCACCGGGAGGAGATGCGGAAAGAGAGGCGCCGGATCCAGGAGCAGCTGCGGCGGCTCAAACGAAACCAAGAGAAGGAGAAGCTGAAGGGTCCTCCTGAGAAGAAGCCCAAGAAGATGAAGGAGCGGACAGACCTTAAGGTAAGCTGTCTCCCTTGGAAACTTTGGCTGCCTCCGGCTCCTTCTCTTGTGGTCTTTAAATTTTAAAATAGGGACGCAGGTGGCGCTGTGGGTTAAACCACAGAGCTTAGGACTTGCCGATCAGAAGGTCGGCGGTTCGAATCCCCGCGACAGGGTGAGCTCCCATTGCTCAGTCCCTGCTCCTGCCAACCTAGCAGTTTGAAAGCACGTCAAAGTGCAAGTAGATAAATAGGTACCACTCCGGCGGGAAGGTAAACGGCGTTTCTGTGCGCTGCTCTGGTTCGCCAGAAGCGGCGTAGTCATGCTGGCCACATGACCCGGAAGCTGTACGGCGTCTCCCTCGGCCAATAAAGCGAGATGAGCGCCGCAACCCCAGAGTCGTCTGCGACTGGACCTAATGGTCAGGGGTCCCTTTACCTTAACTAGCTGTTGTGTTTGTGGAAGAAAAGTAAGCATGAGTGGCAGCATCTCAGAAACCAGAGTGCGGGCCTTAGCAGGTGGTGCTTGGGGGTGCTATCCTGTTGTCCTCTCCTCAATATCTAGAAGAAGCAGAATAAATTCTGCAAGGAAGAAAACATGTAGCCCAGTTTAATTCAGTTGCTGTTGAGAGACTTTGCTGAATTTAGATTGCATAGCTGCATAATCCTTTCTTTTTTTTTAAATAATCCCAGAGTGGTAGCCATGCAGCTTAAAAAAAAAAAAAATTAGAGTCCTGTGGCACCTTAAAGACTAACACATTTTATTAAGGCATAAAAATTTGTGGGCTCAAACCCCCTTTGTCAGAAGCATTAGGTGAAAGTTGGCAGTAAGCAGAAATTTTAATAAGTTTCAACTCCAGTTTATCACAGAGCTTTTTTGCATCTCCTTGCCATTCAGCTCCCACCTTAAAAAGCCTCTCCTTTATCTACCTTCCAGCTAAGAACTCCATGCCACTGACAGGGTGAGCTTGAATCCACAAAAGATGACAGCATAATAAATTGGTTAGTCTTTAAGTGTGCTGCAGGACTCTTTAATTTTTTAAGCTACATGGCTACCTATCTGGGATTTCTTCCCCCTAAATCTGGATTCTGCAGCTATGCAACTTAGTATGTACACAGTTTAGCTATGCAACTTAGTACAGTGGTGCCTCGCAAGACGAAATTAATTCGTTCCGCAAGTTTTTTCTTCTTGCGAGTTTTTCGTCTTGCGAAGCACGGTTTCCCATAGGAATGCATTGAAAATCAATCAATGCGTTCCTATGGAGACCATCCGGGGACAGAGGGGAAGTGTCGCACGCCTTCCCCTCTGTCCTCGGACCTGTTTTAAAGCAAGGGGCAGCAGGGAGAAGATTGCTTCTCCCCGTTGCCTGCCCCGCAATCTCCGGGGACAGAGGGGAAGGTGCGCGGACCTGTTTTAAAGCAAGGGAAGGGGCAGCGGGGAGAATCACTTCTCCCCGTTGCCGCCCCTTGGTTCAAAAGGGGTCTGGGGACAGAGGGGAAGGCGCACTTGTCCCCGGAGATTGCGGGGCTGGCAACGGGGAGAAGCGATCTTCGACCCGCCGCCCCTTGCTTCAAAAGAGGTCCAGATAGCGCTTCCCCGCTATCCCCGGAGCTTGCGGGGCAAGCTTCGTTTTGCGAAGCAAGCCCATAGGGAAATGCGTCTTGCAAAGCGGCTAAGAAAACGAAAATCTCCTTCGTCTAGCGAGTTTTCGTCTTCCGAGGCGTTCGTCTTGCGGGGTACCACTGTATGTACACAATTTAGCTTTAAGCTGCTTCTGTGTTGCTGGTGGTGCAGTTGATGAAAGCCTTGCCTGTGTCTCTTGAGAAATCCCCCCTCCTTTTTTTTTGCTCCTGGGGCCAAGCTTTCACCCTTTTGCTTTCGCTTGCAGTTAAAGTGTGGCGCTTGCGGTGCCATTGGCCACATGCGGACCAACAAATTCTGCCCCCTCTACTACCAAACCAACGCTCCACCCTCCAACCCCGTTGCCATGACGGAGGAGCAGGAGGAGGAGCTGGAGAAGACCGTCATCCCCAACGATAATGAGGAGCTGATCAAAGTGGAGGGGACCAAGATCGTCTTGGGGAAGCAGCTCATCGAGAGGTGAGAGGCACTCGGCATCATCTCAAAGATAGGGGAGTCTGCCGGATCAGGGCCATGGCCCATCTAGTCCAGCATCCTAATCTCACAGTGGGGACCCAAAAATCTGTGGGAAGTCCCCGAGCGCAAGAGCACTTCTCTCCTCCTCTGATCTTTAGCAACTAGCATTCAGAAGCATAGGGGACGCGGGTGGCGCTGTGGGTTAAACCACAGAGCCTAGGACTTGCCGATCAGAAGGTCGGCGGTTCCAATCGCCGCGACGGGGTGAGCTCCCATTGCTCTGTCCCTGCTCCTGCCAACCTAGCAGTTTGAAAGCACGTCAAAGTGCAAGTAGATAAATAGGTACCACTCCGGCGGGAAGGTAAGCGGTGTTTCCGTGCGCTGCTCTGGTTCGCCAGAAGCGGCTTAGTCATGCTGGCCACATGACCTGCAAGCTGTCTGCGGACAAACGCCGGCTCCCTCGGCCACTAAAGTGAGAAGGGCGCTGCAACCCCAGAGTTGGTCACGACTGGACCTAATGGTCAGGGGTCCCTTTACCTTACCTTTTATTCAGAAGCATTACTGGTCATAGCCATTGTGGTTGGTAGCCATTGACAGAGCATCACCGTCATATGGTCTCCTGTGTGAGCAAGTTCCATAGTTTCACTATGCATTGCAGGAATAAATGCCAAATCTTCCACCATTCAGATTCATTGAATGGCCACAATTTCTACTGTTACCAGAGAGGAGCAAAAACTTTCCCCTATGCCAGTGGTTTTTAACCTTTTTGAGTCCACATCTCCCTTGACCAGTCACATTCTTTCTGCGGCTCCCCTGCGGAAGCCACTTACCCAGGGGTTCCTTTGCAGTAAGTGGGGATTTCCCCGCTCTGCATCTGCCCTGCTTCTTTCTGGCACCCTTTTGGGCACGCAGGTAACCACCCTAAATAGAATAACAGGGTTGTGTCCTGTGTTCATCATAATCCAGAGCAGACCCAAAGAATGAATATGCCTAACTTAGGCTTGTTAATTTTAGTGGATCTGCTCCAAGTAGTACTTAGTCAGAAGAGGTCTTTTAGATCATCCAGCTCAGGCATAGGCAAACTCAGCCCTCCGGATGTTTTGGGACTACAGTTCCCATCATCCCTGACCACAGGTCCTGTTAGCTAGGGATCATGGGAGTTGTAGGCCAAAAACACCTGGAGGGTCGAGTTTGCCTATGCCTGATCTAGCTCAAACGTTTTACTCAGCAATGAATCCATAAACGGTAAAACCATGAAATGGTGTGACCCGCCAGTCAGGAGTGTGGCAGAAAAGAAATGCCGTTGCGCAAAGATCATTAGCGAAGATGCCTCATGGATCTGTTTGGCAAGGCTGTTCCCAAAAAGAGAAGGCCATTGGATAATTGAAGAGATGGCTCACATACCACCCATTGCACAGAGTGCAAGGCAGTTAACCAGCAAGGTCAAGTAAAAAGAGTCCCAAACATCCATAAAATAACATACCGTATTTTTCGCTCTATAGGACGCACTTTTCCCCCTCCAAAAATGAAGGGGAAATGTTTGTGTGTCCTATGGGGCAAATGCAGGATCCTTGGCTTCAGCGAAAGCAGTGCGAAGCCTCCAAAGCGCAGAGGGAGTGCTCTCTCCGGGCTCCGGAGGCTACGCATTGCTTTCGCTGAAGCCTGGAGAGCGAGAGGGGTTGATGCACACCGACCCCTCTCGCTCTCCAGGCTTCAGGGGGAGCAGCAACTGACGCACAAGGTAGAATTGGTAGCACCTTAAGGATACAGCAGGCAGCTTTGTAAGCTGACCTGTGGTGGGGTTACAGGTCTTCAACTTACAGCTCCTTTGACCCCAGACTAGACCCACTGAAAGAGTAAACGGGCTTCTTGCTGTGCTCTTTGTGGTTGACTCAGTCCCTCCCAGAGTGGCGGCTAGACGCACCAAAGGAAGAGGAGCTGCAAGCTACAGCTCGCGTCTCTCTCCTCTCTCCCTGCAGCGCGGATGAAGTTCGCAGGAAGTCTTTAGTGCTGAAGTTCCCGAAACAGCAGCTTCCACCGAAGAAGAAACGGCGCGTCGGGACCACAGTTCATTGCGACTACTTGAACGTGAGCCCTTCCCTGAGACTCGTGCTCCTTCCCCCTGCCCACGGTCTGCCTGGGAGACAGTTGCAGGGACAAGGACTTGCTTCAAGCCTTGGTCAGAGGGCCAGTAGGCTGCAAGCTGGCCGCAGCTGGAGGGCAATCCGTCCCCTAAAGAGCAGAGACCAGCTGCATGCTTGGCGATGATTTTTGTGCAAACCTTGGAAGGGTCTTTAACGCGTCGCTTCTGTCTCTTTCAGCGGCCTCACAAATCCATCCACCGACGTCGCACTGACCCCATGGTGACTCTGTCCTCTATCCTGGAAAGCATTATCAATGAGATGCGAGATCTTCCCAATGTAAGACCTCTTTCCCTGCGGGGTTTAATTTTGGCCTCTCCTGGTTGAATGTTGTGTGCAGAGGCAAGGCGGCTCTTTGCTTCCAGATATCAGGAGGACCAGCTCCTTGGTTGGATGTGAACAACAGAAAACTGGATTTATGAGATTTTTTGTATAGGGTTTTGTAGGAGATTTTCTACAGGGTGTCCTTTTCCAAACTGCCCTTCGTCCAAAGATTGCAGGGTGGTTCACAACGTAAAAGTAGAAAACGAGAACACAAAATATGTAAGAAAAACAACTGCCCTCAAAGGTGAAATGTGTAAAATGTTTCTCATAGGGAGGATGCTTGCTTGGAATGGCTCTGGTAGCCTTTTGGGGGCAGGTGGGCTGTTTTCTGCCCTCTGCCTGGTGAGCGGTGCTTTTAATGGGTTTTTAGTGCTTTTATGTTGCTGTACCCAGCGGGTGGCACTGTGGGTTAAACCACACAGAGCCTAGGACTTGCCGATCAGAAGGTCGGCAGTTCGAATCCCCGCGACAGGGTGAGCTCCCGTTGCTCAGTCCCTGCTCCTGCCAACCTAGGAGTTCGAAAGCATGTCAGAGTGCAAGTAGATAAATAGGTACCACTCTGGCAGGAAGGTAAACAGCGTTTCCGTGCGCTGCTCTGGTTCGCCAGAAGCGGCTTAGTCCTGCTGGCCACATGACCCGGAAGCTGTCTGCGGACAAACGTCAGCTCCCTCGGCCTATAGAGCGAGATGAGCATGCAACCCCAGAGTGGGTCACGACTGGACCTAATGGTCAGGGGTCCCTTTACCTTTACCCAGCCCTGATACCTTAAGGGAAAGTGGTGTGCAAAGGTGCAAAAGGGAAGCTCACCTTCCTTTCGGCTTTTCCTCTGCTTCTCCCAGACATATCCCTTCCACCAGCCTGTTAACGGGAAGGTCGTCAAAGATTATTACAAGATCATCACGAAGCCAATGGACCTGCAGACCCTGCGAGAAAACGTCCGCAAACGCCTTTACCCATCCCGCGAAGAATTCCGGGAGCAGGTGGAGCTGATCGTGAAGAACAGTGCCACATACAATGGTGAGGGTTAATTAGTTTTCTTTTTTTAAAAAATGAAATAAACACTTCTCTTCTCCTGAGCTCCTTGCATGAAGTGTCCCAACCTTAAAATGCCAGTCATGGCAACTGGGGCAGTGACGTGGTGCTCTTCCTGAGGAGGCGAACGGTGGCTTTTAATTTTCTAAGGCAGTCTGGTACCAAGGTAATTCCTTCTGATGCTCACCTGCTTTATGTTATAACCCATTTTATGCTTTAAAGTGCTTGTCCTATCTTCATTATGGGACACGGGTGGCGCTGTGGGTTAAACCACAGAGCCTAGGACTTGCCGATCAGAAGATCGGCGGTTCGAATCCCTGCGATGGGGTGAGCTCCTGTTGCTCGGTCCCAGCTCCTGCCAACCTAGCACTTTGAAAGCACATCAAAGTGCAAGTAGATAAATAGGTACCACTCTGGCGGGAAGGTAAATGGTGTTTCCATGCGCTGCTCTGGTTCGCCAGAAGAAGCTTAGTCATGCTGGCCACATGACCCGGAAGCTGTATGCCGGCTCCCTCTGCCAATAAAGTGAGATGAGCGCTGCAACCCCAGAGTCAGTCACGACTGGACTTAATGGTCAGGGGTCCCTTTACCTTTACCTTTTACCTATCTTCATTAGGTGTCCAGCTATTTCCTTGATTTACATATTTGTAGCTTTCCAGCATATTTCCTTCCTGCAGCTTCCTGGTTTTCCTCTTCTCTCGGTGTGGCTGATTCCCTTTCCTCTCCTTGTCCGATTTATCGTCAGGACCGGCACCTACCTTGCCTTGGGTGATTTTCAGTTAGAACTGAACTAGTCCTTCTGGACTGCTTAGGAAGAGCTGTGATACCTGCTCCTTTTCGCTGGTTCTGTGATCTCCCAGCAGCTTGCTTTGCCTGTTGCTTCTCAGTCTCCCTCCCACCAGAGATTGGCCTTTGCCAATCTGATGCCCTCCCAGATCTTTTGGACTACAACTCCCATCAGTCCCAGACCTTACTGGCTTGGGCTGATGGGAGCTGCAGTTCCAAAACACGTAGGGGACACCAGCTGGTTGCAAAAGGGGAGAGTCTGCTCCCTGAGACTCTTGATGAGTCTGGGTTAGCTCTCCGTGCCACTGGGAGATGCGACTAACCTAATCCTATGGAATCCTAAACTTCTGATTCTCCTTTCAACCTAGCAAGGTTCTCAAGGCAGCTCGCAACAGCGGCATCCCACAATAAATGTTTCTGTTTTGTGGGTAATAAAAATCTGCCCTTATTCCCTTACGGGGGACACAAGAGTCCTTTGTAGGTACTCCATCGGTCGGAGAAAATAACAGAGGCCAACCAGAGAATATTGAGAAGCAAAGCAGCTAGTAAGCCTAAGCCTGATCTTTATTGAACTGTTGCAACAGGGTGCTCCCATCACATGCAGGAGAAGGACCCAGAACCAAGGTGTGCCTGCCCTTATATAGATATTTTAAATTCCCTGCCCTGGAGCTCAAGACCACCCCTCCATACAACATACATCACAGAAGGGGTGTAACCCAAGAGCACCCCCCACAAACATCATACCTACATCACAGAAAAGGCGGTCTGCAACAGAAATTCGAATGTTGTTGTTGTTTTTCCTGTCTGCCAAGTTATCTGATAATGCCTTATCTGATTCCCTTTCCTGGTAGTCTGCCCATTCCTTTGAGATGGTGATTACCCGATTCCTGAAACAATGGGAAGGCTCCCCCACCCCCTGCCTCCTTGCAGAGAAAACATTTGGTCGGTTTGGGAGTCAAAATGGCTTCAGGGCGGTCCTCCTGTGCTGCTCCAGACATGTGGTCCACACATCTATGTATGCGCTTGGTTGGTACATTTATGAACGTGTTACATTATATATATATATATATATATATATATGCAGGTTTTGGTGTCCTCGGGTGTCTTCCCGTGTAAAAGTTGGGGTGTCTAGGCGACGTTTCGACGAGGTCTCACTCGTCATCTTCAGGCTGGTGCTTTCGGCTTCTTGTTACTGGAACAGAGCGGGAAGCCGAAAGCACCAGCCTGAAGATGACGAGTGAGACCTCGTCGAAACGTCGCCTAGACACCCCAACTTTTACACGGGAAGACACCCGAGGACACCAAAACCTGCATTCCTGTACCCGTGAAAATCTACGAAAGCATATATATATATATATATATATATATATATATATATATATATATATAGTTGTTGTTTAGTCGTGTCCAACTCTTCGTGACCCCATGGACCAGAACACGCCAGGCACTCCTGTCTTCCACTGCCTCCCGCAGTTTGGTCAAACTCATGCTGGTAGCTTCGAGAACACTGTCCAACCATCTTGTCCTTTGTCGTCCCCTTCTCCTTGTGCCCTCCATCTTTCCCAACATCAGGGTCTTTTCCAGGGAGTCTTCTCTTCTCAGGAGGTGGCCAAAGTATTGGAGCCTCAGCTTCAGGATCTGTCCTTCCAGTGAGCACTCAGGGCTGATTATATATATATATATATATATATATATATATATATATGGCCTTAAATTTTTTGATTCCATGTGTTTGCAGGCCCAAAGCACTCCTTGACCCAGATCTCTCAGTCGATGCTGGACCTCTGTGACCAAAAATTAAAAGAGGCAAGTCAGGGTGTGGAGGGAGGGAGGCAGGGATTGCTTGTGGCTTTGCAACCAACGCAGGACTGCTCACAGTGAAAGCCACTTTCCAGAGGGAGACATTTCCGGTTCTACCTGGAAATGACAAGGAGTGAGCTGTGGTCCTTTCTAGTGTACAGCTGATTTTTTTAGGGGGGGGGTGTTATAAAGGAGTATGCTGTGAATCTGTGCTCATTTCTGTATTTTTGTGCCTTTTCAGAAGGAAGATAAACTGGCTCGTTTGGAAAAGGCAATTAACCCCCTGCTGGATGATGACGACCAAGTGGCCTTCTCCTTCATTCTGGACAACATTGTCACCCAGAAGATGATGGCTGTTCCTGATGTGGGTCTGCCCCTGGCATATTGTGGTGGTTCCCTTCTGTGGTTTCTAGCCAGTGGCATTCAGATGCATTGGTGCCTCCAGCTCTGGAAGGCAGAGCATAGCCATCCTGGCTAGCAGCAGTGGCGTAGCGTGGGGGGTGCAGGGGGTGGGGGCAGCTGCACCGGGCACAACATCCGGGGGTTAGGGTTAGATGGCGCAAATCCACGGGTTAGGGGGCACAAATTATTTGCCTTGCCCCGGGTGCTGACAACCCACGCTACGCCACTGGCTAGCAGCCATCAATAGCCCTCTCCCCTATGAGTTTGTCTAATTCTTTTTAAAGGCCTGGTGGCCATCTCTGTCTCCTGTGAGAGCACGTTCCAACTACAGTGGTGCCCCGCAAGACGAATGCCTCGCAAGACGAAAGAGTTTTCCGTTTTGGAGGTGCTTCGCAAAACGAATTTCCTATGGGCTTGCTTCGCAAGACGAAAATGTCTTGCGAGTTCCTGCGGTTTCCCCCCCTTCCCCCCCTTTTCTAAGCCGCTAATAGCGCTAATAGCGCTAATCCGCTAAGCCGTCAATGGGCTTGCTTCGCAAGACGAAAAAACCGCTAGACGAAGAAACTCGCAGAACGGATTCTTTTCGTCTTGCGAGGCACCACTGTACATGCTTCCTGTAGAAGTACTTTCATGCAATGGTGTTTTCATGCGCTCTGCTTTCCGCTGTGGTGTCCCGTTGTGCCAGAAACGGTTTAGTCCTGCCGGCCACTTGACCCAGGAAGCTGTCTGTGGACAAACGCCGGCTCCCTCGGCCTGAAAGTGAGATGAGCGCCGCAACCCCAGAGTCACCTTTGACTGGACTTAACCATCCCAGGGTCCTTTACCTTTTGCCTTTTCTTCTACCATTCATCTTCACTCAATGCCCTAGAGCTATGAGAGAGGGAGAAAGCCCCTTTTCTATCCACATTTCTACACACTGTGCAAAATGTTATTTCAGGCTTCCTCAAGCTCAGCCCTCCAGATGTTTTGAGACTACAGTTCCCATCATCCCTGACCACTGGTCCTTCTAGGTAGGGATCATGAGTGTTGTAGGCCAAAAACAGCTGGAAGGCCAAGGTTGAGGAAGCCTGTTTTATTTCCTTTTATATATATATATATATATATATATATATATATATATATATATTTCTATCATGCTACCTCTTCCTTGCCTTTCCTCTAGGCCAAAAAGTCTGGAGTATTCTTATCCCTGTATTTACTTGGGTTTGGTTAAAAGGGTGTTAGCAGACTGCCAGCAAACCACCACAGGATTTGGGATTTGGTGGCAGGTGCAGAAAATGGAACGATTCTTTTAGGTTCAGCTTGGTATTTTGCAAAAGCCTTCCAGTGTCTCCTGAAGATGCATGAAGCCCACAGCTTGTGCCTATTTAATTTCTGTGCATTTGACTTTTATGCGCTTGGCAATTAAAAAACAACAACCCATAAACTAAAAGGGGGTGGGCATTCAGGAAAAAAGGCTTGTG
This sequence comes from Podarcis gaigeae, assembly GCF_964106915.1. Classification (NCBI taxonomy): domain Eukaryota; kingdom Metazoa; phylum Chordata; class Lepidosauria; order Squamata; family Lacertidae; genus Podarcis; species Podarcis gaigeae. Next base: position 45,850,407 of record NC_139689.1, read on the forward strand.
TAGCCCTACTCACCATTGCATCCCGTGTGTTCTGACTGTATGTGATTTTGGCTTCGGGGGTGATTCCTGTAACACAGATCCTGCGTTAATTGCGGGCTTCCTGAACTGGATGTAGTTCACTCTGCAAGAGCGGCTTGCTCATCATCTCTCTTGCCCTCTTGTCGCTTGCAGTCTTGGCCTTTCCACCATCCTGTAAACAAGAAATTCGTGCCAGATTATTACAAAGTTATTGTCAGCCCAATGGACCTAGAGACAATCCGGAAGGTGCGTACTATGCTTTTATGTTGGCAGCTTCTCAAAACTGCCTTTTGTAAACCACTTAGAGGTTCTCTTACGACTGAGCACCACCAGATAAGTTTTGTCGAATAAGGTAAACAAACCCTTAGCAGCGAAGCAAAGGCCCCAGCTGGCTGCCTGGCTGTATTTTAAATCTTAGATGAGAAACTCAGTATGGAAATATATGGGCTGAGGGCGAAGTACAGTGGTACCTTGGTTCTCCAACTTAATCCATTCCGGAAGTCCGTTCCAAAACCAAAGCGTTCCAAAACCAAGGCGCGCTTTCCCATAGAAAGTAATGCAAAATGGATTAATCCGTTCCAGGCTTTTAAAAGCAACCCCTAAAACAGCAACTTAACATGAATTTTACTATTTAATGGGACCATTAATCCATAAAATGAAAGCAATTAACAATGCACTGCAGTCACACAATCAGTCACTCAGTAGCTGAACTGGGTTCCACACAGCCACAAAAACAAAAAAAAAGAGCCACAAAAACGCAAAATCTATAACAAAAACAGACAGACCCCAGCGTAACACTCAAAATGGAAGTGTGGTACTCAGATTGGAAGCGTAACACTCACAACGGAGCACATTCTGCTTCCGAAAAAGTTTGCAAACCGGAACACTTCTGGGTTTGCAGTGTTTGGGTTCCAGGTTGTTTGAGTACCAAGGTACCACTGTAATTCTGTTTCCTTAACCTCAGCCACCAGCTGCTGATTTGGGGGCCAAAAAAGTCATGAGGAGAAATAAATAAGCCGGAGACATCTGCTGCCTTTGGATAACTCTGGCTTGGGTCCTGTTGAGCGGGGGTGGGGGTGTGTGATGGGAAGCAGCAGCTTCACATTTGAAAGGAACCCCCAGAATGCTGAGATCCTACAACGGGTCGTGAGGAAGGAAGTGGGCCCTAGTTGGTCCGGAGGAGTAAAAGACATTTTGCAAGACTTCACACGGACTCCTTAAAGTGCTACACTCCTGCCTTGCCTCCTCTCTGTTCATTCTAGAATATTTCCAAACACATATACCAGAACCGAGAAGTCTTTCTGGATGACGTGAACCTGATCCTTGCCAACAGCATCAGATACAACGGTGAGCGACCCCTTTAGCTCTGTGCCGCACATGTAGCCCGTTGACGCATGTTTGTCGAGAGTTTTCAGGGCGAGAGTTGAGCCTGACACCACATCTGCTCATGAAGACATGAATAAGTCTCTTTTCCTAAAACGTGGCTGGCTCCCTTGATGAATGTTGCTTCTTCCTTCTGGGCGCTTTCCTGTTACGCTTCTTTCGCTCCTGGGGCCCAATCCTATTCTGTGAGTAGGCACAAACAGGACAGAGGAGGGATAACTTATTCCAAAGCCTCGGGGCTCTAATCTGTCTTCAATGTATTTTTCCGTCCTCCAAGATCCCATCAATTTTGGTGACGGTAGCAAAAGCTGGGGAGGCGGAAAGCTCTAACTCCCTTCACTCAGCCCAGTGATTGGTACCGTATTTTTCGCCCTATAGGGCGCACTGGCCCATAGGGCACACCTCGTTTTTGGGGGGGAGGGGGAAATGAATAAAAAAAAATTATTACCCCCCCAGCCACGGGGCTGGGGCGGGGGAAGCCCGAGCTTCCGCTGACCCCAGCCCCCAGAACAGGCTGCTATCCGCAAGCCTTGCGAGCCCACGGGAACTCCCACCGGGCTTGCAAGGCTTGTGGATAGCTTCCTGAAGCCTGGAGAGCAAGAGGGGTCGGTACGCACCGACCCCTCTTACTCTCCAGGCTTCAGCGAAAGCCTGCATTCGCCCCATAGGACGCACACACATTTCCCCTTCATTTTTGGAGGGGAAAAAGTGCGTCCTATAGGGCGAAAAATACGGTAATTTGATGTATGGGAAGAGGGGAGATAACCCCTTCCATCCAGCTGTTGGCAGCAGCTGCATGCCTGGTGTGTGTGCAAGAGTGTGCAAAAGACCACATCCACTACAGGCAAACCATCCCTGGAAGATTAGCAAGAAAACCAAGAAACCCTAGCTGCCCCTGGAAGAGGGGACTGGTTTTACTTAAATCCCAAGGGCTATTTAAGCATGCTGTGGGGCAGGGCAGATTCAGGAGTCCTACGGGGCCAGAGCTCAAGGAAATTTTGTAAATGTTGGCTGGCTGGCTGGCTGGCTGAGACAAGCAGCTTTCCAGGAAAAGAGTCCTTGAAAGATATCACTCTCAGTTGCCACAGTTGCACACTGGCAAAGCTTTGGAAAGCTCTGGGTGAGTACAGTGGTACCTGTGGATGCGGACGGGATCCGTTCTGGAGCCCCATTTGCATCCTGAAGCGAACGCAACCCGCGTCTGCACGGGTCACGATTCGCTGCGTCTGCGCATGTGCGTGATGTCATTTTGAGTGTCAGCGAAACCCAGAAGCAACGCGTTCTGTTACTTCCGGGTTGTTGCAGAGCACAACCCGAAAACGCTCAACCTGAAGCGACTTTAACCCGAGGTATGACTGTATCTCAAAAGCAGCACTTACCTGGATCTCTGCTTCCTTGAAATGAAGAGGGCCACATGGAACTACAGTGGTGCCTCGCAAGACGAAAAGAATCCGTTCCGCGAGTCTCTTCGTCTTGTGGTTTTTTTGTCTTGTGAAGCACGGCTGTTAGCGGCTTAGCGCTATTAGCGGCTTAGTGGGCTTAGTGGATCAGCTGATAAGCGGCTTAGCGGATCAGCTGATAAGCGGTTTAGCGGATCAGCTGATAAGCAGCTTAGTGGCTTGGGAAAAAGGGGGGGGAAGGGAAAAAACCCCGCAGGAACTCGCAAGACATTTTCGTCTTGCGAAGCAAGCCCATAGGAAATTCGTTTTGCGAAGCACCTCCAAAACGGAAAACCCTTTCGTCTAGCGGGTTTCCGTCTTGCGAGGCATTCGTCTTGCGGGGCACCTCTGTAGTGGCTTTCTCCTGAGCTCAGGTATCAGCGGGTCAGCACTAAGGAGATGTGGTTTGTTACTTTGTTTTCCCCCATTTCAGGGCCTGACAGCCAATACACCAAAACAGCTCAGGAGATTGTGAACATCTGCTACCAGACGCTGGCAGAGGTAAGTGGCCCAGCAAGCTGAGCCTGCCAAGGACCGCTTTGAATTCTCGACAGCCTCTGCAAATGCTTCTCTCTCTCTGTTCGCTCCTTCAGTATGATGAGCACCTGACCCAGCTCGAGAGGGATATCTGCACTGCCAAAGAAGCAGCCTTAGAGGAGGCAGATCTGGAAAGCCTTGACCCGATGACCCCTGGGCCTTACACTCCCCAGGTGAGGCTCCCCACCAAAGCTTTTTCCCAGGACCCCCATCTGTTCTCAAATGCTATGGCCCTAGCATGGGGTGGGGCTGCAGCAGAAGATTGCACACGCTTGTGGAAAGGGTTTGTTTTATTAGATTTCTGAGCCACAGGGTTGGCCTAGTAGCACCGGGAGGCATCTGGCTGGGAAGGAGCCTTTGGGAGAGACTGTTGTTCAGGTAGACCAGTTCTCTCCAGCATCTTAGACCAACAGACAGTGCATTGCAAGTTGAGTCAATTGCCCCATCCTCCTTTTGTCCTCTCTATTCTGCCCTCTTTTCCTCCTGACAAGGGTTGCTGCTGTCTCTTTCCTTCTACTGAACTCCATATAAGCTTTTTGTATCTGGAGTCAGATAGCATACAATCCCACAATACCCGCTTCCATAGCAGTAGGCTCCTATTTCATCCCCTGCCTGACGTTTGGACACTTCCCCTGTGCGTGTTGCATATTGGAATCTGTTACCCGTTTCCCTATTGCTTCTGGGGTTTTGCCCGTGAGAAAGGGACGAAATCTCCAGCCAGTTATTAGAGAGAGAACCACAGTCAGTAAAGGAGGGCAGGAGCCATTACCAAACGGCTAAGAAATTCTGATTTCTTCTTTTCACACGTACTCCAGCCGCCAGATCTGTATGACACCAACACTTCTCTCAGCATGTCCCACGATGCATCGGTCTACCAAGATGAGAGCATTCTGTCTGCTTTGGATATTCCCACAACCACCCCTGAGAAGCAGGGAATACAGGTCAGAAAAGTCTGGAAGCAAAGAGGGCAAAATATATATATTGGGAAAGGCAGGGGAGAGAGGGCTTATAGCTTTCCCTGTGGCAGAAGCCGCACGAAAATTATGCAACAGGGCATGCGGTATCAAGATGGGTATAATTTGGCATCATAGTTAATTCCTGGTCGAAGAAATGGGGACAGAGCTGTGGGAGGAGGCTTTGTTGTAAAGATTTTCAATAAAAACCAGAATAGCTGGGACTTGTGGAGGAGGAAGCCCATTAGCTCCAAGATGCCTTGGGAAAGGGTTTGATATTCTTATTTTATGAATGGACACAGAGAGTGGATAAAATAAAAGCCAATGGTTCACATGGCGTAGAAGGGCCACTGTTTAGCCCTTATCCTTTTCAAGCGGAAACTGTGTCAAAGCAGTTCATAAAGCCAACAGCCCTTCTGGGCTGAGCACCAATATGCTACAGCAATACCAGGTGGCTAGTCCTCCTCTAGTTTTAGTGGAGCGTAAGAACTCGGCATGCCACAAATCTGCAGGAGGATTTATATTGTGGAGGTTCCTATCGCACGATGCCTGTATTGTAGGCAAATAGGGGAAGAGGGATTTATTGGAGATAAGGGATAGGACACATGCTCTGGGCGATTTAACTCGGGATAAATACGTTTTGTGCAGGTTTTTTAATTCGTTGGGCCTAAATGCGTGATTTGTAGCAGGAGGGAAAAGAAAAGGGCAAGGGGCTGTGTAAACACAAAATCATACGTTGCAGAAAAGTTCAGGGCTGTGACAGAACTGTCTTCACCCATTTACCGGAGGATGCGCCGGCATGGCAGAAGCGGGGTATCAAGTTAGCAGCTGTGGGTTTTGAACCCCGGTTCCCCTGCGAAATGTGTTTCTGCCGTTGCAGGAAGGTAGCTCTCTGCTCTTGGGGAGAGAGAGGGCAGTGGAGGAAAGGAAATGCTCTCCGCCAGCATCTTAAGAGGCCCTTTGCGCTTGTAGGCTTTTGTGACTTGGCTTGATACCCTGGAGGTGCGAAGCCGTGGGGGAAGCGTAGGAAGGCATTTCAGAATCAAGAGCTTAGGGAAGTGCCGCAAGTCCCGGGCGGGTCTTTCCCCTCGGCTGCGGCCTGCTCCCGAGTGCCTGTTCCCTTCCTCAACCGTGTTGTCTCTGTTCCCCACTCAGATGCGGCAGGGCCGAGGTAGGCTGGGCGAGGAAGACTCTGACGTAGATATTGAAGGGTTTGATGAGGATGAGGATGGGAAACCTAAGACTCCAGCCCCAGTGAGTATCTTTGATCCCATCCCTAGTTTGTGGGTTGAACTTCAGAAGCTGCGGCAGCTCAGGGCCCCTTCTGAGGGACGTCGGTAGCAGTGGTTGGAAACACAAACCAGGGCCCATTGTTGTTCTTTAGAAAGAGACGGCCTTGCCGGTGAGGGACGTCCGCGGCTCTCTCCCGTCTCTCTCTCTCTCTCTCTCTTTTAACCACCGGCTGTTCTGCCCTGACAGGAAGTGGAAGATGGCGATGGAGACCTGGCCGACGAGGAAGAAGGCTCGGCGCAGCAGCCTCAGGCCAGCGTCCTTTATGAGGACTTGCTCATGTCAGACGGAGAGGATGACGACGGCAGCGATGAGGAAGGCGACAACCCTTTCATGTGTAAGTTGTCCCTCTTTACACAGCAGGGTGAAGTCAGGTGATGGGTCCATCTCTATATAAAGGTAAAGGGACCCCTGACCATTAGGTCCAGTCGTGGCCGACTCTGGGTTTGCGGCGCTCATCTTTATTGGCCGAGGAAGCCGGCTTACAGTTTCCGGGTCATGTGGCCAGCATGACTAAGCCGTGTCTGGCGAACCAGAGCAGTGCACGGAAACGCCGTTTACCTTCCCGCCGGAGTGGTACCTATTTATCTACTTGCACTTTGACGTGCTTTCGAACTGCTAGGTTGGCAGGAGCAGGGACCGAGCAACGGGATCTCACCCTGTTGCAGGGATTCAAACCGCCGACCTTCTGATCGGCAAGCCCAAGAGGCTCTGTGGTTTAACCCACAGTGCCACCCGCATCCCTATCTCTCTATATATCCTGAGCCTACTTGCTGTGCTGGTGGGGGGCTTCTTTTTGGGGGAGAGCAGAAAGGAGGAAAGGGATAATGCTCCCTGAAAATTGTCCTCGCTACATGACAACTAGGTTTGGGGGGGAGTAGAAAAGGGGGCCAACAGTTATGCAGTGGGGGCTGGGGAAGAGCTCAGAGGAAAGGTGACTGAAATGACTTGTGGAGGGATGGAAACGCGCCCCCCCCCAAAAAAACCTTTCAGCTTTGTCTCTGCCTGTTGCTAATACAGTGGCATCTCGGTTTTCAAACTTGGTCTGTTCTTAAACTGAAACCGTTATTAAACCGAGGCTCGCTTTCCCTAATGAGGCCTCCCCTCACCGGTGCCCTTCCACCATTTGGCTTCCATTCGTAAACCGAGGTAAAGTTTGCAAACCCGGACACTTCTTCCGGTTTTGCGGAGTTCATTGGAGAATAGTTCGGTGTTGCGAATAGTTCGTAAACAGGGCTGTTCTTAAACGGAGGTACCACTGTATCTGCTTCCCCACCACTTTCCTGCATGGGAATATAGCCTTTGTCATCGTCTTATTATTAAATTTGTATACCACCCTATAACCACATGTCTTGGGGCAACTCACAATATAAAAACGCAAAATACACAAAAAAACAAAACCCTCCCCAATAACCCTCCCCTCCCTGACACATTTTAAAAGGGCTTTGGATTTCAATCTGCCAAAGGCCTGGCTAAAGATGAACGTTTTTGCCAGGCACCTAAATAATAATAAAGCCGTTTCCTTCCCCTGCCGAGGAGCTTGCATTTTGGGAAAGCCTTAGGATGCAAATGACATAATGTGGCAAAAAGTTAGTATGCTCAAAGATTCATGCTGGCATGTGGACTCTAAAAGACTGGCTACGAGTGAGTGTGGCTTCCAGGCTGGGGGAGAAAAACCTTCGTCACTCCCGGTTTACCATATGACACTAACTCTGCCAGTGGTCGACTTTAGGGCTGGGCAATGTCTGGTTTTCGACATTGTGATATATCACTAGCTAAACATCGCAATGTATCATGATATCTGAAATAAGGATGGAACTATGTAGAGGCAAATGGAGTCACGTCCCAGCAACTGCTTCTACTTAACGTATTGTTACAACTGTTACTTTATAGTATTTTTTTTAATTGGCACATTTCCTCTAAAATATGGAGAGAGGCTGTTTTGGGGAAGACAACAATGTAAACACCGGAAAGTAAAAATGGAAACACTGACAGTGGTACCTTGGTTTACAAACTTAACCGTTCCGGAAGTCCGTTCTTAAACCAAAGTGTTCTTAAACCAAGGCATGCTTTCCCATAGCAGTGAGGGACTCAATTTACAAATGGAACACACTCAAGAGGAAGCGGAAAACGTTTTGCTTCCAAGGCAAAGTTCACAAACCAAAACACCTACTTCTGGGTTTGTAGCGTTCTTAATCCAAGTTGTTCATACACTAAGCTGTTCTTAAACCAAGGTGCTGTATTTTCTTCTGCCAGTGGAGCTGGGTGGCAGGGAAGAAAAAGGAAGAAGACACAGACACTTGCATGCACACACACACAGAAGGGGGGATGGAAGGAAAGCTGCTTCACGGTTTCCCCCACAGCGTGATTCTTTTACATAGCGTGAACACATATTGTGACTTGTGATATGTTGCCATGTCAAATCTTAGGAAACCAGTACCACGATGTGGACTTTGAACCAGTTTGGGGTGATATATTGATGCCTCATCGCCCAGCCCTAGTTGCCTTGTTTTGCTGCAGAGTGTTTTTGAACTGCGGCTTAGCCAGAATGCTAAACTACTGAGAAATTCAGGAAATCAGGTTTGGGTAACTGCAATGGGGCTACCCTTTCTCTGCCCAGCTATTCAGCTCAGTGAAAGCGGGAGCGATTCCGACGTGGAGTCCAGTGCCGTGAGACCCAAGCAGCCTCACGTTCTTCAGGAGAACACACGAATGGGCATGGATAACGAAGAGAGCTTGATGTCCTACGAGGGAGCTGGAGGAGAGACATCACATGCCCTGGAAGACAGCAATGCCAGGTATCCTTAGACAAGCGTGCTGTTGGAGGCAGTAAGCAAGTGCTTTGCTCTCATGGATGCAGGGTGCCAGTGCCCAGTTCAAACGACTCTTGTGCAAATGCTTACAAGGCCTGGGTCTCTCTGCTCTTTACTGCTCCTCTGTTGACTAACTCATTGCACTTCCGTGCCCTCCATCCAACCAAGTCCTCTGGGCCGGCTGCTCAGACAAGAAAATGCTGAATGCAATTCACAGTTAAAACTCTAAAATCCAGGCAGGGGTTGGGGAGGGAAATCCAGCATAGCGGGAGGAAGCCCAGCAAAAACCCCAACCAGAACCATCAGAAAACACAGCAGCTAAAACAATGAGAGCAATTCCTCTTTTTCAATTGCTGTGATGCCGGAAGCAGATAAGCAACATCACCAAATGCTATCAGAACAATCCTTTAGTAGTAACTCTGGGGTGCCATTCCATGGCTTCTTTCGTAGATGTGATTCATAGGCGTAGTTATGGGCAGGATCACAGCCTTGCCTTTTAAAATGTATTTGGAATAGTTATTAAATGTATGTAAAATTACGAAGCGTGGAGCATTAAATCTATGCATTGCTGTTTCAGCTGCCTTTGAAAAGTTTGTTCTGTCTCTAAAAGGCTTTTTAAAGCAGAGTTCAGTCTCTGGGCTTTTGCCTGGAACACATACATAACCACTTCTAGAACAGCAAACCAAATGTTGCAGTCTTGAGTGCTAGTTATGGCGGTATTGCTTGCAACAGAGCAGTGTTTCCCAAACTCAGGTCTCCAGCTGTTTTTGGACTACAGTTCCCATCATCCCTGCTAGCTAGGGACAATGGGAGTTGTAGTCCAACAGCAGCTGGAGACCAAAGTTTGGGAAACCCTGCACCAGAGGAGATGGCCACCAGCTTAGATTCTTTACAAAAAACAGAAGAAGTCTATGTTCTCCTGCCAGAGGCAGTTTGTTTCTGGATACCTGTTCAGAATTATAGGTGGGGAGGGGGCTATTGTTCTCAAGCCCCACTTGTGGGCTTCTCATGGGCATCTGTTGACCTCTGAAAACAGAATGCTGCATTAGACACTCTTGGCCTGATCCTGCAGCACTCCTGACGCTAAAAACCTGCAGAAAAGCACCAAGTAAACGCTGACCTGCCACTCTTTCGTGTTTCCCTTCACCGCATGGTTTCTCTTCTGTATAGCACGCGGCATGCACGATCAATAACAAAAGCATCACCGTGAAATTTCTCTTTCTCCAGTTACGGTAGCTACGAGGAACCAGACCCCAAATCCAACACCCGAGATACTAGCTTCAGCAGCATTGGGGGTTATGAGGTCTCGGAAGAGGAGGAGGAAGAAGAGGAGGACCAGAGGCGTGGCCCTAGTGTGTTAAGTCAGGTTCATCTGTCGGAGGATGAGGAAGATAGTGAAGACTTCCATTCCATCGCAGGAGACAGTGACCTGGATTCAGATGAATGAGTCCTTTCCTGGGGGATGGATAAATTTGCACCCTGGACTCAAATGTAAAGATTTTTTGTTTGCATCCAAATGTGTCCTCCTGCTAAACTGGAGACAACTGTTTTGGTCCTTTTTTTATATAATTTGTTATTGTGTATAAAGGGGTGTGTGTACATATATAATAAAAAAATTACTAGCAACTGAGTGAGGGCTGTTCTTTGTTCACACAAGCACTTATGACAAAAGTCTCCTTTTGCCAGCAAATGTTGTATATTTGCTGATAAGTGTTTTTCCCCCAGCCAGAACTCAGTTCTGACAGCTCTCAGGTGGGTGCCATTGCCATTCTAAAAGAACAAAGGGAAGTGTTCATATTCAGTTCAGACACCCTTTCCCCCCTAGAAAAATAGCACTGGAGATAGTTTGTCTTAATTTGTTCATTCCTGGCATTTTTGAAGAAAAACGTTGTAAGCTTTGGAGTTTAAAATGGCTGACTTGCACAACCCTTTTGTCACACATAAAAAGGTAAAGGTAAAGGGACCACTGACCATTAGGTCCAGTCATGACCGACTCTGGGGTTGTGGCGCTCATCTCACTCTATAGGCCGAGGGAGCCGGCGTTTGTCTGCAGACAGCTTCCGGGTCATGTGGCCTGCATGACTTAAGCCGCTTCTGGCGAACCAGGAGCAGTGCACAGAAACGCCGTTTACCTTCCTGCCGGAGCGGTCCCTATTTATCTACTTGGACTTTGACGTGCTTTCGAACTGCCAGGTTGGCAGGAGCAGGGACCGAGCAACGGGAGCTCAGCCCGTCACAGGGATTTGAACCGCCGACCTTCTGATCAGCAAGTCCTAGACTCTGTGGTTTAACCCACAGCGCCACCCACGTCCCACATTTGTCAGACATGCTTTACCCCAAAATACCTTTTTGCTTCCAAGCAAGGATGTTATTGCTCACAGGCTTTGTTGATACCTTAGCCGCATATATAGTTGAATAACTTCATTTCTGTAAAGGGTGGCCTGGATGGGGGGTCACCTCTCCTCTTCCCCTGCTCCAACCTTCCAAGTGCTCATCTGGTTGGAATGAGCCGATGAAATGTTAAAACAGCACCTGCTTGGATGATGGGGAGAGGGGCTGTGCATATATGCGGTTTTATGTGGCTGGGATATAGCTGCACAAACAAAGGTTAAACGTTCATAAAAATTGCACCCACTGCTGTTGCCCTCTTGATTTAAGGAAGCAGGGTTAATTCAGGGTGAAAAAAGGACACAGGACTAGTTAATGAGGAATAGGTTGTCTCTAAGATGATGGGATTTTAAAAGATGGAACGAAAATAACCATCCCTGTTGCTTTGGAGGATACCAGAGATGTGCTGTTTTCTTCTCCATTCAGCAGAAATCTAACGTCATTAATTTCAACTTGTAGCTGAATATTAAACATTTCTATTGCAGTGACCCCAGGGTCAGTGCTTGGCCTGACCTGCAGAGCAGGTGAAACATCAGGTGGAATTGCGGGAACAGGGACCTAACATTCATGGGAGCAAAAGAGGAGAGCGCTTTTCAGAAATCATCTTTACTGTCTACATGACATACAAGTAAAGGCAAACATTGCTTCAACCATTTCCATGCCTTTAAAGGAGGCATGAATTTCTGGGCATCTTAATTCTCATTTTAAACTGACAGCCTTTATCCCCATTCCTTGAACACTCTTAAATAGTGTTTCGTTTTCAGAAAAATCATCCTTGAACTTTACAAGCACCTCTTACCTGTTGGAGATGGTGACCATCACCATTTGAAGCCAGAGATGGGGAAATTTTTTGGCTCCATGGTCCAGATCCCTATCAGGATCTGGCTTGTGGGCCAAATTTAAAAGGTGGGCAATCACTTGAGTTTGCAAATGGCGTCAGGGGATGTGGTGCTTTGAAGTCCTGAAATTGGGGCTTCAAAGCACCAGTGGGCAGTGAGGCACTGCAGAAAGCAAGGTCCTCACCCCAGTTTCAACAGTGAAACCTGTTGTAGTCAAATAAACCTTATGAGAGATTTTGATGAGGTGGTGTTGGGGCTAGGATTAAGAACTATACCTAAATAAAATGAACCTGAGATGTAAAAGGTGTGTGGTGTGTGTGTGTGTGTGTGTGTGTGTGTGTGTGTGTGTATACACACATTCAGCTAGTTTCCTCTTCTTGGTTTAATGTGTTATACTTTCAGAACTGGAAGGGGAAAACAATTATAAAGAAGAAATGGAATAAACCCTCTCCCCATCCCTATACTTTCATATTAAAGCTTTCAACAACACAGATATCGCTGCAACCGTAGACAATGCATAGCTTTTGGGGGTTTTTTAAACCTGCATTTAAACGCTACCGGAAAGAGTATTGCACACTAAATTCATAACGCATTAAATGCCGCTTCAGGATAAGTACTGAAAATTGCTAATTATTTTTTGTAGAGTACAACAAAATTTCAGTTCCATTTCTTCCCTAGTGCTTTGCTAAGAGATCTTGTGCCCATCATTCATTATTCCGAACAAGGGGGCGGGGAAAGTAACCTGTAATTGAAACATAAAAGTGCACAACGGTTCAAATGAACGCAAAAATTCATTAATTAGGAGAAGCTCAGAATCCCAGGATGGATTCATCCCAGAGCATTTCCTCCTCTGTTGGTCCACTGGCTTCCGCCTTCTTTTTTTCCTTCTTGTGTTTCCTGCTCTCCTTCTCAGAAGATCCCTCTGTATTTCCTCTGTCTTTACCATGCTTCAATTTCGACTCGGCACTTGGGTCGACGTCATCTTTCTTTCTCTTCCTCTTCTCTCCGCCCTTTCCAAAGTTTGCGTCTCCTTCGCAGCTCTGTTTTCTCTTAAACTTAGCAAGGGGTGGGCGAGGGTCGCCGTCTTCCTCTCCTGAACATTTTTTCTCCTTTCTGAGTGTCTTTGGCGACTTCTGGCTTCTCCTATGAAAGGCAGAGCTACTATCGGAAGATAGATGTTTGTAGCCATCAATGGATTCGGATGATGGGTTGCAATTGTCACTTTTGTAGGTGGCCAATGGAGATGCCTGCTTTTCTAGGGAACCACCTGTGCTGTGCTGAGAAACGGGTGCATTTTCTAGTTTCGGCAGGTCTCTGTACCCTGGCGGCCAGTGGGACAATCTGCTTCTAGCAGAATACAAAGGTGGACGTGTTTCTGAGAAAATACCAGAATACTGATCTGGTGTGTTAGCGTCGCCGGAAAATTGCTCCTGGTCAAATCCAAAGCCCCGTTCATAGCCATTCATGGCACCATACTCTTCCATTTGAAACTCTTCTTCTGGCTTTCTGAAGTGGGTCTTTGGTTCCAGACCCCTTGCTTTTTGCACTTTAATATAATCTTCCAATTCATCTTGGAAGGAGCCATATGTTTTCTTGGAGTTCGTTATTAGATTGGAAATCATGGTTTCTCTACAAGAATAAAAGGGAGAAGAGATACAATTGTGGCGGGAATGAGCAAAAATGACAACAATATGCTTTTTAACCAAACAAATTGGCTGAAGTCAGAAAGAAAAAGTGCCTGTGGACCAAAATGTCAGCTGAATGATTTATAGGACTGCACAGAGATCACCACCCAGTTTTTGTGAGGCTCCACTGAAAACATTAGCACACACTTCCCACACTGAACTGTCAGTCTCGTTTGCGGGGGGGGGGGGGGGAGAGAGAAAAATGCACAGCTGGGAAAACACTTACTTTATCTGATGCTTATTTCCTTGCATGTGTGACTGGTACATTTCTATGGACGTGAGACTGATGCTGCATATGGGGCATATATACTTGCCCACTCCAACTGCTAAAAGAACAGAGGGCTGCAGGTTAAACAGATTGCAATGAAAATGGCCCTAGGGCACGCCCAAAACGTGTCCGAATTCCTTGTGCCATATCTCTCTGCCCGCCAGGTCCTGGAAAAAGTCTTCCGCTAACTGACAGCTGGATACGGTGTCGCGCGTTCAGAGAATATTTTTTTAAATACAGTGGTACCTCTGGTTACGTACTTAATTCATTCTGGAGGTCCGTACTTAACCTGAAACTGATCTTAACCTGAAGCACCACTTTAGCTAATGGGGCCTCCTGTTGCTGCCGTGCCGCCGGAGCCCGATTTCTGTTCTCATCCTGAAGCAAAATTCTTAACTTGAAGCACTATTTCTGGGTTAGCGGAGTCTGTAACCTGAAGCGTATGTAACCTGAAGCGTATGTAACCTGAGGTACCACTGTACAGGGAAGCATTCCAAGAAAACATGGAATCCCCTCTGCCTCAAATGCTGCAGCAACAGCCACGAAGTCCCACGAGTCTGCTGACCACGAAGCTTGGTTCTGAGCCACACTCAGCTGATACAAAAATGGACGGCGTCTCCCTGTGTCACCTGCTTACCATTGGCCTGGGATTCCGCGGGAACGGCCTCAGATCCCATCTCGCTCATCAGCTTCTTGCGCGCTTCGTTCCTTTTGTGCTTCTTGCCCACGTAGTGTTGGTGGGCCATAAGCGGGTTGTTGAAGGGCGCCGAGCAAAGCTTACAGAATTTATCCGGATCGTCTAGATCCAACGTGGCTTTACAGGACGGCGACGGGTCTTTCACATCAGGGTCCTGCGTGGCGTTTTCAACAGATGGCTCCGGCAGAGATGGAACCGCAGAGGGACCTGGGAAATAAGTGGAAGGAGGGAAGGTCAGCTCTCCCACCAAAGCAGCCAGAGAACACACAGTAATGGCCCTGTAAGTCTTTCGGTTACACTAAGAATATATTCCTTGCAGCTCTTATGTATCAAGAAGGAACGCCCGACGTACAAATACCGTATTTTTCGCTCCATAAGATGCGCCTGACCATAAGACGCACATAGTTTTTAGATGGGGAAAGCAAGAAAAAAACCATTCTGCGCAGAGCATGTAAGCGGCTCTCGCCTTTCTTGCTTTAAACCCTTCCGTCCCTCCTCCTGCTTCGCTGAGAAGCCAGCAGAGCAAGAGTGATAGCTGCACAGTGCCTCTTCTGCTGGCTTCCAGCAAAAAATGAGGGACGAAAGGGAGCCCTTACAAGGGAGTGCGGAGCAGAGTTTAGCAGCGGCTCTTGCTGGCTTTTCTGGGAGGTGGGGGAAGGGACAGAGGGCAGCCTTTAAAGAGCACGCGGCTCCAGCAACAGCCTCCCACCTGCATTCGCTCCATAAGATGCACACACATTTCCCCTTACCTTTTAGGAGGAAAAAAGTGTGTCTTATGGAGCGAAAAATACGGTATGCCTCATCCCATGTGCATCTATCTCTCTGGATGACAAATACACTTGGTGGTGAGCTGCTATAGCTGTAGCCTCCTGCAAGCGGCTGGTTGGCAGGCCTAAGTCAGTACTTTCTCCCTTCTCTTTCCTGCACTGTGCAGAAAGACTAGGGGACAGGCAGACATGAACAAGGGAGCGAAGAAGGGCAATTTTGCTTTCCTTGTTCCTGTCAGGGACTGGACTGAGGAGGAATGGTGGAGACCACCCCTGCTGCACTTCCCAGAGAAGCGGGAGACAGTATAGATTTAGAACAGTGGTTTGCAGAAGGTCACAGTTCAGAGGCTGCAGAGGGGAGAAGCTGGGAAATGTTGGGAGAGGAGCAGGAGGGAGAAGAAGAACCAGGGGAGAGACAGCTGACAGACTCAGTGTCTTTGGAAAGCATGCCAGATCCCACCCCACCCTCTCCCAGTTCCTGGCGAGCATTGAGAATAGAAGAGCAGAAAGCTCAGATCAGCCGGTGCAGAAGAAGAAGAAGAGGAGGAGGAGGAGTTTGGATTTGATATCCCGCTTTATCACTACCCGAAGGAATCTCAAAGCGGCTAACAATCTCCTTTCCCTTCCTCCCCCACAACAAACACTCTGTGAGGTGAGTGGGGCTGAGAGACTCACAGAAGTGTGACTAGCCCAAGGTCACCCAACAGCTGCATGTGGAGGAGCGGGGAAGTGAACCCGGTTCCCCAGATTACGAGTCTACTGCTCTTAACCTCTACACCACACTGGCTCTGCAAGGATTAGGTATGATAGGAGAGACGGAGGGTGTGGGACTTTACTCGGAGCAAAGCCATCAGTGGAATGGAGAGGCACTTCTCAAAGCCTCTCTCTGGGAATACTGAATAAAGGACTTGGTAAGAACTCTTCTTGTTATCTACTTCTTGGCTGCCCACAGTGGGAGGAACTGGATTCTCTGAAGCCTGACAGTTCCTTGGATTCAGCTAAAATGTTGCACCACTTTGCCCTGACAGAGGACAAAGTAGCCGGGGCAACCCAGCCAGATGGTTGGGGTATAACTAATAAAATTATTATTATTAAAAACCACTGGGTCTTCACCAGGTTCTGGCTGAGCATTCTGCACAGGCTGTTGTGCCTGATCTTCCGACAGCCGTTTCAGCTTCTTGGTGTGAATCTTTCCCAGGTAGTGTGATTGAGCAACTATTGGGGACGTGAAGACCATGTTGCAAAGCCTGCAGTAGGTGTTTTTGTCCACATTTGGGTCCATCTGAAATCAAAGCGCGAAGACATTTAATCCACCAGTTCTAAACCGACAGGAAATTTTTGACAGGAGAATGAGTGGGACAGAGAAAGGGAAAGGGAAAAGGAGAAAAACCGGCATATATGGTGCAAACAACAACAACAACAACAACAACAACAACAACAACAACAACAACAGGGTTTATGATGCAGTTTGGGATTAAAAACATATTCCAGGTCTGAAAAGGTTTTGGTCTTAATCAGCAACTAGCCATATAGAGCAGGGTAGAAAAGAAAATCTAACTCCAGGTTGGATCCTGAACTTGCCCACCCGGCTGGGCCATTCTGATAGGTGGCTAGGGACACCTACTTGTCAATCACCTGATTCCACCATGACGTCAGGTGAGCAACAAACTCCCTTTGGGTGGCAGATGCCACCCTGGGCAAGGATTATTTGCACTGCAAAGCTCCCTGCAATTCAAGCTTTTGATTCAAAGGAATAATCGGGAATGCACTTTCTAGGTATGCTCTTGATTCTTTCTTTACACCAAAAACATTGGCACTTCCTGAATTTGGTAAAAAGGTAGACCCCTGACCATTAGGTCCAGTCGCGGACGACTCTGGGGTTGCAGTGCTCATCTCACTTTATTGGCTGAGGGAGCCGGTGTACAGCTTCCAGGTCAGGTGGCCAGCATGACTAAGCCACTTCTGGCGAACCAGAGCAGCGCACGGAAACGCCGTTTACCTTCCCGCCGGAGTGGTACCTATTTATCTACTTGCACTTTGACGGGCTTTCAAACTGCTAGGTTGGCAGGAGCAGGGACCGAGCAATAGGAGCTCACCCTGTTGCGGGGATTCGAACCGCCGACCTTCTGATCTAGGCTCTGTGGTTTAACCCACAGCGCCACCTGCGTCCCTCTCGAATTTGGTACCTTTGCCTTTTTGCCATGCACGGCATGCTCCTGGCCACAGTTTGAAATTTCCCATTTCTGATGGCGACAGGCACAGGAAAGGTGGTCACCGTTTCCCCAAAACTGGCTGTCGGCCCAGTCTCTGATGCCTGCCAGGCTTATGCTGAGGATGAGGTAACAGTACCTGGAAATTCACATACTGTAACTTCTGTTTGCTGGGCTCCTGCCCATCCTTCTGTTCACTATGCATCTGTAAATAAAGCCGGACTTTCTGAGCGTGCCTTTTGCCCTGGAAAACAGAAGGATTGGTTTTATATCAGGATGCACCTTGGGATGAGTAAGGCCTGGAATATATGGTACCTTTGAAAAAAACTTGGGGAATTGCAATGTTTAGAGAATTCCTTAGCCATAAGAATAACAAGAAGAATAAAATCCCTCTTGCATGCCAACATAATATGGACTTGTTAAGTACAATGGAAAAGTCCCATTCCAGTGACTGTGATGATAAGAAGGGGTTAAGATCGGAACTATGATATTGGGAGAAAACACAGGAACAAAAGCAAAAGATTTTCTCTGGAGCAGCCAGAACATGGGAAGTCCCACTAAATTATTTAATTCAGAATATATACAGTGGTACCTCGGGTTACATACGCTTCAGGTTACTGACTCCGCTAACCCAGAAAGATTACCTCAGGTTAAGAACTTTGCTTCAGGATGAGAACAGAAATCATGTAGCAGCAGCGCGGCGGGAGTGGGAGGCCCCATTAGCTAAAGTGGTGCTTCAGGTTAAGAACAGTTTCAGGTTAAGAACGGACCTCCAGAATGAATTAAGTTCTTAACCTGAGGTACCACTGTAATTGGCCTTTTTATTTTTTATGTGACGTAGCATGATTTGATATGTTATTAATTGCAATGTTATTAATGAAAAATCAATAAACTTTTTTTTTAAAAAAAGAGAGAATGCCTTAGCTGTGAGAGAATATTGTCCCCATTTCACAACAGCAGCAATTGCTTGCCAGCTTCAAGTGCTTGCGGTTAGCTCTAAAGCATTGAATAGCTTGACCCCAGATACTTACGAGACTGTCTCCTCCTCTGCCAGCCTGACCACTACCGAAGCTCTGCTAGAGAGTTTCTTCTTTGCATCACAATAGCGGCCAAGGCATGGCTGGCTGGGATGCAGGACGGCTCACAACTCTCATTACAGAAGCTATTCCGTATGAGCCCCATCAGAATGAATGGGAGCCACGGAAGAGCTCTTCGGCGGCCTAGCACAGCTCCCGCACTTTTCTTGTCTTGTTTGGTGCAGGGCTTCCCCAGGCAATGTGCCTGCAGAGGCTCAAGTGTCCACTCAGGACAAGGAGAAGGAAGCATGGCAACACATGTTCAGAGGCTACTTGTCTCAGAACGCCCACAGCAGCTGATGCTAAAATGCTCAGGGGGACACTTTAACAAGCTGGCTTAGAGAAGAGATTACCGTATTTTTCGCTCCATAAGACACACCAGACCACAAGACGCACCTAGTTTCTGGAGGAGGAAAACAAGGAAAAAAATATTCTGAATCTCAAGATGCCAGAACAGCAAGAGGGATTGCTGCGCAATGAAAGCAGCAATCCCTCTTGCTGTTCTGGCTTCTGGGATAGCTGTGCAGCCTGCATTCGCTCCAGAAGACGCACACACATTTCCCTTTACTTTTTAGGAGGGAAAAAGTGAGTCTTATAGAGCAAAAAATACGGTAAATCAAAGTGGCGTGGGATAAAGAAAAATGGGTCCCATGCCTTTAATATATTGGTTTCACTGGCCAAAACAATGTTATTAAGCAATGAAACAAGACAAATATTTTACAGTGGTACCTCAGGTTACAGACCCTTCAGGTTACAGACTTCGCTAACCCAGAAATAGTGCTTCAGGTTAAGCACTTTGCTTCAGGATGAGAACAAAAATCGTGCTCCAGCGGTGCGGCAGCAGCAGGAGGCCCCATTAGCTAAAGTGATGCTTCAGGTTAAGAACAGTTTCTGGTTAAGAACGGACCTCCAGAACAAATTAAGTACTTAACCTGAGGTACCACTGTACTTGGGTTGTGGTGTGTGTCTTAGGAAAATTCATAACTGTGGCCCTATATTAACATGTGTTCAGGACTAGGAGAAGCGACTGTATTGCAGGACAGCATGAATATGCATCTTACATGGGATAATATCGTTACGGCTGTCAGGCAACGATGTAACCTGTTACTTGATCTTTTGCCAATGGGTCGAGATATTTCTTCAAAGGGCACAGATGGCTAGAACAGGTTTCTTCAATGAACTATTTTGGCTGGTGATTACAAGCTCACGGAGATTCTTAAGACTTACCAGCCAAGGGTGAAGTAGGGAGTTTGTGGGCATAACTTGGATTGCAACCCACAAAGACAGGTCTGAGGTTTTGAAGGCTTTGAGGAGAAAAAGGGACGCAGGTGGCACTGTGGGTTAAACCACAGAGCCTAGGACTTGCCGATCAGAAGGTCGGCGGTTCAAATCCCCGCAACGGAGTGAGCTCCCGTTGCTCGGTCCCTGCTCCTGCCAACCTAGCAGATCGAAAGCATGTCAAAGTGCAAGTAGATAAATAGGTACCGCTCCGGCAGGAAGGTAAATGGCATTTCCGTGCACTGCTCTGGTTTGCCAGAAGCAGCTTAGTCATGCTGGCCACATGACCCGGAAGCTGTACGCCGGCTCCCTCGGCCAATAGAGTGAGATGAGCGCCGCAACCCCAGAGTTGGCCACGACTGGACCTAATGGTCAGGGGTCCCTTTACCTTTTTTTACCTTGAGGAGACAGTCCCCCCCATTTATGCTGCCTATTTTTGGAGAAAACCCCTTAGTTTTACTCTATCTATCTATCTATCTATCTATCTATGTATCTATTTTTTGTTTGTTTGTTTGTTTGTTTGTTTGTTTGTTTGTAAGTTGCTTTGGGCTGCCCTGGGCAAGATAAAAGCGACTAACAAATTTAATAAACAAATCAAATAAATGAACTGTTTCAAAGTGCAACACTCTATGTCCGGGTGTCTGCCTACTCAATTTAAGTATTTATAAACAGACAGATACTCTAAAAATGCTACAATTCTCTAGTGGACTCTCCTCCCAAGGAAATTGAGCCTGTACTGGCAAACACTGAAATGTCCTTTGCTAGGAGTTGAGGGGTGTGTGTGTGCTGGAAACACAACTGACATATTCCGCGCCAAAAGCTTACCTCATAGTGTGCAGCCCTTTGCGATTCAAACTGCAGTACAGCTCCACAAACTTTGCAGAAAGTGTCTGTGCATAGTTCTTTCCTTGTCACTTCATCCAAAGTATCATCTAAATGAATGATTAAGGATATAGCCATCAATAAGCAGATAGTAATCTGATTACCTTTAGTGTTTAGCGGAGACTAATTCAGCCCACAATTTTGATCTTGGAACTGAGGGACCTATTTAGTGAACACTTATCCTGATTTGTTTGCAGAGAAGGTAAGTCTTATCAAGGAGTTGTTATCCCTCACTTTTCTTCCTACAAAAAGTCTGGGTTGTTCTTTTGAGGGTGTGTGTGCACAAGTGACAAATCCACTTTAACCAAATCTGTTGGTCTGCGTGTTAATCCAACTGACAAAACAAGTGTCCATCTCAAAGCAGCCCTAGTCTAATTCCTATAACATCAGGGCTGTAATGTCCAGTCTATTTTTTTTGTTTTTCTATGTTTCTACTTAATCCTCCAACCCCTGTTCTGCGTAGGATCTAGCTCAATTAAGAGATACACAGAACTCAAAAGTTTGGACACTGTATGGTGTGTCTTATTAAAGGTATTGCCCGGTTGTGGGTTTTGTAGGTTCTACTTTCTCTACAGGCCAGCACAGCCTCAGGGGTTAATAAAGGCAGGCAGCTGCAGAGAGGACAGACCTCATGCTACAAAACCCATCACTTTTGGCATTTAGGAAATTGTAATGAATTTTAAGTGGCCCTTGGGCATTGTGGACAAAGTTCAAGCACGGTAAGGATTCCTGCTTCTTGAAGACCATCTGAACTGGACCCTGGAGATTTGTGGCAGATTTGGCGATACAGCCAACTCTTGTCCCAATGGAGGAGACTGAATTAAACCAGTTTCACTCATTACGGCTGCTAGGGGTGGGGAACAGGTGCTTCTTAGATACGTGAAAAGCGATGTAAAGAAGCATGTACACTTATCTGCAATGTCTACATGTTAGGTGTTTGCTGTGGAAAACACTGGTGTGCTATTGGTATTTCCCAAAGCAATCATAAGGGATTGCATACAACTAAAGAGTTGACCCAGCAAAGTTAATGGGTGGAGGTTTAGTCATAATACAGGTGGCGACCATTTTGTGCAGGGGTTCTGTTCCTGGTCCTCGGACCCCATGCATGTTGGCAGAGTGCATATAAGCACGCATGCCCGTTTTGCCTTCTTCTGGGTCCAAAAGGACCCATGCGTTGGCGACCGCGTGTTAATTGGGCATGCCTAAAATGGTCCCCGATTGTAATGCAGACCATGCTGGCGAAAAGGGAAAGGATTTGTTATATGTATGACAGTGGACTCCCTTCCACCTCGTACTATGAGAAGATCAGGCTATGATGTGTACGAAGCGGTCCATTTGCAAAGCACTGGGGAAAGGATGAAAAATTAAGACACACGGGAAGACAGAATTAGTGGGGAATGTGGAGGAATGTTGGAAGAAAACTTGATTTCATGTTTGGACACTGAACCGTAGACGCTAAGAGCTCAGCAGCCAGAATGAAGTCAAGATCGTGTGAAAATGGGGCACTATCAAGGCAATCTATTCGTGTTTTTGGCAGGGTTTTCTGTTCTAACCATTCAGAAAATCCTAAGTCAGAAGATGCTGCTGATTAACAGAATGGCAGCTTCTGGCAGCCATCTTTGTGTTGCCTACCCCAACTCCTCTCCTGCATGCTGTACCACGCAGAACACTTTTATATAAAAAAAGAAAAACCCACAGCAAGTGGAGGAAGAGAATGAACATGGGAACCAGTGGGGGGGGGGAGCAGTGTATTTATGTGGGTTTCTTTCTTTTTTTAAAAAAAAATAAATGTTATTAGTATTTTCCACACAACAACATGAAAGATATTGAAAAATAACAATACACAACACACAAAAATCAACATTCTAAAACGAAAGCAACAACAAAAAACCAAACAAATCCATATCTTACAAGTTAATATTATAAACACTAAAACAACAAGACATTGACTTCCACCAATCCCACAGCACCTCCTTTATCTCTCATTGTGTCTTCTTGTTTTCTTTATCATCTCTATCCTAACATCTAGATATAAATCCCTCTTTCATATCCTTTCACTTCACAAGGTTATTCCAGACTCAGCCAGATTTCTGTCCTCAAACCTGGACTTTTGAGATATTCATTTAGGCACTCCCATTCTTTTTTTACTTCACTTTTTGGGTTTTGTCTTATTATGTCTGTCAGTTTGGCTAATTCTAAGTATCTAAGTTTATGTGGGTTTCTGTGCACATGCCTCGAGGCAACATGTGACAACATCCAGCTGAAGCCCAAAATCTATTTACATGGATAAAGATTCAACCGGTGTCAATGGCTTTCTGTAAACGAACATAAATCAAAATTTAAGTTTCAAATTTAAAATAAAGTACCTGAATGTGAGGACTTGCTTGTAAAAACACGTTCTAAATCATTATGCAGAATATAGTCCCCCCCCCCAAGATCGGCCAGGTATGAACGCTAGTAGCTGATCAAATCTACTTCTGCAAAGTCTATTCAGAAGTAAGCCCCACTAAATTTAAAATTATAGAACTGCAGTGTCGTCAGGGACCCTGAGGATCATCTAGTCCAACCGCCTGCAATGCAGGAATATTTTATCCAGCGTAGGGCTTGAATCCCCAACCCTGAGATTGTCATGCTCTGTCAACTAAGCCTTCTCAGTCCAACCAAGTAGGTACTTATTCTGCAAGGTTACGTATGAACAACCAAACGCAGGGCAGAGTTGCAGAGTGGAACATTCAGGTGCCAATCTACAAATGCACATTCACATCAGTGTAATTAAAAACTTTTTGATCAGTTGACAAGCTGGCCCTAACTAATTGGGCACTTAGGAAGCAAAAACATTTCAATGAATTAAAAAGGGATCATCACTCCACTTCCCTTCTCACACCAGAAGCACATGTGGTGACATGTGGTATGCCGCATTTTAAAACAAGAAAGAATGCTTTAAGATTGCTGTATTATTTGTATGCAAATTTCCCATCCAAGTACTAACCAGGCCTGACCCTGCTTAGCTTCCAAGATCAGACGAGATCGGGCGTGTTCAGGGTAGTATGGCCGTAGACTATTTGTATGCAAATTTATGCAGATTTTGTAAATACTCATGCCATGCTCCTGAGGCAATTGCCATGTTTAATTCTTCTAATTATTAAAACTTTAATTCAGCTTAGTATATTCCTTTTCACATCCACATTGGTCTGGTTTGAATACCATGGCAAACCATGGTTCAGCATTATGAACAAGGTATGGGGATGCAGGTGGCGCTGCGGGTTAAACCACAGAGCCTAGGACTTGCCTATCAGAAGGTCGGCGGTTCGAATCCCCGTGACAGGGTGAGCTCCCATTGCTCAGTCCCTGCTCCTGACAACCTAGCAGTTTGAAAGCACGTCAAAGTGCAAACAGATAAATAGGTACCGCTCCGGCGGGAAGGTAAACTGCGTTTCCGTGCGCTGCTCTGGTTCACCAGAAGCGGCTTAGTCCTGCTGGCCACATGATCCGGAAGCTGTACACCGGCTTCCTCAGCCAATAAAGCGAGATGAGCGCCGCAACCCCAGAGTCGGCCACGACTGGACCTAATGGTCAGGGGTCCCTTTACCTTTACCTATGGGGAGCTTTGGTCTCACGTGGCCCTGTTCCCCTTCCAAAGCAACTGCAAGATCAGAAACTTGCTTCCATTGATGATTAACCACATTTTTAACATTATGTCTGAACCCTAAATGTTCCTTATAAATGTACACTTACAGATAATCTGCTTCACCAAGCAGCTTTGACATTTAATAGATTTAAACTGGAGGTGGATGCGCAGGCCCAAGCTTGCATCTGATGAATTTCGAAAATATCTGAGATCTTTTCGCCAACCAGTCCCCGCACCCCTTGTGTTACATGAAGCAGTGGAACCAAGATGGAAGGGTTGGGGGGGGGGTTCTCATTACTAGTTACAGGGAGGACTACTGCCCTCAGACTTTGGCTTCTTGTGGTCTGATTCAGTAGGGCTCTCATTCTATACAATGCCCTGGTTGCTTTGAGTTAGCAGAGGATTACAAGACATCCTGCAATTGCAGGAGTCCTCACAAAAACTACATCTCCTCAAACCCCCTAAACTTTGCACCCTACTGCTGTGTTACCTAGATTATGAAGACAATCTCAGGAAGCTCTCCCCCCTCATCCTTCTTATGGCATGGCTGTTGCTTCTCCTGCTGCTTGAAGATTAAAAGCTAGAAAGAATGTGTGTTTTGGGGGTCTGGGGAACAGCAGGTGCCAGGAAAACGAGCCCATAATTCTTCCGCAGCTCAGATTCTCATATAGGATGGAGAATTACATTCTACAGCTCCAAAAACCCATCTCTCATTTGTGGTGCCCATTTAAGAGCTTCCGAATTTAGTTTTCCAGCTTGGTTTGGAAAATCTTTGTCAACAACTCTAATGTATAATCAAAAATGCTTTCCGTGCTTGGAGTGGATCCTGCTTTCGGCCATGTTGTTTCCCTTTTACAGTGGTACCTCAGGTTAAGTACTTAATTCGTTCCGGAGGTCCGTACTTAACCTGAAACTGTTCTTAACCTGAAACACCACTTTAGCTAATGGGGCCTCCTGCTGCTGCCACGCCGCCGGAGCACAATTTCTGTTCTCATCCTGAAGCAAAAGGTACTATTTCTGGGTTAGCGGAGTCTGTAACCTGAAGCGTATGTAACCTGAAGTGTATGTAAGCCGAGGTACCACTGTATTTGGGTTGCAATCCATTTCATTTTGCTTAGCTCTCACTAGCTTTCGTCTAGTGTATATTTCTTATGAATGTACCCCATGCGGTGAGAGCAGTTATTTACCACATCAGGGGGCCTTGCATATTTTTTTTTATACGTGGGAAATGCCAGCTGTAGAAACACCGATGAAAAAGATTCGCTGTGTGAAATTGGTGCAAGAAAATAGTATTGGAGTGATTTTGCCATGACATAAGGCCTCAAATTCTTTCTCGTTCTGCTTCTATATACTCATGCCCCACTAACATCAGTTCACAAAAAATTCCAGTCCAACGTGTTAGCCAGCCATTTATTGTTGGTCCTGAGTAGAGGCGGCAGGGTCTGCCTCCCACCTTTTGCCGCGCTTTGTGCAAGTTCAGCAGCACACTAGCACGTTTCCTGGTGTCTAATGTGGAGTGAGAGAGTTATTTCACATTAGGCATTCCTGCATTCCATCTCATAATTTGCGCTTATGTTTACTGCTTGTCAAAGTGGCACAGTGGCATTTTGCTCAGGGCTTTGAGCCTATGAGTTGTCTCATATATTGCCACATATATAATTTGTGCACTGTAAGTATTTCAACTTGTTTTGAGCGGAGAATTGGTGGAGAGAGGAACTTGCGCAAGATAATGACTCCTCGACTCACTGTACAGGAAAATACATTTTCCTGCTCGAGAATGGGCTTAAAACCCTGTGGAAGAGCACATATTTTCCATGAATAAGTTCCCGGGCTCAATCCATGCCACTCCAAGCTCAACAATCTGAGTTAGAAGGTCTGGGAGTCCCATTTGCTGGAGAAACTTGGAGAGTCGCCACAGATCTGTGGAGTGACAATTTGTGGTGTGTATGAACCTGGACTCCTGCCAACCTAGCAGTTCGAAAGCACATCAAAGTGCAAGTAGATAAATAGGTACCACTCCTGCGGGAAGGTAAACGGCATTTCCGTGCGCTGCTCTGGTTTGCCAGAAGCGGCTTAGTCATGCTGGCCACATAACCCGGAAGCTGTACGCCGGATCCCTTGGCCAATAAAGTGAGATGAGCGCTGCAACCCCAGAGTCGGTCAGGACTGGACCTAATGGTCAGGGGTCCCTTTACCTTTACTATGAACCTGGAAGAACGGCACACGACTAAGCTCTTAAAGCACAATCGTTCCCCTAGTATGCTGCTTTATGCAGTTTAAACACAGTCTCTTAAGGATTAGAGAAAGAGAGAAATCGCCTGCTTACTAACCCCAAACAGAAGATTGTTCTGTTGGGACATAACACATGGTTGGAACGAAACTTCAGGAAAGAACAGGCCTCCTCCTGCCTCCATTTAACCTTGCAACCACCTACAAGAAGGAATAATAGTGTTGTAGGAAGGGACCCTGAGGGTCATCTAGTTCAATCCCCTGCAATGCAGGAATACTCAGAATGAAAGACTCTTTCTACCACAAATCAGAGTTACAGCCTATATCAGAGTGGTCCGACATGCGGCCTGGGGGCTGTAAGCAGCTCTCGAGGTGGTTTTTGTCGCCAACATTCAGGACTTCTTAAAGTGGCTTGAATAAGCCGGCTTTTGTTGTTGCTGCTGTGAGGAACACACAAAAACAAGCAGTAGAAGTGCTTGTTGTGTCTCTCTCATTCTCTGCAATGCCAAGTGGACCAACCCCCTCCCCCCCAACCTCGCCTTGGGCTGCTCCGTGCAACAAAGTAATCATAACAATAATAATGTATTTGATGCGAGAGAGGTATTTCCCGTACACTAGTATTGGGCAACTGGATAACTCTAGCCCTGTACATTATGCATTTACCCGGGAGTAAGTCTCAGTGAACTTAAAGGCATTTGCTTTTGAGTAGGAGCGCATGAGGTTTGACCTGAGCAGGGCTTAATCCCAGGTCAGTGTGCACAGAGTTGCAGCCCTGTTCTACGGATTGTAGTGCAGCAACCTGATTCAGCGCATACTTACTCGGGAGTAGGTCTTATTATGCTTGGGAGTCCTTACCCTTAAATATATTAATTGCCTGTATTAAATAGTATTAACTACAGTGGTACCTTGGGTTACAGACGCTTCAGGTTACAGACTCCGCTAACCCAGAAATAGTACCTCAGGTTAAGAACTTTGCTTCAGGGTGAGAACAGAAATCGTGCGATTCAGGGTGAGAACAGAAATAGGGCAAGAGGCCCTATTAGCTAAAGTGGTGCTTCAGGTTAAGAACAGTTTCAGGTTAAGAACGGACCTCCAGAACGAATTAAGTTCTTAACCCTAGGTACCACTGTATATTGTGAACACTTTAATTTGCGAGATAGAAATTTCATTCAGGGCGCAGCCCCTGGGTTCTATGTCAAAGTACTCTTGCGACCCACTTGGTCTGAGAGATTGGACCACCGTGGCCTATATGAAATATTGCAAGAGTAGTCATGTCACACCTCCACTCACTTTAGGCCAAGTTACATTACAGTGTGCGGTTGGGTGAAACTTTTCAAAACATTAAATTGCAGGTGTGGGAAGGGGCTACCAGGATTGGCTCACTGCCTCCAAAGCCTATTTCACACACGTAAATCCGACCGGCACCAATGCAAACTTCCCTCCCATGCCAAACAGGAAAGGGACTTTCATCAGGACTGCAGTGTACACCTTTGATGCATGAATGGGAGTCTATAGAAATTTTATTCATTGGTTCATAAAAAAAAAACAACGCATGAAGGATCCACACTGTACTCATCTTCAAGACATTTTACTCACAAATGTTCAGCCTCAGTGTACCTGCCTAAATATTGATGCATATCCCCGACCCCAATTGGAAAATGAACGTATTTTCAGATGCAGATAACACCCTCATTATCCGTTTGAGATGAGCTATGAGGATTCATCTACAAAGACCAGTATGGGAGCGCAGATATTTCAAGAATCTCCAGCTTCGAATGGAAATGTATAAAGTGGTACCTCGGGTTACATACGCTTCAGGTTACAGACTCCGCTAACCCAGAAAGAGTACCGCAGGTTAAGAACTTTGCTTCAGGATGAGAACAGAAATCGTGCTGTGGCAGCGTGGTGGCAGCAGGAGGCCCCATTAGCTAAAGTGGTGCTTCAGGTTAAGAACAGTTTCAGGTTAAGAAGGGACCTCTGGAATGAATTAAGTTTTTAACCCGAGGTACCACTGTACTCGGATTAACCGTGAAGGCAAAACACAGAGGCTCAAGCACACTGGATCCTGATTATACCTAAGCAGGAAGACTTGTTCAATGATAGCCAGCTTTGTGTTCTCTAGATGTCATGGACTCCAGCACCTAACCATATGTCAGGAGTGCTCTGATGGTGTTTCCTGCTTGGCAGGGTGTTGGACTCGATGGCCCTTGTGGTCTCTTCCAACTCTATGATTCTATGATTCTATGACCTATCAGTCTCAGGTCAGGAATAACATTCACAACATCTCACCACACTGGCTATCCCAGGACTAGCTCCATGTGCTCAAGGAAACATTAAGAATTTCTTCCCTACAACAGCCAACAACTTTCACTGCATGGCAAACTGCAGGGAGTCTCAAAACCAGTTTGTAATACAGTGTGTATGTGAGATGGTTTAAAGAGGGGAAAGCCAAAAATCCCTTGGTGCATTCGAACTCCCGGGGATGTTTAAAATTGCTCTCTGGAGCAAGTTACTTCATGAGAGAACTGTATTTGTTTAAATATGAATCTACTTGCAGCACAATCCTATGCAGGCTGACTCAAAACCCCCCGAATTCAATGGGGTGTGCCTGTTGCTAAGTGTGAATAGCATAAGACTTGCTCATCACTTCTCATTCCTCTTGAGCAGGGGTCAGAAACCTTTTGCAGCCGTAGGCCGGTCCACCATCCCGCAAACCATGTGGAGGGCCGGACTATTATTTTTTTTTTGGGGGGGGGGAAATGAATGAATTCCTATGCCCCACAAATAACCCAGAGATGTATTTTAAATAAAAGCACACATTCTACTAATGTAAAAACACGCTGATTCCCTGACCGTCCGCGGGCCAGATTGAGAAGGCGATTGGGCCGCATCCGGCCCAATCGGCCCTTAGGTTGCCTACCCCTGCTCTTTAGGTATGAGCTCAACTGAAGAAAGAGAAGAGATGGAAAGGAACAAGTGGCAACTTTTATTATAGTGACAAAATTCTACTGCCCTTGTCTCTGTATTTTCATTGTTTTAAATAATGAGAACGGAAGTTAGAAATCAAAAAGAAAAAACTAAAAATCCATACCTAAAGGCCGTAGTGAAATCTGCTGGGATATGAACAAGGATTTATGACCTCACAAGCTGTGACAATCTGAGTGAGATTTTAAATGTCTCAATGAAGCACACACAAAGTCCAATCACTCAAAAGGAGAGGTACAAATTCTGACAATTATTTGGAATCTACACAAACCCTCTCTTGCCGTAAGTGGCATACATGTTTTCTGTAAGGCATCACACGTGTGATACAAATTAAGGTCCATCCATCTTCAAAGACCACATGAATAATGTAATGCCATAGATCAGCTGTTAAGGTGGCAGAGACATACCTCAGTGGCAGGGCATATGCCCTTCATGAATTTTTTCCCCAAAGTTAATTCCAACTTGGATAGCAGGACGGGATATCAGAACCACTCCAAGCCAAAGCAGATACCACAAGGCTTTGATGAACCAAGTGTCTGATGTAGTATGAAGCAACATTATACGAAGACATTGAGGGGAGTCTAATCAAATCTGCAGATGACACCAAACTGGGAGGGGCAGCCTATGCCACTGAAGACAGAATTGGGATTCAAAATGACCTGAACAGATTGGAGAACTGGGCCCAAACTAACAGAATGAATTTCAGTAGGGACAAATGTCAGGCTCAACACACAGGCAGGAAGAACCAGCTGCACAAATGTAAGATTGGGGACATCTGGGCTGCCGGTAGTACATGTGAAAAGGATCTAGGGGTCTTAGTAGACCAGAAGCTTAACATGAGTCAACAGTGTAATGCAATAGCAAAAAAAAAAAAAAAAGAAGAAGAAGAAGAAGAAGAAGAAGAAGAAGAAGAAGAAGAAGAAAGGCTAATGCTATTCTAGGCTACATCGACAGAAGTCTAGTGTCCAAATCAAGGGAATTAATAGTACCACTCTTATCCTGCCTCGGCCAGACCACACCTGGAATACTGTGTCCAGTTCGGGGTGCCATAATTTAAGAAGGATATTGACAAGCTGGAATGAGTGCAGAAGAGGGAGACCAAGATGATCAAGAGTTCAGAAACCAAGCCTCATGAGGAACGATTGAGGAAGTGAGCTATATTTAGCCTGGATAATAGGAGACTGAGAGGAGATATGATAGCCATCTTCTAAATATCTAAAGGGCAGATGGAGCAAGCTTGTTTTCTCCTACATGGGAGGGCACAACCTGAACCAATTTATTCAAGTTATAAGAAAGGAGATTCTGATTAAATATCAGGAAGAACTTTCAGGTGGTAAGGGCTGCTCTCTAAGCAGAGGTTGGATGGCCATTTGCCATGGATGCTTTAGTTGAGATTCCTGCATTGCAAGGGGTTGGAGTAGATGACCCTCAGGATCCTTTTCAACTCTACAATTTTATGATTGTATATAGTCCGAAATTTTTTTCTAACTCAAAGTGATGTGTTTTAAGATATTTTTCAAATGTTTGCTTTCTGAAGAGTTGGAAGTTTTTTTTAGTTGGGGTTTTTTGTATGAGATTTAAGATTTCACTCACTGTTGCTGCATATTTTTCAGAGCCAGTAAAATGTTGTAGGGAGGAAATCTCTTGCCACTCATTCCTGGGAGGTGTTGCAAGTCTGATTCTCTATGAGGTGGTCTGCAAGTCTGGTTGTTAATGGATTTTTGGACAGTTTGCCTGCAAAGTGCTTTGACTACTGTAGCCACCCTGTGGTATGAAGCGAGCAAGTTTTGGCTGCACAAAGGATTCTTAAAACATGTGGTCAGTACTTATGGGGGGAAAGTTATATTCCCCCATCTTTTCCATGTGTGTTGTCCATGAAGCCCATTGTGCCATTAGACCCCTGCCACACCACTGCATTCCTACAACATCACGATTGCTTGTTTTCAAACTGATGACTGCTGTTTGTCATTTATTATGGTGGGTTTTTTTTGCCATAAAAGTCGCTTTCAAGTGCTTACCAGAACTGTGTGATACAAAGTCCAAACCAATAAATCCAACACAACGCCGCAGCAACTCTATATGCAAGAATGACACTAGAGCTGGCGCGGACCTTATTTTTTCCAAGTTCACCTAAGCAATTTACTACTTATCTGAGCAGATGATGTGCATGTGCAGCATAATATGACAGCAGTACACCTGAGCAGGACACACCTAACCCGTTGCTCGGTCCCTGCTCCTGCCAACCTAGCAGTTCAAAAGCACGTCAAAGTGCAAGTAGATAAATAGGTACCGCTCCAGCGGGAAGGCAAACGGCATTTCCATGCGCTGCTCTGGTTCGCCAGAAGTGGCTTAGTCATGCTGGCCACATGACCCAGAAGCTGTACGCCGGCTCCCTCAGCCAATAAAGCGAGATGAGTGCTGCAACAGCCAGAGTTGGCCATGACTGGACCTAATGGTCAGGGGTCCCTTTACCTTATAAACTCTACCAAAGTGTGTGTGTGTGTTTTCAAGTATTCTCCCCCATTTTTAGTTGTTCTTATTTTTTATTATAAGCCGCCTTGAGTCCCTGTCAGGGGCAAAAGGCAGGGTACAAATAAATAATAATTGTAGTATTTTTCTAAATAATAGTATTTTTCTTAAAATAATAATGTTCCTCTTCTAGCTGCTTCCTTTTTCCCAGAGACTCACTACACCATTATGAGCCACTTTTGCTCTACCCCCCCCCACTAAATCCTACAAAGCCCCCAATTTACCTGAAACACCCCCCAGTCCCTGCCAGCTTCCTGTGCGTCACTTCCTCCTTCTCCCGCGCCCCTTCCTCTACCTAAGAGACGGGGTGGGAAGGGCCTTTCCCTGCCGGCCACTCGCCTCACCACTCACCTGCTCTCTGGCCGCGGGGGGGTGGCGGCAGCGGGGGGGAGGGGGCGTCCCCTCCCCCCTCTGCCCTCTCCCGCCCCACAGCAGCAGTAGCAGCAGGTGCCGCCGCCGCCGCCATGGCTGGGGAAGCAGGCCCCGCCCACCCTCGGCGGCAAAGCCCTCGCGGGGGGAAGCGGTGAAGAGATGGCAGCCGCGACCCGGAAGCAGAAAGCGGCAGCGTCGGAAGCCGGAACTTCACGTTCGCAGCAGGCGTCTCCTTTCGAACGGTTTTTTTTTAAAAAAAACTAGCTTAGCTCCGCCCCGCCAGCCCCGCGCTTTCCTGGTTGGCCTCCGAGGCCCTGTCAATCACTGCTCCGGTCCAATCAGGTGCTCTCTGTCCAATGGGATGTAAAAAGCAGTCGGGATTGATATGCAGTTGTGCTGAGGGGAGAGAGGGGGCGGGGTGCTCTAATGTATTTATTAATTATTATTTCTCTATTAAAATATATAGTCCGCTGTATTATAAAGATTTATCACAGCCAGCTTACAACAGTGTGTGTGTGTGTATATATATATATATATTTGCTTTCGTTCCAGTAACAGAGCTCTGTTCCAGTAACAAGAAGCCGAAAGCACCAGCCTGAAGATGACGAGTGAGACCTCGTCGAAACGTCGCCTAGACACCCCAACTTTTACACGGGAAGACACCCGAGGACACCAAAACCTGCATATATATATATATATATATATATATATATATATATATGCTTTCGTAGATTTTCACGGGTACAGGAATGCAGGTTTTGGTGTCCTCGGGTGTCTTCCCGTGTAAAAGTTGGGGTGTCTAGGCGACGTTTCGACGAGGTCTCACTCGTCATCTTCAGGCTGGTGCTTTCGGCTTCTTGTTACTGGAACAGAGCGGGATCTCACTGTTTGAGTTCCTATAAATACTGTAGAGGGGGTGTGGTGTCTAGCCTCCAATGTTCTGGGCAGAGAGGAAGTTCCCAGGCTAGTGTGCCTTTTCTTCTTTTGTTCCTTAATTACTTGAGAGATACCTTGAGTGATTTCTTGAGTGATATCCTGAGTACCACTTAGGTGGGTCATTAGGTGTGGATTAGTTGCTAAAGTCTTTGTGTCTTGACCTCTTGAACTTTGTGAAGAGTTTTCCTGAGAAGATGGCTGTATTGCACTTAGTTGTGCTTTGGCTTGGCTTCGTGTATAGGGGCGAGCTCTTTAACACGGAACATCACCACAAGAGAATAATCATGGAAGCCATCGAGATAGAGAAACACCCTCACAACATGAACAAGCGTGACGACACATCCCGCTTGCCAGACATCTGGAAATTAGCCCTCCCCACAAAAACTGACACCAGATCCAGAGGCACACAGAACGCCAACACCAATCAACCACACCAGACCCAAACCCAGACCCTCTCCACAGATGAATTACTGACACCATCCAGTAGCCAATCCATGGTGGCACCTCCGGATGCTGCACCCCCCTGCAATCCCTACACAGATCTGGCTGACACAAGCCACAAAACCACAGCTCGCCCCTATACACGAAGCCAAGCCAAAGCACAACTAAGTGCAATACAGCCATCTTCTCAGGAAAACTCTTCACAAAGTTCAAGAGGTCAAGACACAAAGACTTTAGCAACTAATCCACACCTAATGACCCACCTAAGTGGTACTCAGGATATCACTCAAGAAATCACTCAAGGTATCTCTCAAGTAATTAAGGAACAAAAGAAGAAAAGGCACACTAGCCTGGGAACTTCCTCTCTGCCCAGAACATTGGAGGCTAGACACCACACCCCCTCTACAGTATTTATAGGAACTCAAACAGTGAGATCCCGCTCTGTTCCAGTAACAAGAAGCCGAAAGCACCAGCCTGAAGATGACGAGTGAGACCTCGTCGAAACGTCGCCTAGACACCCCAACTTTTACACGGGAAGACACCCGAGGACACCAAAACCTGCATATATATATATATATATATAAAACATACAATGAAATAAGTTTAAAAAAAAATTAAAAGCGAAAAATAATTTTAAAACATTTGAATACCACCCAGTGTCTGTGCCCTATTGTACCAAAAGGTGGGCTTCTTTATAAAAATATAAAAATCATCTGACTGGGTGAATGAAACACAAGACCTCTGTTGTGGTGTTGTTATTAGTTACAACTGTTACAGGAATTCTAAGGTCTCAAATAGAGAAGAAATGTTGATAATTGCACAAGGTAAACACACATACATAAGTATATAAACCACATGTCCAAAAGAGTACAGGAGAGCAATCCAAAAGCCATCTTGCTCTCCTAAAGACTCAATATTTGCTCTGCCTCCTTAATCCCCCTTGCCTGATAGCAATCAGGGGAAATTCCTGAAGGGATTCCTTTCCTATATCTATGAGCCTCCTTGGTATTGTCATTGTTTGCCCAGATACTCTGCATTGAGGGATCCTGATTGTCTTATCAAATGCAAATGTTTTGTGTAAACTGTCTGGAACTATGCAAAACTTGCTAAATCCTCAGGAACATCACACCTTGACCTGCCTGAGCCACATTAACCCCACCTTATGTGTGATGAAATTTCTGACTTCTTGTAGCACAGATGTCCTTCTCCACGCCAAAATAAAAACCCTTAAAAGAGAGGTTTTTTTCTGGTTTCGGGGTCTCTCTTGCCTCCTTGCCAGGAGGGGAGGGAACTCTGTTGCAACAGAAAAATAAAGATCTGCCTTGCTTTCACTTCATCCTGCCCTGCATCCATTCATCTCTGACCGATCATGGACTTAGGGGACTCAGTCCCTTGGGGAGCTGGGCAGAAAAGCCAACCACCCCTATTTTTCTATATCACATCCAACTAACCAAAACCTCATAGATACTCAAGCTGGAGTGGAAAACATCCCATCCTGGTGGAAAAGATTCAAGTGTCAATTTAAGTGGTGTGTACCTTTGCTGCAACCCCCCCCCCCCGGTTGGGTTTTTTGGAGGGGGCTGAAAAAGCAATTCTAAAATACCAACTTTATGGACACTGTGCATGCACACAAACTTTGCTTTAAAATTCCACCAATGCATTTTTTAAGTGGCATTTTAAAAATCTCAATCGTGGAAAGGATCCTGTGATATATTTCAGGTTTAGAGGACAATTTGCCCCCCCCCCCCAGGTTGCTGAACTACACTTCCTATAATCTCTGGAAGCTGGTTGTTGGACGTTTGTTGGGGCTGGCGAGAGCAATGCTGTTTGGCAATGTATGGACGATGACCAAAGGTTCCTCCACACTTGGTCTGCTGCTGCTAAGCATAACATTGCAGGGGTGTTGCAAATTGTTCCACCTTGTCCCAGTTCCAACATGCAGTGTTAACAGCGGACCACATTCCAGAGGTGTCCTAAAGACACAAGCCATTAATTTATCAGCTCCCTTGCCTGCACCTACAATAAATGGACTATATAGGAAGACTCTCCTAAGCAGGCATAGGCAAACTCGGCCCTCCAGATGTTTTGGGACTACAACTCCCATCATCCCTGACCACTGGTCCTGTTAGCTAGGGATGATGGGAGTTGTAGTCCCAAAACATCTGGAGGGCCAAGCTTGCCTATGCCTGCTCCTAAGTCTCTGTTTTGGTCACAGCCACACAAACTACACTTCAGTGTGCCAATAAGAACTGCATATCTGCATTTGTGCTTTATTGGGGACTTGGGTGGCGCTGTGGTCTAAACCAATGAACCTCTTGGGCTTGCCAATCAGAATATTAGTGGTTCGAATGCCCATGACAGGGTGAGCTGCCGTAGCTCTGTCCCAGCTCCTTCCAACCAAGCAGTTCAAAAGCATACCAGTGCAAGTAGATAAATAGGTACTGCTGCGGCAGGAAGGTAAATGGCATTTCTGTGCACTCTGGTTTCTGTCACGGTGTTCCGTTGCGCCAGAAGCATGCTGGCCACATGACCGGGAAAGCTGTTTGTGGACAAATGCTGGCTCCCCCAGTCTGAAAGTGATATGAGCACCGCAACCCTATTGCTACCTTTGACTGGACTTAACCACCATGGGGTCTTTTCCTTTTTTTAAAAAAAAACTTTTGTGGTTCATTTAAAAAATATATATTTAAAGACCAATGTTCTTAATTAGAGTTAGAAAGAACATATTTTCTTCTCCCCTATCTTACGTTTTTTGGGTGGAGTGGAGGTTTCTCCAATGTTTCATATGAATGCCTGGTATTTTTACTTTACAGGAAAGAAAAGGAGAGATTATATTGATTGCCAGATACTCTGCTCATCCAGGATGCCACTGATCTTTAGTGTGCTTGCGTTGGGTGTTTCCCAAATGTTCTGTATATGGCCGCTCCAGCACTTGAACTTCCCAATCAATATACCGGTAGTATTCATCCTGATTTTCTTGCAGGGTGCCATTGACACTTCTTACCATTACAGTGGTACCTCGGGTTACATATGATTCAGGTTACAGACGCTTCAGGTTACAGACTCCGCTAATCCAGAAATAGTGCTTCAGGTTAATAACTTTGCTTCAGGATGAGAACAGAAATTGTGCTCTGGTAGCGTGGCAGGAGCAGCAGGCCCCATTAGCTAAAGTAGTGCTTCAGGTTAAGAACAGTTTCAGGTTAAGAACGGAGCTCCGGAACAAATTAAATACTTAACCTGAGGTACCACTGTATTTGATGGCACACTGCACACTTTTCAATTCATTTCTCCGTCACTTTACTTAACTGCAAAAGATCCATTTCGAAAAGATTGTGGATTTGTTTTAATGCAACCTACGGTTGCAGTATGCTCTTGAATCCCTCCTATAAAGTAGGGATCGTCTGGAAGCACCCTGGATTTACGGGAAAAGAAATTTGAATCTGGCATTTTACCTCAAGATGGCACTACACCCTAACGGATGAATTGATTATCCTAGTTGCCATCACGATGTTACTTTAAAACTTGTTTGATGCCGAAATCCGTAGTAGAACAATACTTTTACTAAGGGCAATCAAAGCGTTACAAAATAGCTTTGCAAGATGTTTAACATAAACCTTGCTGAAGAGTTCTCGATAACTTGAAAAAGCTTGCCTGCTATTTTATGACATTTTGGTTGGCCTCGCAAAAGCACTGCCCTTCTTACTGGCCAATGTGTACCTTTTGCTTTTTCTAAGTAATTCTATAGAGTAGACTGACAGTGCAATCATGTGCATCTTTACTGTTGGAGAAGACCTGTGGGATTTCTGTTACCACCTCACATTTTGTAACCGAATATATTTTTTTCCACCCCCTGCCCCCAATAACACCAGTTTCCCCAAAACAGCCATTACAGGCATAGCAATAAGAAGGGGAGAATTGGCAGCACAACTCAATTGGCAGGTTAAGAACACTGTGAATGTGAAACCTTTTAAATAAGTTTTTTTTTTTAAAAAAAACAACAACGCCAAAGTCAGTAACAAGAAAGAGCACAGCAGATGCAGAGGTAATTTGGCGTGCTTCACCTGTGCACACAATTGCCCATTTCCCAAATATGAAAATAAGATTGCAACTGGCAGACTTGGTTGTTCTAGAGGAATTTGCACGTCACTTTGCGCTCAAGTCTACGGGAAATCCGTGGCCCTTTAATCTTCCAGACTGATTTTATCAGAGCTCTCCTTACCTAATGTGCACCTGGATGACTCAAAAGGTCAGGGGCTGAGGATCTGACGTGAGGAAGCTTCACTGCAGAACATCCTCTGCTTCAGAGACTTGCAACACCCCCCCCTTTCAATGCACAGACATGCTCTAAGGTCTCAGGCATCTGGGCATGAGCAGGCAAAGAAGGCAAAGAACCAGGGCTGAGGCCAATTCTTTTTTCTTTTTACCTGCATGATGGGGTTACTCATGAACAAGATGCAGTAAATTATCATCTTGTTGTTGTTGTTGTTTAGTCATTTAGTCGTGTCCAATTCTTTGTGACCCCATGGACCAGAGCACTCCTGTCTTCCACTGCCTCCCACAGTTTGGTCAAACTCATGCTGGTAGCTTCGAGAACACTGTCCAACCATCTCGTCCTCTGTCGACCCCTTCTCCTTGTGCCCTCCATCTTTCCCAACATCAGGGTCTTTTCCAGGGAGTCTTCTCTTCTCATGAGGTGGCCAAAGTATTGGAGCCTCAGGGTTGATTTCCTTCAGAATGGATAGGTTTGATCTTCTTGCAGTCCATGGGACTCTCAAGAGTCTCCTCCAGCACCAGAATTCAAAAGCATCAGCCTTCTTTATGGTCTAGCTCTCACTTCCATACATCACTACTGGGAAAACCATAGCTTTAACTATACGGACCTTAACTATCATCTTAGCAGAGCAAATTAGATGGCATTTCTGTCTGAAATTTCATTAGCAAGTAAGGAAGCCAATCTATGAGGATACCGTGGTCAATGAGATCGAAAACTGAAGAGGGATCAAGAAGCAAGAACACGGATGCTCTCTGCCTGTCTCATACTCTGCAAACGTCATCCATCAGGGCGGCCAAGGTCAACTCAGTACCATGGCCAGCCCTGAACCCGGATCGAAATGGATGTAAATAATCTACCTCATCCAGGAATGCTTGTAGCTGTCCCAGCACCACAATCTCTACCACCCTCCCCCCAAAGCAGGTACCATATTTTTTGCTCTATAAGACGCACCAGACCATAAGACGCACCTAGTTTTTGGAGGAGGAAAACAAGAAAAAAAAATTCTGAATACCAGAAGCCAGAACAACAAGAGGGATCTGGCTTCTGGGATAGCCTCTTGCTGTTTTGGCTTATGGGATAGCCACACACAGCCTGCCCAGAAGAGGCTGTGCTCGGCTAAGGTAGAAGCCAGGACAGCAAGCTGGATTGCTGCGCGGCGATCCCGCTTGCTGTCCTGGCTTATGGGATAGCCGCGCGCAGCCTCTCCCGGGCAGCGGAAGAAGGCTCCCCCAAGAGCTGCGCTCCATTTAAAGAGCCCTTCTCTCTCCTTGGGGAAAAGCCCCCAAGAGCCGCACACACGCTCCACGCGGCTCTTTAAAGGGAGTGCTGAGCAGAGCCTCCCGCCTGCATTCACGCCATAAGACGCACACACATTTCCCCTTACTTTTTAGGAGGGGAAAAGTGCGTCTTATAGAGCGAAAAATACGGTATTTGTAACTGGTTGATAATTTTTCCAGTCTAAGGAGTCCGAAACCAGTTTCTTTAGGGGGGACTACACCACTGCCTCTTTTAAGGCAGCTGGGACCACCCCCTCTTGCATTGAAACATTAAGCATATTCTGGATGCAGCCATCCAGACCCCCCTCTGCTAGATTTAATAAGCCACACGGGACAGGGCTCAAGAGGACACATGGTTAAATGTCCTGCTGCCTGCACCTTGTCCATATCCAGTCGTCACAGAACAACCCTCATTTGCCCCTTGGAGAGAAGCAGATGCCTCTCTTTGGTCTAATTTTTCTTCCTCTCCTTGCATCGCTTGCGGGAATCATTTCACAATATACAGGAAGCGGTCTCCCCTCTCCACACACAAGCCCACACAAACAAACTTACACTGAGAGCAACCTGATATCCATTCACCGAATCACACACTGTCAGCTAAAGGATTAGAAGAAAACCATGGTCACCCGTTCAAGCGTTGCGTCATTGTTGGACCTGGAAATCTCAGATTCTCATGGGGAGGGGGGGGGGGGAATCTGCTTGTTAAGACCTTCAGTGCCTTCTGAGCTAGGCTTCAATTTTAAGAAATACTTTGAGACAGCCATTTGCTATTTTATTCTTCTCTGTTGTTGTTTAGTCGTTTGGTCGTGTCCGACTCTTCGTGACTCCATGGACCAGAGCACGCCAGGCACTCCTGTCTTCCACTGCCTCCCGCAGTTTGGTCAAACTCATGCTGGTAGCTTCGAGAACACTGTCCAACCATCTCGTCCTCTGCCGTCCCCTTCTCCTTGTGCCCTCCATCTTCCCCAGCATCAGGGTCTTTCCCAGGGAGTCTTCTCTTCTCATGAGGTGGCCAAAGTATTGGCGCCTCAGCTTCAGGATCTGTCCTTCCATTGAGCACTCAGGGCTGATTTCCTTAAGAATGGATCAGTTTGATCTTCTTGAAGTCCATGGGACTCTCAAGAGTCTCCTCCAACACCATAATTCAAAAGCATCAACTCTTTGGCGATCAGCCTTCTTTATGGTCCAGCTCTCACTACTGGGAAAACCATAGCTTTAACTATACGGGCCTTTGTTGACAAGGTGATGTCTCTGCTTTTTAAGATGCTGTCTAGGTTTGTTGTTATATTCTTCTCTAAGCCTACTCAAAACTCAGGGCAAGCACCAGAATTGGGGAAGCGCTGGACAAAATATCTGCATGGAGGGATGGTGGGTCTGTCAATCATGGTTTTTCATTTTTCCACTCTTAACTTTGTGATTTTTTTTTTAAATAAAAAAGGTCATCATGAAAACCCATCAGTATTTAAGTGCTAATTTCTCCCAATATACACACATTTTAATGCCATTTTCTCCCCAAATTTAGGCCATTTCACCTAATATAATTCAGTTCTGCAGGTTCCTTTTCACCAATATATATGCATTTTAATGCATATTTCCCACCCTAGTACATGCATTTTTGAACACGTTACATGGTTGGAGAACTGCATTGCAAAATTTGGAGAAGTGTGGTTTTGGAAGGATAGCCGCATTTCAGTTTGCACGTGAGGTGGAAATTCTGCAAAACCCATTATCAGTAAGGTCAGCTTCACATACATAAGGGTACGACCTGGTCACATAACTGGCAAGAACCAATTTAGGAGGAATCAGTGAAAAACAGTTCCAGTGGTGCAGCGATAAAGTCTTTAAAGCTGCCAACGTATTTGCAATGCTAAGCAGGGGTCAGTATGGTTTCAAACTGGATGGGGGACTGTTGAGATTCCTGCATTACGAGAGGTTGGACTAGATCATGCGAAGTGAAGGACATGAGACAGGAGTTGATAATGCAGGTGAGCTATGCATAAGCAAGCTGCCAGCTAGCTCTGCAGAGGCTCTTTTTATTAGCACAATATGCAAAACCAGTCAGATACATTTTGGACTGTGCCCTTTACAACTTCCAATCATGCGATCGTGGGGTGGTACAAAGTTATTTTGGCACCTGTTTCCACCGTGTCACTTTCCCCCTGAACAATGTTTAAACGAAGGAGACAAAGGTCACAGACAGGGCATGGCAGACCACTAAGAGAGCAAAAAGTTAGATAGAGGGCATGATGGT
This sequence comes from Podarcis gaigeae, assembly GCF_964106915.1. Lineage (NCBI taxonomy): Eukaryota > Metazoa > Chordata > Lepidosauria > Squamata > Lacertidae > Podarcis > Podarcis gaigeae. Next base: position 45,891,851 of record NC_139689.1, read on the forward strand.
CAGACAGCTGTGGCTTGTCTGCAGGTAGAAGTGTGCTTCACACCTAGCGGTCATTCCTTCAATCATGCGTAGGCAAACTCAGCCCTCCAGATGTTTTGGGACTACAACTCCCATCATCCCTAGCTAACAGGACCAGTGGTCAGGGATGATGGGAGTTGTAGTCCCAAAACATCTGGAGGGCTGAGTTTGCCTATGCCTGGGCTAGATGAACCTCAGGGTCCCTTCCAACTCGCTGATTCTATGATTCTAGATCAGATGCAAGAAGGCCACTGCACATACAGGAAAAAATGAAGTGTTTTCAAGTACTATGCTTGGATGAGGAGATGATGAGGTGCCAGGGTGGCAGCAAGTGGTTGGCTAAGAGGTTGAAACAGCCAAGAAATCTTATTTTTCCTAGACAGGGAGTGTTTTACCGGACTGCTCTCACAGACTCTTTTAGACTGCCATGTATTACCAAATAAAATTCTGAGTAATTGGGAATCTGGTTTGAGTCTCTGTATTGAACCCCCCAAAAGGAATTTTCTCCCAGACACGTAATTTCAGGAAGTATGAATTAAGTAAGTTCACATTCAAATGAGAACCGAAGCAAATTTCTCCTCCATCTCTATCCCCAGGGCCTGTCCAATGTGAGCATATGAGGGGGTGGAGCATTACTGATCTGTGCATGTCCATGCCTGCACTCCTTCGCTCTCAAGTGAGATGTCTGCAGGACCGTTTCCTTGCATTTGAACTCGCCCTACCTCATGCCAGAGTCGCTACCCAAATCAGTTGCAGCAGCGCTGACAATGTAGTCGTTTCAAAGTGAGGCACTAAAATTTAGTATTTTTTTAAAAAAAATAATATTTATTAAAGTTTTAAAGGTTACAAAAAGAAAAAGTAAAAACACCATATTAAACAAAAACAAAACAACACATCACAATAAGGAAAAAAGAAAGAAAAAGAAAAAAAGAAAAAACAGAAAAATAAAATCCATTAAAAAAACACAGCGAATCTTCCCATACCTTATCTTTCATTTGCTTGTTTCATTGACCTCCTCACACCTCCCTTTTTTGTATTCTAGTTCGGTTAACTATTTCAGCAAATCCTTTCCATCTTTTCCAATTTTTGTCCTGTAATTTATCTTAATATAATGTAACTTTACTTTCCCTCCTTTCACCAATTAACAGTCTGTTTTTTCCTAAACCTTTATAACATTTCTGCTCAAACCACATAACTTCATTCCAACATCCTTCTAACATTCATTAATTTTACAATGTTTCTGTAGATAATCTTTAAATTTCTTCCAGTCTTCCTCCACCGACTCTTCTCCCTGGTCTCGGATTCTGCCAGTCATTTCCGCCAGTTCCATGTAGTCCATCACCTTCATCTGCCATAAAATTTAGTATTTTGTTCCACATCTAATTTTGTTGTAGAAAAGGGTTGACGCGGCCATCTTTACTTCATTCTTTGCGTAAAATGAATTTCTTCCTTTCACAGCCTGTTCGTGCCATGATTCGCTCTCTTTTTAATATATATAAAAAATTATTTATTTGGTTTTTCAGATTAAGCTTGGGCAGTCTGTATGGAGGTCCTGGGCTGCCCAGATAATAAGACTCACTGTTGTGGCCCAAAGGAAAGGAGATTAATACAGTACATTTGGCACCAGTTTGGCTGCAGGAATTGCTGGAAGGAGGCATACAAGACGCTATCCAAACCACCTTAGGGACTCTACTCTGAAGTTGGGTAGGGTTTACTCCTTAGCCTTCTCTTCTTCCAAATATGTCTTGAAAGAAAATAATTGCCCTAAATTACAAATATGATGCTCAGTGATGCTTGTATGTTTTACTCCAGCACCAGATTCCCAATCCAAACCAGTCTTTCATTCGCCACTGCTGCTGCTTTTATGGTTTCAATGCTGAGATATCATCCTTTCAAATCAGGAGCCCCATTCTCCAAGTTTAATGCATACAGTGGTACCTCAGGTTAAGTACTTAATTCGTTCTGGAGGTCTTAACCTGAAACTGTTCTTAAACTGAAGCACCACTTTAGCTAATGGGGCCTCCTGCTGTTGCCACACCGACGAGCACGATTTCTGTTCTCATCCTGAAGCAAAGTTCTTAACCCGAGGTACTATTTCTGGGTTAGCGGAGTCTGTAATCTGAAGCGTATGTAACCTGAAGCGTATGTAACCCGAGGTAAAGGTAAAGGGACCCCTGACCATTAGGTCCAGTCGTGGCCGACTCTGGGGTTGTGGCGCTCATCTCGCTTTATTGGCTGAGGGAGCCGGCGTACAGCTTCCAGGTCATGACTAAGCCGCTTCTGGTGAACCAGAGCAGTGCATGGAAACGCCATTTACCTTCCCGCCAGACCGGTATCGATTTATCTACTTGCACTTTGACGTGCTTTCAAACTGCTAGGTTGGCAGGAGCAGGGACCGTGCAACGGGAGCTCACCCCGTCGCAGGGATTCGAACCGCCGACCTTCTGATCGGCAAGTCCTAGGCTCTGTGGTTTAACCCACAGCGCCACCCGCGCCCCTAGGTACCACTGTACAATTTAACACAATAACTTAGGTGCAAACTTAGGTGTAGGGAAACCAGCTGTCAAATGACACTTCTGTTTCTCTCCCCCCCGATAGCACAAAGCACGTGTCATCTCTATTACAAAATCAGCATTATAGTTAAATATCCTGCAGCAACGACAACATGGCCACCTTCCAAAGCAAACCACAAGCTCTGAGACAGGTACATATTTAAACACTCGACAATGAGGAAGGAACCTCCTCGCATCACAACTTGGAGGCTGCCGAGGTCTGACTCATTTTTACCTTAATTTCCTAGGAAATGACTTCTTGACACCACACCTGCCTGTGCCTATTCAGATACACAGCTCGGGGGCAGGGGGCAACATTCCCAGTTTTGAAAAAGTGTTTACTCATTCCTTTTTGTCTCTTCAGAGTCACTTGGCCTGCTCTGGACTGTGCCAGCGAATCTTACATTTAATTTTGGGTCTGTGTTAGTGCTTGTTGTTGTTGTTGTTTAGTCGTTTAGTCGTGTCTGACTCTTCGTGACCCCATGGACATGAGCACGCCAGGCACTCCTGTCTTCCACTGCTTCCCGCAGTTTGGTCAAACTCATGCTGGTAGCTTTGAGAACACTGTCCAAGCATCTCATCCTTTGTCGTCCCCTTCTCCTTGTGCCCTCCATCTTTCCCAACATAAGGGTCTTTTTCAGGGAGTCTTCTCTTCTCATGAGGTGTCCAAAGTATTGGAACCTCAGCTTCAGGATCTGTTCTTCCAGTGAGCGCTCAGGGCTGATTTCCTTCAGAATGGAGGTTTGATCTTCTTGCAGTCCATGGGACTCTCAAGAGTCTCCTCCAGCACCATAATTCAAAAGCATCAATTCTTCGGCAACCAACCAGTGCTATTTTTCTAGAAAAATATTTTTCTTGAAAAAAGGGTGCTGGAACTCACCACAAATGCCTCCCTTGTCCTCTTATCATTGCAATGGCGCCCACCTGAGAGGTGCCATAACTATGTTCCGGTGAGTTCTGACTGAAAAAAAGAGCCCTGGGTCTGTCCCTCCCAATGGGCAGAGTGAGGTGTTTGCCTCAGGTAGCTGATGCTCTGGAACAAAGAGCAACAGTGAGGTGTTTGGAGGCCGGCTTGCCCTGTGCCCTCTTATCCAAGTTGTGTTGTCCCATTGTCAGTGTTCAAACCGAGATTCGGCTGGCCAGCTTCTAAACATAGGGCAGAAAAACATCTTGGGTTGGCCCTGTCTTAAGGATGGGCAAATTTGTCATTTTTTGTTTCTTTCAATTTCCATTTCCCCCCCTAGTCTTAAGTTCTCCATGTCAATTTGTGGTTTTTCTATAAAATCCCCATGAAAATTCACCTCTGCAATTTTCTCAAAAAACCCTAAAGTACGTATTTTTTTAGCAGACACAGTTTTGCACAGGATATTTACACTTCTCTTAATGTAATGAACTTCTGTATGCTACTTTCAATAATATATGCATTTTAATGCACACTTTACCTTAATATCTGCAATTTTGTATACAGCACTTATCCGGAGAACGGCATTGCAAATTTCAGAGAATCGTGAATTTAGAAGGGCAACCGTGTTTCAGTTTATACATTGTTTCAGAAAGTTCAAATTCGGTTGCTTTGCCTTTAAATGTGAAGTGAGCCTAATTTTCTCCCTGCCATCTTAGGACCCTGCCAGAGCCCTCACACCTCCTTCCCAAAGCTGGGCACCTCCTTACCCACAATGGCAAAGGCAGCGTGAGAGCTGGGCTGGAGGAATGCCAAATTTTGGCCTCACACAGGGCGCCATGGTACCCAAGACTGCCACGGATGTGATGCTAGCTTAGTGGTGTTCAAACTTCTTTCAAAGAGGGCCAGATTTGATGAAGTGAAGGGTTGTGAGGGCCGGTCAAAGGGCCAAGCAAAGTTGTTGACCTTTTTTTAGGATTGAGGTTGTTGAGCTTTTTGATTAAACTGACTGGCAGGCCGGATTAGGCCCCCGGAACGGACTTTGGACATGCCTGTGCTAGGTCAACAGCTCTGTGGATCATCTTAAATGGCTCCAGGACCCAGCTAACAAGAACATTGGGGTGGGCAGGGCAAGGATCAGTACTGGTGGGGCAGGCATACCATGGCTCTGAGATCCTGGCACTCTGAAGATTGCCAGGATAGCCTTTGTGCGTTGCCAGGTGTGGACTGCCTATAAACAGGGCGGCAGTGAGAGGAATGTTTGTGGGTGTTATGCGGCAAAGCAAACAGGAACGGCTGCCAATTTTTGCTAACAAAGGCTCCCTGTGACACCTGGGAATCTGGCTTCCTTATCTCGCTGTCTATATATTGCGGCAGTTTAATTATTTGCTCAAGGAAACTATTCCTTTGTAGTCCTCATTAGTTCCTTCACGGGGCCAGTGTCACGGCCAAGTCAGAAAGGTCTCTAGGTAAACATGCAAGGAGGATTAACTTATTAAAACAGAATGGAAAAAGGAAGTATTCTGTATGTATTCAGCATGCTTAGAATGTCTCAACATGATCAGTGTTGGCTTTCCAGAGGCACCTTGTTAGCCACTGGGTGTCCTCAGGAGATTGTGGACTCTCCTTCCTTGGAGGTTTTTAAGTAGAGGATAGATGGCCAACTGTCATGGCTGCTTTAGCTGAGATTCCTGCATTGCAGGGGGTTGGTCTAGATGACCCTCAGGTCCCTTCCAACGAATTCTATGATTCTGTGATTCTATGACCTTTGGTTGGATCCAACAGTAGTCCGAGCGGGAGATAACCAGTGCACATACCATTCTGGAGAGACAGTGAACAGGCATGTAGGGTCTCAGGTGGTGCTCTGCCCCGGACACAGAATTGACCCATGGATGTTATACGCCCAGAAATGGAAGGAAGGAGTGATACTGACAAAAGAGGAATGACAAATGAAACTGTGGGAATATGCTGAACTGGAAGAGTTAGGAAGCAGAATTCGAGACCTAGAGAAGGAGATTTTTAAGAAAGAATGGGGGAAATGTGTGTTGCACATGAAGAATTATTGTAAACACCTTAAAATGCGAGCAGGAATTTATCAATTATCAATATATCAATTTATCAATTAAACAAGTTGTGTCTGTCATTTAAATTCTACTCAGTTTTGATCCAGATTAGATTCCAATGTTTGGTTAGCAGAGTAAAAACTTAAACATGTTGCAGGATCCCCAAAAATAGACCAGAGGCAAGTTTAATAAAACGAAATAAGACTGAAGGTGAAAATAAAAGGATAAAGGAGTATTTTGGATATGCAGTCGAATAGGGGAAGTTTTAACAAACCATGGAAGGTGGGGGAAGGGAAGTCGTTGATAAAGGGATGATTTCAAAAATTATGTATTTGTCGTAAAATCGGAAACTAAAACAAAAACGTTTTTAAAAAGACTTGTGCCTCCATGGACAGCGGTGAGTCCAAAACGACTCGCAGGCTGCGCACCTGGTCCTTTATGGGTAGAGTTACCCCATTGGCTGCACTGCACTGGCTCCCAGTGGAGTACAGGATCAGGTTTAAGGTGCTGGTTTTGACCTTCAAAGCCCTATGCGGCCTAGGACCCACGTACCTACCTAACTGCCTCTCCTGGTATGCCCCGTGGAGGACCTTAAGGTCCACAAATGACAGCACCTTGGAGGTCCCAAGTCGCAAGGTGGTTAAATTGGTCTCAACTAGGGCCGGGGCCTTTTCAGTACTGGCCCCGACTTGGTGGAACACTCTGTCACAAGAGACTAGGGCCCTGCGGGACTTGACATCTTTCTGCAGGGCCTGCAAGACAGAGCTGTTCCGTCTGGCCTTTGGTTTGGACTCAGTCTGACCCTTATGTCTTCCCTCCCCTTACAGTTTTGATTTGTGTTGGCTACTTTTAGAATGAGGCTGCATTTTAAATTGCATTTTAATTTTTCCCCCTCTCCCCCCCCTCATTATGTTTCTATTGTAATTTTACTGCTGTTAGTTTCCCTGAGCCGGGGAGGGTGGGGTATAAATAAAAATTATTATTATTATTATTAAGGACCAGGGAGTCCCCCACAGTTGCCTGGCCCCTGTCCCCCAGAAACAGTACTTCTGCCTTGTCAGGATTGAACCCAACCGTGCAGGACTGTTTTAGAGGTTTGGGATCGGCCTCATAAACATCAGCCATTGGGGATAGCCAACTCAGCGTAGTCGGCAGCCAAGAAACAATCAGCTGTGTAGCTGCGGCAACAGTCAAAGCACCCAGGAAGCAGGTGTGGTACAATAACCCTGTGAGCCAAGCCCATGCTTCTTGCATCACTGCCGCTCAACTTTGTATCACCACCATGCTTACAAATGCATTGGTCACACACCTCCCCAAAGCACCTTTCCTAGCATACAGGGAGGGCTGGTCTCAGCAAGTCCCATCCCTGTAATAAAACTGGGAGTCATGAGGCCAGGAATTCTGCAAATGACTAAGCTCACCAGAATGTGCTTGAAAGGCAAGAGTATTGACAGATGAGAGGGAGAGAGAGTCATTTCCTTAGGCAAACTGCACTTTTCACACCATTTCTTTGAAATCGGTCATCAAAAGCCGTTTATTACACATATCTTATGTCAACGTCGGCTGGAGAAAGCTTTCCATTTGAAAAGTGTGCCGCAGCTTCTGCAAGAATCAGGCTTCATCGAGGTGCTGTGGCGTACAAATTTATTCAAAACAAAATTAAAAAATTCCTTCCAGTAGCACCTTAGAGACCAACGAAGTTTGTTATTGGTATGAGCTTTCGTGTGCATGCACACTTCTTCAGATACATGAGCACATAAAAACTCATGCCAATAACAAACTTAGTTGGTCTCTAACGCGGGTGGCGCTGTGGGTTAAACCACTGAGCCTCTTGGGCTTGCCAATCAGAAGGTCGGCGATTCGAATCCCCGCGATGGGGTGAGCTCCTGTTGCTCGGTCCCTGCTCCTGCCAACCTAGCAGTTCGAAAGCACACCAGTGCAAGTAGATAAATAGGTACCGCTCTGGCAGGAAGGTAAACGTCGTTTCTGTGCGCTGCTCTGGTTCGCCAGAAGTGGCTTAATCATGCTGGCCATATGACCCGGAAGTTGTATGCCAGCTCCCTCGGCCAATAAAGCAAGATGAGCACCGCAACCCCAGAGTCGGCCACGACTGGACCTAATAGTCAGGGGTCCCTTTACCTTTACCTTTAAGGTGCTACTGGAAGGATTTTTTTAATTTTGTTTCGACTACAGCAGACTAACATGGCTACCTACCTGTAATACAAGTTGTTGTTATTGTTATTATTATTAGTGTTTCCCCCCAAAAAACAATTTTTAGGGGTACTCTCATTTTGACAGGAAAATCACTGGGAAAGGGAAGGAAGCTGCCATTGGAGGTGGTAACAACAAAACTTACCAATTACCATGCTAGATTCCAACTCCTACTTCACACATTAAATGCTCGCTTCCGTCTGAGACTCAGGGAACACCGTGATAGGAAATGAGGCCGCCATCGGGGGTAGCAATGGAACTGACGATTCACCATGCTAGAAAAGAAACTACTGTATTTTTCCGTGTATAAGACGCCCCCTATTTTTTTAACCCAAAATTAAGAAATAAAGTTATTTAGCTTTTTGGGGGGTGGGGTGGGAGAGATCACTTCAGCCTGCCTGCCACTGCCAATCTCTTGCTACAGCCACTGCTGATCGCATACCTCGCCACAGCCGCCAATCGCCTGTCCAGTTGCTGCAGCCACAGCCAATCGCCAGCAGGCCTTGCCGCAGCCACCAATCACCTGCCCAATCAGTGCTGCCAATCTCCTGCTTGCTGCTGCCATTAATCGCACGCCCCCCCCATCTGGATTCACTATCCATGTATAAGATGACACCCAATTTTTGCCTATATTTTTTTTTAGCAAAAAGCATCTTATACATGGAAAAATATGTTGTTGTTGTTGTTTTAAAAAAATTAGTTTCTTCTCCCATTAGATTCACAAAACATTTAGGGGTATGTGTACCCCTGAGCCCCCCCAGAAAAAAAGCACTGATTATTATTATTAATGTAGTTTTAATTCTATCAAGGACGTGGGTGGCGCTGTGGGTTAAACCACAGAGCCTAGGACTTGCTGATCAGAAGGTTGGCGGTTCGAATCCCTGCGACGGGGTGAGCTCCCATTGCTCAGTCCCTGCTCCTGCCAACCTAGCAGTTCGAAAGCATGTCAAAGTGCAAGTAGATAAATAGGTACCGCTCCAGCGGGAAGGTAAACGGCATTTCCGTGTGCTGCTCTGGTTCGCCAGAAGTGGCTTAGTCATGCTGGCCACATGACCCGGAAGCTGTACACCGGCTCCCTCAGCGAGTAAAGCGAGATGAGCGCCGCAACCCCAGAGTCGGCCACGACTGGACCTAATGGTCAAGGGTCCCTTTACCTTTACCTTTAATTCTATCAATGTTTTTTTAAAGATTGTTTTTTCTGTGTTTTTAGCAGAAAAAGGCATCTGTAAGCTCTCTTGAGTCCCATTAGGGGGAAAAGCAGGGTACACACTCAGTCACTCAGAAGGTCATGAAAGTGGAAGTGTCAGCAGAATCCTCATCCTTGGGATTAGTTGCTCTTTTTGAGCCCTCAAGCAAGATCAGCCATTGGGGTCGTTTGACGACACTCAGGCCAGCAGGTGGAGCCTTTGAACCACAGAGTTGTGCTCACCAGACTTGCTGAACGCTGTGGGTTCAGGAAGTCTCATTCTGGAACCTAGCTACTGGGAGACTGGGTCTGAGACTCCCAAGCTCTCGACAACAAGATTCCCCCCCCCCCTCCCCGTGCACTATACTGACTAAATTTACTTCAGTTACACTGTTGGTTGCAAAACACGTCTTAACTTTCTTATGACTGTTTTGTTTTGGAAGGTTATTTATTTATTTATTCAAGCTAAACGCCACCCTTTAGCCGAAAATCCCAGGGCGGTGCACAACATTAACAACATAATTTACATAGCATCGTAATAAAGGACAATAAACGATCACGGAAAATATCGCAATGATAGCCCCACCTCCACATTTAAAAAGCCATAGGTTGTTTAATGGCCAAAGGCCTAGGTAAAGAGGACTGTTTTCACCTGGTACCTGAAGACAGGTAGCAATGGGATGATGGGAGCGGCCGGGACAGAGAAGGGTCTCAGAGAACAAGTGCAGGGTACAGGCTGGTTTATATGGGGAGAGAAATTCATTCATTCAGCCTTTACTGGCATAATTTAGACAATAAAATCATCGGCAAAGAAAGAGGGGGGGAACCCCATCCGTAAAACATTGGTAATCCACACATTTACTCTACAGCAAGACGATGGAGGAGAATGAACCCCGAGACCCAGGTGGGTGGAAGCAATCTCTTGAGAGACAGTCCTTAAGGTGCTGAGGTTTTAAGCCATGTAAGGTGTTAAGTTGTGGGTGAACATATCAGACTACACAGCGATTCTTCAAACAGCTCTTGTTTATTCACAGGCCAGAACAGAACTGAACTGAAGTGTTCAGCCAGCCTGCTTATTTAGAGCTCCACTACAACGCAACAGTAACCATTTTCTGTAACTATCCAATCACTGAATGCCACTTTCAATCCCTTATTTGCATATGTGGACCTTAGTGAAAACTATCTACAGTACCCCCTGCTGGCCCAGGGTGAGAACTTCAGTACATAACATAAGGCTTTATGGACTGACACCAATACCTTGAATTTGTCCCGGAAACTAATTGGCAGCTAGTGCAGTCACGCCAGGATTTTATATGCTCAACTTGTGAACAACCTGGCAGCTGAATTCTGCACAAGCTGAGTTTCTGAACCATCTTGAAAGGCGGCCTCACATATAACACCTTGCAGTAATCTAACCTAAAAGGTAAAGGTAAAGGGACCCCTGACCATTAGGTCCAGTCGTGGGTAGACCTTGGCTCAGGCATTGGATGTTTATCCCTCCCCAGTCCCCAGCTGGGGATCTGGCAAACATCAGGGTTATCCAGTGTGTGTTCGGGGGGGGGGGATGGGCCAGCTCTGGAGAACATATGTTCAAGCAGAGAGAGCCGACTCTGGTACGCCGCCGTTGCAGAGGAGGGCAATGACTACCTCTCGGCGTACGGTCAAAGCCTCCCCTCAAAAACCCCTTTAACGGGGAAGCCTGGTATTGCCGCCACAAAGAGGAAGGGGGCGTGGGTCATCGCTGCATGCCCCCCCCATTCAGGAAGATAGACTAAAGGATTCCGCCCAAGGCCTGATACCGCCAAAGTTGTGACGTTTCGCTACGGGAAAAGCAAAACCTGCCAATGCAGGGGAATTCCTTTCCGGCCCTTCAACAGCGGCCTTGACATAGCAGCGCCCGCATACCTGTGAAGAAAAGGTTCACCTGCAAAAGAAGTCTTAACTGAGGGTGGGTAGAGTGGGAGAAGCGCTGTTTTTGGAGGAGGAAAACAAGAAAAAAAAAATTCTGCATCTCAGAAGCCAGAACAGCAAGAGGGATTGCTGCGCAGTGAAAGCAGCAATCCCTCTTGCTGTTCTGGCTTCTGGGATAGCTGCGCAGCCTGCATTCGCTCCATAAGATGCACACACATTTCCCCTTAATTTTTAGGAGGGAAAAAGTGAGTCTTTTAGAGCAAAAAATACGGTAAGTTTGAGGTGCCACTGTATTGTGGGAGTGGGTTGGGATGAGGTGAAAAGAAAGGATTAGAATTCAGGGCTCCCTCTGGTTCTCTGAATCCAAATTCGTTCCCTCAAAGCTTTGTAGGCTTCCCTGCCAATAAATGCTCACAATACATCAGAGAAATGTTTGGTTTTAGAATAATCTCCAGGAGGTTGCCTTAATTTCTTTAAGGTGACATTGGTTGGATCTATACACATCAAAGAAGTGTTTCAGTTAAATGCGTTGTAAACTTCATAAAGGGAAATCATGTTGATGACAGACTGGACTCCACAGTGTCCTGTAGTGTCACAGTGTTATAACGCGTATAAAACATATTTTTCTTCACTAATGTAGCTGAGTCCATAGTTACCGTTTATTTTATATATTTATTTCATAAAATGGATACACTGCTTGAGTGTAAAAAAATTGGAAAACCCTCAAAGCAGTTTACAAAAAGATAAAACAATCACATCAAGAAAAAATTACGACCGTACTTTAAAACATATGAAGGTTAAAATACTAAAAGAGATTAAAATTCCCTCAACGCCCTAAGCATCTGGGTAGACTTGTCTAATCAAGAACGTTATGCTTGGTCTCAATAGGCAGGGAGTTCCAACACTAAAGGGACGTGGGTGGCGCTGTGGGTAAAAGCTTCAGCGCCTAGGGCTTGCCGATCGAAAGGTCGGCAGTTCGAATCCCCGCGGCGGGGTGCGCTCCCGTTGCTCGGTCCCAGCGCCTGCCAACCTAGCAGTTCGAAAGCACCTCCGGGTGCAAGTAGATAAATAGGGACCGCTTTCTAGCGGGAAGGTAAACGGCGTTTCCGTGTGCAGCTCTGGCTCGCCCGAGCAGCGATGTCACGCTGGCCACGTGACCCGGAAGTGTCTTCGGACAGCGCTGGCTCCTGGCCTATAGAGTGAGATGAGCGCACAACCCCAGAGTCTGGCAAGACTGGCCCGTATGGGCAGGGGTACCTTTACCTTTACCTTTACCTTTCCAACACTAAACGATCAAGTTCTTACAAATGCAGAATGGCTATTTCTGTGGAACTTCTATTAGTGTCATTTCCGCCGATTGAAATGGTTGAGTGTGGTAAGGTGATGTTGTAGGTAAACCAGTCGTAAGTTATTAAAGCTCCATGAAAACAGCATTTTAAAAAGTTACCAGTGTTTGGGCAATTTCTTCTCTGTGCTTAATTGGTGGCCTTGTAACCTAAATATGTTTCCTTTGCACCAATGCACAGCCATGTTTGAGGCACTGATGGTGATGAAATTTTATGACTAAGTCATCTCTGACATAATGCTGCACGCTGCCCATAGTTAGCGGGCATTTTTTCCCCTTCTTCTTGACTCAATCAACCGCTTTGTGCAATTATAACAGCCCCACCAGTTTCAGTCTTTGGTCAAAACTAGGCATGGCAAATAAATACCCTTCGGTGTCCTGCGTTGCATCATTAGAAATCCGATAGCCCTGTGATGCAATGTCATGTGATCCTAGTAGTAATTTTCCAGCTCCACTTGTTGTTTTGGAACTGGGGGTGAGGTTGGGGTGACCTAGCATACCATGCCTTAATGAGAACAACGCAGTCAGAGGTCAAGGCATTGCATTAGCATTTTATGTGACAATTGCAGATAAGTAATGCGAATCTGCCGGTAGGTAATTTTAATCACGAGATGAAATTAATGCACATCCACAACCCACCTAAATTGAGGTTCTTCACTGCAATGGGCACGCCCACAAGATTGCGGTGTGCTGCCACATAGGTACAGGAAGACAGGAGAGTATTTGACTACTGTTGTGGCAAATGCCATGGTTATTACCAATGTGACAAGTGGTGTAATTCCCATGCTCAAAAGCAGCACACCTCAGATGGTGAGGGTAATAACAGGGAAAAGCCAGCACCCCCATGACTTGCACGAAAGCTTCTAGAAGTCTCTAAATGGGCACAAGGTGTAGGTCATAACATTATGATGGAAGATTGGGAAAAATTATGGAAAACTGCTTTAAAATTTACAGATTGTTCCCTATTGAAGGAGAATTACATGAAGATGATGTACAGATTGACTTATGGTGCTGGAGGAGACTCTTGAGAGTCCCATGGACTGCAAAAAGATCAAACCTCTCCATTCTGAAGGAAATCAGCCCTGAGTGCTCACTGGAAGGACAGATCCTGAAGCTGAGGCTCCAATACTCTGGCCACCTCATGAGAAGAGAAGACTCTCTGGAAAAGACCCTGATGTTGGGAAAGATGGAGGGCACAAGGAGAAGGGGACGACAGAGGATGAGATGGTTGGACAGTGTTCTTGAAGCTACCAGCATGAGTTTGACCAAACTGTGGGAGGCAGTGGAAGACAGGAGTGCCTGGCGTGCTCTGGTCCAGGGGGTCACGAAGAGTCGGACACAACTAAATGACTAAACAACAACAAAAAATTAGGCTCTGGGGGAAAGTTCCATCCTTTCGTCACCCCATCCTGGTATTTCCCCTGTGGTTAGAGAGTGATAGTTTTTCTCCTGCAGCTTTCAAAAAATATCCAAGTGCCACAAGGTGCTCTGAGTGGTCTATGGACAGACTCCCACTTTTCCATGAAATTGTTGTCATGCAATCTATCTTGCCTCACCCTCATTATATTTGCCACTTTGACCATTTGTGCAATGCCCCAGTTTTCGATGAGCCAATCAGTCTTCAAGCTTAACTGTCTGTGACTTTTCCCAAACTTGTGCTTATAGTCAAATGAGCCACTGTTCGTAGGTGGATAATCATTTCTTTGTCGTCTCGGACCACACCTTCTTCCACACACCCAAATAGCACTGTTAGTTTGTAGTTCACATCCCACGATTTTATTAATGTCTCTCCTAACCTTTGTTCCCAGTATGCCTTCATTCTAGGACCAAAATATCTGATCGACACACCTGCATTTATTTCCAAATTGTAATAATTTGAATCAACTGCATCGTTAGTTGATGCTGGAATGTGACAGAATCTTGGGCATCCCACTAAACAGAAAAGGACTTTAGGATGCCCAAAGGAAGCTCCCCTTGTTCTCTTCCTGCACCCACCATTCTGTTCTGGGTTGCCCCCAACACTTTCAATGAGATTTGCGGAGGATGTGGCCTGTGGGGAGAGAGTGGAGCGGGAGGCGAAGATCCATTGCACAAGCATATATCCTTGCACTAGAGGATTTATAGAACTGGATTCTGCCTAGAATGTTTGGATCTGACTCTTGTATACATTGACTATTAGGTTACTGTATTTGTTTTGAAGGTGACTCTCCTATGTCTCTGTAAAGAGAGTAATCCCTAGACTATTTAGACTTCTCCTACCTGGGCAGTTAAGGGATGCGGGTGGCGCTGTGGGTTAAACCACAGAGCCTAGGGCTTGCTGATCAGAAGGTTGGCGGTTTGAATCCCCGCGACGGGGTGAGCTCCCGTTGCTCGGTCCCTGCTCCTGCCAACCTAGCAGTTTGAAAGTTCGTCAAAGTGCAAGTAGATAAATAGGGACCACTCCGGTGGGAAGGTAAACGATGCTTCCGTGCGTTGCTCTGGTTCGCCAGAAGCGGCTTAGTCATGCTGGCCACATGACCCGGAAGCTGTACGCCGGCTCCCTCGGCCAATAAAGCGAGATGAGCGCCGCAACCCCAGAGTCGGCCACAGCTGGACCTAATGGTCAGGGGTCCCTTTACCTTTACCTTGGCAGTTATCTTTCCACAAGGGCCGACATTGATGCCAAAATCCAGCATCCAGCAAGCTCTGTGAGTGCGGCTTTCTCCCGATTGAAGTGCAGAGTGTTTGAGGACCAGGACATTCGCAGGGAAACCAAAATGCTTGTTTACAAAGCTATTGTACTACCACCTTACTGGATGCTTGTGAAACATGGACCACTTATAAACGCCATCTCCAACTCCTCGAAAGATTCCATCAACAGTGTCTCCAGAAATTTTGATGCATCACTTGGGAAGACAGGCGAATTAATACCAGTGTACTGCAAGAAGCAAAGATCACCAGTGTTGAAGCGATGATTCTTCAACATCTGCTTCGTTGGACTGGTCATGTTGTGCAGATGCCTGATTATCGTCTTCCAAAACAACTACTCTATTCCGAACTTAAAAATGGAAAGCGTAATGCTGGTGGTCAACAAAAGAGGTTTAAAGACTGTCTCAAGGCAATTTTTTAAAAATGTAGTATAAACACCAACAATTGGGAAATGCTTGCGAGCGCTCCAATTGGAGAATAGTCTTTACCAAAGGTGTCATGGGCTTTGAAGACATTCGAACTCAGGACGCAAGGGAGAAACATTCTAAGAAGAAGGCACACTTGACAAATCCACACCATGATGAACTCCCACCCAGAAACCAATGTCCCCACTGCGGAAGGACGTGTGGATCCTGAATTGGCCTCCACAATCACTTTCAATCACTTACAGAGTCATTGTTAAAACCGTGTTTATGGAAGACGATCTTACTCGGCTATGAGTGATCGCCAAAGAGAAGAAAGAGAGACTATTTATGTTTCATCTTCAGGGAATGGCACAGTGTGGGCTGCTAATGGCTTGGCTGCGTTACATAAAATAGGAAACGGAACATGACAGAGTAGTAGTCGTGGAGCATTCCTTAGTGTCATCCCACTCGCAGTGCAGTAATGCAATGGGTGCTTAGTCACTGTGGAAGAGTTATCCCCACTTACCTTTTGCTCTGTGGGACACAGGTGGCGCTGTGGGTTAAACCACAGAGCCTAGGGCTTGCCGATCAGAAGGTCGGTGGTTCGAATCCCCGTGATGGGGTGAGCTTCCATTGCTTGATCCCTGCTCCTGCCAACCTAGCAGTTTGAAAGCACGTCAAAGTGCAAGTAGATAAATAGGTACCGATCCAGCGGGAAGGTAAACGGCGTTTCCGTGCGCTGCTCTGGTTCGCCAGAAGCGGCTTAGTCATGCAGGCCACATGACCCAGAAGCTGTACGCCGGCTCCCTTGGCCAATAAAGTGAGATGAGCGCCGCAACCCCAGAGTCGGCCACGACTGGACCTAATGGTCAGGGGTCCCTTTACCTTTACCTTTTGTTCTGCTCTTTCCAGGCAGAGAGCAGTGCTTTAAGGTTCCTTGTCTGTGCGGCATTGTGTGTGTGTGTGTTTCGCCCCAAGCTTCACTTAACTTTGCCAAACCTTTATTAGGCGTTGCAAGTATGTGTTATCATAAAAGATCAATACTGTATAGAGAATTTTAAAATATATACAAATAAACATATACAATAAGAGATCAAGAGAACCATATGTTTAAAGAAGATTGGAAAACGTTTATTGAATATATGGGAAATAATTTATACAGTGGTACCTCGGGTTAGGTACTTAATTTGTTCCGGAGGTCCGTTCTTAACCTGAAACTGTTCTTAACCTGAAGCACCACTTTAGCTAATGGGGCCTCCCGCTACTGCCGCGCTACTGGAGCACGATTTCTGTTCTCATCCTGAAGCAAAGTTCTTAACCTGAAGCACTATTTCTGGGTTAGTGGAGTGTGTAACCTGAAGCATATGTAACCTGAAGCGTATGTAACCCAAGGTATCATAGTACAGCTGAAAACGCTGGCAGCATTGAGATAAATTCAACAGTGTAAACAAGTTTTGATGGATGCAATAATGGAATCCTGAATGGTATAGGTTGCCTACCCCTGGAATGTGTTCTTAACCTGTGACCTGATTCCTCTACTTATTGCAACTGGTTGCTATATTTATTTTAGAGGCGTGGGCCAGTCGCTACAGAGCTCAGAGGATCACATGCAGACATTTAATATCCACCGGGGGGGGGGGAAAGAGAGAACTTTCCTTACTTCTTCAAACAAGAAGGGTCAAAATGTTTGCCAACACCTAGCGAGAAATGAAACTCCTTGTGGCCTTGGAATGTGCCTGATTTCAACACGACAACCTGAGCTTGTAGGAACTTGCTGGTTCTCCCCCCCCCCCCCGCCATGCCCAGAAATCTGGAAATGTTTATGTCTAAGAGTAGCATCTTCCACCTGTTGACTCAGGGGTCAGTTCCGCTGTGTCCAGTGGGGCTTACTCCCAGAAAAACCTACCCCCTCAAAGGCCTTGGGAACCACTGGGGAAAATGTGATGAAGATGATGATGCCACTTGGAGCCATGTGGGGAAAGTTGGTACTAATGATGCCTCACCACTGGGCTGCTCTCCAACAAGAGCTGTTTGACAGTGGAATTTGCTGCCAAGGAGTGTGGTGGAGTCTCCTTCTTTGGAGGTCTTTAAGCAGAGGCTTGACAACCATATGTCAGGAGTGCTCTGATGGTGTTTCCTGCTTGGCAGGGGGTTGGACTCAATGGCCCTTGTGGTCTCTTCCAACTCTATGATTCTATGATTCTAAATTTAGACCAACCTCTAAATGTGGTGTGACAGAAGAAACAAGAAAGGGTTGCTATATCCTTCTATCATCATCGTCATCATAATCATCATCATTTATTATTATTTGTACCCCTCCCATCTGGCTGCGTTTCCCCAGCCACACTGGGCGGCTCCCAACCGAATATTAAAAACATGATAAAACATCAAACATTAAAAACTTCCCTAAACAGGGCTGCCTTCAGATGTCTTCTAAAAATCAGTTAGTTGTTTATTTCCTGACATCTGACGGGAGGGCGTTCCACAGGGCGGGTGCCACTACCGAGAAGGCCCTCTGCCTGGTTCCCTGTCACCTCTCAGTGAGGGAACCGCCAGAAGGTCCTCGGAGCTGGATCTCAGTGTCCGGGCTGAGCAATGGGGGTGGAGACGCTCCTTCAGGTATACTGGGCCAAGGCCGTTTAGGGCTTTAAAGTCCAGCACCAACACTTTGAATTGTTCATGGAAACGTACTGGGAGCCAATGGAGGTCTTTCAAGAGGACTTCCGGGTTAGCACGTCCGGCAATGGCGGAATTCCTCTGATCGGGAGAAGAAGACGAAGAAGAAGAGTTTGGATTTGATATCCCGCCTTTCACTCCCTTTAAGGAGTCTCAAAGCGGCTAACATTCTCCTTTCCCTTCCTCCCCCACAACAAACACTCTGTGAGGTGAGTGGGGCTGAGAGACTTCAAGGAAGTGTGACTGGCCCAAGGTCACCCAGCAGCTGCATGTGGAGGAGCGGAGACGCGAACCCGGTTACCCAGGATTACGAGACTACCGCTCTTAACCACTACACCACACTGGAGGAATCCGCTCCGTGGAAACCAGGGTCTGGCCGCCACGGCGAAGGCGGAGACCCACTAAAAACCACAGGCGGGAGAAGCCTGTGGACGTGGGATTCAGCTGGCACCTTTTGCGCCTCCCCTACTCGCGGGGAAACCCGGTTTCGGGGATCCGGAGCGACGTGGGGTGAGCGGCGCGGTGCTTCGAATCAACTGCTTCTTTCATGGAGTGAAGCCGCATTGCTGTTGCCGGAGAGCGCTGACTTTTTCCTGTGGACAATTGGATTTTAAACAACTACCTGTGAGTAGAACGGAAAATTGGATTTTTAAACATCTTAATTTGGCACCGAAACGGGAAGGTTTCAAACAGGAAGTCCACCTTCCTCTTTTGTAAATAGATTGAAGCAAAGACGCTGCAAGCTAAAGTCTTGGAAAGCTTTTCATAAAGGATTAAATTTCCATCGGTTAAAATCATTAAACCCCCCTTGGATGCAGGAGAAGAGGGGGGAAATTTTGGACTTAGTAAGCCTGCAGGAGAGAGTGATGAAAATCAAATTACCACCGCCCTGAACCTGGAAACGGGCTGCTAGTAAGATTGACGTTTTTGAGAAAGTTCATTGACTGCGAATAGAACGTATGTTGACTGCTATTTAAACAACAGAAATACCATATTTTTTGCTCTATAAGACTCACTTTTTCCCTCCTAAAAAGTAAGGGGAAATGTGTGTGCGTCTTATGGAGCGAATGCAGGCTGCGCAGCTATCCCAGAAGCCAGAACATCAAGAGGGATTGCTGCTTTCACTGCACAGCAATCCCTCTTGCTGTTCTGGCTTCTGAGATGCAGAATATTTTTTTTCTTGTTTTCCTCCTCCAAAAACTAGGTGCGTCTTGTGGTCTGGTGCGTCTTATAGACCAAAAAATATGGTATATTGTTTCCATTGTCTTCTTCTGCGCTTAAAAAGGAGGAAAAGTAACTGAAAATTGAAACTAACTTTATTGCTTGAGCTGTGTTTAAAAGGATTGATACAAATAGAAACAGTTTCCCTCTAGAGGGAGCCTTTGAAACTGTTACAGGAGTTGAGCTGGGGGAATCTCCAGCTGCAAGATAAGAAACTGTGAGAATCAGGGATTGACCTTGGATCACTTAAGAATGTCGACAGAAGAAGCTTTAGTGATTGCATTATGTACGATAAATCATTCGTTGGAACAGCTCCACAAGAAGACGGATGTTATGACTACTAAAATTGATAACTTGGGACAAAAAGTGACAAATTTGGGACAAAAAGTGAACATCAATACAGAAATTATTCAGGATATGATGCAGGAATCTACTTTGACATGGCAAATTGTGGAGAAAGCGAAGGAAAAAGTTGTTGTTGTTGAACCCAAAGTAATACAAGCGGGAGCCCCAGCCTTACAGAGGCAAATTGAGGATTATAAGTTGAGGCTTTTTATGAGAAAAAGTCAGATTTTGAGAATCGGAGCCCTGCTTGGACTGGAGAAGGAGAGTTGGATAGACCCCCTCATGCAGGGATATACTGACCTTTGGGACCTGGACTTGGGTCAGGAGGAGATTGGAGTTGTGGGGGCCTTTGGAGTTGGAGGAACTTTGAAACATGTCCTGAAATACCTTTTGGATTTCAGTTTCAACTATGGAAATTTGGCTGACCTGTCGAGAAGGAATAAAAGCATTGCTAGGTCAGAGCTTCCCCAAGACTTACCCCTCAGCATCAAAGGAAGGAAAATAAGAACAAGATCAGTAGAAGACAAAGTAAAATGCATGTATAAATATGGAGAAGACTTGCAGAAGGGACTTGGAAAAGAGTTAAGAGCCTTGGACAGAAGATCACCAGGTTGATGGACTATATGGAATTGACGGAAATGACTGGCAGAATCCGAGACCAGGGAGAATAGATGGTGGAAGAAGATTGGAAAAAAGTTCAAAGTTTATTTATAGAAATATTGTAAAATTAATGAGTGTTAGAAAAATGTTGGAATGAAATTATATGGCTTTAGTAGAAATGTTATAAGGAGTTAAGCATAATTAAGTATTATGGTATTAATGGAAAATAAGGTTAAAAATATGTTAAGATAGTTATATGACAAAAAATAGAGAAAGATGGAAAGGAATTGCTGAAACAATTAATAGAAGTAGAATACAAAAAGGGAGGTGAAAGGAGGTCGATGAAACAAGAGAATGAAAGATAGGGTATTGAAATGGCATGATGTATGTTTTTAAATTGTTTTTGTTTTGCTTTGTTTAGTTTAATGTGTTAAGGTTGTGTTTTGTATTGTTTATATATTAAGAAACCAGAGGCCTTTCTACTTGGAATATTAGAACTGGAATTGCCCCCAAAAGATGCTAGACTGTTTGTGTATGCCACTACAGCGGCAATAATTTTATTAGCCCAAAATTGGAAATTGCAAGAAATATCAAGAATAAAAGAATGGCAGATGAAGATGTTGGACTTTTTGGAGCTGGCCGACCTGACTGGAAGAATCCGAGACCAGAAACAAGAGAAGACACAAGAGGCTTGGAAGAAATTTAAAGAATATTTAGCTAAATATTGTAATATAAGATAAATAGAAAATCCTTGGAAGTCACAAATAGGCTTAGGGATAGAATAAGAATACGGGGTAGTAAATATTAAGGATTAGAATATTAATAAAGGAGAAGAGGTTAGTAAATGAAAGGAGTTAATATTATTAGAAATATGAACTTGGAGAACTGTTATAAAGGTGATATAATGAAATTCAGTTAGAGGGGATTCGAGGAAGTCAGTTATCAATGTTAAGAGAATTAGGTATTTGAAGAAATAATTTTTCTATGTGTTTAATTTTATTGTATTGCAGTGTGTGTTTTTTTGTTGTGTCATTTTGTGATAAAAGTGGAAAATCAATAAAAAAAATTTGAACAAAAGAAAAAAAAAATACTTTGTGTGTCCATGTCTAATCTTTTTCCTTTATTTATTGGTGTGTGCTTTTCTTTTTGTCAATCTACCAAAGAACAAAATCAGGATTAAGGGTTTTCTTGGGACATTGGAGGGTTTTTGTGCAAGCGTTGGTGGCACTTGCCCTTCTTCTGAAAGGACATGCTCTGCAGGGGAGCGGGCAGCAAAAATGGGGGGTAGAAGAGGGTCAGTTGAGGGCGGGGGGAGAATGAGAAATGTTCCATTTTCATCTGAGGAGTGTTGGGACATATGGACATGGTGACATGGATCACACAATGCCATTCACGTCATTCCCAAGGGCAGTAGGGTGGACTGGTGACCACTTCAGCTACACCCACTGAAGTTCGCTTTTTTATGCACCTATTAAAGGTGTCAGAGTCCTGCCTTCTTTCTCATATGACCTAAGACTCACTGCCTCATCTAGTCCAGCATCCTCTTTGCATAGCTGTCAACTTACAGATTTGAATATAAGGGGCCAGCAGCCTCGAAAATAAGGGACCAGCAGCCAATATAAGGGATTTTGCTTAGCTTATACATAAATCCGGCACTGATGGAGCCATGCTTCTTTTGCTGCCACTGACTGTGTTTGCAGGGGGTTGGGCTACATGATCCTAAGGGTCTACAACTCCAACCAAAGAAGAGTGGCAGACAAAACTGATGAACGACGTCGAGATGGCAAAGCTTACAGGCAGAATTAGAAACCAGGAAGAGGACCTCTTGAATAAAGAATGGGGAAAGTTTATAATTTATTTGAAAAGCTATTGTAAAGAGTTACATACATTGGTAGGATTGCCAGAAAACTTGTAGCAAAAATTTGAACTATGGATGGACAAATGATTAATAAAAATAGAGTTATGAAAGGGATGCAGAGGGGGAAATCACTAAATTAAGATGCTGCACTGGTTGGAGGGGATGCTAAGCAGCACGTCGGGGCTGCCGTCATCCTGGCGCGAGGAGTTCCATTGGCCCTTCCCTGCCCGAGAGAGAGAGAGGGAGGGAGGGAGAGAGAGAGACTCTTGCCCACGCCACCCGTGAGCCTGGCATGAGGCGGATGCATCCCTCCCCACCCCTCCTCTTCCTCCTCCCTCAGGCCGCCTCTTCAGCCGCCACCTCCAGCTTCCCCTGGCAGCGCGGCGGAAGTCTCGCAAGAGAGGGGCTGCCTGCCTGCCCACCGCAACCCGTCTCTTCACGATGCACCCCTGAGGGGGAAAAGGGAGAGATGGAGACGCGGCAGCTCGTGCGCACGCTCTCTCTCTCGCGGCGGAGGACCCCAAGCCGCTGCTTCCCTCCCAAGCCGGGTGAGCATGAAACCCGGGAAATTTAAGGGACATCATCAATAAGGGACAGCAGCGGGACACAGCTCTGGGATAAGGGAGTTTCCCGCCAAATAAGAGACGGTTGACAGCTATGCCTCTTTGTGGGCTCCCTGTAAGTATCTGATTAGCCACTGTGAGAGTCGGTTCCTGATGAGACTTGGGCCTGATGCAGCCGGGCTTGTCTTGTGTTTATATGGGGGAAAAGATGGCTGCCTATCACAACAGAGGCATATACTGTATATATATAATTATGTTAACTTTTGCTGCCTTCCAGATGTTTTGGACTACAACTCCGATCAGGCCCGGCCAGTAATACACCTAAAACATCTGGAGGGCACCGGTTTGGCGAAGGTTGCACTGCATGTAGTCTCAGTAACACTTGGAAATTAGATTGTTTGGCCAACCCCAAGAGTTTCCCAGAAGCAATTCCCGAAAGAAAGGGAAAAACCCTCCCACAGCCTCAAGACAATCTCAGTTTTTGGAATGGCATCCCATTGTTTAATTTCTGGTTATGCAGATTTGAGAGGCTACCCTGGCAACACCCTCTCGGCTGCAATAGAAAAGGGTGTGAGAATTAAGCTCATAGAAAACACATGACTGACCCTTTTCCCATGCCAAATATCTCCCAAGCAAACTGAGGGTGGTGTAGGTCTATAGATAGATATATACATGTCCAAATAAGCTCTCGAAGCAGAATAAGCCGGAATACCTCCTCTGACTTTGCCACTCCTTTTCATGATGTGGGGATGGAGGCTGTGAACAGGAACAAAGCGTACGACAAAATTAGTGTGGACACAAATTGGGAGGAGGGTGGCTTATCCACCATCATGTTCGGTTGTTTGTTGAGCATGCAGCTCCAGTGGCGTAGCGTGGGTTGTCAGCACCCGGGGCAAGGCAAGTAATTTGCGCCCCCTAACCCGTGGATTTGCGCCCCCTAACCCTAACCCCCAGATGTTGCGCCTGGTGCGGCCGGCCCCCCTGCACCCCCCACACTACGCCACTGTGCAGCTCAGCCCAATGTGCAAGATAAACGTGATGCAATAGAAACCACTACAAAGAAATGATTGTGCAGTATAATGGAGACATCAAGAAACTTTGGGATATATCTTCTTCTTCTTCTTCCTCTTCCTCTTCCTCTTCCTCTTCCTCTTCCTCTTCCTCTTCCTCATGTGCGTACAGTGGTACCTTGGGTTACGTACGCTTCAGGTTACATACGCTTCAGGTTACAGACTCCGCTAACCCAGAAATAGTGCTTCAGGTTAAGAACTTTGCTTCAGGATGAGAACAGAAATCGTTCTCCGGTGGCGTGGCAGCAGCAGGAGGCCCCATTAGCTAAAGTGGTGCTTCAGGTTAAGAACAGTTTCAGGTTAACAATGGACCTCCGGAACGAATTAAGTACTTAACCTGAGGTACCACTGTTTTGTCCATCATCTGAATATCCCAGGGTGGTTCACCGTAGAAAAATACAAAATGAGAACATAAAATATGTAATAAAACAAAAACAAACCAATAACCCCTCCTCCAATAAACACATTTTAAAAGTAACAGAAAAGTCATATCGACAGACCCGATGGTTACCCCGTGGTAGGAATGTGCTATTTTAGATTTGAAGGGCTCGCGACAGCTTCTAGAATCAGCTGGGGAGGCAGCATGAGATTTCCACACATCTGGGGGAAGGTTTAATGAGGTGGTGGGTGGTGCCAATTGTCACATGTGCCCCGCAGGGGATCCCCTGTTCTAAAGCCGGGGGGGGGGGGGGAGTTATAGTCAAGGTGTCAGCATCAGCAGCTAAGAGTGGTGGACTCATAATCTGGTGAACCGGGTTCGCGTCTCCGCTCCTCCACATGCAGCTGCTGGGTGACTTTGGGCTAGTCACACTTCTCTGAAGTCTCTCAGCCTTCAGAGTGCTTGTTGTGGTGGAGGAAGGGAAAGGAGATTGTTAGCTGCTTTGAGACTCCTTCAGGGGAGTGAAAGGCGGGATATCGTCCAAACTCCTCCTCCTCCTCTTCTTCTTCTTCAAAGAAAAAGGACAACTTGCAGATTTGTTTCGACCCCAGTACTGTTAATAATAACATACATTGTCTAATTAAGGGGACACAGATGACACTGTGGTCTAAACCACTGAGCCTCTTGGGCTTGCTGATCAGAAGGCTGGCAGTTCAAATCCCCACAACGGAGTGAGCTCCCGTTGCTCTGTCCCAGCTCCTGCCATCCTAGCAGTTCGAAAGCACACCAGTGCAAGTAGATAAATAGGTGCCGCTTTGGAAGGAAGGTAAATGGTGTTTCCGTGCGTTCTGGCTTCCATCACGGTGTTCCATTGCGCCAAAAGCGGTTTAGTCATGCTGGCCACATGACCCAAAAAGCTGTCCGTGGACAAACGCCGGCTCCCTCGGCCTGAAAGAGAGATGAGCGCCGCAACCCCATAGTCGCCTTTGACTGGACTTAACAGTCCAGGGGTCCTTTACCTTTTTATTTTATTTTACATTGTCTAATTCCATTCCAAAACACTTTGATGAATGCTGTTATTCATGTTTTAATACTCAGTTGCTCCTAGCAGGTGTAGGTTGCCCATGATTCACTTCCATAAAGCAGTGTGCTCAGCACGCAAGCCTGGCAGACCTTCTTAGGGTTGCCATATTTTGTAGAGCAGAAAAGAGGACACATTTGCCAACTACTGCTTTTAACGCTTTGACGACTCTCATCTTAAGTACCCCCCCCGCTATATGTAAGCTATAGATGCTGTGATATGTTGCTAGTAGCAATATTCTTAACTTTCAACAAAATAATAATAATAATAATAATAATAATAATAATACATACATACATACATACAGTAGTACTTCAGGTTAAGTACTTAATTCATTCTGGAGGTCCATTTTTAACCTGAAACTGTTCTTAACCTGAAGCACCACTTTAGCTAATGGGGCCTCCTGCTGCTGCCACGCCGCCGGAGCACGATTTCTGTTCTCATCCTGAAGCAAAGTTCTTAACTTGAAGCACTATTTCTGGGTTAGCGGAGTCTGTAACCTGAAGTGTATGTAACATGAGGTACCACTGTACATACATACATATTGCTCCCTCACTTGCCACATGAAAGTATTTGGGCTCATGTTCACATCTTTGTGAACATAGGTGTGCACAGAACACATTATTAAACTGTTTAACATGTACATATGAACTCTCCTTAAAGGCAGGGGGATAGTAACTCCTGCCCTCTCAGACTCCTTCTCCAAGATCTTGTAGCTGAGCCAGGGTCCTTTGTGTTCAGCCACAAGAGAAGGGATTTATACAGTATGCAGTTAGTTTAAGATGCTGCTCTGTTGTGATTCTCTGATACAGACTAGCTTAGCCGGGTGCCTTAGATCTGAGTCTAATGCACAAGAAAAAAATTCTTGGCTTACTGTAAATCAGAAAACCAAACAAAAAACCCCCCCACATTTTGCCAGTTTTAAAAAATCCACCTTGATAGAAATTTTAATCCTGAAAAAGAGTACATGTTCGGGGGGGGGGGGGAGAGGAAATATGGTAACCAGACCTGAAAAAGAAGGTGCGTCCTGGCAAAAGAGGACCTATGGCAACCCTACACCTGCTATAGGACTTTAGCGTCACATTCTCCCATAATGCAATCTGGAAAATGTAAAAAGGTAAAGGTAAAGGTACCCCTGCCCGTACGGGCCATGAAACTCAGAGTCTGGCTCTTTCCCATTTTCCCAGGTGTTTTACTCCATTGGCTATCTCCCTCTGGACTCCAGAACTTGAGGACTGAAAAGCAAATGTTACAGAATTCATTTGGCAACAACACTAAGGAGAGCTTAAGGGTCCAAGCTCTCAAATCCTACAGTCTCCTAAGTCTACTTTCCTGTAATGCTTACAGGTGGCCATAAGATGGCAGCATTCCAAAATGGCACTGAGATTAGAAAACAAGGAAGGTGGTGTCTTAATTTTACTCTTTCAGCGTCTTACGTTTTTGTTTTAATGTGATTTCGGCAATGTTAAGTCGTTATCAAGAGGAATGACTCAAAAAGAAAAGAAAAAGAAGTTCGCTCATTCACTTGTAGAATTTGCTGACCGTTCCTCTAAATCATGGGTCAGCAACCTTTTTCAGTCATGGGCTGGTCCACCGTCCCTCAGACCATGTGGGGGGCCGGACTATATTTTGAAAAAAATAATAACGAACAAATTCCTATGCCCCACAAATAACCCAGAGATGCATTGTAAATAAAAGCACACATTCTACTCATGTAAAAACACGCTGATTCCTGGACCGTCCATGGGCCGGATTGAGAAGGCGATTGGGCCGCATCTGGTCCCCGGGCCTTAGGTAGCCTAGCCCTGCTGTAAATTATGAAATAGCTGGTGCCTCTTGTATTTGGGGAACTGTTGCTTCAGTTACTATAATGCAGAAAAGGTAAAGGTAAAGGTAAAGGTAAAGTCGTGGCCGACTCTGGGGTTGCAGCGCTCATCTCGCTTTATTGGCCGAGGGAGCCGGTGTACAGCTTCCGGGTCATGTGGCCAGCATGACTAAGCCGCTTCTGGCGAACCAGAGCAGCGCACGGAAACACCGTTTATCTTCCCGCTGGAGCAATACCTATTTATCTACTTGCACTTTGATGTGCTTTTGAACTGCTAGGTTGGCAGGAGCAGGGACCGAGTAATAGGAGCTCACCCTGTCGCGGGGTTTCGAACTGCCGACCTTCTGATCGGCAAGTCCTAGGCTCTGTGGTTTAACCCACAGCGCCACCCGTGTCCCATATAATGCAGAAAACCCACCACAAATAGATTGCTTAGGAAGACTGCCGTTAATGTTCTAGCAGGGCCGGCCCAAGACAATTTGGCACCTGAGGCAAACCACAAAATGGTGCCCACCAGGGAAGGAGGAGAAAAATGTAGATCTACATTGGGAACAAGGGTAGACCAGCAGAGCCTCTATTCACTAAGATGCTGCTATAGAGGTGGCATGAGGAATGGCTGCCAAGCAGGAAGCAACAGACCCAGCCTTTGAGGAGCATATCACAGCCACCACTGTCACCATTGTAGTGGTAGCAGGTGATGCATTCCTTGGAGACTGGATCTGCTTCTTCGGTGGTTCTTGCTGCCCAAGGCGGTCACCTCACCTGGCCTCCTGGGTGAGTCGGCCTGCAGGTCCAGTGTCCTTTCTACAACGAGATACACAACAAAGTGCATGGGACGCGGGTGGTGCTGTGGTCTAAACCACGGAACCTCTTGGGTTTGCCGATCGGCAGGTCAGCGGTTCGAATCCCTGCGACGGAGTGAGCTCCCCTTGCTCTGTCCCAGCTTCTGCCAACCTCGCTGCTCGAAAGCACACCAGTGCAAGTAGATAAATAGGTACCACTGTGGCGGGAAGGTAAACGCCGTTTCCGTGCGCTCTTGCTCCGTTGCGCCAGAAGTGGTTTAGTCATGCTGGCCACACGATCCGGAAAACTATCCGTGGACAAACGCCGGCTGCCTCGGCTTGAAAGCGAGATGAGCGCCACAACCCCAGAGTCGCCTTTGGCTGGACTTAACCATCCAGAGGTCCTTTGCCTTTACCCCTTTTTTTTACACAACGAAGTACAAAATGGCAGGACTCCCGTTCACTTTATTGAATCAGGCTGGGCTAGACTGCTATAGTGAAACATCTGCCTGCTGGGAACTGGTTGGGCTGATTCAGAATATTAGTGAGCAAGAGGGGATACGGGGTCAGCTAGGTCATCTCAGGAGACTCAGCTACATTAGTCAAAAAAAGAGTATTAAACGCGTTATAACACCAGATGGTGCTGTAGAGTTTGATCCTTCAGCAACGTGATTTGCCATTATAGTCATACCTTAGCTCCCAAACGCCTTGGGAGTCAAATGTTCTGGCTCCTGAACAATTGAAAATTGGAAGTGAATGTTCCAGTTTTTGAATGTTCTTTCGGATGCTGAACGTCCAGTAGGGCTTCTGTGGCTTCTGATTGGCTGCAGGAGGTTCCTGCAGCCAATCAGAAGCTGCGCTTTGGAAGTCGAACGTTTCGGAAATCAAACGGACGTTCGACTTCCAAGGTACGACTATATGAGCTTTACAACACGTTTTCCTGAAACTTTTTTTTAATATGTGTTTTATCCAGCCAGGGAAATATTTGCTTTTGGGTTGGTGAAGATGGCATCTGCTAGGTTTTCTGTGGGGACAGGAGAATGAATTTGACAGGATGCAGAGAGGACCACAAGACTTGAGGAAATGATTATACGGTCTGTCTAACACCACAAGAAAACTAGGAATGGGGGAAAGTTTGCTCTAGCTATCATCTTAATGAGCCTCCCTAATGACTTATGATTATTATAATTGTTATATATTTGTTTATACTCCACCCTTGCAGTTAGAATAAGAACAGCTAAAAACATAGGAAAACACACACATCCATGATTAAAAAACAATTAAACCTTCATAGAATTAAAGCGTTCCCGCTCTCTCATCTTTTAAAACTATACAGATAATTGCCATAATACAGCATGATACTTTCATTAAAACAGTTGGTTCTCAAAAGCTCCTGGAATAAGAAGGTCTTCACTTGCCAACAGGAAGACAACTAGGAGCGAACCAGTCAAACTTCTCTAGGGATGGAGTTCCAAAGAAATGCAGCTAGCATTTGAAATTCACACTTCTCTGAACTGGGTGATGCAGTTCTCCCCTGCCCCCCCCCCACTAAAGTGTACAAAAACGCACCTATTATGGGACATAGCTGTCAACCGTCCCTTATTTGGTGGGAAAGTCCCTTATCCCAGCGCTGTGTCCCGCTGCTCTCCCTTATTGATGATGTCCCTTAAATTTCCCGGGTTTCAAAAGAAGCAGCTCCTCTCCTTCCCTCCCTCCCTCCCTGCTGGCCAGGAATGAGGGAGGCTCCAATTGTGTTGCTTGGCTGCGTTGCTCACCCAATAAGGAGTCTAAGAACGACTGGAGGGGTGGAGCTTGCATGCCTTGTGCCAATCAAATCAGCCGCGTTGCCTGGGGACTCGCCTTTGCTCAGCGCTTCCCAGCGGAGAGGTGACGGTGGTTTTCCTTGCTGCATCCCCTTTGCCGGGTTGCTGCGCTGTAGGAACCACCGCTTGAGGCTTTGTTTGGCCGCTGGCTGGGCTTTCTGACTTTGGCTTGGAGGGGCTCAGAAGTCAAACATACCTGTGCTCTGAAAATCCCTTATTTTGGCTACTGATCCCTTATTTCCGAGGCTGCTGATCCCGTATTTTCAAATCTGTAAGTTGACAGCTATGTTAGGGGAAAGTGTGCAGAACAATGCATATACAAGTGAAAACAGCATACAAAAATGCATTAACGTTAGGGAGCACTGCTTGCAAAAATGCGCATTAGGGGAATTGCAAGCTGGTGCAGAAATGTGTTAAAGCAAACCTCAGCTTGGAAAACCAACATATCCACCTACCCTCAGAGGTAACACAGAAGAGAGCAGGATAAAGGAGGAGACCTGCATATATGAGTAAACATGCATACATGTTTAAAACAAATTAATTGTTTTCTTTTGGAACTGACAGATGGAGCCAAGCAGCTCTGCAAGTCTGATGTCCTGAGAACCCTGAATAGTTACTCTGCACTATTTGTTTAGGGATAAGCATGTACAAGATTGCCCTCTGCACCTTAAGATAAGCTTTAAAAGAAGCTGGGTTTTTGTACATATTTGTATTTGCTTTTTTTTTTTTTTAATTAAAGGTTCAGAATGTCAAACCATAGCAGACCAAGGTGTCATTACACTTGGATAGGGTTGGACCCTGCAAATTAAGATGAGATAAACAATCAGTAGTGTGACATAATATTAAAAGTTTGACGTTAACACTGATCCAGGCTTCAGCGTTGCTCCCAACCTGCCGAGAAAGAGATGGGTTTTTGTTGGGTGTGTGTACTTGGTGTGCAGAGGCTGCATTGTGAGAAAACACAACATGTGAGATTGTAGAATGCATTTACTGTTTATTCAGGCATAGGCAAACTCCGGTCCTCCAGATGTTTGGGACTATATTTCCCATCATCCCTGACCTTCAGTCCTTCACCGGCTTCATGGGGGCAAGACCTACCGGAGATGTGTCGCTGTCCTCATTAGGCCTGACACTCCTGTACACATTGTAAGGTTTAAAGGGACCCCCTGACCATTAGGTCCAGTCGTGGCCGACTCTGGGGTTGCGGCGCTCATCTCGCTTTATTGGCCGAGGGAGCCGGCGTACAGCTTCCGGGTCATGTGGCCAGCATGACTAAGCCACTTCTGGCGAACCAGAGCAGCGCACGGAAACACCGTTTACCTTCCCACTGGAGCAGTACCTATTTATCTACTTGTACTTTGACAAGCTTTCGAACTGCTAGGTTGGCAGGAGCAGGGACCGAGCAATGGGAGCTCACCCCATCGCAGGGATTCGAACCGCCGACCTTCTGATCAGCAAGTCCTAGGCTCTGTGGTTTAACCCACAGTGCCACCTGTGTCCCAATCAACATGAAAGTATAAAAGCATTAATCCTGTCCCTTCCTCCTGGGCACACAGGTCTGAGGATGAAGTTATCTGGAGAATTCCATGAGCTTGATCTTTTCATATGAGAAGTGGAAATGAGCTGAACTGCAGCACTTTCACAAAGTGAAACTTGGCATCCCTTTTCAGCCTGCAAACTGAGATACAGCTTCTTCCAGGGAACTAATATCCTCCTGTTATTCTGGCCGAACAGGTTCATCTTCAGTTCACAGGCATGAGGTCACACAATGAAGGTTTCATCCCACGGCTGGTTTTTTTCCTCCTCCCCCTGGAACAATGTTTCCTGATATATCCAGATAATTGGAGTACACATGAAAATAAGTCTCCCGGGATGCAAGGCAGGAAACGCCCAGCGAAGTCATTCCAACGCTCTGTGCCACACAAAGTGTAAGATCTACAGCAGAGATGTTGTTGTTGTTTAGTCGTTTAGTCGTGTCCGACTCTTCATGACCACATAGACCAGAGCACGCCAGGCACTCCTGTCCTCCACTGCCTCCCGCAGCTTGGTCAAACTCATGCTGGTAGCTTCAAGAACACTGTCCAACCATCTCGTCCTCTGCCGTCCCCTTCTCCTTGTGTCCTCCATCTTTCCCAACATCAGGGTCTTTTCCAGGGAGTCTTCTCTTCTCATGAGGTGGCCAAAGTATTGGAGTCTCAGCTTCACCATCTGTCCTTCCAGTGAACACTCAGGGCTGATTTCCTTCAGAATGGATAGGTTTGATCTTCTTGCAGTCCATGGGACTCTCAAGAGTCTCCTCCAGCACCATAGTTCAAAAGCATCAATTCTTCGGCGATCAGCCTTCTTTATGGTCCAGCTCTCACTTCCATACATCAATACTGGGAAAACCATAGCTTTTTGCAGGATTACAACTCACATAACCCCTCACTGTACTTAATTGGTCCGATGGGAGCTGTAATCCAACAACATCTTGAGCATGTTAGAGGGTGAGAGGGTTTAATGGCGGCAGGAGGTCAGGGCAGGGTGGGGACGGTCCTTCACAGATACTCCTGTGTCAGGAGCGATCCAGCAGTAAATCATACTGTGCAAGTTGGAGTTAACTCTCTATTAGCAAAAACACAATCTGTACGCGGGTGGTACTGTGGGTTAAACCACAGAGCCTAGGACTTGCCGATCAGAAGGTCGGCGGTTCGAATCCCCACGACGGGGTGAGCTCCCGTTGCTCGGTCCCTGCTCCTGCCGACCTAGCAGTTTGAAAGCACGTCAAAGTGCAAGTATATAAATAGGCACTGCTCCGGCGGGAAGGTAAACAGCGTTTCCGTGCGCTGCTCTGGTTCACCAGAAGTGGCTTAGTCATGCTGGCCACATGACCCGGAAGCTGTCTGTGGACAAACGCCAGCTCCCTCGGCCAGTAAAGTGAGATGAGCGCCACAACCCCGGAGTCGTCCGCAACTGGACCTAATGGTCAGGGGTCCCTTTAGCTTTATTTTCATGTTGACACTTTTTCCTTTGTGGTACCTTGGGTTAAGTACTTAATTCATTCCGGAGGTCCATTCTTAACCTGAAACTGTTCTTAACCTGAAGCACCACTTTAGCTAATGGAGCCTCCTGCTGTTGCCGCGCCGCCGGAGCACGATTTCTGTTCTCATCCTGAAGCAAAGTTCTTAACCCAAGGTACTATTTCTGGGTTAGCGGAGTCTGTAACCTGAAGCGTATGGAACCTGAAGCATATGTAACCCGAGGTACCACTGTAAAGATAAAACTTGCTTCCGTGAAGAATGTCTGCAAGAAGCTTGGGGATTCTATAGGTGCCTTTAAAAGACCGCGGGATGAGGTGGGGGGAGGAGAGGGCATTTTTGTTTTAATAAGGGTTCAAATACCAGTCTTTGCATCACAGGGCCTTTTCACCTGCTGTTTTATTGTTGGTATATTCATAGAATCACAGAATTGTAGAGTTGGAAGGGACAACAAGGATCAAGCCCCTGCAATACAAGAATCTTTTGCCCGCCATGGGGCTTGAAGCTATGACTCTGAGATTATTCTGCAGCATGTTCTTGGCACAATATCAGTGCACCAGCAGCAGATTTATTCCGCTTTAGCTCTGTGATGCCTCTGCGATGATACCACGTTACTGCTGTCTGCAACGGCTATAGTGTAACAAAAGCAGGGTGTCGCAGGACCCCCCCCCGAATCATTCAGTTTGTACAAACTTCACACACACACACACACACACACACACACACACACACACACTACACTTCTGTTATATATTCATAGAAAATCAACCATACATCGGATCTGCACTGTTCCACTTTTATTTTACTCCATGAAGGAAGGACTACAAAATGGGGAAGGTTTGATACAGGCCAGCCATAATCCCTTGAGCATACCAGCACATACACAGAAGGCCCTGCCCAGTTGCTATGCCAACCCTGATGGTCCTAGACAGAAGACCATCAAGATCACAAAGAACTTGCATATGGGAGTGGATTCAGCACGGACTGGAACAAAGGACAATGGTCAGCTCTTCCCTCTGGAGACAGGAAACTGCAAGCTCCCCTTTGCCCTCTGGAAAGTACTCATGGGGAGGGGGGAAAGGAGGGACCAGCCAGGTGACAAGATACTCAGGTTACCTCCACAACTCCTCCCTCAACCCCTCCTTTTTGTGATGTAGTCTTAGGGGTGTAGTTTGGGGGATTAGTAACTAATAAAAGTTGGGGTCTTCTTTTGTTCTGGGCTTCCATTTTGCTTCATCTTGTTGCGGGTGGGAGTCCTGTCGTGACAGTATTCAATAAAGGCCAAGCCTACAGGTTGCTCTTTTGCTCCACGTTATCCTGGTTGGTGTCTTTGTTTTTGTCCAAGGGAGCCCTCGGATTTTTCCGTTAACAAGGGCAAAAACGAACCAGAACATTTCTGATGTTAAAAGTTGTGGATTTCAGCAGGAAGTTATGGGATGTGCACTGACTGGATACAAAGCAGCGTGACCAGTATTGAAAGCAGGACTGCATACAACCACCCCAAACAAGTCTTTGGGGTTTGTCTTTTTTTGTTTCTGTAGTACATCCTTATACATTTTTTTTTAAATCCACATGTACCAAATAAAAATCCCCTCCCTGGAATTTCAAGATTGAAAACGCTTTTGCATGGAATGGCAAACAATTTGCAGGCATTATATTTTGGAATACTGTTTTTCAAATAAAAGATCCTGGGTGGGGAATGAAAGATGGGGAAATGTCATGAAAGGATAGGTCTTGCCACAACAGAAGCTAAAAATCCTTTGTTGGGAAAACTGGGATTAGGTAAGGCAGACAAAGAGAGGAATCAGCTGTTGTGAGCAACAGGAGTGCATGGTTCACAGAACTGGTGAGAAAATCCTCCTCCTTCTGTTTCCTAGAAGTTTCTTCAGGAGTCAGGTTACATCATAGCCAGCCAATCGGGAGCCAATGTGATG
Organism: Podarcis gaigeae; assembly: GCF_964106915.1. Taxonomy (NCBI): domain Eukaryota; kingdom Metazoa; phylum Chordata; class Lepidosauria; order Squamata; family Lacertidae; genus Podarcis; species Podarcis gaigeae. The sequence goes on from NC_139689.1 coordinate 45,926,304, forward strand.
CTCCACAAAGGAATCTTCTTCTGAGACAAGCTGGGCATTGAGACAAGCAAGAGGCAAGGTGAGGGAAACAATCAATACATCAGCCTCTATGGAGCCATCCAGTTTACTTACCCAGGCAAATGGGATGGCTCCACAGAGGCTTACATCATATATTGCATACATCTTTGCCACATTAACTGTGAAACAGACAGACTAAAAAAAATTGCAGGATACAGAGGTTGGTTAGAAAAGTGAATAGACAAACTCTGCTGCCCTGGTTCTCTTAGGACTGTCTCATGAAAATAACTTTGAGCTCAAATGTACCGTATTTTTCGCTCCATAAGGCGCACCTAGTTTTTAGAGGGGGAATTCAAGAAAAAAAAAATATTATTTAAAGGGAGCGCTGAGCAGAGCCTGTATGCACCCCAGGCTCTGCTCAGCGCTCCCTTTCACGAGCCGCATGGAGCGTGTGCGCGGCTCCTGCGGGCTTTTCTACGAGGAGGGAGAAGGGACTGATGCGGCCGCCAAAGGACCCGGATGAGATGGGCAGCCTGGCGCGGCCTATGAATTGCTGAGGAGCCTTGAGAGGAGAGCGAGGGCAACCATAGAGAAAGCGGTTCAGAGAGAGGAGGAGGCAGTGGAGGCGGAGGCGCGGGCAGGTGTTCCAAGGGCTACAAGGGAAGGTCCGCAAGGGCTTCTCCCATAGATTTGTAGTGGTAGACCAACATACATGGTCGGATCTGCAGGTTTACCTCGAGCGCTATTCCCCCCCCCCTTCCTCCTGCCCCGCCTGATGGAACTGAGAGCTGCAGATGGAGCACGAGAGAAAAGATACAGAACTGCAGCAGCATCTTCGTAGCTTGGACTTCGTTTTGCTCAAAAAGTGGTTGCTGCTTGTAGTTATTTCATTGCAGTGTTTCATCGGCTGGTGTCTTGAGAGCAACCTCTGGAAACGAAGGGCTAAAAACCGGTGCTGCTCTCCAAAATTATCTGGTGCCTTTTAACTTCGTATTTCAGCTGGTTGACTAAAATCCCTTATTTTGGCTGCTGATCCCTTATTTTCGAGGCTGCTGGTCCCTTATTTTCAAATCTGTAAGTTGACAGCTATGGCTCCATGCCCTCCTTGAGTGCTTTGGCCTGGCTGAACTGTGTCCTTGAACCGTGATAACGCCTCTTGCGTGCATGGAGAGAGGGAGGAGATGCATGTCTGACATTTGCAAGGCTGCAGTGCATCCAATTGCGCAAGGCGTTGAGACGCGCCCTTTGCTCCTCCCCCTTTTCCTTGGAAAAGTTGTCCATGAGGTAATGTGGGCCTTGGATTGGAAAAAAGTTCTCCACCCCTGGCCTTGTTCCCCAAAGTCCTGACTCAGGTTTGGTTCTAGAGATGAAAGATTTGCATACAATGAAATGGCAAGGATCCCCAGAGATGTCTCTGTTTTGTGATGGAATTATAAGCCGGTGACTCGTTTGTCTAGCCAGGTAATAACTGTAATTAGTGCAAGAGGTAACAAGGCGGACCTTAGGTATTAGATATTTCATGAGCATGAAGGACATTTTATGGGGAGACAATTATGAAGAAAATGTGGGCTCCCTGGAAGGAATTCTGGGTTAGACATGATAGGCTCTAAAACTATCCTGAATGTTGTTATTCTGTTCTTCAACCAAGAGGTTTTCAGAATGAGTGGCTAATAGGAATGCAAAACAGCAAAGGAACAATAAGATCATTAATTAAGAACAACTAGAGCAGTGTTATTTTTTACTGTTGTTAGCCGCTCTGAGCCCGGCTTTGGCTGGGGAGGATGGGATATAAATTTATTATTATTATTATTATTATTATTATTATTATTATTATTATTTAATTAAGATTGATGGAAGAAATCAACAATCAGATATGCAGATGGCACAACCTTGATGGCAGAAAGTGAGGAGGAATTAAAGAACCTTTTAATGAGGGTGAAAGAGGAGAGCGCAAAATATGGTCTGAAGCTCAACATCAAAAAAAACGAAGATCATGGCCACTGGTCCCATCACCTCCTGGCAAATAGAAGGGGAAGAAATGGAGGCAGTGAAAGATTTTACTTTCTTGGGCTCCATGATCACTGCAGATGGTGACAGCAGCAACAAATTTAAAAGACGCCTGCTTCTTGGGAGAAAAGCAATGACAAACCTAGACAGCATCTTAAAAAGCAGAGACATCACCTTGCCAACAAAGGTCCGTATAGTAAAAGCCATGGTTTTCCCAGTAGTGATGTATGGAAGTGAGAGCTGGACCATCAAGAAGGCTGATCGCTGAAGAACTGATGCTTTTGAATTATGGTGCTGGAGGAGACTCTTGAGAGTCCCATGGACTGCATGCAAGAAGATCAAACCTCTCCATTCTGAAGGAAATCAGCCCTGAGTGCTCACTGGAAGGACAGATCCTGAAGCTGAGGCTCCAATACTTTGGCCACCTCATGAGAAGAGAAGACTCCCTGGAAAAGACCCTGATGTTGGGAAAGATGGAGGGCGCAAGGAGAAGGGGACGGCAGAGGACGAGATGGTTGGACAGTGTTCTCGAAGCTACCAGCATGAGTTTGACCAAACTGCGGGAGGCAGTGGAAGACAGGAGAGCCTGGCGTGCTCTGGTCCATGGGGTTATGAAGTCGGACACGACTAAACAACTAAACAACAACAACAATGCAATAACAACAGCCTAAAAACATAGAATTTCAAAGAGAGTCTTTTCAGTGTTTTGGCAACGTCATTTTCAAGGAAATGACATCCTAGTGAAACAGAGGGTGCACATCCTCTTTTTTCTGGTGAGGGAAATCTGAGAGAGGCTAGATCTCAGTGAGGAGGATTTCCCTCCCTGCTGTCAAAAGACTTGTGCTTCACATTCACTACCACCCAAAGGATTAAGTAAGACCAAGGGCTAAACGTTTCTGGTTGGCTAGCACACCTTCCCTCACCAATTGTTCTCAGACTGCAAAACTTTCTTCAATTCCCAGAAGCTACTCCCCTTGGCACGACTTCCTCAATTATACTATGGGCAAAGACTCAGTTCCTAGAAGTCTGCTGAGCTGAGTACAAAAATCCCGCATCGTGTAAGGCCTTTCTCTCATCCTCTTTTCTCTGGTGAGCATGAATGCAAGCAGGTTTTTATAATGATTTCTAGAAAGCCCATATCAAGCAGATCTGGTGTCTGGATGGCATAGGTATAATTCAGAAATCAAAAGCACCCATGGGGGATAAAAGATGTTTGATGGTTTGGCATCTGTGAAAGACGTAACTAAAGATGATGCAATAATGTAACTTCACACCTGAACTTGTTCCCTATGATGGTTCACAAAGGAGATCCTAACTGTTGTGACGTGGGGTTTGTGATTTCAGCTCTCTTGACATAATATGCTGGAGACAGTTCTCTAGTAACACTTCTTTATTAAAGCAAACAAGACTGAGACTTGAGGAGGGGAGAGCTACATTTATAGGGACAGGGAACAAGCTAGAAAGGATACATTTTGGAGGGAACAATCTCAGGCAATCACAGTCCTGCCTTTTGGAGGAAACCAGTAAGACAGAGGATCCAAATACAGCAGCTTAAATGAACCAATAGTAGCTGTACCCTCTGGAACCAAAAGGCAGTTACTTTACCCTAATGCAATACAGACAATAATAATACAGATATAAAATCCTTTGACTCAATACACAACACTAACAATCCGTCTAAATCACAGGGGTCAGCAACCTTTTTCAGCCGTGGGCTGTTCCACTGTCCCTCAGACTATGTGGTGGGCCGGACAATTTTTTTTTTTTTTGGGGGGGATGAACGAATTCCTATGCCTTACAAATAACCCAGAGATGCATTTTAAATAAAAGCACACATTCTACCCATGTAAAAAACACCATGCAGGCCCCACAAATAACCCAGAGATGCATTTTAAATAAAAGCACACATTCTACTCATGTAAAAACACACTGATTCCTGGACTGCCCACGAGCTGGATTTAGAAGGCCATTGGGCCGCATCTGGCCCACGGGCCTTAGGTTGCCTACCCCTGGTCTAAAAGCAAACTCTGGAAGTATTTGGGCTTTCCTGGAGAAAGCAGAGGACCAAAAGAGAGAAAAGAGGAAAGAATGGATGAACCCTGTGTCAAGAGAAATTGAGGCCATTGATAAATAAGAGGTAGGTATCAGCAAGTTTAGGTGAACCCCAACATTTGCAGAAGTACAATTTAAATAGAACTTAAGGGAACATCCCCCCAAACACAGCCTAATGAAGACCAGGCATGCTTAGTCCTCAGGGAATGTTGAAAATAAACAAATGAGGGTGGAGGAATGCAATGGAGTAGCCTGAAGCAGGGCATAACCAGTTGCCTGAAACCCTGAACAAAAGTATGTGAGGACACGCTGCAACATTTTGTTGCAGGTCCCACTTGTTGCCTTGAATCACGCTGTCAGGGACTCAAGAGCGGGAGCACAGGGAAGGGAGAAGATGGAGAGCGAGGGGGAGCAATCCGAGGGCAGCGTAGGAGAAGATGACAGTAGCCCGAGAGATTCCATGAGCCTCTCCAGCGAATCGGAAGATTCACAGAAGGGGGCGCCGGTGGCCAGGGCAAGGGGGGGCCCAAGGGGGACAATCCAGAAACAAGGGGCCAGCGGGGACTCCCAGAGCAGCAGTTGGAGATCAGGACCAGCTTCCCCACCAGAGCGTAGTGGGGGGGAGGAGTCCCAGGTATCGGGGCCAGCGTATTCACCACCAGGGAGAGAAGATGAGTCAGGGTTGACCACGCCTACATCGGAGAGTCAGGCAACGGAGGGGAGGTCACGTCCAGCCAGCTTCCAGAAGGAAGGAAGCAGTGATAGAAGCAGTGTAACGGTCAGGAGGAGGATCACGAGGTTGGCGCGAGAGCCAAGTTCAAATGTACAGGGGCGCGGGACAGCAGAGAACGAGGATTGGGAACCAGGTCCTAAAGCCCGCAGGAGGCAGGGGGAGGAGTCAGGCGACTCAGCGTCAGAAGAGTCCAGAATGGTGAATGCCCCAGCGGGCAGGAGGACTCAGAGGAGGAGAGAGGAGAGGAAGAGGTGGAGCAGGGCTAGGATCTTAAACTGGTGTCAGAGGGGAGGAGATTCAGACGGAGCTTCGTCGGTCTAGGGTTTAAGACGTAGAGCTGCGCGCTGCGGCTTTGAAATGGAAACTGAACTTCAAATAAAGACTTTTGTACATAACGACAACCTGGCGTTGGTCCTCTGTGAGCTGGGACCTAGGGGCAGCTCTGACAGTAAGCTCCGTCTCCCAAAAACCTTCGCAGCGTGAGTGGACGCAGCGAGGGGCGAAGCTTTGTGCTTTGCGAGCTCACGAAGATCGGAAAGGATGAGTACCGATGAAAGAATGGCAGCCTTGCAAGAAGCAGTCACAAGGCTTAACATGGAAATAGCAGCATCCAGAAAGAAAGAGGATGAAGCAGCCGCTGCCTGCCGGGATCTGCAAACCAGGTTGGAAATGTTGACCAAACAGGGGCTGCCGGGTGCCAGACCAGAGGGGATTGGTCTAGGAAAGAGGGGAGGCAGCCTCGTGTCTCATTTCGATGGGAGCCTGCAGCAGTATCCTAACTTCAGAGCAGACGTAGTTTTCGCGCTCAAGTTGCTGCAGAAGGACTTTAGAGATGAGGAGGAGAAAGTGGGCTTCATACTGACTCATCTCCATGGGGAAGCTAAAGCGTGGCTGCGCAATCTGTGGCGCGATAATGACCCAGCCCTCAGAAATGCGGATGCCTTTATTAAAGTGATGGACGCTTGTTTTTTATCAGCGGTAGATGTAGATGTGGCCAGAACGCCTTTTCCATCGTTAGGTCCATGGAATGGGATCTCAGTGTGACTAGGAGACTTCATGTCCTCCATGCAAAACAAAAATCGCTGCCCATCACTGGCAACTCTTCCGCACAAATGTGTCATATAGCAGGGGTCAGCAAACTTTTTCAGCAGGGGGCCGGTCCACTGTCCCTCAGACCTTGTGGGGGGCCAGACTATATTTTGAAAGAAAAAAAAAAAAGAATTCCTATGCCCCACAAATAACCCAGATATGCATTTTAAATAAAAGGACACATTCCACTCATGTAAAAACATGCTGATTCCCGGACCGTCTGCGGGCCGGATTGAGAAGGCGATTGTGCCAGCCCAGAAATGGAAACAAGAAGAAATTCTGACAAAAGAAGAATGGCAGACAAAATTAATGGACTATGCAGAATTGGACAAAATGACAGGAAAGATTCGAAACCTGCGGGACCAGAGATTTACAGAAGATTGGAAGAAGTATATGAATTATTTGAAGAGCAACTGTAATCAACAAATTACGCTAGTAGGACTACGAGAAGTTTTGTAAGGAGAAATATACGAAGTGTTACAAAGTAGAAAAAGATAGAGATATTGGTTATGAGTTTGAAATGTAATAGGGAAGATAAGAAATGCATACTGAGAGATTATATTGGGAAATTTTCAGACAGGATTGATGGAAGTCAAAAATTTGAATAAGATGTATGTTATTGACTGTTGAAAATGATATGTTAAAAAAACTAATTAAAAATTATATATATAAAAAAGAGAGAAGGCGATTGGGCCGGATCCAGTCCCTGGGCCTTAGTTTGCCTACCCATGTCATACAGCATTGAGAACTGGCTTATATAAATAGACATTGAATCCATTTTATATTATTTGTCCACTGACCCACTGCCTTGCGGGACATCTTCCAGAGAAGAAAAAGCTAAACCCTACACAAATCCAGAGTGGAGTCCCTAAGATGGTTGGATGGCATCTTGTACGCCTCCTTCCAGCAACTCCTGCAGGCAAGCTAGTGCCAAACGTATCTCTCTGCTTTCCTTTGAACCACATCAGTGAGGCAGAGAGGGCAGCCCAGCCCAAGCTTGCGCCCTGAAGAAGAAGAGAAGAGTTTGGATTTGATATCCTGCTTTATCACTACCCGAAGGAGTCTCAAAGCGGCTAACATTCTCCTTTCCCTTCCTCCCCCACAACAAACACTCTGTGAGGTGAGTGGGGCTGAGAGACTTCAGAGAAGTGTGACTGGCCCAAGGTCACCCAGCAGCTGCATCTGGAGGAGCGGAGACACGAACCCGGTTCCCCAGATTACGAGTCCACTGCTCTTAACCACTACACCACACTGGCTCTGCAAGGATGAGTTATGATACGAGAGACGGAGGGCGTGGGACTTTACTTGGAACAATGCTATTACTGGAATGGAAAAGCACTTCTCAAAGCCTCTCTCTGGGAATACTGAATAAGAACTCTTCTTGTTATCTACTTCTTGGCTGCCCACTGTGAGAAGGACTGGATTCTCTGAAGCCTGACAGTTCCTTGGATTCAGCTAAAATGTTGCACCACTTTTCCCTGACAGAGGACAGAGTGGCCGGGGCAACCCAGCCAGATGGTTGGGGTATAACTAAAAAAAATTATCATTATTATTATCATTAAAAACCACTGGGTCTTTACCAGGTTCTGGCTGAGCGTTCTGCACAGGCTGTTGTGCCTGATCTTCTGACAGCTGTCTCAGCTTCTTGGTGTGAATCTGGTGTGAATCCGGTTCACCAGATTACGAGTCTCGCTCTTAACCACTACACCACACTGGGGAGGTTCCTTCAGTGCTGCTAATGCATCAGTTTGACTTCACCCCAGGAGATACACTCCATTATCTCTCGAGACAGACAGATGCCAACAACAACAATGCGATCTTAGTTTCACTTGTCAATGCTATCTAATTAAGTTTCTTCCGTTTACTGATGCAAGCCCTTTGTAATATGACTGGGGATGTCTTCTTGATAATCCCTTTCACTGTTTATTCAGCAAGTGCCGGTTGAGGCCAGAACATCTGGCGGGATCCAGCTAAAAGGGTGTTATAGAGTCAAGGACAAAAGTGCCGCTGTGAGATGTGCTGCTCTGTGCAGTTGATAAAGAGAAAAAGAACAACAACACACCCAGACCCTGAGAACCTGATTGAAATGTGAGTTGTGACCCGACTGACATTTGCTCTGATTCAGTGGCAGACAGTGGCATAGTGGTTGCCAGCTCTCCAAGCCACACATAGGGAGGGGAGGGCAGGAAATGGATGGAGTATGCCTGCACATTCAATTGTGTGGCGAATTCCCGTCTCCCACCAGTAGAAATAAAGACACAGGACACAATACTTTAGGTTAACGGGCTAAAATTGGCCACAACTTTATTGGTTACAGGTAAGAGCGGTATTGGCTTAGGCATTGGTCCTTTCAGACTATCTGGCTTCAGCCTGTTTGCTTGAAAACCGGAAAGGGTTAACACCACCAGGGGGAGCCCTGCGGATGCACATCAACTAGGTACTCCCCTGGGGTCACCGCTTGGGGGTGCACTTTAGCTTTCGGACGAGGCAACGCCCCCCCCGGAATCCTTTACTGGACTACCCTTCAAATTTTGGGGAGGTGATGGCACTCCCCCCCAACACATCTACATAACAATACCCCTACCAATGCCTAACCACCAAAACCAAAAGACTTGCTACGAGGTAGGCGAAAAACCCTAATGGCCGGTGCCAATTTGCCAAGTGGAAAAAAATCCTACCAGGCCCCTTAATGGCGACCAACCGAAGTCCATAGCAAGGTCAGAAGTGGGACCTTAGAGGGTGGGTAGGTGGGAAACCAGATCAGCTGCGTGGACCAAAGTGGGAGATCCCACTTTGAGGATTCCCCTAATTGTGCAGGGCTGGTAACCAGCCTCCGTGCGCGGGTTGGGGCGTGAAGCCCGCAACACGACCTCCTCCTTATTTCGGAAGTGGCTCTGTCTAACAGCGTCCACATCACCCAGGAGATCACAATCACAGAGATAATAAAAGAATGGTCATTCCCCTACGGGACTGCCTCTCCTGGTATGTTCCATAGAGGACCTTACGGTCTTCAAACAAAAACATCTTGGAGGTCCCAGGCCATAGGGAGGTTAGGCTGGCCTCAGCCAGAGCCAGGGCTTTTTCAGCTGTGGCCCCAATCTGGTGGCATGCTCTGTCACAAGAGACTAGGGCCCTGCGGAACTTGACATCTTTCTACAGGGCCTGCAAGACAGAGCTGTTCCACCAGGCCTTTGGCCAAGGCACAGTCTGACCCCCCTCCTTTGGTAATCCTCACAGAACTCTAGCCCAATGGTTGCCTTTGATTTGAATTGATTTTATAATAAATTGATTTTAGAATGCTGAATTATTTTACTGTTGTTCTCCGCTCTGAGCCCGGCTTTGGCTAGGGAGGGCGGGATATAAATAAAATTTTATTATTATTATTTATTATTGTCTGGAAAGGTCACTTCCTGGTTCGCATGGAGAAGGCAATTTTAATGGAGACCGGTGACGGAAGCAAGCAGCTGTATTGAGGCAGTACCAGGTATTGAATTTCTCCACCCCTAACAATTTTGCGCCTGGAGCAACCACTCCCTTGCCCCCCATGCTACACCACTGGCGGTAAAGATTGGGTTTCCCTGGGGGAAAGTGGAGGGACAAACAGAAGCCTGGATGATACCTTAATTAATAATGTCCCTGTATTTACAGGGCCGGGTGTTTGATGGGAAAGTGGGGAATTGGTCTATGGAAGATTGGAGGGGAAGAAAGGTACCACCTCTACAATAAAATAAGAGCCTACTGGATCAGTCCAATGGCCCATCTAGTCTAGCATCCTGTTCTCACAGTGGCCAACTGCTAACCAAAGAGTGGCAGCGGTCCACCACCTTTGTTGTTGTTGTTTATTTGTTTAGTCGTGTCTGACTCTTCATGACCCCATGGACCAGAACACGCCAGGCACTCCTGTCTTCCACTGCCTCCCGCAGTTTGGTCATCCTTATGCTGGTAGCTTTGAGAACACTTTCCAACCATCTCATCCTCTGTCATCCCCTTCTCCTTGTGCCCTCTATCTTTCCCCACATCAGGGTCTTTTCCAGGGAATCTTGAGGTGGCCAAAGTATTGGAGCCTCAGCTTCAGGATCTGTCCTTCCAGTGAGCACTCAGGGCTGATTTCCTTCAGAATGGATCGGTTTGATCTTCTTGCAGTCCATGGGACTCTCAAGAGTCTCTTCCAGAACTATAGTTCAAAAGCATCCATTCTTCAGCAATCAGCCTTCTTTATGGTCCAGCTCTCACTTCCATACATCACTACTGGGAAAACCATAGCTTTAACTATACGGACCTTTGCCGTTCGTGTACAGCTGTGCATTGACGTGCCAGCAGACAGTGCTTCGAACTTTTGTGCCAAAGCAACAATGACTTCTTAAAAAAGGCAAAGGGCAGCTGAGGACCAGCAGCAGGGGGCCCACACTTCAGAAAAGGGAACGTCAGAGGTGTGAGCAGCTCGGGCAAGAAGGGAGCAGAAAAATGTGAAGTAATACGTCACCCGCCATGCCACTGCCTGCGTCACAGAGCACTCCACCGAAGGGAAGACAATAGAGCTACGCCACAGAGCCAAGGGTTGTGCTACAATCCCATTGGAATCCCAAACAGCCACCTCTCCACCCCTCAAAAAGGAGTGTTTGGCAAATACCAAAGTTAATTGGATTGAAGTCAGGGTTTGCAAATACGATTGAGAATTATGAACTTAGTAGATTTGACTCCCGAACCAAATGATTTTGGATTTTGGCGACATTACTAGCCATCATTTGTTATAAGCTGTTCAGGGTTGCTCCCCCCCCCCCCCAAGAAAGTAATGAAGCAATATAGTCAATTAATTAAAATACTACAGAGGATTGGTTAAAGGCAAGCCTCTAATAATATACCCCAGACAGGGATGGATATTTATTTTGAGAAACTTTCAGGATTTCCACATTTTCAGATTTTTCAGTACAGTGGTACCTCTATTTGTGAACAGGATCCGTTCCAGAGGTCTGGCTGGATCCCGAGGTTTCCTTAACCCGAGGATCACTGCTGTGCGCATGCGTGCAGCGGTAGATTGCTTCTGTGCATGCGCGCGCGATGAAACCTGGTCCGATACCTCCGGGTTTGCCGCTTTCGTTACATGAAGTTTACATAACCAGAGGGTTACGTAAGCCGAGGTGCTACTGTAACTGCCTTTATGATTTTAATATTTAAATCTACTGCGCCTCATACATTTCTAGAAGTAAAGATTCTAACAATTTAAAGTGTGTCAAATACCTACTCAGAAGTGAGTCCCATTGATTTAAATGGACCTGGCCCATAGCTAATTGTGCATCCTAGGATTGCTGGATCCACTCTTGGTCTCGCCCCTAAATCTGCAGGAGCCTGTCTTCAAATGCAGGAAAAGTCCTTAACTCATGGAAGGGCTTGAACCCCATCGGCTACCCTCACCTAGTTTAGCCAGCCAGTCCAAACTGTTCCCAGGGTGTGGCCGCTGTCGCATGCTGACAGCTTATAGGAGCCACAGGTGAGAGCTGAGTGCAGGGTGGGGACCAAAGATGGAAAAACTACTCCATAAGGAGCACAATGTATTTCCGATCAGAGGCATTGCCCCTCGGCTAATACCCCATGCACCCTAGTCGTTATGACTATGTATCTTATATAACAACAACAACAACAACAACAACAACAACAACAATTTATTATTTATACCCCACCCATCTGGCTAGGTTTCCCCAGCCACTCTGGGCTACTCTCAACATAATAATAATAATAATAATAATAATAATAATGTGATAAAACATCAAACATTAAAAACTTCTCTACTACTCTCAACAGAATAATAATAATAATAATAATAATAATAATAATAATAATAATAAAGTGATAAAACATCAATCATTAAAAACTTCTCTAAACAGGGCTGCCTTCAGATATCTTCTAAAAGTCAGATACAGTGGTACCTTGGGTTAAGTACTTAATACGTTCCAGAGGTCTGTTCTTAACCAGAAACTGTTCTTAATCTGAAGCACCACTTTAGCTAATGGGGCCTCCTACTGCCGCCGCGCCTCCAGAACACGATTTCTGTTCTCATCCTGAAGCAAAGTTCTTAACCTGAAGCACTATTTCTGGGTTAGTGGAGTCTGTAACCTGAAGCGTATGTAACCTGAAGCGCATGTAACCCGAGGTACCACTGTAGTTGTTTCTTTCCTTGACATCTTATGGGAGGGCGTTCCACGGGGCAGGCGCCACTACCGAGAAGGCTCTCTGCCTGGTTCCCTGTAACCTCACTTCTCACAGGGAGGGAACCGCCAGAAAGCCCTGGGAGATCGACCTCAGGGCACAACGATAGGGGTGGAGACGCTCCTTCAGGTATACTGGGCTGAGGCTGTTTAGGGCTTTAAAGGTCAGCACCAACACTTTGAATTGTGCTCAGAAACGTACTGGGAGCCAATGTAGGTCTTTCAAGACCGGTGTTATATGGTCTCTGCGGCCACTCCCAGTCACCAGTCAAGCTGCTGCATTCTGGATTAGTTTTAGTTTCTGGGTCACCTTCAAAGGTAGCCCCACATAGAGCGCATTGCAGTAGTCCAAGCGGGAGATAACCAGAGCATGCACCACTCTGGCGAGACAGTCCGTGGGCAGATAGGGCCTCAGCCTGCGTACCAGATGGAGCTGGTAGACAGCTGCCCTGGACACAGAATTAACCTGCTCCTGGTCCTTCAGGGGCACAGTTACCCCACTCAGGACCAGCGAAAATGAGTCGCTATGGAAGAACAGTGGGAGAGGACTCTTGCCCTGCTTGCGGGTTTCGGGTTGTTCTAGGTAAGCCTTTGCTCTGATCCTGCAGATCTCTTCTTATGACCCTCCCAACACAAAGAAGAACTTCAAAGGGAACCACTTTGGGCAGCAGCGGAAAGGGTTAAATTTCCACCCCTGCCTGCTGTGATCCTAGTAATTATCAGCCCACCTTTCCCTGAGGCTGCTATTTGCATTAAAAAAAACCAAACACCAAGCAGGTTAAGTACAAAGAGGCATTTAACAGTTGCATCTAATTTAGCCCTAAAGCTGTGTGTCTATACACTCTACCCAGAAGGAAGTTGACAGTTCAGTATCAAGTGGAAAAGCACTTGGAGGAAGTGTAGCCATCTTGGATGTATGAAGAGGTTGGCAAAGGGGGTGTGGAAAGTCATTTGAGTCCATGGGAAGCGATAGCATGAGTCACTGAGGGTGGGAAGTTTGTTCTGGGTGGTTTGTGAAGATGAGCGAGGGGAGGCAGAGGTGGACTTATTTATGGTGTGGACTGTTTGCCGCACTTTCTTTTTGCAGCTGTCAATGAGGTGCAGCAGCAATGGCCAGGCTTCAAAGTGGGGGGCGGGGGGGGGGTGAGAAAGCTTTGGGGAACTGCTGTTACATGACTCCACACAGGGCCGGATTTAGGTTTGATGAGGCCCTAAGCTACTGAAGTATTGGGGCCCTTTATATGTCCAGCTGTCCTTTGTCAACAACAAATTGTCACTGGTTTTTTGCGTTGAATATATGCTATATGGATGCGGGTGGCGCTGTGGTCTAAACCACTGAGCCTCTTGGGCTTGCCTATCAGAAGGTTGGCGGTTCGAATCCCCGCGACGGGGTGAGCTCCCGTTGCTCGGTCCCAGCTCTGGCCAACCTAACAGTTCGAAAGTACACCTAAAAGTACAAGTAGATAAATAGGTACCGCTCCGGCGGGAAGGTAAACGGTGTTTCCGTGCCCTGTTTTGGTTTGCCAGAAGCAGCTTAGTCATGCTGGTCACATGAACCGGAAGCTGTCTGCGGACAAACGCTGGCTCCCTCGGCCAGTAAAGCGAGATGAGCGCCGCAACCCCAGAGTTGTCTGTGACTGGGCTTAACTGTCAGGGGTCCTTTACCTTTAATTTATGGACCTAGTAGGTATCTAAAGCCATTTGCACATAACAAAATACGCATTTTATCAAAGTAATTGTTGAACTGAAATACAATTAAGAAGAAGTCTATTAACAGTGAAATACAATTAAGAAGGGTGGCGTTGTGGGTTAAACCACAGAGCCTAGGGCTTGCCAATCAGAAGGTCGGCGGTTCGAATCCCCACGACAGGGTAAGCTCCTATTGCTCGGTCCCTGCTCCTGCCAACCGAGCGGTTCAAAAGCATGTCAAAGTGCAAGTAGATAAATAGGTACTGCTCCGGCGGGAAGGTAAACGATGTTTCTATGCGCTGCTCTGGTTCGCCAGAAGCAGCTTAGTCATGCTGGCCACATGACCCGGAAGCTGTACGCTGGCTCACTCGGCCAATAAAGCGAGATGAGCGCCGCAACCCCAGAGTCAGCCATGACTGGACCTAATGGTCAGTGGTCCCTTTACCTTTACCTTACAATTAAGAAGAAGTCTATTAATAGTGAAATAATTATTAAGCTCCAACTTAAAATGATTTTTTATTCATAACAAACTGAATAATGCAAACACATTGGCATTTGGCAATAACAAAAGTTCCTTTAGAAACACAATTTGCAAAGACTCATAATATTTTTGGGGGGCCCCAAGAGAGTGGGGCCCTAAGCTATAGCTTGTTTAGCTTATACGTAAATATGGCACTGAGTCCCCACACCACATGGGCGCCCTTTAAAATTCATACATCCGACCCATCCTGCAATGCAATTCTCCAGCCACCAGATGTGTGCAAAAATGCGCAGGCCGAGCTAGAGTACGCACAAAACGCATATATCGGTGAAGAAATAAATGAAAAATGCACTTTGCAAAAGGAAAATATGCTTTGCAAAAATGTGTACTTTGGGCAACATTGCATACAAAAAATGTGTGCTCTCTGAGTAATTTGCAGTAAAAGCCTGATGCATTTTCATGAGGAAATAATAATAATAATAATAGCAAACTGATGTGGAAATGTGGAGAAGGGAATTGGTTTGGAAAATCAATCAAAATTGACAGTTTCACACATCGCTAGGCCCAAGTGCCCAGCTCAGAATTGTTCAAAGTGAATTGTTGAGGAAAGATGGTGGGGTTGTACATGCATGCACAGTTTTCAGCAACTAATTTCTGGGTGGTTTTTCCCCATTTGGGGGGCCTTATTTTGAAGGACCTCCACTTCTGCGGAACCTCTTTATTTCTAGGTGTTCTCCAAGATGATAGGCACGGTACCACTGTAGCTCAATATTAGAGGGAACGATGGTGAGAATTCCCATATTTTCTCTCTATAAGACGCATCAGACCACAAGACGCACCTAGTTTTGGGAGGAGGAAAACAAGAAAAAAAATATTCTGAATCTCAGAAGCCAGAACAGCAAGAGGGATCGCTGTGCAGTGAAAGCAGCAATCCCTCTTGCTGTTCTGGCTTCTGGGATAGCTGCGCAACCTGCATTCGCTCCATAAGACGCACACACATTTCCCCTTACTTTTTAGGAGGGGAAAAGTGAGTCTTATAGAGCAAAAAATAGGGTAAATGTTGATTCTGATTACCTGGCAATGATGTATCTAAAATAACCTTGGATGCATGCATTCAGAATGAAGAGAAGTTAGATATTTGCTTTCCTTAAATAATCCTTTTGTTGGCTCAAAGCACTAAATGCAACTGTTACAACAGAACACCTCGACAAGCTTTTTTAGGCTGCTTATTAGAGGAATCTGAGAACAAAAGGAGTGCTCGCAAGAACAGCCTGTTCAAAATGTTGTAATGGAAGCAGCACCCAAGAAGGGAAAGGGCGATTATATGATTTACCTGGGGAAAGAACAAATATAAGACATGAATCAAGCTGGAATGAGGAATGTGAGTGGCGTTGGCAACCAAACATGTAACTATGTACTCGCACAGGAAAATAAAGCCATCATTTCTTCAGAAGAAAAGGTCTGCGCTGAGCTTGAGTGATGGAGATGAGATCAAAAGGATTAAGGCTGAAACCTATACACGCCTACTTGGGAGTAAGTAGTGTTGTTGAACTTAATGAGGCTGTATGAGGAATGAGAATCCAGGCAGCAGATGAAACTTCATATTAATATGCAAACAAAGCAGGTGGTGGAAAATCACTTGCAAGGCTTCAGGTGCTTCCAGACTAGGGCTGGGCGATATCTGGTTTTCAACATCGCAATACAGCACCAGCTAAACATTGCGATAGAACGATATCTCACAATGTCTGAAATAAGGATGGAGCTACAATGGTACCTCAGGTTACATATGCTTCAGGTTACATATGCTTCAGGTTACAGACTCTGCTAACCCAGAAATATTACCTCGGGTTAAGAACTTTGCTTCAGGATGAGAACAGAAATCGTGCTCCGGCGGCACGATGGCAGCGGGAGGCCCCATTAGCTAAAGCGGTACCTCAGGTTAAGAACAGTTTCAAGTTAAGTACGGACCTCCGGAACGAATTAAATACTTAACCCAAGGTACCACTGTACTGTGATTTTTGCATAGTACACACATCATGATTCGTGATATATTGCTGGGTCAAAACAGATCTCTGGTTGGCAGGGGGCAGAGGGCATAGGAGCCAACTCCTAGGGGCTGATGTTCATTTGTCCGCTCCAATAAAATATTTGAGGGGCCCATCTCCTGCCAAAGTTGATGTGCATTGCTATTCAAATGGGGTGTGTTCCCTGTGTCTTGTGATCAGTTATGTGGGGCATCCCCAATACAGTGGGGCTCCGCAAGACGAATGCCTCGCAAAACGAAAAACGCGCAAGACGAAAGGGTTTTTCGGTTTTTGCGTCGCTTCGCTAGACGATTTTCCCTATGGGCTTGCTTCGTAAGACGAAACGTCTTGTGAGTTCTTGCGAGTTTGTTTCCTTTTTCTTAAAGCCGCTAAGCCGTTAATAGCCGCTAAGCCGCTAATAGCCATGCTTTGCAAGACGAAAAAACCGCAAGACGAAGAGACTCGCGGAACGGATTAATTTCATCGTGCGAGGCACCACTGTATTTTATTCAAGTTGGCACTCCTGGCAGAGTGGGAGGCTTATCTTTTATTAGCTAATTCCTTTGGGAAGATGGCTGCTTTATATAACCTTCATGTGTAAATACATTTGTGTATATAGGTGTGTGTCTTTGTCTTATCTACTTGCACCCAGCAACCACCTGCATTGTTAATCACGTTTAATTATACGCCTTGTTTCCATAATTAAATTGCATTCAAAGGCATTAATAGGCTGAATAAAGCAACAGTCATAGAATCACAGAATTGTAGAGTAGGAAGGGACCATGAGGGGACCATAGTTTTATTTATTTATTAGCAATTTATTGATTTTCCAAAGATAACAAAAAACAATACAAACAACAATACAAAAACAAAACAAATTGACTTCCCTCTAGTCCCTTCCTTGATTCCATTATTTATCAACGTACTGCGTGTCCATTGCTCAGTTTAAAATCTTATTTAAATTACTTATTATCAATTCATAACAAAATTACAAGTAATTCTAAAACCCTGCTAATGTATTAACCTGTGTACAATGCTTCTGTATATATGCAATAAACATCTTCTATTCTTCCTTAAATTTGTTGGTGTCTCTTCCTCTTAATTTCATTGTCAGTTTTGCCATTTCAGCATATTCCATTAGTTTAATTTTCCAATCTTCTTTCTCTGGGACACCTTCTTCTTTCCAATATTGTGCTAATAATGTCCGTGCAGCCGTGGTTGCATACATACATAAATTCTTTTGTGCTTTTGTTAGATCCACTCCTATAATACCTAATAGGAAAGCTTCTGGTTTTTAAACAAAGGTTATTTTAAACATCTTTTTCATTTCATTATAAATCATTTCCCAATATTTCTTTACAATTTTACAATCCCACCACATATGGAAAAATGTCCCTTCCGTAATTTTAAATTTCCAACAGTTAAATAACACAATAGTTTAATACAACACTCACTCATTCAGTAAAAAATTGAACAGTACCAATGCTAAAGCAATACACAATATAACTACATTTCAAAAGGCTGATGATTGTGTTGACTGTAATTGTCTGAAGTATACATTAAATAATTTTGGATTCAGCTCTCATCTTGTTTGATGGAACAAAACAAAAAAAATTCCTTCCAGTAGCACCTTAAAGACCAACTAAGTCAGTTCTTGGTATGAGCTTTCGTGTGCATGCACACTTCTTCAGATACACTGAAACAGAAGTTTCCAGACCCTTCTATATAGTGAGAAGGTGGGGAGGGGTATTACTCAGAAGGGTGGTGGGAATGGGTGATTGGCAGATAGCTGTGATGAGCCTGTTGACGACTCTTAACGACTGCAATAGGTCTTACAGGAAGAAGCAAGGGGTGAAAAGGTGAAAAATGGCTTTGTCATGTATAATGAGATAAGAATCCAAGGTCTTTGTTCAGGCCAGGTTTCTCCCTTTTCACCCCTTGCTTCTTCCTGTAAGACCTATTGCAGTCGTTAAGAGTCGTCAACAGGCTCATCACAGCTATCTGCCAATCACTCATTCCCACCACCCTTCTGAGTAATACCCCTCCCCACCTTCTCACTATATAGAAGGGTCTGGAAACTTCTGTTTCAGTATATCTGAAGAAGTGTGCATGCACACGAAAGCTCATACCAAGAACTGACTTAGTTGGTCTTTAAGGTGCTACTGGAAGGAAATTTTTTTGTTTTGACTATGGCAGACCAACACGGCTACCTATCTGTAACTTGTTTGATGGGTTAATCTGATATATACAAAGCCACAAACTCTACACATGCTAAATGATAGTTCCTTTGGGAACGGTGGAAGTTGTAGTCTGGGAACCTAAAGCTGAATAACACATTTAGAGGTACTAGGCAAGGATGTCCCTTCCCCTTAACTTACACATAGAACCGTTGCAATAGCAATTAGGGAAAACAGGATTACAGTTGTAATCCTATAACCTATTTATTGGGAATAAACTCTGTGAAACTCAGTGGGACATAATTCTGAATATACATCCATAAGATTGTGCAGTTAAGGAGTTATGTACAAGTATGTGATGGTAGGGATGTGGATGGCGCTGTGGGTTAAACCGCAAGAGCCTAGGACTTGCCGATCAGAAGGTTGGCGGTTCGAATCCCCGTGACGGGGTGAGCTCCTGTTGCTCGGTCCCTGCTCCTGCCAACCTAGCAGTTCGAAAGCACGTCAAAGTGCAAGTAGATAAATAGTACGCTCTGGCGGGAAGGTCAACAGTGTTTCCGTGTGCTGCTCTAGTTCTCCAGAAGTGGCTTAGTCATGCTGACCACATGACCCGGAAGCTGCACGCCAGCTCCCTCGGTCAGTAAAGCGAGATGAGCAACCCCAGAGTCGGTCACAACTGGACCTAATGGTCAGGGGTCCCTTTACCTTTACCTTTTAATGTGATGCTAAGACAAGATGGTTTGCAAATCACATTGCGCTAACAGTTTCAGAATCTCAGAGTCATTAACCGAAGTCCCTAAAAATCACTGAAGGTCTTAGCAAGGTATCTTGGTTACAAGATTTATCCTGTGATAACCAAACCTTTAGCTATCTCCTGCAGCAAAATGTGTTCAAAATGCATACGTTAGGAGGGAAATTGACCGAGAAGCATACCAAAATGAAAATGTGAGGGGAAGAATGCAGAAAAAACACGCATATTAAAATGTGCATTTTTTAAAAAAAAAATCCACCAAAAATGGGACAGGACAGACCTGTGACTGAACTCATGCGAAACTTATATGAAACAAAAATGAGCTGATCCATCCATCCCAAGCGAGGTGCTAAGTACCCTCTCCAACTTTAAGGAGAGAATCCGTGTGTTATGTACTGAAAATCTCACCCTGGGCCAGCAGGGGGATACTGTAGATAGTTCAGGTCCACATAAGGCAGGGGTCTGCAACCTTTAAGACAAAAAGAGCCACTTGGACCCGTTTCCAAAGGGAAAAATAACTGGGAGCCGCAAAACCATTGCGATATTTAAAACAAATATACCTCCGGAGCCGCGATCTGACAGCGGGCAGGAAGGTGATGTTGGGACGGTGCGTGACTAATGCATGCACCGCCCCCATGCGACGTCACAGCCAGTACAGCGCCCGCCACAGTGGGGAGTGTCGGGGCGCAGAATGCGCCTCCTCCCCTCGCTAGTATCCGCCCCGGAGCCGCGGCAAAGGTGTAAAAGAGCCACATGCGGCTCCGGAGCCGCGGGTTGCAGACCCCTGACATAAGGGATCGAAAGTGACATTCAGTGATTGGATAGTTACAGAAGATGGTTACTGTTGCGTTGTAATGGAGCTCTATATAAGCAGGCTGGCTCAACCCTTCAGTTCAGTTCTGTTCTGGCCTGTGAATAAACAAGAGCTGTTTGAAGAATCGCTGTGTTGTCTGATATATTCACCCACAACTTAACACCGTGTTTCCTTTGTAAGGTCTATTTTTGCTTAGAGAGAAGGGTTGCATTGCTGCTTGTCTCTTCAGCTCCTATATCAGATGCTAAGCATCTTGTTGGTTGAGTGAAGAAAGCACCTTAACCTTGTTCCAGTTACAGGTGGCCAAGTGAGATTCTTCCCAAGTTAAACCTCTGTAGTGCTGACTATATCCCATTTTCTTTGATAAAGGGTTAATAGCTGGGCATGTATTCATATCCTAGGGAACAACAGTGCCTAAAAGGAGTTACCTTATTTTGTTCTCTTTAATGATTCACTCCTTTGGAGTGTGTAGATGCCTCTGTGCATTTTGGCTAGCAAGGAAAAGCAACTGTATCCTGTAACTGCGGGTTGATAGAGACCTGTGAAATATTATCTGCGCTTGTCTAGCTGTGGAGAGAGAGAGAGAGAGAGAGAGAGAGAGAGAGAGAGAGAGAGAGGGGAACCAAAATAGGAAGCACAATTCCAAAAACCGACCGAAGACCATCTCGGTCATGCCACCATGCTGCACACCAGCCTTTTGAGGCCTTCCAGATGTTTGGGACTACATCTGTGTTTCTTTAACATCCACCCTAGCAACCTGAATCTTGCTTTGAGGACGCACAACCACTTTTCCAGGGATTTGGCCCAAAATTGGGAGCAGAACTCTGTTGGAGCAATTGCAAAACCCAGAGTCTTCTGCAGGCATTGCTGCACATTCACAAGTTCCAGCCCCCCCCCCCCACACAATGTCACCTGCCCCATCCTGAATAACTTCAGGGAGCTGAGTGGCAGTGATGAAGGTGATATGAGAAGTTTGTTTCCTTGTGGTCCCTCCCCCAAATATTCTTGTATCTTGGGTTGTTTGTGCCCTTGGCAAGCAGCTGTATCGGCTCCCTCTCCTAGGGGGGAAAAATCACTTTGCCTCAATAGCCACATTAGAAATTACTATATGTTATGTACTGAGTTGAATAGGATCCAAAATGCAGCAGTCTGATTGGTCCTAGAACAATAGGATCCAAAATGCAGCAGTCTGGAAGAATGGCAGATGAAGGTGATAGACTATATGGGACTGGCAGAAATGACTGGCAGAATCCGAGACCAGGGAGAAGAGTCAGCGGAAGAAGACTGGAAGAAATTCAAAGACTATTTACAGAAATACTGCAAAATTAATGAATGTTAGAATGATGTCGGATAGAAATTAAGCGGTTTCCAGCTGTAATGTTTTAAGAGAATATGGAAAAAAAGGTTTAGAAGCAGGTTAAAACTTATTGATAAGGATTTGCTGAATTAACAATTTGAATTGGAATACAAAAAAGGGAGGTATGAGGAGGTCTGGGAAATAAGTTAATGGAAAATAAGTTATGGAAACTTTGTGTGTTTTTAATTATTTTTATTTTTGTATTTTTGTTATTTTTTCTTTTTTCTTTTTGATTTTTTATTGTATTAATATTGAAAACTTTAATAAATATCTTAAAAAACAAAAAACAAAATGCAGCAGTCTGATTGGTCCTAGAACAATGCAGCAGTATGATTGGTCTGCAGGAGCCACCCAATCCAGCTCCAGATGGAAGTGAATCCACAACCTGATTGGCCTACAGGAGAATTCCGGAATTAGCCAATCATGTGTAAATAATGTATATAAAGCAGATACTTTGGGGGAACTTTCATTCCTCCTCACCACTATGAGCTGAATAAAGAGCATGAAATCCACTCTCGACTCCGAGTATATTTCACTATATTTTAAGCGGCCCAAGTACTCCAAGCATCCAGAGTGAGGGCAAAGCGAGGAGGAAGGGCGAAGAAATCCACATGCCTTTGTGTCGCGGTGTGAGAAGGAGAAGTTTCCCTCACATTTTATCTCCCTATGACATATAAGTCATACACTCCATAGTCTGATAGGTGGGGTGGCTCCACCTTTTCCTTTGACAGTTCCAGGGAATCTTCATCCAGTATCAATCCTCAGCCAGGGCCAGGCTGCCGATACGATACGATGCGATAATCTTTATTGTCATTGTCCCATACAGAACAACGAAATTGAAAAAATCTACATCAGACATTCAAAAACCAACAAGCCTACTATCCCAGCCTGGTTAACCCCCTAAAAACTCTGATACCCCATAATTAAATACAATATACCGTACTCCCACAGAGACTACCTTACACTGTGTTTAAAACCAAAATCGCATTTGGATGGAAACTGTTTCTCAGGTGGCTAGTCCTAGTCTTTATAACCCTGTACCTTCTTCCAGAAGGCAGAAGAAGAAAGAGATCATTTCCGGGTTGGGCACTATCCTGCACTATCTCTGCAGCTTTCTTATGGCACCTGGAAGTGTAGATTTGATCCAAGGTGGGAAGAGTGCACCCAATTATTCTCTCCGCAGTCTTTACAACCCTGGACAGCATTGTTTTTCCCCTGACCGTGCAGGTGAGGCAGCCGCCTCAGGGGGCAGATCCAGCCTCTGAGGAGTGGGTGGTTGGCTGTCATTGCTGCCGCAGTCTCCTGCTTGCCCACCACCTCTTTGGTCTCCATTTAGCGGGGTGTGGGAGAGGCGGAGAGTTTCAGAAGAGGCGGAAGAGGCAGAGGTGACATTGTCTATTTTGCCTCGAGCAGCAAAATGTCCCAGGGGGCCTTGCCTTCTCTTCCTTGACCTGTGTGTGGTCCAGTTTGTCCTCCGAGGACCCTGGTGCAAGGTCAAGGCTAGGCAGAACAGAACAGAACAGAATGTGTATCTGAGTTTGCTCATTTCCTTCTCCCTCCCAAACCATTTCCCTTTTGTGTACTTTCAGTCTGTTAGCCTAAGGGCAGGGACTGTGCTGTTTGGACTGACCTTTCAGCTGCTGTGGGAGGTTTTAAACAGGTAAATAAACAAATTCCTCCAGGGAAATGGTAACTCTCAACATCTGGATTTCTTAGATGTTGGGTTTCATGTAGCTCTTGTTTTTCTTTTAAGTGATCGTGAGTTATGTGGTCAAATGCAAGACCTAATTGTTGAGCTGTATTTGGATTTTAAAAATAGCTTTATGGCGGGCTATGTTTATGCTTCACAGCTATCTGGTGATACTGATCTTTATTGGTTTCCAAAAGAATCAAGCTAAAGTAGACAGAATGGTACCTGGCTGGCAGGTAGATAGACTTTTCACATACTTTTCACTTTACTAGTCATCTGAACTCTGTCTTAGAAGAAAACAATGACAAACATTTTGGAGGCGCAAAATGCAATGTGTTTTGTAGGGATGTGAAAAACATGCAGCAAAAATTGTGTGGAAATATAGGCCATCAAACCTATGAAAGGTTCCATTCCATTGAGTTCTATAAGCTCTCCCTGAACTCTCCCACTTCTCTAGCATAGAGATAGGTCACGTGTTTGGCTGGTCGTAAGATGATTTACTTACAAAAGTCTTCAAAGGTCAGATTCATGTGCTTTTCCATACAGCAGTCAGAAACGATGCACAGGCAGTCAACATGTTGCTTAGTTCCAAAAGCAAAAGTTCCAAAACTATTGGTGTGTGTGTGTGTGTGTGTGTGTGTGTGTGAACGCTCATTTCAGACCCCATTCTGGCCTGAAACCAAAGAGGCTGGTAAAAGCCATGCTCAGAGCTCCTTATATACCAAAGTCCACATGGAGAGAGAGAGAGGTAACAAAGGCTTGTGGATCCATTTCCTCTCAAGGCGGGAAGTGATGACATAGGTTAAGCCTGACAGGACAGCTTACTGTATAGCTTCACTGCTTCATGCGTGAATTACGTAGATCTCAAACATGTAGAGTTATACGAGGTTGGTACCCTAGAGAAGTTAGGCCTGAATTCTGTTCCAGGTTAATGGACTGTCAGTTATGTTCTTGGCCCAATTCAAAATAGATGTTGACCCAAAAGTACTTCTGGTAGTACGGTAAAAAGGTAAAGAACCCCTGGGCGGTTACGTCCAGTCAAAGGCGACTATGGGGTGTGGTGCTCATCTCACTTTTCAGGCCAAGGGAGCTGGCGTTTGTCCGCAGACAGCTTTCCGGGTCATGTGGCCAGCAGGACTAAACCGCTACTGATGCACGGAAGACCGTGATGAGTGCCAGAGTGCATGGAAATGCCATTTACCTTCCTGCCGCAGTGGTACCTATTTATCTTCTTGCACTGACTTGCTTTTGGACTGCTAGGTTGGTAGGAGCAGAGACAGAGCAACAAGAGCTCATCCCCTCACACGGATTCAAATTGCTGACCTTCAGATTGGCAAGCCCAAGAGGCTCAGTGGTTTAGTTGTACAGTGGTACCTCGGGTTAATTCGTTCCGGAGGTCTGTACTTAACCTGAAACTGTTCTTAACCTGAAGCACCACTTTAGCTAATGGGGCCTCCTGCTGCCGCTGCACCGCCGGAGCACGATTTCTGTTCTCATCCTGAAGCAAAGTTCTTAACCTGAAGCACTATTTCTGGGTTAGTGGAGTCTGTAACCTGAAGCATATGTAACCTGAAGCGTATGTAACCTGAAGCGTATGTAACCTGAGGTACCACTGTACTTCAGACACATGGAAGTGGAGCAGAAAGATGTTACTTTTTAGCCACCAGACGGCAGTGCAGAGCACTCTGCGAAGACAGCAGTTGGCTTGGATGTGCAACAAGACTCATCATTTTTCTACCTCCGTAGAAGTCACTTGTCTGAAGGAGCGTCTCCACCCCCATCATTTTGCCCGGACACTGAGGTCCAGCGCCGAGGGCCTTCTGGCGGTTCCTTCGCTGTGAGAAGCCAAGTTACAGGGAACCAGGCAGAGGGCCTTCTCGGTAGTGGTACCTGCCCTGTGGAAGACCCTCCCACCAGATGTCAAGGAAATAAACAACTACCTGACTTTTAGAAGACATCTGAAGGGAGCCCTGTTTAGGGAAGCTTTTAATGTTTGATGCATTACTATATTTTAATATTTTGTTGGAAGCCGCCCAGAGTGGATGGGTGGGGTATAATTAATGAATAATAATAATAATAATAATAGTAATAATAATAATAATTGTCATGACATACATTCTGATGCGCATCTCTGTAGCTAAAGCAGCATTCAATATGTTCAAGACTGATGTGGCATGTCTGGCTCAAATCTGCTCATCAGGGGGGCGTGGGGGGGGGAATGAAGGTACAGGACCGTGCCACCAAATTGTCCTTGCTGCTGAAATGCAATTGAGAATTGCATGATTATGATTATGATTACACCACCTTTTGCCCTGATGGGGCTCAAGGCAGTTTACAGATTAAAATTGCTAAAAACAAAAGAAAAAACAATCATGGAAAAGCAATGACACTGACATAGAATTAGAACTATATACAGTGGTCCCTTGGGTTACAGACGCTTCAGGTTACAGACCCTTCAGTTTACAGACTCCGCTAACCCAGAAATAGTACCTCGGGTTAAGAACTTTGATTCAGGATGAGAACAGAAATCACGTGACAGTGGTGCGGCGGCAGCGGGAGGCGCCGTTAGCTAAAGTGTTACCTTAGGTTAAGAACAGTTTCAGGTTAAGAACGGACCTCCAGAACGAATTACGTTCTTAACCCGAGGTACCACTGTACATATATAAAATCTGTTTAAAACATACAAATAATGACAATTTTTAAAAAATATGCATGGCATCAGCCCTTTCGCTAAAAGCAGTCAGTTACCGGAAGCCTGTTGGAACAAGGTCTTCAGCTGCTGGCGGAAAGACAATAAGGAGGGAGTCAGTCTGGCTTCTCTAGGGAGGGAGTTCCAGAGTCTGGGAGCAGCCACCACCAATAAGGCCCTGTCCCGTGTTCCCACCATGGCTGAGGTTGTTGCCCACATGCTGGTGCCCTTGTGCGGTGTTTACTTGCTGAACGACAAGCACAGAGCATGGAGTAGCTTGTCATTGCTCAATGGCTGCTCCTGATGCCATTGATAGAGCATGGTGAGCTGTTCACTGAGAAGGCTTCTTGGGGTGACAGCCATAGGCGCCGACTCCATGGGGCCTGAGGGGGCCCTAGCCCCCTCAAAAATTCGTTTGGGGGGCTCTGCCCCCCCAATAATTTAAGAAAAATATTAGTTATATTATGCTTTGTAAAATCACAAAATTATGTTGGTATTTTTTATTTTCCTTGTTTGACGATAGTTACCTTTTAAAATACATTCAGTAATGAGTTAAAACAAAGCCACTCCCGATCTAGAGAGGGGGTGGGGTTGCGGGCTCTCAACCCATCAACAAACTTGCGGGGCTGGCGTCAGCCCCGCGAGAAGCGGGGATTCCCCCTAGCTCATTAATATTCACCGCCCACGGCGGCAGCCAATTGGCTGCCGCAAAGGGCGGGCCCTCACAGGTTCACTTAAGGTCGGGGCAGCCCGGGGCTCGCCCCTTTTGTTCCCCCAGCAGCAGCGGTTTGGAGGTCTTTGGCCCCCCCAATATTTTTTATAAGTCGGTATGGGCCCCCGCCGCCCCCATATTTTTTATAAGTCGGCGCCCCTGGTGACAGCCACCATAGAGTTTTCCTTTCAAACCACTCTTTATATCTCGTCCTAACTTCATATAATGGTCTTTTTATAATATGGTTTAAAAAGTCTCAATGTACTCCTATCTTGTCATACCAAAGGTATGCATGCCACCCATGTCTGTTTCCGAACCCCTCCAGATCTAGTATATGTGTGTTCTCCAAGCTAAACCATTCTTTCTTTTTCTTTTTAAAATATTTTTTATTAACTGGCCAGTCACATCAAATTAAATCACAACACATAAATTCCGAATTACAAAGCCAAATTTTGAATTTTGTTGGGGGGACCCATACTTCAAGATCCGAAGGGGAATTCTGATCATCTTCTTGCTGCTGCGTTAATGTCCAAATCAGTCCAAATCAGTCCAGACAGAGTTCGTAATTCTATCCCATCTTATCTCCTCAGTGGGACTTAAGAACGACAGTTTCATAAGATTATGATGGAAAGAGCGATATTATCTATGAAGGAGATGATATGTGGAAACCATCTGGATTTGAGGATTGGAAGAATGGAAAATTCACACAGGATTATTATTACTATTGGTGTTTATCGGCTTAAGGAGACTATCAGAAGAGATCATAAAGAAAAAAGAGAAAATATATGAACAAGATGTGATGTGGAAACAAGCTAAACCATTCTTTCAGCCATGTTATACATGCAGCTTCATAATATATTTTAAGATCCGGTAATGAGAAGCCTCCCCTTTCCTTTTTATCAGTTAAGAGTTTAAATTTTATTCTAGGCTTCTTCCCCTGCCATACAAACCTAGAAATCATTTTTTGCCACTCAACAATCTGATTGCCTGTAACAATCAGAATGGTTTGAAATAAAAGAGCATCTTAGGTAAGACACTCATTTTAATAGCTGCTATCCTGAGGGGACCACAGTCTTATGGCAAGTCTTTGAACAACTGTACCCACTGACAAGGAGGGCTGTGGACCAGATTGGTTCAAATCCCAAACTGAATTGGGCTCATTTGAGGGGATCTGGGCACTGGGCACTCCAGATGGTCACCTGGAGCGATCTGGGGCTGTTATGGGATGCAGGGTGGGGTGGGAAGAAGGAGAGGCAGGCAACCCCGATGTTCTCACCAGAAGGTGAAGTTGAACCCAGCAGGACTGAATCCTCTGATCACCAGATGATGATCAGAGCAGGAGCCAAACTTGGAGGAGCCAATCTTTTTTTTTAAAAATATATATATATATTTTTATTAATTTTTACAAAACAAAATTATAAAGAAGACATCCACTTTATCACCAATACAAACTTTTTGGACTTCCACCATCTCCTCTGAGTGGAGGAGCCAATCTTGCAGGCTGGCAAACACTGCTTAATTTTTTTTCTATTTGGAGTTCAGTATTTTGGAGAAGATGACAGGGTTTTTGTTTTGTTTTTTAAAGTGAAGGATTAATATGAGAGAGAGAGAGAGAGAGAGAGAGAGAAGTTACTGGGCAGGTTCCTCAGGAATTGCTTATGGGATCCGACTTATGAATATTTTAATTAATAGCCTTGGCATCAAAGCCATGAGTGTGTTAATGAAATTTCCTGATGCCACAAAGTTGGCAGCTATCATCAAAACAGATGAAGATCCCAATACAGGAGGAACTGGATAACCTTGTTGCCTTGCCCGCTCAGAAAGGAAGTGAAACTGAAGAAACATGAGATGACGATGCATTTCAGGACTAAAACTTCAAAAATTGCCACAAGCTGAAGGATCGTGGGAATGATGGAGGAGAAAGGAGAGGGAAGAAAACTGGAAGCAGGTTTGATTGGAGAGACTTAGTGCATGTAAAGGTAAAGGGACCCCTGACCATTAGGTCCAGTCATGACCGACTCTGGGGTTGTGGCGCTCATCTCGCTTTATTGGCTGAGGGAGCCGGCGTACAGCTTCCGGGTCATGTGGTCAGCATGACTAAGCTGCTTCTGGCAAACCAGAGCAGCGCACGGAAACACCATTTACCTTCCTGCTGGAGTGGTACCTATTTATCTGCTTGCACTTTGATGTGCTTTCGAACTTCTAGGTTGGCAGGAGCGGGGACCGAGCAACAGGAGCTCACCCCGTTGCGGGGATTCGAACCGCCGACCTTCTGATTGGCAAGTCCTAGGCTCTGTGGTTTAACCCACAGTGCCACCTACGTCACTTAGTGTATGTACGCGTTGCCAATTATTCTGTGACCAGGGCACTCCCACTGTTTGTTTTTGGAGCCGCACATACATTTTGGGGAAATGGGGTGGGAAGAAAAGATTGTTGTGTTCATCATTGCTTCTATTGATCTTCTGTAGGATACTCTGGAAGTCCTTTTGGCTGGAGGGTGAGGTAAAAAAATTATGCACACAAAGAGCTAGCTTCATACAATGGAACAATAGGATTGTAAAATTCCAGCCTGTGTAAACACCAAACATTTAAAGCAACCCCCGTCCCCAAGAATATTGGGAACTGTTG
This sequence comes from Podarcis gaigeae, assembly GCF_964106915.1. Lineage (NCBI taxonomy): Eukaryota > Metazoa > Chordata > Lepidosauria > Squamata > Lacertidae > Podarcis > Podarcis gaigeae. Next base: position 45,955,397 of record NC_139689.1, read on the forward strand.
TTTAACCCTCACAGAGCTGCAATTCCCAGTACCCTTAGCAAACTACGGTTCCCTTTGATGGGAAAATGTGCTGTATGCAACTTTTTTTCTCAATACAAATGTCAGGGAACTGCCATCAGAGCCAGAGGCGGAGGGAAGGCTCCAGAGGGATGCCGGAGAGGGTCCCAGTAGGGAGAGAGGCAGCCCATCTGCTGGGGAAGGAAATCAGCGTAACACCAGTGGAGAAGGGGGGCAGATGGGGGAATCGGAGAGGAGGCTCCAGGACTCTTCACTGGAGACCAGCGGGTACTCCGCTGCCCACACCCTCCCTGCGCAGAAGACTTCCGCGCAGGGAGAGTAGGAGGAGACTTGGCGTCAAAGAACTTCTTTGCTGGAAGAAGTTCAAGAAACGCCCACTGACGGATTCTGCCAGCGACTGAGACAGCCGCGAAGTGAAGGGCTGTCCAGACAGAAAGGGTTCAACCAGGTAACCTAGCCAGGAGTGGCGGCAACTTACGCACGAGCAACCCCCTAGAACCATTACAACAAAGAAGCCTGAGAAAACACACGCACACAAACATTAGCAGGAGTAGGAGGAGGGAAAGGAAAGATGCATCAAATAGGAAAAAAAAACCCTGAGGGTGGGTACCTTCTCGAAAGAGCAGGCAGAAGGATCTTTTATTTCGGAATCTAGTGCAAAGCACCATGGTCCTGAGATTAAAGATAAAACTTCTTCCCATTCCATAAGAGTTTTTGGCATCTGTCTGTCTCAAGAGACAATGGAGTGCACCTCCAGGGGTGAAGTGAAAACATTACAGAATCATAGCGACTGCTGTGGCTTCAGAAACCCATAACTCGTAATTGCTGTATTTCCACATTGGTTTTGCTGTGACCTTCCCAGGGTGCAAGCCTGGGTGGGGTGTATGGAGGTCCTGGGCTACCCAGACGACAAGACCCCAACTCTTGGCCTCGCTCGTGTGGTCCAAAGGAAAGCAGAGCAATACAGTGGTACCTCGGGTTAAGAACTTAATTCGTTCCGGAGATCCGTTCTTAACCTGAAAATGTTTTTAACCTGAAGCACCACTTTAGCTAATGGGGCCTCCTGCTGCTGCTGCGCCGCCAGAGCACAATTTCTGTTCTCATCCTGAAGCAAAGTTCTTAACCCGAGGTACTATTTCTGGGTTAGCGGAGTCTGTAACCTGAAGCATATGTAACCTGAGGTACCACTGTAATACCCCAAACCACCTTTTTTGGTGTATGGCCATGTTCCCAGGGAGCATTTAAACCTCAGGTAGATCCTGTAGCTGCCATATGTTGATGGACTCGGAATCCCATCATCCCAGACCTCTGGCTGAAGCTGATGGGAACTGGAGCCCAACAAAACTTACAGCAGTGGTGGGGAACCTCTGGCTCTAATTGGGGCCCCAAGGCCTCTCCATTTGACCCAGGCAGGGGCAGAGGAAGAGGGGGGGCAGGGGGCGGTTAGCCCCGGATTGCACCACTGAGGGGGGTGACAAAATGCCAGGTGGCCCTCACCGTGGGGCCTGCAGCGCCCGAGCCACGTGTCTCTCTTGTGGGTGCTGTGGTGGCTTGGGTGCCCGCAGAGCACCCTGCCCTGGCTCACCCCGCCCCACAGGCGGCTGGCCCTGCCCCTGGGCGCAGGGCACACACACCACCCCAGGAGGCTGATCCGCTTGCTCCACCGCTGGACCCAGGAAGCCATTTGGTGCAACCCATGCCCACAGGCCAATCACCTTGATATCCCATGGCATCATATGATGTCAGGCATAGGACAGTTAAAGGGATCTCTTACTCTTATTGGTGCTAAACGTACCGTGGTACCTCGGGTTACAGATGCTTCAGGTTACAGACTCTGCTAACCCAGAAATAGTACCTCGGGTTAAGAACAGATGAGAACAGAAATCGTGCTCTGTCGGCGTGGCAGCAGCGGGAAGCCCCATTAGCTAAAGTCGTGCTTCAGGTTAAGAACAGTTTCAGGTTAAGAACGGACCTCTGGAATGAATTAAGTACTTAACCCGAGGTACTACTGTACTAGGAAGCAGCGTAAAAGTTTATGTAAGAAATGGACACGGTTTATTTGGGTTAGATGTTCACTCATACTAAGTCCCTAAATGAACTCACTCAGGCAATAAATATCGCACATGTAATCCAATACAATTTTTGTTCTTCTAGTTCTTTACATCAAGAGTTTATGAGCTATGATCTCACATATGTACAGTCTGTATCCTCCAACTCAGGGCTTAAAGACAGCTGTGCTCCCGAAGGTTCTTGCCGCTTGCAGACTGACCTGAGTTGAACTCAAATTATGAGTGGAGAAATCTTCTCTCACCTGCCTCAGGGAATGTGACCTCAGGACAGAGCAGCGAGTCCCACAGTAAAGCACGTATGTACACACAGAGACACACATACACAACACACATAAAAAGCTATTCAGAATGCTGTCTGATGAACTACCACCAGCTAGGTTTAACATTCTCTAGAATAGCTGCATGCATTTTTTTCAGCAATTCAATGCAAATTTCTTCTAATAAACACAGTTTCCATGCAGTTTTTACGTGTGTGTGTGTGTGGGGGGAATAGAATTGCTGTGACCCACACGTGTGGGGTGAATAACAAAATAATCAGCTGGTTGTATGGATTAAAAAATGGGGCAGCACAGTGAAGCGTTAGGAATCCAGGCTGTTAAACCTTCTGCATATCACATTTAGTCTGCTTGCCAAACTCTACCCTCTTCCTATCCCTCTTGCAATGAACAGACCACACACAGTTAAGGCAGTTTAAAATGATTTACTTACAAAATGTTCCAAAGGTCAGGTTCATGCATTTATCCAAGCAGCAGCAAGGCAAACACAGGCAGAATATTCTTGGGTAGAAAATACAGAAAGATAGCTTCAAACATGGGCTGTAAGCTTACTTAGGCATCCCTTCCTTGGACAGTTACATGGCACAGAGAGAAAGAGAGAGAGAGGGAGAGGGAAAGTGGAAAGCTTCCCTTCCCTTCTCTCTGGAGCAGAGTGGGGTGACCTAGCTGAGTCTACGAACACAGCTCTATTGTTTTAACCCCTTCACGCACTAACTATGCCTGCTGGTTGTGTTTGATTTCAATCTCCCACAGTTTTGCCTACTGTACTCTTTTTTGCACTTTATTCTAATATACTTCATATTTATTTATCTTTACATACATACATACTAATTATTATGCAGAATTTGCCTGAAGTTTTGAATTTTTTGGTGGGAGAACTGCATCACAAAATTTGGTGGGAGAACTGCATCACAAAAAAGTGTGAATTTCAAAAGATGGCTGTATTTCGGTTCTTGTGTCTCAGAATGTGTAGATTTGATAGATTCACCATCAAATGAGAACTGAATTGAATTCCCTCCCCCACAACCCTATGCACAAGTATCCCATTGCTTACCTGGTAAGCTGAGCCTTTGCAACGTTCCACACGAACACCAGTATACAAAATGCTTTGCAATGCAAGCATTTATGCATTGCAAATGTTTGAGGGTGCTTGCGAGCAACTCTCACCACTTGGTCCTCCTTTTCCTGTACCAAGGCTCTAAAACAGTGTTTCCCAACTTTGTGCCTCCAGCTGTTTTTGGACTACAATTCCCATCATCCCTTGCCCCTGGTCTTGCTAGTCAGGGATGATGGGAATTGTAGTTCAAAAACAGCTGGAGGCACAAGGTTGGGAAACACTGCTCTAAAATATTAAATTTTGGGTAGAACAAGAATGTGATGGAGACCTGGCAGAGTGTCTTTTCCTGCTACGGAGTCTGGGTTTTGCAATACAGTGATGATGATGATGATGATGATAATAATAATAATAATAATAATAATAATAATAATAATAATAATAATAATTTATACCTCACCCTCCCCAGCCAAGGCCGGGCTCAGGGCAGCTAACTAGCAATAATAAAAACAAGTTGAATGAATACAACTTAAAAACAAGATTAAAATACAACATTAAAATATTGAAACATTAAAATATTAAAAATGCAGCCTCTTCACAGGAGGAGAAAGGAAAAAGAAAAAAGATAGAGGGGGAGGGAATCAAACTGGCTCCAAGCCAAAGGCCAGGCAGAACAACTCTGTCTTACAGGCCCTGAGGAAAGAAATCAGATCCTGCAGGGCCCTGGTCTCATGAGGCAGAGCGTTCCACCAGACCGGAGCCAGTGTAGAAAAGGCCCTGGCTCTGGTTGAAGCTAATCTAACTTCCTTAGGGCCCGGGACCACTAGGCTGTTGTTATTTATGGACCTTGAGGCTCTCCGTGGGGCATACCGGGCGAGACGGTCCCATAGGTACGAGGGTCCTAGGCCTGAAGGGCTTTAAAGATCAAAACCAGCACCTTAAATCTGACCCTGTACTTCACCGGGAGCCAGTGCACTGGAAAAGCACTGGGTGAATATGCTCCCATGGCAGAGACCCCGTGAGGAGCCTCGCTGCAGCATTCTGCACCTGCTGGAGTTTCTGGGACAGCTTCAAGGGCAGCGAATTACAGTAGTCAAGCCTGGAGGTGACCGTCGCATGGATCACTGTGGCCAGATATGACTGGACACCCAACTCCCATCAGTCCCAGCCAGCATGGCCAAAGGCCAGTGATGACAGGAATAATCGTCTGGCAACATCTGGGCAACCTCCCGGTTTCCACCCAGAAATAGATCAAGGGTTTGGTTCTCCAGCCCTGCGTAGGGCTTGATAAGAAAAGAGGAATGACAGGAGAAATTGTTTGAATATCTTGAATTTGCAAAGATGACAGAGACAATTAGGAGACAGCGAACTCAAAGGTATAAAAAAAGAAGGGGGAATTTATAAAGAATATTTAATTAAACACTGTCCACAAATGAAAACCTGGACATGCTTTGACTAAACTCTGCAATCTGTAGCTTAGATAACAAATACATGAGATAGAATAAAGAAAGAAATGGAGATAAGAAATATTGAAGCAGTGATGATGATGATGATGATAATAATAATAATAATAATAATAATAATAATAATAATAATAATAAAATAAAAAATAAAAATATGACCTCTCCATGAGGAGGTTGGGTTATATGGAGAAATTAAGTACAGTGGTACCTCGGGTTAAGTGTTTAATTCATTCCGGAGGTCTGTTCTTAACCTGAAACTGTTCTTAACCTGAGGTACCACTTTAGCTAATGGGGCCTCCCGCTGCCACCACGTGATTTCTGTTCTCATCCTGAAGCAAATAGTACCTGGGGTACTATTTCCAGGTTAGCAGATTCTGTAACCTGAAGCGTATGTCACCTGAGGTACCACTGTAATTGTGAATTAAGAAAAATACTTGAATTCTTTAGGAATTTAAGGATTTATATATATATTTGTTTCATTGGTAACCTTTTGTTTCTTCTGTATCTTATTTGGAATGTATAATTTTTACCATATTAAAAAAATCAATAATAAGCATTTTTTAAAAAGACTGCTCACTTTTCACAGTGAGCGGCGTTGCGGCCAGCCATCCTGGTCCCTGTAGTGACCCGGCTCAGGGGATTGCTAACCCCGGCCACATTACCCCCACCCAGCCAGCGGGGGGCGTGGCTGCAAGTCATTTAAACCGCGTTGGGTAAGTCTTTAAGGGAGGGGAGGTTATAGCCTCTGCCTGTCCCTCCTCAATAAGGATATACTGTTAAAGGGATCTAGGGGTGTGGATCCTGTCTGATGCCTGGACGTGGGCTAGGGCAATGCCACAACCCCAACGGGGACCCCTCAGGGTGCCCCTATTTGATGTAAGGCGCTGTGGGTTAAACCACAGAGCCTGGGACTTGCCGATCAGAAGGTCGGCGGTTCGAATCCCCGCAACGGGGTGAGCTCCCGTTGCTCGGTCCCTGTTCCTGCCAACCTACCAGTTCGAAAGCACGTCAAAGTGCAAGTAGATAAATAGGTACCACTCCAGCGGGAAGGTAAACGGCGTTTCCATGTGCTACTCTGGTTCGCCAGAAGCGGCTTAGTCATGCTGGCCACATGACCCGGAAGCTGGTCACGACTGGACGTAATGGGCAGGAGTCAAGATATAGTCTGGTTTCACGCAATGCCTAAGCCAAAACGCTCACATCTGTAACCAATACAGTTGTGGCCTGTTTCAGCCCATAATCCTAAATACTTGTGTCAGTGTGTTTATTAATCAATGGGGAACTGCAGGGTATGGAGCCTTGACACACACTAAACAGAACTACAGTGGTACCTCGGGTTAATTCGTTCCGGAGGTCCGTTCTTAACCTGAAACTGTTCTTAACCTGAAGCACCACTTTAGCTAATGGAGCCTCCCGCTGCCACCGCACCGCCAGAGCACGATTTCTGTTCTCATCCTGAAGCAAAGTTCTTAACCCGAGGTAATATTTCTGGGTTAGCGGAGTCTGTAACCTGAAGCGTGTGTAACCTGAGGTACCACTGTATATACGGTAGTACCTCGGGTTAAGAACTTAACTCGTTCTGGAGGTCTGTTCTTAACCTGAAACTCTTCTTAACCTGAAGCACCACTTTAGCTAATGGGGCCTCCCGTTGCTGCCACGCCCCCGGAGCACGATTTCTGTTCTGATCCTGAAGCAAAGTTCTTAACCCGAGGTACTATTTCTGGGTTAGTGGAGTCTGTAACCTGAAGCGTCTGTAACCTGAAGCGCCAGTAACCCGAGATACTACTGTACTCCTGATCTCTCTGGTGGAATCTTCTGTTGGTTTGGCCTGCAGACCTCTGGAAGCCTTGGTCAACCTCTGGGATGTAGAAAATGGTCTGTGGAGTGAGGAAACATGTGTCCATCTAGATGTTGCTGGACTCCAACATCCATCATCTCTAATGGCTCTGCTGCCTGGGGGCTAGTGAGAGTTGCCGTCCGACAACACCTAGAGGACGACAGACACTCTACCCAAAGCCTGGAGTCTCTTGACACAACAGAATGATTTCTCCTAGACATTTTCACCTGCTAGGAAGAGTCTAGTTTATCAAAGGATTGACGCCGATGAAACAGCTCAGAAAGAAGGACAGAGGCAGTTTTAGGGTAGGGCAACTGAGGCATCTAATCATAAGCCTGCATTTTTATCAAAGCTTATATGTTTGATCAGGGCTTGTATTTTAAAATGAGCTTAAAGATTTTCAAATGTTTCATGCCAGGCAGAAGTCCAGCTGCCTAAGAACCTTGACAATGTTTTTCCTCCTAGACAAGGGGGCCCCCTGATTTATAGCAGAAAACAATTCTCAAAGTCGTAAAAAGGGAATTACAGGCTGAGAGCAGGACACTGACCTTGCATGTTACAGAGTACAATTAAGCTGTAAGAGTGGTCAAAATTAAGAGTGGGTAAATAGTAAAATAACACCATGTGCCTCCCATTAAACTTGAGCCATATTTTCCTAAGGTTGAAAGGTCAAGAGCAAATTGAAAAGCAACTGGTCTGGCTGGCAGAAAGGAAGGATTTTTGGAAGTCTTTTCTAAAGTTGTTTCTTTCTTAAACTAAGATCCTTTTAAGATTTCTTTTCCTTTTAAAAGGTTATTTATGATAATGTATTAAATATATTGGCTTAAATGTAATTATGCAAAGGATTTAAGAAATGCTAGATTCTTATTTCATATAGTTGTAAGAGTTGTAACTATCCTGAAATTAAGTCAGCCACCAGCCCAGCCCCCCTGCCAAGCAGGAAACATCATTAGATATATGGTTGTCAGGCCTTTGTTTAAAGACCTCCAAATGAAGGAGATCTTTCAATGATGATGTGAACTCAAGATCCTTGACATGGGTTTAAGATAAAAGTTTAAGATAAAAATTTAAGATTAACCATCTGTTTTGGAAGGCAATAGGGCAAGGAGGGCAAGAGGTGAGCTGGTAATTAAGATTCCTTGTTGAGACACATGTAAGATATATTACTACTTATTTGTCATTTATAGATATAAGAATATATAGCTTTTTGTGTCCCATAAAAGGGTGAAAGGAAATGGGTGTATCTTTTGTGATTGGTTCTAGCAAACAGCCAATAGGAATTTCAACCAGGCTGATTGGACAGAGGCAGCCACAGGAGGAGCAAGGGGGCTGGATTAAGGAAATATAAGTGCTGGCCAGAATGGCAGGAGGCCAGGCCAGAGCTTGGTAACCATATACCACTGTGCCTCTCATTTATTTGTCTGACAAATAAATTACTATTTTAATTTCTCTATTGCTGCGTTGAATATTTCATTCCAGCTAAGCGTTAACCACAAGCAGGGTGCTACACAACTGGTTCAGCTGCGCTGGGCTCTGTGCTGCAGGGGGCGCCACAACAATGCTTTAGATTGGAGCGTGAGAAGCCAGGGGTGCCAAATGTTAGCATTGCACAAGGTGCTGCTGAAATTTGAGAGCCCAAGTCCGCCATTGTTAAGCGTGCTGATGGTGAAAGCTTCATGTTGAAATTGAATAAACGTTGCGTACACGAATAGTTTGTAATCTTCCCTTTTCAATTCATCCCGTTATCCCTAGCAAAAATGCTTCTGGTTTCTTTGGGAAAGTGTATTTAAATAGTTTTTTCATTTCGTTATATATCATGTCCCAATATTTTTTTCATTTTTTCACACGTCCACCACATGGAAGATTACAGGAAGGAAGATTGCAAACTATTCATGTACGCAACGACCGCTGCTAGAATCTTAGTGGCTCAGAAATCCCAAGGAATCCCAACTTTAATGGAATGGCAGACAAAAAATGTTTGAATACATAGAATTGGTGAAATTGACTTATAAGATTCGGAACCAAAAAGAAGCAAAGTTTGAAAAGGTTTGGAGTAAATTTGTTGAATGTGTACAGAGTAATTGTAAAAATTTAAAAACTGTAGCAGGATTAATGTGAATCTTGTGATGCGGATGGAGTGTAAATAAGAAACTGTAGGAAAAGATTTGAGATGTGAAAACCGCTGAAGGGTTGGAAGGAAGTCCGGGCGCAATAAGGCGCAAGGTAAATAAGAAGACATACAAATTTCTGAATGTAAGAGTATTTGTTTTATTTGTTGTTGTTACAAAAAAGCAATAAAAAGTTGGGGGGTGGAAAGAAATTGAATAAACGTGGGCTACAAACTCGTTTTGCTGCATGTGTAAACCTTGCCTCTCTTCCTGTAGTCATAGAATCATAGAATCATAGAGCTGGAAGAGACCACAAGGGCCATTGAGTCCAACCCCCTGCCAAGCAGGAAACACCATCAGAGCACTCCTGACATAGGGTTGTCAAGCCTCTGCTTAAAGACCTCCAAAGAAAGAGACTCCACCACACTCCTTGGCAGCAAATTCCACTGTCGAACAGCTCTTACTGTCAGGAAGTTCTTCCTAATGTTTAGGTGGAACCTTCTTTCTTGTAGTTTGGATCCATTGCTCCGTGTCCGCTTCTGTGGAGCAGCAGAAAACAACCTTTCTCCCTCCTCTATGTGACATCCTTTTATATATTTGAACATGGCTATCATATCACCCCTTAACCTCGTCCCCGTTAAGACTGTGTTCATGAAAGACAATCTTACTCGGCTGTGAGCGATCGCCAAAGAAGTAGAGAACAGTTGCCCATTTCCAACCAGGGATCTCCTCTTTTCTGCACCCAATCCAATTTTATTCTCAAAAAACCAGAAGGAAAAAGTGATAATACTGAGTTTACCCTAAGGGGCATTGCAGCAAAGTTGTCCCAGATTTGCTACAAAGCATGTGAGCTTGTGGTACATTGCACCTGTGTGGTCAAAATTATGGGCTTTAGCCAGAAAGACATTTCCGAGACCCTAATTTTTTTATTATTATTTTTCCAAATGTTTTTATTGGTTTTCCAAATTTATAGCAAACAAAACAAGAACATCAAAAACAAACTACCGTATTTTTCGCCCTATAGGATGCACTTTTTCCCCTCCAAAAATGAAGGGGAAATCTGGGTGCGTCCTATGGGGCGAATGCAGGCTTTCGCTGAAGCTTGGAGAGCGAGAGGGGTCGGTGCGCACCGACCCCTCTCACTCTCCAGGCTTCAGGAAGACATCCGCAGCCTAGGCAGCCCTGCGGGAGTTCCCGCAGGGCTGTCTAGGCTGCGGATAGTAGCCTGCTTCCCAGAGCGTCGGGCGCTCTGCTTTCAGGGTGCCCGGGGCTTCGGGAACACATCTGCAGCGTGGGGAGCCCTGCAGGAGTTCCCCGCAGGGCTCCCCATGCTGCGGATAGCAGCCTGCCGCCCGGCGCGCGGGGCACCCTGAAGCAGAGCGCCCCTTGCGCCGGGCAGACATCCGCAGCGTGGGGAGCCCTGCAGGAGTTGCCCGCAGTGCTCCCCATGCTGCGGATAGTAGCCTGCCGCCCGGCGGGCGGGGCACCCTGAAGCAGAGTGCCCCTTGCGCCGGGCAGACATCGGCCAGCCCCACAAGCTCGGAGGACAGCAGGGAGGCGCAGCGCCGCCATCCCGCTGTTCCTCGACCTGGTTCGGTTTCCCCAGCCTGCTTTTGGGGGGGAAATAAAGAAATTTTCCCCCCTTTATTTCCCCCCCAAAAAAACTAGGTGCGTCCTATGGGATGGAGCATCCTATGGGACGAAAAATACGGTAACATACAAACAAACAAACATTTATCTTAACTATAATAATTCCACATTTGTTAACATTGTTAAGTGACTTCCTCGAACCCCCCTGGCTGAGTTTCCATATAAATCATTGTAGCCGTTTTCCAAAACTATTTTCACATAAAATTTACTTAGCCAATTAACATCTTTCTTTATTTTCATTTTAACTTTAAATTTAATATTCTACACCATCACATATTTAAATCTTAGGCCTATCTGTTATTTGCAAGTAATTCTATTTAGATTATCTTAACATATTTAACTACCGTATTTTTCGGTCTATAGGACGCACCAGACCATAAGACGTACCTCGTTTTTGGAGGAGGAAAACAAGAAGAAAAATATTCTGAATCCCAGAAGCCAGAACAGCAAGAGGGATTGCTGCACAGTGAAAGCAGCGATCCTTCTTGTTGTTCTGGCTTCTGGGATAGCTGCGCAGCCTGCATTCGCTCCATAAGAGGCACACATATTTCCCCTTACTTTTTAGGAGGGAAAAAGTGAGTCTTAAAGAGCAAAAAATACTGTAGATAGTCTTTGAATTTCTTCCAATCCTCTTGATACACCTCTTCCTTCTGGTCGCGGACTCTTCCGGTCAGGTCGGCTAGCTCCAAAAAATCCATCATCTTCATCTGCCATTCCTCCACTGTTGAAACCCCTTTTTTTTTAACTGACAAATTGAAACAGGCTTCATGAACCATGAAATGAGAAACCTGCATGTAAGGGTGTGTGTATTAAGATTCACCTCCCCCCACCCCAAGGCACATTAATTACAAAAGCAATTTGGGGTGCGACTGTTCAAAAACACAAAATAAGGCTGTGTGCACATTAGCGTTGACCTCAACTGCCGTGCGCTCCCACGGATGGTGTTTGAAGCAACATGGCATTAGCCACATTCCCTCTGTCTCCTTGGTTTCTTGAGAAATACCTCAGCTTGATGGTCTTTCCCTCAAACTGGTTTCTATCCAATTAGAAAACCGGAAGCCGCGGTTAAGCTGGGTATATATTTGAAGAAAGAGTTTTGGTGCATTGGAGTTGGGCACAGGGAAACAAATCAGGCCGTGGGCATCGGGTAAAGACATCCCTGCTCTCTCTCTAGTGTGTGTAAGAAAGGGACTTGAAACGCCGCGTTTGTGTAGGGGTATATAACCTTGCTGCATTTCAAGCTGCTAATTTTTACATTGTTGAAAAATCCCACCACAGTATTATTTATTGAATTTATATCCCAGGCTTTTTTCCTTCAAGGAAATCAAGTTGACATACATTCCTGTCCCCATTTTACCTCACAACCTGTGAGACAGTACAGTGGTAAAGGTAAAGGGACCCCTGACCATTAGGTCCAGTTGCGGACGACTCTGGGGTTGCGGCACTCATCTCGCTTTACTGGCTGAGGGAGCCGGTGTACAGCTTCCGGGTCATGTGGCCAGCATGACTAAGCCACTTCTGGCGAATCAGAACAGCGCACGGAAACGCCGCTTACCTTCCCGCCAGAGCGGTACCTATTTATCTACTTGCACTTTGACGTGCTTTTGAACTGCTAGGTTGGCAGGAGCAGCGGGAGCTCACCCCATCGCGGGGATTCGAATCGCCGACCTTCTGATCAGCAAGTCCTAGGCTCTGTGGTTTAACCCACAGCGCCACCTGCATTCCTTAGTACAGTGGTACCTTGGGTTAATTACTTAATTTGTTCTGGAGGTCCGTACTTAACCTGAAACTGTTCTTAACCTGAAGCACCACTTTAGCTAATGGGGCCTCTTGTTGCTGCCACACCGCCAGAGCACGATTTCTGTTCTCATCCTGAAGCAAAGTTCTTAACCCGAGGTACTATTTCTGGGTTAGCGGAGTCTGTAACCTGAAGCGTATGTAACCTGAAGCGTATGCAACCCGAGGTACCACTGTACTGCTTTTTTCTTATGCTGCGTACACACTGTACATTTAAAGCACCCCCCATGAGGAATCCTGGGAATTGTAGTTCTGTGAGGCTTAAATCACAATGCCCAGTATATTTTGGGGGGGGCGTGGGGGGAGGGAAATAAGGTGCTTTAAATGTAGGTCTGTATGCCGTGTTACAAGAGCCCTATCGACCTGACTTTATGCTTGGAGCCTGGTCAATATTTCTCTATGGCTCTTGCCTGTAGAATGTCATTAATGTGGAATGCTACCCTTTCCCCCTTACAGAAAACTGTCATTTAGGGGCAGCTGAATAGTAAAATGCACACCACACAGAACTGTAGTTCAGTAGTGGGGTTGGTTTAGGAAGCAAACACACCGCCCCCCTCACCCTGCAATAAAGGTCAATGCAAACAACCCATTTTCCTCCCTAGGATGAGCTCTGGGAAACAGCAACAACAACACACATAACCTGGTTCTGCAAGTTTGCAATGTGGTTTAGTTTCGACCAGCAGAAAGGCAGCCTTGGAGGCTGAAGGATGACTGGCTAGTGCCTAAAAGCATCACCAACAAGCTTCTTCCCACCCCCTTACTAGGGGAGTTTTGATAATTTTTTTAAACCTTTTTAACAAAATAAGGTGAAGGGGAATATATGTGTCATAAAAACCGAACCACCAGGCAAACAGGCTGGAGAGGTGGAAGAATGATGGCTAATCTTGTGTTGGCTATACAGCAAAATGTACCGTATTTTTTGCTCTATAAGACGAACCAGACCACAAGATTCACCTAGTTTTTGGAGGAGGAAAACAAGAAAAAAAAATTCTGAATCTCAGAAGCCAGAACAGCAAGAGGGATCTCTGCGCAGAGAAAGCAGTGATCCCTCTTACTGTTCTGGCTTCTGGGATAGGTGCGCAGCCTGCATCCGCTCCATAAGACGCACACACATTTCCCCTTACTTTTTAGGAGGGAAAAAGTGAGTCTTATAGAACAAAAAATACGGTATATTGCAGAGTGCATCTGTCAAGCGAGAGGTGAGAACAGGTGGGCTTACACCATGGGAGAAGCAGTTGCTGTAATTGATCTTGAAAGGTTATGTCTACCTGGTTATCAAAACTGCATTGCTGGATCAGAGCAAGGTCCATCAGATGTTGTGTACTTTATTGGACACCGGCCAGTGACTGGCTGCCTCTACCCCTGTGGTCTTTGAGATGTTGCCGGACTACAACTCCCATCAGCCTCAGCAGAAATAGCTAACAGTTGGGGATGTTGGGAGTTGTAGTCCAGCAACATCTTAAAGACCACACATCCACTTTGATGATTTAGAAAGAAAATGGCAGTGGGAACTTTGGTGCAATCCACTGTGGGTCAGTTGACCAGCTTGGAAGATGTAACCAATGATGAATTTAAGAAAAAGCAAACATACATCTTCAGAGAGTCGCCTTGAAGAATTCAGGCTACAATCCACAAGTCTGAATCCATTCTATTAGTATAACTGAGAGTGATGGAGAGCAGCAACCTTAAAAGGTCGACTTCTCCATGAAGGCTACCACCCTCTATAAACAGGAGACGACCTCAAGCCAGTATGACCAAAACAGTCAGGAGGATGACAACCATTAATTCTAGATGCTATTTGTGGCTTCCTTGAGACAACCCTGTTGACACACTATACTAGGCAGCCCACATTCTGCTTTTCCTGTTCTACTTGCTCTTTCAAGAAAGGGAGGGCTGGTGTACCATTGTACAGTGTCATTCTCATGAGATGCAGGGCGGGACTAGAAGCAGTGTCAGAATAATGGCTCTGGGGAAGTTTCGCTCCGCAACGATAAAACTCAAAATCGAGAGATGGGTTAGGTGCGATTCCTCCACCCTAAATTGCTTTTCAACGGCGGACTGGCTGCCAGTCATGTTCTTGAGTTTATAGTGGACGTTCTCTCTCTTGCACAAAATGAACCTGAGCTTTGCAAGGGCACCAACAGTGCTTCTACAGACCCCCCACTTATTTCCTTTGGGGCTTGCAAATCAGAACCTCTCGGGTGAATTCTGCTTTGAGGCATCTTTACATGATTTGTGAACCTACAGCTCCTCCTCCTCCGGAGTGGATTCAGTCTGGTGATCAGGAGAGGCAATCTAATTGCACAGAAATTGGCAAAGCAGTGGGAACTTTAAGGAAGCAGAAACGTTATAGTGAATTACTTGCGTCTGTTCGATAGCTTTTGTAAAAGGTAAAGGGACCCCTGGGGACATGGGTGGCGCTGTGGGTTAAACCACAGAGCCTAGGACTTGCTGATCAGAAGGTCGGTGGTTCGAATCCCCGTGACGGGTGAGCTCCCGTTGCTCGGTCCCTGCTCCTGCCAACCTAGCAGTTCGAAAGCACATCAAAGTGCGAGTAGATAAATAGGTACTGCTAGTGCTGGAAGGTAAACGGCGTTTCTGTGCGCTGCTCTGGTTTGCCAGAAGCGGCTTAGTCATGCTGGCCACATGACCCGGAAGCTGTACGCCGGCTCCCTCGGCCAATAAAGCGAGATGAGCACTGCAACCCCAGAGTCGGCCACAACTGGACCTAATGGTCAGGGGTCCCTTTACCTTTACCTTTAAAGGGACCCCTGACAGTTAAGTCCAGTCGCGAATGACTCTGGGAGCCCCTTCTGGTGCAACGGAACACCGACACCAGAGCAGCGCACGAAAACACTGTTAACTTCCCGCCGGAATGGTACCTATTAATCTACTTGCACTTTTTGGCGTGCTTCTGAATTGCTAGGTTGGCAGGAGCTGGGACCGAGCAACGGGAGCTCACCCCGTCACGGGGATTCGAACTGCCTATCTTTTGATCAGCAAGCCCAAGGCTCAGTGTTTTAGACCACAGTGCCACCCACGTCCTGATAGCTTTAGGGTTTGCTAAAGCCTGAACAAGGTGGGAAGTCTCTCCGTGGCTCCGAGGCCAGGGCTTCCACACTTCCTCAGACACACTGAATTAAGGGCATATCTGTACACTAAAATCTGGTTTATTGACTCTGAGATCTACACCATACATTCATACCACTTTTATACCAATTTAAGGGGCATGGCTCCCCCCCTCCCCAAGAACCTTGGGAACTGTGGGTACTACACATAGTTACAATTCCCAGCATCCTTAAACTACGGTCTCAGGATTCTTGGAGGAAGCTATGTGCTTTAAATGGAAGGTGTGGGCAGTTGCCTCTCTTGCCCCAGGAAACCGGGGAAGGCAAGGAAAAAAGAGGAGCAGTAGGCATCTAACATGGGGCACAGGTGGCGCTGTGGTCTAAACCACAGATCCTAGGGCTTGCCGATTAGAAGGTCGGTGGTTCGAATCCCCGCAATGGAGTGAGCTCCTGTTGCTCGGTCCCTGTTCCTGCCCACCTAGCAGTTCGAAAGCACATCAAAGTGCAAGTAGATAAATAGGTACCGCTTCGGTGGGAAGGTAAATGGTGTTTCCGTGCGCTGCTCTGGTTTCGCCAGAAGCGGCTTAGTCATGCTGGTCACATGACTTGGAAGCTGCACGCCGGCTCCCTTGGCCAGTAAAGCGAGATGAGCGCTGCAACCCCAGAGTCGTCTGCGACTGGACCCAACGGTCAGGGGTCCCTTTATCAGAGTCTCCAAATCAGAGTCTCTAAAATTGTCTGGGAAAAGCCATGAAGAAATGAAACCAATGAAGAACTGTAGAGCATTATAATAGCCTGATTGTTATCGTGCCAGCCAGTAATTTAGGCAATCGTAATCATTCAGAATCTAGTGCCAAGTGGTATGCAAATTTGTTATGACTCAACTCGCTTATTTTCCATTTATGTAAAAAAGTTTAATAAAATAAATAGGTCATGTCAAGTTGTGCGAACATATTAAATACAGGAACACATTATTTACAATATTAAAAAAACAAAACTTCTCCACGTATACATATTTACACTAATGTAAAATCAAACTGTGTCGCTCAAGTTCTCCTTTTCGGTCACAACAATCTTATACACACAACCCAGTGTAACTTAAGGGTACAGTCCCTTGCAGAAGCAAATCCCAGAATGTTCAGTGGGGCTTACAGGAAATAATATATAGGACTGTAGCTTGAGTTAATTAAAATGCAGCTTTTCAGGAAGTCCTACATAACTTTACAGGAAGCATAAAGTAATAGCATGTGGTTGCAGGTTTACACACAATTAGACTGCTTAAGATATTCCATGCCACTGTTCAATGCAGGAAGATTTACATTTCTAAAAACAAAACAAAGAACTCCACTGAAGGTGGTGAGCGTTGATAAGTCTGTGTGCCAAAGCAATCAATTTCCCCCACAATTGTAGCATCAAAATATTTTAAGTTGTCTTGTATGATTGCTCATCATTCACTTTTGCCATAAATGGGCATTTTCTAGCATGCATTTGCCCCTGTATTCCAAAGGGTATTGAGAAGGGGCCGCTGTTACTGCATTGGCACAAGTATTTATTCTTTACTTGAGGTGGGAGAAGGATCTAGGGCAGCGGTGGGGAACCTGTTTTCCTCCAGATGTTGATGGAACATAACTTGCATCATTCCTGACCTTGGGCCATGTTGGCTAGAGCAGATGAAGAGCTTCAGAAACATCGGGAGAGCCACAGGAACCCCAGACCTGATCAAGGCTTCAAGGGAGAAGCAGCAAGACAACAGGACTGGCAAAAGAGTCTCAATTTTATGACCTCTCTCATGGCAAGCTCTCCAAGGATTTCGGGAACCACCAGACTGCCGATTTAGAATTCACTTCCCAACCTACTTAAATCCAGAACAATCTGTGCTTTGAGGAGAACTTCAGTAGGTGGCCTTCAGTGTTATTTCCACATCTCAGCCGTCTTGATTGTTACACAGCACAGGTTGCGAAAACAGCAGCCCTGGGCTTCTGAACGCTAAAGAGACAGTTCAGCGATAGTTTAGGCACACTGCAGCTGACTGGGATTTAGTGGCATAGCATGCGTTGCCAGAGCCCGGGGCAAAACAAGTATCCTCAGCACCGCCCGCCAATAGGCTGGAATGAAGGGGCAATAGCTCGGCAACTTACCCAAGCGGCAACAATGGTGCCCTGCGAGTGTCAAGCATGGCAGAGGGTGGGACAGGGGATTGGCTAGGAATGAGTCTCTTTATAAAGCCCGTGCAGAGGGCACCCTAGCGATTGGCCATTGCCCAAATCCACTCTCCAGTCTGCCCACACAAACATTGGGAGATCTTCTGTGTGAGGGGGAGGGCACACTATTTTTCATTTATGATGACTACTTCATTTTTTTCCCCTTCTGAAATTTTGTGCCCCAAAGAATTTCGTGCCTCAGTTGCCCTGCCCATGCTATGCCACTGCT
Source organism: Podarcis gaigeae (assembly GCF_964106915.1). Lineage (NCBI taxonomy): Eukaryota > Metazoa > Chordata > Lepidosauria > Squamata > Lacertidae > Podarcis > Podarcis gaigeae. The sequence continues at coordinate 45,973,166 of NC_139689.1, forward strand.
GGGATTACACAAACCCTGAGACAGCAACAACAAGGAACTCTTAGGTGAGAGTTTTGCTGTGAGATGACGGTCTTTAAAAATGTGCATTTATCAAAGAAAGAAAGAAAGAAAGAAAGAAAGAAAGAAAGAAAGAAAGAAAGAACCAGAGCAGCAGCAAACTTGGAAACAGCTCGTGCACCTCCACAGCAAAACATCCAGAACAGAAAGCAGACAGCAGTGACATTTCTGGTCTGCCACCTTTTCAGGCAGCAAGCAGGAGTCTTCAAGTTGACAACAGGTGGAGGTGGAGGAGAAGAGAGGCACACCCTGTGCAGATTATCCCAGGCTGGGAGTCACAGAGCTCTTTAAGCAACCTGAGACTTATTTCAAATCCTGCTCTGTTTCCCCTCCTTTCACCTTGAGGGGTGTGTGTGTGTGGAAGTCAGTAACAACACAAAGAAGAAGAAGAAGAAGAAGAAGAAGAAGAAGAAGAAGAAGAAGAAGAAGAAACCATCTCTTTATAAAGGCATGAACACCTCCCTAAATTCTCCCCCTTGCACACAGACGTCTCTGTAAACTACCTGCCGAGAGTTCTCTGGTGACAGATTAACGCACACACGGTCTTTGGGTCGTCTTCCGGTACTGAACAGGGTGGGGCAGCTCTCCGGCGGCTGTGGAAACGACAGATGTTGACTCCTGCAAGTGTGGCGGCATGTTTGACATCCTCTGGCAGCTGCAGAGAGGCCAAGGGCGTGCAAAAGCCCTCCTTGCGGCATCTTCCATGTTGGGCAGACAAGGTCTCAGGCTCTCAACGTGCTCCTCTGAGGTTCTGAGTTTGACCTTCTCCGACGTGCCTCCACGGAAGGGCGTGTGCCTCAGCGACAGCCTTTTCAGCTGCATCTCCTAGAAGAGGCAAGAACTGAGTAATAGCTTCGACAGGAACATCATCGTGCCAAGCTGGGAGCTACTGAAAGTGCTTTCGAAGAGTTAAAAAGTAGGATTTAGTGGGCCATGGGGACATAAAAAGAGCCTGTTGAATCAGGCCAACGGCCCATTTAGTTCAGCACCCTGTTCTCACAGTGTTGGACTAGATGATGATGATAATAATAATAATAATAATAATAATAATAATAATAATAATAATAGATTTTATTTATACCTGCCCTCCCCAGCCAAGACCGGGCTCAGGGCGGCTAACACCAAATATAAAAACAATGGATTGAAATACAGCTTAAAAAACAAGATTAAAATACAGCATCAAAACATTAAAAGGCAGCCTCATTTCAGGGGAAACTCAACCAAAAACTTTTTTGGGGATAAAAACGTCAAGTCTTCACCAAGGCTAACTATCCAGACTGGTCCTACACGGGCCAGAAAAAAGCCAGGGAAGTCCCCAAATAGGAGTTCCAACACAGAAGAAGAAAGAGAAAGAGGGAGAAGGAATCAAATTGATTCCAAGCCAAAGGCCAGGCAGAACAACTCTGTCTTACAGGCCTTGAGGAAAGAAATCAGATCCCGCAGGGCCCTGGTCTCATGAGGCAGAGCGTTCCACCAGGCTGGAGCCAGAGTTGAAAAGGCCCTGGCTCTGGTTGAAGCCAATCTAACTTCCGTAGGGTCCGGGACCTCTAGGGTGTTGCTGTTTATGGACCTTGAGGCTCTCCGTGGGGCATACCGGGAGAGGCGGTCCAGTAGGTACAAGGGTCCTAGGCCATGAAGGAAGCCTGCAAACGAAATGAGCACAACAGCATCCTGCCCCAGAAATTGGTATTCAGAGGGGTGCCGCGGTTCAGTGATGGAGCCCGTGCTTTGGGTACAAAAAGCCCCCAGAATCAATCTCCAGTCAAGAGATGCCAGCCAATGTAAGACAAGAAAAAAGCACACCAAGAACTCAGACCAATGTAAGTTTCAGTAGTAGGAGTGGTCCCTACTCACAAGTCAATAGTCAATAATAACAAAAACTAATCCATTCAAAAGTATGTATTCTGACAAGAATTACAAACTCAAATAGAAATTTCAAATTCTAACAGTGATTACAAACTCTAACTCATAAAGATATGTATAACACAATAATTCGCTACAAAGATTTTCAGTAGTGGACCACTCCCACTACTGAAACTTACATTGGCCTGAGTTATTGGTATATTTAATAACAAGAACTCCAACTTATTTAAAGCCAGTGTAAGACAGCTCCTGGATGGATTTCGTAATTAGACAGAGCCTTCATATTGACCTGACAATAATGGCTCTGCATCTGATGGCTCCCTGGAGTACTGTGTCCAGTTCTGGGCACCACAGTTCAAGATGGACACTGACAAACTGGAACGTGTCCAGAGGAGGGCAAGCAAAATGGTCAAAGGCCTGGAAATGATGCCTTATGAGGAACGGCTAAGGGAGCTGGGCATGTTTAGCCTGGAGAAGAGGAGGTTAAGGGGTGATATGATAGCCATGTTCAAATATATACAAGGATGTCACATAGAGGAGGGAGAAAGGTTGTTTTCTGCTGCTCCACAGAAGCGGACACGGAGCAATGGATCCAAACTACAAGAAAGAAAATTCCACCTAAACATTAGGAAGAACTTCCTGACAGTAAGAGCTGTTTGACAGTGGAATTTGCTGCCAAGGAGTGTGGTGGAGTCTCCTTCTTTGGAGGTCTTTAAGCAGAGGCTTGACAACCATATGTCAGGAGTGCTCTGATGGTGTTTCCTGCTTGGCAGGGGGTTGGACTCGATGGCCCTTGTGGTCTCTTCCAACTCTATGATTCTATGATTCTATGATTCCCTAGAGAATGCCTGCAACCGTAGAGCCTGATTCTGATCTCTTGCAGGGTCCATACTTTCAAGGAAACTCTACCCACTGCATTTAACTCTGGAATGACGGACAGTGGAACTGGAAAACAGTCTACTCACTTCCCCAAACCAAACAGGCCAACCACATACATTTTGCTTCAGAAGCGAGTCCCACTGTGTTTACTGTGGTCTACTCCCCGGTAGATGCGAACAGGATGGCAGCCAAAGAGGGGGAACAGGATGGCTCGAAATCGAAGCATCATCGGTACACATCTACAGAGCCAATTAATGCACCACGCACAATTTAGCACTTGCCCGAAGTTTGAAAACTGCTGCCCCTGTGGTCATTTCGGAAATATAGAATTTCAGAATTTTCTTGGCATACTATACTTTGTTGTCATTCTTACAACAGCTGCCCTGCGAGGTTGGTGGCCGGTATTAATAGGGTATGGGTGGGAATGGGATAAGATACAGTGTTTTCCTTTAACCCACCTAGTGAACATATAGATGCGGCAAGATGGTGCTTAGTCACTAGGCCATAGAAGTTCTGATACAGATGATAGGGATATATAGAAAGCCATTGGCCCATCTGGTTCAGGGGACATACCCGGCAGCTGCTCTACCCCCAAGCTAAGGCACGTTTCCAAATATGATGCATAGCCAGATTTGCAATATATTTGGGGTGTGGTTCCTCTTCTCCTGAAAGGCACTATTATCCCAAAGCGATGCTATCCCCAGTCAGTTCTACGAAGAGGGATTTTTGACTGTTTGCTTCTTGGAGAATTAAAACCTTTGGAGAAGAAAGCATATTGAGAAGCGATACTCACCTTCAGTTCCCTTTAAACATCATTGCTGGAACTTCCGTTTTCTTGCCGGAGCCTCCTCCTTTCTTCCTTTTCATCGCACACAGAACACTTTTTCCTTACCCTGTGAAGTAACAACATTGGAATCCGTCATGAAAACTGAGATTGCCCCCTCCAAAAGTATACAAAACGCCCCTTTCGCAAACTCCGATGATCTGAAATCCAAGTGTAGTGTTGCCTATTATATCTGGAGACAAAGCAACTTGCCTCATGCATGGTATAATTTTGAGAAGGCCATTAGGAAACAGAGTGTGTACTTTCAGTTTACTGTGCATTAAAACACAATGGTACCTTGGTTTGCGAACAGTCTGGTTTGCATACGTTTTGGATTACAAACCCGGCAGTGCGTGTCCCAGTTTGCAAACTTTTTTTTAATTACAACACATTTTTTTTTAATTACAAACAAATTTTTTTTGGGAGGGCCCATTGGCGAAAGCGCGCCTTGGGTTACAACCTGTTTTGGTTTACGAACGGACCTCCAGAACGGATTATAGTTGTAAACCAAGGTACCACTGTATACAAACCCTTTTAAGGAACTCAGGATAGGGGTAGAGAAGGGACTATCAGAGTCCAAGCATTAATTCCTGCGAAATGTCCTACTGCGTGGGCCAAATCTGCTGCAAGGGGTGGGAAAAGAATGAGAGGGCCCTTCAGAGTAGGTGTACTGAGGTTTCTGCAACTCTCCCCATTGGGATAGGGTAAGGAAGGACTCTTCTAGAAGCCTCTGTCTAGATAACATCATGTTCTATATGAGCACCAAGGATCCTCAATCATGGAATCAGCAGAAGGTGGACTGGGCCTCTGAGGTTTCACTTTGTGTCAACGATGAGTTCCTGATCCATTTATCTCAGCTAACCACCATGCAGGCTGACACTTCAAGGCCCCTTCACAAACAGGTGTGGCTTCCGGCAGGCTGGTCAGCTGTTCTCAGCTTACCCTCACGAGACTCTCGTAAAGCTAAAATGGGGAGGCAGAGAATCATGTCGGCCATCTTGAGTCCCTTGGAGGAATGTGATATATACTGAAGCGAAACTTTGGGAGGCAGTGAATTGGCTTTGCATTTCTGTTCTTAGTTCAAGAACATCCGGCTAGTTTGCAACATCGCTGCCAGCAACAGATACCATGGACAGATCCATTTGTGCATGCTTTGTATGCCTAGTAAAAAAGAACTGACGGGTACCCGCAAATGGTATCATTTGCTGGCCTCTATGGAAACTGGCTATAAACTGTTGATTTATCCTAAATTATTAGCACTGAGCTGTGCATTTTTAGAGTTTCAAATGAGCCGGAATGCCCTGCCTTACTATTTGTAGATTAAACTGGGTGAGGCAGCATCTAAGGTGAATTCTTACTATGAACGATACAAAGAGCAGCAGTGCGATTGCCACTAAACCCCCTTTCCCCATGAGTGGGACATTGCTTTATGCTATCGCATGCAGTAAACCTATGCAGATGGCACACTTAGCCAGGCATTGGCTGACATGGTGTGATTGAGTGATATTGCCTGATTCCCATCCGTCCTCCTATCGGGGGCCCCTCAGAGTGTGGGCCACACCTCATGATATCACCAAAACACAAAGGTCCATGGTTTACAAATGCAACACTAGCTCATGACACCACCCCACATTGAACCCATTATCCGCCCCCAACTATTTGGTGACCACCATATACCCATTGTTTAAATTAAGCTTGTTCCAGAGCTTTACATCTTAAAGCTTAAAGTTAAAGGGTAAAGGGACCCCTGACCATTAGGTCCAGTCGTGGCCGACTCTGGGGTTGTGGCGCTCATCTCGCTTTATTGGCCGAGGGAGCCGGCATACAGCTTCCAGGCCATGTGGCCAGCATGACTAAGCCACTTCTGGCAAACCAGAGCAGTGCATGGAAATGCCGTTTACCTTCCTGCCAGAGCGGTACCTATTTATCTACTTGCACTTTTATGTGCTTTCAAACTGCTAGGTTGGCATGTGCTGGGACCGAGCAACGGGAGCTCACCCCGTCGCAGGGATTCGAACCACCGACCTTCTGATTGGCATGTCCTAGGCTCTGTGGTTTAACCTACAGCGCCACCCGCATCCCATCTTAAAGGTTAGGAGGACGTAAGCTTTGACCAGTTCCTGGAGACCTGAAGGACACCGTCTGCAGACTGCATTTCAATTCAAAAGTTTCTGAAATGTTGAACGTACATGAGTGTTCACCAGGTTGTTTGCTTAGACCAGTGTTTCCCAACCTTGTGCCTCCAGATGTTTTTGGCCTACAACTCCCATCATCCCTAGCTAGCAAGACCAGTGGTCAGGGATGATGGGAGTTGTAGGCCAAAAACATCTGGAGGCACAAGGTTGGGAAACACTGGCTTAGACCGTTGATTTGGATTACATTCATATGGCATACTTTAGGACAAACTTGTAGTGCAAACCAACACCCTATTCCTATAACACACTCAAAAAAGGACTATAGGAGAACGTGTATATAGGTGAAATATTGTGTGTGCTTCTGCCACCAGTTTACTAAGTTTCTTCAACAAACCGGAGGACCGAAATTGTACTACTTACAGCAATGTTACAACGATCACAATGGCAGCAAAGGTGAGCAAACCAGCCGTCGACGCAAGTATTGTGGATGTGAAGCTTTCGTTGCTATTGGTAATGTGCGTCTTCAAGAACTGCTCGACGCAACGTTCGCCAAAGTAATCCGAGTGGCACCTGAAAATTAACCACATACAAAATTTAGCTGCACAGTTTTTCAAGCGCTCGCTTCAAAGTTTACACCAAGGCAAGCCATTCGGATAAGACCTCCTGCAGCTCATCAGCATCACATTGTAAGATGCTGGTGCCCAAGGAGCAGGATCTCATCATGTGATGTTGTCAGATCCAACAGCGCCAGTGAGGAGTTTGCCAGCTGTAGGCTAAGCTGCAATTGGTTTGGCTGGGACATTCCAGGAAAAGCGTACTTCATTCTTTCTTTTAACACATGAGCAAATTACGAGTTCAGCGGCCCACTGTGCAGCTTACAAATGCCACAATCATTTAAAACGTACCTGGCAAAGAGGACTTGCTGGCGACACAGTGAATTACCGTATTTTTCGCTCTATAAGATGCACTTTTTCCCCTTCAAAAATTCAGGGGAAATGTGTGTGCGTCTTATGGAGTGAATGCAGGTTCCTTGGCTTCAGCGATAGCAACACGAAGCCTCCGAAGCGCAGAGGGAGAGCTCCCCCCGTGCTCCAGAGGCTTCGTGTTGCTTTCACTGAAGCCTCCTAAAGCCCCTGGAGTGCAGCAGGAGTTCCCGCTGCGCTCTGAAGACTTGCGGATAGCCGCCTGAAGCCTGGAGAACGAGAGGGGTCAGTGCACACCGATCCCTCTTGCTCTCCAGGCTTCGCTTCCCTGGAAAGGTGCTGCACAGTTTCCCCTCTCTGCGCAACGCCCCTTCAGCGAAGTGGGAGGAGAAATGGAAGGGGCTCTGTTTCTCCTGCTGCTTCACTGAAGGAGCGCTGAGCAGAGAGGGGGAGATTTTCCCCCCCTGTTCTCTCCCTCCTATGGTCCGGTGTGTCCTATAGAGCGAAAAATATGGTAATCAGAAGTGCTAACAAGACAGTAAGCAAAGCCCAACAAAGTTTGGGTACCTTTGTCCCTGGGAACCCTCTCCTGCCATTGGGCAGCTTACATCATTAATTATTGTTCTAGATGTCTCTATCTAGCCCTTGGAATTTTCCCAAGGACACACCCCTCACCAGCCTGACTTTACACCCCAGATGTATTTGCTTGGGCTAGTTATGTGCTCTCAGATTCCAGCAATACCTTTCACCTGCCTGAATGGAAGATACGAGAGGCAGCTGTTACCGTATGCAGAAACTAGACTTCTGTACAATTTTTGCCCCACCTATTTTGGCCATTGGTCCTGCCTCTCCCCCCCCCCCAACCTTTGGCCCTCAAAAGGTTGCTCAGAAAGGAACCCATCCAATTCTATTCTTCATTGAGAATACATGTATAAAAACCACAGTTATTCTAACAATGGCATTGGGCTCATTCCAATCAATGCAGAGACCAGTCAGCAGCATCCAGGTTTCTGTGACACCTTTGTCCAGGAAGGCAAGGTCGGATTAAGACCTTTCAAAGCCCCAAGCACTCCAAAGATTTCGATGCCCACATATATATCCAATTCAAAATAGAAACAATGATAAACCATGAAATACCATTTTATTTTTCGAAATGAAACAAAACCTGCAGTAAGATGGGAGATAATGTTTATTTTTGTATACTACCACTTTATTTTCTCCTGCTTTTTTCTAATTGCAAAGCCTTTGATCGGATCCTCAAAACTCACCTTAATGCAACACATCTGCCTCTATGCTTAGCAGAGATAAGGCGTCCAGCCTGCCTTGTGGCATGGTTTTCTGTTGGGATTTTTAATATACTTCAGCTGAGAAAACAAATGCTCAGCTGAGAAATTTGTGACCATTAATGTTAAAAAAAACAGCAATGGGAAATTTCTATGGTGCCCCCCCCTTCCCTTGATGGGCTTATTTTGCTTCATGGTTAATCCAGCCTAGCAGGTTGACTGTGGGTTGATAAGCGCTTTGTTCTCAAACTTTCTCAATAATTTAAAAAAACGGTAAACTATTTGTCAACAGATCTGTGTTTTCTATGTTTTGCTGCCCAGTTAATAGCTCTGTGCTCAGGGCTGTGGCTTTAAACGCCTTCTATTTTTGTTTTTATCCTGCATTTTATTCTGTGAACCGCCCTGAGATCTTATGATGGTGGGCAGTATATAAATCGATCGATCGATCAATCAATCAATCAATTCTGTGCAAAAGTCCAGAATTCAGAAGGACTGCCCTCAAAGGCCGTAGGTCAACTTACTTGCATGTGGCTTTTCGCAGGTGTTCATAATATTTGCAGTCCCCATGTACACAGAAGTTTTTAAACTCTACTTCACATGGAGTTTTCTTCTTGTTTTTCTTCCCCTTGTTGTTTCCCTTTCTTTTTGGCTTCTTTTTCCCGCTCTCTGATTTTGCTGGCTTTTTAAGTTCAAATGGAACTGGAAAGGGGAAAGAGGAACAAAAAGTGTTTATTTGCATTGACGAGTGATCTGCCCTTACTTCAGTGAGCTCAGGGTGGTATTTTAACTGCAGATTAGATCACACTGAGAGGGAAATGGGGGAAGAGGGAGGGAGATGTAGCCAAGGACAGTAGCATTTCAACCTCAGTTTCCCATTCAGACTAGTACCATATTTTTTGCTCTATAAGACTCACTTTTTCCCTCCTAAAAAGTAAGGGGAAATGTGTGTGTGTCTTATGGAGCGAATGCAGCTATCCCAGAAGCCAGAAGGGATCGCTGCTTTTGCTGCACAGCTGTCCCTCTTGCTGTTCTGGCTTCTGAGATTCAGGATTTTTTTTTTCTTGTTTTCCTCCTCCAAAAACTAGGTGCGTCTTGTGGTCTGGTGCGTCTTATAGAGCGAAAAATATGGTGCTGTACACGACTTTGGCTGCAAGTCCAAAGATCAACAAAGGGCCTTCATGCTAGAGACCTGCCTATAATACACAATATTCTAACAAGATAGCAATTGGGTATCCTGCTTTAAATTGAAGATGGCCCTGAAAATATTCTTGTGTGGAAGAGGTTTTAGGTGCATTTTTAAAAAACAGCAGCAGCAGCAGCAGCAGCAACAACAACAACAACAACAACAGAAGATGAACAAAAGATGCTTATGTCTTTAGAGGAGACAACTTTGTGCCAGCAGAAACTCAAGGAACAGAGTCTAGGAAACCATGATTTATTTATTTTTATACACTAAGGCCAAGGTGCCTGATCCAGATATTTAACTCTTGGTGTTCAGGAAGTGCTTCCCTTTCTATTTTTAGACCTAGCACATACCTCACACTCCAGAAGTAACATATGACCAGGAAAGAAGCTGACACAGATGTGAAACAATTTTTGCCTCTGCTTTTTATGTTGATGTGACACACATTTTAGAAAGTCAATGTGCAAAAGCCCTTTTAATATAGCTTCGAGTTTGATTCCCAAATGCAATAAAGCCCGAGCTAGTAATAACTGTTGTTGACTAATTTTATCATAAACATTACTGCTCAGCATGAAGGGCAAATTAAGTAGTGTCAACTAATTATGCTTAGCAAGTCTAATGAAGTGTGGTAATATGGTTAACCCCAAAGATATTTGCATTTCAGAGGGGTTCAAAGGCCTGAACAGACAGCCAAGGAGGAATTGTTAAAGAGGATTTCACAGCCATCTCCCACTTTAAAGATGCATGCTTGTGGGATTCTGCTGCGGTGTGCTAATGAACATGTGCCATTAATGGACGGAAAGACATTCTTAAATCATTCCCACCCAACCCTCCTATACATGCCTGTGAAAAAAAACATTAGTTAACACACAACTGAGTTTCAGGATCACTTCCTGAATTTTCCATTTTGCTGTTACAGTAGTACCTCGGGTTAAGAACTTAATTCGTTCTGGAGGTCTGTTCTTAACCTGAAACTGTTCTTAACCTAAGGTACCACTTTAGCTAATGGGGCCTCCTGCTGCCGCCGCGCCACCGGAGCATGATTTCTGTTCTCATCCTGAAGCAAAGTTCTTAACCCGAGGTACTATTTCTGGGTTGGTGGAGTCTGTAACCTGAAGCGTCTGTAATCCGAGGTACCACTGTACTAAGAACACGAAACATAACTAGATGGCCTTTTTTGTTTTTTTAGGTCACGATCGGCAAGACTTGCTAGACTTCATGTTGTAGGTGTGTTTATTGCATTTTAATCATGCTGTTCCTCCAAGAAACTTAAGCAATGTGTATAGCTCTCCCCTCCCCCCCTTAACAGCAACTCTGAAGTACGTTGGGTCAGACATTTTCTCTCGGCCTGAGGTAAAGAAAACCACACCACCTAGGTGTAGCTCTAAAACGTATCGTACGAATGACAAACTTGTTTAGAAGACATCATACAGAGACACTCATCAGAGAAACAGGATGGAGTACAACTCCCTGTCAGGCACACAAACTGACACTATAGCATCCTTTCGGCGCACATTGCTCAGCTCATGACGGCTACATTGCAATTAGCATTACGAATGACACTTTGAGCCACGGCAGGTGGCTGTCAAAAGACTTCAGCCAGCTAGGCTCCATGATCACCAAACCTCATATGTTCTACCTCGGTGGTTCCTCAGCCCCAACCTGGACTACTTGAAAATTGGTGGCCCACTTACGGTTTCCTTTGGAGACTATGGAAATTTGTTGTCCATACCCCCCTCAAGCTGCTATTCATGGACACATTCCAGAGTAAGAACTTAGTTTGTTGACTGTACCTTTTAGGGGTGACAGCTTGAATAAGATATTTGGGGGAGAGGGGGGTAAGCCCCACCCCACATAATCGATCACGTGGTGCTGTGCGTGCACACCATTCAGGCTTGCCCCCCTCAAATATTTTTGAGGGATGGCCGAAGAGACCTCAGCCTTGAGGATTGGCTACTATGGTACCTTTATTCTGCACAACGGGGCCAAGGCTTTCAAGTTGGTCAACAAACTAAGCTATATGGACCAATGGCCTGATTCAGGACTAGACAGCTTCAGATGTTCCTACGATGGCTTGCAAAATTCTCAACAGCCCTCCAAGTGTCTCTTGCTTAAATGGTTTTATCCTGCCCCTTGACTCCACAATGGAGCCAGCAATTCCCAGGATTCTTTGGAGGCAGCCAAGGCTTGTGCAACCACTATAAGTTTGCAGTGTAGCTATGCTCCTTTGTTTTCTGGAACCAACAACAGTCCATTTCAACAAAGTGCCAGCAGAGTATTGCTCCTTACCTCAAGAGTCTTAGAAATGGCATGAGCGTTAGGAAGGCAAAATATTGCTCCCAAACCAATGTTTCCTTAAAACTCAAAAGCAACAGCGCTGTCAGCTCTCAGGGTTAAAGGCTCAATTGTGAGCCAAAGAATGAAACTGCTTCTGAACCAAAGGCTGAAGGGTTTAATTCAGGGAGTTTTGGGACTACAGCTCCCATCACCCCTAGCTAACAGGACCAGTGGTCAGGGTTGATGGGAATTGTAGTCCTAAAAACATCTGGAGGCCTGAGTTTGGGGATGCCTGGTTTAAATGCATTGGCTCAGCAGCAGAATGCGAACACATTGGAGGCAGTGTACGGCAGAAAAATTCACTCTTGGTGAATTCCATTTCAAGCATCTGCACTTCCCAGAATAATGTACAGATGGGAATTTTGTTATCTACTATATGCTGAAGTTCTTGAGTGTTACAGCCCAGATCTTGGCTCAAAAAAGAAAAAAAAATACATTTGAAGAATATGTACTTGGCTAGGAAATGTGTTTTGAAATGTATATTTAAATACAAGTTTCAGAGATTATTATTTTAATGGACTTATGGCCAAGCAGATGCAAAAGTAGTATGAACCAGAAGCAGCCCAGATCACCTACCATATACCAGAATAAATAGCTTATGCTTTGAGTTTGCCAGAAATTTAAAGCTCTGTTTACAAACAACACATTCTGCTGCCGTTCCAAAACTTAATTGCAACTATGCACCGGGAAAGCTTATCAGATTGATACCCAGGTTTCACTAATTAAATAATATTCCAAATAACTCTCGCCCACAGTGGTTGCAGGAGAACTGCAACCCAAGATATGATCACGTTGTTCAGATTTTGAAAACCTCAAATTTAAAAGGTTTAGTAATATTAAAGGAAGGAAATCCTACTGGGCTGTGGTAGTGCAGGGCAAGTTTCTACTTAGCCTCATACTCACTTGGTGTGACTTATGGGAAAATATGTCTAAGGCCCATTGTTGCTACGTTATAGGGTAATTAACTTACAGCAGTGTAAATTAATGCCAACTGGTGAGTGAAAAGCAGAATTATTGAGTTTGACAGTGCTTTTTCTGGGGGGATGCAGGGGTATGGATACCCCTAAATGTTTTGAGAATCTTTGTACTTTTGTCCATTTACTGTCTTTATTTTCCCCGAATTGAACTATAAAATGGGGATTTTCTTGAGTCAAAATGAGAGTACCCCTAAACATTTTTACTTTTTTTAAGGAAAAAAAGCACTGGAATTTGAGTGTTATATTATTCTGTTGAGACAATGAAAACTTGAATTTGAAGGAGGGAGAAATTGAAATCCATTCATTTCTTCCTATACTCAAAATTTTGGTTAATAATAATAATATTTCTCTCTCTTTTTTTTTTACACAATGGGATACCTGAAAAATGTAGGAACCCATTGCAATTAAGGTAAAGGGCCCCTGGATGGTTAGGTCCAGTCGCAGACGACTCTGGGGTTGCAGCGCTCATCTCACTTTCAGGCCGAAGGAGCCAGCGTTTGTCCACAGACAGTTTTCCAGGTCATGTGGCCAGCAGCACTAAACCTATTTTGGCTCAATGGGAAACCGTGATGGAAACCAGAGCACATGGAAATGCCGTTTACCGTAGCTTCCCGCCAGAGCGGTACCTATTTATCTACTTGCACTTTGACGTGATTTTGAACTGCTAGGTTGGCAGGAGCAGGGACCGAGCAACGGGAGCTCACACCATCATGGGGATTCAAACCGCTGACCTTCTGATCGGCAAGCCCAAGAGGCTCAGTGGTTTAGACCACAGCGCCACCCGCGTCCCTAGGACCTCTCCTAACATCTCGCTAATATATAGTTGAGCCCAGCTGCAAGTGCTTGGATCATAGGAAGTAGAACCAACAAAAATGCAGAGCGTTTGCGGGACCCTAAAGCTTGCATGCAGGGACGCGGGTGGCGCTGTGGGTTAAACCACAGAACCTAGGACTTGCCAATCAGAAGGTCAGCGGTTCGAATCCCCGTGACGGGGTGAGCTCCCGTTGCTCAGTCCCTGCTCCTGCCAACCTAGCAGTTCGAAAGCATGTCAAAGTGCAAGTAGATAAATAGGTACCACTCCGGCGGGAATGTAAACAGCATTTCCGTGTGCTGCTCTGGTTCGCCAGAAGCGGCTTAGTCATGCTGGCCACATAACCCGGAAGCTGTCTGCAGACAAACGCCAGCTCCCTCGGCCTATAGAGCGAGATGAGCGCCGCAACCCCAGAGTCGGTCACAACTGGACCTAATGGTCAGGGGTCCCCTTTACCCTTTAAAGTTTGCATGCTGTTGCAATCAAAGTTGGCCAACTAAAAACTCTCTCCTATATTTCCTTGCAAAAGACACACACCAGCAACTTTTTTGCACAAAACCCACCACATCCCGACAGCAGGCTCGTCTCCACGTGGCCCACAGCCAAGGACGATGGAGCTCTCAACCTCAACTTTGACATACCTGTAGCTGAATCACCTACAAGGAATTGAGGTGCCATCGCCACCTCTTCCTCTTCAGTCTCTTCGTAGTCAACTCCCGAGGAAAACACCCCAGTTGCAGGTGTATTAAGCGTCCTCAGGACGGGCATGTTTTGCTCTTGTTCCGTCACATTTAGCCCTGATCCAGCGGCATGCTGGCACACTGCAAGAGAGAAATGAGACAAATCAGGATGCCATTCTCACTAGTCAGCCAAAACCAGCAGAGAGGTGTTTACCTGAAAGTTACATTAGGCAGCTATTACTTATGTAGTCTTATGCAGCAGTGAGTCACCCGAGAAGCAGCTCTCGGCTTTTCTAATGAGCGAATGCATTTATACTTCCCCGGTATTTTAAAAATGCCTCCCAAGTTTTGGGTTGCTATGCTCCGTTTGACAAAATCAGTGCGCCGCTTACGAGAAACAGATTCTCCACTATAGGCACAAGTCCACGGCTACAATGACTCTGAATTTGGAGGGAAACCCCACTCCTATTAAAAGGACTTACTTGATTCAAAACGACTTACTTCTGAGAATATCTGGTTCGGGGGATGGAGCACAAACATGATTGCGGATGTATCTAAGCCATAGATTTCTCCCACCATTCTAAGGATGGCACACTGGGTGTTAATGTCCAAGAATCATGGAGTTGGAAGGGATCCTGAGAATCATATAGTCCCACCCCCTGCAATGCAGGAATTTGCAGGTGTCCCATATAGGGAATCAAACCTGCAACCTCGGCCCTATCAGTACCATGCTCTAAGCAACTGAGCTATCCAGTGCGTCCTGAGATGAAGATTATTGGGGATCCGGCCACCAAGACAAACAAGCCGCCATTGTGCAGAGCAGTGACAGTTGCTGACATTAGCCACATCTTAGACTAACACAGGGGTTTGGACCAAAACGCCTGCGCAGGCAATTACTAAAGGAGGAACTCCCAATCAGCCTAATCCCATATTACCTACTCATTATCCCTTTCAGTGATAACCAACACGGGACCCTCCAGATTTTGCTGGACTGGAACCCCATCATTCCTGACCCCGTCATTGGGGCTGATGGAAGCTGTAGTCCACAACATCTGGAGTATACAGAGTTGGCTGGCCTTGCTTTCAGGTCAGACAGAAATTACAGCTGAGAGTGAAAGCACCTTTCTAGATGGGGGGTAAATGTGCATTGTGGCTGCAAGCCTATAAGTACTTTCCTCAAAGGAAGCCCAGCCGAACATAGTGGGACTTACTCAGTTGTAAGTATGTTATAAAGACCATAAGCCACATAATTCTTTAACCCCTTTGCTATTCGAACCACCCCCATCCACAATGCAGAAACAGGAATACTAGTCTATCTTGCAGAGTTGTTGATATAAGAGGTGCTATATGAATTCTAAGCTCAAG
This sequence comes from Podarcis gaigeae, assembly GCF_964106915.1. Lineage (NCBI taxonomy): Eukaryota > Metazoa > Chordata > Lepidosauria > Squamata > Lacertidae > Podarcis > Podarcis gaigeae. The sequence goes on from NC_139689.1 coordinate 45,988,482, forward strand.
GTGCAATGGTTAGCCTCTGACTCGGACTGGAAAGAGCTGGGTTCAAATCCCCCACTCCGAGCTTCTTCAGACAACCGGTTCAATTCAGCATTCATCCTGGTCTGCTTGCACAAAGTTCACACAGGGGTTAGGACTATGCCCAGCCTTTTCGGAGCATTCATTCCTAATTGTTTATGGGGTGCTTATATGACAATAAGTGTTTGCCCAGATTCACTTGCGGGGAGATACACGTCTTTCCATTAATTGTTCGTTCATTCCACACTTTTTAGTGTACCTCCTCATCACTTTCCTAAAAGTGCTTTTAAAAAGTGAATTGTAGCACTAGGGCAACAGAGCACCTGAATTACAGAAACCTAAATTTACGGCATGTGTTCCAGTTTCTGCCGACAAATCAGTGGCAGTCTGGAGGCAGCTTCTGCCAAGAAGGTCAGTAGACTGGGTGAACTTTGGACCAACTGTCCCACCTGTGGGTGAGGTGGGCAACCTGCGGTCTTCCAGACATTGTCAGGCCCCAACCAACCCCTGCCACCCCTGACCACCAAACCACCCTGGTTGGGCCTGATGGGAGCTGGAGACCAATAACATTTGGAGACCAACAGGTGAGCTCATCCTAGTCATCCTCCGAATGATGAAGCAATAAAACTGCCATCACATTTGCAAAGCTAAGCAGGGTCTGGTCTGGTTTCAAATTGGATGGGGGACGTTGTGTGTTGAGAGGTTGGACTTAGATGACCCTGGGTGATACCTTCTTCCAGCATTACCTTTCTATAATCTATGAAGCACAGAAGGAAGGACACAGAAATGCATGGAGGGAACAACAGTTTAAAAATAAAATTAAAAATAAAGGAAGCTTTACTTAAGATGTCACAAAAACAGGGAAGAACAAGTATCTAGTAGGGTTAGCGAGGCCAGATCAAAAGTGTAGGGCGTGGGAAAAGGAGAGGAACCCCCCCCCCCTGCAGCCTTTCAGGTGCCTCCTGTTTCAAAACAATGGTGCTGTTCCAACCCAACCTCCTGGAATCAGGAAGCCGTCGGGTATCGGAGCCAAGCCGTGAGAAGCGAGAGAAAATGTAGCAAGTTCCCATCGCTGTACCAGAAACGCCTCTCTCTCTGCGTTTCTCTCCAAAGCGCACCGTCTTGGGTCTGTCACCCGAAGTTAACCCCGACACCCCCCACCCCAGGGTCTCATTGCCCGCCCACCCACCTGCCCCTCTTCCCGCCCTGCCGCTCACCTAAGCTCCAGAGCAGCAGCCGGAGGAGGGCGAGCGTGGCGCGCATGGAGGGCACGGGCGCGTCGTCGGGGGGCGGACGGCTAGGCAGGCGCGCAAAGGCGGCTCCGGCTCAGAGGGACTCGACGGGAGCCTGGCGAGCTGCGAGCGCCGTACGGCAACCCTGCTCCATCCCTGCCGAGAGATATATATGCGGTGGAGGCAGGCAGGCAGGCCGGTCGGACGCAGCTCGACGTCAGCCGGGTGGGGAAAAGGTACAGGAGCGCCTCCAGAGACGCCACCCAGGTGCGCGCGGCGCAAAGAGCGAGCAGGGCGCGGAGGCGGAGCGGGCGCGGAGAGGCGGCGAGGCGGGCCAAGAGGTGATTCAGCCGCGGCTCACGAGCTGCTACCGGCTTCCCCACGAGCCCGGAGAGAGGGAGCTCCGGCCGGATCCCCGGGGGGCAGAAAAAAGGGCGCGGGGTCCCCCCGGGGACACTCTCCTGCGCGCCTGCTCTGGCATTCAGAAACTCCATGTTGCGCTCAGGCCCGAGCGCCACCAAAAGTACTTTACACCTGCTCAGCTTCTCCTCAGTCCTTCCCAAGACTTTGGGGGCACGTCAAGGGAGGTTCTGAGGGTCTGCAAGCCACACTTAAAGAATGCGCCGGGTGGGCCGCTTACACATTGACAAAGGAAAAAAGTGAGAATCTTCTAGCCCTTCCCCAAAATGACATGCATCCCCAAACTGTTCAATATTTCGACGTCTCAAAGTGGCATACGGAAATATTAGGTACTATCGCTATTTTTTAATAATAATAATAATAATAATAATAATAATAATAATAATAATAACAGAAAATATATTCTGTTGTTGGCAGAGGCGGTTGCCACAGGGTGTTGCAACTATGACGTAGGACAGAAGGTGGCAAATGTTGGCAAGGGTGCCAAATTTTGGCCTTGATTGGGTTGCCACTGGAATTTGAAAGACCCAAGTCTGCCCCTGGTTGTTGGCGTCTGTCTGTCTTGAGAGGCATCAGAAGAGTGCGCCATTGGAGGCGACGTCAGACCGCTGGAGAGTTACAGCGCCTGCTGTGGCTGTAGAGACCGATACGGGAGAGATATGTTTTATTGCAGGTGGGGCATCTGGTTGTGCTGCTGCAGGTGTGCTGGCTGGTGTTCCTTCTCTCTGCTTTTGTCCCAGCGGCCATTCCTCCTCTGGTCACTACAGTGGACACACAACCTGACAGTCTCCAGGCACTGTGGTCATCCGCTAGGGAGTTCCACAGGGCGTGGTTAATGTTGCCAGCCTTCATGTCCCGTCTGCAGGCATCTTTGCAACACGGAGTTGGTCTGCCAACTGGCCTGGTGCCTGAAGCCAGCTCCATTGGGGATCCTACCACCTTCCATTCTGTGGAGACAACCAAGGAAGCATAGACCATCACTGAGACAGGAGTGCAAGCATGCTGAGAATGTAGGCTTGGGAGAGCGCGTCTTTGGAATTGTGTCCTGCCATGTGATGCCCCAAATCTTTCTGACATGGCGCATATGGCTTGCTCCTGGTGGGTGTAAGTTGCCCATGGCTCACTACCATAAGGTAGTGTCCTCGACATGCAAACCTGGTAATGGTTGTTAGCACATCCCATTTCCTTTTGGAGAGACCAGCCATTGCTGTAGCTGCCTTGCCGAGATCACATCTTACTATAGTGTGCAGGTGACCTGTGTGTCTGCTCAGTGTGAAATGTCGATGGCAAAGTTCAAGGCTATCTACTCCCTAGTTAGGTTTTATTTTTGTTTAGTATTTATTATTACAGTGGTACCTCGGGTTACAGACACTTCAGGTTACAGACTCTGCTAACCCAGAAATAGTACCTTGGGTTAAGAACTTTGCTTCAGGATGAGAACAGAAATCGCACAGCAGCAGCGCGGTGGCGGTGGGAGGCCCCATTAGCTAAAGTGGTACCTCAGGTTAAGAACAATTTCAGGTTAGGAACGGACCTCCAGAACGAATTAAGTTCTTAACCTGAGGTACCACTGTATTTGTTTTTGGACAAGGTAAAGGTAGAGGACCCCTGACAGTTAAGTCCAGTCGCAAATGACTCTGGGGTTGCGGCACTTATCTCGCTTTACAGGCTGAGGGAGCCAGCGTTTTTCCGCAGACAGTTTTTCCAGGTCATGTGGCCAGCATGACTAAGCCGCTTCTGTTGCAACGGAACACCGAAATCAGAGCAGATCATGGAAACGTCGTTTACCTTCCTGCTGCAGCGGTACCTATTTATCTACCTGCACTTTTGGGTAGGTGTGTTTTTGAACTGCTAGGTTGGCAAGAGCTGGAACCATGCAACAGGATCTCACTCTGTTGTGAGGATTCGAACCGCAGACCTTCTGATTGGCAAGCTCAAGAGGCTCAGTGGTTTAGACCACAGTGCCACCTGTGTCCTACAGTGCCAAAGGGCTGCCCTCTGTAAAGGAGGACACTAAAAGGTAAAGGTAAAGGTACCCCTTCCCGTACGGGCCAGTCGTGACTGACTCTAGGGTTGTGCGTTCATCTCACTCAAGAGGCCGGGAGCCGGCGCCGTCTGGAGACACTTCCTGGTCACGTGGCCAGCGTGACGAAACTGCACTGGTGAGCCAGCACATGGAAACGCCGTTTAACTTCCCGCTATAAAGTGGTACCTATTTATCTACTTGCACTTCGGGGTGCTTTCGACCTGCTAGGTGGGCAGGAGCTGGGACCGAACGGCGGGAGCTCACCCCGCCGCGGGGATTTGAACCGCCGACCATACGATCGGCAAGTCCTAGGCACTGAGGTTTTACCCACAGCGCCACCCGCGTCCCTAAAGGAGAACACTAGGCTACCCTAACTATGAGGGCTGTGAATGAAACCCACAAGTTGCAATCCCTAGTCTCCCCCCTGATTTTAGTCAAACCGTGCCCCCTGTAGTCGGTGGGCATCACGGCCTGCTCTGTGTTTGAGGAGCCCCTGGCAAAATGGTGACTGCTACCCCTTGCTCCATTGGCATTGTTGCTCTGTGGTGGGCAGTAGCAACTGAACAGAGTTGTTCAACAGGTGGCTGTGAACCACCTGCGTTGTCCCAGCATAGAGTTGCGTATCGTGGGGAATTCTAAATTGTGGACGGCTCACCGTTGCCTAACACCACTGCTCTAAAGCTAAAGGGACCCTTGACCATTAGGTCCAGTCGTGACCGACTCTGGGGTTGCAACGCTCATCTCGCTTTACTGGCCGAGGGAGCTGGCGTACCAGAGCAGTGCATGGAAACGCTGTTTACCTTCCCACCGGAGCGGTACCTTTTTATCTACTTGCACTTTGATGTGCTTTCGAACTGCTAGGTTGGCAGGAGCAGGGACCGAGCAACGGGAGCTCACCCTGTTGCGGGGATTCGAACCGCCAACCTTCTGATCGGCAAGTCCTAGTCTCGGTGGTTTAACCCACAGCGCCACCCGCGTCCCAACACCATCGCTCTAGGTAAGATTAAACAAGGCAAGTTGGGTTCATACCAAGCTCAGGTAGCAGTAACACCAAAGCCTAAGCAACCAGTTAAAGATACTGGGTGCTGGCCACTGGGTGATGATAAGCCCCTTGGACCCAATTTGAGTACTGAAGATGCAGGAAACTTACTTTTAAAAAACTTCCTTTGCCCAACTTACTCATGCCATTCCCATTTGGATTTCAGAGTTCAACGGAACGAGTTCACAATGCTTTTCTCAGGAAGATACTGGGTTGATTATCCTGTGTGAAGACAGAGGCGTACCCAGGGCCCCTTGCGCCCTTGGCAAGGAGCTGTATTGGCACCCCTCCTCCCGGCTAAAAAAATCACTTTACTGCAATAACCACATTAGAAATTACTACATTTTACATGACGCGGGTGGCGCTGTGGATTAAACCACAGAGCCTAGGACTTGTTGATCAGAAGGTCGGCAGTTCGAATCCCTATGACGGGGTGAGCTCCCGTTGCTCGGTCCCTGCTCCTGCCAACCTAGCAGTTCGAAAGCACGTCAAAGTGCAAGTAGATAAATAGGTACCGCTCTGGCGGGAAGGTAAATGGCATTTCCGTGCGCTGCTCTGGTTTGCCAGAAGCGGCTTAGTCATGCTGGCCACATGACCTGGAAGCTGTACACCGGCTCCCTTGGCCAATAAAGCGAGATGAGTGCCGCAACCCCAGAGTTGGTCACAACTGGACCTAATGGTCAGGGGTCCCTGTACCCTTTACCCCTACACGACCCAAGCACTTGAAGCATCCGGGGTGAGGATGAAGGCAAGGAGGAAGGGCGAAAAAAGCTGCGTGACTTTGCGTGAGAAGGACGGGAAGCTTCAAAAGGAAACATTTTCTTTCAAAGAGAATGCTCCTTTTACTGAAAGGAAGAAAACATCAAATAAAACAGATATATGGTCACTAGCATACAACTAGCATAATCACAACCATAAATATTATGTAAAGCAAAACTTACATTTGCTTATGAATGTGCCAGAAACCTGAAAAATCTAACAATACATATTAAGCCCACAAAAAAGAATGATCATACCAAAGGCTTGATTATCCATAGGAAGGTTCAAGGAAAACTCCCATGTAACCAATTAACTAGTGCCTGTGAAAATTGTGTACAACTTAAGGAGTTGGTCGGTTGGCCAGATAGAAGAAAATATGTCCTGAAATATTTTTTTCACAGCTAAAGGGGTTGCATATACAGTGGTACCTCAGGTTACATATGCTTCAGGTTACATACACTTCAGGTTACAGACTCCGCTAACCCAGAAATAGTAGCTTGGGTTAAGAACTTTGCTTCAGGATGAGAACAGAAATCGTGCTCCGGCGGCGCAGCAGCATCAGGAGACCCCATTAGCTAAAGTGGTGCTTCAGGTGAAGAACAGTTTCAGGTTAAGAACGGACCTCTGGAACAAATTAAGTACTTAACCCAAGGTGCCACTGTAGTAATGTGCATGATTTTGGATTGGTTGCCTCAAGGTGGATCCAAAACTTTGTAGTGCATGCATTAGCTCTCAAAGGGTCATGCTTGGGTATGTGACATAAAGCACCACATTATGTAAAGTAAACATGTAGTTTACTTCATTATTGTATCTCCAGCATGGAATCCTTTGATGTCAGTGTTATTTCCAGGCAGTCACCAGGGCAAACAACAAGGATGGTTTGTGTCAGGCACTGGCAGAACGCTGGAACATGACTCGGGATAGGGGGCAGTGTTTTGTGTGGCGCTGTGGGTTAAACCACAGAGCCTAGGACTTGCCAATCAGAAGGTCAGCGGTTCGAATCCCCGCGACGGGGTGAGCTCCCGGTGCTCGGACCCTGCTCCTGCCAACCTAGCAGTTGGAAAGCATGTCAAAGTGCAAGTAGATAAATAGGTACCAATCCAGTGGGAAGGTAAATGGTGTTTCCGTGCGCTGCTCTGGTTTGCCAGAAGCGGCTTAGTCATGCTGGCCACATGATCCGGAAGCTGCATGCTGGCTCCCTCGGCCAATAAAGCGAGATGAGCGCCGCAACCCCAGAGTCGGCCACGACTGGACCTAATGGTCAGGGGTCCCTTTACCTTTACCTATGCCAGCCAGGAGGTAAGAATCGGAGGCAGGGTAAGCTTCAGAGTTGGAGGGTGGAGCACAGGATGGGTTGGAAGAAGAGGAGGAAGAGGCAGGTCAGGTAGGGGAAGGGCCAGGGGTTTCCACTCTCTCCTGCATCACTATCTCGCAGTACCAGGAGGGGAGTGAAAAGGGAGGAGCAGAGGACGTTGCCACGCAGGTAGGACACGGGTGGTGTTGTGGTCTAAACCAATGAGCCCTGTGGGCTTGCGGATCGGAAGGTCAGCGGTTTGAATCCCCGCAATGGAGTGAGCTCCTGTTGCTCTGTCCCAGCTCCTGCCAACCTAGCAGTTTGAAAGCACGCCAGTTCAAACAGATAAATAGGTACCGCTCTGGCGGGAAGGTAAACGGTGTTTCCATGTGCTCTGGTTTCTGTCACAGTGTCCCGTTGCGCCAGAAGCGGTTTAGTCCTGCTGGCCACATGACCTGGAAAGCTGTCTGTGGACAAACGCTGGCTCCCTCGGCCTGAAAGTGAGGTGAGCACCACAACCCCATAGTCACCTTTGACTGGATTTAACCGTCCAAGGGTCCTTTACCTTTACCTTTTTACCTAGTCTTTGGCTGCACGCACGCAGCCTGGCAGAAGAAGGTACATAAACTGGTGGAAGGGGAGTGTCTCCTGTTGCTTCAACTGCTCCATAGAGCGCAGACCTGGGAACAGCTGCCTGGCTGTTAGATTGGTGTGGAGAAGCAATTGTAAGTATTATCTTTGACAATAAAGCATTAACTCTCTGCCATGTGCATTCCTTTGGCTGGGAGGTGACTCCCGGCCTCAGAAATTGAACACTAGAAACTGCTGATTATTAACCATCACCATAAAGCATAGAGCAGGGGTCAGCAAACTTTTTCAGCAGGGGGCCGGTCCACTGTCCCTCAGACCTTGTGGGGGGCCGGATTATATTTTTTTGGGGGAAATGAACGAATTCCTATATTCCACAAATAACCCAGAGATGCATTTTAAATAAAAGCACACATTCTACTCATGTAAAAACACCAGGCAGGCCTTGGACCGCCCACAGGCCGGATTTAGAAGGCGGTTGGGCCAAATCCAGCCCCCAGGCCTTAGTTTGCCTACCCATGGCATAGAGTAACTTGCTCCCGAGTGAGTGGAAATGACCCAAAGCTCATCTTTAGTAATAGCACCATTCCACATTGTTAACCTGCATCCTTGTTCACACAAAATCCCATACATGGAAGTTTACCATCGACAGAGACGACAATTCCAAGATTATGGCCCTAGAGTGTGTGTCACCTTGCTCATCAACTCCAGGAGGGAAATGGAGATGGAATGTTGGCTCCGGTTTAGATGTAAAATAAAGGTTTGTATTTTTACATAACCTAGTAAGGTAAAGGGACCCCTGACCATTAGGTCCAGGCGTGGCCGACTCTGGGGTTGCGGCGCTCATCTCGCTTTATTGGCCGAGGGAGCCGGCGTACAGCTTCCGGGTCATGTGGCCAGCATGACTAAGCCGCTTCTGGCAAACCAGAGCAGCGCATGGAAACGCCATTTACCTTCCCGCCGGAGTGGTACCTATTTATCTACTTGCACTTTGACGTGCTTTCGAACTGCTAGGTTGGCAGGAGCAGGGACCGAGCAACAGGAGCTCACCCCATCGCGGGGATTCAAACCGCCGAGCTTCTGATCGGCAAGTCCTAGGCTCTGTGGTTTAACCCACAGCGCCACCCACATCCCCTTACATAACCTAGGCATTTATTATTGTTGTTTCAATTCATTGCCCACCCTTCACTCTAAGGACCTCACGGCAGGCTGCAACAATTTAAAACACAATTTAAAAACAGCTTGGAACAAATTATTCTCAAGAATAAGGTTGGTCATAAAAAAGAGGCTGCTTGGGACAATGTGCAGGCAAGGCTTGGTTTCACATACCTGCTTGGATTAGATTGCAGCTGAACCAACCGCAACACCTCCAGACTGTCGCTATTTTGCAGGAGGGGTCCAGACGGACACCATAACTTTAGGTCCGTGCAGTTAAGGTGCATTTAAAGCACTCTTGGCAACCTTAGTGCCACAAATCCAGATGAAATCTGGAAGCACAAAGCAAGCACGAAGATGTATGAGAAGACTTTTGCAACAGAGAGTAGCAAGTCAGGCAAACTGATTGTCACAGCTTACAGAGACATCACAAGAGGCAACAGGAAGAATGGATGAAAGATGCTCAGGTGAACTCAGACCAGTGGACAGCAAAGGATGACAGACATCATGGCTGGAGATATAAAAACGATTGTCGAAAATACAGTTACCATATTTTTTGCTCTATAAGACTCACCTTTTCCCTCCTAAAAAGTAAGGGGAAATGTGTGTGTGTCTTATGGAGCGAATGCAGGCTGCGCAGCTATCACAGAAGCCAGAACAGAAAGAGGTATTGCTGCTTTCACTGCGCAGCGATCCCTCTTGCTGTTCTGGCTTCTGAGATTCAGAATACAGTGGTACCTCAGGTTAAGTACTTAATTCGTTCCGGAGGTCCGTACTTAACCTGAAATTGTTCTTAACCTGAAGCACCACTTTAGCTAATGGGGCCTCCTGCTGCCGCTGTGCCGCCAGAGCATGATTTCTGTTCTTATCCTGAAGCAAAGTTCTTAACCTGAGGTACTATTTCTGGGTTAGCAGAGTCTGTAACCTGAAGCGTATGTAACCTGAAGCGTATGTAACCCAAGGTACCACTGTATTGTTTTTCCATGTTTTCCTCCTCCAAAAACTAGGTGCGTCTTGTGGTCTGGTGCGTCTTATATAGCGAAAAATACGGTAATTTTTAAGGATGGGGGAATGGAATTGGTGAGGTTTGTGTTAGCTACGGGTGCTCAGGATAGTATCACAAAATGCATTTCATTTTTCAGGAGCAGAAATGATTATTTATGTATGCGGCAACAGCAGTGTGGAGACTACTGGCCCAGAGATGGGAAGAAGATAAAGTCCCAACCAGAGACGAATGCTTGATGAAGATAATGGACTATGCCGAAATGGCAAAAATGACCGGGGAAATCAGAAACCAGGAAGATAGAAACTTTAATAAGGTATGGATAAAATTATAATTTACTTAAGAGAACACTGTAAACAACTAAAAACTTTGGCAGGATTTGAATAATGCTTGTAATAAAAACTAAGGTAAAAATCGATTATTTTAAGAAAATAGAAAATATATGACGTGGTAAAAAAAGTTGGATAATGGAAACCATGGAGCGGGGAGTCTAAGGATTCAGGAATTCCTAAATGTTGTTGATTATGATTAATGTTTGAATTCAAATATATGGTGTAAAACTGATTTAAAAAGATTGTAAAAAATCCATTTCATTTTTCTGTTTTTATAGATAATCTGTGCTATGATATTAGTGTTTTAAGGCTGGTATAGCTTTGCTGTCAAAGCTTTTTAATGTTCTGCATAGGAAATTAAAATCTTGTTAATCACTCAGTTTCCTCTTGGAATGCAAAAAATGTACGAGCTGAAAGGAGGTGAAACAAGGGCATATGGATAAATTACTCTAGCCGTAGAAATGAAAGCTGGAGTTCCTGAGGGTGTGTCTGCCACACACCACTGACCTGGGTATTCAAACATGAGTTATCCTTCCTCTCTATTCCAGTTACGGGCACATGACACAGAAGAAACCAGCTAGAATGAGTGACTCAGAGTTACAGTTTGTCTGGGTGTCTCTGAAACTTTCACTTCATTTTCCATTGCTTTCATCACAACTTAGGGAAAAGCAGCTTGTGCTCCTGGTTTTCACCTACACAGAATTTCAGACTGGGAAGGTCATGACTTCCTGAACCTGAAACGCATCCTTCATCGTGAACACTCGATTGTGGAAGCCCCACCTCCTACACTTCTTGCGGTTACAATTCTTCTTGTTCTCTCATTCTATAGGTTTAGTCTGCAAGCTGCATGTATTCCATCAATTTAAGTTGCCATTCTTCTTTGGTTGGGACCTGGCTCGTTTTTCATTTTGGGGCTAACAAAAGATGGGCTGCGGTAATAGCATAGCTAAATAGTCTTTTTTGACAGTTAGGAATTTCCCTCTGAATTATGCGCAATAAGGAGGACTCTGGTTTTTTTTAGAAATGTACTTCTAAACATTTTTTTTTTGTCAATTAAGACCCATCAGCTACTCTCACCTGGTGTAGCCAGCCAGCCAAAGCTGCATTTCAGGCAAGTTACATGTAGTTCCAGACCTAGCTATCAAAACTATTGAAACGCCTGGTTAAATAAGGCAGGGCTCCATTAGTTAAAACATCTAACAGCCAGAGACTAAAGGATATGGAGGGCTGTGATATCTCTGGGGTGCCACACAAGGCCCTGGCACTTATGGGTATAATAATAATAATAATAATAATAATAATAATAATAATAATAATGATGATGATGATGATGTATTTATACCCCGCCCATCTGGCTGGGTTTCCCCAGCCACTCTGGGTGGCTTCCAGCCAAATATTAAAAACAATACAACATCAGACTTTAAAAACTTCCCTAAACAGGGCCACCTTCAGTTGTCTTTTAAAAGTAAAATAGTTGTTTATTGCCTTGACATCTGATGGGAGGGCATTCCACAGGGCTGGTGCCACTACCGAGAAGGCCCTCTGCCTGGTTCCCTGTAACCTTACTTCTCGCAGCGAGAGAACCACCAGAAGGCCCTTGACGCTTTACCTTAGTGTCCGGGCTGGATGATGGGGGTGGAGATGCTCCTTCAGGTATACAGTGGTACCTCGGGTTACATATGCTTCAGGTTACATAGGCTTCAGGTTACAGACTCCGCTAACCCAGAAATAGTACCTCGGGTTAAGAACTTTGCTTCAGGATGAGAACAGAAATCATGCTCCGGCAGTAGCAGGAGGCCCCATCAGCTAAAGTGGTGCTTCGGGTTAAGAACAGTTTCAGGTTAAGTACAGACCTCTGGAACGAATTAAGTACATAACCCGAGGTACCACTGTACAGGACTGAGGCCGTTTATGGCTTTAAAGGTCAGCACCAACACTTTGAATTGTGCTCGGAAACGTACTGGGAGCCAATGACTAACCAGAGTGGCTAGAAATCTAGTAGCCCAATGAGTCCACTGGGTCTAGACACAAACCTATCTGAAGCAAGCCACTGTCAACACCATTTACTGAGCTGTGGAACAGTAGGACTCTCCTTAAACATACTTGACTGTGCAGATACAGTGGTACCTCAGGTTAAGTACTTAATTCATTCCGGAGGTCTGTACTTAACCTGAAACTGTTCTTAACCTGAAGCACCACTTTAGCTAATGGGGCCTCCTGCTGTCGCTGCGCCGCCGGAGCATGATTTCTGTTCTCATCCTGAAGCAAAGTTCTTAACCTGAGGTAATATTTCTGGATTAGCGGAGTCTGTAACCTGAGGCGTATGTAACCTGAGGTACCACTGTAAAGGCAAGAACACGGAGTGAGATTCATTATCCTGGAAGCCCAGCAGACCTGAGTGCAGCAAGTATTTGAACCAACTATCATACTTCCTCAAGGAACGTAACAACCAGGGACACACAGACATTCAATAAAGAGTAATCAATGTCTCCAGCTAATGAACCGACTCTCCTTTCCGGGAAATATCATGGTCCCCAGCCCTTTTGCTAGCCATTGGAACATAGGAAGCTTATTAATGAAGATCAGGCGTCTAGATTGCCATGAACTACAATGACTCACATCAGCTCTCCAGAGTTCCAGGAATGGGACATTCTCGGTCCAGCAACTGAACCAACTTGTCAGGAGTGCATGCAGGAACCAGGCCCTGTGACCAGTAGGGCTTCGCAGGACTGGGACTTTCCTAAGTTTATTCTGAAGAGGCAAGGTGCGGCCGCACAGGTGAGGCCCATTGGTAACTCACAACACCTGGAAGCACCCTAGGGGTGGACATGTTAGGTCCCGGGGCTCAATCCTGCTCTCCGCTGAAGGCTGCAACTGCAGGGACTGGTTCTGAACAGGACAAATATTGAGGATTGATATAGAAATTTAGTAACCATGCCGTTGTAGTGGACAAGAAAATCAGACTGCTGCATATTAATTGATGGCTTCCAAATACAGATGAAATTACAGGTTAAGTAATTAATTCGTTCTGGAGGTCCATACTTAACCTGAAACTGTTCTTAACCTGAAGCACCACTTTAGCTAATGGGGCCTCCTGCCGCTGGAGCACGATTTCTGTTCTCATCCTGAAGCAAAGTTCTTAACCTGAAGCACTATTTCTGGGTTATCGGAGTCTGTAACCTGAAGCGTATGTAACCTGAAGCATATGTAATCCGAGGTACCACTGTATATTGATGCCCCCCTTTTAATAAAACATTTTTGGAAAATTATTTCCTAATTGCTGGAAAATCAATCCAGTAATTTTTCACACACCCAGCATGTCCCTTGGTTTCATTCTTTTTCTACAGCTAAACGTAGCTTGGCTTTGTTAAAGCGTGTGCATCTTTTTTAAAAAAGTCAGTTTCTGTTGGTTTGTTTAAAGCCTGTGTGTCGGCTCATATTTTTTTTAATGAAAACTCAAACAAGCTGACTGGAACGAAACTGGTTTTGACATTTTAGGATAAAACGAAAGCATTCGATTAGATTTTTTAAAAAACTGGCTAAATTGAATCGTCAAACTGAAAGCTGGTCGAGTTTAAGTTCTGCTGTTGGGCAGGTATACCTAAAATAGAAACCTTTTAAAATTTGTTCAGCATCAAGGCTGCTTTCGGTGGTGTGTGTGTGTGTGTGTGTGTGTGTGTGCAATTTCCTGTATTGACTCAGCTGCCTAACTGAGTTCAAGATCTGACCTGCGTTGGCCTTCCACCCATATACCATAGATGGTCTCTCTTGGAATGAATGAGAACAATTGCAAACCGTACCCTTTCCTCTATTTCCTAGCAGGTGCAGGATAGACAAGGTATTGCACAGAATTCGCACTAGAAGCCTGCTATGACAGCCCTACCCAGAGAGCAAAGTCTATGAGTTGCCTTCCATGTGACCCAGTCCTGGATTTATATATACAGTGGTACCTCAGGTTAAGTACTTAATTCGTTCCGGAGGTCCGTTCTTAACCTGAAACTGTTCTTAACCTGAAGCACCACTTTAGCTAATGGGGCCTCCTGCTGCCGCCACGCCGCCAAAGAACGATTTCTGTTCTCATCCTGAAGCAAAGTTTTTAACCCGAAGCACTATTTCTTGGTTAGCGGAATCTGTAACCTGAAGTGTATGTAACCGGAGGTACCACTGTACAGTCACACCTCATGTTACGGACGCTTCAGGTTACATGCTTTTGGGTTGTGGACTGTGGGAAACCTGGGAGTACCGGAACGAGTTACTTCTGGGTTTCGCTGCTCGCGCATGCGCAGAAGCGCTAAATCGCGCCAGCGCTGACGCTGTGCTTCAGGTTGCGAACGCTGCGGGTTGCGGTCGTGCCTCCGTCACAGATTACGTCCGCAACCCGAGGTTTCACTGTAAGCTAAACAAGCTATAGCTTAGGGTCCCACTCTCTTGGGAGCCCCAAAAAAATTCAAAGGGAAAGAAAAACTGGATGTACCTTTCCAAACTATAAGATAAAAAGCAAATAAAATAAAACCTACATACAGCAACAGTGTTTAGTGTTGTGTATGGACCTATTTGGTCCATAAATTACCATACAGCATATATTCAACACAAAAAACAGAGACAATTTGTTGTTGGCAAAGGACAGCTGGACATATAAAGGGCCCCATTACCTTCACCAAACCTATATCCGGCCCTGCGTGTGACCCCTGGGTGCATGCATGGCAGCCACTGGGTGGAAAGGATAAACCCCCAAGGAAACACAGAAATATAACCTTTATGAAAAATTCACAATTCCCTGCTTCAATTTATAGGGATGGGGAGACTTAAAATGTCAACACCATTGCAACTATTTTGTCCTTCCCCAACAGGAGAAAACAGTAACTTTGAGTTTGGCATCTGTTTAGGCACCTTGTCTGTTATTTGTGAGAACCAGGTCTAAGTGTCTAAGTGCTGCCATTGATCAGGTTATAATTTTATTCTGTTGCCACAATAGCTTCTGTGAAGAACAGCATAAATTCATAGCCCTGGTATACACACAGAAGCTGCACCCAAATAATGTTCGGTCCTGAAAATCAGACATTTCTCTTCTTTAGTTCAGAAAAGGGCCTCCTACCTTTCAAGAAATGAGTTTTCTACATTTTGTAAAGCTTCCAAAGGGTTAACTTTGCAGCTACCTCTGCGCTAACCTGCCATTCCTAAGATATTAATCATGAAATTGTGTGCCAGTCATCTCCCACTCCTTCCTGATGATAATTTAATCTGTCATTTTCATCCAAGGCTTTCTGCTGGCATTTGGAGAACGGCTGTTGATGTCTTTTTCTGGGCACCAAAACCATAATCCAGAACCACACTGTTGCATGCGCTTCAGATCTGCTGAGCTCAGTGAAACTCAAGATTTATATAACAGTGAGATAGACGGTAGCAGAGGAGTAAAATGTTCAGAAATGTCTGTGGCTTGGGGAAGGTGGGGTCCGTCAGATGTTGCTGAACTGCAACTCCCATCATTCCTGGTGAGTGGCCACGCTTGCTGGGGCTGATGGGAGATGTAGTACTACAGCAATATCTGGCGAGCCAACGGTTCCCCCAACCTGCCTTGAAATGCTGGATTTGCACCAAATGGAGGCAAGTTTATTGAATGGTGGATCCATTGACAGCTGTATTTATATCCTTTCAATTCTTCCAAGGCAGCTTACAGGTAACTTTTTTTAAAAAAGGATTTTGGCGGTTCGAATCCCTGTGACGGGGTGAGCTCCTGTTGCTCTGTCCCAGCTCCTGCCAACCTAGCAGTTCGAAAGCACACCAGTGCAAGTAGATAAATAGGTACCACTCCGGCGGGAAGGTAAACGGCGTTTCCGTGCGCTGCTCTGGTTCGCCAGAAGTGGCTTAGTCGTGCTGGCCACATGACCCGGAAGCTATATGCCAGCTCCCTTGGCCAATAAAGCGAGATGAGCACCGCAACCCCAGAGTCGGCCACGACTGGACCTAACAGGTCAGGGGTCCCGTTACCTTTACCTAAACATTATAAACAAAGTAAACAGGAAGGGAGACAGTTGATCTGGAACAGGCTCCAAGGTGACCTTTACCGGTCTCACTCCCTTTGGTTCTCTCCTAGAAAGTTGGAAGAAGGTTTGAGACTTTCTGAAATCAGGGAATGGCATGTAAGCAGAACCCAGTTTGGGAACTCAGCATCCATTTGTGGCGAGATCATGCGGCTTACAGCACAACCCTAAATACAGTGGTACCTCGGGTTAAGAACTTAATTCGTTCTGAGGGCCATTCTTAACCTGAAACTGTTCTTAACCTGAGGTACCACTTTAGCTAATGGGGCCTCCTGCTGCTGCCACGCCGCCGGAGCACGATTTCTGTTCTCATCCTGAAGCAAAGTTCTTAACCCGAGGTAATATTTCTGGGTTAGCGGAGTCTGTAACTTGAAGCTTATGTAACCTGAAGCGTCTGTACCCCGAGGTTCCACTGTATCTCATATGGGAGAAAAGGAAGCAATGCGCTCTTGCTCTTCTGGCTTCTGAGATTCAGAATATTTTTTTCTCGTTTTCCTCCTCCAAAAACTAGGTGCATCTTGTGGTCTGGTGCGTCTTGTAGAGCGAAAAATACGGTACTTAATTCGTTCTGGAGGTCCGTTCTTAACCTGAAACTGTTCTTAACCTGAAGCACCACTTTAGCTAATGGGGCCTCCCGCTGCCGCCATGCAATTTCTGTTCTCATCCTGAGGTAAAGTTCTTAACCCGAGGTACTATTTCTGGGTTAGCGGAGTCTGTAAACTGAAGCATTTGTAACCTGAAGCGTCTGTAACCCGAGGTACCACTGTATGTCTGATTGAATTCAATGAAGCTTGCTCGCACGTAAATGGATGGTGGTGGAGGATTTGACTGCAGCCTTAGATGTGAATCAGTCAATGTGATATAATGTTAGTGCTGGGCAGATTTCAACAGACTTATGCTAGGATGGTGATATCAGCTTGAGGCTCCCACGTGAGCTATATTATACTCAGTGATGTCCACACTGGTGAGATTTGCCCCCTTCGCTGTTGCCCCTGTCAGTCTCCATTTTTGCTACCAGAGAGGGGGAGAGATGTTTGTGGGATATTCTACCTCTGTGCCAAAATAACTTGGCCGGCCTTGGGTGCAATGCAGGCAGCAAATTTCTTGGGCCAGCCCTCCGAAACTCAGATTACACCTGGCTGCGCCCAGCGTGAGGGCTACTTGCAGTGGCGCGCCTCTTAGATATTTTTGCTGCTTTGTAAGCCTTTCTCAAGGGATGCGGGTGGCGCTGTGGGTTAAACCACAGAGCCTAGGACTTGCCGATCAGAAGGTTGGTGGTTCGAATCCCCGCGATGGGATGAGCTCCCATTGCTCGGTCCCTGCTCCTGCCAACCTAGCAGTTTGAAAGCACGTCAAAGTGCAAGTAGATAAATAGGTACCGCTCCAACGGGAAGGTAAACAGCGTTTCCGTGCGCTGCTCTGGTTCGCCAGAAGCGGCTTAGTCATGCTGGCCACATGACCCGGAAGCAGTACGCCGGTTCCCTCGGCCAATAGAGGAAGATGAGCGCCGCAACCCCAGAGTCGGCTACGACTGGACCTAATGGTCAGGGGTCCCTTTACCTTTTACATCTGGGGCTGGATTTCCCCAGCCACTCTGGGTGGCTTCCAACAGAATATTAAAATACAACAACCTATTAAACATCTATTAAACATCAGGCACCCCCCATGGGTGCCTGTATTAATTGAGAGGAAGTCAGGAATTGATGTGTGAATATTATAGGGTGCAGCGAATTGGGCCCAGTAGGGAAGAGGTCAAGGCATTATTTGGGTTTTTTAAACTCAGTTTTATTAAAGGTTTCTAACATCTAATACAATAAAAAACAAACAAAGCTAATATCTAAAGAGAATAATAAAAAAGGGATAGGGATGGGGATGGGGAAAACAAAGAAAGAACAAAAGAAACACACCCATAAAACACAAAATTTTATATTCTGGAAGGAATATTTAAGCGATAAGGCGGACGGTGGTGGGAAGTAAGGGGATGAGAGGTGGGGAAATATTGTTAAAAAGGTGTAGTCATAGGTTTATCAGTACTCAAATCTGAAATGTTAAATTGTGTTATTGCGGTTTTTGTTGTATGTATTTTTTGTGGTTGTTGTTATTATTGAAAAAACGATTAAATAAATTAAAATTTTAAAAAACCTTTTAAAAAAATAAACATTTTATATTCTCTCAGACTTCTACCTTAATCTTCAATTCACAAACAAAGATTCCACTTGAGACAGCTGCCATCTTTCTTAGCCTCGTACCATGAGAAAAGCCACTCAGTGCTATCTCTGCATTATCTGGTCTTTGCTTTAGGCAGCGAAATGTATTGAGCAGGTGATGGTAAGATCAGCTAACATAAGCGATGAGCGGGGACGGGGAGAAATTTGATTCACTTCCTAACTCACGCTTTCTGAAACAATAGGTGAGCTTTTCCTGATTTTGCAGCCAAGTAAAGGTAAAGGGGGGGACGCAGGTGGCGCTGTGGGTTAAAGCCTCAGCGCCTAGGACTTGCCGATCGAAAGGTCGGCGGTTCGAATCCCTGTGGCCTGGTGTGCTCCCGCTGCTCGGTCCCAGCGCCTGCCAACCTAGCAGTTCGAAAGCACCTCCGGGTGCAAGTAGATAAATAGGGACCGCTTACCAGCGGGAAGGTAAACGGCGTTTCCGTGTGCGGCTCTGGCTCGCCAGAGCAGCGATGTCACGCTGGCCACGTGACCCGGAAGTGTCTCCGGACAGCGCTGGCCCCCGGCCTCTTGAGTGAGATGGGCGCACAACCCCAGAGTCTGTCAAGACTGGCCCGTACGGGCAGGGGTACCTTTACCTTTACCTTTAAAGGTAAAGGGACCCCTGACCATTAGGTCCAGTCGTGGCCAACTCTGGGGTGGCGGCGCTCATCTCGCTTTACTGGCCGAGGGAGCCAGCATACAGCTTCCGGGTCAGGTGGCCAGCATGACTAAGCCGCTTCTGGCGAACCAGAGCAGCGCATGGAAATGCCGTTTACCTTCCCGCCGGAGTGGTACCTATTTATCTACTTGCACTTTGACATGCTTTTGAACTGCTAGGTTGGCAGGAGCAGGGACTGAGCAACGGGAGCTCACCCCATCGTGGGAATTCGAACCACCGACCTTCTGATCGGCAAGTCCTAGGCTCTGTGGTTTAACCCAGAGTACCATCCGCGTCCTTATTATTAGTGAATATAACACACAAACATCCATCAGATTAGAGTGGGGACTGCCTCTCAAAGATGCATATATCAGTGCCAGATTTAGGGCAGCGTGAGCGGTGTCCCCACACAGGGCCCAGGAGGCACAAAATAATGATGATCATATACAGTGGTACCTCAGGTTACAAACTTTATTCGTTCCGGAACTCCATTCTTAACCCAAAACCGTTCTTAACCTGAGGTACGCTTTCGCTAATGGTGCCTCCTGCTGCTGCCGCACAATTTCCGTTCTTATCCTGGGGCAAAGTTCGCAACCCCAGGTACTACTTCCGGGTTAGCAGAGTTTGTAACCCAAAGTGTTTGTAACCCAAAGCGTTTGTAACCCGAGATACCACTGTGTATATATATGTACATTGGTACCTCAGGTTACATACGCTTCAGGTTACAGACTCTGCTAACCCAGAAATAGTGCTTCAGGTTAAGAACTTTGCTTCAGGATGAGAACAGAAATCGTGCAGCAGCGGTGCAGCGGGAGGCCCCATTAGCTAAAGTGGTGCTTCAGGTTAAGAACAGTTTCAGGTTAATAACGGACCTCCGGAACGAATTAAGTACCGGTACTTAACCCGAGGTACCACTGTATAGAGTGCTATTTTTCTAGAAAAAAAGGTGTCGGAATTCACCACGTACATCTCCTTCGTTCTCTTAGAATGGCAATGGTGCCCACCTGAGTGGTGCCAGAACTGAGTTCTGGCAAGTTCCGGCTGAAAAAGGGCCCCACATATGTATGGGTAAAAAGACAAAGGTAAAGGACTCCTGACAGTTAAATCCAGTCGCGAACGACTCTGGGGTTGCGGTGCTCATCTCTCTTTACTGGCCGAGGGAGCCGACATTTCTCCGCAGACAGTTTTTCTGGGTCATGTGGCCAGCATGACTAAGCCGCTTCTGGCGAAACCAGAGCAGCGCAAGGAAATGCCGTTTACCTTCCTGCCAGAGCGGTACCTATTTATCTACTTGCACTTTGACATGCTTTTGAACTGCTAGGTTGGCAGGAGCAGGGACCGAGCAGTGGGAGCTCACCCCGTCACGGGGATTTGAACCGCCGACCTTCTGATCGGCAAGCCCTTGGCTCAGTGGTTTAGACCACAGCACCACCCGTGTCCCCATATATATATGGGTAAACTGTGCCAAAAGGAAAGATTGTGAAGATAAGAAATATGTAGGGTGGGTGTCAAATTTGTTCCTTACTCTGGGCAAGACCACTCTTGCACGTTTATGGCAAAACTGCATACAATCTTGTGTACAAACAAGATTGCATTTGGTGCAATTTCACGAGGGATTTAAAAATAAAGAAATAAACATGATGTGCAAATGTGGTGAACTCTACTGACAACTGGGAAAATGAGGAAGGGAGAGAAAGCCCAAAACGACATATTTGCCCAACTTGAATGATGAGGAGGCAGTTCTGCCTTACATCATTGGCTAGTGGGGGGCGGGGGAAGCGTACGGCATGATGTCACGTTGATCAGCAGGGAAGACGGAGCCAAGAGACATGGAATGTGCCTTGTGTACTGTCTAGCATGCAAATCCGTGGTATGCAGAGACAAGCCAGCTTATGCAACTGGGATAGCTCAGTCGGAAGAGCATGAGATTCCTGCATTGTAGGGGGTTGGACCAGATGACCCTGGGGGTCCCTTCGAACTCCAAAATTCTATGATTCTACATGAGTGGAAAGGTGTTTCTGCCTGGCAGCTTTTCCTCAAGGAGCTGCAAATACTAATACTATTACTTTATTATTTATACCCTGCCCATCTGGCTGGGTTTCCCTCTGGGCAGCTCCCAACAGAATATTAAAAACACCAAACATTAAAAACTTCCCTTGAAAGGGCTGCCTTCAGATGTCTTCTAAAAGTCAGATAGTTGTTTATTTCCTTGACATCTGATGGGAGGGCGTTCCACAGGGCGGGCGCCACTACCGAGAAGGCCCTCTGCCTGGGTCCCTGTAACCTCACTTCTCGCAGTGAGGGAACTGCCAGAACTGCCAGAACTGGATCTCAGTGGCCGGGCTGAACGATAGGGGTGGAGATGCTCCTTCAGGTATACTGGGCTGAGGCTGTTTAGGGCTTCAAAAGTCAACACCAACACTCTGAACTGTGCTGGGAAACGTACTGGAAGCCAATGTAGGTCTTTCAGGACCAGTGTTATATGGTCCTGGCGGCCGCTCCCAGTCACCAGTCTAGCTGCTGCATTCTGGATTAGTTGTAGTTTCTGGGTCACATTCAAAGGTAGCCCCACATACAGCACATTGCAGTAGTCCAAGCAAGAGATAACTTGAGCCTGCACCACTCTGGCGAGACAGTCTGCCTTTGTGCTGATGCATTGCCAACTGAAATATACTCAGAGTCGAGAGTCGATTTCATGCTCTTTATTCAGCTCATAGTGGTGAAGAGAAATGGAAGTTTCCCCACAATATCTGTTTTATATACATTATTTACACAATGGGCTGCACGTGATTGGCTAATTCCGGGATTCTCCTGTAGGCCAATCAGGTTGTGGATTCACTTCCACCTGGAGCTGGATTGGGTGGCTCCTGCGGACCAATCATACTGCTGCATTGTTCTAGGACCAATCAGACGGCTGCATTTTGGATCCTATTCTAGGACCAATCAGACTGCTGCATTTTGGATCCTATTCAACTCAGTACATAACACCAACTTAGAGTCTCCTGGCAGAACGCAGTGCCACTAGGCAGCAGTCTGGACAGCTCCATTGGTTAGAGCATGGTGTTGATAGTGGCAAGGTTGCAGGTTCGATCCCCGTATGGTATGGCTGCATCTTCCTGCATTGTAGGGGGTTGGACTAGATGATCGCCAGGGTCCCTTCCAACTCTATGATTCTAGCTGCAATGCTTCTGCTAAAGGTAGGTGTGCCTGGAAGCAGACAGCCCCGGGTTCCCCCTTCACTACCCATTCTTCTTTCCGGAGACCTGTGCTATCTTGCCGCCCCGCCTTCCACATCCTGCTGAGTCAGAAATGCCATAATGGAAAATGAAGGCATGACCCTACATCTGGGGTGGAGAACCTGCATCCCTTCAGGAGCTGATGGGCTACAACTCCCAACCCCTCTGGCTGCGGCTGGTGGGAGTTGGAGTCCCAAACAGGTTTCCTGGCACCCTTGTGAATGTAGCCTGCTGCAGGCTTGTAAATGGTCGCTCTGATGTTCATCTTCTCTCCTGGTTATTCTGGTTTATAAGAACTGGCTTCCAGACAAGGAGGAAGAACGCCTTTACAAAGTTACCCAACTCCTTAATGATGGCCACAAATGATTACAATGGGCAAATGGGCTGCTAAAATAATATTTTTAAATGTTTTGGGGCCATTATTTCCAAGGCTGGCTGAATGCCACTAGAGGCCAAGGAACCAACCCATGTAAACCAGTCTGCTAGGCTGACTGAGGGACAAATGAGAACAGCTTTGCATTGAGAAACTGATTCGGGCCAGTTGTCCAAGTACTGTTTGTTCTCCCACTTCGGGGAAATTACTCTAACGAAATCACACCGCTATGTGTGAGAGAGTCAAAGGAGGTTTAGTCCTGCAGAACCATTTTATCGCCACCTGGATTATAGGCTTGCAAGATGTTAAGGCGTCTTTTTTATTTTTATTTTTTTTAAAAAGTAATACCTAAACAAACTTAATCTTCTGAATTTAACGTGCTTAGAAACCATCTATCACTTAAGGAAGCCTTGAACAAACGCAAATTCCTTTCTGCCCTGTCGTTTGCCAGAACTAGATTTTTGTACCAGTTCTTGAAATGTGTAAACCGCACTGGAACAAAGCTTGAAGACACACATAATGACCGCACGAATCCTAGAGGTGGTTCCTTTCCTTCCCTCCTGCAAGCAGTGCATCAGCAAAGAAACCCGTTAATAATTTTTTGTTTGGTCTTGCCACTGTGGTTGGCATGTTTGCTCTGCCTCCTTGGAAAGACTATTCTTCGCTGGGAACACCTGATATTGCTGTTGCTCTGATGATGTCAGCAAGCTCGAAAGAATTTTGCTGCGGCGCTAGGAATTGTTCCCCAGTGGGGGTTCCTTGTCCCTTTTGAGTTTCTGCCCAGAACAAAACCTATTGTATTCATTTTCTTTAAAATATTTAATCCCCCCTGCACACACATCTATTTTGTACCCGAGATACATTCCTTTGAGAGCTGAAATATGCATGCTGTTTCAATGCAAACAAAGCAAAGGTTATAGATTTCTTCTTACTAAATATGATGATTCACAGAATGGGAATGTCGAAGGGGGAAGCGTGATGAAATATTCGTTGTCTGGCTAGGTTGCAAACCAGATGATGCATTTTGATCCGTACGAGCGAGCGCTGGAATTCTTTCATTCAAACTGCGCTAGATTTCTCCAGCTCATGTTCGTCTTCTCTGTTTTTGCTCTGATGTCACAGCAGCCTCTAGTGGAAGGACTGTGGGCCGGTTTCTCTTTCCAGTCTCTTTTTTGGTATGATCTGATAACGGGAAATGTTTGAGCTGCCAAGATATAGCACCATTTTCCAGAACTGTCCTTAATTCGAACACGTTTGTACAGGCGTACCTTGGCTCCCGAACGCCTTGGTACTCAGACGTTTTGGCTCCCGAATGCCGCAAACCCAGACATGAGTGTTCCGGTTTGCAAACGTTCCTTGGAACCCGAACGCCCGACGGGGCTTCTCTGGCTTCCGATTGGCTGCAGGAGCTTCCTGCAGCCAATCAGAAGCCGCTCTTTGGTTTCCAAACATTTTGGAAGTTGAACGGACTTCCAGAACGGATTCCGTTTGACTTCCAAGGTACAACTGTATTGAGAGCCATCGGTTGTCGAGAATAACTTGCATAGATGTAAGTTGGAGTTTTGTATAACATTTCCTTAGGAATTCCCCTACAACACAAATTAAATGTCAGCGCAATCTGTCGGGGACTGACAGGGCGCTGACGGGTGTGCACTGGGGGAAGTAGGTCTGGAGTTTGACTTGGGAGAGAGGGTCAGAGATTTGTGGGGGGCTGTTTGGCCAGGAGACAAGAGTTCGAGGCAAGGGAAGCTGCAGAGCTGGAGGGTGGAGCACAGAGCATGTCAGAAGAAGAGGAGGAAAAGGCAGGTCAGGCAAGGAAAGGGCCAGGTTCTTCCCCACCCTCTCTTGCACCAGTGTCTCACAGTACCAGGAGGGGAGTGAAAAGGGAGGAGCAGAGGACGTCGCCACACAGGCATAGTCTCTGGCTGCATGCACGCAGTCTGGTAGCGGAAGCTACATAAACTAGTGGAGGGGGAGTGGTCCCCTGTTGCTGCAACTGCTCCATAGAGCTCAGACCTGGGACTAGCTGCCTAGATGCAAGATTGATGCGCGTAGGTCTCCAGAGCTGCGGAAGCAACCAAGTGTTACCTTTGACGATAAGTACTTAGCTATGTGCCATGTGCATTCCTCTGGCAGGAAATCACTCGTCACAATCCTTTACATGCCTGCTCAGAACAGAAGTAAGAGTGTGAGCCTAAAGCCACTTCTGACCTCGGGAGGAAGTGGTGTTGCGGGCTTCCTGCCCTCAACACTCGCGCGGAGGCTAGCTCCCAGCCCCACGCGAACAAGGGAATCCTCTGCCCCGTCATCCCCTGGCCAGCCAATCGGCTGGCTCAGGGGGTGTGGCTTGCCGCATTTAAGGCAAGCGCGGCAGAGGAGCTCCCTCTTTGCCGCCGATCAGCTGGGGAATTTCCCACCCACCCACCCTTTAAGGTTCCTCCTTTGACCTTGCTATGGACTTCGGCTGGTCGCCGTTAAGGGGCCTGGTAGGAATTTTTCCACTTGGCAAATTGGCACCAGCCATTTGGTTTCTTCGCCTACCTCGTAATAAATCGTCACAACTTCCACGGTTTGGCGGTTAGGCATTGGTTGGGGTATTGTTATGTAGATGAATGGGGGGGAGCACCATCACCTCCCCTGGTTGCGAAGGGTAGTCTGGTAAAGGACTCCGGGGTGTGTGGCCCCGTCCGAAGCCTATGGAGGCCAGGGCCCAAGGCACGCCCCCGAGTGGTGACCCCGGGTGATGTGCACCAGCAGGGCTCCCCCTGCTCGTGTTAACCCTTCCCATCCTCTCAGGCAGACAGTCTGAAGTTGGATAGTTGATTAGGACCAATGCCTAAGCCAATAC
The DNA here is from genome assembly GCF_964106915.1 of Podarcis gaigeae. NCBI lineage: Eukaryota > Metazoa > Chordata > Lepidosauria > Squamata > Lacertidae > Podarcis > Podarcis gaigeae. The sequence goes on from NC_139689.1 coordinate 46,013,711, forward strand.
CGCTCATCACCTATAACCAATTTTAGCCCATTAACCTTAATTATGGTGTCTCGTGTCTTTATTTTTACTGGTGGGAGGCGGGAACTCACCACGCAACCCTGCCTGCTCAGTCCTATTGAGTGAAGAGCTGCTTATTCCCAGGTTAAGTGGGTTTAGGATTTGCAGATTTATGCCTGATTCAGTTCAGGCATATCTCAGATACACAGGGCAAAGGATTGCAGGCCATGTCACGTATAAGAATATAAGGGGCCGTCCCTCTTGTTTGACTCCCTTAACGCCTGGGCCTCCATAATTTGGTTCTCTCCCTACCCACCCAGTCACTATTTCAATGTTTCCGTCGGGAGGAAACCTTTCTACTGTATCATTCCCATGACTTTCAGCACCATCAATATACACATGCAGTCCGACCTCTTTGCCCGAGAACTTCCCCCTCTGGTCCTTCTGCTTCGATGCTCCAACATCTCCATCACCATATCCGGGTACCTCTCCACTTTCACACCTCCAACTCCATCGCTCTCTGATGTCCAAAGGTCTTCTGAGATTCCCCTTCCCATATGAACCTACCCGGACCCTTCGATCTTCTGAGGCCCTTCCCGTGTCCCCTGCCCCACCCAAGGGGAACTTGGAGAGTCTTCTCATAGTGTGGTCTACCTGGCACCGTACCCACAAACCTAGGAATGTTGAATGGCGGATTTTTGGTACAGGCCTTCTGCATTTTTGTGCTGCAAGCCTTTTTGTAACAGGTGACAAATCAGTCCGACGCATATTTTTATTCATTATGGTGATGATTATTCCTGGGAACTGCCGCCCAGAATACCTGTGCAATGCCATCTCCCTTCTACATCCTTCAGATTCAGAGTGCTATGGTATACAGTGGTTGTTGTTGTTGTTGTTGTTTAGTCGTTTAGTCGTGTCCGACTCTTCGTGACCCCATGGACCAGAGAACGCCAGGCACCTCTGTCCTCATACAGTGGTTACCTCGGGTTAAGAACTTAATTCGTTCCAGAGGTCCATTCTTAACCTGAAACTGTTCTTAACCTGAAGCACTACTTTAGCTAATGGGGCCTCCTCCTCCTGCTGCACTGCTGGAGCACGATTTCTGTTCTCATCCTGAACCAAAGTTCTTAACCTGAGGTACTATTTCTGTGTTAGCGAAGTCTGTAACCTGAAGCGTCTGTAACCTGAAGCGCATGTAACCCGAGGGACCACTGTATTTGATCGCTGTATTAGGGGCCAGGAAGGATTTCTTTTCCTGCAGGAAAAACTGACTGGTCTGCAAGTTTTCGCCTACCTCGTAGCAATTGTCACAGCTTTTGGCAGACAAGGCATTGGGTGGGATCCTGAGCTGACTGGGTACCCCATTAAAGCGGTCCAGAAAGGGGTGTTTCTGTCTGTGTGTCCACATGACAGCTGATGGGTCATAACAAACTTCCCAGTGGCGCCCCTGGTGGGATTGTAAACCTGGTGCATGTCAGGGTCGCCCCCCCTACTTTGGATTTGATATCCGGCTTTATCACTACCCTAAGGGGTGGTGCTGTGGGTTAAACCACAGAGCCTAGGACTTGCCGATCAGAAGGTCGGCAGTTCGAATCCCTGCATAACTGAGTTCAAGATCTGACCTGCGTTGGCCTTCCACCCATATACCATACATGGTCTCTCTTGGAATGAATGAGAACAATTGCAAACCGTGCCCTTTCCTCTATTTCCTAGCAGGTGCAGGATAGACAAGGTATTGCACAGAATTCGCACTAGAAGCCTGCTATGACAGCCCTACCCAGAGAGCAAAGTCTATGAGTTGCATTCCAAGACTGAGCCTTTATGTGACCCAGTCCTGGATTACGTATAAGCTAAACAAGCTATGGGGATGCAGGCGGCGCTGTGGGTTAAACCACAGAGCCTAGGACTTGCCGATCAGAAGGTTGGCGGTTCGAATCCCCCGATGGGGTGAGCTCCCGTTGCTCGGTCCCTGCTCCTGCCAACCTAGCAGTTCGAAAGCACGTCAAAGTGCAAGTAGATAAATAGGTACCACTCCGGTGGGAAGGTAAACGGCGTTTCCGTGTGCTGCTCTGGTTTGCCAGAAGCAGCTTAGTCATGCTGGCCACATGACCCAGAAGCTGTACACCGGCTCCCTCAGCCAATAAAGCGAGATGAGCGCCACAACCCCAGAATCAGCCACAACTGGACCTAATGGTCAGGGGTCCCTTTACCTTTTAAGGAGTCTCAAAGCGGCTAACATTCTCCTTTCCCTTCCTCCCCCACAACAAATACTCTGTGAGGTGAGTGAGGTTGAGAGACTTCAGAGAAGTGTGACCAGCCCAAGGTCACCCAGCAGCTGCATGTGGAGGAGTTGAGATGCGAACCCGGTTCCCCAGATTACAAGACTACCACTCTTAACCACCACACCACACTGCCTCTCAACCAGCTTATCAACCCTCAGCCAAACATACCCAGGGCCTTGGCCAAAGCCTACGCACATCTGTAAGCAATAAAAGTTGTGGTCTATCTCAACCCTGTACCAATGTCCTGAGTCTTATTCCTGACTGGCCCCTTCCAGGCTGTGAGCATCATGCACCTGGGAATGCAAACGCATGCTCTAACATCAAGCTTTGGGCCTTCCTCCTCCTTCATGTAGTTGTGCATTGAAGAGGAAGTTTGGACGTAGGGAGCAAGATGTCTTCTAAGGAAACTTCTCTGCCATTATTGGCTGAGAAAACCAGGCCTGCTTTCAAGGAAGCCCAGAGTTCCCTGAACCAGAGTTTAAGAACCACGGCACGAGTCAGTTAGAATGAATGGAAAGATTTAATCCTCAAACGAGTGTAGAGTTTCTTCAAGCGAACAGGATAGACATGAAAAAAATTCTGTCTTTCCAAAGTGGGTCACATACAAGCAGTGAGAAGATTACATTCTTTTATATATTATATATAAGTATTTACACACAAAGGAACGCAAGACATCATCGCGTTACATTATCAAACATTGCACAGAAATAAGATAAAAAAATACAATACCAATAAAAACATTCATATATATAAAAAAACGGAGTTTTTGACCTGCATGTGTATTTTGATCCGCATCATTTTGAAATTTTGCTTTGGAACATAAATATTATTAATAAAATATTTAATAATAATATTAAATAAATGCCTTCTGGGATTCCCCGGATTCAGACATGAAGCAGCTTATTGTCTTTTTCGGTCTCTGTAGAAACTTCTTTATAGTTACTGCTTGCAGCAAGTCTCCTGCTTTTGTTCTGGTACCTGCGGAGATTAACGGGAAAAGGAGCATCTTTAGAAAGTCAAAATACACTACAGGCAACCTGCTCCACCATGAAGTCCACTGAAATTATTGTTCTTCCAAGGTATCTTCCTTCAAGGCGCATCTGCCCAGTGTCCCAGTCCACTGGCCTTCTGACTTAATATGGAGACACTGGAGCACGCAATATCTGCTACCATTGTTAACACAGATACACAAACACACACACACACACGGGTTTGTCCACACTTCTGCTTGTTCTGTTTGTTTTTTGTTTGTCTCATGCTTCTGAGGCATGGGGTTGAGAGTTATTTTGTTTGCCCTACCACTTTTCCCGGGGAAAGCCCCCTGCTTACCGTTGAATTGGAACAACTGATTGACTTTGTTCTGATCCAGCAGAAAACAGAGGGTTTTCCTGAGGGAAAGTGGCAGGAAGTGTAGATTAGTGCCCTCCCCCCCGAGGCAGATTTCCCAGTAGTGATGTATGGAAGTGAGAGCTGGACCATAAAGAAGGCTGATCACCGAAGAATCAATGCTTTTGAGTTATGGTGCTAGAGGAGACTCTTTAGAGTCCCATGGACTGCAAGAAGATCAAACCTATCCATTCTGAAGAAAATCAGCCCTGAGTGCTCACTGGAAGGACAGATCCTGAAGCTGAGGCTCCAATACTTTGGCCACCTCATGAGAAGAGAAGACTCCATGGAAAGACCCTGATGTTGGGAAAGATGGAGGGCACAAGGAGAAGGGGACAACAGAGGATGAGATGGTTGGACAGTGTTCTTGAATTCCCCATGGACCAGCATGAGTTTGACCAAACTGCAGGAGGCAGTGGAAGACAGGAGTGCCTGGCGTGCTCTGGTCCATGGGGTCATGAAGAGTCGGACACGACTAAACGACTAAACAACAACCCAAGGCAGAGTGGCGCATCTGGGGGCGGGCCGCACTTACAGCACCTCCTTCCTCTGCCAGTGCTCCCTACCTCTGCTTATAGTTATGAAGGTGCATTGCTAGTGTGCAAGGTTTCCTTGGGTGCAATGTTTATATATCTATATCTATATCTATATCTATATCTATATCTATATCTATATCTATATCTATATCTATATCTATATCTATATCTATATCTATATCTATATCTATATCTATATCTATATCTATATCTATATCTATATCTATATCTATATCTATAAAAACAATGCATATATATGCATTCTTCTTAATGGCACCTTTCAAAAATAGAGAGGTGCCAGAAACCAGCAGCCCACATCACAGACACAAAATGTCCAGAAGTCATCTATTAAGTAATGGGCAGCCACAAACCTAAGAGCACCATTCGACTAGCGAGATAAGATCATTTGGACTCCCAAAATCGGGTGGGGAATTCAAATGGAGGAAATGTCATAAACATCCTCAGGGGAATTTTTACTATGGCCGAGTGCTGTTGAAACTCTAGGTATAGAAGTGCCAACTTGTAATTGGTTCCCCGCCCCCTCTTGTTATTTAAACTGACTTTGCTCCAGTGCCTTTAAGGGCCTCTTGACATGCAGAGACTGAGCACTGAACTTTCCCCCATAATCTTATCTACATAACAGGAAAGGTTTCGCCTCCTTAGTTTCTGCAGGTTGCGCTGCTGTTAAAGAGGCAGGACTGACTGTCAGGACTGAGACGAAAACATCAGTTCAAGCGCTCAGCTGGTTATGTTTCAAAAGTGCAGAGATGGGCATATGCCTATTGGTTGTTTTCCCACTAAGAAGAAGAAGAATTTGGATTTGATAACCCGCTTTATATGGCGTTGTGGGTTAAACCATAGAGCCTAGAGCTTGCCGATTAGAAGGTCGGCGGTTCGAATCCCCGCGACAGGGTGAGCTCCTGTTGCTCGGTCCCTGCTCCTGCCAACCTAGCAGTTCGAAAGCACGTCAAAGTGCAAGTAGATAAATAGGTACCGCTCCGGCGGGAAGGTAAACGGCGTTTTCGTGCGCTGCTCTGGTTCGCCAGAAGCGGCTTAGTCATGCCGGCCACATGACCCGGAAGCTGTACGCCGGCTCCCTCGGCCAATAAAGCGAGATGAGCGCCGCAACCCCAGAGTCGGTCACGACTGGACCTAATGGTCAGGGGTCCCTTTACCTTTTTTAAAGGAGTCTCAAAGCGGCTAACATTCTCCTTTCTCTTCCTCCCCCACAACAAACACTCTGTGAGCTGAGTGAGGCTGAGAGACTTCAGAGAAGTGTGACTAGCCCAAGGTCACCCAGCATGTGGAGGAGTGGGGAAGCGAACCCAGTTCACCAGACTACGAGTCCACTGCTCTTAACCACTACACCACACTGGGTAACGGCACATATTACAGAGCAATGAACCCAGCTTTGTCATGATTTGTATACTCCACACAAAGCTACTGTAACTCCCAGCTCCCAAACAAGGGTTGTCGGCATCCGTCTGTCTTGAGAGATGGTGGCTCCGGGGCTGAAGTCAAACCACTGTGTTGGCAGCAGCAAAGTGATCTCCCCAAGGTGTAAGCCTGGGCAGTGTGTCTAGAGGTCCTGGGCTGCCCAGACAACAAGACCTCCCCTCTCAGCCTCATGTGCTCCAAAGGAAAGCAAAGCAATACGTTTGGCACCAGCTTGACTGCAGGAGTTGCTGGAAGGAGGCGTATAAGATACCATCCAAGTGTTTTAGAGACTCCACTCTGCAATTGTTTAGGTTTTACTCCTGAGCCTTTTCTTTTCCTGAAGATATCCCACAAGGCAGTGGATCAGAGTTTTCCTTCTCCTAGATGGGCTGCCTTCCCAGCCCCATCTGTCCCTCCTAAGAAGTGTGCCTATGACAATATACATGTCTGCTGCCTTCACTTTCAAGATATACAATTGAAAGTGTTGGTGCTGACCTTTAAAGCCCTAAACGGCCTCAGTCCAGTATCTCTGAAGGAGCGTCTCCACCCCCATCGTTCTGCCCAGACACTGAGGTCCAGCGCCGAGGGCCTTCTGGCGGTTCCCTCACTGCGAGAAGCCAAGTTACAGGGAACCAGGCAGAGGGCCTTCTCGGTGGTGGCACCCGCCCTGTGGAACACCCTCCCACCAGATGTCAAAGAGAACAACAACTACCAGACTTTTAGACAACATCTGATGGTAGCCCTGTTTAAGGAAGCTTTTAATGTTTGATGCATTACTGTATATTAATATTGTGTTGGAAGCCGCCCAGAGTGGCTGGGGAAACCCAGCCAGATGGGCGGGGTATAAATAATAAATTATTATTATTATTATTATTATTATTATTATTATTATTATTATTTGGTGTTTTTCATCATAGTGTTCCCCCGATACAGGGTTTTCGGATATCTCCGTTGCTGAGCGTTTCGGTTTTCGGACGCCGAAAACCCGGAAGTAAATGCTTCCATTTTCAAACGCGCCTTGGAAGTCAAATGGCTTCCACCACATATATCTGTAGTTTTTCACAATTTGCAGACCGCCCTTTGTGCCTCGGTTTTCAAATGTTTCAGAAGTCAAACGGTCTTATGGAACATATTACGTTTGAAAAGCGAAGTACCACTGTACAGTGCTACCTCGGGTTAAGTACTTAAATCGTTCCGGAGGTCTGTTATTAACCTGAAACTGTTCTTAACCTGAAGCACCTCTTTAGCTAATGGGGCCGCCTGCTGCTGCTGTGCTGTTGGAGCACGATTTCTGTTCTCATCCTGAAGCAAAGTTCTTACCCGAGGTACTATTTCTGGGTTAGTGGAGTCTGTAACCTGAAGCGTATGTAACTTGAAGCGTATGTAACCCGAGGGACCACTGTATTGTGAACCACAACTCTCAGCAGCCCCTCTCCAGCACAGCCAATGGTCAGGAATGATGGGTAATGCAGTCGCAATTGTATCCTCGAAAGATCTCCTGCGAAATGTCTCAAAGGCCCAGCAATTGCGACACAGCCTAGCTCCGAGTACTTTTGTACTCACAGCTCCGGAATGCCTACAACCGAGAAAAAGAGAGCCGGCGAAGCAGAGGGAGGCTTACCATCTGTAGAAGTAGTAGATAACAACTGCAGCGGTGATGACGAAAAACAGAACCAGGAGAATAGTGAGCGCCAGGTATTCATTGCTCAGGGGCTGCTGGCTTGTCAAAGTGGAATGGCCACACCGGTCGCCATAATAACCATCTTCACAGCTGTGGGGCACAGGGAAGAGAAGGAGAGAAATCATATCAGACATGTTGTGTCTTTGGGTTCTCAAAGACAGGTTGCAAGCTGCAGAAGCCCCAGAACAGGAGATGCTACCCTGGTTGTTCCTTGAACCCCACCGGAACTCCGGTTGCTTAAACTGTCACCCGGGTGCATGTTTACACCTGCTTGCACGAAATCCAGTTGAAGCTGGTTTGTGGGTGAAAGGGTGTTAGGGAAACTGATATGCCTTAGAGCATGTTGCGTTTTGTTTAGCAAGAAACAGTAGTCCTAACTGGGACGTTGTGGTCAGTGCTATTTTACTAGAAAGAGAGGTGCCAGAACTCGCTGGAACTCGCCTTGTTCTCTTATACAGCGCTACCTCGGGAGGTCCGTCCTTAACCTGAGGTACCACTTTAGCTAATGGGGCCTCCCGCTGCCACCATGCAATTTCTGTTCTCATCCTGAAGCAAAGTTCTTAACCCGAGGTACTATTTCTGGGTTAGCGGAGTCTGTAACCCGAAGTGTCTGTAACCTGTAATGGAAATGGTGCTTTCCAGCTCCCACAGAACTACAACTCCCAGCATGGCCAGTCGGTCAGGGATGATGGGAATTATAGTCCCACCACCTGGGAAGTCCCAGCTTTCTCAGCCCTGCTCTGAATCAAGTGCTATGCAAAAATCATGTGTTGTTTTATTATCTTATCCTGCAGCATTCCACTTACGTGCACGAAGGTGTACTCAAAGCCACGAGGTACTTGCAGTGCCCATTAATGCAGTAGTTTTTCAAGTCAGAGCCGCAGTCTGTGGTCTTAACTTCAGCGACACGGGGACTGTGCACTGTTCGAACTATAAGAAAGAAAGAAAGAAAGAAAGAAAGAAAGAAAGAAAGAAAGAAAGAAAGAAAGAAAGGTGTCATTTTATTTGACAAAGGGGGATCACTAGTAGCACATCTGCCTTGCAAAGACCCTCCAAGTGTCCCTATTATCCAGGGACAGTCCCAGATTTACAGAAGCCATCCCGGTTCCTGACTAGATTCCAGAATTTCCCACTTTTCCTTAAAAGGTAAAGATATAGGGACCCCTGACCATTAGGTCCAGTCGCGGCCGACTCTGGGGTTGCGGCGCTCATCTCACTTTATTGGCCGAGGGATCCGGCGTACAGCTTCCGGGTCATGTGGCCAGCATGACTAAGCCGCTTCTGGCAAACCAGAGCAGCGCACGGAAACGCCGTTTACCTTTCCGCCGGAGTGGTACCTATTTATCTACTTGCACTTTGACGTGCTTTTGAACTGCTAGGTTGGCACGAGCAGGGATGGAGCAACAGGAGCTCACCCTGTCGCGGAGATTCGAACCACCAACCTTCTGATCGGCAAGCCCTAGGCTCAGTGGTTTAGACCACAGCGCCACCCGTGTCCCACTATCCCTGTCCAGTCAATATAAAGGGACCCCTGACATTAGGTCCAGTCGTGGCCGACTCTGGGGTTGCGGTGCTCATCTCGCTTTATTGGCCGAGGGAGCCAGCGTACAGCTTCCAGGTCATGTGGTCAGCATGACCAAGCCGCTTCTGGCGAACCAGAGCAGCGCCCGGAAACGCTGTTTACCTTCCCGCTGGAGCGGTACCTATTTATCTACTTGCACTTTGACGTGCTTTCAAACTGCTAGGTTGGCAGGAGCAGGGACTGAACAATGCGAGCTCACCCCGTTGCGGGGATTCGAACCGCTGACCTTCTGATCGGCAAGCCCTAGGCTCTGTGGATTAGACCACAGCACTACCTGCGTCCCTCGCTTTTCCTTAGGATGTTCCTATTTCCATCAGGAAAATGTTGGAAGGTACGGAATAGGACGTCCCTATTCCAAACATTCATTTTAGCCAAACCAGCGGAGACAGAAGCCCGCAGGCATTCTGAAAAAGTTTTCGATATTTCATTAAGTGTCAGAGAATCCGACTCACTCAGAACTGTCGTGCAGTTGCCTGTTTCATTCCTTCCGCATAACGGTGTCACAGTTGTCCCAAGAACGGCTTGAAATAGGTGGAAGCCTGAAGAGAAAGAATTTGTCGGGTTGAAACAAAGACACTAGGAGAGGGGTTTCTTGAATCCCCCTCCCGCATTAAAACAACAACAACAAAAGCCATAATTTTACCTTGCAAGTGCTTATGCCATCCTGTTTCAGCTGAAATAGGTGGCATAACTAGATCTTCCTTCAACCGGCCTTTAAAATGCCACCGCTACACCCAACCCTGACTGAGAGCCGATTCACCCCTTGTGTTGCTTGCAGGGCGTGCGTGTAGTGAAAGCGCAAAACAAACATCCCCCAGCCCGTTCCGAGTCCGGCTGAAAACATTTTGCTGCCCGAGGCAGCACGGCAAATGCTCTCCACCACCCACGGTGCAAAATACCCAAGGCTGGCCCAGTTAAAATGCCACAAGCGCTTAAAGATGAGAGTAAAAATACCGTAAAACTGAATACAAATGTAGCTATTTGCTGCCCAATCAGCTGCCTGAGGCGACTCTTTCAACCTAATGGTAGGGCCGGCTCCATCTTTTTTGAGTCAGCACTCAGGAACCTAGAAAGCTATTGGTCCATCTAGCTCAGTGGTGTCCAAACTTGAAGGCCGTGAGGGCTGACCAAAGTTGTTAACTTTTTTTAGGGTTGAAGTTGTTGAGGGTTTTTTTTAGGATTTTACCCCAGGAAATAAACTGACAAAGGCGCCGGGTTAAACCGACTGGTGGGCCAGATTAGGCCCCTGAAACGGACTTTGGACATGCCTGATCTAGTTCATTATCGTCCATACAGACTGGCAACATCTCTCCAACGTTTTAGGCAGGGGCATAGCTGTCAACTTACAGATTTGAAAATAAGCGACCAGTGAAGTTTCACCCTGGGCCAGCAGGGGGATACTGTATATAGTTTTCACTCAGGTCTGTAGATAGTTTTCACTCAGGTCCACGTCAGTTATTTTAGGCGGGAACTCTGGGCTGTTGTTGCTACAATGTTGACAGCCGGCTGCCTATAAAAGCAGGCCGGCTGAGCTGTTTGCAGTCAGTTCTATTCCAGCTTACGAAATAAAGAGCTATTTGGAGAAATCGCTGTGTCGTCGGCTATGTCAACCCACAACTTAACACTGGCGACGAAGGTGGGATTGATGGACATCAGAGCACAGCCAGATGCGGCCAGCCTCTGAACTGAGCTGAATCACTGAGCTGAATCACAGAGCGAAATCACTGAGTGAAAACTATCTACAGACCTGAGTGAAAACTATATACAGTATCCCCCTGCTGGCCCAGGGTGAAACTTCACTACATAACAATAAGGGATTTCAGTCAACCAGCAGCCAAACAAAGCCTCAAGTGGTGGTTCCCACAGTGCAGCAACCCGGCAAAGGGGATGCAGCAAGGAAAACCACCGTCACCTCTCCGCTGGGAAACGCTGAGCAAAGGTGAGTCCCCAGGCAACGCAGCCAATTTGATCAGCACAAAGCATGCAAGCTCCACCCCCCAGTCGTTCTTAGACTCCTTATTGGGTGAGCAACGCAGCCAAGCCACACAGTTGGAGCCTCCCTTCTCCCTGGCCGGCAGGGAGGGAGGGAGAGGAGCTGCTTCCTTTGATACCCGGGAAATTTAAGGGACATCATCAATCCGGGACAGCAGCGGGAAACGGCGCTGGGATAAGGGAGTTTCCCGCCAAATAAGGGACGGTTGACAGCTATGGGCCGGGGACCATTTCCAACCCGAGGATGCCTGGGACCTTCTGTGTGGAAGGTGCAAGTGCTACTACCGAGCTATCACCCTGCCATCAGGATTACCTGGCGTGTGTCCGTTACACCTCCCCAGCAGTTTGCAAACATGCATTTCCATTTCATACTTGTTTGCTGCACATGTGCACAGTTGTTTGGGCATCACTGTCACGTAAAGTGGGACCCACTATTGAAAAACATACTTGACATGTATCATCGTTAATGCTGATTATATATAATGGGACTTTGTGTAGCAGAATATTTTTGATCACAATCATTCCTAGGTTGGGAATACACTTCTTGTTTTTCACATAATTCATACTGGTAACAGGATGGATGGATGGATAGATGATAGATAGATAGATGATAGATGATTGATAGATAGATAGATAGATGATTGATAGATAGATAGATAGATAGATAGATAGATAGATAGATAGATAGATGATAGATAGATGATAGATATAGATAGATAGATAGATAGATAGATAGATATAGATAGATAGATAGATAGAGATAGATAGATAGATAGATAGATAGATAGATAGATAGATAGATAGATAGATGATAGATAGATAGATAGATAGATGATAGATAGATAGATATAGATGATAGATAGATAGATATAGATAGATAGATGATAGATAGATATAGATGGTGGATGGATGGATAGATGATATAGATACAGATAATAATTTTTATTTATACCCTGCCCTCCCCAGCCAAGGTCGGGCTCAGGGCGGCTAACAAGCAATAATAAAAACAAATTGAATGAATACAACTTAAAAACAAGATTAAAATACAACATTAAAATATTGAAACATTAAAATATTAAAATGTAGCCTCATCACAGGATGAGAAAGGAAAAAGAAAAAGGGGGGAAGGAATCAAATTGGCTCTAAGCCTAAGGCCAGGCGGAACAACTCTGTCTTACAGGCCCTGCGGAAAGAAATCAGATCCCACAGGGTCCTGGTCTCATGAGGCAGAGTGTTCCACCAGGCCGGAGCCAGTGTTGAAAAGGCCCTGGCTCTGATTGAAGGTAATCTAACTTCCTTAGGGCCCGGGACCACTAGGGTGTTGCTATATATGGACCTTGAGGCTCTCCGTGGGGCATACCGGGCAAGGCGGTCCCATAGGTACGAGGGACCTAGATAGATAGATAGATAGATAGATAGATGATAGATAGATGTCCTACAGGATACTTCAGCCATGTGAAAGAAAACCTGCCAATTTGCTTATATGAAAGAAAAGTTTTGTTTGCATTCTTAAAGATTATATGAGCTGCACAGTAATTATTATTTTAAACTGTGAGTCAACGCTGGCTTGGTTCAAAAACCATGCAAGACGTAGCAGGGAGATTACACGGAGGCTGAAAAGCGAAGCAGAGGAAGCTGTTAAATGGACAGGGATCTTCCGAGGGAATCCGTGTAATCGCTGGAAACAGTGACTCAGCAGCTGGAATGCTTTTTTGCTGACTCAATGTGAGCCGCCACCCTACAATTGAATGAGATACAGACACCACACAATACCAACAGTGGCTTGTGTGGGAGGCAATTCATTACAGGCACAAGCGAGCGCAGCATGGAGGAATCCTTAGGGGACATAAGGGACGTTCAGGGACGCTGGTGTTGCAGACAGATGTGCTGGTGGAAACGTTTTAGGGTAGAGGGGAAATCCAGGGCACTGCTAGATACCGTATGTGGAAGACAGGCCCTTGGGGCAGATTTGCATATGCTAATTTCCAAATGGTTAGTCTGTGAGAAAAGCAACTAACAAATATGATAAATACTTGTAATAAACAATAATTTATATGTTTTTTTTTAAAAAAAAAATGCAAGTTTTTTTAGGCTGATTTTCAGAGGTGGGAAAACAAATTCTGGTTCTTGCCGTCAGGGCTTAAATTTCTTCTTAGGCCTTAATCTGCCTCAGAACTCTTCTAATGCATAGGATAAAACTATACATTTTCATAATTTGCCTCAGGGTAAGTGGCTGGAGTATCACCAATACCACACCTTGTAGTACCTCAGAGGAAAGAAAGAAAGAAAGAAAGAAAGAAAGAAAGAAAGAAAGAAAGAAAGAAAGAAAGAAAGAATTGAGGCCTAATAATGCTTCTGAGAGAAACCAGGCCAAAGAGTCACACATTCATACATTTAAGAGTGCTTAAATTTCAAGGGTTCCTACTCCCCTCACATTGCTACAATTCTCAGAGTCGTTTAACAATCAATTCCTCTCCATGGGGAACTCTGGGAATTGTAGCTTTGAGAGGGGAATAGGGGCCTCCTAACAATTCACAGCATCCTTGACAAACTGAAACTCCCAGAATTCTTTGGGGGGGAAGCCATGACGGCCTAAAGTGGTGTCATAGTGCTTTAAATGCACAGCATGGAGCGAATGTGGCCACAGAAACTGAAGCTCATCTTGCTCGAACGACAAGTTCCTTCCTTGGGCAATTGCAACCAGGCAAGCAAGCAGTAAATGAAAACGGCCAACTCCAAGGGGTGCTTGCTGCGAAGATATTGCCGTAACCCCCCCCCCCCCACACACACAATTCCTGGCTCCAAAACAGAGCCATCTTCCTAATCGCCAACTCCTTCTCCTGTACAGATAAAGTTATATGTGTTGCAGAACAGAAGCAACAAACTGTTCCTTTAATCAATTAACCATTGGGGAGTTTCACATGCTCTCGAGTGCCTCTCAAACAGATTAGCCCAAGAACCGAAGAAGGTGGGGCGCTGTTTGCATTAATACGGCTGCCTGGGTCATTAAACAAATACTGTTATCTTCTCTTTCACAGGCGAGATGCTGCCTATTTCATATTGCCTTACTGGAATGCTAGGGTTATTGTCATTGCCGGGCTGGTGGAATGTTAGTGCGCAATGCACATTCCTGCTTTACAGGAAAGTTAGCATTGCTCTCCGTCGCAAGCCGCCTGCCCCAGAATGCAAGCCCGGTTCCTCACAGGTAGCTCGATGAAGGGAAAATATGCACCTCAAAAAGGATGGATTTTCCACTCTTGTCAAGATCCGGTGACACTCAAAGCCAAGTCTTTGGACAGAGGTTGCACGAAAAGGGCCAATGTTCTGGCTGGCTTAGTTCAAACCAGTGTGTGACATAGCTGTCAACTTACAGATTTGAAAATAAGGGGCCAGCAGCCTCGAAAATAAGGGATCAGCAGCCAAAATTTTAGTCAACCAGCAGCCAAACGAAGCCCCAAGCGGTGGTTCCCACCATGCAGCAACCCGGCAAAGGGGATGCAGCAAGGAAAACCACCGTCACCTCTCCGCTGGGAAGCGCTGAGCAAAGGCGAGTCCCCAGGCAACGCTGCCGATTTGATCGGCACAAGGCATGCAAACTCCACCCCCCAGTCGTTCTTAGACTCCTTATTGGGTGAGCAACGCAGCCAAGCAACACAGTTGGAGCATCCCTCCTCCCTGGCTGGCAGGGAGGGAGAGGAGCTGCTTCCTTTGAAACCCGGGAAATTTAAGGAACATCATCAATAGGGGACAGCTGTGGGACAGGGCGCTGGGATAAGGGCTTTCCCACCAAATAAGGGACGGTTGACAGCTATGGTGTGAGATTGGGCCTCATCCCATTCGCACTGCCTGCTTTCTTCAGGATCGCTAGATGACAGCAATCACCTCTCTACGCTACTCTTAAATCAGAGATGGGGAAACATATGGCTCTCCATTTGTTGTTGGACTCTTGAATTCCCATCAGCCCTAGCCAGCGTCCCCAATAGTCAGGGATCATGGGGGTCCAGCAACATTGGTTCCCTCCCACTGTCCTAAATAAACTGGAGCTTTCACAATATCTAGACCTGGCGTGCAATGTCACTCTGTTGCCTTTGTTCATAGTGCCCCCAATTTTTGGATCTTACCCCATTGCTTTCTCTGCCCCTTTGTTCAGCCCTCATCTCTCCATTTTTTATTCCTTTATATCTGAAGGAGCGTCTCCACCCCCATCGTTCTGCCCGGACACTGAGGTCCAGCACCGAGGGCCTTCTGGCGGCTCCCTCACTACAAGAAGCCAAGTTACAGGGAGCCAGGCAGAGGGCCTTCTCAGTAGTGGCACCCACCCTGTGAAACGCCCTCCCATCAGATGTCAAAGAGAAAAACAACTACCAGACTTTTAGAAGACATCTGAAGGCAGCCCTGTTTAGGGAAGCTTTTAATGTTTGATGTATTGCGGTATTTTAATATTTTGTTGGAAGCTGCCCAGAGTGTCTGGGGAAGCCCAGCCAGATGGGCAGGGTATAAATAATAAATATATTATTATTATTATTATTATTATTATTATTATTATTATAGCTTTTGAGAGCTCCTCTCAACCAGATTTCCCTCCTTAACCAGCCACAAAAAGTGGGTCTCAACAAATGACTTTTCCTTCCCTCAGTGAAGTTGCATGAAGACGACAGCTCTCCAAACGCTTTTGTTCACTGAGAAGTTGGGGTGTTTGCGGGCAACACACCAGCTCAAATACTCAGCAAACAAGGCTGCATTGTGTCACTAGGCTAATGAAAGAACAGAGACTCTTATGCTAACAGCCTCCCATACACAACTTTCTTTGGACAGCGTGAGAGAGTGTTCCCTTGTGACTAAGCACCGGGTACGTTTTCAAGTAGTAAATGTGACCACAGAAGCCCATAATGGGTTGGATCCATGACCGGTTTCATTTTAACAACATTTATATACTGCTTGATCATAAGAAAACCTTTCGGAGGTTTACAAGGGGTGATGACCAAGACTGATTACCTACCACTGGGGATAGGTGAATTGGAGAGTTTCATGTGTTGAGTGCCAATGGAACTGTAGACAAATAGAGTCAGATAGAAGCATAAGGGAAGACTTGGCATGCTTTGAGGAACCCCAAAGCTTGCAGAAAAATAAAAATAAAACCGTTTTGGGGGGAAGTCCCTAAGGGGGCACTCACCACTCCTCCTATTTTGACTCAAGAAAATCACTATTTTGACTCAAGAAAATTTATAGTTCAAATCGGGGGAAATAAATAAATGGACAAAAGTACAAAGATTCACAAAATGCTTAGGGGTATGCGTACCCCCAGAAAAAAGCACTGCTTATTACTATTTACTCATGTTTGTGTGTGCACACACATGTGCACAAGCAATATTTGTAAATGTAAATTTAAATTTTACTCAAACACATTTGAACCATGACAGTAAAACTACTCTGGAGCAAGTGGCTGTCGAACTGTTGCCTCCATCACATAATCATTCCATTTATTTGTTCCATCCACATCCTTCCCCTCCTCCTAAAGCAACCCAGTTCAGGAAGCAATAAAACAGTAAAAAAACACCTGAAAAACAGTTCCAATAAGGGTGCAGACTGGGAAAGATTATCTACCCAAAAGGCTTGTTGAAAGAGGACGTTCTTCAAACTACGGAGACGGCACTTGAGGCTGAGCATGCAGGACGTTAGCCATGATCCTTAGGTAGCCTATGACGTCTTGAGAAATACTGCTGTTCGATGCTTATCCGCGCCGAAACCAACTTCCATCCAATTCGAAAATGGAAGCTGAAGTGTGGCCATTTCAGAGAGCCATTGCACGCATGGCAGCCTTGTTGAATTTGAGTTTGACGCAGGGGAACGTGCATTGGGCGAAGACACCTGTGGCCTTCTGTGGTGCGACGATGCACAGCAGGGGAAACGGACCTTGCCGCATTTCAACCCACAAATGTGTACATAGCCTTAGAAAAGAACGTAAGCGGGTGCATTGCTCCTTCTTTCCTTTCTGCTCCCAACATAGCTGTCAACCGTCCCTTATTTGGTGGGAAAGTCCCTTATCCCAGCGTCGTGTCCCACTGCTGTCCCTTATTGATGATGTCCCTTAAATTTCCCAAGTTTCAAAGGAAGCAGCTCCTCTCCCCCCCTCCCTGCCGGTCAGGGAAGAGGGAGGCTCCAGCTGTGTTGCTTGGCTGTGCTGCTCACCCAGTAAGGAATCTAAGAATGACTGGGGGGTGGAGCTTGCATGCCTTGTGCTGATCAAATCGGCCGCGTTGCTTGGGGACTCGCCTTTGCTCAGCGCTTCCCAGCGGAGAGGTGACGGTGGTTTTCCTTGCTGCATTCCCTTTGCTGGGTTGCTGCACTGTGGGAACCACCGCCTGAGGCTTCGTTTGGCTGCTGGCTGGGCTTTCTGCCTTTGGCTCAGAGGGGCTCAGAAGTTGAACATACCTGTGCTTGGAAAATCCCTTATTTTGACTGCTGATCCCTTATTTTCAAGGCTGCTGGTCCCTTATTTTCAAATCTGTAAGCTGACAGCTATGGCTCCAACAACTGACGCTGTCATGTTTACACTTGCAAAGAATTGTTCCAGGGTTGGCCAATGTGGTGCCCATGGGCACACAGGTGCCCACAGAGGACTTCCACTGGATCCACATCCCCACCACGTCTTTAGGTTTTAGGCTTGAAGAAAGCATTCTCTCATAGCCAACTGAATAGACGTTGGTGCGTGCTTGGTTGTGGGGTGTGTTAGTTTCTCTAGTTCGCAAAGGTTGGAGACCCCTGCATCCCTCTCCTTGGCTGAAGCTTCTGAATGGGTTAAGAAAAAGCATGGCAGCTGAAGTTGTTTGGCAACAGAAGCCAGGAAATAGGATTTAATAGGCCAGAGGCTCACCCACTCTTTGCCAAGAGAGCTTGTTGCATGAGAATGATACACCAAGCGTGGCAGCCCACATTTTATGTATTTACCGTATTTTTCGCTCTATAAGACGCACCAGACCATAAGACGCACCTAGTTTTTGGAGGAGGAAAACAAGAAAAAAAAGATTCTGAATCTCAGAAGCCGGAACAGCAAGAGGGATCGCTGCGCAGTGAAAGCAGCAATCCCTCTTGCTGTTCTGGCTTCTGGGATAGGTGCGCAGCCTGCATTCGCTCCAAAACACACACACACATCTCCCCTTACTTTTTAGGAGGGAAAAGGTGAGTCTTATAGAGCAAAAAATACAGTACTTATTTATATCCTGGCTTTCCTTCAAGGAGCTTGAGATGACAAACTTGGTTCTCCCTCTCCCCATTTTCTCTTCACAACAATCCTGTGAGGTAGGTCAGGCTGAGAGGCCTTGACTGGCCCAGTGAGGTTACCCGGGAAGTTTAATGGCTGAGTGGGGACACCCTTGTATTTCCCTCCTTCCTGTACAGTGGTACCTCAGGTTACATACACTTCAGGTTACATACGCTTCAGGTTACGGACTCCACTGACCCGGAAATATTACCTCAGGTTAAGAACTTTGCTTCAGGATGAGAACAGAAATCGGGCTCCGGCGGCGTGGCAGCAGCAGGAGGCCCCATTAGCTAAAGTGGTGCTTCAGGTTAAGAACAGTTTCAGGTTAAGTACAGACCTCCAGAACGAATTAAGTACTTAACCTGAGGTACCACTGTATATATTTCATGTGTCGGCTCAGAGATTTGCTGTGCAATGGCTAAAACGCAGGGCGGCGGAGAATTAACTGGCCAGGCATTAAAAAAAAACAAAAAAGGGAAAGGAAAAAAAAAACAGAAACTGAGCAGCTCCTGTTGAAATGGACTTGGCAGATGAAGAAACACCTGCCCTGTAATTAGGAGGCGCAACCGAGTGGCTGAGTTTCCTTGAGAAAAGCTCAGAATCACTAGGCAGAGGGTGGCTGGCAGTGCAACTCTGGGCAACACCTGAGCCACCAAACAACTCAATTAACAAATCCCCTGCCAAAAACAAAATGACAACAAACAAAAAAAACCAAAGAGGGAAGAGGTGTAGGCCTACCTATGAAATTTCTGTTCCTGACACATCACCACAACATCCAGCAGAACCGCAACTTCCCCAGCTGAGGTGACACCGAACATTTTGCCAGGTTGCAAAATCGGCTCTGAGCTTCTCTAGTGACGGACCGCGCAATCCCAGGGCATGATAAATCTGTTAGCTTTGCAGGTGCTCCCGGCAAATGTCAGAAACACCTTCATGCCACGGCTTGTTCGCAGCATTCTAGCACGGCCAAGAGCTGGCTATTCAAGGAGAGGCTGGCTCGGTTATTTATTTATTTTTAATGTCTTTATTGGGTTTTTCAAATTACAATTTTACAGAGAGATATCAAACATAAATTGTAAAAACGAGGTTCTGAGGAATCTCCTGGATTTCCATCCTCCCCTTTGTGGGTCCTGTTATGTATCATTTCCTTCGGCATCATTTATGATAGTCCAAATCTTTTACATCTCCATTGCACCCAGAATTCACCCTTAAAGCGATATTCCAATCCTACTCACAGTTTTCACTGTTTACAATGGTCTTTAAGCTAAGTTATAAATTTCCCCCCATTCCTTATTAACATTTTGGTCTTCCTGAGGCTGGCTTGGTTATCGATGGACATTAAAAGGGCAGGGAGTAGGCAGGTTTGAACCACGCCACGATGGGAACCCTGAGCGCATCGCTTCCTTTTCTCCCATATGAGATACAGTGAAACCTCGGGTTATAGACGCTTCAGGTTACATAAGTTTCAGGTTACAGACTCCGCTAACCCAGAAATATTACCTCGGGTTAAGAACTTTGCTTCAGGATGAGAACAGAAATCGTGCTCCGGCGGCGTAGCAGCAGCAGCAGGAGGCCCCATAAGCTAATGTGCTGCTTCAGGTTAAGAACAGTTTCAGGTTAAGAACGGACCTCCAGAACAAATTAAGTACTGTATTTTTCGCTCTATAAGACGCATCAGACCACAAGACGCACCTAGTTTTTGGAGGAGGAAAACAAGAAAAAAATATTCTGAATCTCAGAAGCCAGAACAGCAAGAGGGATCGCTGCGCAGTGAAAGCAGCAATCCCTCTTGCTGTTCTGGCTTCTGGGATAGGTGCGCAGCCTGCATTCACTCCATAAGACGCACACACATTTCCCCTTACTTTTTAGGAGGGGAAAAGTGAGTCTTCTAGAGCAAAAAATACGGTACTTAACCCGAGGTACCACTGTAATGGTTGACATTCACCCCTATGGAGAAAAGGGGAGCGAGGGAGAATCAGTGCCATTTGCCACGGTGATGGAAAACCCGCCTTGCACCATAAGCAGGTCACAATGTGCCTTACTGGTCCCCGCTTAGAGAAATCCCACTAAGGCAGGGGTACCTGTCTGGAAACCAAGGGCACAGGCAGTTTCTGCATCTCCCATGGGTCCTTACAACAGATAAGTCCCACCTTCCTGCTTGCACCACCCCTCATAAGTACAGGCACATTGCTAATCAGAGCTAACGACTATGGGCATGATCCGGCAGAAAGTTCTCTTGCACCACACACCCCTTTGGAATAAATGGGCACCGACCAAGGAATCGCATGTATTAAGTAGGAATTCACGTGCATCAGTGCTTCGCCAAACAGGTAGGCCACACAGCGGCTCCTGCAAGTATAGACAGATCTGGGAATTGGAATGCATGAACGTTCAGCCAAGAGAGAATTCGATCTTCTACACTCCATCAAACTTCCCCAAGAGCAGAACACCAAACTTTCAGAGAACGTGAATTGCATTGCAGGATTCAGATATATGAGGCAGACTCCAAACCCCCACCCCTTTGCCCTCCCCCTTTGCTTTATTTATTACCGGAATAATAAAGTTCAGGAGTCAGTTCAGCCTCACAACTTGCTGGGTGTAATTTAAGACTGGGTCATATATACAGGCAACTCTGCTTTTGTGCGGGGGTTGTGATCCGGGCCATTGCATGCTTGCGTGAAATCAGAAACCCATTGAAAAAGCTTGCAGACACCTCTGTCCATCGCCAGCCATCGTTCTGCCCTTGTAGTGATGTTTCAGTGACATCTTTATGTTGTTTCCGGGTCACTTCCAGGTTCTGCATTCACTGTGCGCATGTGCGTGCATCTCGCTCGCCCCTAAAACAGGAGTTGTCTGTGTGTATGCATATTAGTATTTGAGTTTGATTTTCTTTTGCATGGTTATTTAGCCTTTCACCCCTACATCTGTGGAGTTGGTTTTTGTTTTATTTCTTATTTTATCTATTAAATGCATTTGCAGTCCTTCATTCAAAGATCTCAGGGCTGTTCACAGCATAAAAAATACAAGGGGAAAACACAAACCAAAATAATAAAAACCAAACCGAAGAAACGTTGCTGTCAAATGAACTTTTGGGTTTTTTCTTCTTTTTGCAAATGCATGGCTTTCAAAGTACGTTTTAACGCTCTATAAACGCCTATTTCCCTAAAGTGTGCATGCGCACGAAAGCTCATACCAATAACTAACTTAGTTGGTTTCTAAGGTGCTACTGGAAGGAATTTATTATTATTATTATTTTGTTTTGTTTCGACTACGGCAGACCAACACGGCTACCTACCTGTAACTAAATCTAACCAATTAAACATGCTAACCTGTGTCTTTCTGCTCACAAAGATTAACGCCGCTGTCAAAGATTAACACCACAGCAATCGTGACAAAGCAACCAAAGGTCTTCTACCTTTGGACCAAAAAATGATCGAGCCTATGACATCGGTGTGATCTCAGCAAGTCAGATATTTAGAGTAGAAGCTGTGCAGCAAAGAACATTTGTTGGAACAGGAATGTCACCTTTGTCCAACTGTAAGGAACCAGTGACTTGACCCCTGATCAATTGGCACCCTGGATTTCTCTCTCCTGGGTGGCCTGGCAGCAAGGTTCTGTCCCCACTGTCCTCTTTAAATCAGCTACCTCTTCCTCGCTTCTGGGGCAGACCCACTGGGAATATTCTAGCAACAGGCTGAAATCCCTGTGCACACTTTGGGAGATTAGTCTTGTTGAAGGCAGTGGGATTTTGGAGTAAGCACACTTAGAGGGTTAGGGATTTCTCTTAACAGTCTTTAGTACTGTTAGCGAGTGGGTTGTTTGTCCAGTTAAGCCAGGTTCGCCCCACCTTGGATGGTGTCACGACTCAAGGATGAGGTTTGCAGCTAGCAGGTCTCTTTGGCCCAAGCATATTGCCACTTGGAGCTGTGGCTGACACAACCTGCCATCTCCAGGTTGGATTCCTGCCGTGCATTGTATGTGGGGCTGCCTTCGAAAACAGTCCCCTCAAACCCCCCCATGGAAACGAAGAGCAGCTGCAGGAGAACGTTGCTGTGCCATAACACAACAGTCATCGTGATAAAGCACAAGGGGGGGGGACTTTTTTCTGTCTGGAGGGCCGCAATCCCTTCAGAACAATCTCCCGAGGGCCACTCGCCAGTGGCGGGCAAAAGCGAGTTGAGCAATCACAGAAAGTTTCCCCTTGGGAATTGTAGGCAAACTTCGACACACACACAATCCTCTCTGTTCTCCATACGGATGAGCTAGAGGCATCGCCAAAGTTCAAGGACATGGTCCAGTCAGGCAGAAATGTTTGGAGGTGTGAAGCTGAGGCCAGCGAGGGTGTGTGTGACCTGGGGAGAGTTTCAAGGGCCAAATAGAAAGGCACAGAGGGCCGCATTAATTCTGTCCTGTAATTCTGACCTGCCAGATTCTACTGTGTCCTCATCCACCTCACCCTTTATTCCCATGGGACTTGGGGGAGGGGGGAGTCCTACAGTGGATTGCAATTGTTCTGTTGTTCTGTTGGAGCTGCAGGGATACCAACTTGAATAAAATATTCAAGGCGCCCAGGTAAACTCAGCCCCACATAACTGATCACAAGACACAGCAAACACACACACCATTTGAATGGCAATGCCCATCATCTGAGGGGAAAGGCAGGGACTCCCTCAAATATTTTAGGGGTGTGTGTGAAGGGACCTTGGCCCCTAGGAATTGCCAAGCTGTGAGTTTCCCATGCTACCTGCTACAGAATTAAAACACAAGCACTGCAGGATCAGGCCGGGGGCGCATCCTGCTTTCACAGCCGCCAGACAGATTTCCATTGAGAAGAATCTGCATTTTTCTTTAGCCAACCACTCTTGGATTTGTAAGATATGCAACCTGTCAGACGCACACCCCAATAATTCCGGTCCAAGTAGCAACACAGCTTGCCAATTTTATTTTGTCGGGACTTGTGAGCCATGGAAAAAGGACCTCAGGTAGAAAGTCATCAGCAAAAACGTCTTTCTCTCTCCCCAACTCCCTTCCAGCCCGCCCTCCAATGCGCTCTTTCGCCGCGATGAGAGAACAGCTTTCACCCCACCCCAGCTGTCAAACCCCGACGCGGAAAAGCTAGGGCTTCCTCCTGCAAGCCGTCGAGAAAGCCAGCAGAGACGCGCAGCTCTCCGGCTGAGCTCCCTTTCCACGCCGAGCCCGTCTGGGAAGCTGGGAGAAAACCCGACGGCAGAGCCAGATCTCCTCCGACGGCGCGTCCCTTTTGGAAGGAAGGAGCCGCCATCCTGCATTCTCCCTCTCTCTGCTGGACGGCGCAGCTTTGGAGCCAAACCAGGTCGGGAGCGCACAGACTTACCCAAAAGCAGAAGGGCGCCTTCGACGGTTTGGGAGCTGCAGCTGCTTGCCATCCTGCCGGAGCCTGTGCGTAGCGGGTTGCCGTCGGAAGGTGAAGGATGCGCGGGCGGCTGGGTCGTACAGGCAGGTGGCGCGGAGCTGCTGCGACCGTCCGAAGAGAGACCTCGCCTCCTTTCCTCCCGGCAGGCGTTCCCTCGGGTTTTTATACCTTTCCCCAGTGGGTGCGGACGCGCAGCGGAAGCTGGCCCGAGGCTCATTGCCTCTGAAATTTCCCCGGTGATGAAATCGGAGGCCGGAGGTGGGGGAGCCTCCGTCGCCTACCTGCCTACCGCGTCTTTCTCGCCACCTGCCAGGGCGCAGCGGACAGAGAATTACGCGCGGCGCTGGGCGCGTTTGCTTCCAGAGGGAGGTTCTTAGGCGCGCGGGGAGCCGCGAGAAGGAAGCAAAAACCTCCGCGGTAAAGCTTGCTGGACGGAAGTCGCTCCCGTTCTGCAGAACTACCCTTCTTTTTCCCCCTCAGAAATTTGATTTTACAAATATGAATTAATAACCATACTGAATATGTCCATGTAGAGAGATTACTCTGAATCTCCCTCCCAACTTCCTCCCATCCCCTCCATGGGTCCTGTTGTCAACATTTCCAACTGCATATTATTTCGTAATCTATATTTTATGTCTCTCCATATTGTCCATAGTATTTGTTACATTGCAAGTGAGATTAAAATCCTGCTAATGTTCTCATTGGACCATAAAGAAGGCTGATCGCCGGAGAATGGATGCTTTTGAATTATGGTGCTGGAGGAGACTCTTGAGAGTCCCATGGACTGCAAGAAGATCAAACCTATCCATTCTTAAGGAAATCAGCCCTGAGTGTTCACTGAAATGACAGATCCTGAAGCTGAGGCTCCAATACTTTGGCCACCTCATGAGAAGAGAAGACTCCCTGGAAAAGACCCTGATGTTGGGAAAGATGGAGGGCACAAGGAGAAGAGGACGACAGAGGACGAGATGGTTGGACAGTGTTCTCAAAGCTACAAACAGGAGTTTGACCAAACTGCGGGAGGCAGTGGAAGACAGGAGTGCCTGGCGTGCTCTGGTCCAGGGGGTCACGAAGAGTCGGATACGACTAAACAACTAAAGGACAACAAATGTTCTCATCTGCTTACAGTGGTCTTCTGAATAAATTATAAACTTTCCCCATTCCTTCTTGAATTTCTTGTCTTCTATTTATTTATTTATTTTATGAATATTTTATTAAGATTTTTGAATAAAAATGCAAAGATAAAGAAACAGCATAACATATATCATAACATACTTTCTTAACATCTTTGGACTCCCTCACACCTCCCGCTCCCATTTGCATCATTGTCAATTCTTGCCCGCAATTTATCATCTTGTTTACACTCTTGTGTCAGGTTCATTTAAATATAATCTGTTAGTTCTCCAATAGGTTTATAATTTTTCCTCAAACTTACTTATCATCTTAATTCCATCTAGTTTAGTGGTGCACAATTATTTATGATCTAGCATCCTTTCTTAACATTCAACCAAATTACAATGTTTTTTAAAATAAGTCTTGAATTTCTTCCAATCTTCTTCGACCCTCTCCTCTCCCAAGTCTCGGATTCTGCCAGTCATCTCAGCTAGTTCCATATAGTCCATCAGTTGCATCTGCCACTCTTCCAGCGTGGGTAGATCTTGAGTTTTCCAATTCTTAGCGATGAGTATCCTTGCTGCCGTTGTTGCGTACATGAAAAATGTTCGGTCCTTCTTTAACACCTTCTGACCGACAATGCCCAAAAGGAAGGCCTCTGGTTTCTTAGTGAAGGTATACTTAAATACCTTTTTCAGCTCATTATATATCATTTCCCAGAAGGCCTTCACCCTAGGGCAGGTCCACCAGAGGTGAAAGAATGTTCCTTCATTTTCTTTGCATTTCCAACATTTATTATCAGACAAATGGTATATCTTGGCAAGTTTAACTGGGGTCATGTACCATCTATATATCATTTTCATTACATTTTCTTTCAAAGCGTTACATGCAGTGAAGTTCAACCCAGTGGTCCACAACCTTTCCCAATCCTCGAACATGATATTATACCCAATGTCCTGTGCCCACTTTATCATAGCTGATTTAACCATTTCATCTTGTGTGTTCCATTTTAACAGCAAGTTATACATTCTTGAGAGTACCTTAGTCTTTGGTTCTAACAGTTCTGTTTCCAATTTTGATTTCTCCACCTGGAACCCTAGCTTTTTGTCGTTTTTAAAGACTTCTTTAATCTGAGCATAATGTAACCAGTCTCACACTTTATCCTTCATTTTCTCCAAACTCTGCAATTTCCAATTGTCTCCATCTTTTTCTAATATTTCCCAATATTTTGGCCATTTGGCCTCCATATTGGGTCTTTTTCGGGCCTTAGCTTCCAGAGGTGAAAGCCACCTTGGAGCTTTGTTTTCCAATAAGTCTTTGTATTTTGTCCAGACATTAAACACTGCTTTCCTGACAATATGGTTCTTAAAGGCCTTATTGCTCTTAACCTTATCATACCATAAGTATGCATGCCAACCAAAAGCATTGTTAAAACCTTCCAGGTCCAGTACATCAGTGTCTTCGAGAAGTAGCCAGTCTTTTAGCCAGCAGAAAGCTGCGGCTTCATAGTACAACTTTAGGTCTGGCAGGGCAAAGCCCCCTCTTTCTTTCGCATCAGTTAATATCTTAAACTTAATTCTGGGCTTTTTGCCCTGCCAGACAAATTTAGAGATATCTCTCTGCCACTTCCGGAAGCACTCCATCTTGTCCACAATCTGTAGTGTTTGAAACAAAAACAACATTTTTGGCAATAGGTAAAGGTAAAGGTAAAGGTACCCCTGCCCGTAGGGGCCAGTCTTGACAGACTCTGGGGTTGTGCGCCCATCTCACTTAAGAGGCCAGGGGCCAGCGCTGTCCGGAGACACTTCCGGGTCACGTGGCCAGCGTGACAAAGCTGCATCTGGCGAGCCAGAGCCGCACACGGAAACGCCGTTTACCTTCCCGCTGGTAAGCGGTCCCTATTTATCTACTATTTTTGGCAATACATTCATCTTAATAGCAGCAATTCGGCCTAGCAAAGAACTTGTCTTCTAGGTCTCTTGAGTTTTCCAGTCAGTTTTGCCATTTCAGCGTAGTCTAACAGCTTAGTTTGCCATTCCTCTCTGGTAGGAACTCTTTATTCTTTCCATCTCTGGGCTAGTAGCATCCTTGCTGCTGTTGTCACATACATGAAGAGTCTTTTCTTTTTTTTTTTTTTTAAATATTTTTTATTGCTTTTTTAAAGATACAAAAATACAGAAAAAAGAATAAAGAGTGGTTATATGAAAGAGAGATATAAATAACAAATTTCCATATTCTTTTTCCATCTAACCTATAGGACTTCCTCACATCCTCCGAACCCTGCGTTCTCTGTCTTATAAGGCATCAGCAATTTGTTAACTTATTTCAAAACTTATTGTAACTTCCATTTTATCATGTTCCCTATTTTCAATTTTACTGTCACTCAATTCTTATATGTTTTATATTAAACACAATAAAGTTGTTTCATTATTTTACCTCCGAATTCTTGTGTCTTAATTTTCATTCCAATAACTTACATTTGCTGAAGCTAGAATTTCCTGAAGGGTGCATTTTTTTTTTTTTTAACATTCATACAACTTATAGTGTTTTTTCAAATAGTCCTTAAACTTTTCCCAATCCTCCTCAGTTGTTTCTTCTCCCGCGTCTCGGATTCTGCCAGTCATTTCAGCCAGTTCCATATAGTCCATCAACTGCGATTGCCATTCCTCCAGCGTGGGTAAATCTTGTATCTTCCAGTATTTTGCAATCAGGATCCTTGCTGCTGTGGTAGCATACATAAAAAAGGTTCTGTCCTTCTTAAGCACTCTCTGGTCCACCATGCCCAGAAGGAAGGCCTCTGGTTTTTTAGGTAAGGTAAATCTCAATACCTTTTTTAGTTCATTATGGATCATTTCCCAGAAGGCCTTCACTTTCGGGCAGGTCCACCAGAGATGGAAAAATGTCCCTTCCGCCTCTCCACATTTCCAACATTTGTTGTCAGACAGATGATATATCTTGGCTAACTTGACTGGGGTCATGTACCACCGGTATACCATTTTCATAATATTTTCCTTCAAGGCAGTACATGCCGTGAATTTCAAACCGGTGTTCCATAACCTTTCCCAGTCTGCAAACATAATGTTATGCCCCACATCCTGAGCCCATTTTATCATAGCGGATTTGACTGTCTCATCCTGTGTATTCCACTTAAGCAGCAAGTTATACATTCTCGAAAGTAGTTTACTTTTTGGCTCTAACAATTCAGTCTCCAGTTTCGATTTTTCCACCTGGAATCCAACTTTTTTATCTATTTTAAATACCTCTTGAATTTGCGCATAGTGCAACCAATCTCGTACCTTAGTTTTCAATTTCTCCAAACTTAGCAACCTCCAATTGTCTCCAGTTTTTTCAATTATTTCCCAGTATTTAGGCCAATGGGCCTCCATGTTGGGTCTCTTACGAGCCTTGGCCTCCACCGGTGAGAGCCACCTCGGAGTTTTGCTCTCCAATAAGTCTTTGTATTTTATCCAGACCCTCCAAATTGCTCTTCTGACAATATGGTTTTTAAACAATTTGTGCACTTTAACCTTGTCATACCACAAATATGCATGCCATCCAAACGCATTGTCAAACCCTTCCAGATCTAGGACATCAGTGTTCTCCAATAAAATCCAATCTTTCAACCAGCAGAAGGCTGCAGATTCATAATATAGCCTCAAGTCTGGCAGGGCAAATCCCCCTCTTTCTTTCGCATCAGTTAATATTTTAAACTTTATTCGGGGCTTTTTGCCCTGCCAAACAAACTTAGAAATATCCTTCTGCCACTTTCCAAAACATTCCACCTTGTCCACGATCTGTAGGGCCTGAAACAAAAATAACATTTTCGGCAATACATTCATCTTTACAGCAGCTATTCGGCCTAACAAGGAAAGTTTCAGTCTTGACCATATATCCAAGTCTCTTTTGATTTCTGACCAACATTTCTCATAATTATCTTTAAACAAATTCAAATTTTTGGAGGTCAAGTACACCCCTAGGTATTTTACTTTTTTAACCACATTCAGCTCCGTTTCTTTAGAGAACTCATCTGTTTCTGTAACTGTCAATTTTTTTGCTAAAACCTTGGTTTTTTGCTTATTTAACTTAAACCCCGCCACCCGACCAAAATCAGAAATTAATTCTAACACTCTTTTAGTGCTGGAGACTGGTTCCTGAAGTGTTAATACCAAGTCATCTGCAAATGCTTTCAATTTATATTGTTTCACTCCGACCTCAATTCCCTGGACCAACCGGTCCTTTCTAATCATATTTAGCAACACCTCCAGGACTGAAATAAACAATAGGGGGGATAGGGGGCACCCCTGGCGTGTCCCTTTTTCAATTTTAAACTCCTCTGTCACCACATTGTTTACTATCAATTTAGCTTTTTGTTCTGTATAGATTGCTTCTATACCATTTTCGAACCCCCGCCCCACTCCCATCCCTTCCAAATTTTTCTTCATAAACATCCAAGAAATATTATCAAAGGCCTTCTCTGCATCAACAAAAATCAAAACCGCTCTGGTATTCAGATTTGTTTGTAGAAGTTCCAAAATGTCAATAATATTTCTTGTGTTATCAAACAAATGCCTACCAGGGAGAAAGCCAGCCTGGTCTTTGTGAATCACTTCATTTAGTACTTTTTTAAGTCTATTTGCCAAAATATCTGCAAAAAGTTTGTAATCCACATTTAGGAGTGAGATGGGGCGGTAGTTCTTAAGTTGGGTCTTTTCAGTCTCTGATTTAGGTACCAATGTGATGAAAGCTTCTTTCCACGTTTCCGGTGCCCTCCCTCCCTCCATTATCTGGTTGCAAACCTCCATCAAAGGTTGTATCAAATAGTCCTTTAAAACTTTATAATATTTGGAGGTTAAGCCGTCCGGGCCTGGGGACTTGCCAAGTTGAAGATTTTGAATGGCACTTTCAATTTCTTGCTGTGTAATATTACAGTTCAGGTTTGTTCTCATTTCCAGGGGTATTTTTTGTAATCCATTAGTTTTTAAAAATTGATCCACCTCTGAGGCTTTTTGCGGCCCTTGTGTATAAAGTTCTTTAAAGTACCTCTGGAAACACTTTCTGATTTCCTCGGGTTTCTGAACCATTCTCCCTTCAACCTCTAGATTTGTAACCGTATTAAGCTTTTGTCTCTTTTTCAACTGCCAAGCTAGCAGTTTCCCACACTTATTCGCCGATTCGAAGGATCTTTGTTTCATTTGTTTAATTTTCCATTCCACCTCTTGGTTTATCAGTTTTGAATATTGCGCCTGGAAGAATTTCACTTCTCTTAACACATCCTTCGACTTAGGCCTAGATCTTAATTTTTTCTCACCTTCTCTTATTCTCTCCAATATCTTCTCCTTCTTTTCATTCCAGAGCCTTTTCTTAATCGTGTTTTGTTGTATTAGAAACCCTCTCATGACTGCCTTACTTGCGTCCCAGATTGTTCTTTTTTCCACAGTAGTATTCAAATTTATCTCAAAATAGTCCTTTAGAGTTTTTTGGGCCTTCTTAACAATCTCCTGATCTCTTAGAATAGTGTCATTCATTTTCCATCTAAAGGATCCGGTTGTATTTAGTCTCAATTCCACTTTCAAGGCATTATGGTCGGAGCAGGTTTTTGGGCAGATTTCCACTTTTCTAGTCTTAGGTGCCAGTCCTCTAGTTGTCCAGATTTGGTCGATTCGTGTCCATGTCAGATGAGCTTCAGAAAAGAAAGTCCCTTCTTTCCCTAGGGGGTTCTTAACCCTCCAAATGTCTACTAAGTCCATATTGTCTGTCATTTCAAAAAAAGTTTTGGGTAGTCTGCCGTCTTTCGGAATGTTGGCACTTTGTGACTTATCCATATTTACAGACACAACCCCATTCATATCACCCAGCATAATGATGTTACTATAGTCCAAATAATCCAGCATAGTCTCATGCAGCTTCCTGAAGAATTCCGACTTTCCCTCATTTGGAGCATATATTCCTAATATCAAAATTTTTTCTCCTTGCGTCTGTATTTCAATCGCCAAAATTCGGCCATGTTCATCTTTAAATAAAAATTTCGGTGACAGGCTCTCCTTTGCGTAAATCACCACTCCTCTCTTCTTAACTTTGTCTGAAGAAATAAATTCTTGGCCTAGTCTTTTGTTAATTAACACTTTTCTATGGAGCCTTGTCACATGTGTTTCCTGTAGGCAGATAACGTCCAATTGTTCCTTTTTCAAAATGTGAAAGACTTTCCTTCTTTTTTCCGGGGAGTTTCCGCCATTTATGTTCCAACTAAGAAGCTGTAGAGACATCCTGGATCAATTGACGGGTTCTACAATGGGGTATCTAAGCTTCCTCCCGATCCCGGGGGAGGTAATGCTGGTCCTGGTCCTGGTGGTATAACTCTTGGAGATGGTCCCGGTGGTGGTGGAGGCCAAGAAGCTGCAGCTCCTTTTTGCAGGTCCTCCTCGTGGTCGTGTAGGAACTTCTGCTGGTCTTCAGGTGATTTAATCTTTATTTTCCTTCCTTTATAAGTAAATGAAAGTCCTTGTGGAAACTCCCACCTATAAGGAATTCCGTTGTGTCTCAACAGTTTGGTCAAATCTATATAGGTAGTCCTAAGTTCCAAGAGATATTTGGGTATATCTCTGTAAATTTCGGCCCTTTTACCTTCTACCTCCAAAGATTTCTTAAAATGTAGGCCTAGTATCTTATCCCTTTCTTCTCTTGATCTCAGAGCAACCAAACAGTCTCTGGGCTTGTCTTTCTTTACTGATTTTCCCAGTCTAAAGGCTGTCACAATTTTAAAGTCCTTTTCTTCCTCAATTCCCCAGAATTTGGAAAACAAAAGTGTCAAAAATCCCTCTAGATTATTTTGTTCCAATTCCGGGATAGCCCTTATCCTGAGATTACTATCTTTACTTTTCAATTCAACCAATGCCAGGTAGGCTTGTTGTTCCCCTACCTGCCTTCTCAAAGGTCTTACCTCTCCTTTAATTTCCTCCACCTTTAAGTTCGCCTGTTCTGCTTTTTGATTGGCTTCCACAGCTAATTTAAAGTTTTCTGCCGTAGCTCCTTGCAATTTCTCAATTGCCTGGGTGTGCTGCGAAACCTGTTCAGTTAATTTGCCAATAGAGGATGTAGCTTGGTCAATCTTTGATGTTTGATTGTCCACTTTTTGGTTTAAAACTGCCAATTGTTCCAAAATTTGTTTTAAAACTGTTTCAGATCCTCCAGTTGCCATGTCTTCTGCAGCAGGCTGCACTAGTTCCACCTCCTGTGCTGTCAGCACAGTTGGGACAGATGATCTGCGGTGATGAGTTAGAGTTGTTTGCAAAAGTTGCCCAGATTTTTTCTCTTTTTCTTTATCTTTATCTTTAGCTGCTCTTGTTCTCCCTGTGCCGCTCATTCCACACCTGCCTCTGTTCAAGGTCAGATGGTCTTTTGTCCCATGGGAAAAGCAAGTCCCAAATATAAATAAAAAGAACCACA
This sequence comes from Podarcis gaigeae, assembly GCF_964106915.1. Lineage (NCBI taxonomy): Eukaryota > Metazoa > Chordata > Lepidosauria > Squamata > Lacertidae > Podarcis > Podarcis gaigeae. Next base: position 46,045,813 of record NC_139689.1, read on the forward strand.
AAAAGTTTCAATAAAGCTCAGTTCCCATGCAACTATATTTCCACAGTCCTATAGGGGGAGTATTTCAAAGCTTCAAAAAAGAAAGGAACTATTTTCCGCCATTGAAGTTCCTCAATTCCCCATATTGAGTTTTGTAATTCCCAAACACGAAAGGAAGGTTTCCAGAACTTCTAATCTCTTAAAATCCAGCCATAAAGTATCGATACAGGTCCATGCAACAATGTTTAATGTTAGTATCTCAGTCTATGCAACAATTTCGATCTCTGCAACAATGTCGTCAGTTTGACAGCAGTTTGACAGTTCTTTTTCTATGCACTGGCAGCCCGGTGACGGGGTTATCTCTTTCAACCCCGTTTAGCCCAAAAATTGGAGGGTAGTTCTAAAGAATAAAAGTCTATACAATCCACAGTTCTTTCCTTTTTATCTTCAAAATACAGAGTCTCTCAATGCACCCTTTCTTCCACTTTTACAATCCCTTTTTAAGTACTTCAGCTCGTTTCCAAGCCCTTGCTTTGATCTAATTAGCAGAGTCGGGAGGCGGACTTCCTGTTACTCGCCTCCCGCTTTCGGCCGAATTTCTTCAGTTTAGTTAGAAAATTTAGGACCCTTACTCACGGGTATGTTGCTCCAATTCCGATAATTTCAAGAAGAAAGGTCAGCGCTCATCAGCAGCAGCAGCGCGGCTTTGCTTCCACGAAAAGAGCGATGAACTCACAGCGCCGCTCCCCCTTTCACGTTCCGGAGCCTCTTACGAGGCTCCTTCCCCGCTTCTGGGGGGGCTCCAGGCGCCCGCCGAGTCCCACGGCCGCAGGCTCACTCTGCCTGCAGTTTTTCTTGATGGGTCTCCGCTTTGCCGTAGCGGACGACCCTTTTTCGCGGAGCCCCTCTTCACAGCGCAAAGAGGACCGCCATTGCTGTTTCGCGCCGCCTCCGGAAGTCCATGAAGAGTCTTTTCTGTTCCTTTGGGATGTCGGTACCTATAATTCCTAATAGAAAGGCTTCTGGTATTTGAAACATTTTTTCCCCCAGTTCATTATATATCATTTCCCATAAAGCCTTTATTACCTTACCTGACCACCACATATGATAAAAAGTACCTTCTTTTTCTTTACCTTTCCAGCAGGTATTTGTACTGTTTTATATATTTTTTTTGCTAATTTACTAGGAGTTAAATACCACCGGTACATCATTTTCACATCATTTTCAGCGTACAACATGCCTTGAATTTCAAATCCGTTTTCCATAACCTTTCCCAATCTGAAATCTGAATATTATGCCCCAAATCCCTTGCCCAGTGTATTGTTACAGATTTACCCTGTTCATCTTTTGTATGTCACTCCAAGAGCATGCAAAACTACCCTTCTTAGAAGTTGGGGGACCTAGCAATAATCTGAGTGCAAGAGAGCATCAGTTTTTTCTTTCTTTCTTAATGCCACTTGTCATTTTTTCCCCCAGTTCATTATATATCATTTCCCATAAAGCCTTTATTACCTTACCTGACCACCACATATGATAAAAAGTACCTTCTTTTTCTTTACCTTTCCAGCAGGTATTTGTACTGTTTTATATTTTTTTTTTGCTAATTTACTAGGAGTTAAATACCACCGGTACATCATTTTCACATCATTTTCAGCGTACAACATGCCTTGAATTTCAAATCCGTTTTCCATAACCTTTCCCAATCTGAAATCTGAATATTATGCCCCAAATCCCTTGCCCAGTGTATTGTTACAGATTTACCCTGTTCATCTTTTGTATGTCACTCCAAGAGCATGCAAAACTACCCTTCTTAGAAGTTGGGGGACCTAGCAATAATCTGAGTGCAAGAGAGCATCAGTTTTTTCTTTCTTTCTTAATGCCACTTGTCATGGGTGTAGCCAGGATTTATGTTAACAAGGGGCAGGCTTTATGGGGGTGGGGGAAGAACTTCAGTTAGTTAAGTATTTTTAGTGATTCTTATTGGTTTAGGGCAGGGGGTCAGCAAACATTTTCAGCTGGGGGCCAGTCCACTGTCCCTCAGACCTTGTGGGGGGCCGGATTATGTTTTGAAGGGAAAAAATGAACTAATTCCTATACCCCACAAATAACCCAGAGATGCATTTTAAATAAAAGCACACATTCTACTCATGTAAAAACACGCTGCTTCCCAGACCGTCCGTGGGCCAGACTGAGGCAGCGATTGGGCCGGATCCAGCCCCTGGGCCTTAGTTTGCCTGCCCATGGTTTAGGGGGGCACTGGCTGTTAATTCGTTTCCAGGTCAAATTCAAAGCGCTGGTTTTCACCTGCAAAGCCTCAGACAGCTCAGGCCCACAATACCTCAAGGATTGCCTTCTTGCATACGAAGTGGCCTGGACCCTGCAATCACCACCTGAGGCCCTTCTTCATAACCCTCCTCCATGAGAGGTCCAGAGGGTGGCAACAAGAGACACGACCTTTTGTGTGTTGGCTCCCTGCTTGTGGAATGCTCTTCTCAGGGAGGCTCACCTGTGGCCTTCGTTACATATCTTTAAGCGCTAGGCAAAATTTTTCCTCTTTTCCCAGGCCTTTGGCTCATTAAACAATCTATGACCACATAAACTGTGCCGCTGGGACGAGGGCATTGTTTTTAGTTATGTATTTTTGTGTTTTTATACGATAAACCATCTTGCAATCCTCAAATGAGGGGCAGTATAACATGAAGAAGCTTGAGATTTCGTTTGGCCCCAATGGCCTGCTTCCAGTGTCAACATTCAGCCTCGGCAGATGGGAAAGATCAATGTAAAGCAATGTCTCTGAGCATATGAAGTGTGCATTTCACACACACACCCCAAACTGAGGAACCACAGCTCCTGAACGCAGCACATGATGGGAGTTTAACTCCTGTTTGCTACCTCTCCTTTTCTTGCGTGGTGTTTCACCAGCCATGGGAGCGCCCCCCCCGGTACAAATGCATGTAAATCAATAAGGGGCCAGGAATGCGTGTAAATCAATAAGGGGCCAGAGGCCAGGAACCTCTGTATATCCAGAAATGATGAAACGTTTTCACAAGCGTGGCCACAACAGCCTCTGGCTGTTGTTAATGCAATACAGAAAGCGGGGGGGGGGGGGGGATAAAATCCACATGGCTTCTTTCATTTAATTTGCAGAGTGGTGAAAATTAATTTGCAGGCTGAGGAAAACCAAGCGTCAATTGTTTGTGCACATTTGCTCAGAAGTAAGTGTCACCATGGGGACGCGGATGGCACTGTGGGTTAAACCACAGAGCCTAGGAGGTCGGCAGTTCGAATCCCCGTGACGGGGTGAGCTCCCGTTGCTCGGTCCCTGCTCCTGCCGACCTAGCAGTTTGAAAGCACGTCAAAGTGCAAGAAGATAAATAGGTACCGCTCCGGCAGGAAGGTAAATGGCGGTTCCGTGCACTGCTCTGGTTCGCCAGAAGCGGCTTAGTCATGCTGGCCACATGACCCGGAAGCTGTACGCCAGCTCCCTCGGCCAGTAAAGCAAGATGAGCGCTGCAACCCCAGAGTCGGCCATGACTGGAGCTAATGGTCAGGGGTCCCTTTACCTTTAAGTGTCACTGTGGTCAGTGGAGACTTGCAAAGCACGACCGGGCTTCTGAAAACAAGAAGAACCTGATAGTGGATTCAGGCTCGTTTAAAAGCAAAAAAACCCACAAGATATAAATGTCTTGTTACAGGGGATTAATCTACCATTTAATTTGGCATTATCTCCATACACTAAATGCAGTGCTGTTCCAGTAAGACTGCAGCCTTTTGCCAGTGGCAAGTGAATTGCACTCATTTATGAAGGAATCTAAGCAAGTTTCTATTAACTAACCAATATCTGAAGGAGAAAATCATCTCCACCAAACAGTCTTTCACAGGGCAAAGGGCCCAACGATAAAAGTCAAATGTACGTGCTCAGAGTTGTGAAAGGCTGTCTGAAAATTAATTGTACACAGCTCAGTCTTAAGCATTTAGCATTTGTGAAATAGTATTCAAAGAGCTTCATCTCTACTGCCTTGATTTCATCCTTACATCTAAGGAGGGATCAGAATCATTATCCCCATTTTGCAGATGGGATGACTGAGGCCGAGACAGGCTTGCTTGCTTAAGACCCCCCTAGTGAGTTCATGGTAGGAGTGAGATTCCTGCTCTGGTTTTCCGAATTCACAGCAGCCTTTATCAGCTATAGTACACCATCTCTCAGTACCCCTGTACATTTGTACCTCGGGTTAAGAACTTAATTCGTTCTTAACCTGAAACTGTTCTTAACCTGAGGTGCCACTTTAGCTAATGGGGCCTCCCACTGCTGCCACGTGATTTCTGTTCACATCCTAAAGCAAAGTTCTTAACCCGAGGTACTAATTTTGGGTTAGCGGAGTCTGTAACCTGAAGCGTCTGTATCCCGAGGTACCACTGTTTTCAATGGGAATTAATCCTCAAAGTCTGCGTAAGATGATAGCCTCAGGCTGTAGATCAATTGAGGATAAGCCCAGCAAATCAGAGCAGGGTTTATTTCTGAGTAAATATGCATATATTCAAGTCTCTAAGGTATGGGTAGGCAAACTAAGGCCCGGGGCCGGATCCGGCCCAATCGCCTTGCAAATCCGGCCCATGGACCGTCTGGGAATCAGCATGTTTTTACATGAGTAGAATGTGCCCTTTTATTTAAACTGCATCTCTGGGTTATTTGTGGGGCCTGCCTGGTGTTTTTACATGAGCAGAATGTGTGCTTTTATTTAAAATGCATCTCTGGGTTATTTGTGGGGCATAGGAATTTGTGCATTATTTTTCCAAAATATAGTCCTGCCCCCCACAAGGTCTGAGGGACAGTGGACCGGCCCCCTGCAGCAAATGTTTGCTGACCACTGCTGAGTCTAAGGCCACCAAAAGATGTAATGGATCTGTCACTGGATCAATGAATTGCAGGGAGGGGAGCTCAGATGTTGGGGCCACATCAGCGCTGGGGTGAGGATATTAAAACCCTTCCCTCTGTGCCTCCTGCCCCAGTTGAAAAAGAGAAAAGAAAAGCTATAAAGCTGTGCAGCAGGAAAAAAAAAACGTGCAGGCATCTGTATCATCCCGTATTCTTTCCACTTTTGAGGAAGCAATATAGATCTGCTGGAAGGGAGTTTTCAAACTCTCATCTTTGTTCCCCCACCCCCAAAAGAAACTCATGGAAGATATAATCAAGGAACTCTCTGTCTGGTACTGGTGCTTTGCGTGGTGTGATGCCCATGCTTATTTATCTATTGATTTTCCAGTTATTCCTAGTAATAGGTAAAGGTAAAGGGACCCCTGACCATTAGGTCCAGTCGTGACCAACTCTGGGGTTGCGGCGCTCATATCGCTTTATTGGCCGAGGGAGCCGGTGTACAGCTTCCGGGTCATGTGGCCAGCATGACTAAGCCACTTCTGGCGAACCAGAGCAGCGCACGGAAACGCCGTTTACCTTCCTGCCGGAGCGGTACCTATTTATCTACTTGCACTTTGACGGGCTTTTGAACTGCTAGGTTGGCAGGAGCAGGGACCGAGTAACGGGAGCTCACCCCGTCGTGGGGATTTGAACCGCCAGCCTTCTGACTGGCAAGTCCTAGGCTCTGTGGTTTAACCCACAGTGCCACCTGCGTCCCTTATTCCTAGTAATACTTCCTGCAAAAACAGAGCAAGCTTGAAGACAATTCTCCCCACCCCCCGTGGTTTGCTGAGATCCAGGAAAGTCTGACCAGGCTGAGTGTCCGGCTAGGAAAGATCCCACTTGGAAACTTCCTGCTTATGCAAAGGGTTTGGGGACGGTGGTTTTATACAACTATCACAATGGAAAGAGGCTCTCGGAAAAAGGAAAGCTCTCAGAATAAAGGGGATATCATCTTCTTGTTGTTGCTGTTTAGTCATTTACTCGTGTCCGACTCTTCGTGACCCCATGGACCAGAGCACGCCAGGCACTCCTGTCTTCCACTGCCTCCCGCAGTTTGGTCAAACTCATGTTTGTAGCTTCATTGCTTTTCTCCCAAGAAGCAGGGGTCTTTTAATTTCGTGACTGCTGTCACTATCTGCAGTGATCACCTTCTACACACCATAAATGCAGATGGGTTGAACACAGTTATTCCCTCTTCCCAGGGAATCCTGGGAATTGTAGTTCCAAACAGTGTGCACCTTAAGATTTCTAAGATCTCCTTGCTCTGGCCAGACTGCAGTTCTGGAATCAGTTGCAGGAGCAAGTTTTCAAAAAGGGAAAACACAGAAACGGTGGCATAATCTCCACAGGCTATATAGTTTTGGAGATTGAACTGTGGTGGGCATCCCTTTATTTATTTATTGTAATAATATTTTTATTACATTTTCAACAAAAATAACAACAACAAACAACAAACACAACAACAACAACAACATCAACAATACCACACACACACACACACAGTATCAAATCCATAAAATTGGGTTCTCCGAATTCCGTGACTTCCCTCCTCACCCTCCGCCCCCCAGTTCCTTAAATTTCCTTTTCAACTGCATATCATTTCTATTCCAAATTATTATTTCTTCTTGGAATAACAGGTTTGGAATTGCTCAAGAAAGATGTTAAATTATTTTTGTATGCCACAACTGCTGCTCAAATTTTACTAGATAAAAAGTGGAAAACGCAAGAATTACCAACGGTGGAAGAATGGCAGATGAAGATAATGGATTTTTTGGAGCTAGCCGACCTAACCGGAAGAATTCGTGACTAGAAGGAGGAGGAGTATCAGGAAGAATGGAAAAAAATTAATGACTATTTAGTTAGACATGTTAAGTTAAATTAATTGGAAACAGCTTGCAGATACCTAATTGGCTAAGGATTATATATAAGTTAAGTGATGAATTAATATGTTTAATTCCAAAATGAAAAGATTTAAGGATGTTAATGTTCAAGTTAAATTTTATAAGAACTGTGATTTGGAAAACCGTTAAAAGGATATGCATTGAAATTCAACCAAGGGGAAGCGAGGAAGTCACTTAACAATGTTAATAAGTGTAATTTTTAATAAGATTATGATTTATGTTTGTTTGTTTGTTTATATTTTTGTGAAAATTAATAAAATAAAATGAAATAAAAAATGGCAGTGCAGTTTCTGTCTCTTTGTCATGTGCCTTTAAAAAAGACGTGCTTCTGGGTCAAGGCAATGAATGGTCCATATAGCTTTGAGCCTTTCCTGGACGCTTCGCAGGTAGTGTAAAGTGGAAACAAGGCAGTCATGGAATATTCCATTCACTGCTGGTTGGTCTTCTATTTCAGGAGCAGGAGATCTTGACTACCTCCTCTTCCAGGAAACTGCCCTTTGACCCTTTCCAAGAGCTTGTAGCTCATCAATTGCATTTGCTTTCTAGAAGAAAAGCTCTAAAGTTCAAGCTTTGCCAGAGGCACACAGTGTGACTGTGAGTATCAAACACCATATTGCACTGGGCCTGAAAGATCTACGCTGCATCCCAGTACGTTTCCGAGCCACAATTCAAAGTGTTGGTGCTGACCTTTAAATCCCGAAACAGCCTGAAGGAGCATCTCCACCTCCATCGTTCATCGTCCAGCGCCGAGGGCCTTCTGGCAGTTCTCTCACTGCGAGAAGTGAGGTTACAGGGAACCAGGCAAAGGGCCTTCTCGGTAGTGGCACCCACCCTGTGGAACGCCCTCCCATCAGATGTCAAAGAGATAAACAACTATCTGACTTTTAGAAGATATCTGAAGACAGTCCTGTTCAGGGAAGTTTTAAATGTTTGATTATGTTTCTATACAGGGCTTTTTTTCTGGGTGGACACAGGGGTATGCATACCCCTAAACCAGCGGTTCTCAACCTGTGGGTCCCCATATGTTGTTGGACTACAACTCCCATCATCCCTGAGCTCTGGCCTTGCTAGCTAGGGGTGATGGGAGTTGTAGTCCAACAACATCTGGGGACCCACAGGTTGAGAATCGCTGCCCTAAACATTTAGTGAATCTAAGTTTGGCCTCATTGAGGGGCAGTATTTCAATATCAGTAGGAAAATGAGAGTACAGTGGTACCTCAGGTTACATACGCTTCAGGTTACATACGCTTCAGGTTACAGACTCCGCTAACCCAGAAATAGTGCTTCAGGTTAAGAACTTTGCTTCAGGATGAGAACAGAAATCGGGCTCCGGCGGTAGCGGGAGGCCCCATTAGCTAAAGTGGTCTTCAGGTTAAGAACAGTTTCAGGTTAAGTACGGACCTCCAGAAAGAATTAAGTAGTTAACCTGAGGTACCACTGTACCCCTAAACGTTTTGTTTAAAGAAAAAAAAAAGCACAGTTTCTATGTGTGTTGGAAGCTGCCCAGAGGGGCTGGGGCAAGCCAGCCAGATGGGTGGGGTTTAAATAATAAAATTACCATCAATAATAATATTACTCAGGAGCTGTGATCCTTCCATCTTGTCCTTAGAAATCAGCAGTGAAGCCAGATTTCTCGCTAGACTGTGTGCGGCTTGGCTGCCCTTAGTAGTGGCTGGTCTTCAGCCCAAAGCCTGGAGTTTCTGGCAAGAGTAATTTCAAACATTGTTCTCGGTCACAAAACCAGCCATCCGTTGGAAGGAATTTGGTCACAGCCTTTGGCCTGTTCCGCCAACCGCAGATCTTGATGGGTGACTGCAGGCTGGGCAAAGGGCTGCCTTTTTATTTGTGCTAAATTTACCCGCTGTGAAATGAATGGCACGAGCGCCTGCCGCAGTTGAAAGGGCCTATCGTGGAGCTGGGCGTAGGAGTGGCAGTACAAGCGTACCTTGCCAAGACCCTTCTGCGAAATACCTTGCATGTACGGAAAAGAATGCCAAGTTTGTTGCCAAATGGGTTGTATCTCATGGCAGGCATTGTGCTGAGGTCACAAGGACAGGTCTACTGTTCTTATCTAAGCAGCATCAACAGAATGGGAGGAAATACATTCCAGAGATGCAAGGCTGCTCAAACCGTAGCTTGCTCGAGACAGGAGTATTTCTTGGACCCTGAGAGAGGACTTATTGTATGTATGTACTGGATGGATGGATGGATGGATGGATGGATAGATGGATGTACAGTGGTACCTCAGGTTACATACACTTCAGGTTACAGACGCTTCAGGTTACAGACTCCGCTAACCCAGAAATAGTACCTCAGGTTAAGAACTTTGCTTCAGGATGAGAACAGAAATCGTGCTCCAGTAGCGCGGCAGCAGCGGGAGGCCCCGTTAGCTAAAGTGGTGCTTCAGGTTAAGAACAGTTTCAGGTTAAGAACGGACCTCCGGAACGAATTAAGTACTGTTATGTACTGAAGCTCTCACCCTGGGCCAGCAGGGGGATACGGTAGATAGTTATGCAAATGAAGTATCGAAAGTGACGTTCAGTGATTGGATAGTTTAGAAAGTTGTTACAGTAACATTGTACTGGAGCTCTATATAAGCAGGCTGGCTGAACCCTTCAGTTCAGTTCTGTTCTGGCCTCTGAATAAACAAGAGCTGTTTGAAGAATCGCTGTGTCGTCTGATATGTTCACCCACAACTTAACAAGTACGTAACTAGAGGTACTACTGTATGTATGTATGTATGTATGTATGTATGTATGTATGTACAGTGCTGGATTTACGTATAGGCTAAACAAGCTATAGCTTAGGGCCCTACTCTCTTGGCCTCCCTCCCAAATTTACCGTATTTTTCCTTCTATAACACGCAGATTTTTTCTCCTAAAAAGGAAGGGGAAATGTCTGTGCATGTTATGGAGCGAATGTGTGGTCCCTGGAGCCAAATGGTGCAAGGGGAGGCAAAAAAAAGCAGGCAAAAATCGCGCGTCTCCTAGAAGGGAAAGCTGAAAAGAGGAAGTGGCTGCTTTCCTGCATTCTGCCTCAGGGTCTTACTGCCCACCCAGCTCTGTTTCCTTGCTGTGTTTGCTCAAACGGAACAAAGAGCAGGGAAAGCCCCTCCCCTCCAGGCAAGCAGAAGGGAAAGCTCCGTGCAGGAGGGAGAGAGAGAGAGAGCGCGTGGGAGCTGGCTGGCTTGGGTGGGTAGGTGAGGGAAAACTTTTGCCTTCCTTTCCTCCCTCCCGTTATACCCCTGTCCTGCATTCTTAGCCAGCTGCTTCTCTGCACACCCCTCTCGTGCTCCTTGTCCGTTCTGTGTTTTTCCTTCCCTACCCACTTAAAATGTGGTTAAAAAGCATAGATCCACATGGATCCTCAGGATCTTTGCATTGGGTCACCCCAAATTCACCATCAGATCACATAGCATGTCCATGGCTACAGCCTGCCCCCCCAAAATCATGTACCCACTGTTGCCTGGGGCTGCAATGGTGCAAAAACGTGGTTTAAAAGCATGGATCTACATGGAGAACACTGATGTCCTGGATCTGGAAGGGTTTGACAATGCGTTTGGGTGGCATGCATATTTGTGGTATGACAAGGTTAAAGTGCACAAATTGTTTAAAAACCATATTGTCAGAAGAGCAATTTGGAGGGTCTGGATAAAATACAAAGACTTATTGGAGAGTAAAACTCCGAGGTGGCTCTCACCGGTGGAGGCCAAGGCTCGTAAGAGACCCAACATGGAGGCCCATTGGCCTAAATACTGGGAAATAATTGAAAAAACTGGAGACAATTGGAGGTTGCTAAGTTTGGAGAAATTGAAAACTAAGGTACGAGATTGGTTGCACTATGCGCAAATTCAAGAGGTATTTAAAATAGATAAAAAAGTTGGATTCCAGGTGGAAAAATCGAAACTAGAGACTGAATTGTTAGAGCCAAAAAGTAAACTACTTTCGAGAATGTATAACTTGCTGCTTAAGTGGAATACACAGGATGAGACAGTCAAATCCGCTATGATAAAATGGGCTCAGGATGTGGGGCATAACATTATGTTTGCAGACTGGGAAAGGTTATGGAACACCGGTTTGAAATTCACGGCATGTACTGCCTTGAAGGAAAATATTATGAAAATGGTATACCGGTGGTACATGACCCCAGTCAAGTTAGCCAAGATATATCATCTGTCTGACAACAAATGTTGGAAATGTGGAGAGGCGGAAGGGACATTCTTCCATCTCTGGTGGACCTGCCCGAAAGTGAAGGCCTTCTGGGAAATGATCCATAATGAACTAAAAAAGGTATTGAGATTTACCTTACCTAAAAAACCAGAGGCCTTCCTTCTGGGCATGGTGGACCAGAGAGTGCTTAAGAAGGACAGAACCTTTTTTATGTATGCTACCACAGCAGCAAGGATCCTGATTGCAAAATACTGGAAGATACAAGATTTACCCACGCTGGAGGAATGGCAATCGCAGTTGATGGACTATATGGAACTGGCTGAAATGACTGGCAGAATCCGAGACGCGGGAGAAGAAACAACTGAGGAGGATTGGGAAAAGTTTAAGGACTATTTGAAAAAACACTATAAGTTGTATGAATGTTAAAAAAAAAAAATGCACCTTTCAGGAAATTCTAGCTTCAGCAAATGTAAGTTATTGGAATGAAAATTAAGACACAAGAATTCAGAGGTAAAATAATGAAACAACTTTATTGTGTTTAATATAAAACATATAAGAATTGAGTGACAGTAAAATTGAAAATAGGGAACATGATAAAATGGAAGTTACAATAAGTTTTGAAATAAGTTAACAAATTGCTGATGCCTTATAAGACAGAGAACGCAGGGTTCGGAGGATGTGAGGAAGTCCTATAGGTTAGATGGAAAAAGAATATGGAAATTTGTTATTTATATCTCTCTTTCATATAACCACTCTTTATTCTTTTTTCTGTATCTCTGTATCTTTAAAAAAGCAATAAAAAATGTATAAAAAAAATAATAAAAAAAAATAAAAGCATGGATCTACATGGATCCTCAGGATCTTTGCATTAGGTCACCCCAAATTCACCATCAGATCACATAGCATGTCCATGGCTACAGTCTGCCCCCCAAAAATCACGCACCCACTGTTGCCTGAGGCTGCAATGGTGCAAAAACATGGTTAAAAAGCATGGATCCACATGGATCCTCAGGATCTTTGCATTAGGTCAGCCCAAATTCACCATCAGAGCACATAGCATGTCCATGGCTACAGCCTGCCCCCCCAAAATCACGCACCCACTGTTGCCTGGGGCTGCAATGGTGCAAAAACGTGGTTACAAAGCATGGATCCACAGGGATTCTCAGGATTTTTGCATTGGGTCACCCCAAATTCACCATCAGAGCACATAGCATGTCCATGGCTACAGCCTGCCCCCCCAAAATCACGCACCCACTGTTGCCTGGGGCTGCAATGGTGCAAAAACGTGGTTACAAAGCATGGATCCACAGGGATTTTCAGGATTTTTGCATTGGGTCACCCCAAATTCACCATCAGATCACATGTCTGTGGCCACAGCATGAAGCACAAAAATGATACAACCACTGTTTCATTCAGAATGTTTTTTCCCTTGTTTTCCTCCTCTAAAAACGATGTGCGTGTTATGGTCAGGTGCGTGTTATAGAGCGAAAAATACGGTACTTCTTCTTAATTGTATTTCACTATTAAATAGAAGCTGAGGCTCCAATACTTTGGCCACCTCATGAGAAGAGAAGACTCCCTGGAAAAGACCCTGATGTTGGGAAACATTGAGGGCACAAGGAGAAGAGGACGACAGAGAACGAGATGGTTGGACAGTGTTCTTGAAGCTCCCAGCAGGAGTTTGACCAACCTTTGGGAGGCAGTGGAAGACAGGAGTGCCTGGCGTGCTCTGGTCCATGGGGTCACGAAGAGTCGGACACGACTAAACAACTAAACAACAACAACAACATTAACATACCGTACTTCTTCTTTATTGTATTTCAGTTCAACAATTACTTTGATAAAATATATATTTTGTTATGTGCAAATGGCCTTAGATTCCTGCTAGTTCCATAAATTACCATATAGCATATATTCATCACAAAAAACAGTGATAATTTGTTGTTGACAAAGGACAGCTGGACATTACCAAAGGGCCCTATTACCTTCAGGAGCTTGAGGCCTCATCAAACTTAAATCCGGCCCTACATACATACATACATTCAGTGGAACCTTGGTTCTCGAACGCCTTCGTACACGAACATTGCGGCTCCCAGACACCGAAAACCCGGAAGTAAGTGTTCCGGTTTTCGAATGTTTTTCAGAAGCTGAATGTCTGATGCGGTTGTCAGCTATTGTTTCCAGGGTGCCTGCGCCAATCAAAAGACCTTGGTTTTCAAACGTTTCGGAACGGACATCTGGAATGGATTACAGTGGTACCTCGGGTTAAGTACTTAATTCGTTCCGGAGGTCCATTCTTAACCTGAAACTGTTCTTAACCTGACGCACCACTTTAGCTAATGGGGCCTCCTGCTGCTGCTGCACCGCTGAAGCCCGATTTCTGTACTTATCCTGAAGCAAAGTTCTTAACCTGAGGTACTATTTCTGGTTTAGCGGAGTCTGTAACCTGAAGCATATGTAACCTGAAGCATATGTAACGTGAGGTACCACTGTACGTTTGAGAACCAAGGTACCACTGTACATACTTACCTACCTACCTACCTACCTACCTACCTACCTACCTACACTGCCTTTTTTTCTAACAGGGACTTAAAGTGGCTTACAGATAAAAATAACAACAGCTAAGAACATAGGAAAAAACCAATAATTAGAAAAATGATATACAATGAAATGAAAAGGATGTTTAAAATAATGTTTGTTAAAAAAAACCCCAGAAGTCTTTCTCTTGGGAATTTTAGGGATAGAACTGTCTAAATTGTATAGAAATTTATTTATGTATGTGACTACAGCGGCAAGAATGTTACTTGCCCCAAAATGGAATGAAGAAGAAGTCCCAGCAAAGGAAGAATGGATACAAAAACTTATGGAATACTGTATGCAGAAATGTAGGCAGAAAGCCACTACCGACCTAAAGAGGGGGTGGGGTTGCGGGCTCACGCCCCTATCATCAATCTCGCGGGGCCAGCGGCAGCCCTGCGAGAAGCAGGGATTCCCCCACCACATTAATATTCACCGCCCATAGCGGCAGCCAATCGGCTGCCGGCGTGGGCGGGCTTCCCGGGATCACTTAAGGTCGGGGCAGCCCTGGCTCGCCCCTTTTCGTCCCCACAGCTGCAGCGGTTTCCCACCCACCTGCCCTCTAGGTTTGCATTTGGACTTTGCTATGGGCTTCGGCTGGTCGCCGCAAGGGGCCTGGTAGGAGTTTTTCCATTTGGCTAATTGGCTGTATTTTAGAAGCCACTTGGTTTTTTCGCCTACCTCCTAGCAAAACGTCACAACTCCTTGGTTTTCGCGGTTAGGCATTGGCAGGGGTATTGTTATGGAAATGAGGTCTGGGGGGAGGAACGCCATCACCTCCCCCAAAAGCTTGAAGGGTAGTTCGTTAAAGGACTCCTGGGGGCGTCGCCTCGTCCGAAACCTACGGAGGCTAGGGCCTAAAGCGCGCCCCCGAGCGGTAACCCCCTGGGGAGTGCCCAGGGATGTGCATCTCGGGGGCTCCCCCGATTGGTGCTTAACCCTTCCCGGTTAGACTGGATAGTCTGGTAGGGCCAATGCCTAAAGCCAATACCACTCTTACCTGTAATCAATAAAGTTGTGGCCATTTTCGCCCATTAACCTAAAATTCTGGTGTCCGGTGTCGTTATTTACTTCATCTTTGGGATGGGGCGGGATTGCCACGCAAACTTACCTGAGGAGTAAGAAATCAAGATAACAAACTTTTTATAAAAGAACGGAAATGGTTTATTGAATATTTACAGACAAATTGTAAACAGATAAAAACACTGACAGGATTATTGTAATAACCTGCAGCTACGTAAGAGTACTGTATATATTTAAAGAAGATAAATAAATGAGTAAGTTAAGTTAATTTGGATATGCAGAAGATATTAAAAGTAAATTTAAGGAACCGCAGAAAGAGGGGGAAGGAACTCAAGTTTTAAAATGTCAAAATGACTGTAAAATCAGTGAAATGTATATACCATATATATGAAAAGTAAATACAGTGGTACCTTGGGTTAGGGACGCGGGTGGCGCTGTGGATTAAACCACAGAATCAGGGATTTGCCAATCAGAAGGTTGGAGGTTCGAATCCCCGCGAGGGGGTGAGCTCCCATTGCTCAGTCCCTGCTCCTGCCAACCTAGCAGTTTGAAAGCATGTCAAAGTGCAAGTAGATAAATAGGTACAGCTCTGGTGGGAAGGTAAACGGCGTTTCCGTGTGTTGCTCTGGTTCGCCAGAAGCGGCTTAGTCATGCTGGCCACATGACCCAGAAGATGTATGCCGGCTTCCTCGGCCAATAAAGCAAGATGAGCGCCACAACCCCAGAGTCAACCATGACCGGACCTAATGGTCAGGGGTCCCTTTACCCTTTACTACCTCAGGTAATATTTCTGGGTTAGCGGAGTCTGTAACCTGAAGCGTCTGTACACACACACACACACACACACACACACACTATATATATATATATTTGTGCGTGTCTGTTAAAACATATAGATAATTACAATAGCAGCAGCAAAGCAGCAGCCTTTTCATTAAAAACAGTCAGTTCCCAGAAACCTGTTGGAACAGGAACGTCTTTACATGTCAGCAGAAGGAAGCAGCCAGTCTCGCTTCTCTAGGGAGGGAGTTCCAGAGTCTGGGGGAAGCCACTGAGAAGGCCCTGTCTTGCATCCCCAAACAAGTATGACTGGGAGGGTGGCAGAACCAAAAAGAGGTCCTCCAACAAAGATCTCAGTACCCAGGTAGGTTCATCTGAGGGAACAGCGCTTTATTCAGCAAGCACACAGAATGCTTTCCTCTCTCCTGAACAGGAATGGATGACTATAGCAACGATGGTCAACATGGCATCCTACAGATTTTGGTTGACTACAACTCCCATCGGTCCCAGACAGTGCAGCCAATGGTCAGGGATTATGTGAATTGTAGTCTGGCAATGTCTGGAGAGCATCGCGTCAGCAGAGCCCGAACTACAGAATAACTTTTTTGAGAACCGGTGTAGGAAGCATCCTTGCTTCATGATTTGTTGCATATACTTCCTTCCTCGTGGCTTGCAATATATACACAAAACTAACCACAAGCAAATGTAATGTTGGCAAAGGCTGGTCTATAGGTGTGATTCTTGCATTTGTTGAGAGAGAAATTCCAAGTTCAGGAGTCTACCTACAGTTCTGGAGATGGTATGCTAAAGGTAAAAAAGGTAAAAGACCCCTGGATGGTTAAGTCCAGTCAAAGGCGACTATGTGCTCTTCTTGCTTTCAGGCGAAGGGAGCCGGTGTTTGTCATGTGGCCAGCATGACTAAACCACTTCTGGCGCAACGGGACACCGTGATGGAAACCAGAGCGCACAGAAACACTGTTTACCTTCCCGCCACACTGGTACCTATTTATCTACTTGCACTGGTGTGCTTTCGAAATGCTAGGTTGGCAGGAGCTGGAACAGAGCAATGGGAGCTCACAGCGTCACAGGGATTCCGAACACCATAGATCATGGAAGCTGCTGTAGATAACATTTCCTTGCATCTTACACCTTGAATGCATCAATTCGATGCATTCAGTTGGTGGGAGCTATTGATGGTGGAGCTGGTGTTTTACATTGTAGGGGCGAGGTCCTCTGGGCTTCCAATTCTATGATTCTATGAAATACACAGGCAAACCTAATACTCGAATTAGCCGTTAAAGAAATCAAGGAGACTAAAGGACATGGGAGGGGATGATGACCATCTTCTGGAAGTTCAGTCCAGTTCCACAACTTTGCTTTATAACTGGTCCTAGTCTTGGTCCTGAGAAGACTGCCACTCAGGGATGCCCTGATCCAACTGCACCAAGTGCCCAAGGAGAGAAACAAGAAGTTCAGAGGATGAGTGTGGTCTCATTGGGAAGAGGGACCTCAGTCACCTGGAAGGAAGCAGTCTTGAGAAACCACTTCTAAAGGAGGAGCCTTCTCTAGACATGGACTATTGCTCCTGCTATTGGCCCGTTGCAAATATTCCCTTTTGGGGTGGGGAATTTTGGATGATGCTGATCTCGATCTAGAGATGTACTTAGGCTCCCTTGCGCCCTTGGCAAGGTGCTCCACCGAGGCACCCAGAGGAGCCTGTGCACCTCACCCAGCTGCCCAGAGCAGTGGAGAAGGAGCCCAGGGAGCACATGTTTGTGCCCCCCCAAGCCCTTGGTGGGGGCCAACTTAACCAAGCCTAGGTACACCTCTGCCTAGTTGGATTCCCAACTCAGATTTGGTACTGAAGATCCCTTGGTTGTCTTGGTGGATGTCTTGGAAGAAGTATAGGGACCTCAACCCTCTTAACTCTTGTGAACCTCTTGTTGTTGTTGTTGTTTAGTTGTTTAGTCATGTCCGACTCTTCGTGACCCCCTGGACCAGAGCACGCCAGGCACTCCTGTCTTCCACTGCCTCCCACAGTTTGGTCAAACTCATGCTGGTAGCTTCGAGAACACTGTCCAACCATCTCGTCCTCTGTCGTCCCCTTCTCCTTGTGCCCTCCATCTTTCCCAACATCAGGGTCTTTTCCATGGAGTCTTCTCTTCTCCTGAGGTGGCCAAAGTATTGGAGTCTCAGCTTCAGGATCTGTCCTTCCAGTGAGCACTCAGGGCTGATTTTCTTCAGGATGGATAGCTTTGATCTTCTTGCAGTCCATGGGACTCTCAAGAGTCTCCTCCAGCATCATAATTCAAAAGCATCAGTTCTTTGGCTCTCACTTCCATACATCACTACTGGGAAAACCATAGCTTTAACTATACAGACCTTTGTTGGCAAGGTGATGTCTCTGCTTTTTAAGATGCTGTCTAGGTTTGTCATTGCTTTTCTCCCAAGAAGCAGGTGACTTTTGATTTCGTGACCGCTAAACCTCTTAGCAGTGTTCAAAACCATTGGTAGGACTGAATATACAAAAGTGTTCATGCACAAAACAAAACCCGACGTAGAAATAACCATCCTACCCACAGAAGGATGAACAGTGTGTGTGTGTGTGTGTGTGTGTGTGTGTGTGTGTGTGTGTGAACCAAAAACCAGACCATTCAACTAGACTGTTACACTTTGGCCAATGGTTAGGGGTGATGGGAGCGGTGGTCCAGAAACACAGAACCACAGAACTGTAAAGTTGGAAGGGATTCCTAGTTGTTATGTACTGAGTTGAATAGGATCCAAAAGGCAGCAGTCTGATTGGTCCACAGGAGCCACCCAATCCAGCTCCAGGTGGAAGTGAATCCGCAACTTGATTGTCCTACAGGAGAATCCCGGAATTAGCCAATCACATGGGGCCCGTTGTGTAAATAATGTATATAAGGCAGACATTCTGGGGGAACTTCCATTCCTCCTCACCAATATGAGCTGAATAAAGAGCATGAAATCAACTCTCGATTCCGAGTATATTTCACTGGTGACGAGGATGGGATCCTGCTGAGCTGACCGCCACACACAGCACCGCAGCACTGCCACCTGCCGCACCGCTGCCTCGCACGGTGTATCCAGGCTTCAGCTCCAGGACCAAGAAACTGAGAATGGCAACCGACAGCAGCTTCTCACTGTTCAACCCAGCATCAGGAGACTAGGAAGCGTACGCCTCCCATTTCACCTTCCTCCTAGAAGCCAAAGGGGTCACCAATGAAGACGACGGCAAGAAGAGGGCGATATTCTTCAGTGTCTGTGGAAAGGAGATGTTCAAAATCTCCCGGGCTCTCCTTGCGCCTGAAGATGTCGCTACTGTTCCTTACAAAACAATAATGGAACGGCTGAAGGGGCACTTCTCGCCACAGCCCTCAGTGGTGGCTCGTCGAAATGCCTTCTACGCAAAGCGGTAAGCCCCTGGGGAAACCATAACTGGGTTTGTGACCTCCCTCCACAATGCACAAACCCTTTGCCCGGTGAGGGACTCATATCCATCACCCTGAAATTAAGAACCGCAAGTTCTGCCTGTTGAGCTATCCCAGGCATCTGAAAGGCAGCGTATTCCCTGCTGTTGTCGTGGAGGATGTTGTGATGTATCTCTTGGGTTGAGCAATGCAGCCACTTAGGTCAGCAAAATCTATGCCAGTTAATCGGGGCTGCAATTCTCTGTCCACTTACTAGCACCCAGCAGGACTTTCTTTCTGAGCAAGCCTGTTTTGGAGTGGGCTGCAGGCCTAGCAACTCTGCGTGCTAAACAATCTGACGCAGGATGGCCAAGCGGAGTTTACTAGCTGGTGATTCATTTTGTGCCTCTGCATTTTGAGGAAGGTCAAGAGGCCCGGTGGTGGGCCGTATGCAGTGTGTGTTTCTACATGCTCCAGTCATAACAAAACTGCGCATTATTCACAGAGGATGTTGCCTGGATAAACATCATCACTGTAGCTGATGGGTTTGGGTGCCTGCAGGCAGGGACACTTGTCAGTTCATGTTTGCAGGATATTAAATAGCCCATACATTTCTCATAGAGATTCCCTCCCTGCCCCATGTCCCCACATTTTAACAACACTGGGGTCATTTCTGGGCTGTGTTGGAGCAGATTCTTGCTTTACTTCCATTAAAGGGGATATTCCGCCACAATTCTCTGCCCTGGATTCATTATGTGCTAATTGCAAGGATGCGGGTGGTGCTGTGGTCTAAACCACTAAGCCTCTATGGCTTGATGATTAGAAGGTCGGCAGTTCGAATCACTGGGATGGGGTGAGCTCCCGTTGCTCTGTCCCAGCTCCTGCCAACCTAGCAGTTTGAAAGCACGTCAAAGTGCAAGTAGATAAATAGGTACCGCCCTGGCAGGAAGATAAACAGCATTTCTGTGCACTCTGGTTTCCGTCACAGTGTCCCGTTGTGCCAAAAGCGGTTTAGTCCTGCTGGCCACATGACCTGGAAAACTGTCTGTGGACAAACGCTGGCTCCTTCGGCCTGAAAGCGAGATGAGCGCCGCAACCCCATAGTTGACTTTGACTGGACGTAACCATCCAGGAGTCCTTTACCTTAATTGCAAGGGGTTCCTACGTTTTGTCAGGTATCCCTTCGTGTAAAAGAAAAGAGAGAAATATGAAATGATTGCTGCTATTGTTCCTGAGGGGATTTTTCACACTTGCGGCAGGTTTCACCCAAATACATCCACCGACCTCTTACCCTGTAACTAGTTTATCTCATAGACTTTGCTATTGTTTATGATTGCTAGGGAAACATTGGATCGCTGCCTGGTAATATTGATTTACTTTGATTACAGACTGGTATCCATTTAAAGCTAACATGACTGGAACAATTATTTGGAATATCCTTTTTTTTCATATTGTAGTGTGCCAAGAAGCATTATCACCATCTCACCACAGGGCATTATCTTATCTCCAGGGCTATTTAATATCTATATGAAACTGCTGGGAGTAGTCATTAGGAGTTTTGGAGCAAAGTGCCATCTGAATCGAGAGAGGCCATGTAGTCCATGGGCCAGAGCCTGGATGCAGTGGTGAGATGGAGGAGGAAAACTAAGCTGAGCTTGATTCCTGGCAAGATGGAGGCACAGGGGGTAAATGTCCGCGAAATTGGTCAGTTGCACTTCCTCTTAAATAGCAGCCTGGCAGTCTGGGGGTGCTGCTGGATCCAACTTGGTCAACAGAAACCCAGTTGGCTTCCGTGGATTGCAGCACCTTTTCCTAGCTGCCACAGGTACAACAGCTACAAGAATTCCTGGCTCAGAATTGCTTGGCCACAGCAGATCATGCATTGGTTGCTTCAAGACTGCTATGTGGGGCTTCCCTTGTGTCCCAACTGGCACCCAGACCGATCAAATGCCTGTATTTTATAGTTCTCTGTTGTGAGTCGAGGCCCCGCTCCCCTCTTTGTGATGAAATAAGACACATGGACACAAGCATTTTAGGTTAATGGGCTAAAAAAGGCCACAACTTTATGGGTTACAGAATGTGAGTGGTATTGGCTTAGGCATTGGATCTGAACAGACTACAGTGGTACCTCAGGTTACATACGCTTCAGGTTACAGACTCTGCTAACCCAGAAATAGTGCTTCAGGTTAAGAATTTTGCTTCAGGATGAGAACAGAAATTGTGCTCCGGCGGCGCGGCGGCAGCAGGAGGCACCATTAGCTAAAGTGGTGCTTCAAGTTAAGAACAGTTTCAGGTTAAGTACAGACCTCCAGAAGGAATGAAGTACTTAGCTTGAGGTACCACTGTATACTTGACTCCTGCCCGCTCTGCAGGGAGTCACACAAGGGTTAATAACCTGTAGGGGGAGCTTTCCCCTGGAGTCACCGGAGGGTCATGCCATGGCCCTAGTCACCACCTGGGCATCGGACAGGAACCACGACCACCAGATTCCTTTAATGGAATACCCTTCAAGGGGAGGGGTAGGTGTTGTCTAACACACAACACATTTTCCAATGCCTAACCGCCAAACCTTACAAAGCTGTGACGATTTGCTACGAGGTAGGCGAAAAACCAAGTGGCTGGTGCCAATCTGCCAAGTGGAAAAAATTCCCACCAGGCTCCTTGGACAACCAAGGCAACCAACCGAAGTCCATAGCAAGGTCAGGTGCAAAAGCTAGAGGGAGGGTGGGAGGGAGGGTGGGTGATCTGAGGAAGCCGGAACAACAAGGCAGTGTTTGCGTCCCAGTGGCCATTTTTAAACAGCTAAGCCACGCCCCCTCCAGCTAGCTGGATTGGCTGGCTAGGGTGTGTGACGTGGGCACAGGACTTCAGTGATGCAGGGACCCGGCCACACACACCCTGCGAGGGCGGGAACACAACACCTCCCCTTGGGGAAGAGGAGAGGCTTTGTGAGTCGAGGCCCCACTCCCCGTTTTGTGATGAAATAAGACACATGGGCGGTCTATGTGGGGCTTCCCTTGTGTCCCAGCTGGCACCCAGACCGATGAAGACAAATGCCTGTATTTTATAGTTCTCTGTTAATGAATAATCCATCACAGCGGGTCCTAAGGCACAAGCGATCAATGGCAAAATTCCCTTGTAATGAGCTGCCCAAGCTGATCGTTACTGGCAGTGCTGTTGTTCTAGAAAAAGAGGCCCTGGAACTCACCACAAACACCTCCCTTGTTCTCTTACAATGGCAATGGTGCCCACCTGAGAGGTGACGGAACTGAGTTCCAGTGAGTTCTGACTGGGAAAAAAGCCCTGGACTGATCATTTGTACCAATCATAGGAAGTTGGAGGGGCAGAGAATTCCTGCCAACTATCCCCCTTAAAAACCCTTAGCTGCCATGTTCCATTCAAGTTGACGTTGTTGTTGTTGTTGTTGTTGTTGTTGTTGTTGTGGTTATACCACTCATAAGGTAAAGGTAAAGGGACCCCTGACCATTAGGTCCAGTCGTGGCCGACTCTGGGGTTGCGGCACTCATCTCACTTTATTGGCCAAGGGAGCCGGCGTACAGCTTCTGGGTCATGTGGCCAGCATGACTAAGCCACTTCTGGCGAACCAGAGCAGCGCATGGAAACGCCGTTTACCTTCCCGCCGGAGCGGTACCTATTTATCTACTTGCACTTTGATGTGCTTTCGAACTGGTAGGTTGGAGCTGGGTATCTGAAGAAGGTATCTGAAGAAGGTATCCTTCAGATACCTTGGTATCTGAAGAAGTGTGCATGCACACGAAAGCTCATACCAAGAACTAACTTAGTTGGTCTTTAAGGTGCTACTGGAAGGAATTTTTTTTGTTTTAACAGTTCTCCCCTTCATTCAGATGGTCCATCTTGGAGACCTATGGATTCCAAGGGGTTCCTGAATCCTCTGGGGCAGATCTGTGGCCCACGAGCTTCATTCAGGTACAGTGGTACCTCGGGTTATGTACTTAATTTGTTCCGGAGGTCCGTTCTTAACCTGAAATTGTTCTTAACCTGAAGCACCACTTTAGCTATTGGGGCCTCCTGTTGCCCCCGCGCTGCCGGAGCATTTCTGTTCTCATCCTGAAGCAAAGTTCTTAACCTGAAGCACTATTTCTGGGTTAGCGGAGTCTGTAACCTGAAGCGTATGTAACCTGAGGTACCACTGTAGTTCCATTCCGTGTCTGTTGAAATCACAAAACATGCAGGATCTGGTGCATGGCGCTACAATTGCTACGACAAGCAGAAAAATTATCCAGCAGTCCACCAAGACCTTCAGCAGTTCTCAAGTTGTCAGGGAGGGGAGGGTTTGGAACTGCTGCTCGGAGGGATTTTCTCAGCTGACACAGAATCGAAGAGTTGGAAGGGACCACGAGGGTCATCTAGTCCAACCCCCTGAGGTGCAGGATTCTTTTGCCCAAGTTGGGGCTCAAACCCATGTCCCTGGAATCCAGAGTCTCATGTTCTACTGGCTGAGCTATAGCTAATGCCCCTGTCAAAGCCCTAGTCACCCTTAGAGAACAAAAAGCAAGATATACTTCCTCTGAAGTAAAAGTTAACAAGCTTCTGCCGCAGAGCTGCATTGTATGGTGTTTGTATGAGGTGTGACCGGAAGGTTCGGTGAATGGTCACAGAAATTGGTCAGTGAGAAATGTTCGAACATACAATCGGCATCGGAAACCCACGAAATGCTCACAATTATGTACGGAGATGAAACTGTAACTCAAAAGATAGTGTACGAGTGGTTTAAGCGTTTCTGTGAAGGGCAGCAAACCATTGAAGATGACCCTCAGTCTGGCAGACCGTCAACAAGTAGAACAGTGGCAAATGCCAACAGAGTTTGTGAATTATTGATGCAGGATCAGCGTCCGTCTATCTGAATGATGGCGGAAGAATTGCATATTCCGCGTGAAATCATTCTTGAGGTTACTGAGTTGTCCCACACTCCATATTCTCCCAATCTGGCCCCACCAGATTTCTTTCTTTTTCCAAAACTGAATCTGCCCTGAAAGGGCACAGATTTCCCAACATTTCACATGCCCAATCTGCTGTGACGAGAGAACCGAAAGCAGTACGAAAAGAGGACTCCTCCAGAAGTTTCCAACTGTTCTATGAATGTTGTCAATGGTGCATTGTATCAGAGGGGGCCTACTTTGAAGGCCTGTAAGGTATGTATGTTCGAATATTTCTCGCTGTCCGATTTCTGTGACCATTCACTGAACTTTCCGGTCACACCTTGTATAATCTTAAAGCAATAAAATCTAAAAGAATATTTTTTTTTTAAGTATAGATGTACTTTATACTTTAGTTTTAAACACCCCAACATGGATCAATACTAGCTTAACTTGTAACTACCCATTAATTACAAGTGATCTGCTTTGTCTCATGATCTACCAGGACATTCGGAGAGGTAAATCTCCATCCTTGGGTTTATTTTTACACATACTTTGGTAATCACCAGATAGCAGAGGAAGGCATCATTCACCTCAACCCTGAAGAGCCCAGCTCATGTTTCATTAAGCCCCTTAATCTTGGCATTCCAGTTTCATCAAACAAAAACAGAGGGAGTGTACCAAATCAAAAGAGAGAGTCAGAGAATCATAAAATTGTAGAATTGGAAGGGACCCCAAGGATGTCAAAGAACTGGCATAATAAGGTCTGATACTGGATTATTTATTGAAATAAAATTAATGAAAAGAATAGGGAGAGTTTTCTCTGGATTGAAAGAGCCCTGGGCCAGGAATCAGAAACCCCACAAGGATGTAGGCAATAGATGCAGAAGCAGAAGGAAACCTACGTGTACTCCACGTTTTACCAAAACTAAAAGGTAGAATAACCATAACCATATGAGGATGATGCTCAAGATGATGGTGATGATTTTTTAAAAGGCTTCAATCTACTCTTCTCTCCCCCCCAAAGGTTGATTCTGTAATCTTAGGCAAGGCACTAAAAGTTCCAACCATTCGTGACCTGTAGAATGAATGCCAACAAAGGTCCATACAGTTAAAGCCATGGTTTTCCCAGTAGTGATGTATGGAAGTGAGAGCTGGACCATAAAGAAGGCTGATCGCCGAAGAATTGATGCTTTTGAATTATGGTGCTGGAGGAGACTCTTGAGAGTCCCATGGACTGCAAGAAGATCAAATGTATCCATTCTTAAGGAAATCAGCCCTGAGTGCTCACTGGAAGGACAGATCCTGAAGCTGAGGCTCCAATACTTTGGCCACCTCATGAGAAGAGAAGACTCTCTGGAAAAGTCCCTGATGTTGGGAAAGATGGAGGACACAAGAAGAAGAGGACGAGATGGTTGGACAGTGTTCTTGAAGCTAGAAACATGAGTCTGACCAAACTGCGGGAGGCAGTGGAATACAGAAGTGCCTGGCATGCTCTGGTCCATGGGGTCACAAAGAGTCGGACATGACTAAATGACTAAACAACAACAACAAGAAGAATGAAGCACTTTTCTACTGAACAGACCTCAGAAAGTCATTTTTTAAATTTTTCTTGTTTATTTGGAATATGGAGAGGGTCAGGGGGAGACGCCGACGTTGTTTTGGTCTATGGATTCGCTTACTAGGTGCCCTGTTGTCTTCCCAACCCAAACCTGATGAGGTCTATTTCTGTTATTTCTATAACTGCATCTATGCATATAAATTGGCATAAGGACCAGGCCATTATTTTCAGCAGGATTTCCCTGGAACTCAGTTCCGGCACATCTTATGAGAGAGCAAGGGAGACATTCACGGTGCATTCCGGCACCTCTTTCTCTAGAAAAATAGCACTGGCTATGGACCTGTGATGCAAATGGGTCTCTACACCCACAGCAGGCGCTGTGACTCTTCAACAGCCTTGAAATTTCCTATCAAATGTGGGCAGCAGGCTGAGCAGATGAACAGGTGTGCCCAATCTGTGAAGAGTAGGGCACCCAAGGAAGAGAGCCATTGACCTTATCTCCTTCCCTGCAGACCCACTTGATCACTCTGATTGACCCTTTCATCTTCCCACATACCCCACTTATTCACAACAACAGCCCAAACAACCCGCCCCTCTCTCCCCCAATCCATCACATTCACTTAACTCGTGAAACAGAGGAGATTAGATTTTATGATAAAAGCACCATGCATCCTGAACCACCCGGGTGCCCCAACTGAAGTCAGATCTACCACATCACACTGGTCAGTGTGATGCAGCAGCAAGCATGCTGGATATGTGTTGCAAGATCTGGGTTCAAATCTCCACACAACTGCAATGCACTGAAGATAGAGACCAATTGCCCTCGCTCAGTTCAACTAATCCCACATGAAACCAATGTAGCTGTTGCTCCACTGAAATTCTTCACTTTCCCCCCTTGCAAAACCCTGATATCACAGGCTTTGAATGGAGTTAGCCACTTCTCTCAGAAAAAAGTCAATTGTTGTTTTTGCTTTTGCATGGAGGTTTAAAACTCAACAGTGAAGATGAGGTGTGTTTTGTTCTGGATGTCAGGTCTGGTTTATTGAGGACCTGAAGTCAAGCTTTGGTTGGTAACTGGATCTGGAATCCTATGCATAGCATAAATCCTATCAACTCAATGAGATTTAAGAAGCCCAGCTGTGTACAGGGTTATGTCCTGGTTTTCAGATGTTTGAATGAGTTGATACCTAGATGTATCAATGGAGCATGCAGATGCTCTTTGTCTTCCAGCTGTCCCCCAGCAAGCCCTTTCTTGCGATAAGGATGGCATTAAAAGCAAGGTTTCCTAAACTAGTATTGTCTTCCAGGTGTTGCTAGACTACAGCTCCCATCATCTGTCCCTGGCTGGGGCTAGTGGGTATGTGATAGTATCTGGAGGGCACTCTGTGAGGTGAGTGGGGCTGAGAGACTTCAGAGAAGTGTGACTAGCCCAAGGTCACCCAGCAACTGCATGTGGAGGAGCAGGAAGCGAACCCGGTTCACCAGATTACGAGTCCACTGCTCTTAACCTCTACACCGCATGCAGCAGTATGCCTCTGAATACCAGAATCTGGGGACAAACAACTTGAAGAGGGCTGTTTCCTCTGTTCCCTGCTTCCTGTAGGAGATATGGTAGCCATCTTCAAAGATCTAAAGGGGTGTCCCATGGATGGTGAAGCAAGCTTGTTTTTGTCACAGTCTGGTTCACAGGCGATCCCCTGGCTGGGGACGTCAGGACCGGGGGCATGATGGTGGGGTGGGAGCAGGAATGGGAGTCCAGAAGCCAGGAGTCAGGAAGCTGAGGGTCTGAGGGTCAGGAAGCAAGGAGTCATGAAGTCAAGGGTCCAAGGATCAAGAAGCAAGGAGTCAAGGAACCAAACGCAGCAAGGCAGGGAACATGTTGCTGTGGCAAAGAGCCAAAGGGAAATGCTGACCTTATATCCCTTCCCGGCTCTTGCCACCAGGTGCTGTGAGTTACCAATTGGCCTCATCTGTGCAGCCGCGCCTTGCCTCTTCAGAGCAAACTTAGGAAGGCCCCAGTCCTGCAAAGTCCTACTGGTCACAGGGCCTGGCTCCTGCACACACTCCTGACAGTTTTCTCCTGCTCGGGAGGGTAGGAACTGAACCTATCTCCAAGAAATGAGATTCTGATGAAACACCAGGAAGAGCTAAGAGGTGCTCAACGGTGGAACAGACCACCTTGAAAGGTGATGGACTCTCCTTCCGTGGAGGTTTTGAAGCAGAGGTTGGATGACCACCCGTCACAGATGCTTTAGTTGAGATTCCTGCATTGCAGAGAGTTGGACCAGATGACCCTCAGGGTGCCTTCGAACTCTACAATTCTACGATGCTATCTTCCTATGACCAGTAGTGATGTATGGAAGTGAGAGCTGGACCATAAAGAAGGCTGATTGCCGAAGAATTGATGCTTTTGAATTATAGTGCTGGAGGAGACTCTTGAGAGTCCCATGGACTGCAAAAAGATCAAATCTATCCATTCTGAAGGAAATCAGCCCTGAGTGCTCACTGGAAGGACAGGTCCTGAAGCTGAGGCTCCAACACTTTGGCCACCTCATGAGAAGAGAAGACTCCCTGGAAAAGATCCTGATGTTGGGAAAGAATGAGGGCACAAGGAGAAGGGGATGACAGAGGACGAGATGGTTGGGCAGTGTTCTTGAAGCTACCAGCATGAGTTTGACCAAACTGCGGGAGGCAGTGGAAGACAGGAGTGCCTGGCGTGCTCTGGTCCATGGGGTCACGAAGAGTCGGACACAACTAAACGACTAAACAACAACAACAACTTCCTATGATGCTCATTTCTACAGGTGGTAGCTCTTGGACAAGATCTACAGCTAGGGGGAGACCCAGAATCTTTGCCCTCCAGTTTGTTGAGTGCAACAGTGAGGCCAACCTGTGAGCTTTCATCTATGGGGATGCCTCTTTGAGGCCCTTTGAAACATTCAGGCAAGACTTGGGTAGGCAGGTTGAGATTTGTCTCATCGTCGAGAGCTTTTCAAAATGCCAAACAAACATACGTATTATATAAGGGAAGCAAAGGAGCCTCTTTGCCCGCGGAAAAGTGATGATGACAGGCTGGGTGAAGAGAAAGAAGTGTCAGGAATTTGGGATGACTAAGTGGTAATTTTCCTTGGGAACTGGCCTCACCGGTTTGTTGGCTCTACCTTTCGCCACGACTGGGAGAACTCTCTTGCCGTGGCTTCCCACAATACCTTCCGGTTTTCCTCCGTTTGGCTTTTCTCGCGATGCAGAGCAGGTCCTCTTCAAAGAAGTGTGATCCGAAAAAGCAAAAAAATGGGGCACATTGCCCACAAAGAGGACACACATTTGCTTCAAAGCTGGCATATGCTAACAATGACTAGCTCTAGAGGCAAATATAGAGCTAATTGCTCTAAGATCAAACCTCTCCATTCTGAAGGAAATTAGCCCTGAGTGCTCACTGGAAGGACAGGTCCTCAAGCTGAGGCTCCAATATTTTGGCCACCTCATGAGAAGAGAAGACTCCCTGGAAAAGACCCTGATGTTGGGAAAGACTGAGGGCACAAGGAGAAGGGGACGACAGAGGACAAGATGGTTGGACAGTGTTCTCGAAGCTACCAACATGAGTTTGACCAAACTGCGGGAGGAGGTGGAAGACAGGAGTGCCTGGCGTGCTTTGGTCCATGGGGTCACGAAGAGTTGGACATGACTAAACAACTAAACAACACAACAACAACAACAACAACAAATGGAAGAATAGATCTCACTGTAGTAGTCTTCATGCTTGCTCAGTTTGCTGTCCAGGATTTAACTTCTTGGCTCCTGCTCTCCCTTTATGCCTCTCAGTCTAGAGCAGCCTTTCTCAACCTGTGGGGTCCCCAGATGTGGTTGGACTACAACTCCCATCACCCCTAGCTAGCAAGGCCAGAGCTCAGGGATGATGGGAGTTGTAGTCCAACAACATCTGGGGACCCACAGGTTGAGAAAGGCTGGTCTAGAGGATTTGGACCAGAGAGCCCATCAAACCGAGAATTGTCCTCTGACAGCTCTTCAAACAGAAGTGTGTCCTTTGTAAAGTAGGACATACAGTATGGTCACCCTACTTGAAAGCTGGCCTTTGGGAAACTGGTGGAATACGCTAAATTAGACAGTCTCTCGGAAAGGATTAAAGATAAGTCAAAGCAGGAGTTCATTTCAAACTGGGAACCTTTAAGGAATTACCTAAAGAATAATTGTTGTAACCTGAATATGGTAATAGCCTTTGAGTAATCTCTGTGAATAATTTAAATTAAAAGAGGAAAATAGGAAGATATAAATATTTTTATTGGCAATATATAGTCAAGTTGAGGCAATAAGTTGATTAGAGTGGAAAACAAATTGGGAAAGGACGGGTATATGTATCAAGTATATGTATCAAATGTATAGCAGGAAGACCTATATTCTTTTGTTGGAGTGTGTTTCGGAAAAAAATATTTTTAAATGTATAATAAGATGTGGGTGGTGCTGTGGGTTAAACCACAGAGCCTAGGACTTGCTGATCAGAAGGTTGGTGGTTCGAATCCCTGCAACGGGGTGAGCTCCCGTTGTTCAGTCCCTGCTCCTGCCAACTTAGCAGTTCGAAAGCACATCAAAGTGCAAGTAGATAAATAGGTACCGCTCTGGCAGGAAGGTAAACGGCATTTCCGTGCGCTGCTCTGGTTCACCAGAAGCGGCTTAGTCATGCCGGCCACATGACCCGGAAGCTGTACGCCGGCTCCCTCGGCCAATAAAGCGAGATGAGCGCCACAACCCCAGAGTCGGTCACGACTGGACCTAATGCTCAGGGGTCCCTTTACCTAAGGAAGATATGTCTTTGATGTATCAATGCAAGTATGGAAAATAAAGCCAGGAAGGAAGGAAGGAAGGAAGGAAGGAAGGAAGGAAGGAAGGAAGAAAGAAAGAAAGAAAGAAAGAAAGAAAGAAAGAAAGAAAGCAAGCTGGCCTTTGGGCTTCTGTGACATTAGTTAGCTGGAGCTGACCCCCAGACCTCATTTCCCTATGAGTTGAGCTAGCAGTGACACAGGGAAATTCAGTATTTGCATCACACAAGTGATATGGCTGTGATTCCCTACGCACTTCTATTTGTTTATGCTTGTTTCATCTTCATCATCTTGGCTCAGAAAAGAAGTCATATGAAATGGAATGTTTTTCCACTCCACCCAGGAGTCCCAGACCTGACGTGCAGTGGGCAGTTGGGTACCATGTTGACTAGGCAATGACAGAATCCCAATCCAGGCTGGCCAATCCAGCAACTCCCTACACTGGGAATGGGGAACTTGTGGCCTTCTTGACATTGGTGGACTACAACTCCCATCAGCCCCAAGCACTGCCCATGTGGCTGGAGCTGATGGGACTCCAGCAGCACCTATAATAATAATAATAGTAATAGTAATAGTAATAGTAATAGTAATAATAATAATAATAATAATAATAATAATAATAATAATAATAATAATTTATTATTTATATCCCACCCATCTGGCTGGGCTTCCCCAGCCACTTTGGGCGGCTTCCAACCAAATATTAAAATACAGTAATACATCAAACATTAAAAGCTTCCCTAAACAGGGCTGCCTTCAGATGTCTTCTAAAAGTTTGGTAGTTGTTGTTCTCTTTGACATCTGATGGGAGGGCGTTCCACAGGGCGGGTGCCACTACCGAAAAGGCCCTCTGCCTGGTTCCCTGTAATTTGGCTTCTCGCAGTGAGGGAACCGCCAGAAGGCCTTCGGCGCTGGACCTCAGTGTCCAGGTAGAACGATGGGGGTGGAGATGCTCCTTCAGATATACTGGACCAAGGCCGTTTAGGGCTTTACAGGTCAGCACCAACACTTTGAATTGTGCTCAGAAACGCCCCACGTTCCCCTTCCTTGTCCCACAAAATTGCTTCAGCTGATGTTACATGCCTGATCCCCTTGGGTTCTTGCTGTGGATTCTGGACCTGGTCCAAGCCCAGCATGTGATCTAGCCTCAGCGATCATCCCTCCTCACGGGACAGGCTCACATGGAGAAAGGCACTCAAGGTATGTAGGTCCCAGGCAATGCCCCAAGCCAGAGGCAGTGTTTGTTTTGCCTGGTAACAGGCAGTTAGATAATGAAAAGGTTTTGCCAGTTAGTAGATTACCCTCTCCACGTTACTAATTGGACACACCTAATGTTATTACAATTATTGCTAATCATTTATATGCTGACAGTGCCTAAAGTCAAAATCAGAGATATTTTTGGCGTTAGGACAGAACTAGGGATAAGCCCCGTAGAATTAATTGCATCAAAGACTTTGGCCAGAATTTCAGCCCACCACCTCGGTTGCGCAACAATAGCCTCAGCAGGGACTAGATCCGGCCCAGGGGCTTTGCCCGTTTTCAGGTCTAGTATCAAGTCCATTATCAGTTCTGGGTCGGTAGAGGGCCACAAAGGTAGATGGTCGGCTCGGAATTCCGAGAGTGAGTGGGATTCCTCTGCCAAAGAGAAATATTTACTCAAGAATTGTTCCCATGTGGGCGCAGGGATGAACTGGAGAAAAGAACAGCCATTTTCACTGCCCTCGACAAAAGTATTTACAGGCTGGCTATCAGAAAACTAGCCAATCTTCATGCTTTCTATTGTACTTCTCCTATTGCCTGTTCCGCCTTCATTATCTCTGCACAGGCCTGGTTGTAATCCGGATCAAATGGATTGAGTTTCAGAAATGCATTCAATGGATGCCAGTGTAATAAACAAAAATCTGCCCTTATTCCCTTATGGGGGACACAAGAGCCCTTATAGAGTCCTTTGTAGGTTCTCCATCGGTCAGAGAAAATAACAGAGGCCAACCAGAGACTATTGAGAAGCAAAGCAGCTAGTAAGCCTGATCTTTATTGACTGCTGCAACAGGGTGCTCCCCCACACACAGAAAAGGAGGAGGACCCAGAACCAAGATGTGCCTGCCCTTATATAGACATTTTAAATTGCCCGCCCTGCAGTCCAAGACCACCCCCAGATACATCATACTTACATCACAGAAAAGGCGGTCTACACCAGAAATCTGAGTGTGTTGTTTATCTGCTGTCTGGCAGGTTACCTGTTAATGGTCACTTGATTGGATTACCTGGGGAGCCTGGCCAGTTTTTTTTAATGATAAATACTTAGTTCCTGAGCCAGGTCACAGGCTCACCCTATTCATACACAGACATACCCTTAAGGCAGGATTTGTGAAGGAAAAGACAATGGGGAGGCTTTTCCATTTTCCCTTGACCTTGTAGAGAAATATTTGAGGTCAATTTGGGAGGGACAAAATGGTTTCAGGATTTTTTCTGTGGGGCTTCAGACATGTGGTTTATATATCTATGTATGTGCTATGTATATATGACCTTAAATTTTTTATTTCACCTGGGAAGTACAAACAGCTCTCAAGTGTTCACACAAGGTAGTTAGGATTTGTCACAGCCAGGGATGTAGTTCCTTTAGGCCAGGTGCAGATGTTGCTGAACCACATCTCCCATCAGCCCTAGCAAACACAGCCAATGGCCATCAATGATGGAAATTGTAATTAAGAATGGGTGGAGATGGCTGGATTTGTCATTGTTGTGTTACAGTGGTTTCCCCAGCATTGGGCATATTCTGCCATCTTCTGTTTTGTT
The DNA here is from genome assembly GCF_964106915.1 of Podarcis gaigeae. Taxonomy (NCBI): domain Eukaryota; kingdom Metazoa; phylum Chordata; class Lepidosauria; order Squamata; family Lacertidae; genus Podarcis; species Podarcis gaigeae. The sequence goes on from NC_139689.1 coordinate 46,078,678, forward strand.
TCCTGACCCAAGTGGATAAGGCTTAAAGTAAAACTAGTTGGGGGCAGACGGCTTTGACGGTGGGCGACGAATAGTAATGGCAGCATTGTAAATAGTGACAAATATAGGATTATGACATCCGTCATGTAATAGGTGATCTGGCCACCATCAGGAGAACTGAATACAATAACGCTATTTTTGAAAATCACCATACCAGGCTGAGATCATTGAAACGTGAAATGTCAACTCCAGCAGACCAAATCTGAGTTAGGGTAACATGTTCAAAAGATGAACAGGTATAGGGCGACAAACTACATCCCTAGCGGTAGTGTGCATGTCTTGCAAGTAACTGATCCCAGATCCTAGATCCAGTGTTTGGCATCTCCAGCTAAAGTGATCAGGGAGCAGCTGATATGAAAGAGTTGAGCCTGAGATCCTGGAGAGCTTCTGTTAACCAGAGCAGACAATACCAGGTGATTGATGAGTACAGAATGTCCTGAGGGATGAATTAACTCTTAATTGTCAAAAGTGCACTTACAAATTAGGGGAAGGCATGTCCATCAGTCCCACCTCTCTCAGCTGCCCCTAGGTGTGTACTTGATGAAGCAGCTGCTACAACAGAGAAACCCCATCCCTGACCTTGGCTTATGTATCTTCCCTATATTGGGTGCGGATGGCGCTGTGCTCTAAACCACTGAGTCTCTTGGGCCTGCCAATCGGAAGGTCAGCTGTTCGAATCCCCATGACAGAGTGAGCTCCCATTGCTCTGTCCCAGCTCCTGCCAACCTAGCAGTTCGAAAGCATGCCAGTGCAAGTAGAGAAATAGGTACCACTGTGGCGGGAAGGTAAACGGCATTTCCGTGCACTCTGGCTTCCGTCACGGTGTCCTGTTGTGCCAGAAGCAGTTTAGTCCTGCTGGCCACATGACCTGGAAAGCTGTCTGTGGACAAACACCGGCTCCCTTGGCCTGAAAGCAAGATGAGCGCCACAACCCCATAGTTGCCTTTGACTGGACTTAACCGTCCAGGGGTCCTTTACCTTTACCTATCTCCCCTATTCAAGTTGCATGCAGCAGGCAAAGACTGCCTGTCTCTGCTCCTTCCACTTCCTCCTCTTCTTTTTTTTAATAATAATAATTTTTATTAGTTTCCACTGCGATCCAATAATAGCCTCATTGTAACGATACCAATTTATAATACAATTATCAATACCAATCGTTCAAATACCAAATTATATAATTTAGATAAGGTGGGGCCCCGCGTGCTAGAATTGATGGCTTGATTATTTGCTTTATTTCTGCGTTCCAAAATCTTACTAATTTCCATTACACTCCAGTCATAATAATAATCCCTTATACAACAATTGCAATATTCGTGTTGACACATTCATTGATTTATAAAGCTACAAGTGAGGCACTCAAACTATATCCTTGTTCTTCCTGTGTGTGGCAATTATTGCATGGACAGGCGGAGACCCCCCCTCAACCCCAAGTTGGCTCCTGCGTGGAATAAAGACACACGACACTGTGTTATGGGGTTAAAATTGGGCATCTAGGAAACATCAGGGTTATCCAGAATGAGTGGGGATTGGACTGGTTCTGGAGAACGTCTGTTCAAGCAGAGAGCAGAGCCCGCCCCCCAGTTCGCTGCAACACTGGGGAGTATGGCCTCTCGGCATATGGCCAATGACTGCCCTCAAAACAACCCCTTTAACGGGGAACCCTGGGAACGCTGCCGCAGAGGGGGCATGGGTCACCACTTCACACATACACACACTTTTAGGGAAGACTAGAGGATTCGACCCAAGGCCTGGAACCGCCAAAGTTGTGACGTTTTGCTACAGGGAAGGCAAAGCCTGCCAATGCAGGAAAAGTCCTTTCCGGCCCTTTAACAACGACTGCATGATCACTGCAGATGGTGACAGCGGTCACGAAATTAAAAGATGCCTGCTTCTTGGGAGAAAAGCGATGACAAACCTAGACAGCATCTTAAAAAGCAGAGACATTACCTTGCCAACAAAAGTCCGTATAGTTCAAGCTATGGTTTTCCCAGTAGTGATGTATGGAAGTGAGAGCTGGACCACAAAGAAGGCTGATCGCCGAAGAATGGATGCTTTTGAATTATGGTGCTGGAGGAGACTCTTGAGAGTCCCATGGACTGCAAGAAGATCAAACCTATCCATTCTGAAGGAAATCAGCCCTGAGTGCTCACTGGAAGGACAGATCCTGAAGCTGAGGCTCCAATACTTTGGCCACCACATGAGAAGAGAAGACTCCCTGGAAAGACCCTGATGTTGGGAAAGACGGAGGGCACAAGGAGAAGGGGAGGACAGAGGACGAGATGGTTGGGTGGTGTTCTTGAAGCTACCAGCATGAGTTTGACCGAACTGTGGGAGGCAGGGGAAGACAGGAGTGCCTGGCCTGCTCTGGTCCATGGGGTCACGAAGAGTCGGACACGACTAAACGACTAAACAGCAACAACAACAACCAACAAAGGAAACATCCTATTTTCTAAATGTGAATCTTGCTTTCCATTTCACATGATTAGTTTTGAATGGGGAAATTGGGCAAAGTCTGAAGATCTATGGATATTTACTTCAGCTCCATGGTTACAGTTAGGAAACGCAACAAGGGATGGGACTACCGAAATGTGGTAAGGGTTTGACTCACCTGCAAAGCCTACGAAAGGACGCTTCATCCACCCCAGAGCCGTCTGAGTTGATGCAAATCTATGCATGTGGAGATAGCAGTAGACTGATAACCACAGAACTGGAGCACCCTGGACTTAAATTGGGACCGGCCTGTTCCACCTACGTTGTTGCAAGGTGAGGAGATGTTGGCATACACCACCCCCTAGGTTCCTTCATCGCTCTAGGGGTGAGACACCAACCCAACCATTTTGTGGTTCCTCTCAGGTGCCAACATGTCTTGGGCCAGCCCTGGGTACAGTCCTTTTTGAGATGAATGTTAAGAACATAGGCAGAGCTCTGTTGGGTCAGACCAGCAGCTTCCAGGTGCACATGAGAAGCCAACAAGCAAGACCTGAGAACAATAACCCTCTACCCCTCATTTCCCCCAGTAATGGGCATACTGCCTTTGATACGGTTGGTACGATGACTAAGTGTCATGGGCTGGTTGGAAGCAGAGGAATGGTGGGAGGAACCAGCTGGGGACCCACCAAGGGAAGAAGGTTCAGAGCCTGGGGACTGGTGGTGAGATGATGAGTGGTCACACTGGAAAGAGGAGGAGTCAGAAGCTGAAGGAGTAACAGGGCTTAGTTTGCAGAGACGATCTGTAGCAGAGAGAAGTCCAGAATTGGAGGCAGAAGTCAAAACCGGTGAGTGAGAGGGAGGCGAAGAGGCAGAAGAGTTTGGATTTGGATTTGATATCCGGCTTTATCACTACCCGAAGGAGTCTCAAAGCGGCTAACATTCTTCTTTCCCTTCCTCCTGCACAGCAAACACTCTGCGAGGTGAATGGGGCTGAGAGACTTCAAAGAAGTGTGACTGGCCCAAGGTCACCCAGCAGCTGCATGTGGAGGAGCGGGGAAGCGAACCCCGTTCACCAGATTACGAGTCCACCGCTCTTAACCACTACACCACACTGGCTCCAGTGGGCAGAGATGAGTCAGGCTGGTAAAGTGTCTCCCCCTCTTGCTGTGACAAGCTCCCCTCCTCACTTGTCTCCCAGACCAGAAGAGGGCTGAAATGGATGGAGCAGTGGCACGCTGCACGCAGGCACAGTCTCTGATGGCTTGAGGAAAGCCTCAGAGAAGAGGGGACTTAGACGGTTGTGGGGAGGTGGGAACTTTCAGTCTCGGCAACCAGTTCATAGGATCAGACCTACCTGAGAAGAGCTGCTGCGCTCATTAGGTCTGACGCTCGGCCAAGTCTTCAAAGATTGTGTTTTTGCTAATAAAGAGTTAGCTCCAACTTTGAGCAGTGTGATTTACTGCCGGCTCGCTCTTTGACAATAGCCTTATCTGCCATAAAATGGTTGTTGCCATGGGAATTGCTCAAGAGAACTTCCTAATGGATTGGTTCCCATATTCCAAATTCCATTGTTATGTACTGAGTTGAATAGGATCCAAAATGCCGCAGTCTGATTGGTCCTAGAACAATAGAATTCGGAATGCAGCAGCCTGATTGGTCCTAGAACAATGCAGCAGTATGATTGGTCTGCAGGAGCCACCCAATCCAGCTCCAGATGGAAGTGAATCCGCAACCTGATTGGCCTACAGGAGAATCTTGGAATTAGCCAATCACGTGCAGCCCATTGTGTAAATAATGTATATAAAGCAGATACTTTGGGGGAACTTTCATTCCTCCTCACCACTATGAGCTGAATAAAGAGCATGAAAGCCACTCTCGACTCCGAGTATATTTCACCCATATTCTTCAGTATTGCTGCCATTAATAATACCCACCTCATTGAGTGGTTACCTGATCTCACCTGGCTATCAGTACAGCTAAGATTCCCCTGTGACTGCCGAGGGATGTAAAGAGCTGCCACTTTTTTCAATTTCTCATTCTTCGAAGCTTAAATTCATTTCTGCAGCCATTTGCAAAAAATAAAAATAATCCTCATGAAAACTCTTCAGCCTTTTAGTGCAAATTTCTTCCGATAAGCACATTTTTGCATACAGTTTTGATTAATGGTGAAGTCTGGGTAATAAATGATACGTACAAAGCAGCTGGAGAACTGAAATTTGATTCGCAAATACCCCTAGGAACCCTAATTTTTAGAAATAACTATTTATACTAGAGGGCAATATACTCCACCAAAGAGGAATCCAAATTATACATAAGACAGGATGTTGAGCAGTGAACTCTGTTGCCTCCATATGTTTGAATCATCCTTGGATTCAGGGAGAAGAAATTTCAAAAAAAAATATCCAGGAATGTACTAGTTGTGTTCTGCAGCACAGAGAGTGGGTCCTTACAATCACCAAAAACCAGAAAAAAGATGGCACAGATTTGCATTAAAATATGCATTGGTTAATTTATATGTGTATATGCAAGGGATGCGGGTGGTGCTGTGGGTTAAACTACAGAGCCTAGGACTTGCCGATCAGAAGGTCGGTGGTTCGAATCCCCACGACGGGGTGAGCTTCCGTTGCTCGGTCCCTGCTCCTGCCAACCTAGCAGTTCGAAAGCACACCAGTGCAAGTAGATAAATAGGTACCACTCCGGTGGGAAGGTAAACAGCATTTCTGTGTGCTGCTCTGGTTCGCCGGAAGCGGCTTAGTCATGCTGGCCACATGACCCAGAAGTTGTACACTGGCTCCCTTGGCCAATAAAGTGAGATGAGCGCTGCAACCCCAGAGCCGGCTATGACTGGACCTAATGGTCCCTTTACCTTTACCTATGCAAGTTTAAAATAATGACTACATTCTGGGGAATACCATGATTAGGTTACCTATGTGCCTGCTGAGTTTTGTGGACAGGTATGAGCTGTTGATGGGCAATTTTGTGCCCCTTTCTTAAGAGTTCCTTCTCTTTATTTTTATCCGACAGCCTTCCAGATGGAGAACTGTCCTCAGTGAGATTGGCCACACCAACGCAAAAGTTATATTGAGTTGCAACTACACACACACTCATGCAACCACAGTAAAAAACAACCTGAGACTCATTGAAGATTTGCTGTGTGTTAGCACACAGATATTTAAAGTTCCGTAGTAAAAAGTTAAAATTGTAAGTTCAATAGCAGCAGGGACGTATTTTTTCTTTCTCTTGTGCTACTTCATAAACCACCATGTACGTTGGTGGTGTTCTATAAACAATGACAGCTAAGAATATTGCCAAATCTTCCACTGTCACCAACACTCACAATTTCGTTGGAGGGGAATCACTGCTTAAGAGCGTCCAAAGTTTACAAACATAATGTGTTTCCTTTCCAAATGCATCATTTTAATGGCCACAAAGATCTCGTTCGATTAAAATGGAACCTTTACGGAAATCTGATTACACTTTCCTGACGCACTGCTCTTTGATTATCACTTACATCACAAAGCATGAGATGCCATCTGAATTGCAAATGTTGGAAGATTATGGGCACTTCATTGGGGATCTAAGCACAAAAATTGTGGGGGGTTTCAGCCTGCACTGTTTGGACCAGTTTGTAAACAGGATATTTAGAAACCGTAAACATCCTGTTGGAAATGTTTCCCGGCAAAAATCCAAGGCTCAAAATAAGCTGTTGGTAAGCGTGCCGTGATGGAAATGAGGACACTTACTTAAACATCAGTTTTCCGCGATCGTATTCCAAAGGTTATCTCTGATAAAAGCCATATGGTGGGCCTTAAGCAAGATGCATGGACGCTCTTAATAATATCTTCCTGCTATCTTTAGGTGTTTGCTACATCAGCTGAGTGTTGCTCAAGCTTGCTAGGTCAGATCTTTCTCATGATACAGCTCTAGGTTTCTTTTCATCTCTGGAGAGGTAAAAAAACCTCTGCCTTGACCTGCGTTGCACTTACCACAAAGGAGCAGATGTGCTTCTTCCGGCGCTCTGAATGAATTGATTCTGTTTATAAATGTCCACTGAAACAGAAGTGGTACATACCGTATTTTTTGCTCTATAAGACTCACTTTTTCCCTCCTAAAAAGTAAGGGGAAATGTGTGTGCGTCTTATGGAGCGAATGCAGGCTGCATAGCTATCCCAGAAGCCAGAACAGCAAGAGGGATTGCTGCTTTCACTGCGCAGCGATCCCTCTTGCTGTTCTGGCTTCTGAGATTCAGAATATTTTTTTTCTTGTTTTCCTCCTCCAAAAACTAGGTGCGTCTTGTGGTCTGGTGCGTCTTATAGAGCGAAAAATACGTATATATCTGAACTGCACTTGAAAGGAGTTCAGAGAATTGCCAGGTGAACTGAACATGAATTAAGTTGGTTTTGGAATAGAACTTGGAACAATTTCTTGTTCAATCTCCATGCTATTATGCAGTGGCGTAGCTACCTGCTCAGGTGCCTCGTGTGGGGGGGCGTGTCCTGCAGTCAGGGGTGGGGCAATCTGCCCATGGGGGCGGGGCAAGCCTCTCTGATGCTTGGAGCCTCTCCGCCGCCTCCCGCTTAGCTGTAGGGCTGATGCAAGTCCCACGCTGCCATTTTAGGCAGCGCGGAACCTGCAGGCGCCTAAGCCACCATGTCACTCCTTTATTATTATTAGCAAGTTCAACGTAACAATTTATCAAAACATATCATATTCATTATTTCCCCCCCTTTCCCCCCTACCCTCTCTCCCCTCCCCCAGAGACTTCCCTCAGGTCCTCTCTCTGATTTCTCAACACATATTATTCTCTGCATGTTATAAAATTATGCAAATCCTTACATTATCTGTCTACCATGTTATCAGTCCATAAATTTGTGTAGAATGGTACCTCAGGTTACAGAAGCTTCAGGTTACAGACTCCACTAACCCAGAAATAGTACCTCGGGTTAAGAACTTTGCTTCAGGATGAGAACAGAAATCGCACAGTGGCAGCGGGAGGCCCCATTAGCTAAAGTGGTACCTCAGATTAAGGACAGTTTCAGGTTAAGAACAGACCTACAGAATGAATTAAATTCTTAACCCGAGGTACCACTGTATTACCATTTGAATTCTGTGTGATGCAAATTGGAATACAATAAGACACAGTGTCAGAAACGAAGGAAGGAACAAAAACGCAATTAAAAACATACAGCATCTAGCATAGCTCATCAGAATTGCTGCAACAGGAAGAAAAACCATTAAGGGATCTGCTATGACCACCTGCAATTTTCAAGTGGTCCATGGGAGGTGGGAGTTTGGGAACCTCTACTTTAGACTCTTCAGGCCTAAAAATAAGTTAAACAATTGACATTCCAGTCCGTGTGTGTGTTGATGTTTTCTTAGTCTTCTTAAGTATAGTTTATACTTCAGCACAGTAGTTTGTAAAACTCTGCTGGCTGTGGGTGGATTTGCCCAGAATCATTTGGGCCAAATTGAATTAAACTGTGAACTGTAGGGGGTAGGAGGTCACAGCAAGCCCTGTGGCCCAGGGACAGGCAACAAACACAACCATAACTGTTTCCTATGGAGTTCTTGGGGTGAAGGACCTATTCACAAATATATCTGACTGCTCTGTCCTATCTTTGTGGTGGTGGTGTTTTGTGCCAAAAAGAGACTGGGGGTTTGGAAGTTGGGCAGGGTAACTGGTTGTGAGGTGACAGGAAAAGGGAGTCAAGCTTGCAAAAATCTATCATTTGCCCGATAATAAATGTTGGAAATGTAAAGAAAATGAAGGTACATTCTTTCACCTTTGGTGGACATGCCCAAGGATTAAGGTTTTCTGGGAAATGATATATAATGAAATGAAAAAGGTATTTAAATATACCTTCCTGAAGAAACCAGAGGCCTTTCTCCTGGGCATGGTCGGCCAATTGGTGTCAAAGAAGGACAGAACTTTCTTTATGTATGCAACTGGAAGACACAGGATCTACCCACTCTGGAAGAATGGCAGATGAAGAGGATAGACTATATGGGACTAGCAGAAATGACCGGCAGAATCCGAGACCAGGGAGAAGAGTCAGCGGAAGAAGATTGGAAGAAATTTAAAGACTATCTACAGAAACACTGTAAAATTAATGAATGTTAGAATGATGTCGGATAGAAATTAAGTGGTTTCTAGCTGTAATGTTTTAAGAGAATAGGGAAAAAAAGGTTCAGAAGCAGGTTAAAACTTATTGATAAGCATTTGCTGAACTAACAATTTGAATTGGAATACAAAAAAGGGAGGTATGAGGAGGTCTGGGAAACAAGTCAATGGAAAATAAGTTGTGGGAATTTTGTGTGTGTTTTTTAAATTATTCTTATTTTTGTATTTTTGTTATTTTTTCTTTTTGATTTTTCTTTTTGTATTAATATTGAAAACTTTAATAAATATCTTATAAAAAAAGACAAGAAAAGGGAGTCTTTAGCAAGATGTGCTGGGAAGAAGAAGAAGGGGAGAAAAAAGACTGGGGTCATCCATCTTGGGCAGGCTGGCTGAAGGCAGGCTGGGAGAGATGTCTTGGACTGTAGGGCTGCCCTGCTTGGGGGGGGGGGGACAAGCCCCTCTTGAAATGACCATGCTGTAAGATGTGGATTCCCTCCATGCTGTTTGAAGGTGTTGTTGTTGTTTAGTCAGTCGTGTCCGACTCTTTGTGACCCCATGGACCAGAGTACGCCAGGCACTTCTGTCTTCCACTGCCTCCCGCAGTTTGGTCAAACTCATGCTGGTAGCTTCGAGAACACTGTCCAACCATCTTGTCCTCTGTCATCCCCTTCTCCTTGTGCCCTCCATCTTTCCCAACATCAGGGTCTTTTCCAGGGAGTCTTCTCTTCTCATGAGGTGGCCAAATTATTGGAGCCTCAGCTTCAGGATCTGTCCTTCCAGTGAGCACTCAGGGCTGATTTCCTTAAGAATGGATAGAGTCTCCTCCAACACCATAATTCAAAAGCATCCATTCTTCAGTGATCAGCCTTCTTTATGGTCCAGCTCTCACTTCCATACATCACGACTGGGAAAACCATAGCTTTAACTATACGGAACTTTGTTGGCAAGGTGAGGTCTCTGCTTTTTAAGATGCTGTCTAGGTTTGTCATTGCTTTCCTCCCAAGAAGCAGGCATCTTTTAATTTCATGACTGCTGTCACCATCTGTAGTGATCATGGAGCCCAAGAAAGTAAAATCTCTCACTGCCTCCATTTCTTCCACCTTCTATTTGCCAGGAGGTGATGGGCCCAGTGGCCATGATCTTCGTTTTTTTGATGTTGAGCTTCAGACCATATTTTGCGCTCTCCTCTTTCACCCTCATTAAAAGGTTCTTTAATTCCTCCTCACTTTCTGCCATCAAGGTTGTGTCATCTTCATATCTGAGGTTGTTGATATTTCTTCTGGCAATCTTAATTCCGATTTGGGATTCATCCAGCCCAGCCTTTCGCATGATGAATTCTGCATATACCGTAAGTTGAATAAGCAGGGAGACAATATACAGCCTTGTTGTACTCCTTTCCCTATTTTGAACCAATCAGTTGTTCTATACCCAGTTCTAACTGTAGCTTCTTGTCCCACGTAGAGATTTCTCAGCAGACAGATGAGGTGATCAGACACTCCCATTTCTTTAAAAGGTGAATAAACCACATTTCTTAAAGCTAAGACAGTCTCTGCTGTGTTTCAGACTCAGAACACAGATTGGAATCTTGCTACCTCTCGGCAGAGAGGCACTTAACTTCTGTAACAATAATCAGGGTCTGCCTCATAAGAACCAGGTGCCACCATAGAATGCATGATGGAAGGAAGATGGCATAGAAGCAGAAGAACAGAAATAAATGATCTGGCTGTTCAGACATCAGCTCTGGCTTTGTTTTGCCTCTCCTGTTTGAAGCAATGGATCAAAAGATCAACGTTCTTTTCTCTCTTTGGGGAAGAACATCTGCTATGGTCAAGCATCTGCTTTTGAACTCTACAAATTTTATCATTCTATAATCCCCAGCATCTCCAGATAGGGACCCCGGACAGAAACCTAGCAAGCTTCAGCCAATCAGTGTAGACAATACTGAACTAGATGGACCAATGATCTGATTCAGTATAAGACAGCTCCCTCTTTTTCTCTGTCTTCTCTACCTTCCGCTTTCTGGGCTTCCTCTGTTGACATAGTCTGAACACGAAAGATGGGCTCTTTCAAACACAGAGGCACACGGAGGACGAGCAAGAAAGCCGGGGGCAACGGGGAGGACTTGCACAACGAGTCACCTTCGCTTTCTGTTATAACATGTTCCCTCTGGGGCGATATTGTTCATTGCACAGGAAAAAAATACAGTTACGGACAGAGCTCCAGAAAGCCCAAACCTGTAAAAATGGAAAGCTAGTTAAGGAAATCCTTTTGAGGTCCTGATGAAGTGACATTTTCAGCTCGGTCCTATGTAGATTTAGAGCCAAATGACACAATACACCTGGAAACCTATGACAGATAGAAATTTCTGGAACGACAATGGGATATCAGCTCCGCCCAACGCATGATGGGTAACAGCAACAACCGGGGGAAAGAAAGACATAACATCTTAAAAGGACAGGAAGAAACACCACAGACAGAATAATTGCCACACCCAGGAAGAACAAGGATATAGTTTGAGTGCCTCACTTGTCGCTTTATAAATCACTGAATGTGTCAACACGAATAGAAGTTATTAATATTGCAGTTGTTGTATAAGGGATTAATATTATGACTGGAATGTAATGGAAATTAGTAAGGTTTTGCAACGCAGAAATAAAGCAAATAAAGAAGCCATCAATTCTAGCACGCGGGGGGCCACTTTATCTAAATTACAGTGGTACCTTGGTTCTCAAATGCCTTGGTACTCAAACAACTTGGAACCCAAACACTGCAAACCCAGAAGTAAGTATTCTGATTTCGGAAACCGAATGTGCTCTGTTTTGAGTGTTACACTTCCAATTTGATTGTTATGCTGGTGTTACGATTTGAGTGCCACACATCCGTTTTGAATGTTATGGTGAGGTCTGTCTGTTTTTGCTATTTATTTTGCATTTTTGTTTTTGCTGCTCTTTTTTTGTTTGTTTTTGTGACTGTGTGTAACCCAGTTCAGCTACTGATTGATTGATTGATTGACTGATTGTGTGACTGCAGTACATTGTTCATTGCTTTCATTTTATGGATCGATGGTCTCGTTAGATAGTAAAATTCATGTTAGATTGCTGTTTTAGGGGTTGTTTTAAAAGCTGAGAACGGATTAATCCGTTTTGCATTACTTTCTATGGGAAAGCGTGCCTTGGTATTGGAACGCTTTCGTTTTGGAATGGACTTCCGGAATGGATTAAGTTTGAGAGCCAAGGTACCACTGTACAGTGGTACCTCGAGTTACAAAGACCTCAGGTTACAAACGCTTTAGGTTACAAACTCTGCTAACCTGGAAGAGTTACCTTGAGTTGAGAACTTTGCCCCAGGATGAGAACGGAAATTGTGTGCCGGTGGCGCAGCAGCAGCAAGAGGCCTTATTAGTGAAAGAATGCCTCTAGTTAAGAACACATTCAGGTTAAGAACAGACCTCTGGAACGAATTAAGTTCGTAACTAGAGAGGTAACACTGTACTGACAGACACAGCAACTTAACTACAGTGGTACCTCGGGTTACATATGCTTCAGGTTACATGCGCTTCAGGTTACAGACTCTGCTAACCCAGAAATAGTACCTCGGGTTAAGAACTTTGCTTCAGGATGAGAACAGAAATCAGGCTCCGGCAGCGCGGCAGCAGCAAGAGGCCCCATTAGCTAAAGTGGTGCTTCAGGTTAAGAACAGTTTCAGGTTAAGAACGGACCTCCAGAACGAATTAAGTACGTAACCAGAGGTACCACTGTAGATATTTTTCCTGGCTTTGTATCCCCTGTCCAAATTCCAGCCCAGCGAGAGAGAATGTGACTTCTAAACTCTTCTAAAGCAGAGTTGAATCATCATCCCTGAGTTAACTTATTTGCTCAAGCTTCCTATGGCAACCAATGACTACACTTGTGAACTTAATATGTATGCGTTCAACGCATAGAGGTGGATTAAGATTCGCCTCAGACAACATCGTTTATCTATGGTGTGCACTGAAACATTGAATTTAATATGGTAACTTTGGGCAAAAGCCCTACCAGCCTCGTAGTGTTCAGCTGCTTTGATTCTTCTCTTTGCTGCCTCTGAAAGCTCTTAAAGATGTGTAAGGCGATCTGAAGATCACTTCACCGGCCTCAGTCAAGAGGAAACGGTGATCTCTATACAGTATGTCAACTGTAAAGGAATAAGAGAACCATATGGCCTGGAGGAGGAATGTGAGGTATTCAAGGAACAAAGGTTGCCTGCCTTTCTGTCACATATCAGAGCAGAAAATAAACATAAACTGTTCTGTTCAAATAAGGTCTGAAAAGCAAGTCCGCAGCAGGAAAGAAACAAAGGCTTTTTCTGCCTCTCTTCCTAAACCAGGCCCTTTGCAGGATCAAGGTGTGCAACCAAACGAAAGAATATTTTCAAACCGCATGCAAAGGCCATTGGTCCTGTATCTTCAGAGCGTTGCAGAGATGGATGCCAATAGGAAAATGGAGAGCCTAGGTTGTTAATAGCAAGTTTCTGTCAACAGTGCAAGTGTAATATCCACCGCTTGCAAACTTTTGTAAATGATGCACAAGAAGTGCTCTGAAAAAGAACATGGGACTCTTGGGATTACAATGGTACCTCAGCTTACATACGCTTCAGGTTACATGCGCTTTAGGTTACAGGCTCTGCTAACCCAGAAATATTACCTCAGGTTAAGAACTTTGCTTCAAGATGAGAACAGAAATTGGGCTCCGGCGGCAGCAGGAGGCCCCATTAGCTAAAGTGGTGCTTCAGGTTAAGAACAGTTTCTGGTTAAGAACGGACATCCGGAACGAATTAAGTACTTAACCCGAGGTACCATTGTATATGTAATGGTTGTGAGTCGCGAAGGCCGCTCCCTGCAAGGCTTCTGGTGAGACCAGAGGGACAACAAACCCTAACTATTGGATTCTTTTGCCCCATCTTTTTGTGCCTGCCAAACAGTCATGTCATACTTACGAAAATATTTTATTATCTTGTTAATTGCGCTGTTTTAAATGTGCATTTTATATTTGACTTCACTTGGCAATGGTTTTCATGTTTTTTAAAAAATAATGTTTAAGATTTTTTCTGTTAGCTTTCTTTGTGTTAAATATGTATTGTGTAGTTGACCTCGTCTGTAGCGTTTTATTTTGAAATACGGTCATACCTCGGGTTGAAGTAGCTTTCGGATGAATATTTTCGGGTTGCACTCCATGGCGACCCGGAAGTAACGAAGCGCGTTACTTCCGGGTTTCGGCGCATGCGCAGATGCTCAAAATGACTTCACATGCATGCGCGGAAGCAGTGAAACGCGACCTGCGCACACGCAGACGCGTCTTACGTTTACTTCAGGATGCGAATGGGGCTCTGGAACGGATCCCATTCGTATCCAGAGGTACCACTGTATTTAAGATAATATTTTAGTTTTCTGTTAATTATGTTGCTTTGACCGTATGCTCTATATGTGACTTACTTCAGAAATGTTTGATTCTGGATTGTTTTGCTGATGTTTTAATATGCTGTAAACCGCTCTGAGTTTTTTCTTTAAAATATAAAGCGGTGTAGAAATGAAATAAAGAAAAAGAATAAGAAACAATAATATTTGTAGACCTAAAAAATAAGAGGGAAACAATTCCACAGTCTGAAGACAGAACTTCCTGGTTATTCTTTTAATGGGTTTGCCCCCTGCTTGCAGGGTAAAGGTGACAACTGCTCATAGAAAGCAAAGGAGGATTTTAGAGAGCTGTAAGTGGACACCCCACAAAAGACATTGGTTGCCTTCCGTGACATCACAGCAAACAGTGATGCTGCTAGAAGTGGCCCCAGCGACTGCTTCTGCATGAGTAATTCATTTTGGGGAAATTGAATTGAGGGTGTGTGATCTTGGTTGCAGGGTAAGGTATTATTTTGGGGAAATAATTCAAGATAACTTTACGTAGGGATAATCTGGGGTGGAAGCAGTGACGTAGCGTGGGGGGTGCAGGGGGGGCCGGCCGCACCGGGCGCAACATCTGGGGGTTAGGGTTAGGGGGCGCAAATCCACGGATTAGGGGGTGCAAATTACTTGCCTTGCCCCGGATGCTGACAACCCACGCTACGCCACTGGGTGGAAGGAAAGGGCAACTGATCTGGGGTCCTCTGGCGTGGGGTGCAAATTAAGTGAATAACTTATCTGTGAACTTGCAAGCAAAGAAAGCCTGAACTATCACCTTTTAAGCTGCGCTCGTGCTGACTAAGTCTAACATTCAGGAACTAAGTGCAAAAATATTTCATTTCTGATTACCAGCCGGACCTTGTGGGTGGGATTTGCATATAATCCGGGAGACACTCATGCAGCCCAGATGGAAGTTGATAGTCTCACAGAAGCCAATGGGACTACTCATAAGTAAGTACAGTCATATCTTGGGTTGAAGTAGCTTTGGGTTGAGCATTTTCGGGTTGTGCTCCACGGCGACCAGGTTTCCCCACTTGTGCATGCACATATGCTCAAAATGACATCACGCACATGCACGAAAGCGGCAAATCGCGACCCGCAGTCACAAAGTTATTCCCGATCTTCAGTCAGAATCTCTTTTCTTGTAGCAAGAATACATCGGTTCGGAAATCAGTGCCCCACCACTGCAGAAAAGAGTAAAAATTGTTGTTGTTGTTGTTTAGTCATTTAGTTGTGTCCGACTCTTCGTGACCCCATGGACCAGAGCACGCCAGGCACTCCTGTCTTCCACTGCCTCCCGCAGTTTGGTCAAACTCATGCTGATAGCTTCGAGAACACTGTCCAACCATCTCGTCCTCTGTCATCCCCTTCTCCTTGTGCCCTCCATCTTTCCCAACATCAGGGTCTTTTCCAGGGAGTCTTCTCTTCTCATGAGGTGGCCAAAGTATTGGAGTCAGCTTCCGGATCTGTCCTTCCAGTGAGCACTCAGGGCTTATTTCCTTCAGAATGGAGAGGTTTGATCTTCTTGCAGTCCATGGGACTCTCAAGAGTCTCCTCCAGCACCATAATTCAAAAGTAAAAGTAAAAATTAAATGCCCTCAAAATGGCAGATATGTGGAAGGGAGAGATGTTTATTATCGCAAGTGATTTCGCAGATGGCATCAGATAGACATCTATTTTTTGCATGGCAGCTGAAAGAGCAACAATCTCGAAGGAGAGGCGATTGGCATGCTCAAGGTCCTATAGCAGGTATCAATTGGGAAGCTCCTCTTCTGGAACTCACATCTGGGTCCTCCTCACTTGCGTGAAGAGGGCCAACATGGCGAAAGGGTCTGCATCTTTCAGCCCACTCCCAAATGTACGCAGCTTCTCCTGCCCCTCCTATTGCTATGGTGGGTCATCATTTTCAAAGCAGGAAGCCTGTTGTACACACAGGGGCATAGACAGGATGCTAAAGGTAAAGGGACTCCTGACCATTAGTTCCAGTCATGGCCGACTCTGGGGTTGCGGCACTCATCTTGCTTTATTGGCCGAGGGAGCTGGCATACAGTTTCCAGGTCATGTGGCCAGCATGACTAAGCCGCTTCTGGCAAACCAGAGCAGCGCACGGAAACGCCGTTTACCTTCCCGCCGGTGCGGTACCTATTTATCTACTTGCACTTTGATGTGCTTTTGAACTGCTAGGTTGGCAGGTGCAGGGACCGAGCAACGGGAGCTCACCCCGTCGCGGGGATTCGAACCACCGACCTTCTGATCGGCAAGTCCTAGGCTCTGTGGTTTAACCCACTGTGCCATCCGTGTCCCTTGAAGACAGGATGCTAGTTTTGCCCTAAAACCAGGGAGCACTTTCCCCTTGCAGTCTTTCCCCTATATTTACTCCTTCCTTCCATGGCAAGTTTCAGCAAACCGATCATTTCACGGCTCGGGGCTCTTGGCATCTCCAACTCACCCGCTCTCTCCACCTTGGAATTTTTGTGTTTCCTTGCCCACTTGGCCAGCTTCTCGGTTTCTTTGATGTTGCTGGTTACTCATCCCTCGTCGCTTCCTCTCCTTCCAGTCTGGTTTGCCCTGCCTTGATTCCGAGATCTTTATCCGGAACTTGCCTTCCACTTCATTCTGCAAAACACTTTCCCATTCTGAGATCGCAAACTTGATGACTCAAGATCCATATCATCTATCATCAGTCATTACCTTGGCTTAACCCTCCATTTTCTTGCTGTCATTGCTTTGCCCGTGATCATTTGGCCTCATATGTAGACGTAAGAACAGAAGATGAGCCTGCTGGATCAAGCCCAAGGCCAGCATCCTCTGCTCACAGTGGCTAACCAAATGCCTGTGCAAAGCCCATAATCAGGATTCGAACACAGGACCACTCTGCCCCCCTGTGATTTCCAGCAACTAGTATTCAGAAGCAGTGGTGTAGCGTGGGTTGCCACCACCAAGGGCCCCATGGAGGGTGGTGGTTGGGTGGCGGGAGGGAAATGGACAGATTCATGCACATTCGACTGCCTAATGGTGTCCGGGTCACCCAGGAGATCACAGTCGCAGAGATAAGAAAAGAAGAATCGTTCCATTGTCTGGAGAGATCACTTCCAGGTTTGCATGGAAAAGCTGTTTTCGTATACATTTATGAAGAAACCAGAAGCCTTTCTCCTTGGAATAACAGGTTCTGAACTGCCCAAAAGATGATGAAGTTTATGGAGCTGGCTGATCTCACTGGGAGAATCCGCAACCAAAAAGAAGAGGAATACCAAGAAGACTGGAAGAAATTTAAAGACTATTTGAATAAATATTGTAATATTAAAGATATGTAGCCACTTGAAAGAATTAATTAGGCCTAGGACTAAATTAGGATTAAATAAATAAATAAGGAAATGTATGATAAGAAAAGTTAGGAAATATGATTATGACTGTGATATGGTTTTATGAAATAATGATATTGGAAACTGCTATAATTACTAAGAAATTCAGATGGAAGAGATTAGAGGAAGTCAAGTAAGATGTTTATGAAGATGAATTTTAATTAATTAACTAAGTTTTAGTTTACGTGGTGATTTGATGTATTTTATGTTTCATATTCTTTTTTCTTCTTTTTTTCTTCTTTGATTATTGTTTACTCTTTCTTTTGTTATGTTTTTGTATGAAAAATAATAAATATTATTGTGGGGGGGGGGAGGGGAAAGCTGCTTTCAATAGAATCCAGCAACGAAAGCGCACAGCTGTATGGAGGCAGCACCAGGTGCTGAAATTTTGCACCCCTAAACATTTTGCATCTGGGGCAACCACCCCTGTGGGCCCCCAATGCTGTGCCACTGCTCAACCTCATCTGGTGCCAGCCTTTGGGTGCTATGTGAACGAACATGCCCTTCCAAAGGAAAGACTGAAGTACAGAGTGAAGACATGAGGCAAACAGGTAGCGTTGTTGTTGTTTTTTAAAAAAATATTTACCCCTTTTTGTTTTAAAAATTATATCCCACCAGGTAGCTCTGAAAGCAGATTAGAACAATAAAAGATGCAATACAGCGGAACCTCGACTTACATATGCCTCATCTTGTGGATGTTCCAAGTTGGGTCTGCGGCAAACCCGGAAGTAAACACTGGGTTTGCCATGATTCGCGCATGTGCAGAAGTGGCTTCTGCCATCTGCGCATGCACAGAAGCAGCTGCCACTGTCTGCGCATGTGCAGAAGCGCACTACTGCCGAATGCGCACGCGCACAAGACTCCTCTTCTGGTGTCCTGTTTTGACCAGCGGACGGACCTCCAGAACAGATTACAGTGGTACCTCAGGTTACATACGCTTCAGGTTACAGACTCCGCTAGCCCAGAAATAGTGCTTCAGGTTAAGAACTTTGCTTCAGGGTGAGAGCAGAAATCGTGCCCCGACGGCGCAGCAGCAGCGGGAGGCCCCATTAGCTAAAGTGGTGCTTCAGGTTAAGAACAGTTTCAGGTTAAGAACAGACCTCCAGAATGAATTAAATACTTAACCTGAGGTACCACTTTATGTCCGTAAGTAGAGGTTCCACTGTATGAAGCAAATTTCAGACAATGAACAAAACGTCCAAAATTTAAAACCTAAAGAATTTAAACTCTTTACAGAAAATTTAAAAATAAAGTAAAACACTTGAGTAATGTTCAACATGTTCATCTCAACTCTCTCCTGAATTTCTTGGCTTTCGAAGGGCCCCCAGACCAATTCTCATTACTGTGCAAGGCCTGGGCTTGACGTTTACCGTAGGCTGTGCTAAACTGACATTTATTGCCGCTGCTGTCAACACAGATGCAAATCCACTGCTCTCTGGTTCCTTATCTCCAGGTGACGGCTTCTAAATACATCCTTCTCCTCCCCTGCCTGGCCTTTAGTCATCTAATTCTAAGAAGCAGGACCTACGGATCTTTTGAAGAGTCTTACTAGATCCAGGAACATTCTGACGCAAGCTACAACAGGGACTCTGAAGGGACAGGCCTAGGAAGTGGTAAGGGGTCTCTCAAGTTAAAGGGCAGGTGGTGAAGTCCGGGCTGCGCAGGCCATAGCTGTCAACTTACAGATTTGAAAATAAGGGACCAGCAGCCTCGGAAATAAGGGATCAGCAGCCAAAATAAGGGATTTTCAGAGCACAAGTATGCTCGACTTCTGAGCCCCTCCGAGCCAAAGGCAGAAAGCCCAGCCAGCAGCCAAATGAAGCCTCAAGCAGTGGTTCCCACAGTGCAGCAACCCGGCAAAGGGGATGCAGCAAGGAAAACCACCGTCACCTCTCCGCTGGGAAGCGCTGAGCAAAGGCAAGTCCCCAGGCAACGCGGCCGATTTGATTGGCACAATGCATGCAAACTCCACCCCCCAGTCGTTCTTAGACTCCTTATTGGGTGAGCAACGCAGCCAAGCAACACAGTTGGAGCCTCCCTCCTCCCTGGCCGGCAGGGAGGGAGGGAGAGGAGCTGCTTCCTTTGAAACCCGGGAAATTTAAGGGACATCATCAATAAGGGACAGCAGTGGGACAGGGCGCTGGGATAAGGGACTTTCCCGCCAAATAAGGGACGGTTGACAGCTATGGCGCAGGCGCAGAAAATACCCCGAAGCTTCTGCCCTCTTTCTGCCAGTTGTCAAACTTTATTTGCAGATTGACTCTGGGACATAGTCAGACGTTCGGGTGCTGAACTCTGGCAGGGAGCCTGTTGGATTCAGTGTGGAAGCTTTCGCTCAGGAATTCCCGGTGCTATTTTATTATTATTATTATTAAAGATTTTCTTGATTTTTGCAATGCACCTCTGTTGTGCACCTGTGTTTGCAATGTCTCGCTCTCGTATCCCCCCCCCCCCATGTAACATTTTTACAAATCAGTTTCATTTGTTGAGACAAAAGCCCAAGACACAAAATTTCACAGTCCTCTAGAGGACACGGGTGGTGCTATGGTCTAAATCACTGAGTCTCTTGGGCTTTCCGGTCAGGAGGTTGGCAGTTCAAATCTCTGCAACAAACCTAGCAGTTTGAAAGCACGCCAGTGCAAGTAGATAAATGGTACCACTGTGGCGGGAAGGTAAACGGCATTTCCGTGTGCTCTGGTTTCTGTCTTGTGTTCCATTGCGCCATAAGCGGTTTAGTCCTGCTGGCCACATGATCCAGAAAGCTGTCTGAGGACAAATGCTGGCTCCTTCGGCCTGAAAGTGAGATGAGCGCCACAACCCCATAGTCGTCTTTGTCTGGACTTAACCGCCCAGGGGTCCTTGACCTTTTCGCCTTCCCTGAGCTCAGGGGTGGCAGCACTGGCGAGGGAAATAGGGAGACCCCAAAATCATTTCAGAAGCCAGGATGGCTTTTGTAATTCCAGGACTGCCCATGGAAAATTGGGACACTTGGAGGGTATGTCATAGTCCCAAGCCGATGGAGATCACAAACGCATCCTCCTTGCTCAGGGCTCAGCAACCTTTTTCAGCAAGGGGCTGGTCCACTGTCCCTCAGAACTTGTGGGGGGCTGGGCTATATGGGGGGGGGGTGAACGAATTCCTATGCCCCACAAATAAATAAAAAGCACACATTCTACTCATGTAAAAACACCAGGCAGGCCCCATAAATAACCCAGAGATGCATTTTAAATAAAAGGACACAGTCTACTCATGTAAAAAGACGCTGATTCCCGGACTGTCCATGGGCCGGATTGAGAAGGCGATTGGGCCGGATCCGGCCCCCGGGCCTTAGTTTGCCTACCCAAGTCCTTGCTGAACTTTAGGCTCTTGACGGAAGCTTCCTTCTGCCTTTTAAGGAAGTGCTGTGTTTTATGGCGGCTTTTTATGGCTTAATTCTCCGTACGTTTTCTTTTCAGGTACACTACTTAGAAATGCAAATGATTAAGCGGTATGCACACAGCTTTAAATAGATCCAATAAATATTGCCTGCTTGGCCCTCGGTTCCGTGTTGAGCCAGCAACATAGAAGCTGGCGCAGCAACCCTGGCAATGAGTGTGTGTGTGTGTGTGTGTGTGTGTGTGTGTGTGTGTGGATTCAGGCGAGGCCATTGGGGCTCCAGTTCTTTTTTCATGTTAGCTGCAGGTGAGGAAGCTGGGTGAATCCATTGCAGCTGTACGTTAAAGGCAGAGGCAGCTACAGGAATAAGTTAGTCACTAGGAGCATGTCGGAGGGACGCGGGTGGCGCTGTGGTCTAAACCACTGAGCCTCTTCGGCTTGCCGATCAGAAGGTCGGCGGTTCGAATCCCCGCAACGGGGTGAGCTCCCGTTGCTCGGTCCCTGCTCCTGCTAACCTAGTATTTCGAAAGCACAAAGTGCAAGTAGATAAATAGGTACCACTCCGGCGGGAAGGTAAATGGTGTTTCCGTGCACTGCTCTGGTTCGCCAGAAGTGGCTTAGTCATGCTTCATTATACACCTTTTTAACCAGGCCTTTGGTTGATCTGATTTACATCCTATGCCATTTTAAAATGTTTTTTTTGGGGGGGGGGTATTGGGTTATTTTATTTTTATTAGGTATTTTATGGTTTTATATCTTGATTTTATTCTGTGAACTGCTCTGAGACCCCCAGGTATAGGGTGGTATATAAATTCAATCAATCAATCAATCAATCAATCAATCAATCAATCAGACATACATTATCTTTAATTTTGGCATGATATATGTCTGCAGATTCAAAATCTTCCATTAATTTCAGTGGGAGTGGAAACGTGGAGCTTAGCCTTTCTGTTCAGCAGTTTTTATTTGCAGGCATAACTAAAATGGTTAGTTCAGCGCAAACTAAAAATGAGCCATCGTTTCGGAAATCTGCGTAGCAACTGGAAAAAGCAGCAAGCCTCCGAAGCTGATTAATGGTGCAACAGCGGCCTCTAGAGGCGTGCGCTCTGGTTTCTGAATGGCACATGACTGAACCCTTCTGCACATTTTATATGAATAAAAAAGTTGTTTTTCATGCGCAAAGCGATTTGCGGTCCACTCGTCTGATCGAGTTACGCTGGCTGGACATCCAAACTGATTTTCTTCTTCTAGCAGATCTTGCAACTATACCACCTTTGAAAATTCTATATTGGTGCATCACCCCATTATGCCAGCATGGGGTTACACCAGGCATAGGCAAACTCGGCCCGCCAGATGTTTTGGGACTACAACTCCCATCATTCCTTGCTAACAGGTGGTCAGGGATGATGGGAGTTGTAGTCCCAAAACATCTGGAGGGCCATGTGTGCCTGTGCCCGGGTTACACTGATGCAACAGGGGCCAAAAATGGGTGGTGATTAGGTTACAGCGTGGCAGCAGTGGTACTTAGTCAAGATTCTAAGGTTACCGAGACCTCAGTTACACCCCACTCCACCCTTCCATCAATCTTGTAATTTAATTTTATGCAGCAAAAGAATAGTGAATGTTAAAGCATTCCTGCAGAACTCAACTGGGAGCCAAATAGCACCATTCTGTCCCTCTCCTCATTCCACCCAAACCATCATAACAGAGCTTAGAATGCTGATCATATATTGGTCATAGCTGTCAACTTCCCCCCTTTTTTAAGGGAAATTCCCTTGTTCCAAATAGGATTCCTCACAAGAAAAGGGAAAAGTTGACAGCTATGATATTGGGGCTCATATGACCCCGCCCTCCACAGGTTCATTCTTCCAGAATATTTACAGAATGTGAATTATACAATTGTAGTCATTGTTCTATCGTTTTTAGAATTTGGCTCTTTTGCATTTTACCCCATCTTACTGTACATCTCTGGTTGTGAAGCGATGGATAAATCTGTAAATAAAGAAATGGCATTTGTGGGAACACATGAGCAAGCCCTAGCCTCTGACGTGGCCCAGTTTCCCAAGTGTCTGTGTATTCAAGCTATGTCAGAAGGAATTACCGTATTTTTCACTCTATAGGGTGCACTTTTTCCCCTCCAAAAATGAAGGGGAAATGTGTGTGCATCCTATGGGGCGAATGCAGGCCTTCACTGAAGCCTGGGGAGCAAGAGGGGTCCGTGCGCACCGACCCCTCTCACTGTTCTAGCTGCGGGATGGCTGTGGCAAGTCTGCACCCCGTTGCCCTGAGGCGGCTACAATGGATGTCCCCGAAGCCTCAAGCCTTTGGAGTGCAGCTACGCTCGAAAGGCTTCAGGGATCTTTGAGGCTGGCGGTGGGGGAAAGCAGCGCTTCCGCCCACCGCCAACCCCACAAGCTCGGGGGGCAGCAGCAAGGTTGCACGCAGCCTATGCACTGTTCCCCGACCTGCTCTTGAACGCACCTTGTTTTAGAGGGGGATAAGAAGAAGAATTTCCCCCCCCCCCCTGTTCTCCCTCTCCTATGGTCCGGTGTGTCCTATAGAGCGAAAAATACAGTATATTCACTTGCTAATGGGTGAACACACAGCTCCTCCCTATGAGGATGGACCCTGGACCAATCAGGGGTCCTGGTCCTCAGATGAAGGAGCTCTACATGCATTCCCTGGAAGCCATTCAGGTAGGCAAGTAGTCGATCTGTGAGTGAAATGATAGCAATAGGAGAGAGAGGTTTAGAAGGTCAATTGCACAATGGCAATTGCTCCAAGCACATTGGAAGTTGCTTAGATTTACATCTGCTCTCACCCACCTTTAAATAAACGTTCCCCATGAAAATGCTTAGGCTAGAATAAATCAGAGACACTTAGCTTTGCAAACAAGTGAACATTTTACTCATAGAATTTCCAGAAGTTGCATCAAATAAGTCTCCATCTGCAGGTAGTGAAACAAAGATGTGGAAAAAATGGTTCCAAACAACTTAAAAACAAAAGAACTTGGTTTCCTCACAAAAAGGATCATGCAATCTTTGGGTTAGCAAAGATGCAGGCTGTAAAATCTCCCTTTGGAGAGATTCAGTTCACTTGGTTATCATTGCAGCTGGGAGCCATTGGCCGCACAACTCTTTCTTCGCTTGCCCCTGGAAGCATTAAAAAAGGACTGAGAAGCGGAGGACAGCAGAGGCTGCTGAGAGGCCACACCCACTTGCAACCTGAGCTCTGGGCTCAGGTTAACTCTTTCATGCATGCAAGTGTGAGTCAGTTACTGTATATTACAATAACACATGCATTGGGCTGTCAGTTGAACGCCTTCTGATGAAGTCCGAATGTATGGGCATCTGGGAAGTGGGGGGGGGGTGGGCTTCCACAAGTCTTCTGCAAGCGTGTGCTTTGCCATCAACATTTGGGTCTAATGTTTGTTTTTCTTTCATTTTGCATTTATTTTGACGCTGTCGAATTTCACACATTGTAACGTCAGCATCCGTCTGTCTCGCGAGACAATGGAGGAGTGCACCTTTGGGGGTGAAGTCAAACTATTGGAAGGTTGTGGTGCCGGCTGTGGCTGCCGCTCAGGAGGAGTGGCTGGGCGCTGGCACCCACCACATTTGATAATAATAATAATAATAATAATAATAATAATAATACTAATAATAATTTATTTATACCCTGGCCAGGGCCGGGCTCAGGGCAGCTAACACCAAATATAATTACAATACAACGTAATAGAAAAAAGAAAAGGAAAAAAAAACACACCAAAAAAAGTTAATTAAAATATGACTTAAAATACAGCTTAAAATGCAGCCTCATTTTAGTAGTAGCCCATAAATCAAGACCCTAAAGGGAGGAAACATCAGATAGTCACCTGGTCCTACATGGGACAGCAAAAAAGCCAAGGGAAAATTTATTTACCAAATCCCATATAAGGGGTCAGAGTGAGTCCAAACAGGAGGCCAAGCAGAACAGCTCCATCTTGCAGGCCCTGCAGAAAGATGTCAAATCCCGCAGGACCCTGATCTCTTGTGACAGAGCATCCCACCAAGTCGGGGCCAGTGCTAAAAGGGCCCTGGCCCTAGTTGAGACCAATCTAACCTCCTTGAGGCTCGGGACCTCCAAAGTGTTGTTATTTATGGACCTTAAGGTCCTCCTCGGGGCATACCAGGAGAGGCGGTCCGGTAGGTACAAGGTTCCTAGGCATTTAAGTAAGCTGAAAGGGGTGTGACCAGACTGTCTGGGGCGGAGCGTTGGGCTGTAGAATTAGATTGCTTAGGCAGCTAGTTAGCTGGGTGTGTATGGGCATATAACCCTTGCACCTTAGGAGCTGAAGTAGCCAAAGGCGTTGCCAATAAAGAAATAACCTCCCAAACGATTGTCCTCATTGGGCTGGGTGTGGTTGGGCAGCTGGTTTCTGGAAGAGACAATTTGTTTTTTTCCCCCTGGGTGCTTGCCCTGGTTCTACCCATTCGCCCAATTCAAAGTGCTGGTTTTGACCCATAAAGCTTTAAACGGCGCAGGACCGCGATACCTCAAGGACCGCATCTTCCCATATGACCCTACCCAGACCTTGAGATCATCTTCTCTGCAATGGCTCCCCCTCTGACCTAACCTGGGGAGAGAACAGCAAAGGCCTGGTGAAGAGAGCACAGCAGAGGTTATATTTTCTGAGAATCCTCCGGAAAAAACAATCTCTCAAAGGACCTGTTGATGGCATTTTACCATTGCACTGTGGAGAGTGTATTAACTTATGGTCTATGTGTGTGGTTTGAGAGCTGCAAGGCCAGGGGGGAAAACAATGCTATCCAGGGTTGTAAAGACTGCGGAGAGAATAATTGGGTGCACTCTTCCCACCTTAGATCAAATCTATGCTTCCAGGTGCCATAAGAAAGCAGCAGAGATAGCGCAGGATAGTGCGCACCCCGGAAATGATCCCTTTCAGCTTCTGCCTTCTGGAAGAAGGTACAGGGTTATAAAGGCCAGGACTAGCCGCCTGAGAAACAGTTTCTACGCAAATGCAACTCTGGTTCTAAATGCAGCATAAGGGGTCTCTATAGCAGTGTTTCCCAACCTTGTGCCTCCAGATGTTTTTGGCCTACAACTCCCATCATCCCTGACCACTGGTCTTGCTAGCTAGGGATGATGGGAGTTGTAGGCCAAAAACATCTGGAGGCACAAGGTTGGGAAACACTGCTCTATAGTATAGTTTATTTTAAAATGGGGTTTTAGAGTTTTTAGGGGGTTTTGAAAGTTTTATGTAGTTTTATGTAGTTTTTCAATTTCATTGTTCTGCATGGGACAATGACAATAAAAATATTGTATATCGTATATCGTATATATATCATATATATCTGTGAAATGCTTTCCCCAGGGAAGTTCGCCTGGTGCCTTCATTACATATCTTTAGGCACTAGGCAAAAACGTTCATTTTTAACCGGGCCCTTGGCTGACCTAATCAACATCCTATATCCTTTAAATTGTGGGTTTTTTGTGGGAGGGGGCTATTGGGTTGTTGTTTTTATTTTTATTAGGTGTTTTGTGGTTTTATATATTGATTTTATTCGGTGAACTGCCCTGAGACCTCTGGGTATAGGGCGGTATATAAATGCAATAATAATAATAATAATAATAATAATAATAATAATAATAATAATAATAATAATGTGGTGCCTGTGTCTTGTCTATTGCCAATGCAGAGACCCAAAGGAGTCCCCTCCCCTCTCCAAAATTAGGTTTGAAAGAAATATTCTAGAATAAGTTATGTGCATGTGTGCCTATGACAGTGTCACCAATTTGCAAAAGCGCCCATGGATTCCAAAAGGTTGACAACTCCTGGTCCAGGCAACACTTCCTCCAAGGTGAGGTTTGGTGAGGTCTGGAAGCACTATCCATCTTTCCTTTAACTTTCCTGTGGAGTGAACTGCCCAGTTGAAAGAGTATTCATTTGTGGGTTGTAGGTAAAAGGTAAAGGACCTCTGGGTGGTTAAGTCCAGCCAAAGGCAACTATGGGGTTGTGGCGCTCATCTTGCTTTCAGGCCGAGGGAGCCGGTGTTTGTCCACAGACAGCTTTCCGGGTCATGTGGCCAGCAGGAATAAACTGCTTCTGGCGCAACGGGACACCGTGATGGAAACTAGAGTGCACGGAAACACCGTTTACCTTCCCGCTGCAGTCGTACCTATTTATCTACTTGCACCGGTGTGCTTTCGAAATGCTAGGTTGGCAGGAGCTGGGACAGAGCGACGGGAGCTCACCCCGTTGCGGGGATTCGAATCGCTGACCTTCCAATCGGCAAGCCAAATTCAGTCCCCCACATCTCTAGATGCAAAAAAGAGACCCAAGACTCTGCAGAAAACTACCACTCGGAGGTGACAACATTGAACCACATAGATCAACAGTGCCACTCGGGAGGACAGAGAGCACATATTTTGCTTGGTCCGTGGTGCAAGGCCTCTGTAGCGTTCTGCTCAGAAGCTAAGGGCAAGGCAGGTGAGAAGGGTCCTTGCAGCTAGCAGCCTGCAAAGTCTTTTGCCGACTCTGGTTTTCTTTGGCCATCACAGCTAGTTCAGCAGCAAACTCATACACCACCCAGAAGACCTTCACGGTGCTGTCTCCTCACGGCAGACTTTGTAGGAGGAGTCTGGTCTTTCTGTACCTAGGGAAGAAAAGGCAGCATGAATGGAAGTGAGATCTAGGCCCCCGCAGTCATTTCTGATTACAGTGGTACCTCTGGTTACTGTTAAGTTGTGGGTGAGCATATCAGATGACACAGCGATTCTTCAAACATCTCTTGTTTATTCACAGGCCAGAACAGAACTGAACTGAAGGATTCAGCCAGCCTGCTTATATGGAGCTCCACTAGAACGCAACAGTAACCATCTTCTGTAACTATCCAATCACTGAATGTCACTTTCGATCCCTTATTTGCATATTTGGACCTGAGTGAAAACTATCTACAGTATCCCCCTGCTGGCCCAGGGTGAGAACTTCAGTACATAACAGTTAAGTACTTAATTCATTCTGGAGGTCCGCTCTTAACCTGAAACTATTTTTAACCTGAAGCACCACTTTAGCTAATGAGGCCTCCCGCTGCTGCTGCTGCTGCTGCTGTGCCGCCGCGCGATTTCTGCTCTCACCCTGAAGCAAAGTTCTTAACCTGATGTACTATTTCTGGGTTAGCGGAGTCTGTAACCTGAAGTGTATGTAACCTGAAGCGTCTGTAACCCGAGGTACCACTGTACATGGAACGCTGGCAAGAAGAGTTTGCAATGCATTGTCATCGGGTATCATCGTCAAAGTACCAGAAAAGTTTAGTAAAAAGGGGGTCATGTTTTGTAGTAAGTGTACTAGTGCAGGGGTCGGCAAGGCTTACCAGCCATGGGATGGATCACTCCTGCGGAGATAATCCGTGGGCCAGACCGGCGCAGCGCAACACCAAAAATCACATCTGCGCATGCCAAGACACCGAAAATTGCACCTGCACAGAAGCAATTTTTGGCATCTGGGCATGTGCAGAAGCAATTTCTGGTATCTGCGCATGCGCAGATGCGATTTCTGGCGCCACTCGGCGAGTCCCCGCGCCGTGCTGCTCTAGTTTAACGCAGCGTGCGGGGGACTCGCTGAGCGGTTCGGTTCGGGGGCAGATCGGAGGCTGGTAAAACGGTGTTCCTGGGCCGCATCCGGCCCATGGGCTGCACGTTGCTGACCCCTGTACCATAGCTGTCAACCGTCCCTTATTTGGCGGGAAAGTCCCTTATCCCAGCGCCCTGTCCCACTGCTGTCCCTTATTGATGATGTCCCTTCAATTTCCCGGGTATCAAAGGAAGCAGCTCCTCTCCCTCCCTCCCTGCTGGCCAGGGAGGAGGGAGGCTCCAACTGTGTTGCTTCGCTGCATTGCTCACCCAATAAGGAGTCTAAGAATGACTGGGGGATGGAGCTTGCATGCCTTGTGCCAATCAAATCGGCTGCATTGCCTGGGGACTCGCCTTTGCTCAGCGCTTCCCAGCAGAGAGGTGACAGTGGTTTTCCTTGCTGCATCCCCTTTGCCGGGTTGCTGTGCTGTGGGAACCACTGCTTGAGGCTTCGCTTGGCTGCTGGCTGGGCTTTCTGCCTTTGGCTCGGAGGGGCTCAGAAGTTGAACCTACCTGTGCTTGGAAAATCCCTTATTTTGGCTGCTGATCCCTTATTTCCGAGGCTGCTGGTCCCTTATTTTCAAATCTGTAAGTTGACAGCTATGCCTTGTACTGGTGAATGCGTGAGCGTACCTTGGCTACATATGGAAACGACTCAGTATACAAAGCAGTCCGGGGAGGCGTACACAGAAAGCCTATCTGTTTTCTGAGAATCCTTGCAATGTTGGTGCAAGTGTGATCATGACACACCTTACTTACTGCCTGCCTGCCTCCCAAAACTAGGAATGGATGGATCAGCCTATTTCTGGCCTGTGTCAGTTATGGATATATTTATTTATTTTTAAAATATATTTTATTAAGGGTTTTCTTGTTTTACAGTGTAAGTATAATGCCTCGTATTTTTTTCCCCCCGTGTAACATTTTTACAAATCCATTTCATTTGTTGAGGCATTAGGGGGAGAAGAAAAAAGAAAAGAAAAGAAAAGAAAGAAAGGAGGGTGGAGGGAGGGGAGATGGATGGGGGTAGGGTAGCAGTGTTTCTATTATGCTTAATGTATGTAGTTTGGTGTCAGCGTGCTTGTGTTATTCACTTGTGTTCCTTTGGTGGTGAGAGAGGTTGGGGTTGGCCTAGGATGTGATTGTTTGTTTGTGATTGGCTGTGGTGATCTTTGTTTTCGTGTGTGAGTGAGGTGGGTGGGTGTTTTGGGTCAGGTTAGCCATATTGATTTGTATGCTGTTGGTGGATTATTGTCATTGTCCTGTTGGGCTGTGTATGTGATAAAGGGGAGCCATACCGGGGTGAAGGTGTCTTCTTCTGTTTGTCCCCGTGTCAGTTTCAGTTTATTAGTTAATTTTTCTAGTAGGGCTGTTTCCCATACTATTTGGTACCATTGGTCCATGCTTACTCCTGACAGGTCTCTCCAGTGTCTGGTTATGGTGTTTCTGGCTGCTGAAAGTAGGTGGGTTATGAGTTCTTTGTGGTGTAAATGGGCATTGTTGTCTTGGAAGATGTTTAGTAGGGCCAATTCTGGGGTGAAGTCTAATACTTGCTTTGTTATTTTACATATTTCTTGTATGGCTGTTGTCCAGAATAGTTGGATTTTGGGACACTCCCACCACATGTGAAGGTATGTGCCTGTGGAGGTGCACCCTCTCCAGCATTTTGGTGAGGTTCCTGGGTGTATTAGCGCTAGTTTCCTTGGTGTTAGGTACCACCTGTAGGTGAGTTTCAGGGTGAGTTCTTTTCTTTTCGTTGATATGGATTTAAAGGGGGGTTTAGACCACATTCTGGTCCATTGAGTGGGGTTAATCTCATAGCCTATGTCATTCTCCCATTGTTTTTTGATTGCGTCTAGGGGATTTGCGGGATTTTGGAGTAGTATTTTGTATATTGCGGATACCGTCCCTTTACCATTTCCCTTTGTTGTTAGGAGGAGGTTTTCAAAGGTTGTCAGGGGCCTAGTTGCTGCTGATTTTACTGTTGGGTTGTTTAAGAGGGCATGTAGTTGGTGTTGTGTTAACCAGGCCATTTGGGTGTCTTCTAGTTTGTCTTGTATTTCTTGTGTTGACAAGGGTTTGTTATTTTCATAAAAGTCTATTAGGCGATATAAGCCTTTGGTTCGCCAGGTTTTTATCTGGAGGTTTTGTGCTGCATGGTGGAATAATGGGTGGTACGCCAGGGGGATTAGTGGGGATGGGGTTGGGGATAGTTTGCCTATTTGTGTTTTCCATGCTTTGAGCATGGTCTGTGTGTACCTGTTAAGTGTTGTGGGAATTTTCTTTAGTTTGTTTAGGAGGAGTGGGTATGTTGTGGTGCAGGTATTTTCAATTGTGTCCCTCTCTAGGTGTACCCATTGTTTTGTCTCATCTTCTAGTATGTATGGAATTATATGATGTATTTGGTTGGCAATGTAATATGCTTCTATGTTGGGGATTCCCCATCCTCCTTCTGAGGTGGGGAGGTGCAGGCATTTGGGGCTTATTCTTGGTTTTTTATGTGAGAAGATGAAAGAGTGTAGTTTTCTTTGTACTTTTGTTCATTTACTTTATTTATACTTTATTTATTTTCCACGATTTGAACTATAAAATGGTGGTTTTCTTGAGTCAAAATGAGAGTACCCCTAAACATTTTTATAGAAGAAAAAGCACTGCATAAGAGAACTGGAACTGTACACCCAAAAACAAGACACATCCGCACCACAGGCGGAACATCCCCTACAAAATGCAACAGGCAAGACAAATGCGATTCTCTTCCGTACCTTTTTCTTAGGCAGCAGTAGATGGCAGCAAAAATACCTATTAGCAATATTCCAGCCCCAATCCCAACAGCAACGTAATGGTCATAAGGGTCCTGCGCATGGGAGTTCAACATCAAATGTTCACATCTCTCGCCACTGTAACCTGCGAGGCACCTAGAGTGGGGAAAATATAATAAAATTCCTAAGGAAAGGCTGCCTGGAAGATAAAACCTAGCTTGCAGTAGTCATAACCAAAGGGGCATCAATTAATAGCCAAATCACTCGTCAAGATGGCTTCTGCAGTCCTGTGCCCCAAAAGAGCTTTTTCAGGTACATCATAACATCGAGATTGCTGCACAACTAATAATAATAATAATATTTTTTTTATTTTGTTTTATTTTGTATACTTGTTTACCTGCAGGTGGGCACCTGTAGTTCCTTATTAAATATGCAGATACCATTAATACAATAGCTGTGTTGATCTTCAAGACAGGATTGTATGTTTTCCTGATACGTAGAACTGGCCAGATGTCCTGCTGGAAGGGAGGAATAGATAAGAAAAATTAACATGGACAACAAATGTCCAGAATATTGTGTTACCTTGAAATGTCTGGGGCACAGGGCATTTATTTCTTCTTCGTTAACTCTTGCCTACGGGAGAGGTTGTTAAATAAAGCCAGCCTGATACACTTTTGCATGTGAAACATTGCGTTTTAAATCCTCCACAGAAACAGAACTTAAAGGAGTTCACTTCTGTTTTATTTTGGGGTAAATTCCAGCATTCTGCTTTTGCACAAAGAGGATAAATAAGAACAGAGACCTGCAGCTTGCCGTAGATGTGAAAAGGATCTAGGGGTCTTGTGGGCAACAAGTTTAACATGAGTCAACAGTGCGATGTAGCAGCAAAAAAAGCTAGGCTGCAGCAACAGAAGTCTAGTGTCCAGATCAAGAGAGGTAAAGGTAAAGGGTAAAGGTCTAGTCGTGGCCGACTCTGGGGTTGCGGCGCTCATCTCGCTTTATTGGCCGAGGGAGCCGGCGTACAGCTTCCGGGTCATGTGGCCAGCATGACTAAGCCACTTCTGGCGAACCAGAGCAGCGCACAGAAATGCCGTTTACCTTCCTGCTAGAGTGGTACCTATTTATCTACTTGCACTTTGACGTGCTTTCAAACTGCTAGGTTGGCAGGAGCAGGGACCGAGGAACAGGAGCTCACCCCGTCGTGGGGATTTGAACCGCCGACCTTCTGATCAGCAAGCCCTAGGCTCTGTGGTTTAACCCACAGTGCCACCCGCGTCCCAGATCAAGGGAAGTCCCACTTTATTCTGCCTTGGTCAGACCACACCTGGAATACTGTGTCCAATTCTGGGCACCACAATTTAAGAAGGATGTTGACAATCTGGAATGTGTGCAAATGAGGGCAACCAAGATGAACAAGGGTCTGGAAACCAAGCCTTACGAGGAGTGCTTGAAGGAGCTGGGAATGTTTAGCCTGGAAAAGAAGAGACTGAGAGAAGATATGATTTTTGTTGTTTAGTCATGTCCAACTCTTCGTGACCCCATGGACCAGAGTACGGCAGGCACTCCTGTCTTCCACTGCCTCCCGCAGTTTGGTTAAACTCATGCTGGCAGCTTAGAGAACACTGTCCAACCATCTCGTCCTCCATCGTCCCCTTCTCCTTGTGCCCTCCATCTTTCCCAACATCAGGGTCTTTTCCAGGGAGTCTTCTCTTCTCATGAGGTGGCCAAAGTATTGGAGCCTCAGCTTCAGGATCTGTCCTTCCAGTGAGCACTCAGGGCTGATTTCCTTCAGAATGGATAGGCTTGATCTTCTTGCAGTCCATGGGACTCTCAAGGTTCTCCTCCAGCACCAGAATTCAGAAGCATCAATTCTTCAGCGACCAGCCTTCTTTATGGTCCAGCTCTCACTTCCATACATCACTACTGGGAAAAACATAGCTTTAACTATACGAACCTTTGTTGGCAAGGTGATGTCTCTGCTTTTTAAGATGCTGTCTAGGTTTGTCATTGCTTTTCTCCCAAGAAGCAGGCGTCTTTTAATTTCGTAACTGCTGTCACCACCTGCAGTGATCATGGAGCCCAAGAAAGTAAAATCTCTCACTGCCTCCATTTCTTCCCCTTCTATTTGCCAGGATGTGATGGGCCCAGTGGCCATGATCTTCGGGGTTTTTTGAGGTTGAGCTTCAAACCATATTTTGCGCTCTCCTATTTCACCCTCATTAAAAGGTTCTTTAATTCCTCCTCACTTTCTGCCATCAAGGTTGTGTCATCTGCATATCTGAGGTTGTTGATATTTCTTCCTTCAATCTTAATTCCGGCTAGGGATTCATCAAGCCCAGCCTTTCGAATGATGAATTCTGCATATAAGTTAAATAAGCAGGGAGACAATATACAGCCTTGTTGTACTCCTTTCCCAATTTTGAACCAATCAGTTGTTCCATATCCAGTTCTAACTATAGCTTCTTGTCCCACATAGAGATTCCTCAGGAGACAGATAAGGTGATAGCCTTCTTCAAATATCTTAAGGGCTGTCACATGGAGGAGGGAGCATGCTTGTTTTCTTCTGCTCTGGAGGGTAGGTGTTGAACCAATGGCTTCATGTTACAGGAAAGGAGATTCCAATTATTATTATTATTATTATTATTATTATTATTATTATTATTAGTACCCTGCCCAACTTGCTGGGTTTCCCCAACCACTCTGGGCAGCTTCCAACAAAGATTAAAAATACATTAAAATGTCACACATTAAAAACTTCCCTGAACAGGACTGCATTCAGATGGCTTATGAATGTCAGGTACCAGTAGTTGTTTATCTCTTTGACATCTGGTGGGAGGGCGTTCCACAGGGCGGGTGCCACTACTGAGAAGGCCCTCTGCCTGGTTCCCTGTAGCTTTGCTTCTCGCAATGAGGGAACCGCCAGAAGGCCCTCAGCGCTGGACCTCAGTGTCCGGGCAGTATGATGGGGGAGGAGCCGCTCCTTCAGATATACTGGACCGAGGCCGTTTAGGGCTTTACAGGTCAGCACCAACACTTTGAATTGTGCTCGGAAACGTACTGGGAGCCAATGTAGGTCTTTCAAGACCGGTGTTATATGGTCTTGGTGGCTGCTCCCAGGCACCAGTCTAGCTGCTGCATTCTGGATTAGTTGTAGTTTCCGGGTCACCTTCAAAGGTAGCCCCACATGGAGTGCATTGCAGTAGTCCAAGACTAAACATTCGTCCAAATTCTTTGACAGTAAGAGCTGTTCGGCAGCGGAACAGATTCCCACAAAAAGTGGTGGACTCTCCTTCTTTGGAGGTTTTTAAACAGAGGTTGGACGGCCATCTGTCATGGATGCTTTAGCTGAGACTCCTGCTTTGCAGGGGGTTGGTCTAGATGACCCTTGGGTCCCTTCCAAGTCTATGATTCTCCGTGTCTTCCTGATGAAGCGGCTTCAAATCACCAATTGCTCTTGCTGCTTCTCCAGCTGTGTTTGAGGAAACTGGAAGAGTGACTATGTGACAACAGCCAACACTTTACCCAGTGACATCATCATGGTATAACTCAAGCAGCAGGTAACTTGAGACAGAAAGCTGCACAGATTTCATTTGTCGAAACATCCTTTTTGAAATGAAATGAACTCCTGCTAATTTAAATGATTCGGTATTTGTTTTGATGTAACCCATGATGACGCGGGTGGCGCTGTGGGTTAAACCACAGAGCCTAGGGCTTGCCGATCAGAAGGTTGGCGGTTCGAATCCCCGCGACGGGGTGAGCTCCCATTGCTCGGTCCCTGCTCCTGCCAACCTAGCAGTTCGAAAGCACGTCAAAGTGCAAGTAGATAAATAGGTACCGCTCCAGCGGGAAGGTAAACGGCGTTTCCGTGCACTGCTCTGGTTCGCCAGAAGTGGCTTAGTCATGCTGGCCACATGACCCGGAAGCTGTACACCGGCTCCCTTGGCCAATAAAGCGAGATGAGCGCCGCAACCCCAGAGTCGGTCACGACTGGACCTAATGGTCAGGGGTCCCTTTACCTTTAGCTTTTTAACCCATGATGATGATGAATTGCTTTGGAAAATATTTGAAAGGGGAAAAAATATTTGAAAGTCCTTTGATGGACTGCCTAGAATGTTAATTGCAATACCTTCCTCATCAGACAGGTTCCTGTAAAAGGATGGACAAACATGCTGGTACACACTTAACATGCCTTTGGACTATATAGATTCTTGAAAGAAAGAAAAAAAGTTCTCACTTAAATCATAAATGTTTTTATTCCAAAATGTAGTGGGAAAAGTGATATCTTACTTAATTCCATTTAAACTACTGGAAAATATCCTCAATTTTTTCTTTTAGTGAATCACCTACTTTTTAAATATTTACATGTCTGCTCAGAAGTAAGTCCCACAGAGTTCAAGGAGACTTACTTCCAGGCAAGCGGGCATCCGATTTCAGCCTGGTTGTAAATTACCTTTGCCCATGAGCAAAACTAAAATGCAGGTGTGTTTTTGAAATACTGAACAGCATGTAAGAGAACTTGGAATTTAATAAGCAAGAGCTAACCCATTATTAGAAAGGAAAGGGATATTTGGTATATTTCTTTCCTACCACAGTAACACATCAACACCAAAATGGCTTTAAAAATAAAGATGTGCCCTTCAACAGGCGCAACAGAAACTTACTCTCTCACTAATTAATCAACAAAACTTTGATTATTCTGCAAACCAAACCCGTAAGAGTTTTCCACCCTGGTTTAATCACAAAATCATGTATTCTAGAACCTTTTAGCAATCTTTATTCCTGTCTCTATAAAACTCAAAAGTCATACCAGTCATCCGTGCTTGTGGGCTCTTTTCCCCTGTTCTTCTTTCCAAATATTTCTGCTCTTTCTGTTTGTGTTCTTTTGCCTCTCGCACATTTATAGAGCACAAATTTCCGTCTTCTGTTCTTTGCAACTGAAGAGAATTGTGCATCTGGCAACAGGAGCAAAGCCCCAGAGCAACTAGACATTGATTTAGGAAGCCGCTATCTTGCAATGGGATCAGGTGGGATTTCTTTTTAAAGCACCAGCTTCCTGTTACCTGCGGGCATCGTTGTGCATTCAAGGACACTGCTTGAGGGGAAAACGTGCTTTGTGATAGGAGAAAGAAGGTGCAAAACTGACTTTGCTGGATGTGCAGATATGGAACAAGCCAGACACACGTTTGTGATCCAGTTGCTCACGAGAGAGGGAGCGATCCAAGGGACAGCGCCGTGAGATTTGCTGTAACCAATTTGTAACTTTTGGAAATTTTAGTCGCAGACTCAGGAATCAAACGTTTTGTGTATCTTTTTTGTAGGAAATGTATGTTTTTTGGTGTGCATTCTGCAATCTCTGTTTTGTCTGCAAAGGATTAAAAGGAGGATAATTTGCAGAAATATTGTCAAAAGCCAAATTGTGCCCCACTATCAGATTAAGAGGGACGTGGGTGGCGCTGTGGGTTAAACCACGGAGCCTAGGACTTGCCGATCAGAAGGTCGGCGGTTCGAATCCCCGCGATGGGGCGAGCTCCTGTTGCTCGGTCTCTGCTCCTGCCAATCTAACAGTTCGAAAGCACGTCAAAGTGCAAGTAGATAAATAGGTACCACTCTGGCGGGAAGGTAAACGGCGTTTCCATGCGCTGCTCTGGTTTCGCCAGAAGAGGCTTAGTCCTGCTGGCCACATGACCCGTAAGCTGTACGCTGGCTCCCTTGGTCAATAAAGCGAGATGAGTGCCGCAACCCCAGAGTCGGTCATGACTGGACCTAATGGTCAGGGGTCCCTTTACCTTTTACCAGATTAAGGGGACGTGGGTGGTGCTGTGGTGTAAACCACTGAGCCTTGGGCTTGCCGATCAGAAGGTTGGCGGTTCAAATCACCGCAATGGGGTGAGCTCCCGTTGCTCAGTCCCAGCTCCTGCCAACCTAGCAGTTTGAAAGCATGTCAAAGTGCAAGTAGATAAATTGATACCACTCCAATGGGAAGGTAAACGGCATTTCCGTGCGCTGCTCTGGTTCACCAGAAGTGGCTTAGTCATGCTGGACACATGACCTGGAAAAACTGTCTGCAGACAAACGTCGGCTCCCTCGGCCAGTAAAGCGGAATGAGCGCTTCAACCCCAGAAGTGTTCGGGACTGGACTTAACTGTCAGGGGTCCTTTACCAGATTAAGCTTTAGGAATTGCTGAAATTTCACACCCTCCAACATTCCTCAGATGACAGACATTTTCAACTGAGGAATGTTGGATGTATGCTGCCCCTTCGGCTTCTGTGTTTCAGCCACCCCCAGCACACCTGCCCTGGAGTTCTCACTCCCCCCAACTGACCCTTATTGACCCCCTGCTTTTCGGATTTGTGTGTGTGTGTGTGCGCGCGTGTGTGTGTATTCCCTTGATAGTTTGTCAGCGCAGCTTTTTCCTGGCTCACTCTTATCTTCAGTCTGGGCTGCTGTCCAAGCCTGCCATTTGAAGTTTTATGACACAGTAAATTCCAGAGTTCTTGAATTGAACGTTCTTTTGGAAGCCGATTGTCTGACGGGGCTTCTGATTGGCTACAGGAGCTTCTTGCAGCCAATCAAAAGCTGCGCTTTGTAAGTCGAACATTTTGGAAGTTGAACGGATTTCTGGAACGGATTTTGTCCAACTTCCAAGGTACAACTATACGCCTTGCATCCTGAAAAATGGAATATGCAGGTTGAGATACAGCTCAGCATTTTCTGCTCAAGCATGTTCAGTCACATAATTATATCCAAGCTTTTTCAAAGCCTCTTAGGTGCTGGGTCAGCCCATTTTGGTTGGGGGATTTTGCTGTATCTTTAATTTTTCTGCCCAAAGCAGTATCCGTATCTGGGAGATCTTGCTCTCCAAATGGATTATGTACTATTTTTAACATTTTCCTGAAAGGCAAATGAAACTGGAGGTGGTTTCTCATTTCACTCTTGCACACATTTTTATCTCCTGGTTTTAGCCAGACACACAGCACAGCTTACTTCAGTTATACTGCTCCTTCCTTTGCAGTCAAATGCAGTGAATTCAGTCAGCAGCATCTGACAGGCGTTAATTTCCACCATGTTTGGAAATTTTATCTTTTGTACAATTGTATAGTGGTGCCTCGGTTTTCAAACGTCTCAGAATCCGAACGTTTTGGTTTTCTGCCAAAAACCCGGAGGTGAATGCTTCCGTTTTCGAACGCGCCACAGAAATTGAACAGCTTCTGCTGAGGTTTTTTTTTCCAATTTTCTCCATTGAATTTGCAGACCACCCTCGGCACCTTGGTTTTCGAATGTTTGGGAAGTCAAACGGTCTTCAGGAACGGATTACGTTCGAAAACCGAGGTACCACTGTATCAGGAAATTTTATATGTCTAATGTTTTACAATTTTTAATGTGCTGTAAGCCACCCAGAGTGGCTGGGGAAACCCAGCCAGGTGGGCAGGGTATAAATAAAAAAAATATTTTTTAAAGCACATTGATAGATGTCAATTTTCAGGAATTCCTGTGGGAGGCAGTGGAATCAGAACCTAGCAAATCATGTGAGGAAGTATGATGGCTTCGTATATCATTATACTTGTTCCTATACTGGCAATTCCTCATTTTGTGCAAGTGTCGTCACAAATAACCTTGACACAGCTATTATCTTCCACATTGTAAACACTTACCGTACTGACCATTATTACATCTGTCTCTTCATTAATCACTATGCGGGTTGGAATTGCAATCCAGCATCATTTGTGGGGCCACAAATTAAGACGCTCCTGCCTCAGGTGGATGAGGAGAGTACCTGAAGGAGCGTCTCCACCCCCCATTGTTCTGCCTGGACACTGAGGTCCAGCTCTGAGGCCTTCTGGTGGTTCCCTCCTTGTGGGAAGTGAGGCTGCAGGGAACCAGGCAGAGGGCCTTCTCGGTGGTGGCACCTGCCCTGTGGAATGCCCTCCTGTCAGATGTCAAGGAGATAAACAACTCTCTGACTTTTGGAAGACATCTGAAGGCAACCCTTTTTAGGGAAGTTTTTAATGTTTGATGTTTTATTTAGTTTTTAATATTCTGTTGGGAGCTGCCCAGGGTGGCTGGGGAAACCCAGCCAGATGGGCAGGGTATAAATGATAAAATAATAATAATAATAATAATAATAATAATAATAATAATAATAACAACAACAACAACAACAACAACAACAACAACAACAACAACAACAACAACTGGAAGGTCAGGGAAGGGGAAGGTGAGAATTCTTTTCCAGTTAAGATGTTAATTCAAGCCACAAAAGATTCTTGGTCTATAAAGCTCTGCTCCACTATGATGTAGGCTTTCATACTGTAACTTATAAAATAGTCACTGCAATCTTCTGCCACATCTTGGTGTAGCCGAATCTGAATGGCAAGGCAAATATAGTTAAACTTTAATACTTAAATGTTCCCATCTTACATTTTTCAACATATGAAGCAATAAAAAGAGCACATTTCCCTCAATTAACTTACTGTGGATTTATGCATTCATTTGAAGAAAATCTGTCTTCGTTCAAGCACTCGCTTAAAACTATAGCAACAACTACTAAATGTGTTTTTATATTCAAGCCCCTCCTCCAGCTGGAATAAAGACCGACAGACACCTAGTTGGTCTTGCACCAACTTCTATAATGAGTCAATGAAAAAATAATAATCAGGTCCTTCATCCGTATGGTTTAGTTTCAGCAATCATGGGTATTGTTTTAATATTACAGTTCACTGGAATGGAAATACAATTCAGAAGGATTTTTTTAAAGTTGATGATCAATAATGTAGTCATTTTAAAAATATTTTGAATACTCCAATACGGAATCAAGTAATTTTACAGATGTTCTCCTGTCCCTTCTTGATGGAAATGATGCTTCTTCAATGAGAATGAAATTGGTCAGCTCACATCTATTAATCTAAATAGGAATGATACTGATACTGTGTTTTGGGACGCGAGGGCAATACTAGACATAGAAGCAGACTGCAATGAAGTGTATTAACTCCCTTTGGAATGACTTTTTCACCTCTGACTTGGGATTACAGTACTAAGCATGCTTTCAAAAATCACACACAATTCACTTTGTTTTTAGCGTTTTCATACATGTTCAGTTATCAATACCTGGCTTTTCAGAGATAAATTCCTGATTTATTTCTATCGAGCATCCTGGGTTCTGGGAGTCCCCCCCCCCCTTATGCATAATGTAGTTCAAAGTATGAGCCCTTTATTATCCTTGGCTAGAGTGTGGCATGCAGTTAAAGCTCAGGCCCAGATCTCCTTTTCTGTTGCAAAAGAGACTTGCATTGGCGAGGGGTGTTTTGCAAAAACCGCACACCTCAAACTTGGACCAGGTGCTTTGACTGGAATTACATAGAGAAATCACACACATCCAGACATGAAGAGAGTAGGTGCATATTCAGCAGCAGAAGTAATAAACATTTTTGTAAGTATGCAAAGAAACCCATTGTCCATATTCTGACTAAATTGAATAAATACAATTTAGAAATAAATATATTTGTAAGAAAAATAAATGTATATGTATCAATAAATAGAATGGCTTGAATTCATAGATCTTAATAAATAAGCTTCTTGGCCGCAATTAATGTATTCTTCAAAAGCATAGCAACTGTCATTGGTCCTACACCTCCTGGGACAGGCGTGATGAAAGCAGCTTTCTTCTTTACCTCTGGGAATGGGGGGAGTGATAGAAAATGCAAATAAAACTTAAGTTAATATGCTGGTCATCAAACAAAGCAACCCACAAACAACAGTGTGAGGAACAACATTTCTGTTTGCCGGTCAAATTATTAATACAGAGGCCAATAGGCAATACATTTCAAAATGGTTTTTTTTTTTTCCAATCCCAGGATTTTAGAGTCTGACAATCAAATTTATTATTTCATAAGCTTAATCGCAGTTGATATCTGCGAATCAACTCCGAAGATGGGTTGAAGTCTTCCTTTGTTACAGATTCATTATGAGGCCTTGGCCAAATCAGTCTCCACCCCCCCCCCAAATCTACCGTATTTTTTGCTCCATAAGACGCACCTGACCATAAGACGCACCTTGTTTTTAGAGGGGGAAAGCAAGGATAAAATATTGTGCACAGAGCATGTAAGCGGCTCTTGCTTTGCTTGCTTCTGTCCGTCCCTCCTCCCGCTTCGCTGTGAGGCCAGCAGAGCGAGAGCGATAGCTGCGCAGCGGTTCTTGCTCTGCTGGCTTCACGGAAATCAACGGATGGGAGCCATGGCTCCGGCTGCAGAGGCATGCCTCAGCTCACGACTGAAGCGGTAGCCGAGGGATCCCTCTGCCACCCAGTGCATTCGCTCCATAAGACGCGCAGGCATTTCCCCTTTCCTTTTAGGAGGAAAAAAGTGCGTCTTATGGAGCGAAAAATACGGTATACACTGAGAACAAGAATTTATTAGTGCTAAGTTGTTTACTCCCGTCCTAAAAGTAAAACCATGTTTATTTCAGAAGAAATTGGGGGATGCTCATAAATCTTGAAAGCATAACTTCTGTTCTCGGTGGGGGGTGGGGGGTACCTCACAACGAGGTGGGAAGAGCTAAAGGTTTGTTGTTTCTCAAGCAACTGTCATGTTTTCATTGAAATTTATGAGAACGCAAGAGACTGGAGCAGGTCTGAGCTCATAGTGTAAATTAGGCCTGTTCTGAAAAGTGTCAACGTGAGGCCATTTTAGAAGGGTCCATTCCAAATCAAGTTTGGGGAAGGTTGCCCACAAATACATCAAAGCATCTATTTTAGGTGGTGTGTTTTAATTCTCTAAATACAGCTAAACTTGGTGGAACAGTATCAACATTTTGCAATGCCTTCGGTACTTTCAATGTTTTTTCAGCTTCTAAAAGCAACAAAATCCATCCTTGACAAACTGGATCCTCAGCTTTGGAAGCCCTCATTCTTGGGGCTTTTTTAAAGTGGAAAAGTTCAGGCCAAATAGGATATATTAGCCCAGAATACTCATCTCCCTTTAGTTAGCAAGAGCCATGTAAGGAGAAAATACATAGTTCTTTGAACAAAGTATTTGCAACCTGGGACACATTTTACATTAGGTACAGTGGTGCCCCGCAAGACGAACGCCTCGCAAAACGGAAAACTCGCAAGACGAAAGAGTTTTCCGTTTTTGAGTCGTTCCGCAAGACGAATTTCCCTATGGGCTTGCTTCGCAAGAAGAAAGCCCATAGGGAAATCTCCGGGGACCTCTTTTAAATGCTGGCGGTGGGGAGCAAAGCCTTTCGCCCCCCTCCGGCCTTCAGAAGAGGTCCAGGAAGGCCGGCGGGGGCCGAAAGGCTTTGCTCCCCACCGCCAGCATTTTAAAAGCGGTCCGGGATAGCAGGGAATTGCGCTGCGCTTTCCCGCTATCCCGGACAGCTTTTAAAATGCTGGCCGTCAGGAGCAAAGACTTTCGCCCACCGCCGGCCTTCAGAAAGAGGTCCTGGACCTCTTCTGAAGGCCGGCGGGGGGCAAAAGTCTTTGCTCCCCCCCGCCTGCCTTCCCGGGATAGCGGAGAAGCGCAGCGCGTTTCTCCGCTATCCCGACGGCTTTTGAAGACCGGCGGGGGGCGAAAGTCTTTGCTCCCCCCCCGCCTGCCTTCCCGGGACAGCGGAGACTTCTCCGCTGTCCCGGGCGATCTTAAAATGCTGGCGGGCGGCAGCGAAGGCTTCACTGCCGCCCGCCAGCATTTTAAGATGGCTTTTAAAATGCTGGGGGTCGGCAGTGAAGCCTTCGCTGCCGCCCGCCAGCATTTTAAGATCGCCCGGGACAGCGGAGAAGTCTCCGCTGTCCCGGGGGCTTTTAAAATGCTGGCGGTCGGCAGCAAAGCCCTCCTGTCCCCGGAGCTTGCGGGGCGGGAGGTGGGGAGAAGGGCTTTTCTTCCCACCGCCAGCCTTCAGAACAGCCTTCTCAAGGCTGGCGGTGGGAAGAAAAGCCCTTGTCCCCCCCCCCAGCCTTCAGAAGAGGTTGGGGGACAGACTGTCCCTGGACCTGGTCTGAAGGCGGTTTCCATAGGAACGCATTGATTGATTTTCAATGCATTCCTATGGGAAACCGTGCTTCGCAAGACGAAAAACTCGCAAGAAGAAAAAACTTGCGGAACGAATTAATTTCGTCTTGCGAGGCACCACTGTACTGGGGTTTTTTTGTGTGTGTGAAATAACTATATTAGCAGAACCCTGTTGGTTAATGTTTAAATCATATGAATATATGCATACACACAACACTATTAAAATGCTTAACATAAAAGAAAATTACAAGAGAAAATGGAAGTACTGATAAGCCCCATGAGATGAATTTTCTCAAAAGTTACACAAGGAAATAGCTGGGTAAAGCACCCTTCAGATTCTCTAGGGTGTCCAATTCCCCTAAATATGTGGGTTAACTTTCAGTATGGCTCTTAATATTTCTCCTTTGGCCAAGGGAAAAATAATGTGTTATTTAAACTCCCTGCTTCAAGAGCAGTTGTAACTGGAACAGATTCCTACTCTCCCCCCCCCAAAAAAACACACACCCCACAACTGCCATTTTGCTTACCTTCAAAGTCCACATCCCCCACTAAGTTGGTCTTTCCTGTGAGAGGATCGTGGATATGGTTGATCCCGACATCGATCACTGC
This sequence comes from Podarcis gaigeae, assembly GCF_964106915.1. Classification (NCBI taxonomy): domain Eukaryota; kingdom Metazoa; phylum Chordata; class Lepidosauria; order Squamata; family Lacertidae; genus Podarcis; species Podarcis gaigeae. The sequence goes on from NC_139689.1 coordinate 46,122,436, forward strand.
TGCCCCTTCTTTAACCATATCAGAAGTAATCAGCTTTGGGACACCTGAAACCACCAATCCAATTAGGATTCACAGATCCTGAGGGGTGGGGGGGAGAAATGTGAATACTTAAGCTTTTAAGCACTTTATATTTGATGAGGGATACTACTATCTCAGTCATTACGTCCATAGTTTCATCAGAGAAATTATAGATGGTATGGTTATGCGAGCCCAGGAAACGAGTAACTATACAGCCTTTAGAACATGGGTAGGCAAACTAAGGTCTGGGGGCCGGATCCGGCCCAATCACCTTCTAAATCCGGCCTGCGGACGGTCTGGGAATCAGCATGTTTTTACATGAGTAGAATGTGTCCTTTTATTTAAAATACATCTCTGGATTATTTGTGGGGCCTGCCTCGTGTTTTTACATGAGTAGAATGTGTGCTTTTATTTAAAATGCATCTCTGGGTTATTTGTGGGGTATAGGAATTTGGTCATTTCCCCCCCTTCAAAATATGGAGGTCTGAGGGACAGTGGACCGGCCCCCTGCTGAAAAAGTTTGCTGACCCCTGCTTTAGAAGACATCTGAAGGCAGCTTCGTATAGGGAGGTTTTTAAAATGTTTAATGCTTTATTATGTTTTTATATATGTTGGAAGCTGCCCAAAGTGGCTGAGGCAACTCAGTCAGGTGAGTGGGGTATAAATATAATAATAATAATAATAATAATAATAATAATAATAATAATAATAATAGGACATCATATTGTCATCAGAGGAATGTTGGGAGGGTATGTAGTGGTGTGTTTATAGCATTGTGCATGGCTGGAAACAAATATTTAGAAACCATAAGTCCCTTGAACCTTATAGACTAGCAGAATAGCAAAGAAGACTAGCACTGCCACTACAACCTTCAAGGGCAAGTTACGAAGAAGAATTACAGACCTCTGGAGGAAGGGCAAAGCAGTGACAATGTCAGAGGAGGGGGAAAATAATCCTCAGAAAATGTTGGTATTTGTAGAATTAAACAGGCCTATAATTATATTGGCGTACCAAGAATTCTGCAAATACTCAGGTGTAATTAGGCAATTAAGGCATTTCTAAGTTTGAGGTTGATTTTTTTCCACAGACATTTTGGGCTACCATGAGCTATCAGCTCCTCCTCACCCCCAAGGATTTCAAAATAAAACCTCTTGCTTATATAACTTAAACCTATTGCATAATAAATACAGCATTTTTACAATTCCAATACTGCAACTGTAAACCTGGCTGTAATTTGGATATAAGGACGGTAGAAGCCAGGACCAAAGTTTTCCATCTCCCTATTTATTAATTCTGTACTATTCTTGTAAATGCTAGACACTCTGACTGCAATTTTTTATTCCTAAAATGCCATTGTTCCCAAGCTCTTGCCAAATTCTAGGCAAGTTAAGTAAATGCTGGTCCGCTTTGCATAAATAGCTGCTAGTGAAAATGTGAACTCTTCAGTGCGAAAGTGAGCCTGCGCCATAGCTTGCCCCCATAAAATCCATATTGTGTGTAATTTTCACTTTATTGCGGCACAAGCATGAAACATGCTAAGTTTGTGGTCACAGAGACAACATAATAGTGACTTTCAGACCTACGACACACAGGCCCCACTTACAAAACATAATGCATTCCTTGGAAATTGTTAACTAGGCAAGGGTTTGCATATGAGTTGATGATTGCAACTGATTCCTATGGGAAATTCTCTAATGTGTTCCCTGTTGGAATTCCTGCTCTGTGATTGCAGTCATGGGATTGCTGTCTATCACATGACGGTGTATGTTTTGACTCCACAGAGTGGGAAGTGACGGAGACAAGATGTTTGTGTTACTGTGTTCTGTGAAGTGGGACTATTGTCCTTTGTTCTTTCTCTCTTTGATGTCTGATGCTAAAGAGAGAGGGAGCCATGTTGCAGTGCTCCGTGTGTATGTATATGTAAATAAAGTAAATAAAGCAGACGCGTAAATAAAGAGGGACACTGGTAGCGCTGTGGGTTGAACCACAGAGCCTAGGACTTGCTGATCAGAAGGTCGGCGGTTCGAATCCCCACGACGGGATGAGCTCCCGTTGCTCGGTCCCTGCTCCTGCCAACCTAGCAGTTCGAAAGCATGTCAAAGTTCAAGTAGATAAATAGGTACCGCTCTGGCGGGAAGGTAAACGGCGTTTCCGTGCACTGCTCTGGTTCACCAGAAGCGGCTTAGTCATGCTGGCCACATGACTCGGAAGCTGTATGCCGGCTCCCTTGGCCAATAAAGCGAGATGAGCGCCGCAACCCTAGAGTCGGCCACGACTGGACCCTTTACCTTTACCCTTTACCTTTAAAGTAGATTAGCCAAAATGCTGTGTTGCTGAGGTCTGTTACGCAAACTGCGAACACTCTGCGGATCCCTAAGTGTCCTGGTGTCTGTTGGCATCAGTTGCTGTGATGTTCGGGCTGAAGAAAGCTTTTGAATCTCCCAAACAAAAGACCAGGAGGGAGAGAACATGCCAGTCGGGCATGTGTCTCTGCCAGGGTCCTACTCGAGTGTAGGACGAGCTCCTGACATTCCCTACCACACCCTCACCCAAAAGCAAAAAGACCAAACAAACCCTTGGGAACACCTAGAAGAAATGCTCTCTTATTTGTTCAATCGCTCCCTGCTCCTTGCAGATATCTGAATCTGCCGTGTATATAGCAAGGTTTGGGTACTAATTCCTCATATTTGGACATGAGAATTTTTCCATAATGAACATTTGTAAAGCGGGATGTGTGTGTATATTTGAATTTTATTGTATTTTAAAACATTGACAGTGCTACATTACCTGCAGCAACTATTACAATATCAGCAAGCTGCGTATGGATCTTCAGCTGATCTTTGGGTGTATATCTGTGAGCAATTGTAACTGTAGCATCACCTGAAATACATATGTATTAGTCCCAATTACTGATCATTTACAAAACTGCAATGCAGTTGTGATTGAAATGATCATCCTAGTGTTAGCACAATGTTTACAGCATTTTCTTTAGTTTGCCATTATTTTGGAAGTACGGTATCAGGCCCTGTAAAATAAATTATATTTCTGGAAGCCTCAAAAGCAATAGAAATGTTTATCACACAAGGTTTTCATTCTAGAATGCACTTTTGGCACAATCCACTGGAAAATTATTCTGTGCAAGGCCCATTGAAATCAATGCAAGAGAACTTTGTAACGGTGGCCTTCTTTTTCCATACAGACATTAAAAAGAAACACTGACATCCGAAAATATCCTCATCTTACCTCAAACTCTAGAGTAGTCCAAATGATCACAGTTTGGAAGGTCAAAATTACTCAGTGCCAAATGTCCAGCAGATTCTGTTAAGAACAGCTGGCATTCATCATGCTATATGAGCAGGTAAGAGTATACAAGTAGCAAAATGGGTTATGTCCCTAACAGCTAAGGATCTAAAACATTATTTTGAAAATCAGACATTCTAAATCCTGTTATGCATTCAGATGCTTACGAACTATTTTTTCTTCCTTTGCACCTTCCCTTTTCTCTGTGCTGAGGGTTTCAACAAAACAGAATGTTATTCAACATACCTCCGGGCCTTTCATGTCCTCCGTCGGTATGCAAAAGCATTGAAATAGGCATTCCAACATTCTTTGATCTCCCAACGACAACGACGTTTCTTCCAAATGTTTGTATTCCTTTCAGAACGAGAAAAATAATATCGAAGAGAGTGACTCATTCCTATGGAATGAAAGGCTTTTGATCGTACAGATTTGAAATGTTAGATTATTATGAATTGTGATTAGTGGCTTTTCTTTACAAAACATAACCCAAAAGTTAGCTCCTGCAGCCAATCAGAAGCTGCGGAAGCCCCATCGGACGTTCAGGTTCCAAAGAATGTTCGCAAACTGGAACACTCACTTCCGGGTTTACAGCATTCGGGAGCCAAAACGTCCGAGTACCAAGAGAGAAAACTGTGGTTTCTCTGCACCTTGTACCAAGCAGCTTCTCCCCATTTGCCATATACAGTGGTACCTCGGGTTAAGTACTTAATTCGTTCTTGAGGTCTGTTCTTAACCTGAAACTGTTCTTAACCTGAAGCACCACTTTAGCTAATGGGGCCTCCTCCTGCTGCCGCCGTGCCACCGGAGCACAATTTCTGTTCTCATCCTGAAGCAAAGTTCTTAACCTGAAGCACTATTTTTGGGTTAGCAGAGTCTGTAACCTGAAGCGTATGTAACCTGAAGCATATGTACCGAGGTACCACTGTATTTAAAAAAAAAATTTTGGCACTCTCCATAAAACAAAAAGATGAGCTAAGCATATCCAATGCAACAAACCGTAGTGCAAATCCAAATTTTATAGCATGTCCTATTTCATTTAGGATTTAAGCACCATGGTAAAGGTAAAGGGACCCCTGACCATTAGGTCCAGTCGTGGCCGACTTTGGGGTTGCGGCGCTCATCTCACTTTATTGGCCAAGGGAGCTGGCGTACAGCCTCCGGGTCATGTGGCCAGCATGACTAAGCCACTTCTTAGCACAGAAACGCCGTTTACCTTCCTGCCGGAGTGGTACCTATTTATCTACTTGCACTTTGACATGCTTTCGAACTGCTAGGTTGGCAGGAGCAGGGACCGAGCAACAGGAGCTCATCCCATTGCGGGGATTCGAACCGCCGACCTTCTGATCGGCAAGTCCTAGGCTCTGTGGTTTAACCCACAGCGCCACCCGCGTCCTACTTAAGCACCATAGGATCATATAATTTGATACCCCATATTTCTCTGAAACACCTCATTTCTCTTACCTGTCCTTTTTATTATTTCCCAGACAGCAGCAGCAGTGGCAGGTATAACAGAAGGTTGGTCAAGACACAGTTGTCCTATATTGAAAATATGAAATCCATCCACATCCTTTTCAGGGGCAACAGTGTTACACACAGTTCTTTCATCAATGTGACCTGGAAAATACGATTTCATGTCCTTTTTGTTATTTGGAACTTGTCTGATGGGCTTTATGTTCAGCAGATACCAAACAGTGTTGAGCATGAGGATGTTTCTAGGATATATTTACCACTACAGTGGTACCTTGGTAGTCAAACGGCTTGGCTCCTGAACAAATTAGCTCCTGAACGCTGCAAACCTGGAAGGAACATCCGGTTTGTGAATGTTTTTGGAACCCGAATGTCCAACACAGCTTCCAATTGAATGCAGGAAGCTCCTGCAGCCAACTGGAAGCCGTGTCTTGGTTTTCGAATGGTTTCAGGAGTCGAACGGACTCCCAGAATGGATTAAGTTCGACAACCAAGTTTCCTTCTCTATTACACATTGTTATCCATCTTATTTAGTATTTAAAACGGAACTTGTTTATTCTAATAGAAAAAGAAGCATGAAATTAGGTTAAAGGTGTGTGAAAGAAAGTAATAGAAGTGGAAAGAAATTGCAATTGAGTAGATTGGAAGTCTAACACAAAGGTGGGGTGAGGGGTGGTGGATGGTGATGGGAAAAGGAATTATCTGTGGGGTTGAGTGTAGGTATGTTTGAACATTTTTAAAGATTGTATGAAATGTATGTTTGTATATTAGCAATATGTGTGTATTAATGCTGAATTATTTTAACAATAAAAACTTTTCTTAAAAAAAAAAAAAGTTCAACAACCAAGGTACCACTGTACTCCTAGATTTTTGATGTCCACAATCTGTCCTGTGGGTTTCTGGAGATCACCAGCACATATCCTTAGAATTACTGTCAACATGATCTGGACGGATGATCTCCTCTCACAGACCACCCACAAAAGCAAAACCTATCAGACTGTTTGTGCTGCCTTTAGAGGATGAAGAGGCTCTGGTGAATCTTCATGCAGAACTTCTGGTCAATAACCTGGACTGTGGCAATTTGGGCTTATACTTGGTTGAATGGGAGAACAATGAATGTTTTTTGGCTGTCCAAAAGGACTGCTGTGGTTTGGCCTGCCTTCTTATTTTTGGTTTCAAAATTCACCAAGCCAAAGAACTTGGCAATGGAAAAGGGGCACCCTTTTATTACAATTCTAGGTCCACAATCCAGTGACAAGAGCCATATGTGCATTCTGGCTATGATCTTGCAAATCATGAGTTTGGAGTTAAATCTAATCACTTCCAAGGACAAATTTGTCAACAGTGCAGCATACAAATAGTTTTTCCTCAAGACATCTTTTACTGCCTTTGGAGTAAGGTAAAGGTAAAGGGACCCCTGACTATTAGGTCCAGTCATGGCCGACTCTGGGGTTGCGGCGCTCATCTTGCTTTATTGGCCGAGGGAGCCAGTGTACAGCTTCCGGGTCATGTGGCCAGCATGACTAAGCCGCTTCTGGCGAACCAGAGCAGCGCACGGAAATGCCATTTACCTTTCCGCCAGAGCGGTACCTATTTATCTACTTGCACTTTGACGTGCTTTCAAACTGCTAGGTTGGCAGGAGCAGGGACTGAGCAACGGGAGCTCAGCCCGTCGCGGGGATTCGAACTGCCGACCTTCTGATTGGCAAGTCCTAGGCTCTGTGGTTTAACCCACAGCGCCACCCGCGTCCCAACCTTAATCAGGTTTAATTATGTCAGATACACAGGTCACACGTCGACTGCCCTTGCAAACATCAAGTTGGCAACTGATGCTCTGACCAATACTGCTGAGGCTTTAAAGCTTGTCTTTAGAGCTACCTCCATGGACATGTCACAAGAATTCATAGCTTTGCTTTTGCTCTCTGCAGTACATAGGAGCACAGCCTAACCTGCATTCACCACACAAGTTTTAAGTTTGTCTATGGTGCAAAGAGTCAACGAACAGTGCTGAGCCTGGTTCAGTTTATGTTACACTGCCACCATGTGGTCAATCTTTCATTCTCATTTATTTATGAAATGTATAATTTGAACCAAATAGTTCTAGGGTAGAAACTGCAAGCAGGTGAATAAAATCATCATCATCATCATCATCATCATCATCAATCTTTATTACGGTCCAGTGACCCAACAAATCGTTACAAAGCAATACACAATTCATACAGCCTACCTCCAGGTTAAACAAGCATTTTGTTCAGAATATAGGGATCATTGGTTCTTGTGACCACCGATAAAAACTTTGCAACTGTCCGGTCTTCCAATAGGAACCTGACATAGTGAGCCTCTGATTTTCCCGGGAAAGGTACCAGCAAGGGTAATATCAGTTCAGCCCTGGCTTGCTCATATTTTGCACAGTGCAACAAAATATGTTTTATGGAATCGATGTCTTGGGCACACGAGCAAAGTCTGTCCTGGTAGGGAACTCCTCTCAACCTGCCATCCAACACTGCAGAAGGAAAGACGTTTAGTCTGGCTTTGGTGAAAAGCCTTCGATAATTTGGTACTGACAGGTTTTTAATGTAAGATGTTAACTTAAAGACATGCCCATATTGTACTCCTACTGCCAACGGACTACAGACTGTGTGTGATCGAGATTGCAAGTCACTGTGTGCATTATCCCATAATCTTTGCTTTAACGTCTTTAGGGCGCCTTCATAACCCAGGTAATACAGTTGGGGGGGGGTGACAGGGTGGATGTGAGGGTGATCTGGGTGCGACATCTGTCACCCCATTGATCGCCAGGGTTGATTTGGCTGAATAAAATCAGCATTCTAGCCTACAAGCACATTAATAAAAAGTGGTATTGAAAATATGGCCCCCACTGTATGTTGGAAAAATAATTACCAATACGGTCACGGTACTGAATAGTTTGGTTATTTATAAACCCTTTCTCTCATTGCAAGGTTTATATCAAATTAAGTGCACTTGATTTTTCTCATTTACCGGTATTCCTCAAAACCACCCGACTTTGTGACATTGTATAAAATAGCATTACCTGGCAGAGGTAACTGGACTAATATACCACTGACTCTTGGATCCTTGTTTAATCTGCCAGTCAGATTTAAAAGTTCTTCCTGAGAAATATCTTTGGGCCTCAGTATTATTTCACTACAAATGCCTAAAGTAAAAAGAGGAGGCAAACAATATCATCAGCAAAACATTAGTTCCGTTTAGTCACATGCAACAAAATTCAGATTGTGCAATTCTATCTATTGGTAGCATTTTTAATTAGAATACTAAAATAAATTCACACTCAGTATTTAATGGTTTATTTATTTTTTAAATATATTTTTCCTTACAGTGGGTGAGGAACCCACAGCCATGGGGGATGCTACAAGCCTTCTCTAGCTCTCAAGATCACTCTTCTGTAATGTATCTGTGTGTGTGTGTGTGTGTGTGTGAGAGAGAGAGAGAGAGAGAGAGAGAGAGAGAGAGAGAGAGATGCAGTAGCCTGGGAAAAAGAACCTTGCAATGAGCCTCAGGGTGGGGATCCTGGATGGGAAAAGAGAGGGGAGGGCTAGGGGGAACACAAATAAGAAATATTTGAGGGCGGGGGGTTTGCCCGATTTTGTCCTCGCTCAGGGAGCCATATTACCAAAGTCTGGCCCTGGAGGAGGAGCCTTCTGCAAGTCATCAGCTCCAAAATTTGTTAATTTCCGTATTTTTCGCTGTATGGGATGCAGTTTTTCCCTTCTAAAAAGGGAAGTATGGAGCGAATGCAGGCCGCGCGGCTAAGCCCAAAGCCAGAACAGTGCTCCGTCTCACTGTTCTAGCTTGGGGATGGCAGTGCAAAGCCTCCGCAGGGCAATAGGGTGCCTTCACCTCGCTACCCTGTGGAGGCTTCACAGGCTGTCCCCGAAGCCATATCCCTCTTGCTGGCTGTTCTGGCTTCCGGGGTTCAGAATTTTTTTCTTCTTGTTTCCTCCCCCCCCCAAACTAGGTGTGTCTTATCGTCTGGTGCATCCTATAGGGCGAAAAATACGGTAATGGGGAACAGTGGGGAGCCAAAATGGAGACATGGGAGTGGGGGTAGGAAGGGGAGTAGAGAGACTGACAGAGCTCCCAGCAGGTGTCAAGGCAATAAACAACGATTTTACTTTTAAAAGGCAACTGGAGGCGGCCCTGTTAGGGAAGTTTTTAATGTCTGATGCTGTATTGTTTTTAATATTCAGTTGGAAGCTGCCCAGAGTGGCTGGGGAAACCAGCCAGATGGGCGGGGTATAAATAAATAAATTATTATTATTATTATTATTATTAATGCCACAAATTCTGCCCTCTGCCAGCATGGAGATTACCTCCCGGGGAATGCAGCCTCTGAAAGGAAACACGCATTGTGTCCAGAAAGTTGCCATTGTTCGGAAAACTGTTTGAAGAAAAAGGCATACCTACGGCTGCCGCTGCTTTTACTTTATTTCTCACATACGTGTGACTGGCTGGGTTGTCTCCTACTAAAACAACGGTGAGATGAGGCCTCTTGTTCCCAAGGGCAAGCCAGGAGTCTACATCCTTTCGTATCTCCTCGCAGACCTGGGCAGCCAGCTTTTTCCCTGAGATAATAGTTGCTTCGGTACTATAAAATACAAAGGATAAAAATGAATCGTTAAAAGGCTAAAGTTTTACCGCTCAGCAAATATGTCGCCCTAAAGTGCGCATTAATAAATGTTGCCATTATAGCACTTTAACCTGCATATAAATGGCATGAGCACAATATGGCTACCGCAGCTAGGACAGGGATCACCAACCTGTTTGGATCAGTGGACAGGTTTGGGAATTTGAGAAAGTGCTATGTAAAGGTAAAGGGACCCCTGATCATTAGGTCCAGTCGTGGCCGACTCTGGGGTTGCAGCACACATCTTGCTTTATTGGCCGAGGGAGCCGGCGTACAGCTTCCGGGTCATGTGGCCAGCATGACTAAACCACTTCTGGCGAACCAGAGCAGTGCACGGAAACGCCGTTTACCTTCCCGTCGGAGCGGTACCTATTTATCTATTTGCACTTTGATGTGCTTTCAAACTGCTAGATTGGCAGGAGCAGGGATCGAGCAACGGGAGCTCACCCCGTCGCGGGGATTTGAACCGCCAACCTTCTGGTTGGCAAGTCCTAGGCTCTGTGGTTTAATCCACAGCGCCACCCGCGTCCCTAAAGTGCTGTGTAGGGCATAACAAAACACATGAGAGCTGTTACGGGGGTGCAGCACAAACACAACATGGCTGCCATATTGAAACAGAGGGAAAGACAGACATTTGCCTGCATCTCCTTCCAGTCAGTCACAGTGAATCAATCCACAAATTCTGCAGCAAAGCACACGACACCGATAGCGACAGACAAACCCCAGGAAGGAAACACACAGCTCATAATACAGAATGTGGAACAAAGCTGTATCACTCTGACCTCAAGCCAGGAGAGTTTCAGTATCCCAGAGGGAGTTTGATGATACAAACCCTTATGCAACAGCGTGGCATCCTGTTCCAATATGACTGATCAAAAAGGCATATAGCCAAAGCTGATGCTCTCAAAAATCCTTACGAAAATCCTCACCTCAGAAACTTTGAACATTAACATCCAACCTAAAATTGCACTCTGTTCCTCCAACTAGGGGTGCAAACCTTCCCTCCTTCTCCAGAGCTAATCCTCCAGAGCTAATCAAGGAAGAAGGGATCTCATGCCTTATTGTATTACCATCCTCCCCCCCCCCCCCACCTTGCAATGCATGGAAACTCCACTGGCTGAACAACCCTTCCTTCCTCGATAGCCAATAACAGCGTCTCCCATACAGGTAGTGCTGGATTTACATATAAGCTAAACAAGCTATAGCTTAGGGCCCCACTCTCTTGGGAGCCCCCAAAAAACTTAAAGGGAAAAAAACCCACATACAGCAACAGTGTTTTGTGTTGTGTAGGCTCCTATGATGTAAGTAATGGGCCCTGCCTGCTGGCCTGCTCCCTAAAATATGCCCTTTCTCTTTACATTTCTAACACAGTTTAGAACTTGTTTTGTACATTTTAGCAATTTTACTTGGTGTTAAATACCAAGGATACATCATTTTCATATAATTTTATTTCAACGAACAGCACACAGTTATTTCCTCTTTCCATAACTTTTCCCAGGATGAAAGTTGGCTATTATATGCAAAGTCTCTATCATCACTGCCTTGATTTTTGCAGCTTTCTTGAGGCATGATATATGCCTTGAGAACCCAACAGCCACTTCCATAAATAGTTCAGGATACTGGTAGGGGGAATGTTTGAGAGAAAGTTATTTAATTATGGTAAACTGGAAAAAGTATATGGCATAAGAAAGCTAAAAACGCACACAGAAGGGTTGTTTAAATCATTTGTTATCACAGCTTTCGCCCTTAAGAGAAAAAGACAAAGACAAGGCCTTTTCCCTCCAACAAAATGACTTCCCAAAATTTCAGTTACAGATAGGTAGCCGTGTTGGTCTGCCATAGTCAAAACAAATAAAAAATTCCTTCCAGTAGCACCTTAAAGACCAACTAAGTTAGTTCTTGGTATGAGCTTTCATGTGCATGCACACTTCTTCAGATACACTGAAACAGAAGTTTCCAGACCCTTCTATATAGTGAGAAGGTGGGGAGGGGTATTACTCAGAAGGGTGGTGGGAATGGGTGATTGGCAGATAGCTGTGATGAGCCTGTTGACGACTCTTAACGACTGCAATAGGTCTTACAGGAAAAAGCAAGGGGTGAGAAGGTGAAAAATGGCTTTGTCATGTATAATGAGATAAGAATCCAAGGTCTTTGTTCAGACCAGGTGTCTCCATGGTTTTAACAGGTGTCTCCATGGTTTTAAGTTTGGTGATAAGTTGCAATTCAGCAGCTTCTCTTTCCAGTCTATTTCTGAAATTCCTTTGTAGTAAAACAGCTACTTTGAGATCTTGTATAGAATGTCCTGGGAGATTGAAGTGTTCTCCTACTGGTTTCTCTGTCTTGTGATTCCTGATGTCCGATTTATGTCCGTTTATTCTTTGGCGTAAGGTCTGGCCTGTTTGTCCAATATAGAGAGCTGAAGGACACTGTTGGCATTTGATGGCATACACAATGTTAGACGATGAGCAATTCAATAGTCCCGAGATGGTATGTGTGATGTCGTTGGGGCCAGTAATGGTGTTGTCCGGGTGTATGTGGCAGCAAAGTTGGCATCTGGGTTTATTGCAGGCTCTGGTGCCAGTGTCCGTGTTAGGTCTGGTTGTAGTATTATTGTGGGTTAGGAGTTGTTTAAGATTGGGTGGCTGTCTGTAGGCAATGAAAGGTCTTCCTTCCAGAGCTTGAGAAAGAGAACTGTCATTGTCCAGGAGAGGTTGTAGATCTCTGATGATGCGTTGTACTGTTTTAACTTGGGAGCTGTATGTGATGACTAGAGGTGTTCTGTTATTTTCTTTTTGGGGTCTGTCTTGCAGCAAGTTCTCTCTGGGTATCAGTCTGGCTCTGTTGATCTGTTGTCTAACTTCATCTGCTGGGTATTTTAGTTCTAAAAAGGTTTGCTGTAGATCTCTTAGGTGAGAATCTCTGTCTGTAGAATTGGAACAGATGTGACTGTAACGTAGTGCCTGGCTATATACAATGGACTGTTTGGTATGTTTGGGATGGTAGTTATTTGTTTTACTACAAAGGAATTTCAGAAATAGACTGGAAAGAGAAGCTGCTGAATTGCAACTTATCACCAAACTTAAAACCATGGAGACACCTGTTAAAACCATGGAGACACCTGGTCTGAACAAAGACCTTGGATTCTTATCTCATTATACATGACAAAGCCATTTTTCACCTTCTCACCCCTTGCTTTTTCCTGTAAGACCTATTGCAGTCGTTAAGAGTTGTCAACAGGCTCATCACAGCTATCTGCCAATCACCCATTCCCACCACCCTTCTGAGTAATACCCCTCCCCACCTTCTCACTATATAGAAGGGTCTGGAAACTTCTGTTTCAGTGTATCTGAAGAAGTGTGCATGCACACGAAAGCTCATACCAAGAACTAACTTAGTTGGTCTTTAAGGTGCTACTGGAAGGAATTTTTTTTTTTGTTTTCCCAAAATTTGTGAGGAAGTTTAAAAATAAATAATCTTGTCTTCTTAGCATTGGTTCCTGGGCTCAAGGACAAACTCTTCATGTGGCTTCCCAAATTTGCCACCTTCCACATTCAAAGAGAAAGCTAGTCGGAATCAAAATTAAAACTTCTGAGAAAGAATACAAAATATCCCAAAAAGATGTAAATTACCAGGAACCAAAATTCACAGCCAACAAAAAGCCACACATTCCAGTCCTCCACACAGACAGCAGCTCAAAGTAACAGATCCTATAACTTTTCGTTGTCATTTTCTGTTGTTCTTTTCCTGCTTATTTTAATTTTATTTGATTTATCTTCTTTTAAAACCTTTTTAGGATGTACGAGGCAGAAGGTTGGTAAAAAATATCTAAAATAAATAAAATGTGCACATTAGTGAGTTCTCACTGCTATTGAAGCATCTCGTCAGCAAATAGGCGTTTGTCCAATAGCCGTCGCTCCTTAACCCTTCTCTTAATCACATAACCAATCAGGTAAGCTCTGCCCCGCATAGTCAATCACATAACCAATCAGGTAAGATCCGCCCCACATAACCAATTGCATAATCAATCAGGTAAGCTCTGCTCCGCATAATCAATCACATAACCAATCAGGTAAGCTCCGCCCCACATAGTCAATCGCATAACCCTCCCTCCTCTCTAACCTCTTGATATTCTTTCTAGAAATGCTACACATACCCATGTTGCTTGTGCATGTGGTCATCCTCATTTTCCTTGAAGGGTCAGTGGTCCTTTAAAGCAAGAAGAGGGATGGAGTTATGCATACAGCCAATATACAGTGTCACACCACTGTCCATATCAGAATTCAGGTGGAGAACTAGGCAGGCTGCATGCATGGCTTACACTCTTCTTGCCTTAAAAGAGTTACCGACAATCAAGTCAATACTGTTCCATGAGAAAACCTCACGGAAAGGAACTGCATCACCTGAAAGTGATGTTTCTTCAAGATGCCTCCCTCATGCTTCAAATTAATTAAAATGCACAGTAAATGCATCATGTGCAACACATGTATCGCTCAGGGAATTGCTGCTCCTATAGCATCTAGTGCAGGCTTCCTCAACCTCGGCCCTCCAGATGTTCTGAGACTGCAATTCCCATCATCCCTGACCTCTGGTCCTGCTAGCTAGGGATCATGGGAGTTGTAGGCCAAAAACATCTGGAGGGCTGAGGTCGAGGAAGCCTGATCTAGTGGCTTTCCGAAAACAAGCTGGGAGTGCATTCAATGGTCCTTTACACATGAACCAGCCCACTTCACCTAGTTTGCCTCTCCCCAGTCACACACAGGAAAATCAAACCCAAATCCCAAACTAAGGGTGACATCTGAACCAGGGATTATGGCTTGGGTTAAATCAGGGTGCAAATTTACGATTGAAATCATGATTTAAAAAATATTTAATAATAGAAATTACACACACACATCCGCAACACAAGAATCTTTTGCCCAACGTGGGATGTCAACTTGAATAAAATATTGGGGAGGCCGAAGTAAGCTCTGCCCCACATAATCAATCACACCAATCAAGTAAGCTCCGCCCCACATTACCAATCACATAACCAATCAGGTAATCTCTGCTCCGCATAATCAGGCACACAACCAATCAGGTAAGCTCTGCCACACATAACCAATCAAATAACCAATCAGGTAAGCTCCGCCCCACATAACCAATCTCATAACCAATCAGGTAAGCTCTCCCCCACATAACCAATCAGGTAAGCTCTGCTCCGAATAATCAATTGCATAATCAATCAGGTAAGCTCTGCTCCGAATAACCAATCACATAATCAATCAGGTAAGCTCCGCCCCCATAACCAATTGCATAATCAATCAGGTAAGCTCTGCCCCCATAACCAATTGCATAATCAATCAGGTAAGCTCCGCTCTGCATAATCAATCACATAACCAATCAGGTAATCTCTGCCCCACATAATCAATCACATAACCAATCAGGTAAGCTCCGCCCCCATAACCAATCGCATAATCAATCAGGTAAGCTCTGCTCTGCATAATCAATCACATAACCAATCAGGTAAGCTCTGCTCCGAATAATCAATCGCATAATCAATCAGGTAAGCTCCGCTCTGCGTAATCAATCACATAACCAATCAGGTAAGCTCTGCTCCGAATAATCAATTGCATAATCAATCAGGTAAGCTCTGCTCTGAATAATCAATCGCATAATCAATCAGGTAAGCTCTGCTCCGAATAACCAATCGCATAATCAATCAGGTAATCTCTGCTCCCCATAATCAGTCACATAACCAATCAGGTAAGCTCCACCTCACATAATCAACCACACAACACGGCATGTGCACGCCATTTGAGTGGCAAAACCCATCTACTTTTTTGGGGGGGGGGCTGGCTCCCTGAAATATTTTATTGAGGGGGCAATGAAGGGACCTCACCCCCCATGAGTTGCCCTCCCAGCTCGAACCCTGAGAGGAAGACCCGCGGCCGAGCCATCTGGGCAGCAGCTGCGGGCAGCTTCCAAGGAGGCGAGCCCACCTGAGGCGGACCACCAAAGAGCGCCCTGGGAGGCGACCTGCGGGAAGGGAGCCTCGTCCCCCCTACGAATCCTGCCGCCTGAGGCCGCCGCCTCCCCTTGCCTCAGGGGTGGGCCGGCCCTGACCCCAATATCCCCACTTAAAGACTTGGGGGGGGGGTGCTCGGATCTCCCCGCCCCACCGACGACGGCCCCCTCGGCCCCCGCCTCCCATGATGCCCTTCTCTTCCCCTCAGCACCTGACGACGCCGCTGCTGAGGGAGCTGCTGCTGCTGCTGAGGCGTTTGCCGGTCGACGGCAGCCGCGGGGAGCCTCCGCGCCGCCTTCTCCGCAGCAGCAGCAGCACGAGGCGGCGGCAAACGGGGGCGCAGGTCGACGCCGTCGCCGTCGCCGCCGCCATATCCGGAGGTCGTGGACGTCGCCGGCCTCTCGCGCCGCTCCGGGTCGCCGGCCGGCTTCGGGGCGGCTCCGCCTCTGGCTCCTCCCTGCGCCCGCCCAAAGGCAGGCCTCGCCGCCGCCGCCGAGGGAGGGACAGGGGCGCTGGGCAGCAGGCCGAGCGGGGTGGCTCAGAGGGAGGAAGGAAAGGGGGACCGGCTTCCTGCGTGTCAGGGGGGGGGGATCTGATCTGTCTCTCTATTTTTTTTTCTCTCTCTCTCTCTTTCTGTACCTCTCTTTATTTCTGTATCTCAACCTCTCTACCTCTCTCTCTCTCTCTCTCTCTCTACCTCTCTCTACCTCTCCATTTCTTTCTTTCTTTCTTTCTTTCTTTCTTTCTTTCTTTCTTTCTTTCTTTCTCTCTCTCTCTCTCTCTCTCTCTCTCTTTCTCTCTGCCTCTATCTCTATCTCTGTGTATCTATCAACAGTGCCAGATTTATAAAGGTAAAGGGACCCCTGACCATTAGGTCCAGTCGTGGCCAACTCTGGGGTTGCGGCACTCATCTCGCTTTACTGGCCGAGGGAGCCAGCGTACAGCTTCCGGGTCATGTGGCCAGCATGACTAAGCCACTTCTGGCGAAACCAGAGCAGTGCACAGAAACTCCGTTTACCTTCCCGCCGGAGTGGTACCTATGTATCTTTTTTTTTTTTTAGAAAATTTTATTAAAGTTTCACATATAATAAAGCAACAATAAAAACATAACAAACCCAACAAATACCAACATAGAAAACATAAACAAAACAAAAACGAAGCATAAATTCATTCCCTTATTTTCTACAACCTTACTTCCCCAACTTCCTCATACCTTCCCTTTCTGTATTCTAATTTCTAATCTAGGTTCAGCAAATCCTTTCCTTTAATCTTGTTTAGATCTTTACTTTTCCTTTTCATACCCATTACAGCTAGTAACCACATAGTATCTAAACCAACATCGTTTCAACATTCATTAATTTTACAATGTTTCTTAAGATAGTCCTTAAATTTCTTCCAATCTTCTTTCGCCGTCTCTCTTCCCTGGTCTCGGATTCTTTCGGTCATTTCTGCCAGTCCCATATAGTCTATTACCTTCATCTGCCGGTACCTATGTATCTACTTGCGCTTTGACATGCTTTCGAACTGCTAGGTTGGCAGGAGCAGGGACCGAGCAACAGGAGCTCACCCCGTCGTGGGGATTCGAACCGCCGACCTTTTGATCGGCAAGTCCAAGGCTCGGTGGTTTAACCCACAGCGCCACCCTAGTGCCAGATTGACATATAAGCTAAACACGCTACAGTGGACGCTCGGGTTGCGAACCGTGATCCGTGCGGGATGCACGTTCGCAACCCGCAGTGTTTGCAACCCACAGTGGCATGTATGCTCACGCACGGATTTGGCCCTTCTGCGCATGCACAAAGCGTGATCTAGTGCTTCTGCGCATGTGTGACCACCGAAACCCGGAAGTAACCCATTCCGGTACTTCCAGGTTTTGGTGGTCCGTAACCCGAAAAAAATGGTTTTGGGGTGAGTGGATCAGTTGTCACTTTCTGCTGCTCTCCTTTCAATGCCCACTACTTCCTCAATGCTTTCATTTTTTTTGTTTTTGTTTTCAGCTGTGCTTGTTACTATGCCCTGTGTGCTCCTGAACAGATGAACATTCTCCACTGGCTTTTGATCCCTGAGATTTGAGATCTACCTATCTTTTCCTCAGATTTTCACAAAATCAGAAAACCGAACAAGCAAATTTACAGTTGCCTAAATGTGTGCTTTTGCACACTTCTTGGGAGGGGAATTCCTTTTAGAAAACAAACAAGCCGAGGTGCATATAAGAGAATCAACAAATTAGAAGGCATAGACAATCGAAAAAGGGAATGCCTTCTGAAGTTGCTCCTCATATGCAAATTCAGATTCCTGTGGGTGCAGACTACACCAGTCCAATTCAAATGGGGAGAAAGTGGGTTGACATATAAGTAGTGCCCAGATGTATGCAAGCCCTGTGAGTGGTGCACAGATGTTCAAAATGTGGCTGCATATGCCCCTTGGACATGGACTGTAAAGAAAGAAGTGAAGTATTTTTTAAAAGGCAGTTCTTTGGCTACCTCCTAAGAGTGTGAATAAGCCTCAGCCTCCCCCTGCCTTCTCAGAACTGAGCAATCTGAGGGATAAGTACACACTGATCCACACATTATTCCAGGAGCATCCCTTTTTATATACATTTTTATTGGGATTTTAACATATCATTTTCAACAATCATTTAACATAACTTCTTATCTTATACATTATTTTAGACTTCCGTCAACCACGTCCAATGATTTCCCATTCTTTATCACTTATTCTGCATTTCTTAATTTTTCTATTGCTCTTAATTATCATTAACTAATTGTGGTGGTTTTGTCATTTAGTCGCGTCCAACTCTTCGTGACCAGAGCACCATGGACCAGAGCACGCTGGGCACTCCTGTCTTCCACTGCCTCCCGCAGTTTGGTCATCCTCATGCTGGTAGCTTTGAGAACACTGTCCAACCATCTCGTCCTCTGTCATCCCCTTCTCCTTGTGCCCTCAATCTTTCCCAACATCAGGGTCTTTTCCAGGGAGTCTTCTCTTCTCATGAGGTGGCCAAAGTATTGGAGCCTCAGCTTCACGATCTGTCCTTCCAGTGAGCACTCAGGGCTGATTTCCTTCAGAATGGAGAGGTTTGATCTACTTGCAGTCCATGGGACTCTCAAGAGTCTCCTCCAGCACCATAATTCAAAAGCATCCATTCTTCGGCGACCAGCCTTTTTTATGGTCCAGCTCTCACTTCCATACATCACTACTGGGAAAACCATAGCTTTAACTATACGGAATTCTCTTCATAGTCTTTCTTGCAATATTTCAAATAGTCCTCCTTACAGAACTTCTTGCAGTCCTACTAGCGTAATCTGTTCATTACAATTGCTTTTCAAATAGTTCATATATTTACTCCAATCTTCTAAGAATCTCTGGTCCCGCAGGTTTCAAATCCTTCCTGTTAATTTTTCTAATTCTGCATAGTCCATCCAGGAGCATCCCTATGCAAAATCTGACATGCCATAGAACCACCACCAAGGAGGTAGTGGTGGTAGATAATTTTTTCTTCCCGCACTACGGCTGCTTAAGCAAAATTGTGTCTGGCAGAGCTTTTCTGGTGGATTTCTAACTAGCTAGTAAAAAT
The DNA here is from genome assembly GCF_964106915.1 of Podarcis gaigeae. Taxonomy (NCBI): domain Eukaryota; kingdom Metazoa; phylum Chordata; class Lepidosauria; order Squamata; family Lacertidae; genus Podarcis; species Podarcis gaigeae. The sequence goes on from NC_139689.1 coordinate 46,141,468, forward strand.
GATTCACCAAAAGACAAGTCGTCTACATCCTGTTGGAACAATATCACACAATTCTTTGCAGATAAAATCACCCAGCTTTGTTCCAACTTGTATGCCACAGTTCAGCTTACCATAATTATTTGGATAATCACTATGGCACTGTTTATCTCAAGGATGCCGACAACTCACTTGGCATTGCGAAGGGTACCACATGTAGCTTGTTCTCCAGTCCATCATGTGAAAGTCACTTTGAGTGGCAGGGGTTTGGTCCAAATAATAAATATCTCCTTGAATAAGGAAGGAGTCTCATCTCATTATGGAGGTGATGGCAATCATGCAATGACATCGGGGAAGCATTGCAAAACAGCTGATATGCATGCAAGGACATTGAGGCACCCCAAGTCTGAGTCATGCAATCCTTTTGAATGCCCAGAGACTGCTAGGGTATCAAATGGTTGTGGAGATCAGGAGTTAAAAACTTAGCTGGAGCAGAGCATAAGGGAAGTATTTGTTTCCTCTGGCAGACCAAAATCCTACACCTATAAAGCGTCAGGAGTGAGCTAGCAGTAAATCACTCCATGCATGTCGGAGTTAACTCTTCATTAGCAAAAACACAATCTGTACAGGAGTGTCAGGCCTAATGGGCACAGCAACCCATCTCCTGTAGGTCTTGCCCCCATGAAGCAGGTAAAGGACTAAAGGTCCCTTCCTCCCCCCAGCTGCCTAATTACCCTCTCCAGGGTTCCCCCTTCCCAAGCAATTGGAAACTGGGTCTGCACATCACTAATCTCTCCTCCAACTTCTTCATTCTCTTCTGGTTCTGGGAGACAAGGTGGGAAGGGAGCTTGTCACAGCAGGAGGGAGAGACACCAGCCTGACTCATCTCTGCCTCTTGGCCTCTCCTCCCATTCTGATTCTGATTCTGGACTGCCGTCTGCCACAGACTCTCCCTGCTCACTAAACCCTGTTACCTCTTCAGTTTCCGACACCACTCTCCTCCCTCTGACCACTCATCATAGTTCCACCATCAGGGGCTCTGAGCCTTCTTCCTTTGGTGGTTCCCCAGCTGGTTCCTCCCCCCATTCTTCTGCCTCCAACCCATCTGTTAGGTACTGAAGTTCTCACCCTGGGCCAGCAGGGGGATACTGTAGATAGTTTTCACTCAGGTCCGCATATGCAAATAAGGAATTGAAAGTGATGTTCAGTGATTGGATAGTTACAGAAAGTTGTTACTGTTGCTTTGTAGTTGAACTCTATATAAGCAGGTTGGCTGAACCCTTCAGTTCAGTTCTGTTCTGGCCTGTGAATAAACAAGAGCTGTCTGAAGAATCGCTGTGTCGTCTAATATGTTCACCCACAACTTAACACCATCCATGACATAACCACTGAGGCTTTAAGAAATAAAAGATGATCTCTGCGCATGCATAAAATAATGGACTTGGTTCCAGCCTTGATCATTTTAAGTGACAGAACAAGTCTCTCAATATCTGCAGCCAGCAAAGCCTTAGCTTACTGCACAATATTTTCAGGAGATTTTTGGAGAAGGAACAGGTGGATTCAAGTCTCAGAGACCATAACCCGAATACAAATCTAAACTCAGTCTGCAGCATCTCTAGTTAAAAGGTCCTTAAGTGGCAATGCTATAAAAGACCCTCACTCAGTTTGAGACCCTGAGGAGTCGCAGCTCAAGTAAATGGATCACTATACAGGAATTTATTAAGTTCAGTGATACATGTTCAACACTCAGAGAGAATTGACAACTAGCTTGATACCGTATATCAATGAAAGCTTGTACCTAGCTTCTTTTATGCCAATGAGTTCTTCAGAAAAGTGATTGAACTGAATGACTACTCAGTGACTAAAATAAATAATAGGGGTAGGCAATACACTTCATGTTTCCTTTAATAAACCCAATAGGTTATTTTCCACAATATGGCATTCTTTGGGAACTCTACTGCTTTTGGCCAGTGGGTGTGGTGATCATCATATTTGCATGCATATCTCTGAGATCTTGAGTCTGCAAATAAAACACATTCCGTGTCTTTCCAGAGAAATTGGTTTTATTTCACGAGATCAGGCATGTTTGTAGAATGCTCTGGAGAGCGAAGCCACAGTGGAGAGGCAGAGAGAGATTCTGTTGTTCAAGCCCTGTGATATGAGCACCATACTTCTGCAATTGCAGATTTAAGGTTTTGAGCAGCCACATCCCAATTCTCGCTCAGTGTGTGATCCATCAAGATACCTAGATCATTTTTACATATAATGGTGCCAAGCCAGGCATCACCCATCCTATGCTCTTGCCTTGTACCTTTCCTTTGGTCTCAACCCAGGTGTAGCCACACACAGTGAGTTGCCTTTAGCAACAAGTGATGAAGATGTGCATCTCCGTTCACAACTAAAGATGCCTCCGGCCAATGGAAAAGGCCTTGGATGAGCCTTACATTGCATTCAGATGCACATCACCACCACATGCAGAGGACTGCCTATGCCGAGCAAGTGAGCTTAAGCTAGATATAGTTGCCCAAAACATAATCATCTTGCTTACAAACTCCAGCCATTATCTAGGGGGAGAATTGCTTGTTTTGATGATAAATAGCATCCCAATCATTTCCTAAGCTGCACAAACATCACCAGATGGATTACTTTGCTGACATGCCTGGTTGAAGCATGTCTCGCTGCTGTTTGCTCATGCCTTTTCAGGAAAACACAAGGCGTCTTCCAGTAACTGTACACAACTCCCGACCGATAGGTAAAACCCCATGGTTGCGAAATGGAATGCTTCACTCCTCACATGTGGCGGAATGCAAATGAAAGGAAGTGGAAACATGGTGCAGATGGCTGAGGAAGAAGTGAAAGGAAGATGTCTGTCAAAGGATGCCTAACTCTAATTTTGAAGTCGCATTGATCAAGGAAATTTCCCTGACACAAATTAAGAGCAATACCCTGCTTTTGCAAAACTCCCATACATTTCAACAACAAGACTTGAATTAATCCATGGAGTATGCAGAAATAGCCAAATTAACAGCAAAAATTCGACATCAGGGGGATGAAATATATCAAAGAGAATGGGGAAAATTTATGTTATATATAGAGAAGATGATGTGAAATAGGGAAACCAGTAGAATTAAAATAATATCTCATAATGGGAAAATACAATAAATTTACTGGATAATAATATCAAAATGAATTAAAAATGTATATTAGGATTATTATTGAATAATATTTGTAAATGAATATAGACAGACAACAAGAATTTGTATATATAGAAAGATTTATTTGTTTACGGACATTTAATAGAAAAAATGAAGAAGAACAATCTTGTGGAAAATGGACAAAGACAATGTGAAAAGTCAAAGAGGACACAAAAAAGCCAGAAGAAGGAAGGAGGGAAGTCACCTCGGGATAGCAAGAACAAATGTGAAATATAATGTATGTGTATGCAGGGCACAAAACAAGGATGGAGGCGGGTTGGAATGCAGTATCCTGGAAGGGGTTGTGGCTGGCTGGAAGACTCCATGTTGCAACATTTTTGTTGCAGGCCCCACTTAAATACTAATTTTTCTTGTTTATAGTTATGTCAAAAATGGCCAGGATCTATGCAGCAGTTAGAAACAGCGCAGGCCATGTCTGGGTTTAACATCTAAGACCAAAAGGAGGCTCAGGGGGTTGGTAGGCTGACAGGAGAATCCATCAGAGAAGGCCTGGTTTAGTCATAAGAGATGGACCCTTTGCCGACAGCTTTCTGTTGTGACTCAGAATCTTAGGCTTCCTACACAACACCACTTGATGTGGCTCCAGTGCACTCCGACTGCTGGTGTCTGAAGCCAAGCATGCATGACATTGGACACGATCCATAGGCACCCTGTGGCTTCTTGAGAAATACCCCCGCTCGGTTAGCTTCCCTGTGGACCAGCTTCCACTGGGTTTGAAAATGGAAGAGGTGCCTACTGTCAAGGGAGCAGGTTCATCAACAGGTCAGAAGGGAGACTTGAAGTAGAGTCAGCTGTTTTATTTAGGAAATTAGTATACAGTACAACAGAGATCGCTTGGGCACAGCTGCCTCTGTGAAGATGTTGCCAAGTCTGGCTTTTGACACCTCCTCTTCCTTCTACCCATCTTCTTCTGGAGATCTTCCAAGGAGACACAAACTCTGGTGGAGAAGAAGAAGAGGAAGAAGAGTTTGGATTTGATATCCCGCTTTATCACTACCTGAAGGAGTCTCAAAACGGCTAACATTCTCCTTTCCCTTCCTCCCCCACAACAAACACTCTGTGAGGTGAGTGAGGCTGAGAGACTTCAGAGAAGTGTGACTGGCCTAAGGTCACCCAGCAGCTGCATATGGAGGAGTGGAGACACGAACCCGGTTCACCAGATTACGAGACTACTGCTCTTAACCACTACACCACACTGGCTCTGGAGAGGACATCCCACCCCCCTTGGGCTTTCCTAGCTTTCTGCTCAACTACATGTAAAGTTCTGTGTGACCTTGGATTCAAAGTGGGAGGGGAGCTCAATGCAGAGGGACCGACCTGCTGCTGGGAAGCTGTTGCTAATGCCTAGCTGTCTTCTCCTTCAGATCCTAAGCCCATAGTGTGTCCCTCTGCATCCAGCCCTGTCCGTGGAGGGCTCCCTGCCTCTGGTTCTTCTTGTTCTTCCACCTCCCAGCTTCCTCCCTTCTGTGATCTGTCTTCTGTGTCCCACCACCACTCCTCTAGCTCTAAGCCTTCTTCTTCTGTGGCTTCCCTAGGGGGTTCCTCAGCTGGAGCCTCCCACCGCTCTTCGCCATCCAGCTAGTCCCTGAGACCAACTTTTTGGACAGCCATCGTGTTTGCACTGATGAAAGCTTCAGGGAACTGGAGTTCCAAGCTGGGAAACAGATCAGGTAATGGTCATCGGTTGAAGACATTCCTGCCCCTCTCCGGTCTGTACAGCAACATAAGAATGAGACTTGATATGCAGTTGGTGGTGGTGCGAGAGAACAACCACACTGCATTTGTGGCCATTAATTTGTATATAGCCTCAGTTTTGAATTGTGGTGCTGGAGGAGACTCTTGAGAGTCCCATGGACTGCAAGAAGACCAAACCTATCCATTCTGAAGGAAATCAGCCCTGAGTGCTCACTGGAAGGACAGATCGTGAAGCTGAGGCTCCAATACTTTGGCCACCTCATGAGAAGAGAAGACTCCCTGGAAAAGACCCTGATGTTGGGAAAGATGGAGGGCACAAGGAGAAGGGGACGACAGAGGACAAGATGGTTGGATAGTGTTCTCGAAGCTACCAGCATGAGTTTGACCAAACTGCGGGAGACAGTGGAGGACAGGGGTGCCTGGCGTGCTCTGGTCCATGGGGTCACGAAGAGTCGGACATGGCTAAACAACAAAAGCCTTGGTTGTCCCTGACCCTGGAGGAACAGGGACAGTGCTGCAGAAGGAGGAGATTGGGGTCTGAGGCCACGACAACAACCCTGTTTAGTCTGAATTGGCTTCAGTTGTTACAATTCTTGAGGGTCAGTGTGAGAAGCTTACACAAACCTTGCCGCAGATAGTTCCAGAAGGACCTCTGTGACCTTCAAGAAGACTGGAAATGGAGATGAGGGCTTATACAATAATTCAAGGTGTTTATTTAATTTATTAGCAGGCTTTTCAAATGATGGCTTTGGATTGTTTGCTGCAGTCCCCAGCTAATTAACACTTATTTGTCTTGCTTCAGACACAGGCGTTTCCTCAGTGCACTCAACCGCTGAATAAATTTGCTGAAATCCAAATGATCCAGCCTAGGCAGAATGGCGAAACCTGGGATCTAAGACACAGGTATTTGTAATTTTTAAGAAGCTTCAGAAATCTCCCCCCATAATTCCCTCTCTGTCCTCGTTTTTTTAAACAGGGCAAATACTAACTTCAGAAAGGCTGATTGTGATGGGTAATTCCTTTGTTCGTCAGCCGCCAAACTGCCACAATAAAAAGCTTCTCAGCAAGGTAACATGTGGGGAAGGAGTGGGCTTCCCGACTGGGGAAGAGCCATAGCTCCATGATAAAGCATTTGCCTTGCATGCAGAAAAGCCTCTCCTCCTCCAAGAGGGGATGTATTGTGGGCGGGACGTGATTACTGCATCATGCAGGGGGCGTTATGCCCCCTGCCCCACTCACCTGGCTGGCACACCACGCCCACAGGTAAGCGCCCAACTGGGCGGCTTGGAGGGGGCGTGGTTTGCAGTTTAAGATATTGCTGTGCCAGCCATTCTGCCTCATTTTCTGCCTTCTCGTCACGATGCCTGTGTGGCGGGGGGCCTTGGCACGACCCTCGGTGACATCAGGGGGAGAGCTTATAGTTGTATTAGCATCAACAGGCTCCACCTTCTGGTGAATAAACCCCCTTTGGGCTCACCCCTCTCAGAGTGGGTGGAGTCAATCTGTTGTGGTCCCATGCCTAAGCCAATACCTTCTCACTTGCTGTAATCAATCAAGTTGTGGCCTTTTCTTGCCCATTACCCTTATATTCTGTGTCTGTGTGTCTTCATTCCACAAAGCGGGGATTGGGTCCTTGAGCCACAAGTGCCAGTTTCAATCTCCAGATAGGGAGGGGAAGGTCCCCTGCGTGGAGAGCTGCTGTCGGACAGTAGACTGTGTAAGATGGACCACGGGTCTGGCTAGATATAGCACCTCCTTTTGCTGGTGGACTCTAGTTCCCATCAACCCCAGGCAGCACAGGCCAGGGGCAGGCTTTCTCCTCGCATCGTGATGACATGTAGCTGGTCTGCCCAAGCAATTTGGGATAGGCTATAGCAGGGGTCATGGACGCGGGTGGTGCTGTGGACTAAACCACAGAGCCTTGGGCTTGCTGATCAGAAGGTCGGCGGTTCGAATCCCTGTGACGGGGTGAGCTCCTGTTGTTCGGTCCCTGCTCCTGCCAACCTAGCAGTTCAAAAGCATGTTAAAGTGCAAGTAGATAAATAGGTATCGCTCCGGCGGGAAGGTAAACAGCGTTTCTGTGCGCTGCTCTGGTTCGCCAGAAGCGGCTTAGTCATGCTGGCCACATGACCCGGAAGCTGTACGCCGGCTCCCTCAGCCAATCAAGTGAGATGAGCGCCGCAACCCCAGAGTCGTCCGCCACTGGACCTAACGGTCAGGGGTCCCTTTAACATTTACCCATAGCAGGGGTAGGCAACCTAAGGCCCAAAGGCCGACTGCAGCCCAATCGCCTTCGGCCCAACACGGACGGTCCGGGAATCAGCATGTTTTTACATGAGAATGTGTCCTTTTATTTAAAATGCATCTCTGGGTTATTTGTGGGGCCTGCCTCCTGTTTTTACATGAGTAGAATGTGTGCTTTTATTTAAAATGCATCTCTGGGTTATTTGTGGGCCATAGGAATTCGTTCATAATTCCTCCCCCCCTTAAAAAAAAATATAGTCTGGCCCACCACATGGTCTGAGGGACGGTGGACTGGCCCACGGCTGAAAAAGGTTGCTGACCCCTGGGCTATAGCTTACCCCTCAACCATCCCTGTCAGTGACATAGCGTGGGTTGCCAGTGCCCGGGGCCGTGCGAAGGGGGTGGGTGGGTAACGGACGGAGTAAGAATGCACATTCAACTGCCTAACAGCATCTCCATCACCCAGGAGATCACAGCCTCAGAGATAAGAAAATAAGAGTCATTCCGTTATCTGGAGAAGTCACTTCCTGGTTTGCATGGAGAAGTCATTTTCAACAGAGCCCACAGAGATGTATTGAGGCAGCACCAGGTGTTGAAATTTTACGCCCCTAACAATTTTGTACCTGGGGCAACCCCATCCCCCCCACACAACGTTACTGGTCCCAATTTGAGTGGGACATACCAGAATACTGGACATACCAGTATAAAGCAGCTCCCAATGTTCCTTACTGTGATTCTGACGTTAAGCTATAAAAGTTGATGGAGTTCAACATTTCATGTTAAGCTCTGCCTCATCCAGAATGTGGTGCTAATTAGTCCAACAGTGTTGGACTAATGGCAGGAGGGAGGGCCAAAAATTCAAACCTGCACTTGGCTATGGCTCTCACAGGGCTATGAAGCTCACCATCTCTCACCCAAACGCACCTTGCAGGTACAGATTGTTGGGAGGACAAAAATGGCGGTGCGGAAGAGAATTGTGTACGGCACCTTGAACTCTTTCGAGAAAATGCAGGATTGAAAAGTCATTAACGCAATAAAAACGATTCATCTTATCTCATTGCATGCCTCATTTTGGCAAAATAAGTTTAAAAGGGTGAATTAAAATAAATAGAACAAATCATGACACGTGCCAAATCCATTTATTTGCTCAATGTTCAAAAATTCAGGAAATGGAATGTGACTTTTTTAGAAGTCATTGTTATGCCTCCCCCCCCCCCCGTTTTCTAAAAACGTGGTTGAGCTACTGATATCCTGGGCTTTTGTTTTGAGCGTGTTAATTCCCAGTATTGCAAAAGAGTTGTGGCTTGATCATACAGCGGTGATTCAGTCCATGAGTGCTCTGTTTTCAATCTCTCAGAGCCCACAATGACTTACTGATCAGAGATGTCCTACTGTGAATTAGAATTGTTTGTTTCAAAAAGAGCCCCTGAACATCTTGCATGCACAGATCTCATAATGACGCTAAAGAGCTTCTTCGTTGCAGCAGTAAAACCTGAGTAACAGTCCCTAAGGAGAATTAAAATTCAGTGGCCATAAAATGCTAACCAGGGTGTGTGTGTGTTGGGTGTGTGTGTGTGTGTGTGTCAGAGAATGGAAAACCAGGTATTGTGGTGGGCATGACTGATTGGCTGGTATCCTGAACAGAAGCAACCCACACTGCAACACTTTGATGCAGGTTCCATTTTTAAATTATGCAATTCCTAACCACAACCTGGATATGGATTTAGTCAGCTGACTCAGATGTATCCTGACAGTAAGAATGACTCCAATTCTCACCCCATTATATGGGCGTGATCCCCATTGAATTTGATAGAACTTCCTTCTGAGTAGACATGGTTGGCCTTGCAGCCTTGCTTTGTTACTCTGGAGACTTTTGACAAATCATTATCAACACCTGTAGAGGAAATCTGGTAAGAGCTGTAGAGGAAATCTTTCCCTTCTATCATTAGCTGAAACTAGAGGGAATGCTTCAGAAAGTACAGAAAAGGAGTGCAAAATTCATCACTCTTAACAGCCACATTTATATTTTCGCTAATCTAAGGCTGCAATCCTATACACGTATACCTAGAAGAAAGTCCCATTGGATTGAATCAGATTTACTTCTGATTAGTGAGTAGACATGCAGAAGATTGTTGTCTTTATTTTTAAACACATTTTCCATCAAAAATGCCCTGCTTTTTTCCACTGCATTCTACATGCTTTCATCCCTTTAGATCATCCGTGGTCTCTGTCTGTATCTCACTTCTCGTTTAATAAATCATGCCTTAGCATTATGTAAGTCAAAAATGACTTAACCATGGTTTGTTTACTGCCAAGAAACCATGACCTGAAGCCATGGTTTGTTGCTTCTTACAAACCTTGGTTTGGCTCAACTATGGATTGGAGTTACCACAGTTTGTTCAGCCATGCTGTACCCGAAACTCTCCAAGCCACAAAGGCACGAGACAGAAACAGTAAGAAAACAAAAACTTTGGAGAAAAACCATGCAGTGTTTGATTATCAGCGAGACAGCTTATTGTTAGCTCATAGTTTGTTAAACAAACTATGGCTTCGCTTGGTGTGCAAACCAGGCCAATAGGACCTCAATAAACACACAAAGGGATCAGGATCTTTGTGAATTTTCCTCAAATTTCTCTCCGCATAACTATAGCAGCACTGTACAATATTGTGTAGATGTGACTGAGGAGGAACAAACAGATAATTTGTTTCCCAAGGCAAATGACAAAATGGCACTTTGTACCCATTCTCATTAGTGATGTATGGAAGTGAGACCTGGACCATAAAGAAGGCTGATTGTCGAAGAATTGGTGCTTTTAAATTATGGTGCTGGAGGAGACTCTTGAGAGTCCCAAGGACTGCAAGAAAATCAAACCTATCCATTCTGAAGGAAATCAGCCCTGGGTGCTCACTGGAAGGACAGATCCTGAAGCTGAGGCTCCAATACTTTGGCCACCTCATGAGAAGAGAAGACTCCCTGGAAAAGACCCTGATGCTGGGAAAGATGGAGGGCACAAGAAGGGGACGAAAGATGATGAGGTGGTTGGATAGTGTCTTCGAAGCTACCAGCATGAGTTTGACCAAACTGCGGGAGGCAGTGGAAGACAGGAGTGCCTGGCGTACTTTGGTCCATGGGGTCATGAAGAGTCGGACATGACTAAACGACTAAACAACAACAACCCATTCTCATATACATAAACAGCAAGGTTACAAATTGCAACCCTACCAAGGCAAAATGCTACCAACCGCCACAGGATGAAGCAGTTATAGTGTTATAAACTTGATGACTGTGCTGCATGAAGTAGTCTAGACCAGACCTTTTGGCCTTTTTTAATGGGAGGGTACTTTTGCTGTACTGTAACATTTTTATCTCCTTATTTTATATTGGCTACTCCTTCCGTGTAAAATTTTAATTTCCATTATATATAAACAGGCCATAAGGCAGAACAGAATAAAAATAAATGTGTATTTGGTCTGAGCATTGAGCTCAGCCCTGAAGGTTTTCTTGGTTTTGATGCTGATTCGATTAGCAGAAACGAGGGAGAGGCTTTTCTGTGGTGGCCCCTTCTTTAATGGAATAGCCTCTCCTCGGAACTCTAATAAGCTCCAACTTTGGTTCTATTTTTGTGTTTGTTAAAAACATGTGTGTTCTCAATCTTTTCTGTGTTTCCTTAAGGTCAGGAATTAATAGTGCCCTTAGGGTTATCAACTGCATTTTAAAAAAATGTACTTTCCCTGTTTATTTGTTTTAACATTTGAGTTAATTGGTAGTGTATAAATAAAAATTCAACAACAGACACTGAAAGAAAAATGTAGTTCAATGCACTATAATTAGAAAAAAAATATTTTTATTTTTATACAGAATGTGTGGCATTCCACAGTTAAACAGATAAGAAAAGGAATTTATGATCCAGAGACACAATGATAAAATGCTCATTCCCTAAAAAAAACATGGCAGTATGCCATACATTGAAGACATGAAATATCCAAGTGTATATAGAACATCACTGTTCTTTACAAGGTTTTTTTAAATAAAAAAATCCTTATTTAAATATACTCATTAAGCAAAGTACATTAAGCAAAATTCATTCCATAGGTTCATAGCCAGGTTTTCAGCAATAATGTCAGTGAGTTGTACCTTCACAGCAATGGGCCAGTGTGTCTGGCTATAAACCAGAAGGCTAGTGGTTCACGCCCACCCAAGGACAGCTGTGGGCAAGATTCCTGAATTCCAGCGGGTTGGACTAGATGACTCACAGCGTCCCTTCCAACTCCACAATTCTATGAATATATGTGTAATAAAAAATGTGCCAGGGCTCTTGTGCCACTCCCATTCATTTCAGCGGGGACTGCCCAGAAGACTATTAGCTGAATGGCACTCTTTGGCATTTTATCGATATACAGTGGTACCTCGGGTTAAGAACTTAATTCGTTCTGGAGGCCCGTTCTTAACCTGAAACTGTTCTTAACCTGAGGTACCATTTTAGCTAATGGGGCCTCCCACTGTCGCAGCACGATTTATGTTCTCATCCTGAAGCAAAGTTCTTAACCCGAGGTACTATTTCTGGGTTAGCGGAGTCCGTAACCTGAAGTGTCTGTAACCTGAAGGGTATGTAACCCGAGGTATCACTGTACTTAATAGAGAATATTTCTAACCACCCCCTCCCGTTGCAGAAACAGTGCTCAGTGTACATTCAGTTGGCTTTGCAGAATACATAACAGTGGCATCTAGCGTGCTGAATCCATCAGGCGACCGGCTATAGCTACAGGTAGCAATAAATACATTCCGATCAGTTTCGATAATAAATATGAGTGGATAGTTGTAAAGTGGTTCAGTTCTTAAGGTGCTCAACATCCAGCTTCTCCAAACAGAGGCTTTCCACAACCGCTCCGTACAACATGCCCGGAGCATTTTTCGCAGCTTGTCGTGTTAGGGCTGAAACCAGAAAAAGGAAGAGATATATTTATGCAAATGAGAAGGTGAGAAACTGCAAAGCTTGTTGCCTCACCTGACCTTCTGAAAGCACTTCAAGCTGAGACCCAGTAGGTACATGTCATCATGAGCTACATATTGCCTGAATGATTTAATTTAATTTCTTATTTATTTCATTTATTTAATTTAAACTTATTTAATTTCAAATGAGGCTGTATACCACCCTGATACCTTTTATAATACGGCAGTACAGAAATCCATTTTATAAATAAAATGGACTGGTGCCATTAATTTGGGTTTCCCACAATTGTTTTCAGCAATAAAAAGCAGGGGGGGGGGGAGGCTCCCAGACACAGAGCTTAATAATAATATTTTTTTAAAAAAATTATTTGTATCCCGCCCTCCCCAACTGAAGCCAGGTCAGGGCGGCTAACAACAGTAGAAATAACACAGTTTACATAAAATCATAATTAATTAATTGAAATACATTCTAAAATCAATTCATTCTAAAATCAATTCAGAGTCAAATTAATGGCAACCATTGGGCTAGAGTTCTATGAGGTTTACAGAAGGAGGGGGTCAGACCAAAGGCCTGGTGGAACAGCTCTGTCTTGCAGGCCCTGCGGAAAGATATCAAGTCCCGCAGGGCTCTAGCCTCTTGTGACAGAGCGTTCCACCAGATCGGGGCCACGGCCGAAAAAGCCCTGGCTCTGGTTGAGGCCAGCCTAACCTCCCTATGGCCCGGGACCTCCAAGATGTTTTTATTTGAAGACCGTAAGGTCCTCCGTAGGGACGCGGGTGGCGCTGTGGGTTAAACCACAGAGCCAAGGACTTGCCGATCAGAAGGTCGGCGGTTCGAATCCCCGCAACGGGGTGAGCTCCCGGTGCTCGGACCCTGCTCCTGCCAACCTAGCAGTTCAAAAGCACGTCAAAGTGCAAGTAGATAAATAGGTACCGCTCCGGCGGAAAGGTAAAAGGCGTTTCCGTTCGCTGTTCTGGTTCGCCAGAAGTGGCTTAGTCATGCTGGCCACATGACCCGGAAGCTGTACCCCGGCTCCCTCGGCCAATAAAGCGGGATGAGCGCCGCAACCCCAGAGTCAGTCACAACTGGACCTAATGGTCAGGGGACCCCTTTACCTTTAAGGTCCTCCATGGGACATACCAGGAGAGGCGGTCCCGTAGGTATGGGAAAGCACTCTCCTGCACCCAGAAATGCAGCCCCAAAAGGAAACCCTGAGACGAGCCCTGAGATTTCCACTATGCATCCCAAATGATACAGTGGTACCTCCGGTTAAGTACTTAATTCGTTCCGGAGGTCCTGAAACTGTTCTTAACCTGTAGCACCACTTTAGCTAATGGGGCCTCCCGCTGCTGCCGCGCCGCCAGAGCACGATTTCTGTTCTTATCCTGAAGCAAAGTTCTTAACCTGAAGCACTATTTTTGAGTTAGCGGAGTGTGTAACCTAAAGTGTATGTAACCTGAAGCGTATGTAACCCGAGGTACCACTGTATTGCAAAGGCCGCGTCCTGCGTGCGGCTCCTTCCCAGTGCATTCTGTAGTTACCTTTGCCATAATCTTGTTGACAATTAGCTTGACCCACGGCGCTTGGGGGTCTAGGCAGACTTTCCTCCCATTGTTCAGGGTGGCTCTGTTCAAAGGAGGGGAGAGAAGGCAGAGAATTGAGCTGGTGAGCGAAGAAGGGGCTTTTTGCACAGCACACAGTCACAAAGGAGGTCATGGGCCCAGGCCAGGACACTTACATGACTTCAGGAACGACGCAGTGAGGTCCCTCGGGGAGGAGAATGACGGAAGCAATTTGCTTGCGTGGAATTGCACGGGAGACCGTTTGGATGCATTGGCACCGTAGCTCCCCGGTCATAGGAGCAGCTGCGGAAGGAGAGCGCAGAAACTTAACAATGCAACCCTAGGCGTATTTACTGAGAAGCAAATGACAAAAGGTATCTTTTCCCGGCTTCCGCCCAGGAAAAGATACCTAGCGCAACCACACCGAACGCTTAACCCAACCTCCCTCTAACACAGGGGTCAGCAAACTTTTTCAGCAGGGGGCCGGTCCACTGTCCCTCAGACCTTGTGGGGGGCTGGGCTATATTTTTTTTGGGGGGGGAAGGGAATGAACAAATTCCTATGCCCCACAAATAACCCAGAGACGCATTTTAAATAAAAGCACACATTCTACTCATGTAAAAACACCAGGCAGACCCCACAAATAACCCAGAGATGCATTTTAAATAAAAGGGCACATTCTACTCATTTAAAAACACGCTGATTCCTGGGCCATCCGTGGGCCGGATTTAGAAGGCGATTGGGCCGGATCTGGCCCCCAGGCCTTAGTTTGCTTAGTAAAGGTAAAAGGACCCCTTAGTAAAGGTAAAGGGAGCCGGCGTACAGCTTCCGGGTCATGTGGCAAGCATGACTAAGCCGCTTCTGGCGAACCAGAGCAGCGCATGGAAACGCCGTTTACCTTCCCGCCGGAGCGGTACCTATTGATCTACTTGCACTTTGATGTGCTTTCGAACTGCTAGGTTGGCAGGAGCAGGGACCAAGCAACGGGAGTTCACCCTGTCACGGGGATTCAAACCACTGACCTTCTGATCAGCAAGTCCTAGGCCCTGTGGTTTAACCCACAGCGCCACCTGCATCCCCTTCAACAGTATAGGCACCATCCAATCAAAGACGCTTTTAAAATTTCACCGCTGTTTGACTTGAGATGCCCAGCTCTGGCTAGATCATGTATTAGGATTCCTGTGAGAGGTTTAGTGCTGTGGCCCTACCTTATTCATGTACCCCTATGATGTTTTAGTTCATAATTCTGTATTGTGTTTTATTTCTGTGTTTTATTTCTGACTATCGGTCGAATAAAGGAAATTGATTGATTGATTTCAGGTGCCTAGTCTTAGAGCAGGGGTAGGCAACCTAAGGCCCAGGGGCCGGATGCGGCCCAATTGCCTTCTCAATCTGGCCCGTGGACGGTCTGGGAACCAGCGTGTTTTTACATGAGTAGAAAGTGTCTTTTTATTTAAAGTGCATCTCTGGGTTATTTCTCTGGTGTTTTTACATGAGTAGAATGTGTGCTTTTATTTGAAATGCATCTCTGGATTATTTGTGGGCCATAGGAATTCGTTCATTTATTATTATTTTTTCAAAATGTAGTCCGGCCCACCACATGGTCTGAGGGATGGTGGACCGGCCCACGGGTGAAAAAGGTTGCTGACCCCTGTCTTAGAGCTTTGGCCTTTAGCACAACTAAGGTCCCTGCATGGTTATTTTCAACAAATGAAGACCGAAGGTCTCTGGAACCTGATCATTACATAATCAGCCTTGGAACAGAAGTGTAGCAAAGCCCTCTGCAAACATTTGCTGGGAATGGGTGATGGGGTGGGGTGGGAGGCTTCTGCTCTCAACCTCAACATGTTCATAACGGTGTGAAAATAGCCTGAGGTTTCATGCCTGTCCAATCAACTTGCCTTAACTAACTACTAAATATGCAGAAGTCAGGAGCAGAGACAGTTCCTGTCAAAATTTTCAACTTCTCCAAATTAAAAAACACACACGAGGGTTCTAAAAAGCTGTAGCATGACTTGGGAATGCAAAAGGTATTTGGGTGAAATTTAGTTTTGCTTGTCAAGTAAAAAAGCATGTAAAATTGCATAGGAATAATAAAAAAATGATAGCCAATTATTTGCAGCGATGGCGCTGCTGACCTGACATTTTCTGAAGGTGAAATAACAAATTCTTTGGGTTTCTGAAAGCAGTTCATCATCAAACAGAGTCCTATGAAGCTAGATATTATCCAATCACAAAAAAGCAGATTTGAATCCCTCACCTCTGAAAGCATATTTTTAATAACCCCCCCCATAAATCACCCCCTAAAACGACACACCTTATGGTACAACTGCACCTCTCTGCCCTCCATTTATCCAGCAAAAAAGCAACTTTACTGTGAACAGCCCAGAGGTGAAGAGCTCCTCTGAGCGTGAGCAGAGTTCATCTGCCTCACAAAACACAGCAAATCCACAGACAGTCGGGACGGGGGACTGGGAGCTGGGTTTACAAAATTTCCAAGTCGGAAAGCAGGGCATCTGCTATCTCCCATCACCTCGGTTTCAGAAGCTGCTTCCCACCCGTCGCAGATCTTAAAGTCATCTTTAGGACCTTTCAGCGAAGTCTGCCTCTCTACCAACCATCCAGCCGGCTTTTTGGGTTTCCTTTCCCTCCCCTGAACGCGGCTTTAAATTTGCAACGGAGGCTCCGACGGTGCCTCCGGGAGCTTGCGGAGTTTCCTCGCCCCCGACGGCTGCCCAAAAGGATGGATTTTGGAGCCTAGCAGAGCTTCCAGGAAACCCCGGTACCTGCCCCGCTGCATGCAATCGCCCACCACCCCTGAAATGAAAATGGGCGCCGAAAGGATGCTAATGGACCGCCCCGTCGATGCACCTGAGGTTAACATACCCTGGCTGTGCGAAGCGCTCCCGGCTAGCAGCAGGAAGACCAGCAGGCCGGCCACGCAGGGGACTGGACGGCACGGATTCATTGTTGCGGATGCGGATGCGCTCAGATCCCCGACGTGATACTGCAGCGGCCGCCGAGACGCTCTGACCTGCTCTGTCGCGCCGGCCGGTCTTTTATGGTCCCCAGCTGCTGCGATCCCCGCCGCCGCCGCGGAGGGGCGCTCGAGGGACGAGTCCCGCCCCCTTCCCTGCGCACCGCCTTGGCATTGGGCGTCGGGTGAGAGATGCGACGGAGCGGTCCTTGCGAGGGGCAGTTCCCCTCGGAAGCAGCAGGTGTCGCTGTCCGCGGAACCAAATGAGAGATTGATTTTAGTTTTTTAGTTTTTATGTTTTTGAAAAGTTTTTATTATTAAAATAATTCAGCATCAATACACACGTACTACAAATATAAAAGCATACAAATATACATTCCATACAATCCGTCATCAATGCCTGTTTTTCATTCTGGCTCCAGATTTTGCTTTATCTACCGGAGTTCTGTGTGTAACTGATTTTATTTGTGGCGCATTGCCTCCCTCCGATCGTGCATCGAACAAATCAAAATAAATAATAATTCATTTTTTCCCCTCCAAAACCAGCAAGATCAAGTATTCCAAAAGGAATGGAGTAAATTTATAGGATATCTGAAAGATTATTGTAAGCAATTAACATCACTAGCAGGGTTGTCCGGAGACTTGTAACGAGAAAATTTTCTACCTTTCTATATTTATTTAAATTTTGAGTTATTTTGTAACGAGCCTAATTAGAATTGGGAAATGTACAAAATGTAATGATACAAAGGTTAATTTTGAAAGCCATGTGGCGGGAGGGAAGGAAGTCTATAGGCTCTAAAGAGCCAGGGACATAAAGTGGATTGTAATGATGTAAACGTATATTATTAAATGGAAAATTAATAAAAATTATATACAGTGGTACCTCGGGTTAAGTACTTAATTCGTTCCAGAGGTCCGTTCTTAACCTGAAACTTTTTTTAACCTGAAGGACCACTTTAGCTAATGGGACCTCCTGCTGCCACCACGCCGCCGGAGCACGATTTCTGTTCTCAACTTGAAGCAAAGTTCTTAACCCGAGGTAATATTTCTGGGTTAGCGGAGTTTGTAACCTTAAGTGTATGTAACCCGAGGTACCACTATATATATATAAAAATAAAAATAAAATGAGTAATAATTTATCAGCCTGCTTTAGCTGGGTCACTGGGCATGCACACACAAAAAGGGAAATTGAAGAAGAGGAAATTATGGCTGCAGTGAAGAACAAGCTGTCTTGATCCTGTCTTGGGCAGTTTGTTTGAAGTATGAAAACTGAGCTTGTTTTATCCCTTATATGATTTTGTGTTACATACTGAGTTGGGTATGTTTAACCTGGGAAAGAAGAGAAGGAGACTGACTATGTTAGCCATATTCAGACATCTGAAAACATAGAAGATGGAGCAAGCTTGTTTTTCTCCTGCTCCTTGTTTGGGCAGGACACAACCAATGGGTTCAATTTGCAACGAAGGAAATTCGGACTAAACATCATGAAGAACTTTCTGACAGTAAGAGCTGCTAGTGGAACGGACTCCGTTTCATTGTCAAATGGAAGGTTTGCAAACGGTAATAAATGTATTTGGTTGAATTACGGCATCTTCCAAACCACCCTTCTAACCAAAGTGATGCATGGGATAAATCTGATTAATCTGATTAATAATAAGAATAAGAATAATATAAAAATATTTCTTTACCATTATAATGGGTAATTATAAAACTGCCATGAGCATGCAACATAACAAGATGACAATATTTTGCATTGTCATCAAGTAAAAAATTTATTGGGTAATAAGGAAATGCCTCTCTTTCCTGGTTTTTAAGTGACTGAACATTACTAAGTGGTCAGGGAGGGTGTTGTGCAAACATTCAATTTCTCGGGAAATGGGGAAGTTGAGAAAGTAAATAGCTTTTGGTGCGTAGATATAAATTTTATTATTTTAATGTATTTGTAATCTTTGTTGGAAGCCGCCCAGAGTGGCTGGGGAAACCCAGCCAGATGTGTGTGGGGGGGTTACAAATAATAAATTATTATTATTATTATTATTACCCATCATTTGCTTTCTGACTGAGGGTGTGGATGTGAATTTCCATTTCAAAAATGGCAATGGCCAACTCTGTCAACCCCTTCTTATTGAGGGTGTTCTTATATCCTTCCTTTCCTGAATATTTGTGGAAAATTGCTACCAGGAGACCATTCGCCTGGTGGAGAGGGCATATCATGGTGAGAGGTCCAACTGGAAGTCGATCAAAGCAACGCGTTGGTGTTGGGTACCAGGAGAAGCTAGTTCAGCATCATCTGAAGGACTAAAGGTTCTTCACACCTACCTTAAGTAGCCTTAAGGGCATGGGCTTCGCCTGGTTCTTTGGCCCATGCACTCTCTTCTCTTGCACGTAGTGGTTTTTTTGGCTCCTTGTCTAGCTTCAGTCAACTAACTGTATGCCATTTCCCCCGAACCTGTGGATCAGGTCCTGCACGCCAGAACTGGAAAATTGCAGCAGATGGTGACAGCAGTCACGAAATTCAAAGACGCCTGCTTCTTGGGAGAAAAGCAATGACAAACCTAGATAGCATCTTATAAAGCAGAGACATCACCTTGCCAACAAAGGTTCCTTATAGTTAAAGCTATGGTTTCCCCAGTAGTGATGTATGGAAGTGAGAGCTGGACCATAAAGAAGGCTGGTCGCTGAAGAATTGATGCTTTTGAATTATGGTGCTGGAGGAGACTCTTGAGAGTCCCATGGACTGCAAGGAAATCAAATGTATCCATTCTGAAGGAAATCAGCCCTGAGTGCTCACTGGAAGGACAGATCCTGAAGCTGAGGCTCCAATACTTTGGCCACCTCATGAGAAGAGAAGACTCCCTGGAAAAGACCCTGATGTTGGGAAAGATGGAGGAGAAGGGGACGATGGAGGATGAGATGGTTGGACAGTGTTCTCAAACAGTGAGGCATAGGAATTCGTTCATTTTTATTTTTTTCTTCAAAATATAGTCCGGCCCACCACATGGCCTGAGGGACGGTGGACTGGCCCACAGCTGGAAAAGGTTGCTGATCCCTGCTTTAGACTAAATGTGATCCACCTGGAAAAGGAACTGGCAAACCACTCCAGTATTTTGCCAAGAAAACTCCATGGACATAAAAAAGGGGAAGCTTTGAGAAGAAAGGGAGAGTTTCCAAGGCATGCTGTGGTTCATGGGGTCACAGGGAGTCGAACACGACTAAGGCAACTAAACAACAATATGCTGGGTGTGGGGTGGAAGAAAGAGAGGTTTGCATGAATTGTAGTGAGTCTTGTACATGTACAGTCAAAACATGGTTTAGTCCAGTGTGTTAATAATATAGGACAGGCTTCCTCAATCTCAGCCCTGAAGATGTTTTGAGACTACAGTTCCCATCATCCCTGACCACTGGTCCTGCTAGCTAGGGATCATGGGAGTTGTAAGCCAAAAATATCTGGAGGGCCGAGGTTGAGGAAGCCTGATATCTTAATGGAGAAATCCGAGGGCACCCTTGGACAAAAGCAAAGACACCAACCCGGACAATTGGAGCAAAACAGCAGCCAGTAGGCTTGGTCTTTATTGAAGACTGTCGCAATAGGACTCCCACTCACTGCAAGATGAAGCAAGATGGAAGCCCTGAACAAAAGGAGACCCCAACGTTTATTAGCTACTAATCCCTCATGCTACACCCCTAAGACTACATCACAACTACATCATGACTACATCACTGACACATCACAAAAAGGAGGGGTTGAGGGAGGAGTTGTGGTGGTAACCTGAGTGTTTTGTCACCTGGCCGGTTCCTCCTTTCCCTCTCCCCATGAGTACTTTCCAGAGGACAAAGGGTAGTTTGCAGTTTCTTGTCTCCAGAGGGAAGAGCTGATCACTGTCCTTTGTTTCAGTCCGCGGTGAATCCACTCCCATATGCAGGTCCTTTTTGAGTGTAATGATCTTCTGTCTAGGACCATCAAGGTTGTCATGCCAACTGGGTAGGGCTCCCTGCGGACGTGTTGGCTGCCTTGTGTCAAGTCTCCACCCTTTGATAGTCCTTCCTTCATGGTGTAAAATAAAAGTGGAACGGTACAAATCCGATGTATGGGTGATTTTCTATGAATTTATAACAGAAGTGTCGCATATGTTGTGTGTGAATGTGTGTGTCGTGTTTGTACAAACTGAATGATTTTGGGGGGGGGGCAGTCCTACAACAGATATAAGACATATCAAATAGATTTGAGATGGGTCAGGCGGTTGCCATCTTCTTGTCTTTTGGACAAACTACACATTACATTAAAGATCTCAAGATCTTCTCCGCCCATCAAACCTTGGTGTGGCCTATGGCACCTGGAAAATGCCCATTATAAATTGTGCACTAACGTGTCATTGTACTAATAGTTCTTTAACCTCCCTGTCTTATGACTGATTTACGTACCAACGCACCAGTTAGCTTGTGTTTCCAGGAAACTCTCCATGGTGACCCAGTGAAGTACATAAGGTGAATAGCAGCTTTATTGATGTTAACCATACCTGTCCTTTTACTGGGCAACTACGTTTTCTGTGCTTTCCTGTGTGACTATACCTGCAATTTTCCAAAATGGAAGATTTCCGTGAGACTTGGCAAGTCTTGTGGCACCTTAAAGACAAACAAATTTGTCATGTCATAAGTTTTTGTGGACTGCAGTCCACTTCGTCAGATGCACCTATCCAAAAAGAGAGAAGCTGATACTATCATAAAATTGTTAGCTTTAAGGGGTCAGGATTCTTTGCTGATTTTGCTGCAGCCAACTAACAAGGCTATTTATTGGCTATGCTACACCATTGGAATTTGTTAAAAACAGAATCTTACCATTACTGGCTCTCCTTGGTTCGTAGTTACAAGCTGCTAGAAGTCAATGTATTTCTCCATGTGGGTTTTTTTGTGTGTGTGCCTATTTGCAACCTTTCAAAACAAGGAGAAACTCAACAAATAATTTCGCTCGGTTTGCTTCTGAGTTAGGAGGTATTAGAAGCAAATATACTTGATCTGCATCAGAGGAACCTGTTGTTGTTGTTGTTGTTGTTGTTTAGTCGTTTATTTGTGTCCGACTCTTCATGACCCCATGGACCAGAGTACGCCAGGCACTTCTGTCTTCCACTGCCTCCCGCAGTTTGGTCAAACTCATGCTGGTAGCTTCGAAGACACTATCCAACCATCTCGTCCTCTGTCTTTCCCTTCTCCTTGACTTTCCCAACATCAGGGTCTTTTCCAGGGAGTCTTCTCTTCTCATGAGGTGGCCAGAGTATTGGAGCCTCAGCTTCAGGATCTGTCCTTCCAGTGAGCACTCAGGGCTGATTTCCTTCAGAATGGAGAGGTTTGATCTTCTTGCAGTCCATGGGACTCTCAAGAGTCTCCTCCAGCACCATAATTCAAAAGCATCAATTCTTCAGCAATCAGCCTTCTTTATGGTCCAGCTCTCACTTCCATACATCACTACTGGGAAAACCATAGATTTTACTATACGGACCTTTGTTGGCAAGGTGATGTCTCTACTTTTTTACATATTCTACTTTTTCTTATTGTAGAATATGTAGTTTATTAGTATTATTATTGTTATTCTTCTCTTTGTACATTTCAAAAATGTAATAAAGTATTAAAGAAGAAGAACGCAAGGTGGTGTGTTCAGAGTCCTAGTGGAACTCAGAACTAGGTTCCACTCAGAGGAACCTAAAAGGTAAAGGTAAAGGTACCCCTGCCCGTACGGGCCAGTCTTGACAGACTCTGGGGTTGTGCGCCCATCTCACTCAAGAGGCCAGGGGCCAGCGCTGTCCGGAGACACTTCCGGGTCACGTGGCCAGCGTGACATCGCTGCTCTGGCGAGCCAGAGCCGCACACGGAAACGCCGTTTACCTTCCCGCTGGTAAGCAGTCCCTATTTATCTACTTGCACCCGGAGGTGCTTTCGAACTGCTAGGTTGGCAGGCGCTGGGACCGAGCAGCGGGAGCGCACCCCGCCGAACCTAGTGGATGATAAAAATTCTCTTCATTAATTCAGCAGGCCTTCATCACTGCTATGTCTGGGATGTGATGCAAGATGATCTCAGGTTTCAAGAGATGCATCTGGGTTGAAGCTTCTAGAAGCATGGAGATGGTTAGGTTTGGTTCATCCAGCTTTCTGGCATTTGACCAGCGAGTTCACAACTACCTTTCCCCACAAAAATGGACTCTGAACACAACACCTTGCATTCTTCTTCTTTAATACTTTATTACATTTTTGAAATGTACAAAGAGAAGAATAACAATAAAAAATTGAACCTAAACTACATATTCTACAATAAGAAAAAAAACTGGTGCAAATTATATAGTGAGAATATTTAAATATCTAGAACAAAAAAGAAAATAATAATAAAAAGAAAAAGGAGAAAGAAAAAAGAAGGAAAACAAAACAAAATAAAACAAGCAAAGAAAAATTATTTATCATTTGCAACATTATTTAAGGAGTACAAACCATAACTTGAATATTCTGTACACAAAATCCTATAAAGAAGCTACCTTCATTCTGCTTTGAATCCCTTATGAGTTTGTTGACTCTATCTCTTTGCGGTTTCAACTCCACTATTGCATTTAAACAATCTGTATTTAATTGTTTATCCAAACAAATGCGGGGGGGGGGGGGGGATTCCCTGTATGCGAAATTAATCTAAACAAAACCAAGTGTTGTTATCGGAACCATGGTTTTTCAGATAATTTTTAAAGCAATCCCATTCTTTTTTAACCTTATCTTCTGAGTGCTTTCTAATTAACTCTGTTGTTTTGGCGAGTTCAGGGTACTCGCACAACTCTAACTTCCAGTCGTCTCTTGTTGGTGTTAAATCATTTTTTTCCAGTATTTTGCTATTAAGATCCTTGAGTCATTCCATTCATTTGATTTGGAGTAAATGAAATTCATTTGGCAAGTAAATGAAAGTGATGTGCTTTACAACCAAGGCTCTAGCCCTTTCAATACCACCCCCAACCCGGTTTTTGTTCCCCACCCCCCTTTCCCCTGTAATTTACAAACTTTCTTGGGCTCCATGATCACTGCAGATGGTAACAGCAGCCATGAAATTAAAAGACGCCTGCTTCTTGGGAGAAAAGCAATGACAAACCTAGACAGCATCTTAAAAAGCAGGATTACCAACCTACAGATCCCCCTGACTAAGCATACAGAAACCAGCCACGACCTTATTATTTGGGAAGTCTCTTATTTTCAAACTGAGGTCACAACTAGAGAAAGCAGGTTGGATCTACAACAAAATGTTGCAGCGCAGCCTCCTCACTTCCAAGCAGGAATGGGCCTGTTCACAGTTGTCCTCCAGTAGAATGCTGCTCCAGGCTCTAAGGAACAGGGATGGACAGGTATGTTAATTTCTATCAGTTTCTCGTTTTTCCAATCTTAAATTCAGTCCCCCACGCTTCCACATCACTTTGCAATAAAGCTCCTTGTGTAAATCTCCGGCTGGAGAGTCTGTTCAGGCCTGTGCTTTGAATACAAGCAGGAAGCTGTGTTCCTTTGTTTCTTCACCTACACACATAGGGAACTGTTGTTGTTGTTTAGTCGTTTATTCGTGTCCGACTCTTCGTGACCCCCTGGACCAGAGCACGCCAGGCACTCCTGTCTTCCACTGCCTCCCGCAGTTTGGTCAAACTCATGCTGGTAGCTTCGAGAACACTGTCCAACCATCTCGTCCTCTGTCATCCCCTTCTCCTTGTGCCCTCCATCTTTCTCAACATCAGGGTCTTTTCCAGGGAGTCTTCTCTTCTCATGAGGTGGCCAAAGTATTGGAGTCTCAGCTTCAGGATCTGTCCTTCTAGTGAGCACTCAGGGCTGATTTCCTTCAGAATGGAGAGGTTTGATCTTCTTGCAGTCCATGGGACTCTCAAGAGTCTCCTCCAGCACCTGAATTCAAAAGCATCAATTCTTTGGCGATCCGCCTTCTTTATGATCCAGCTCTCACTTCCATACATCACATAGGGATCTCGGATTAAATATTAGCTACCAATTTATTCCCCATCATTTTAAAATTACAGACACACACAAACAAACAAACACACAATAGATAGATGATAGATGATAGATGATAGATGATAGATGATAGATGATAGATGATAGATATAGATAGATAGATATAGATAGATAGATAGATAGATAGATAGATGATAGATAGATAGATGATAGATAAAGTAATTTGCTTTTAATGTTTTTGTTGGTGTTTCTAACGAGTAATTTAGGCTGCCTGCTGTAAGCCCCTTATAAGTCTTTTGTTCTAGTAAGTAACAATCATTTTGCTAAATAATGAAACAGCAGCAAATTCCTTGGAAGTTGCAGTTGTAACACATTAATTGACTTTTCAGTTCAGTAGCCTAAATGATATCTTGGGGTTGAATCTCTGGGACACCCTTAATGGCTGCTAGAAGATGATTAAAAAAGAACCCAATCACAATCTTTTCTAAGTCCTTGATAACCAAGGAGGTAATAGCTACAAATATACCCTAAGAATGAAGTTTTGCTTCTGCTAACTCTGTAAATCCGCTCGAAGCTGCAGTGGTTAACATATTAACTGATGTTTCAGCTCAGTTGCTTCAACGAATTCATGATTAATGCTAAGAAGAATTCCTCAAATACGTATGCTTCTCACACAGTCATAAACTTCCTAAACAGATTTCTAGTTTTCCAGAAGCGTTTGGGTAATTTCCCCACAAAATTCCCAAAGTGGTTTTTTGTTAGTTTTTTTTGCAGGGCTAGGGAACTTGCATTTGTCTCAAGCTAGAGAGCAAGATTGTTAGTATCTCAGTTTCACATTCCTTGGCCAACTCTTGAGAAAACGAGTTTTGTCAGCCACATTAAATCATACCAAGAACACAAGGAAACCCCACAGCACTTAAACTTCCTTCTACACAAGCTCTGTTGAAACGACTGGTGGCTGAGTCTGAAGAGCACTAAAGGGCTCTTAACCAATCCATTTTGATGCAACTTCCGTAGGCGAACACCTTTGTAGTCTGTGCGTCCTTTTAAAAATTGGAATCGTTTCATTAGCTACGCAGCAAAGGCGGGCATCCGCCGGGTGGATGACACATGTTGTTTCAGGGTAGAGAGTGATTTCTTTTGTGAGGCCAATGATACTTGCACCTAATTAGATTTTTCTAAGAATTCCAGAGAGTGGGCTCATCCACACTTCTGATTATTCTGTTATTTCTAGGCACAGGTCTGAGAGCTTTTTATTTTGTCCTACCGCTTGGGAAAACCCGCAGTTTACTGCTGAATCAGAAGAACAAATGTCAATTCACAACACTCCCCAAAACTCTACTCCTGAAGGAGCGTCTCTATCCCCATCGTTCAGCCCGGACACTGAGGTCCAGCTCCGAGGGCCTTCTGGCGGTTCCCGCGCTGTAAGAAGCCAAGTTACAGGGAACCAGGCAGAGGGCCTTCTCGGTAGTGGCGCCTGCCCTGTGGAACGCCCTCCTGTCAGATGTCAAGGAAATAAACAACTACAATGGTACCTCAGGTTACAGACACTTCAGGTTACAGATGCTTCAGGTGACAGATTCCACTAACCCAGAAATAGTACCTCGGGTTAAGAACTTTGCTTCAGGATGAGAACAGAAATTGCACAGCAGCTGCGTGGCAGTGGTGGGAGCCCCCATTAGCTAAAGTGGTACCTCAGCTTAAGAACATTTTCAGGTTAAGAACGGACCTCCGGAACAAATTAAGTTCTTAACCCAAGGTACCACTGTATCTGACTTTTAGAAAACATCTGAAGGCAGCCCTGTTTAGGGACATTTTTAATGTTTGATGTTTTATTGTTTTTTTAATCTTCTGTTGGAAGCCGCCCAGAGTGGCTGAGGAAACCCAGCCGGATGGGCAGGGTATAAATAAATTATTATTATTATTATTATTATTATTATTATTATTATTATTATTATTATTATTCCAAACTCTTAATCCCCTTTAATGGTTCAACATTCATATTGTGGTCACTAAGTCTGGGGTGGTACTGGACTTCATCTCCACTGTGATAACCATGGGGCTCTCCCAATATGTCATCTGCCCAATGCATGTGGTAGTCCACACTCTGATCTGGTCTTCTCAACAGGGCAGAAAGAGGGTGATCTCAGAGTGGGGAATTTGTAACATCAATGTCTTGTCTTGGTTGAATCCTTCTCTTTTTTGATAGATAGATAAGAGATAGATATAGATGATAGATAGATAGATGATAGGTAGATGATGATGATAGATGATAGATAGATAGATAGATAGATAGATAGATAGATAGATAGATAGTAGATAGATAGATGATAGATAGATAGATGATAGATAGATAGATAGATAGATAGATAGATAGATGATAGATAGATAGATAGATATAGATGATAGATAGATGATAGATAGATAGATAGATAGATAGATAGATAGAGATAGATAGATAGATAGATAGTAGATAGATAGATAGATAGATATAGATAGATAGATAGATAGATAGATGATAGATGATAGATAGATGATAGATAGATGATAGATAGATAGATAGATAGATAGATAGATAGATGATAGATGATAGATAGATAGATAGATAGATAGATAGATAGATAGATAGATAGATATAGAGAGAAAGATAGATGATAGATAGATAGATGATAGATAGATAGATAGATAGATAGATAGATAGATAGATAGATATAGATAGATAGATAGATAGATACAGACAGATAGATAGACTTATTAAAAAATATACAAAGGTTCATACCCATGGCAAGGTATCTTTACATAATACACAGAAACAAAACAGCTTCTTAATCTAAAAAAGAGCAAAGGCAGAAAGAACGAAAATAAAAGAGAGAGAAAGCAAAAGAAGAGGAGAGAGAGATTAAAGAAAGATAAAATGACTTCCAATTCTCTGTCCTGTAGCTAAATATAGTATTCACTCATAAAATCCAACCATTCTATCTTCTGTAAACCAGTATTCTTTTCAATCTCCATGTCCCAACATTACAAGTTTGCTTTCTTTTTCATGCAAGAAGTCCACAAGAAGTTTCCAGTTCTGACTAAATGCCGATAATTTTTATTTTTCTCCAATTAAGCACGTTAACTTTGCCAACTTACGGGTTTTTCCCCCCAGCCCTTCCTCTGTAAATGGGTAGGGCTGCATCTTTTGTGGTTGGGTCCTCTTCTGATGAGTTTTAGATTTTCAGTGGCTTTCTGCAGAGGTGGGGGAATCTGTTAGAATGGTCCACCTTAGGAGGCTGATGGATCCAACTGGTTTTCAGATGGGAAGTCCCCATCTGACATGGCAGGAACCAATGTCAAAGCCAATCTGGCATCCAGAGATCTCCACAATTAAACCCATGTTAGTAGCAAAATGCTCCTGGCTCCTGACTAATTTCTAACACTGACTGGAAGGGACCTTGAGAGTCACCTAGTCCAACCTCCTGCAATGCAGGAATCTCAGCTAAAGCATGCATGACAGATGACCATCCAGACTCTGCTTAGAAGCCTCCGGTGAAGGTCCACAACCTCCCATTCCACTGTCAAGAAAGTTCTTCCTGATATTTAGCCAGAATCCGCTTTCTTGTAACTTGAATCTATCTACAGTTGGTGCAGAACTCAGTGGGCAGATTATTGACTGGGACCAGAAGGTCTGAACATATTAGGCCAATTGTGGCACAACTGCACTGGCTACCAATTAGTTTCTGGACTCAGTTCAGAGTCCTGGCTTTGACCTTTGAAGCAGGAATTTCCCCTACTCCCTCCACACCTATCCTAGAAATGAGAGTTCCGTAAAAGTCAATTCAGATATTACAAATAGGCAGGTAATAAATATTTGCAAGTGACTCATGATTCCGATTTCCTGTTATACGCAGCTTCCCCTCCCCCTGTCGCAACGTGCACAATTCCTCAGAAAACAATGACAGGTCCTTAAAAGAAAATTGTTATTTCAAAAAGCAGCTCAGGTTTCTTCTTCTCTTTGAGATGGAGGCGGAAAGAGTTCATGAAAGCCTGCAATTTATTCCATAGGAAACAGGTAAACATGCTGTTCCTGAAGATGGAGTAAAAGCTTATAAATTATCTGTTCGTGTGAAAGGTGGTCTCCTTGCCATTCCTAAGGTGAAAGCTGTTCTTTTTGTAAAGATTTTAATAGAGAGGACAATTATAGCAACCGGTGAAAACTAGAAGATGAGAAACAAAACTACAAAAGAGGCACACAGAATGAGTAGCTGCACATAAGTTAAAATAAAGGCCAAGTAAAGTTAATCATCTTAAAAAGCGGAGACATTCACCTTGCCAACAAAGGTCCGTCTAGTTAAAGCTATGATTTCCCCAGTAGTGATGTATGGAAGTGAGAGCTGGACCATAAAGAAGGCGGATCGCCGAAGAATTGATGCTTTTGAATTATGGTGCTGGAGGAGACTCTTCAGAGTCCCATGGACTGCAAGAAGATCAAACCTCTCCATACTGAAGGAAATCAGCCCCGAGTGCTCACTGGAAGGACTGATCCTGCAGCTGAGGCTCCAATACTTTGGCCACCTCATGAGAAGAGAAGACTCCCTGGAAAAGACCCTGATGTTGGGAAAGAAGGAGGGCACAAGGAGAAGGGGAGGACAGAGGAAGAGATGGTTGGACAGTGTTCTCAAAGCTACCAGCGTGAGGATGACCAAACTGCGGGAGGCAGTGGAAGACAGGAGTGCCTGGTGTGCTCTGGTCCATGGGGTCACGAAGAGTCGGACATGACTAAACAACAGCAAAGTTAATCACCTTTATCAGATCTTCAAGTATAGTTCCAGATTTTCTAGGCTTGTAACGGGGGTTGTCTTGAAAATGATGGCTCCGCTGTATATGTCATAAAATAATTCCAAATCGTATAAAGTATCCAAAGGTTCCAGTCCTTGTTGAAATCTCAAATTATGTGTAATTTTCTCCATTGCAGCTATATTCCAGAGTGAGGGGTACCAAGTTATGATTATAATTCATGCTGCTAAAATAATATATAACAGGGTGGTCCAACTTACAGCACAAGGCCTTTTTTGGCGGTCCTCAGGAACATTTGATGGCCTGCCCCCATCCCTCACACCTTCTTCCCAAAGCCTAGTTAGGACATTCCCAGTTTTGGGAAGGTAGCAGGAGGGCAGGGGTGTGTGTGTCAGATTTTGGCCTCGCTCTCTCCCAGCATGCGACAAGGCAATGTGCAGGTTCCACGTCAAAGTACTCTTGCGACCCACTTGGTACGAAAAGTTGGGGTGCCCTGATATATAGGACCAATTCTTTTGACAATACACCTGCATTGGCACCATCGACATGTTCAGTAATATTAATTTTGGACCAAAGACAATAGTTTCTTTAGTAATAAAGGGCAAAGCTTCTTAACAGGCTCAGAGAGCTCTTTTGTCAATAGCCAGACCAGGAAGTGCCCCCGACAAACATGTTTGAACTTGATAGAGAGTGTTAGAACAATACTTGCTGCTGCTTCTATGGAAGTGGAGTTTTTTTGTAGGTAAGTAAGTAAGTAAATTTTTATTTATACCCCGCCCTCCCCGGCCAAGACCGGGCTCAGGGCGGCTAACATCAAATACATTAAAACACAATCAAACAATTGATTAAAATACAGCTTTAAAATTAGAATCAGGATAAAATTAAATGACTGCCCACGAATTACAACCATAGGGGTCGGGAACCTCCAGTATTCCTCAGGGCCAGCTATCCATGTTGGTCCCACATGATAAAAGATAAAAAAGCCAAAGAGGTAACTTACAGGGTCCCATAGAGTGGGGTCAAACTGGGCCTGGACCAAAGGCCAGGCAGAACAGCTCTGTCTTGCAGGCCCTGCAGAAGGATGTCAAGTCCTTCAGGGACCTGGTCTTCTGCAATAGATCGTTTCCTCAAGTTGGACACCCCTGCTGTAGAGTATTTGCCTCAATCTTTTATTATTATTATTATTATTATTATTATTATTATTATTATTATTATTTTCTGAAAAGACTAGCCTAAAGGCCAATATATACGTCACCACTAAAAAGACAGAAGTCAGGCGGGGCAATACATTCATGTATCCACGGCGTGTTGATCTGTTCCGTATCAAACAGGTCAAGCCCGTTCGCATATGCAAATCCGCAGTATCATGTTTTGCTGTTCCAGCCTATTGTTTGTACCGAAACTATTGTGTGGATTCCCCTCTCAGGGGGAAACACATTCCTAGTGGGGAGTATAATTAATATGGGAAAAGCACACTTAGACATTTATTTTGATGTACTTCCTTGCCAGTACGTGTATATCTTCTAAAATGTACTGTCGGAGCCAATTATTTCTAGAAGCCAAGCGACTGCATTTTGCCTGTAACTCATTTTGACCTTTAATTATACAATGGCTATATTAAATGTTTTCTTGGAACTGAGAAGACTGGTTGGCAGTAGATTGTGCTTGCTTGAAATTCCTCTTGAAACCACATGGTTTTTTTCCAACTGCCTATCCGTCTCCATCGACTTAACTGTGACAGTCACGAATGTGGTACTTTCCATGGTGCAAAGATATGGATCCGAGGCATGGATCCTTATGAATCCTCTCTCTCTCTCTCTCTCTCTCTCTCTCTCTCTCTCTATATATATATATGGGATCTGCCTAAAATCACCATCATATCATAAGCAACTCCAGCTCCTGCCAACCTAGCAGTTCAAAAGCACACCAGTACAAGTAGAAAAATAGGTACCGCTGCGGCGGGAAGGTAAACGGTGTTTTCGTGCACTCTGGTTTCTGTCACGGTGTCCCGTTGTGCCAGAAGTGGTTTAGTCCTGCTGGCCACATGACCCGGGAAGCTGTCTGTGGACAAACGCCGGCTCCCTTGGCCTGAAAGCAAGGTGAGCGTTGCAACCCCATAGTCGCCTTTGACTGGGCCACTAAGCTACTGAAAGTAACGGGGCCCTTTTTATGTCCAGCTGTCCTTTGTCAACAACAAATTGTCGCTGTTTTTGTGTGTTGAATATATGCTATATGGTAATTTATGGACCTAAAGCCATTTACACATAACAAAATATGTATTTTAATTTGTGTTTTTTTTCTTATATTTTTGAAATGTACATCCAGGATTTTTTCCTTTAATTTTTTGGGGGGCCCCCAAGAGAGTGGGGCCCTAAACTTTAGCTTGTCTATCTTATAAGTAAACCCGGCACTGGCCTGGACCTAACTGTCCAGGGGTCCTTTACCTTTACCATTACCTTTTTTTGATGAAGGCACCAGGTGAGCATCTCTGGGGAGCGTTTTGATTCTCCTGGATCCAACTTCAGTCCCAAAGCCTTGGGAAAGCAAAGAGTATGTATGTATGCAAGACTGTTGGGGTGCCAACAGTTTGCTCTGAGCCAACCACTGCCTGCCTGCCTGTCTTCTTCCTTACCCCCATCATTCTGCCCAGACACTGAGGTCCGGCACCGAGGGCCTTCTGGTGGTTCCCTCACTGCGAGAAGCCAAGTTACAGGGAACCAGGCAGAGGGCCTTCTTGGTAGTGGCACCCGCCCTGTGGAACACCCTCCTACCAGATGTCAAAGAGAAAAACAACTACCAGACTTTTAGAAGACATCTGAAGGCAGCCCTGTTTAGGGAAGCTTCTAATGTTTACTAGACTACTGTATTTTAATATTCTGTGGGAAGCTGCCCAGAGTGTCTGGGGAAACCCAGCCAGATGGGCGGGGTATACATAATAAATTATTATTATTATATACCAACCATCTGCCTGTCATTTCAACTGGCTCAATCTACTGCTGGCTTCTGTTTTACCAGTCTCAATGGACACCCCTCCCCCACTGTTATGCCCACAGCACTCTTTCCAAACTCCAAATGTGCCCCCGAAGGATTGGAGACCCATGGTGTAGTCTTTGGAAAGTAACTTAACCTTTGCTTCATACTGAGGTGGTCAACCAGTGTTTCATCCATCCCATTCAAGCTACAGGTTGGGTTTCTCATGGTTCTGTGGGTTAAACCACAGAGCCTAGGACTTTCTGATCAGAAGGTCAGTGGTTTGAATCCCCGCGACGGGGTGAGCTCCCGTTGCTCAATCCCAGCTCCTGCCCACCTAGCAGTTTGAAAGCACGTCAAAGTGCAAGTAGATAAATAGGTACCACTCCAGCGGGAAGATAAATGGCGTTTCCGTGTGCTGCTCTGGTTCGCCAGAAGCGGCTTAGTCATGCTGGCCACATGACCCGGAAGTTGTACACCGGCTCCCTCAGCCAGTAAAGCGAGATGAGCGCCGCAACCCCAGAGTTGGCCACGACTGGACCTAATGGTCAGGGGTCCCTTTACCTTTACTATGTGCAGCCTTATTTAGCTCAACTTGTGGGAAATAGTATCGTATGGAGCAGCGTTCAGTCATCTGAACTCCAGCCCAAAGTCTGATCTGGTACAGGCCAGATACACATTTAACATCTGAGTGAAAGCTAGGTCTTTGAAGTAAGGTGGGGGAAAATGCCATCTGAGTAAGCATGTTTTATCACACAAGTAAGCTTTTGTTTTGTCACAGTCATTATTAAGACCAAATCTCCTACTTTATGTTGCTTTTGGATCACCCCAATGCGTAAGAACATTTCGGTTTAGCGGCTGGGGCGCTGCTCCTTTCCACTCTGTTGGAAACGCGGCAACAACACAGATGTTATCCTTGGGGAAATTCCAGAAATGTTTTGCGTAAGATGAGGGCGCGAAGCCAGCTTTTCAGAAACAGAAGGAATATCAAGCATATGGTCTCGTTCATGCCTCACTCAAGAAGAGAAATTGGTCGGTTGTGTGTGAAGCGATAAATTAGGTCAATGACAGGAGACCCGCTGAAGAATTTCCGCCTAATCCCCAGAGCTGTTAACACACACAGAATTGACATTGCTAATCCAAACTGAGTCTGTGGGGCTGTTTGCACAGGTGAGTAAGGGTTTTGTCGTCAGAATGTGTCAATCTTCAACAACCACCCTGTTTATGACCCTCTAATCTACGCACAGATTAGCTGAATAATATTATTTCTGAAAGATGAATGCTTCATGAGCTCTGATAGCTCAGCTCTGTGAGCACCATATTATATACGTACAGTGATACCTCGGGTTAAGTACTTAATTTGTTCCGGAGGTCCGTTTTTAACCTGAAACTGTTCTTAACCTGAAGCACCACTTTAGATAATGGGGCCTCCTGCTGCCGCCGCGCCGCCAGAGCACGATTTCTGTTCTCTTCCTGAAGCAAAGTTCTTAACCCAAGGTACTATTTCTGGGTTAGCGGAGTCTGTAACCTGAAGCGTATGTAATCTGAAGCGTATGTAACCCGAGGTACCACTGTATTTCTGTTCTGCTATGATCTACAGACTTGTCAGGTTTTGTGTTGTTTTTTTTATAACAAAACAAAAGGCACATTATTAAAATCTTATTTAATAAGATTCCACTGTCAGTGGAAGGATTTATCCTTGCACAATTGAATCTTTTCCCCCTCTCTTCC
The DNA here is from genome assembly GCF_964106915.1 of Podarcis gaigeae. Lineage (NCBI taxonomy): Eukaryota > Metazoa > Chordata > Lepidosauria > Squamata > Lacertidae > Podarcis > Podarcis gaigeae. Next base: position 46,175,540 of record NC_139689.1, read on the forward strand.
CTCCATGCCCCCCTAAATCCATCCTAGGGTTTCTCCCAACCGTCAATATCAAATGACACAGGAAGGATAAGAGGAATTCCAGTATTATATGTGTGAAACTACTTAGTTGACTATATCCCTAAAAGTACATCCCGGGCATTAAAGCCAACAAATATAGGAAAAATTACAATATTTCTGAAAGGTGTTTGGTACAAGGAAAGCCACAGCCCCTGTGACGTTCTCCTTTTGTGACTATGATGTTGAACCTGAGATCTATGGATGAAGGGAGGTATACAGATTTAATAAGTAATAGTGATTCTGGTCTAGCTTGGCCACTGCTAGTCTACAATTAGCTGGAAGCCAATTAATTTAAAGAAAGGAAAATTACAGCTATGGTTCCTCGTGATAGCCGATACATTGCTATCATTGAAACTGCCCAGCCTCAGACAGAAAGTAGGAGGAGAGTTTCTTCTGAAACCCATCCCAAATCAGCCTCTCACCCCACTTGAGGGGCTCCTAGAAAGGTCTCCCAGATCAAGCAAAACTGTCTTTTTTGCTGAGGGCTAAAAGAGCCCTAAATGAAACTGACACTTCGAAGGAGAAGGGGCAGAATATCAGAAGAAGGGAAGCCATAAATGCTACAGATAACAGTTGGCCTGGAATTCATCTACATGAGTCGTAAGAAGCTAATTAGATCTAAAAATGGTGAAGGCCAGGGAGGATCATGGGAAGTTCAGAGGCAAGGGGAAGAAGTTGGAAAGAGTTGAGGTAAATTAGGGAGCATCAACAGCAAGGAACAGATAGCCCCGAGGCATCAAATGTGAAGAGCCATCTCCTCTCAAAACACCCTGATAGAATTATGTGCCCAGTACCAGAACACATAGTTCAGCCCCAAAGACACAAAGGGATATCAGAAGCCTTCCTTCCTAAACATAAAATCACTTTAGAGTGCTGTAAATAAAACGATTCTAAGAAAAATTATAGTGGATATTCATATGTGGTGCGGTGAAGAGTTTTCTATAGATGTAGATCATTGACTAGAAACAAAAAGTACTGTTTATAATAGTAAAAAAAAGGCAGCCCGTGTTGTTAACTAACTCATTCTGAGGTGAAATACTGTGTTAAAAGTGTAATTAGGCTAAAGACGTTGTTTAGAAGATGATGTCCTCTGTTTGAGGACTTCCCATAGCTCAGTCGGTAGAGCGTGAGCTTCTTGATCTCAGGGTTGTGGATTTGGACTACATGACCCTGGTGGTCTTCCAACTCTACAATTTTATGATTTGAAGTGTCACTGTCGCCAGGATGGGGAAGCTGTGGTTCTCCAGATGTTGTTGAATTACAGCTCCCATCAACCCTGACAACTGGTAATACTGGTTGGGGCTGATGGGAGTTGGAGCCCAAAAGCATCTGGAGGGCCAAAGGATCCCCACCCCAGCTGTAGCCTGTAGGGACGCCATCTTTCTCTGTCCCTCCCTCTAGGGATACCTGTCTAGCCAAGCCTGAGATTTGAAGGTATGTACGCCGGCTCCCTCAGCCAGTAAAGCGAGATGAGCGCCCCAACCTCAGAGTCATCCATGACTGGACCTAATGGTCAGGGGTCCCTTTACCTTTACCTCAGGGATGTGGGTGGCGCTGTGGTCTAAACCACAGAGCCTAGGGCTTGCCAGTGAGAAGGTCAGTGGTTCGAATCCCCGTGACGGGATGAGCTCCCGTTGCTCAGACCCTGCTCCTGCCAACCTAGCGGTTCGAAAGCACAAAGTGCAAGTAGATAAATAGGTACCACTCTGTCGGGAAGGTAAACGGCGTTTCCGTGCGCTGCTCTGGTTCGCCAGAAGTGGCTTAGTCATGCTGGCCACATGACCCGGAAGCTGTACGCCGGCTCCCTCGGCCAGTAAAGCGAGATGAGCGCCGCAACCCCAGAGTCAGCCATGACTGGACCTAATGTTCAGGGGTCCCTTTACCTTTACCTTTTACCTGGCGACTTGCATGAGGGACGGATCAAGGATTGCATTGGCATACTGAGGGAAACAAAAAGGAGACAGCAACCCTGCCAAACCTCAAATTCACCTTGCCCACCTGCGCTGGATAAGCAAGCGCTGCAACTGCACCTTAAGTTTCTGAAATATTGCTGCAGACCAGCTCTGGGAGGATAGCATGGAAAACCCCTGAAAGGCTGTGTTCCTGGCCACATCCTTCCCTGCTCAAGAAGAACAGAATGAATTGAATGAAGAACAGATTTGACATTGGCTGCCTAGTCTGAAAGCTGCCTTGACTATTCCAATGGCCACTTTAACTGCCTAATGCAGTGTTTCCCAACCTTGGGCCTCCAGCTGTTTTTGAACTACAATTCCCATCATCCCTGACCACTGGTCTTGCTAGCTAGGGATGATGGGAGTTGTAGGCCAAAAACATCTGGAGGCCCAAGGTTGGGAAACACTGGCCTAATGGCCTGCTTGCCAGTATGAGGAGCTGTCCAGTGAGTCAGGAATCAAGGTATTCAGGACGAACAGGGAGCTGTCCAGGAAGGAGAAGCTTTGCTCCAGCCTGGCTAGGCCTAGACTGCTCTTTTACCTCACTGTCTTTTGGGCACATGAGGAATCTGACTTCCTCCTGAGAACCAAGAACAGGAGATCACCTTTGTGGTACCATTTTGGGGTTGCCACTCAGAGATGCCGCTGTCTCTTCTCACCCCTTGGGTGTATGTGGTGTGTGAGAGCAGTCAGGGTGCACTGGTTCCCCCAAAATGGCAGCCTCCCTAGGCAGGGTATGGTAGTCTCAGGAGAGCTGTGGTTGTCCTTTGACTCCCTTTGTGTGTGTGTTTTTGTATATAATTTTTATTAATTTTCCTGTTTTACAATTTAAGATACAGTGGTACCTCGGGTTAAGTACTTAATTCGCTCCAGAGGTCCGTTCTTAACCTGAAACTGTTCTTAACCTGAAGCACCACTTTAGATAATGGGGCCTCCAGCTGCTGCCGCGCTGCCGGAGCACGATTTCTGTTCTCATCCCGAAGCAAAGTTCTTAATCCGAGGTACTATTTCTGGGTTAGCGGAGTCTGTAACCTGAAGCGTATGTAACCTTGATTTCTTATTCTTCCAGTATGTTTTGCCATCCATAAGTTTTTGTATCCATGCTTCCTTTTGCCTCTTTCCATTTGGGGGCAAGTAACAGTCTTACCGCTGTAGTCACATACATGAATATACAGTTTAGGTAGTTCAGTCCCCACAATTCCCAAAAGAAAAGCTTCTGTATTGTTGTTGTTTTACAAACGTAAACATCCTATTCATTTCATTATATATCATTAAGCTTTAATCTTACTACAAGACCACCACCCCTTTTACCTTTTGATCCAGGCAAAGATCATCATCACTGCCACATTCTCAGAAGGAATGAGGGGGACATTCGTCAAAAGGTTTCACCCCACACCAAATTCTCCTGTTGCCAGATTTATGATGGGGTATCTTTAAAAAGGGACGCGGGTGGCACTGTGGGTTAAACCACAGAGCCTAGGACTTGCCAATCAGAAGGTCAGCGGTTCAAACCCCCGCTATGAGGTGAGCTCCCATTGCTCGGTCCCTGCTCCTGCCAACCTAGCAGTTTGAAAGCACGTCAAAGTGCAAGTAGATAAATAGGTACCGCTGTGGCGGGAAGGTAAACGGCGTTTCCGTGCGCTGCTCTGGTTCGCCAGAAGTGGTTTAGTCATGCTGGCCACATGACCCGGAAGCTGTACACCGGCTCCCTCGGCCAATAAAGCGAGATGAGCGCCGCAACCCCAGAGTCGGCCACAACAGGACCTAATGGTCAGGGGTCCCTTTACCTTTACCATTAATCTTTAAAAAAGACTACACCATCCCCAGCCTCTCCCTTTACGTAAGCATTAATGCTTGGGTGCGTTCTGAGGAGCAGCACACACAGTTGACATGCGTCTTGGCATTTTCCTTTGCGCAAACAAGGCTGCCGGCTGCGCAAGTATTTTCTACGGTTCAGAAGCCGGCCACGGCATGGGACAGGATGTTGTACTCCTTGCCAGCAGGCAGCCACAAGACAGAGATTTACCTGCCCTGTGATTTGAGTTTGGCTGCTCTTTGCACAAATGTCCTCTTCCCTGTGCATTGCTCTGCCCTCACTGAAGGGGAAAATGGCACGTGTCACTCAAAGGTGTGGTACGGAGCCCTTACTCCCCTCTGCACACCCGAAGCCCAGGAGCAGCTTCAGAAGACTGCCCCTGTATCTCTTTCTGTTCAAAATTGTGCTCCATCATGGTGTTCCAGGAGTATGGATATGGAGCCATTGTTGTGAGGCTAAAATGCAGAGGCAGGGCTGGATTTAGGTTTGATGAGGCCCTACGCTACTGAAGGTAATGGGCCCTTTATATGTCCAGCTGTCCTTTGTCAACAACAAATTGTTGCTGTTTTTCATGTTGAATATATGTTATATGGTAATTTATGGGCCTAATAGGTATCTAAAGCCATAGCAGAATCAAATTAAAAAAAATAAAAATCTAAAGCCATTTGCAGCATGGGTGGCACTGTGGTCTAAACCACAGAGCCTAGGGATTGCCAATCAGAAGGTCGGCTGTTCGAATCCCCGTGATGGGGTGAGCTCCTGTGGCTCGGTCCCTGCTCCTGCCAACCTAGCCGTTTGAAAACACGTCAAAGTGCAAGTAGATAAATAGGTACCGCTCCAGCGGGAAGGTAAACGGCATTTCTGCACGCTGCTCTGGTTCGCCAGAAGCGGCTTAGTCATGCTGGCCACATGACCTGGAAGCTGTACGCCGGCTCCCTCAGCCAATAAAGCGAGATGAGCACCGCAACCCCAGAGTCATTCGCGACTGGACCTAATGGTCAGGGTCCCTTTACCTTTACTAGATATCTAAAGCCATTTGCACATGCAGAATGTAGGCACCCTATATATAGAAATGAACAAACCAGTGATATTTTAGGGAGCAGGCTACTTACATCATAGGAGCCTACACAACACAAAATGCTGTTGCTGTAGGTAGGTTTTATTTTATTTGTTTTTTATCTTATATTTTGGAAATTTACATCTGGTTGTTTTTTTCCTTTTAATTTTCTGTGGGGCCCTAAGCTATAGCTTCTTCGGCTTATACGTAAATCCGGCACTAAGGACAAGTCATGTCTTGCACATTGCTCATGCCCCAAGAAAACTGCAAAAATCAAGGCAGTGATGATAGAGGCTTTGCATATAATAGCCAACTTTCATCCTGGGAAAAGTTATGGAAAGAGGAAATAAAATTGACTAAACTGTCTTGGAAATGTAAAGAGAAAGAGGACACTTTTTACCATAAGTGGTGGACATGTACATTGGTAAATGCTTTCTGGGAAAGGTTATATAATGAACTTAGGAAAACGTTTTAAAATACATTTGTTTAAAAATCAGAAGCCTTTTTACTAGGTATTATAGGTGAAGAGTTTCCAAGAGAAGAAAAAAGACTTTTTATGTATGCAACAACGGCAGCAAGAATGCTACTAGCCCAGAGATGGAAGGAAGGAGAAATACCAACAAAAGAAGAATGACAGATGAAACTGATGGAGTATGCGAAAATGGCAAAACTGACGGGAAAGACCCGAAACCAGGAAGATCAAGTATTTTCTAAAGACTGGAGTAAATTTGTAATTTACTTAAAATACCACTGTAAATAGTAAAATCTTTGGCAGGGGTGTAAAGAAACTTGTACTGTGGAATTGTCTTAATGGTAATTATGGTTATACAATAGTTAGATAAGGAAATAGATGCAGTAAATTTAATCTTAAAGATGGAACCCATGGAGGGAGAGAAGGAGGTCTAAGGGTTTGAAAGAACTCTGTATTTTAATGTTTGAAATTGCTATAAAAGGTAAAGGGACCCCTGACCATTAGGTCAAGTTGTGACTGACTCTAGGATTGCGGCGCTCATCTCGCTTTATTGGCCGAGGGAGCCGGCGTACAGCTTCCGGGTCATGTGGCCAGCATGACCAAGCCGCTTCTGGCGAACCAGAGCAGCGCACGGAAACGCCGTTTACCTTCCCACCAGAGTGGTATCTATTTAGCTACATGCACTTTGACGTGCTTTCGACCTACTAGGTTGGCAGGAGCAGGGACCGAGCAACGGGAGCTCACCTGTCGCGGGGATTCGAACTGCCGACCTTCTGATCAGCAAGTCCTAGGCTCTGTGGTTTAACCCACAGCACCACCCGCATCCCAACGAAATTGCTATATTTATATGTAAAAAATATTTTTTTAAAAAAACTTAATAAAAATTATATGTAAAAAAGGAAGCTGCAAAATTCACATTTCGATCAAAAAGCTGGGACTCTGCTAACTCAGTGTTACTTCTGAGGATGCTGTTGCTGGCAAGTGAAGAAGCCTTGAACTCCCTGCGCAATACAAAGATTTGCCGGAACAGCCACTGGCGGAACACATCTGAGGACATCTGTTTACAAACATGCAGAGGAGGAAAAATAACTGTATGATCTATAGATGAATTTCATGGAATGCACACAATTACAGGAAGAGCAATCCACCATGAAATAACAAGCAGGGAGAACAGGTTTGGCCACGTGAAACAGAATAGGGATTTTCAAACTGTGGGTGGAGTGGGCTTTTAAAGGGATTAGTCACCAGAGCTGTCCAAATTGCTGTCTACTTGCAGCCTAGGTTGCCCAAGGTCATGGTGAACTGGCCATGAAAATAATTAAGCAATAAACAGGATTGTAATTGAAAATTAATTTTAAAATTACTAAAAATAATAATGATCAGGTACTCTCTCTTTGATCCTTTGTGTGTCTGGTAGGATTCTTCAAGTGGGTTTATAATAATAATGATTTATTATTTATACCCCACCCATCTGGCTGGGTTTCCCCAGCCACTCTGGGCGGCTTCCAACAGAATATTAAAATACAACCGTCTATTAAACATTAAGAGCTTCCCTAAACAGGACAGCCTTCAGATGTCTTCTAAAAGTCTGGTAGTTGTTTTTCTCTTTGACATCTTGTGTGAGGGCATTCCACAGGGCGGGTGCCACTACTGAGAAGGCCCTCTGAAGACCGGTGTTATGTGGTCTCAGCAGCTGCCCCCAGTCACCAGTCTAGCTGCCGCATTCTGGATTAGTTACAGTTTCCGGGTCACCTTCAAAGGTAGCCCCACGTAGAGCGCACTGCAGTAGTCCAAGTGGGAGATAGAGTATGCACCACTCTGGCGAGACAGTCTGCGGGCAGGTAGGGTCTCAGCCTGCGTAGCAGTTCAGTGTTAATTATTTGGGAAATGAAAATATCCCCAGGGTGCTGTCTCTTCATCCTAAAGCTAATAGGCTTAAAAAGCCTTATGACATGCAACAATTTACTTTTACAGTGGTACCTCGGGTTAAGTACTTAATTCGTTCCAGAGGGCCATTCTTAACCTGAAACTGTTCTTAACCTGAAGCACCACATTAGCTAATAGGGCCTCCTGCTGCCACCGCGCCACTGGAGCACGATTTCTGTTCTCAACCTGAAGCAAAGTTCTTAACCCGAGGTACTATTTCTGGGTTAGCAGAGTCTGTAACCTGAAGCGTATGTAACCCGAGTTACCACTGTATTTGGAAAAGACCGTGATGTTGGGAAAGATGGAGGGCACAAGGAGAAGGGGACGAGAGAGGACGAGATGGTTGGACAGTGTTATCGAAGCTACCAGCATGAGTTTGACCAAACTGCGGGAGGCAGTGGAAGACAGGAGCGCCTGGCGTGCTCTGGTCCATGGGGTCACGAAGAGTTGGACACGACTAAACAACAACAAATAGACTTTGCCACTGAGTTGGATCAAAACATGCTTGGCTGTGGAAGATATTTGTCTCGTGCAAACTGCATATGGCAGTCTACCTTAGGATCTATGGAACACTAGTCTGAAAATCTCATATATTATTGCACGGCACCCCAATCCCCAAGGGGTGCAACATACCCTCTCTGGCATCTGGCTTCAGCCTGTTTCTATCTCAGCTCTCTCACACCCATGCCCTGGCCTTTGTCTTTCCATCTACCAACCAAGTAAGGTCCATCCATTTGCCCTCTAGCACAGAACAACCCATACTTGGGAGCCATTATGGCCCTTTGCCTGGCTAATTCAACAATGAGGTCTTCCATTAGATTTTAACCCTTTCTGGACTCAAGCATAGAGCCCACCCCTCCCCCAAACTCTCAACAATATTTTTAGACCTAACCATTGCCTCTCCTGCCAACCTAGCAGTTTGAAAGCACGTCAAAGTGCAAGTAGATAAATAGGTAGCACTCCAGCGGGAAGGTAAACGGCGTTTCCGTGCGCTGCTCTGGTTCGCCAGAAGCGGCTTAGTCATGATGGCCACATGACCCGGAAGATGTACGCCGGCTCCCTCGGCCAATAAAGCGAGATGAGCGCCGCAACCCCAGAGTCAGCCACGACTGGACCTAATGGTCACGGGTCCCTTTACTTTTACTAACCATTAGCTATTGCTTGCTATGATATTTATTTTATAAATGAATCTTTCCAATACTGTACATTCAGTGCATGTGAACCCATGTATTAAAAACCACAACTTTTTGCATGTACAGTCGTACCTTGGGAGTCAAATGGAATCCGATCAGGAAGCCCATTCGACTTCCAAAAAGTTTGAAAACCAAATCACAGCTTCTGATTGGCTGCAGGATGCTCCTACAGCCAATCAGAATCTGCGGAAGCCCCGTCGGACGTTCAGCTTCCAAAAATAGTTCACAAACTGGAATAGCCACTTCCGGGTTTGCAACGTTCGGGAGCCAAAATGTTCGGAACTAAGCTGTTCGAAAACCAAGGTACAACTGTCTTGGACAAATGAGAATTAATGGCTTGGGGTGAGTGGTTTATGGTTCCTTATCAGAACTAATGGATGGAAAATAGCTGGAGATATTGCTTGAAATTTCTGAATGGGAAAATATATGGGGTTTTTTTTGGGGGGTGGGGACAAACATATTCTTATTCCTTCCCATGTGAAGGGAGGGGCTAATAAAGGTGTTGATATGTTTATGTTAGTGTTGAGGATGGGAAGGAAATTTGATTCAGTTCACATTTAAAAGAGAATCTATCAATTTGCTCTTTCTGAAATAAGGTGAGAACTGAAGCACAGCTTTCTTTTGAAATCTGAATTTATCCAAATTTTGCAATTCAGTAATCCAACCAACCAGTGCTTTGAAAAAATGCATATATTATGGGAAAGTATGCATAACAATTTATATATTAGTGAAAATTGTATACAAAAAAAAGTGCATTATACTAGGGAACATTGCTTGCAAAAGAAAAGTACATTAGTCAAAACTGCCTGTAAAATTTGTTTATTAAGAGAAATTCACAGTGTTGGATTTCTATGAGGTCTTTTTTATTTTAAACAATTGAAATTGCTAGAGAACTGTGGAGAACTAGGGTTAAGACAGGAAACATGAGGAAGTGAGGACGAAAACTGACAAATCTTTCAGTTCAACGATAGAAAAATGTCTATAAAACTGGAAAAGCACCGCTGACAGGATTGAGGGGGGGGGGGAGCAAAGAGGAAGAAACTCCATGCACTTGGGGAAAAAAAGTTTATTCAGGCCAGATGTGTTTCAGAATAATCATTCTTCTATCACAGTAGGAGACTTTGTCAGCGTTGATGCACTTGCTGAGAAACGCTTTTCAAAACATGCCCTCAAAGAAGGATTAATTTGAAGGCTGTTGGGCGTGGACATAATCTTTCTTTGAGCATCTGAAGTTTCTTTCTTTCCCCCACTCCTGTAACAACAAAAGTACCATATTTTTTGCTCTATAAGACTCACCTTTTCCCTCCTAAAAAGTAAGGGGAGATGTGTGCGCGTCTTATGGAGCGAATGCAGGCTGCACAGCTATCCCAGAAGCCAGAACAGCAAGAGGGATTGCTGCTTTCACGATCCCTCTTGCTGTTCTGGCTTCTGAGATTCAGAATATTTTTTTTCTTGTTTTCCTCCTCCAAAAACTAGGTGTGAATTGTGGTCTGGTGCGTCTTATAGAGCGAAAAATACGGTAGGTTTAAGGAAGCTGGAGAAAAGCTGCAGCTTGAGAGCAACTGAATGAGAGTGGCATCAACATTGGCGCCGATTCTGGGTGAGATCTCACCAGTGGCATAGCAGAGGAGGCTGGCGTGCCGTGGCTCCAGGGACATTTTTTGAGGGGGCGCAATGAGGAAACAGACAACAAACTCCCTCCTCAAGCCACTTCCTTTGTTACCTTAACAGCCCATACTTAGTGGGCTGTTACCAGGAGACTTGTTTGCCTATAACAACCATTTGTATCCTTGCTTAAAATTTAACAATTGCTGGATCCAGGTATTAGAACAGAGCCCCGCCTAAACTCGTAATAATATGAATATAGTATAAAATGCTGGTTATTGTAGCATTTCTCCCTTAGACTCTTATTTCCATGGTTTGATCTCTGGGGATTCGTTCCAACACTAATAGTGACCTTAGGGCAGTGGTGGCGAACCTATGGCACGCGTGCCAGAGAGGGCACTCAGAGGCCTCTCTGTGGGCATGCAAGCTGTCGCTCCAGCAGAGCCGTAGTTTCCGTGCTGGGGGTGGGGGCATAGCTGTCAACTTTTCCCTTTTCTTGCAAGGAATCCTTTTCGGAATAAGGGAATTTCCCTTAAAAAAAGGGAGCAGTTGTTGAATGTTAAAGTGATGCACGATATAAAGATAGTGCGGCATTAGTGACATAGTTGAAAGGAATATGTAAAGATGTTTTATGAGCAATAAGTAAAGAAATATAGCAAAATTAATCATTGTTAAAATGATGGGGGATTAGAAGATAAGTGGTCAGTAGCGGAATGGTTAATTTAAAAGAAAATAAGCAATATTAAAATTAATCAAAATAGTGGAAGGATTTGCTGAAAACAAATTAGAAACTGGAATACGGAAAGGGGAGGTGTGAGGAAGTCGGGAAAGTAAGCTACAAGAAATTAAGATTTGAACTTATATATTTTTTGTTTTTGTTTTTGTATGTTTTATATTGTGTTTTGTCTGTTATTATGTTGTTTTGTGTTGTTATGATAAAAATTTGTTGAAACTTTAATAAAAATATTTTTTTTAAAAAAGGGAGCAGTTGACAGCTATGGGTGGGGGTGGGGAGGAGAGGAGGGCTCCCGTGTTCGTGGCTGCAGCTGAGAACAGAGGATCCTCCACATGCAACTGTGGCGGCGCAATGGCTGCTCATGCCGCCGCGATTCCCCGCGGGATGCCTCGTCACACACACCCCAGACATGGCACCCGGGGCGCCCCTCCCCCGGTTGTGACACCACTGTTCCCTCACTCAACACCGGGCCTGCCTTCCCTCACTAGGAAATGGAAGTGTGGCACTCAAAATGGAAGTTATACTCAGAACAGAGCATGTTCTGCTTCCGAAAAAAGTTCCAAAACCGAAACACTCATTTCCGGGCTTGAAGTCTTCAGGTTCCAAGTACAGTGGTACTGGAGGTCCGTTCTTAACCTGAAACTGTTCTTAACCTGAAGCCCCACTTAGGTAATGGGGGCCTCTTGCTGCCGCCGCGCCGCCGGAGCACAATTTCTGTTCTCATCCTGAAGCAAAGTTCTTAATCCGAGGTACTATTTCTGGGTTAGCGGAGTCTGTAACCTGAAGCGTCTGTAACCCGAAGTGTATGTAACCCAAGGTACCACTGTATTTCAAGAACTAAGCTGTTCGAAAACTGAGGTACCACTGTATTCATTTTTCCATATTTGAACTGTATTTATTCCCCCCCCCCCGCCCTGTGGTGATTTTCTTGAGTCAATATGAGAGTACCCCTAAACATTTTTTTAGAAAAAAACACACTGAGTTATACCATAAAATTATATATTAATGGAAAGATAATTTAATGAAGAATGTAATGCAATAACTTTTATGAAGGATTATTTGTTACAAAAGCAGTCATAAAGAAGAAACATGAAACACACAGGGAAAAATGAGATATACAGGTTAAATTGCCGTGTTGGCACTTTGCGATAAATAAGTGAGTTTTGGGTTGCAGTTTGGGCACTCGGTTTCTAAAAGGTTTGCCATCACTGCCTTAGGGTGTTCATGAGGTGGTGGTGAAGAATATGAAGGGAATATTGCAAGATGAAAGAACTGGATTACAGTTACAGCCAGGTGGGCTTTAAATGCGATGAATAAATGGGGAAGTGGCTTGGCAGGATAGGTGGACGCAATCAAGAAATGGTCCACTCTGACTATTGGGCAGGTAAACATTGGGCAGAAACCCTGATTAGCTACCAAGCAACTCAGCCTATTAGCAGACATGGTCATTTTGTGAACCTTTCATTCTTTGTATGTTGTTGGCTTTCTGTGACTCAAAGCACAAATGGCCTTTTCAGCACATTTTGTGGAAGTGCTTCCGAGTGACGGCCTGTGAAATATTGCATAAGAGGGCAGGGGGAACCTAGAAACTTCCCAATATTGCACACGGTGAAGCAAAAGATTGCGACTTTGCTGGTGACAACATGCCTAGATGAACATTCTGAAGGCACACATTTCTTAAAAATGTCATTTAGTTCTGAAGCTTTTTCTTGCGTTAATAGTACGTGCCAGAGAATAGCATGTTTAAAAGAATGTTTGTATAAAAACAACAACCCAGAAGTCCTTCTCTTGGGAATTATAGGGATAGAACTACCTAAATTGTATAGAAATTTATTCATGTATGTGACTACAGTGGCAAGAATGATAGTTGCCCAAAAACGGGAAGAAGAAGAAGTCCCAGCAAAGGAAGAATGGATACAAAAACTTATGGAATATGAAGAAATGGTGAAACTTACCAGAAGAATAAGAAATCGAGATAACAAACTTTTTATAAAAGCATGGAAATGGTTTTTGGAATATTTACAGACAAATTGTAAACATATAAAAACACTGGCAGGATCATTGTAATAACCTGCAGTTAAATAAGAGTATATATTTAAAGAAGAGAAATAAATGAGTAAGTTAAGTTAATTTGGATATGCAGAAGATGTTAAAAATAAATTTAAGGAACTGCAGAAAGAGGGGGAAGGAAGTCAAGTTTTAGAATGTCAAAATGACTGTAAAATCAATGAAATGTATATATATGAAAAGTATAAATAAAATTTTAATAGCATGTCTGTTGCAGGGGGCGTCCTTTAGGTGGCAAGGGAAAGAATTGTGCTGCTTTCAAAGGTACGAGTGTTTTTTGAGGATGCAAATGCAAATTAAATTAAATTAAATATTGTGCAGCACACAGTGATTTGATTGAGATGTGGTCAAATCACAGCGACTTGCTCTAACATAGGGTCTATTTGAGGATGAAGGGGGCCCTCCAACACCCTCCCCACAAATATGGACTGTCAGCAAGTGAATACAGTATTTTTTGCTCTATAAGACTCACTTTCCCCCTCCTAAATAGTAAGGGGAAATGTGTGTGCGTCTTATGGAGCGAATGCAGGCTGCGCAGCTATCCCAGAAGCCAGAACAGCAAGAGGGATTGCTGCTTTCACTGCGCAGCGATCCCTCTTGCTGTTCTGGCTTCTGAGATTCAGAATATTTTTTTTCTTGTTTTCCTCCTCCAAAAACTAGGTGCGTCTTGTGGTCTGGTGCGTCTTATAGAGCGAAAAATACGATATCTTGTTATAGCAGCCACCCACATACTTACTTCCTGCCTCTCATTTGGCATACGGGCAACCACTTAGCATCCGAGTCTCCTATGCCTAATCCAGAAAATTGCCATAATTACAAGGAAAGCAGACAGAACTAATGACCAGGGAACTAGTGACACACAGACCTAGTGAACAGGGAACTAGTGACACACACACACACACACACACACACACACACACACACAGTTGCTCATAGAGGAAGCAACCAAACTGGCCCAGCGCTGGTGATGAGAAAGCGACCTAGCTTAGGCACTTCTGACACCACAATGCCACTCTCCAGCACTCAGTATCTGCCGCCGGAGGCAACCGCCTCACTCTCCCTAATGATAGGGCTGGCCCTGCTGGTTAAACCAGAGTCTCGGCCCTGCGCTGGCTCTGAGAGGATGGACAAGCAACAGTCTGCCCTGTTCTGTCCATGAATCATTCCAGAGCGTCGTACTCCGGCTGCAAGAGCTGTTTTTCTCCTCTTGCATTTCATGGGATTAGAGCCGATACGTGGCGTATTTAACTGATAAGCAGAGTGTGGAAATGTTTGTGTTTCCTGCTTCTGGCTGGTTGAAGCTAAAGAGCTGCAATCTTTTCTTTGGAACACACCCTCAGTCTTAGGGCCAGACATCCCGACCACAAAACTTGGGCTCATCTTTGTATCAGCCAGCCCTGAGGATTTGGCACGAGTTCAGCGCAGGTTCAAGGAAACGGCACATTTGTCCCTTGGGGATGACTTGCACTGGAATGGAGGATCAAATTCCCTAAACAAGAGTCTTCTGGGCATGACCTAAATATTGCAGACACTCCCCTGAAGCCTAAATTGCGCTATAGTTCAAGGGTGGCCTTCTGCATGGCAATAATATAATACAGTGGTCCCTCTGGATACGCACACCTCCAGTTGTGTATCCTTCAGGATGCGAACGCGGCCAACCTGGAAGTATTTTTCTGGGTTTTGCATGCACACATGCGCAGAAGCGATCCCTCCGGACTGGAGCTCCGGAACAGATCCCATCCGCAACCAGAGGCACCACTGTAATGGGACATGGGTGGCGCTGTGGTCTAAACCACTGAGCCACTTGGGCTTGCTGATCAGAAGGTCAGAGGTTTGAATCCCCATAACAGGGTGAGCTCCTGTTGCTCTGTCCCAGCTCCTGCAAACCTACCAGTTCGAAAGCATGCTAGTGCAAGTAGATAATTAGGTACCGCTGCAGAGGTAAGGTAAATGCCATTTCTGTGCACTCTAGTTTCCGTCATGGTGTTCTGTTCCACCAGAAGGGGTTTAGTCATGCTGGCTACAGGACCCGGAAAGCTGTCTGTGGACAAATGCCGGCTCCCTCGGCCTGAAAGCAAGATGAGCGCCGCAACCCCATAGTCGCCTTTGACTGGACTTAACTGTCCAGGGGTCCTTTACCTTTTTTACCGTAATGTATTAATATTGGGGGACGCGGGTGGCATTGTGGATTAAACCACAGAGCCTAGGACTTGCCGATCAGAAGGTCGGCGGTTTGAATCCCCGCGATGGGGTGAGCTTCCGTTGCTCGGTCCCAGCTTCTGCCAACCTAGTTCGAAAAGCACGTCAAAGTGCAAGTACATAAATAGGTAAGGTAAATGGTGTTTCCGTGCGCTGCTCTGGTTTGCCAGAAGCGGCTTAGTCCTGCTGGCCACATGACCCGGAAGCTGTACGCCGGCTCCCTCGGCCAATAAAGCGAGATGAGCGCCGCAACCCCAGAGTCGGTCACGACTGGACCTAATGGTCAGGGGTCCCTGTACCTTTTAATAATATTTGGAAGGCAACACAGAACAACTAATAGAGCAGAATAATATGAGGAAGGTACTGTATGAATCCACCGCTATTGCACTGTTATGCCAATGTCACAGGAACATCCTGGTCAGTAAGCACACAGTTCAAAGATTCAATGGCGCCTTGCGTCCTTCCAGCAACTCCTGCAGCCAAGCTGGTGCCAAACATATTGCTCTGCTTTCCTTTGGATCACATCAGCGAGGCCAAGATGGTGGTCTTGTTGTCTGGGAAGCCCAGGACCTCCATACGCACTGCCCAGGCTTGCACCCCAGGGCAGTCACTTCAGTGCTGCTAACTCAGTGGTTTGGTGTCACCTCCGAAGGCATACTCCATTGTATCTCAAGGCAGATAGATGCCAACAAAACTACAACAACCATAAAAATAAGATGGGTCTCCGACTGGTGTGGGATGCGGGTGGCGCTGTGGGTTGAACCACAGAGCCTAGGACTTGCCGATCAGAAAGTCAGCGGTTTGAATCCCCGCGACAGGGTGAGCTCCCGTTGCTCGGTCCCTGCTCCTGCCAACCTAGCAATTCAAAAGCACGTCAAAATGCAAGTCGATAAATATGTACCACTCCAGCGGGAAGGTAAACGGCGTTTCAGTGTGCTGCTCTGGTTCGCCAGAAGCGGCTTAGTCATGCTGGCCACATGACCCGGAAGCTGTACGCCGGCTCCCTCGGCCAATAAAGGGAGATGAGCGCCGCAACCCCAGAGTCAGCCACGACTGGACCTAATGGTCAGGGGTCCCTTTACCTTTACCTTTTACCAACTGGTGTGGTCTACTTACTCCGCGGTTGGCAACCTTTTTTTGGTCCAAGGGCCAGATTTTTATCTGCTCAATTATCTGAGGCCCAAGGCGGCGGGACCAAAGAGCAGTGCTGTAAATAAATCCCTTGGCAAAGGGAAACGAATCATCTTTGCTGGGTGCAAACAAAACAACAACCCCCGCCTCCAAACAGAGGGCACAATCCTCTAGCTTCTCTAATCCTTTTTTTTTTTAAGGTGCCTGAGTTTTTTTAAGGTGCCTCTTGCAAATGCTGGGAATAAATTTGTGCACTGTGCCAGAAAAGAACAGAGAAGATAAGTAGTTTCTTTTGCAAGTGCTGAACCAAGGGCCTTAACAAGTTCATCGACTGAAAGTACACTATGGTGTTCAGCATGCTTTTTACTGCCGCTGTTAACTGGAAGGAAGAGCGATCAAGCCGTAAACAGTAGCCTCTCCCTCGTTCTCCCATCCTTTAGCAGAGGCTAGAAAAGAGCAGGTAAAAAAGATAAAGGACCCTTGGACGGTTAAGTCCAGTCAAAGGCGACGATGGGGTAGCAGCCACAAGGCTATTGATTGAGAAAAATTGGGAACGTGGTATTATAACGACAAAAATAGAGTGGCTTGCGAAATTATTGGAGTACTACAATATATCCAAAACAATGGGAGAAATTGGAAGGATCTCAAAAGAGAAGATAGGCAGGGATTGGAAGGTGTTTAAAGGATACTTGCAAAACCATATCGAAAAATCAGAACTCCTCTTAGAATAAACAAGTTCCGTTTTAAATACTGAAATACTAAATAAGATGGATAACAATGTGTAATAGAAATTGCGTCCCACAGTACCAAATACATATCCATAAAATACAAATTTCTCTGAATCTCGAGGCTTCCCCCACCCCCATCCTCACCATGGGTCCTATTGTCAACATTTCCAACTGCATATAATTTCATAGTCTGTGTTTTGTATCTATACGTATTGTCCATGGTATTTGTTACATTACAAGTGAGATTAAAACCCTGCTAATGTTTTCGTCGGGATGCGGGTGGTGCTGTGGGTTAAACCACAGAGCCTAGGACTTGCCGATCCGAAGGTTGGCGGTTCGGATCCCCGCAACGGGGTGAGCTCCCGTTGGTCGGTCCCTGCTCCTGCCAACCTAGCAGTTCGAAAGCATGCCAGTGCAAGTAGATAAATAGGTACCACTCGGGCGGGAAGGTAAAAGGCGTTTCCGTGCGCTGCTCTGGTTCGCCAGAAGTGGCTTAGTCATGCTGGCCACATGACCTGGAAGCTGTACACCAGCTCCCTTGGCCAATAAAGCGAGATGAGCACCGCAACCCCAGAGTCGGTCACGACTGGACCTAATGGTCAGGGGTCCCTTTACCTTTACCTTTAATGTTTTCATCTGCTTACAGTGGTCTGATGCAGCATCATCTAACCTCCCCTCAAACAGAATGAATGCTCATGCCATTGCCAACGTCGTCTAATCTCCCTAGAAACAAATTGGGATGAATGTTCAAGGGATTATCTGGAAATGTCCTGGGAGAGAAAGAGAAAAAGAAAGAGAAAGAGAAAGAAAAAGAGAAAGAAAAAGAGAAAGAAAAAGAGAAAGAGAAAGAGTGTTTATGCATGTGTGTGTGTGTTTAGCACCACCACTACCACTGCTTTTTTTAGCCTCAGTCTCAGGGCAGGGTAAGGGAGATGTAGTACTTACTGTTTCCTATCCGGATGTCTCTCTTCACTCCACCAGCAGCAACTGCCAATCAACTCCTTTTCCTTCAAGATAAAAGTGGCAGAGTCGAGCACTTCTGGGTTTTTTGTTTCGTTTTTCAAAAAAGCATGTTTGCTCTATGAGGTTACAGTTGTTTCCTTTCCCCTTATTCTCAGGGGAGCTCAAAAACAGAGCCAAACGTGAGGTGCCTCAATAAGAAAGTGAGGTTTTCCTGCCCCTGTACCCCAAAACAAGCTGCGTTCTGTTACCCCCCAGGAATGGGCAACTGTCCCCTTTAAGAATCACAAGAATCTTACCCAACAATATACTGTTGCTTTTGCACAGCACTCTTTAACATGAGATGCCCCCAGGCAAGACTTGCAAACCAGGAACGTGCTCAAACACCACTCTGTTTGTGGAGAAGGAGAGCTGGTGGCGCTGTGGTCTAAACCACTGAGCCTCTTTGGGTTTGCTGATCAGAAGGTTGGCGGTTCGAATCCCAACGACGGAGTGTGCTCCCGTTGCCTTGTCCCAGCTTCTGCCAACCTAGCAGTTTGAAAGCACGCCAGTGCAAGTAGATAAATAGGTACCACTGCGGCGGGAAGGTTAACGGCGTTTCTGTGCGCTCTGGCTTCCGTCACAGTGTCCCATTGCGCCAGAAGCAGTTTAGTCATGCTGGCCACATGACCCGTGATATAGAGAAAATAGGGGGTGGTTGGCTTTTGCTCCTGAACTCCCCAAGGGACTGATTCCCCTAAGTCCGCGATCAGTCAGAGATGAATGGATGGAGGGCAGGATGAAGTGAAAGCAAGGCAGATCTTTATTTTTCTGTTGCAACAGAGTTCCCTCCCCTCCTAGCAAGGAGGCAAGAGAGACCTAGAAGCCAGAAGAAACCTCTTTTTCAGGGTTTGCATTTTGGCATGGAGAAGAAGGACATCCATTCTACAAAAAGTCAGAAATTACATCACACTTCAGGTGGGGTTACTGTGGCTCAGGCAGGCCAAGTGGTGATATTCTTGAGGATTTAGCAAGTTTTGCATAGTTCCAGAGACAGTTTACACAAAACATTCACATTTGATAAGACAATCAGGATCCCTCAATGCCGAGCATCTGGGCAAACAATGACAATTAATACCAAGGAGGCTCATAGATATAGGAGAGGAAGCTCTTCAGAAATTTCCCCTGATTGATATCAGGCAAGGGGGTTAAGGAGGCAGAGGAAATATTGAGAATCTTTAGGACATGGGTAGGCAAACTAAGGCCTGGGGGCTGGATTCAGCCCAATCGCCTTCTCAATCCGGCCCGCAGACATGAGTAGAATGCGTTCTTTTATTTAAAATGCATCTCTGGATTATTTGTGGGGCCTGCCTGGTGTTTTTACATGAGTAGAATGTGTGCTTTTATTTAAAATGCATCTCCGCGTTATTTGTGGGGCATAGGAATTCATTCATTTTTTCCCTTCAAAATATAGTCTGTCGTCCCCCCCCCCCAAGGTCTGAGGGATAGTGGACTGGCCCCGGGCTGAAAAAGTTTGCTGATCCCTGCTTTAGGAGAGCCAAGATGGCTTTTCGATTGCTCTCCTGCACCATTTTAGACATGTGGTTTATATACTTGTGCATGTGTGTTTTCCTTGTTGCAATTATCAACATTCGTTCTATATTTGAGACCTTAGAATTCCTACAGCAGACCCGGAGAGCTGTTTGTGGACAATGACCGCGCCCCGCTTAAAACGGGGGGCGCCCTTTGCATGGACGCATGCAGCACCTAGGTTTGGAGCGGCTCCAACAGCATAGGCTTGGCTTTGCCTTCCCTCAGGTGGGATACTTGGAGGTCTCCGCCTACCTCAGTCAGTTGTCCAATCCCACCTGGGGGAAGCGTTGCCAAGGAGACCAGGCCAGGTAGGGGAGGGATTACCTGCCCACACAATAGAGGGAGGATCTTACCTGGGAATTCTCACTTGGCTCCAGAGCTTCTCCCACCCTACGCACCCTCAGTTAATGTCTTATTTTGCAGGTTAATTTTCCTCACAGGTTTTGCAGGTTAACTTTTCTTTACAGGTATGCGGGCGCTGCTACATTAAGGTCGCTGTTAAAGGGCCGGAAAGGAATTTCCCTGCATTGGCAGGTTTCGCCTTTCCCGTAGCAAAACGTCACAAGTTTGGCGGTACCAGGCCTTGGGCAGAATCCTTTTGTCCATCTTCCTCTTTGCGGCAGCGATACCAGGGTTCCCCGTTAAAGGGGTTTTCTGAAGGGAGGCTTTGACCGTACGCCGAAAGGTTGTCATTGCTCTCCCCTGCGGCGGCGGCGTTACGGGGGCGGCTATCTCTGCTTGAACATATGTTCTCCAGAGCCGGCCCATCCACCCCACACACACTGGATAACCCTGATGCTCCCCAGGTCCCCGGCTGGGGACTGGGGAGGGAGAACGCCCAATGCCTGAGCCAAGGTCTACCCACATTTGAAATTTAATAAAGTTGTGGCCAATTTAATCCCATAGCACGTTGTCTTGAGTCGTTATTCCACATGACGGGGGGACCGCGCGGGATCTGGGGACTCCGTCTGTCCACGCAAACGCTGGCTCCCTTGGTCTGAAAAGCGAAATGAGCGCCGCACCCTATAGTCGCCTTTGACTGGACTTTACTATCCAGGGGTCCTTTTCCTAACCTGACCTTTGGCTCCCCTGGGCAGTGTCCTCTGCTGGACACCCCAGCAACTTGTCCTGCCTGATTTTTGTGCAAGACATACCGAAGCCCCAACCTCTTCCTCACAGACTTGTTTATCTGGCAGAGATGGCCCATTTCGCTGACTGCAATGGGAAGGTGTTGGTTTGTCCATGTGCCGCCCCCTGACCCCCGCTTGCTGCCCCTGCTGAAACCTCACTTCGCAATATATGAAAATAACAAGAAGAGATGTGGAAAACAACAAGAAAGGATTGGATAGAATTGTGTACATCATTTGGTCGGATTTGTGGACATTAAAGCAGCAGCAACAAGATGATTGGATCCCTTTTGGAACTTGAAATATGGGTACCCCCAACAAAAATTTAAAATTTGGCTCTGTAATTTGGTATTAATGTGATCTGATTTGATTGGTTTGTTAATAAAAAATATATTATTTTTTTTTAAAAAAGAAAGAAACCTCACTTTGCAGGGTCTCTGGAAGGCTGCAAGAGGCCTCCAGAGGCTTTTGAACAATCTTGCGGGACTCTCGTGAGATTTTGCAGGGCTCTCATGAGATCTTGTCGGGAGCCAAATCTCACTGCAGCTGTTAATCCAACAGCAAGGATCACCCATGGAGGCACCCTTTGAATTCTGCCACTGGCTGAGGGGACTCCCTCAGTCTGCCTCATGGGTGGGGCTGATCCTGTTATCTTCCCCACACCCCCAGTAACAATGCTTTCTGTCCTGCTTACGTGTGAAATCTCTCTAAGGAAGCAAAGATGAAGCCAAACAGCCACTTACTGCAGCGACAAGACAAAGGAACTCCGTATTTCAACATGAAAATAATTTATTCCGTTGCACACAGGCAAACATGCTTTGACAGTGCTCAACATTTCTCGGTCAATAAATACATAAATAAAGACATCTCATGTGCAAACGCGAGGCTTCAGAATGGCATCTCTGCGTGAGGAATTCTCATGAGGAAAACTTCAGGCTGTGCTTTGACAAACCATTTGAATAAATAAGATCTCCCCCACTTAAATATGACTATTTTCTAATAATAATAATTAAAATAAGACACAGAAAATTTCAAGGACAACAAATAATTACTTCAGATATGACCATGTGAATAAATAGATTAGAAACTGGAAAAAAAACCAAAATATCTGAAAGGCACTTCAGATATGACAGATATTAACTAAATAACATTTCATCCCATCCTTTCTCTGGTGCTTGTAGCATCACACACGGCTCTTTCCCCCTCAACCTCATGAGGTAGATTTGGCTGACAGATACGGACCAGCCCAAGGCCATAGGTTGAGTTTCATGGCTGAGTGGGGATTTGAACCCGTGTCTCCTGGTGCTGTAACTACTAAAGTGATCAACAGTAGGTAGCTGGCTCTCTTGATGCAGCTGTGTTAACTTTGCCTGTGCCCCAAGGGACCAGGATTTGCCAATTTGTACTATAATAATGGCTTGGTGTAAAGGGAAGTTTTCCTTCTGCACATATGTTTTCCCTCTGCACATATGTTTTCCCTCTGATTTTCATTCCTACATTGGTGTACACACAGTTTCACCACTATTGCTACTGCACTTAGCAATACATTCCACTTTCCAAATCACCTTGACTTAACCACCTCATCTTCCTGCTTCCTGCACAAGGCCTTCCTTTCACACTTATTTTAAATACATCCTTACAAAGGGTTTTCTATCAGCAAAGTTGTAAAATAAATACATAAATAAGACCAAAATATCCCCATTTATAAAAGGCTCTTATATAAAGTAGGCTTGGTAGAAATGGTAGAAATGGCTCAGCTTCTTTCAGGAAGCAAAACAGTAGAGATTCTGAAAGTTTTTTCCTTATAGCTGGGATTCTGCATTGGCTTGAGCCCTGGAATAAAGGAAAAGCGAGGAGAGGTTAGAAACAAGTCAACGGAATGGCCCGGGAAAACTGAAATGAGCTATTTTTTAAAAGCAAAAAACAGATGTTCAGTATCATTAAAGGTCTGGTTCAGTTAATGGGCAAAGCTGAGGCATGGAGTCATGTTTGCTAACGTCTGATAGGGTTTCAAACCTCTATTTGCCTTCCTGCTTTCCCCTGGGGAAACCTGATCTTTAGTGTGAAATTGGAACAAAAAGCAATTGAGTGTTCCACGGATTGCTGTTTGTTCTGTTTTAGCACCAAAGAGGGGGTTTTCTGGAGGAAAGCAGAGACAAAAATGTTCAGATTCAGGCCTAGAGAGCTCAGGACAAGTAGAAAACGGCTCTGACCCATGTTTCTAGGCATGGGGAAAGTGGAAGTGCGCCCTGAGTCTCTGTTCAGATATGCCCAGTTAAGCCTGGTTCTTGCAAAGATTGCACCAACGAAAATCATCCTCTGCAGGGGGTTGGATTAGATGACCCTAATATTTCAGGGACTTAGCCATGGTCTGTGGCAGGGATGGGGAATTGGTGGCCCTGCAGATATTGTCGAACTACAACTCCCATCATCACTGCCTGTCCTTGCTGGGGCTTATAGGACTGGGAGTGTGACATCTGGTGGACCACAAGCTTGGTCCAGGGCTAAGGCAATGAAAGATCTCCTTTGTGTATCTCGTTTTCTTTTGCCAGCCGTTAGCACATTATAGTTATGATCACAAGGTTTATGAACATTTGTCTGGTTGTGGATGCAGCCTGCAAAGAGGGGCAGGTGAAGAATTTGGGGTATATCTTGAAGAAGAAGGGACAAATCAGGCCCACAGGGGACAATGGCGCCTGGAGATTTCTTGTACAAACCTAATTGAAAATAAGCTTTGCAATAATATGGCACCATTAAGATATTTAAAAGGAGTATGAAGATAAATGAAAATATAAGAAAAGACAAATTTTGGATAAATATTATGCTAAAATTAAGCTTTTAAGGTTTGGGTAAAACTATCTAAAATTAGGGACACAATATTGGAAATTATAATATAAGAATTGAAACAAGGTGATAAATTGCTGGGTAAAGTTCGAAAAACTTAGAACGCAGGAACGAGAGATGTGAGGAAGTCCAAAGAAGTGAAGAAAATGTGGATATTGAAAAAACTATATGTTATTTTGTTTGCTTTTTTTGTTGTATTGAGAAAACCTTTAATAATTTTTTTTTTTTTAAATGAAAATAAGCTTTGCAGCACAGTTTTAGGCATGTTTGAGCCAGAGTCTCACTGTGTCCAATGGAGCTTACTCCCAAATATATATGTGCATAGCACTGCAGTGTTCTTAAAACCAGAAGAGAATGACAACTTACTTGTCAAGGATGGCTTTGATGATCACTTTGACCCATCTAGCTGTGGGCTCCAAGCATACTTCTTTCCCGTCCTTAAGAGTAGCACTGCAAGCAAAGGGAAACAGGAAAGTCAGGCATCTTCGTTGCAGAGTGTGATTTATCCGTTTATTTGTCTGTTTGTTTAGATTTATATAACACCCTTCGATACATTCATGATGCAAGAACATTGACAAGAACCTAACTACTTGGCTAAATGTCTTAAATGGGGGGTGGGGGGCATGTCAAATCCCCTAGTAATCAACTTTTTAAAGAATGTCCACTTACAGTTTCAGTGGAACAGTTCATGATATCTTTGCTATTTCTTTTCCACAACTGGGGAAGACACTCATCCACAAGCACAATCTACTGGGAAATGACCCAGCCGGGAGTTTTCAACACACGGGAGTTGTGCAACGGGCCTTTTCGCTGCAGAACGTCTTGGTAGGTAAAGGTAAAGGCACCCCTGACCATAAGGTCCTGTTGTGGCCGACTCTGGGGTTGCGGCGCTCATCTCGCTTTCTTGGCCGAGGGAGCCGGCGTACAGCTTCCGGGTCATGTGGCCAGCATGACTAAGCCGCTTCTGGTGAACCAGAGCAGCGCACGGAAATGCCGTTTACCTTCCCACCGGAGTGGTACCTATTTATCTACTTGCACTTGGACATGCTTTCGAACTGCTAGGCTGGCAGGAGCAGGGACCAAGCAACGGGAGCTCACCCCATCGCGGGGATTCGAACCGCCGACCTTCTGATCGGCAAGCCCTAGGCTCTGTGGTTCAACCCACAGTGCCACCCGCGTCCCGTCTTGGTAGATGGGGCTCTAAATCTAGCACGAGAGAGACTCAAATTCCAAAAGCAGACTTACATGATTTCAACATTCTTGCAGTGGGGTCCGCTTTGGGTCAGTTTGACATCTTGAATGTGTCTGGTCGGGATGAATGTGGAATGGGTGCTTATGCATTGGCAGCGCAGCTCGCTCCCGATCCGGGCCAGTGAGACACCTACGAAAGAGCAGGATAGAAACCGGTTAAATGGGACAACTCTCTTTACAAAACATCTTTACACTGAACATCTGTACCCCCGCCCCCAAAGCACAACTTAAAAAGTTGCTTTTCTATAGGCCTCTTCGATGCCATTGAGCTGGTAGTGCCTCCTTGTATTTTTATGAGCTAGAGTCATAGAGTCGTAGAATCGTAGGGACATCCAAAGGTCCTCTATCCCACCCCCTGCAATGCAGGAATCTCAACATTAGGGTTAGCAGCTACCCTAAACAGCGGACCGTTGCTGACAACTGCAGGTTTCCACAGGTTTCATTTTAATTGATGCACCAACTTAGACATCATCAATAAAAAGCATTTCAATTTGGGAGAAGGCAATAGATACCTAAAAACCTAATAATTGCCTACCCTCCCTGAATTTATTTAATAAGCTATACTAGAGAAGTGAAGATATGCCCAGAGGGAACCAAGTGGAGCGTCGTAAAACAAGGATGGCAAACATTTCTGCGGATTTGTAGCTCTGTTTATCTTAAGCATTCTTCTATTTATTTATTTTTTAATAATAATTTTTATGGGTTTTACATATAATCACTTTGCGTAACATCCTATTTAATCTCATTGGCTCACATTCTTCTAAACAAGCTTGAGGAACTGTTTCTGCATTATCAGCTATTCTTTCTCCCTGTAGGATTGTGGTATCTGCGGCTACGGTCGTAAGCGCAGCCCCCTGGGACTCTTTAAATAAAGTTCAGCGGGAATGTCTTGCTTACCTTCCGTCAGAGAGCTGGAGAGGACGAAAAGAGCCAGAACTGCAACAACAACCTTGGAGTTCATGTTGAGGCAAGGAATTTCTCTCTTGGCTGCTGTCCTGAAAGGCAGGGTACTTGGAGTGCTTCAGAAGGCTTGTGTCTGAGCTCTGCAGAACCTGCTGCTTTTATACCATCTCACTTGCCCTGAAGTACCATGTTTCAACTCTGTCAGAGGAAATTCCCAGCGCAAGCAATTCACAAATGAGTCATTGGGAAATCTTGTGGCAAAGTCTCTTCCTATTGCGACTGAGTTCCTGCAGGAAGCAGCATTCGATCCCGCGTGGTGCCTTCTAACTCGTTACGTATTTCTAAATATTTGTTATCAACTGAATACAATTTCTGCAGTTTCTTAGGGTTTTGGTTTTTTTTAATAAGGACCTGAACTGTATAGGGAATTTTCAGAAGTGGGGCAAAAGGTGTGTGTGTGTGGGGGGGGGAAATCCCTTTCCTCTTCCAGCTCTCCACAAAGCTGTGTAGGGAAGTTTTTAATGTAAGATGTTTTAATTTGTTGGAAGCCTCCCAGAGTGGCTGGGGCAACCCAGTCAAGATGGGTGGAATATAAATAAACACATAAATACATAAATGCCAGTATATTGTTATTGTTACTACTACTACTACTACTACTACTATTTCTTATTTAAACTGATTTTATAATGAATCGATTTTAGAATGCTGTACAGTGGTACCTCGGGTTACATACGCTTCAGGTTACACACTCTGCTAACCCGGAAATAGTGCTTCAGGTTAAGAACTTTGCTTCAGGATAAGAACAGAAATCAGGCTACGGCGGCGCAGCAGCAGCAGGAGGTCCCATTAGCTAAAGTGGTGTTTCAGGTTAAGAACAGTTTCAGGTTAAGAACAGACCTCCGGAACAAAATTAAGTACTTAACCCGAGGTACCACTGTATTATTTTACTGTTGTTAACCGCTCTGAGCCCGGCTTTGGCTGGGGAGGGCGGGATAGAAATAAATTATTATTATTATTATTATTATTATTATTATTATTATTATTATCTGCTGAACCTACTCATGCCTGGCACCCACTCAGTCACACAGAACATATAAATGGCACCAGTTTCATAGGAACTCACACCATTTGGTTGGTATTTTCACCCTAATGCAGCTAACGGCAAGAGGAATATCTAGCCTTTCTTGAAGACGAAATGCCTGCGGATACATAGCTAGGGAGGGAACGAGAAGGTGCCTCATTTGAGCAATCCACTATAGATTTTGGAAAGTGGTGTGGCCGTCCTTCTGTTCCCAATGGGTTCAGCCACCTCTCAAGGTATTGTCCCCAATCTCAACGCAAACGTTCCTGAGGTGAGGGAGGCAGTCTTCATTCGCGTTTGGATTAGCAAGATGGCGGACGGAAACATGACTTTGGCAAGACTTTGCCCCATTTTTGGTGCGAAGGGTCCAAACTCACCACTTACTCTACCCATCTAAAAATGGCAATATTTTTCGGTTTCTACAGATTCCCAAGCACCCCGCGAGTTTAATATAAAACATATCACATGTGTAGGCTGTAATCTGCACCGACTTCTTTGATAGTATCTTATATAATTGTGCAATTATACATTGTGACGGATTGTGTTTCAGATTGATTTATTTTTAGCCTCTCTCTCTTCTTCCTTTTGATGGCACTCCCGTCCGAGGTAATTTCCCCTAAAGAATAACCGTTTTGACTCCCACGGAAAAGCAGATTTCATGAGTAGGCTTGATTGCTAGCGTGGGAGTGCGATGTCAATACAAGACATATCCGTATGGAGCTGCCCCACCCTTCTGACTTATTCTGTCTTGAAAAAAAAAATCAGATGCCTGAAAATAGCACTTGTGCTTTAGGGACCAGCTTTTAAACAATCCTCGTTTTTTTGGCCGAAAGCGCAAGTATGAGTAATGCCACTGGTTCACATTCATCCTTTCTCACCTGTTCCTTTGTTTCCCCTTGTTCAAACACTGAGAGTAAAATTAGCCTTGGCAGTGATATTATACCCAGCTTTTGTCCTGCTGAAACTACAGGCAACTCCCAACTGATGCAGGGCTCACGTTCCAGTGAAATCATGAATATTTGATCCAAATGATTTTTTATTACTGTATTTTAATATTTTGTTGGAAGCCGCCCAGAGTGGCTGGGGAAGCCCAGCCAGATGGGCGGGGTATAAATAATAAATTGTTGTTGTTAGTATTATTATTATTCCCGATTATTACAAATCAAGCCAAATTAATTTAATTGGACTACTTGGACTACTGCAATGCGCTCTACGTGGGGCTACCTTTGAAGGCGGCATCTAGACTGGTGACTGGGGGCGGCCGCCGGGACCACATAACACTGGTCCTGAGAGATCTGCATTGGCTCCCAGTACGTTTCCGGGCACAATTCAAAGTGTTGGTGCTGACCTTTAAAGCCCTAAACTGCCTCGGCCCAGTATACCTGAGAACGTCTCCACCCCCATTGTTCAGCCCGGACACTGAGATCCAGTGCTGAGGGCCTTCTGGCAGTTTCCTCATTGTGAGAAGCAAAGCTACAGGGAACCAGGCAGAGGGCCTTCTCGGTAGTGGCGCCCGCCCTGTGGAACACCCTCCACAGATGTGAAGGAAACAAGCAGGGAGGAGCAATCACCGTTGACTTGTGACATAGGTGAAAACTGAAATTGTGAATATTTGAAACACCACTGAAAAAGACTGCAAACACCCCTTTCCGCCTCCCCCAGCCCCTGCCCTGTTCTGCCCCTTTTTGTGACTTTTTGTAGCATGTTCTGTTTACTTCTGGCTTCGGCATGATGCCTATATATGCAGCTAGAAAAGTAAGGGCATAAGAGGTGACTCAAGATGCAGTATGGCTGGGTGGACAAGGTGGACTGAACAATACCTCCACCTGCAATTTTCACTCCAAAAATGTCAAGCCCTAGGTGTTTTTCTTTTGAGTGGTTGTTCCTTCTAGTTTAGCAATCCCATTGGCAAATAATAAGTAAATAAATATTGGGGCTCAGCTATTTATGCATTCGTGACTTAAAATACAGCTAGGTAGTTCCCTCCCCAGCTGTGTTTCATGCCACATTTTCCCATTCCTATGCACATCAAAGAGGGGGACCTCTTCAGCCAGTGTATGTGACCTGATTTGTTTCTCTGCACCTGCAAACTCCTGATCAACAAAACAGTCATCTGAGCATGTGCAACGGCTGCCCCAAGTGTACACACCTCAGGTTACCTGCAGCTGATGCTTTCAAATCAGATGGAAGCTGCTTTGAGGGGAGACACATTCAACAGCAGTGGTTAAGAGCGGTGGACTCGTAATCTGGTGAACCGGGTTCGCATCTCCGCTCCTCCAGATGCAGCTGCTGGCTGACCTTGGGCTAGTCACACTTCTTTGAAGTCTCTCAGCCCCATTCACCTCACAGAGTGTTTGTTGTGGGGGAGGAAGGGAAAGGAGAATGTTAAAAGCTTTGAGACTCCTTCGGGTGGTGATAAAGCGGGCTATCAAATCCAAACTCTTCTTCTTATGTGTGGGTTGAGACTTACATCATGTGTATCGGGCTTCAAACGTTTGGTAAAGGTAAAGGTAAAGGGACCCCTGCCCATTAGGTCCAGTCGTGACCGACTCTGGGGTTGCGGCGCTCATCTCGCTTTATTGGCTGAGGGAGCCGGTGTACAGTTTCTGGGTCATGTAGCCAGCATGACTAAGCCACTTCTGGCGAACCAGAGCAGCACACTGAAACGCCGTTTACCTTCCCGCCGGAGCGGTACCTATTTATCTACTTGCACTTTGATGTGCTTTCAAACTGCTAGGTTGGCAGGAGCAGGGACTGAGCAACAGGAGCTCACCCTGTCGCGGGGATTCAAACCGCCAACCTTCTGATCGGCAAGTCCTAGGCTCTGTAGTTTAACCCACAGCGCCACCCGCATAGGAACGCAGTAAATGGTAATCCTTATTTTAACGCATCGGTCTGCCACTGTCACATTCAGCTGGCTTTTAGATTGTATGTTCTTACAAGGGTTGCTTTGTGCATGTTACTCTGCCATGTGGCAATGAACGAAAGGATGGCTCCCCATCCCATGATGGTCTTGTTTGTTTTCCTTCATCTTACACCATGTCTCTTCTTCACCCAATGCACATTGCCTGATTCGTTTCTTTGTGCCTGCAACCCCCGCCTGCAACTCCTATTCAACAAAGCTGGTGATCTTTCCTAATACAGAGACCTGCCAGCATCCAGTGGCATAGCGTGGGTTGTCAGCACCCGGGGCAAGGCAAGTAATTTGCGCCCCCTAACCCGTGGATTTGCGCCCCCTAACCCTAACCCCCAGATGTTGCGCCCGGTGCGGCCGGCCCCCCCCTGCACCCCCCACGCTACGCCACTGCCAGCATCTCATCAATCTTACTGGTGTCATTGAGACACATCCCTGGGCTCCATCAGCGTTAGTACAAGTGAAAAGAACAGAATAGGTAGAAGGGTGTGTCAGGTGTTGCAACCATGCTGCTGGGCACTCCTACATTTTAATCTTGGGTGCATCATTCCCCCCCGAGACTCGTTACGCTGGCAAGTATCATCAAAACAGGAGAAAGCAGTTGCTAAGCCCATAGCTTTATCCAGACGTCCGGTTCCTCCAAAAAGAGAATCAACACGCTCTCCAAATCCGCTTTCGGTACCAAAGCTTTCGTGCCATAAAACTGATGTAAACAAAATCTGCTCTTTTCCCCTTAGAGCTCGTATAGAGTCCTTAAGTGGGTTCCCTATCAGTAGGAGAAAATAACAGAGGCCCACCAGAGAATATTGAGAAGCAAAGCGGCTAGTAAGCCTGATCTTTATTAAACAGTTGCAACAGGGTCCTCACCACACGAAGGAGGGAGGAGGAACCCAGAACAATGGTGCGCAAGCCCTTATATAGACTTTTGAAATTGCTCACCCTGTAGAGCAAGACCACCCCCAGAAAACACCATACATACATCACAGAAGGAGGCGGGTCTACAGCAGAAATCCTGTCTGCCAGGATACCTGACAATGGCCAGTGATTGCTTATTTGGGCAGCCTGGCCATTCTTTGGTGATGGTACATACTTTAATTCCTGAATCCAGGTCACAGGCTCACCCTATTCATACACAAAGATGCCCTTAAGAAAGGTAAGCAAAAGACCAATGGTGAGGCTTTCCAGTTCCGTCCCTCCTTGCAGAGAAATATTTGAGGTGACACATGCCCTCCCCTCCTGCAGTGATCCCAGGGCTCCCCATAAAAGGGGTTGTGTTGAGGGGAGTCACTGGCCATACGCTGAAAGGTTGTCAGTGCACTCCACTGTGTTGCGGTGAAATAGGGGTGGGCTCTCTGCTTAAACATATGTCTTCCAGAGCCAGCCCAATCCCCAGACAGATTGGTTAACCCTGATGTGCCCCAGATCCCTGGCAGGGGACTGGGAGGGATAAATGCCCAAGGCCTAAGCCAAGGTCTTCCTACATCTGAAAGTTTAATAAAGTTGTGGCCAATTTCAATCCCATAACACGTTGTCACGAGTCATTATTCCACCTGGGTGTAACCTGGGGTTGGGGGGGTCTCCGCCTGGGCATGTGATGTCCTGTATTGCCATAGGTCTGGAAGCTGACAGAGCCAGCCTGACTGCGCATGTGCACCAAGTGATTGACTAAAAAGCATCAATCATTGGTTTCAGAAACCAGGAAGAACAGAATTCCAATAAAGAATGGGGGAAATATATAACTTACCTTAGCTAAAGGTAAAGGGACCCCTGACCATTAGGTCCAGTCGTGGCCGACTCTGGGGTTGCAGCGCTCATCTTGCTTTATTGGCCAAGGGATCCAGCATACAGCTTCCGGGTCATGTGGCCAGCATGACTGGCAAACCAGAGCAGCACATGGAAACACTGTTTACCTTCCCGCCAGAGCAGTACCTATTTATCGACTTGCACTTTGACGTGCTTTTGAACTGCTAGGTTGGCAGGAGCAGGGACCGAGCAACAGGAGCTCACCCCGTCGCGGGGATTCGAACCGCCGACCTTCTGATCGGCAAGTCTTAGACTCTGTGGTTTAACCCACAGTGCCACCCGCATCCCAATAACTTAGAGACCACTGTAAACAGTCAAGCTCTTTAGCAGGATTTGAATAGCACTTGTAATGTACCAAGAACTAGGAATACATGGGATATCAAAACAATCGGAGTGATTTAAAATATGCAGCGGAAAAGGATTAGTGACGAAACCCATGGAGGGGTGGGGGGAAGTCCAGAGATTTGATTGAGTCTTTGTTGATTTATATTTTTATTATTTGGGATTTTGAAAGTACATTTTAATTTATAAAACTATTTAAAAAAAAGAAAAGCATCAATCACACCAGAGAAACTGCCAGGTATAAATTGTCTACTGTGCTGAATGCCGATAAGGAAGATTGATGAACCTATGGTCCTCTAGATGCTCCTGGACTCCAGTTCCCAGAATCCTTAGCCAGTAGCTATGCTGGCTGGGACAGATGGAAGTTGGAGTCCAGCCACATTTGGATGCCCACAGGTTGCCCACTGATGACGATAACACCTAGTTAATGATATATCCTTGTTACAAAATTGGCTGCACGGTTCTCAGCCAAGTTCCACACCCAAGTCTAGGTAGGTTGAGAACTTTCCAGATGCTCTCATGCACTTGGAATGCAACGGCGCGTATGAGCCATAATTGTATCACCTCAAGCAACTCATTTCGGAAAGGTAATTTCAATTAGAAATGAAACATCAAATGGTTTTGAGATCTTTTGTGGGAAGTGGTTCAGACCCAGACCCTGAGATTGCCCTTTGAGGCACTTCTTTTTGTACCTCCTGGACAAAAAGAAAGGTAACACAAGAAAGGGATTTCCTGGCAGTGGCTCCCCAATTATGCACTGCTTTCCCCAGGGAGGCCCGCCTGGCTCCTTCACTGTATACCTTTAGGTACCAGGCAAAATCATTCCTCTTCGACCAGGCCTTTAGCCGATTTCCTTCCTATAGCCTTTTAAATGTGTTTGGGGTGGAATAGGGGAGGTTGTTGGCTAGTTTTGCTTTTGTTCTTGGTTTTGTAAAACCTATTTTGTGCTTTTTATATTGTAGTTTTATGTAGCGAACCGCCCCGAGACCAAGGGCGGTATACACATTTAATCTCAATAAATAAATAAATGGAATCAATCAAAGAAGAAACAAACAAATAGTATACTCTAGTTTCTCTTCAGATCGTACAAATCTTTCGCCAAATAAATAAATAAATAAATAAATTTAATGCTGTATTGTTTTTAACACTCGATTGGAAGCCGCCCGGAGTGGCTGGGGAAACTCAGCCAGATGGGCGGGGTATAAATGATAAATTATTAGTGCAACATCTCCATCCATTGAATATGAAAATGTCAACTTTTGGTAGTTTTTAGCTTGAACCCCTTTGAGTCTTTTAGCTATCAGTGGAAATGCTGTTTTTCTATCTAATGGACTGATCATTAGAACTTTGAGGGCTCTTTAAATTTGTGTGTTTATGTATTTAATTTATCTCCCAGCCACCCTCCCAAATGAGCCCAGCGCGGCACTACTTGAATAAACCAAGTCTTTTATTCAGGGTTCCTACCCACCGAACAAGCCACAGGGAGTTCACATGTACGAGGTGGTTACTTATGCTGTTTTCCATGAAGGAAGTGAGGCAGCAGACAGTGGCAGTTCAAGAAAAACAAAAAAATAAGTCTAGATCTTAGCTTGGCCTTAGTGAACGAGTTGCATGTTTCTTTAGATCCTGTCCAACACGTGTAATTGGAAGGCTTCATAAAGTTAGAAAGAAACCTAAACAAACCATAATCCTCTTTTATTTCCACAAAACAGATTTTATCAATAAACCAAGGGCTACCAAGAGCCAAAGATTCCAGATTACGTTTGTAATTTGAAACAAATCTGGCACTAGTTTCAGGGGTTGTTTCTAACCACGGTGTCACAGCCCATGGGTAGAAATTATAATCGCTGGTTAAATTAATTCCTCTCCCCATTTCCCCCACTTTAAACTTACAACATGTTCACAAAAGATGAAGCTGCAAGGAGGCTGATAACCTGCATATTATTTCCTCCTTTACAAATGCCTTTTGTATTTGGGCAGCGGTGGAGTTCTCTGAGTGTGAAAATTGGTTTGTTTTGTTTTTTAAAAAAAATTCCTTGCAAATTAAACTGCAGCCATGCGTGCCAGAGAGAAACGACGACCGGAAGACAAACGGCAAAAGCCTGCGTCAAATCATTTCGTTTTCAAGTGCTTTCGAAATGGCGAAGCCTGGACTGGAAATTCTGGAATATCTTAACTAATGAATCACCAAACGTGACTGAGGAGCTGGCTTGGTTTCAGAAATGAAATCATTTTAGAATGTGTTGCTTATTCACTTTTTGCAGCAGTGGGCAGGACCTGGGCATCAGCAGTCACCTGAGCAGGCCAAATCCTGACCTTGGTACCTTCAGGCCATATACACTGCTGCCATACCGCTTGCATTTTGCTGCCTGAGGTGAAGGAAAAGATGGAGCCCCCTCCTTATGGTGCAGAAAGAAACCAACTGGAAAGTTCTTGCAACGCCAGCAGCAGTGCAATTTCTTCTACTGCACCTGAGGTAGCAGGCTAGTTAGAGGTCCAGGACAGACCTTGCGGCACACACAGCTCTGACCCCCAAAAGAGGGGAACGGTCGAGGGACTCAGGAGAAACACCCACCCCAGAGTCTGCCACCTGAGGCAGCCACCAACCACATCAGATTAAAAACAGAACAAAACATCAGACATTAAAAACTTCCCTAAACAGGGCTGCCTTCAGGTGTCTTCTAAAAGTCAGTTGTTTATTTCCTTGACATCTGAGGGGAGGGCGTTCCAAGGGGAAGGCGCCACCACCAAGAAGGCCCTCTGCCTGGTTCCCTGTCACCTCACTCCTTGCAGGGAGGGAACTGCCAGAAGGCCCTCAGAGCTGGACCTCAGTGTCCGGGTAGAACGATGGGGGTGGAGATGCTCCTTCAGGCACACTGGGCCAAGGTCGTTTAGGGCTTTAAAGGTCAGCACCAACACTTTGAATTGTGCTCGGAAACGTACTGGGAGCCAATGTTGGTCTTTCAAGACTGGCGTTATATGGTCTCAGTGGCCACTCCCAGTCACCAGTTGGGATGAACCCTATTTTGTTGACTGAAACTGGTTTAAACTAATTTTAATATTGCATTTTAAAGTTGTTGTAATCCTCCCTAGGAACGCATGGTGAGGGTGGGTTAGAACTGCAAATTATCATCAAGTATTAGCACCGCCTATGAGCTTTGGCCTTTCCACTAAATTCCAGGTCAGATTTGGGGTAATAAAAAGCTATGCCTAATCTTCGTTTGTCGCAATCCTCATGGTCAGGAGTGGGAGCAGCAACAGCAAATAGGAGCTTCTGAACAATGGCCACCTATCCGAGCAGAGAAAATGTTCACTGGCTCTTTGCCAAATATCAGGGGATAGAAGTGAGCCTCTCGTGCAAATAGAAATTTTGGCGGTTGGAGGATGGATGGCAGCTAACAGATTGAGGTTGAATTCTGACAAGACAGAAGTACTGTTTTGGGGATGGGAGGCGGGCGGGTGTGGAGGACTCCCTGGTCCTGAATGGGGTGACTGTGCCCCTGAAGGACCAGGTGCGCAGCCGGGGAGTCATTCTGGACTCACAGCTGTCCATGGAGGCGCAGGTCAATTCTGTGTCCAGGGCAGCTCCATCTGGTACGCAGGCTGAGACCCTATCTGCCCACGGACTGTCTCGCCAGAGTGGTGCATGCTCTGGTTATCTCTTGCTTGGACTACTGCAATGCACTCTATGTGGATTTCTCTAAAATCCAGAGTGGATTTTGTGCAGAACTCTGAGGAACGTGCAATGCATCAAATGCCATATTTCAGCCAAAGTGTGTGAGCAACCAAAGAGAGAACGGTGGCAAGGACTCCTGTTGCAAGGATATAATTGATACAGAGGAATGCTGACGGGTAAGAGAGATCGTTCATTTCCTGGTCCTTTCCTGGCAGATGGTTGCTAACTGTAGATTTCATCCCTTTCCTTACTTTGCAAGTAGTCACACCAATCGCCAGCTCTTTTCTCTAATGCCTCTTCCTCATCCACTCATGCAGGAAAGGGGTTGATCCCATCGACCGCAGCACTTTTATTTATTTGTTTGTTTCAATTTGCTTTCCTACATAGTAAAGGTAAAGGGACCCCTGAACGTTAGGTCCAGTCGCAGACGACTCTGGGGTTGCGGCGCTCATCTCGCTTTATTGGCTGAGGGAGCCGGTGTACAGTTTCCGGGTCATGTGGCCAGCATGACAAAGCCGCTTCTGGCGAACCAGAGCAGCGCACGGAAACGCCGTTTACCTTCCTGCCAGAGTGGTACCTATTTATCTACTTGAACTTTGACGTGCTTTCGAACTGCTAAGTTGGCAGGAGCAGGGACCAAGCAACAGGAGCTCACCCTGTCATGGGGATTTGAACCCTGACCTTCTGATCGGCAAATCCTAGGCTCTGTGGTTTAACCCACAGTGCGTCTCTGCTTTCCCACATAAGTGTGCCCAAAGTGGCTCAAAGGAAAGCAAAGAAATAAATGAATAAATTGCAAATTGCAAATCAGTACATCGTTACAATAGTAATCTAGATGCTCAATCTTTTCAAAACGTGACAAGACAATCCGGATAAATGATTCGTTTTTACAATATGGATGTTACCATCTTTTAAATGGATTATAAAGTACCGTATTTTTTGCACCATAACACTCACTTTTTTCCTCCTAAAAAGTAAGGGGAAATGTCTGTGCGTGTTATGGAGAGAATGCCTACGGGTGGCATGCCTATGGGTTTTCCTCCTCTAAAAACTACATGCGTGTTATGGTCGGGTGCGTGTTATAGAGCGAAAAATACGGTAAACATACCAGTTGATATCTGTGAAAATATATAAACTGGAATCAAATACTTATGATAAACATTCCAGCTGCAATCATGTATTGTTGTTGTTTAGTTGTTTAGCCGTGTCCGACTCTTTGTGACTCCATGGACCAAAGCACGCCAGGCACTCCTGTCTTCCACTGCCTCCCACAGTTTGGTCAAACTCATGCTGGTAGCTTCGAGAACACTGTCCAACCATCTCTTCCTCTGTCGTCCCCTTCTCCTTGTGCCCTCCATCTTTCCCAACATCAGGGTCTTTTCCAGGGAGTCTTCTCTTTTCATGAGATGGCCAAAGTATTGGAGCCTCAGTTTTAGGATCTGTTCTTCCAGTGAACACTCAGGGCTGATTTCCTTCAGAATGGATAGGTTTGATCTTCTTGCAGTCCATGGGACTCTCAAGAGTCTCCTCCAGCACCATAATTCAAAAGCATCAATTCTTCAGTGATCAGCCTTCAGACACAACTAAACAACTAAACAACAACAACATATATTTATAGAAGGTAAAGTAAGAAATGTTTTCTTTTGTTTCTTGTATGTAACATTGCAAAATAAAATAAGAAGATAAAAAGGTACCTTCCTTCTCTTTGCATCTCCAACACAAATTAGAATTTGTTTTGTACATTTTTGCAATTTTACTTGGTGTTAAATACCAGCAGTACATCATTTTCATATAGTTTCCTTTCACTTGCACTCTTGAGCTGCTGGGGAATTTTCCACTGCACTTAAATCCCCATCGCTCCTCAGCAGGGCAGATGTTCCAGGAACAGGAGGAAAATGAAATCTGCTACCCCTGTTCAGCTGTTACATCCTCCGCTGGTCACTGTCAGAGTTTCTGTTCATGCCAGGAAGGGGTTCACAGTGATGCCGCATTCCATCCATCCCTGACCCAACAGGCGCAGATTTAGGGAGGCGTGACCAGTTCTGCCACATGGGGCACTGAGCCAAGGGGGCGCTGCAGGGCGTCACTGTTGGGATACTGCCGGGGAGATGGGGGCATCAGACAGGCCACCAGCTGGTTCCAGCAACCGGCCGGCAGCTGGACGATCACCCGTCTCCCTTGGAGCAGCATCAATCAGCGACACGAGCCTCAGATACGTTTAGAGACCTGTGCACGCTCTATCAGCATAGTGAATAAATCTTCTCACAGCAGAAGAGGCAGACAGAGGTTGAATCCTGAAGGGGAGATAGTGGAGGAAGTACAGAAGTGCGGGTTGTCCTCCCTTTATATAGAGTCCATGACGTATAGCCACGCAAAGGCGGTGATTGCTCAAAGATTAAGGGATATTGCCAGACAGGAGGACATAGCCCGTGTGAAACCTGGGTTGTTTCTGGGGGAGCAGTTGTATCGGGCTGCTCCAGCTCGCTACCTGGCGGATATCCACTACGTGGAATACCGCAGACTATTTACTGCGGCTAGGCTGAATGTTCTTGACACGGCGGTTCTGAAGGGAAGATATGGAGGAGTCCCATATGACCAGAGATTATGCCACTGTGCGTTGGGTGAGGTAGAATCCACAGAGCACATTTTACTGAGCTGTCCCTTCTACAACGATTTAAGACAGTATCTTATAACTCCATACTTACCCCAGCTCAGTTCCCGACAAAGAGGAAAGCAGACAGCATATCTGCTAAATAAGTCTTCTGGGAAAAGAACTTTGTCAGTGGCTAAATTCCTTTTCCTGGCACTCAAGTGTCGGAAACGTATAACTGAATGCTTTGATGTGGGTTATCTGTGAGAGGTCTAGTACTGTGGCCCTACCTTATTTATGTACCCCTATGATGTTTTAGTTTATAATTCTGTATTGTGTAATGTTTTATTTCTGACTATCGGTCAAATAAAGGAAATTGATTGATTGATTGATTGGTTGAATCCTGACAAGACAGAAGTACTTTATTGGGGGGACAGGAGATGGGCGGGTGTGGAGGACTCCCTGGTCCTGAATGGGGTAACTATGCCCCTGAAGGACCAGGTGTACAGCCTGGGAGTGATTCTGGACTCACAGCTGTCCATGGAGGCGCAGGTCAATTCTGTGTCCAGGGCAGCTGTCTACCAACTCCACCTGGTACGCAGGCTGAGACCCTACCTGCCCACAGACTGTCTCGCCAGAGTGGTGCATACTCTGGTTATCTCTCGCTTGGACTACTGCAATGCGCTCGACGTGGAGCTACCTTTGCAGGTAACCCGGAAACTACAACTAATCCAGAATGCGGCAGCTAGACTGGGGACTGGGGGCGGCCGCCGAGACCACATAACACCGGTCTTGAAAGACCTACATTGGCTCCCAGTACGTTTCCGAGCACAATTCAAAGTGTTGGTGTTGATCTTTAAAGCCCTAAACGGCCTCGGCCCAGTATACCTGAAGGAGCGTCTCCACCCCCATCATTCTGCCCGGACACTGAGGTCCAGCACCGAGGGCCTTCTGGCGGTTCCCTCATTGCGAGAAGCAAAGCTACAGGGAACCAGGCAGATGGCCTTCTCGGTAGTGGTGCCCGCCCTGTGGAACACCCTTCCAGCAGATGTCAAAGCAATAAACAACTACCTGACATTCAGAAGACATCTTAAGGCAGCCCTGTTCAGGGAAGTTTTTAATGTGTGACATTTTATTGTATTTTTGGTCTCTGTGGAAGCCGCCCAGAGTGGCTGGGGAAACCCAGCCAGATGGGCGGGGTACAAATATTAAATTATTATTATTATTATTATATTACAGCATTTTATTCAGCAGCAGGAACAAAGGAAAAAACATGTCTGCTTCCCTTCGTGTCCAGCAAAACAGCAGCAACAATGCAAAAGCTATATACAAAAGCGCTGGAAGTAAACAGGCATGTGACACACAACAGTCATACCTGTTCCCTTTTAAGGTGGAACAGAACTATATCCTAACATCCTCCCCCTTTTTGTGTAACCTGTAGTACCTGTGGTTCAACCCAACTGCAACCTCTGTACATAAACCTTAAGTTGTTCTCTGTTAACAACCTTAGACAACAGATCTGCAGGAATTTCATTTCCTGGCATGTAGGACACCTGTATGAGTCCTTTCTGAATACACTCCCTTGGCACAATGTAACTTAATCTGCAAGTATTTGGTTCTTTGCTTGCAAATCTCTGAGTTCAGCAAAGCCAAACAGGATCTATTGTCTTGATACACTTGTATAGGACAGTACACAGAAATCTTGATGTCCTGAAACTGTTGCATCAACCATTCACAATCCATGAGCCAAAATGACAGGGCATTGAGTTCTGCTTCACAGGAACTTAAGCTTACTGTCGTCTGTTTTTTGCACAGCCATTCAAACAGACAGTGGTTGTACATGTAGCATACTCCAGAAGTGCTTGTACCATCCGTGGTGTCACTTCCAAAACTAGCATCTGCAAAGATTTCAAGACCTCCAGTCTTCTGACTTGTGAACCTCAGTCTGTAGTGCAAAGTCCCCTTCAATAATAATAATAATAATAATTTATTATTTATACCCTGCCCATCTGGCTGAGTTTCCCCAGCCACTCTGGGCGGCTCCCAATAAAGTATTAAAAACCATACAGCGTTAAATATTAAAAACTTCCCTGAACAGGGCTGCCTTCAGATGTCTTTTAAAGATAGAATAGCTACTTATTTCCTTCACATCTGAAGGGAGGGTGTTCCACAGGGCGGGCGCCACTACCCAGAAGGCCCTCTGTCTGGTTCCCTGTAACCTCACTTCTCGCAATGAGGGAACCGCCAGAAGGCCCTCAGAGCTGAACCTCAGTGTCCGGGCTGAACGATGGGGATGGAGACGCTCCTTCAGGTATACTGGACCGAGGTTATTTAGGGCTTTAAAGGTCAGCACCAACACTTTGAATTGTGCTCGGAAACGTACTGGGAGCCAATGCAGACCTCTCAAATAGCGGGCTAGGAGTTTCAGAGCTTTCCAATCCTGAACAGTAGGATTGTTGGCATGTCACAATTGTGACACAGTGAATTGAGCGGAACAGAAAGCCACAGGGCAAGCCGGAGGGTGAATTTTACACAGGGCGCCGCTGAAATCTGAAAGCACAAAGTCCGCCCCTGAACCCAAACACCTTCTGAATCACCTGAGCCATCTCATTGAGGTTCTGGTCTTTTCTGTAAAAAGGTAGCTCCAGGTGGTGGTGCTTTGCAGGTGCTGGGGAAAAAAGTTTGTTCCTTTGCATTCCCAGACTGGCTTCAAGCCAGGGTGGATTTGATTTAAATCAAATCAATTTAAATCATTATTTAAATCACAATTTAAATCACTAGTCAGTAAGACTTGATTTAAATCTTTTTTTTTTACAGAAAGACTCATTCTTGCTGGTATAATCTTAATATTTACAGCCAGATGAAGGTTTTGTTTTTGTAATATTAAATTTTCAGAGTAGTTTTTACAGCTATTTAAAAAATTACTGATGTGGTTATACTATTAGAAATACATTGACAGATAATTTTGAAATTATTGTGAGGTTTAATAAGTTCACTGTTTATATTTGGACAACTTTTCTGCTGTACTTTATTGGAAGGAGAAAAATAATCATTTCCTTAATAACAGTTTAAACCATTTACAGGATTTAACTAAAACAATAACATTATAGCATATGTATCCATGTTTGGTAACTGATGTGGTTAAACATTTTTTTTTTTAAAAAATAACTTAGACTTGAGTTTTAGCACACATGAAAAACTTTAAACAAATCCTTATTCCCTGATGAATAGCCTTTGGACTATAAAGTAACTTAAGTAGAAAACTATGGTTAGAAAGATTTTTCCTCCAAAAGCATTTTATTTTTAAAAATCCAATTTAAATAAATAAATAAATCTGATTTTTTAAAAATAATAATCAATTTGATTATTGATCATTGATTTTTTTCCACCTTGCTTCAAACTATGCCTGGACTCTCTTTTTTTAAAAAAAAATTATTAACAATTTCAACATAACAATATATCAAAACATATCAAATTCATTATTTCCCCCTTTTCCCCATTCCCCATCAAACCCTCCCTTTCCCTCCCCCAAGCTCCTCTCTCTGATTTCTCAGCACATGTTATTCTCTGCATATTATAAAATTATTTCAATCCTTATATTATCTATCTTCCATGTTATCAATCACTAAATTTGTGTATGTTTATTCAAAACCTGCCAAGGAGTCCAATTCATTTTTTTGTCTTTTGAAATACTTTGTGAAAAGTTCCCATTCTTCTTTGAAGTCGCAGTTGTCCTTATCTCACAGCTTGTATGTCAGTTTAGCCAATTCTGCATAGCTCATCAATTTTTCTTGTCACTGTTCCTTTGTTGGGGTTTCCTTATTCTTCCATCGTTGTGCTATCAAGCTATGCCTGGACTCTCGATTATTTCACTTGAGGTTGGTGACATCAGATGATTGGCAGGCGGGAAAGCCCACCCAACTATCAAAGTGTTCTGCATCCAAACCAATGGTCCGATCCATTTTCCTACCCCTGCCCTAAACCTTTCCCCCCCAGTCTAGTTTTGCTGCCTTTTTATTACACTGTAAGGTAAAGGGACCCCTGACCATTAGGTCCAGTCGTGGCCAACTCTGGGGTTGCGGCGCTCATCTCGCTTTACTGGCTGAGGGAGCCAGTGTACAGCTTCTGGGTCATGTGGCCAGCATGACTAAGCAACTTCTGGTGAACCAGAGCAGTGCACGGAAATGCCGTTTACCTTCCCGCTGGAGTGGTACCTATTTATCTACTTGCACTGGTGTGCTTTCAAACTGCTAGGTTGGCAGGAGCAGGGACCGAGTGACGGGAGCTCACCCCATCGCGGGGATTCGAACCGCCGACCTTCTGATCAGCAGGTCCTAGGCTCTGTGGTTTAACCCCCAGCGCCACCCGC
The DNA here is from genome assembly GCF_964106915.1 of Podarcis gaigeae. Lineage (NCBI taxonomy): Eukaryota > Metazoa > Chordata > Lepidosauria > Squamata > Lacertidae > Podarcis > Podarcis gaigeae. The sequence continues at coordinate 46,217,911 of NC_139689.1, forward strand.
GTCCCTTATGTTACACTGTAGTCCGTAACTATTGTTTTCCAATCTTTTTAGCAACTCTGCCTTTAGATAGAAGAGTGGGGTAAAGGTGCATCAAAATTATATTAATGTATATGTGCGTAACCTTCCCCCCGGTTTATCGGCCAAAGCACAGGAAATGAAGTGATGTCCCAAAAGTAGAATTACTGCACATCGCTTGCATGCAATACAAGTGACGCACGTTGTCTAGAATCACTTGAAGACACTGAAATTGTCGGCCCAAAGCTAATGACCAAACAGGAAGGCAAAAGATGATTCAGCAAATTCATCTTCAGCTTTCCAACGTTTCTGTTTTCCCCCAAAGTGATTATTTCTGAGACCTCTGTGCTGCCTTTTGGAATCCACACACAACCACCCCCATCATGATTTAAGGGCTGAACTCTATGGTACATGCAGTTTGACGTTCTTTTAAGATAAGATTTCCAATGTTTCTTTTTAGAGAATTAGAAATATATGCAATGAGTGAGCAACTGGAAGAAAAAGAAAGGAGTGGAAGTTGGTTGAACAGAAGGGCTCATGTCACTTCCCCTATGAAAATCACCTCTAAGATGCTATTACCCCCACTGGGGAAAAGATTGCAGCTATCCCATCCCAGTACAGTGGTACCTCAGGTTACAGACTCCGCTAACCCAGAAATAGTGCTTCAGGTTAAGAACTTTGCTTCAGGATAAGAACAGAAATTGTGCTCTGGCGGCGCGGCAGCAGCAGGAGGCCCCATTAGCTAAAGTGGTGCTTCAGGTTAAGAACAGTTTCAGGTTAAGAACGGACCTCCGGAACGAATTAAGTACTTAACCCGAGGTACCACTGTACTGGACCAAGGCCGTTTAGGGCTTTAAAGGTCAGCACCAACACTTTGAATTGTGCTCGCAGCCACACCACACATTAAAGATCCATTCCTTCCTCAAAGATTCCTGGGACCGGAGCTGCAATTCCAAATACCCTTAACAAACTAAGGTCCCATGATTCTTTGGGGGAAAGGGATGGGCTTTAAATGTGTGATGTGGATACTGACCTGGTTATTGCTGCTGCTATGCTATGCTATGCTAACTGCAGAAGGGAGAAAGGTGAAAGGAGGAAGGGAGGTTTCTCTGTATCTTCAGGGGGAGGAAAGCTTATGGAGGACCCTAGATGTTTACAGGGCTGAGTGTGATGTAGGGGGTTGAACTCCACTGCATACCAACCTGTTTTGGTGTGTGGGGTCTGAACTTATTCTATGTGGCTCATTTAAGGGGAACTATTTCTCGAATCGTGATGGGGATAGCCCTGCTCAATCCGAGCCACTTCCATACAAATCTACGTGGAAGAGCTCACGTATCTGGAAAAGAATATGAAAACATGAAAATGTTGAAAATACCAGCCTAACATGGAAATTAATAAATTAGATATGCTTAGTTCAACTAAAACCTCATGTGGGGACAAAACTGAAATGAAACTGCCTATGTTTTTCAAGTTTGGATTTAATCATTTGTGAACCTCAGTCATGATACCCATACTTCATCTTTTTTTAATGCAACTATATTTATAACTATCTAAACCATCCATTTTTACGGATGTGGGTGGCGCTGTGGGTTAAACCACTGAGCCTAAGGACTTGCCGATCAGAAGGTCAGTGGTTTGAATCCCCGCGACGGGGTGAGCTCCCATTGCTCGGTCCCTGCTTCTGCCAACCTAGCAGTTCGAAAGCACAAAGTGCAAGTAGATAAATAGGTACCGCTGTGGCGGGAAGGTGAACTACGTTTCTGCGCACTGCTCTGGTTCACCAGAAGCGGCTTAGTCATGCTGGCCACATGACCTGGAAGCTGTACGCCGGCTCCCTCAGCCAATAAAGCGAGATGAGCGCTGCAACCCCAGAGTCGGCCACGACTGGCCCTAATGGTCAGGGGTCCCTTTACCTTTAAACCATCCATTTACTCAGCCTCAGCTGTTAGGAGAAAACATGGTGCCAGATGCATGATGGGAGATGAAGCGTTGGCACCAACTTCCTACATAATCTTCTGATACCAGAGGGTGACCAAGACATCGGCAGCACCACCAGCCATGTCAGCAGGAAAGTCCTTCAGAGCTGTCTGAATTTTGATCATCTCCACCAACCTTGATGGACCAATCCGAATTGTCCCTCATGCCCAGGGAGCTTTATTATGTGTTCATTTGTTGCATCATTGCAACAAACAAGATATGAACATCAGAAAAGGTAGAATAGCAGGTAGAAAAGGTAGAAAGGTAGAGTCCTCTCAGGCTGTCTGGGGAGCTGTTAGCACAAGCTCCCTGACCTGGGTTCCATAGCTGCCACCTTTTCTCAGGTCACATGGAGGTCTTCAGTAGCCCCAGGAGAAGGCAGGATGAAAGGCTTTTACAGCAGTTCCCTTAGGTCACCTATGGCTCTGTCAGGAGCCAACGGAATGTGCTTCCTGGCCTGGCCTTCCTTGCTTCCGCCTTCCTTCAGGTCACACAGAGGTCTTCAGTAGCCAGCCCAAGGAAGGTCAGGGAAGGGCTATGATTGCAAGAAGATGCTGTGAGGCTGCACCTCACCACATATGGCACCCATCTGTGATGACAAGGGGACCTTCTCAGTCCCTGCTCCCTCCTGCCCAGTACAAAACTCCAGTTTGGTATTACCACCCGTTCAGAAGTGCAGGGCCACCTCTTCTGAGAGATGGGCTCACAGCTGCATGAGAGACCACAGAATCTTGAGCTGGACCTGACCTGACCGAGGAGAACATCTAAGGAAACTGAACGTTGGAAGATTGAAGGCCGATAAAGGATGCGCAGCACACAGTTCAACCATGGAACTCATTCTCCCAGGAGGCAGGGATGGCTTTGAAAGAGGACTGGACAAATTCATGGAAGAAGGGAGGACTATCAGTGGTCACCAGCAGTCACCACAGTTGGAGGCAGCAATGCTTCTGAGAGTGCCCTTGTGCGCATGTTATGCCCTCTGGTTTCCCACAGGTATTTGGTTGGCCACTGTGAAAACAGGAAGCAGGACTAGATGGGCAATTGACCTGATCCAGCAAGAATTGTGGTATTTTTCTTTATTTGTTTAGTTGTGGTTTTTTAAATATATATATATATTGTCCCCCACGTTTTTAGCTGTTCTTGTTTTATCTGTTCGTCTCCTTGAGTCCCTGTCAGGGAAAAATGTGGTGTGTGTGTGTAAATAGATAGATGATAGATAGATAGATAGATAGATGATAGATAGATGATAGATAGATGATAGATAGATAGATAGATAGAGGATAGATATAGATAGATAGATGATAGATAGATAGATAGATAGATAGATAGATAGATAGATAGATAGATAGATGGATAGATGATAGTTAGATGATTGAGAGATAGATAGATAGATAGAGGATAGATAGATAGATAGATAGATAGATAGACAGACAGACAGATAGATAGAGATAGATAGATAGATAGATAGATAGATGATAGATAGATAGATAGATAGATAGATAGATAGATAGATAGATAGATGATAGATAGATAGATAGATAGATGATAGATAGATAGATGATAGATAGATGATAGATAATGATAGATAGATAGATAGATAGATGATAGATGATAGAGATAGATAGATGATAGATAGATAGATGATAGACAGACGCACACACACACACACACACACACACACATACATACATACACATATACACAGGCTGTGAGACCCTGAGATCTCCTGAGGCTGTTCAGACAAGCAGTGAGCTGGGCAGCACAGTAACAGAATCCCTTATGAATGTGTTTAAAACTGTCTGTAGAGAACTCCAGTTGTGTTTATGGCCTCATGCTATAGCACAGAATTAAAACCAATGAAATACAGTGGTACCTCGGGTTAAGTACTTAATTCATTCCGGAGGTCCGTTCTTAACCTAAAACTGTTCTTAACATGAACCACCACTTTAGCTAATGGGGCCTCCTGCTGCCGCTGCGCTGCCGGAGCACAATTTCTGTTCTCATCCTGAAGCAAAGTTCTTAACCTGAAGCACTATTTCTGGGTTAGTGGAGTCTGTAACCTGAAGCGTATGTAAACCGAGGTACCACTGTAACTGAATTTTGTTTGCACAATCACTCTGTCATTTATTATAGGGCCACAGGCCCATGTTTTTGCACTCCAGTGTTCTTGAACCTTGGCTACAGTGTAGAACCTGTTTATTCCAAAGCAGTATCTACAATGTTAGGACCTGCTTCAGAATAAAGCCCTGTTCATGCTTTCCCTCCAGTGCTTTTTGCCCCCACCCCATCAGTATGTTTTTGAGCACAATTCAAAGTGTTGGTGCTGACCTTTAAAGCCCTAAATGGCCTCGGCCCAGTATATCTGAAGGAGCATCTCCATCCCCATCGTTCAGTCTGGACACTGAGGTCCAGCTCTGAGGCCTTCTGGCGGTTCCCTCACTGCGAGAAGTGGGGTTACAGGGAACCAGGCAGAGGACCTTCTTGGTGGTGGCCCCCGCCCTCCCTTCGGAAGTCAAGGAAATAAACGACTATATGACTTTTAGGAGACATCTGAAGGCAGCCCAGTATAGGGAGGTTTTTAATGTTTTATTATGTTTTTATATGTTGGAAGCAACCCAGAGTGGCTGGGGTGACTCAGCCAGATGGGCAGGGCATAAATATGATGATGATGATGATGATGATGTAGAAGCAACAACAGAAACAAAACAGATGGGGCAGTAAATATGGCCCACCCCACTGGCTTCATATGTGATTAAAATCTCATGAAGGGGAGCTCATGAATAGGACTTAAGTATATTGCAAATGAATACACTCACGAGTGAATTTATTCCGATTTCTCTTCACAAAATTTGTGTTGGCGCTTGTATGTGTGTTTTTAAAAAGCATTGCATATATTCTGGGAACGATTTTTGGTTATGTGAAAAGAATGCACATAACAAGGCCTAGAATCCTGAGTGCGCAAATGCTTCCATCAGCCTTATATTAATTTTGCAGCTGTTTGGAATATTTTTAAGAGTTCAAGTTGCAGTAGAAAACAGGAAGAGGAAATAACTGTACAACAAAAGTATTTGATAATTCAAAAAATATTGTTAATCATAGCCAGAGTAGTCTTGGCTCGAAAGTGGAAAGATTCTCAGGTTCCAACTATACCCAAATGGCTGTGGAAATGTCTTAAATTTAACAAAGATTGACACATTTATGGGAAGAATGGTATGTTTTTCTCACACAAGATTTGTTGAGAGGTGGGTGCTTTTTTGTGAATTATCATAATGCAGATTTTGGAAATGTTAAACTTGAAAGTCATTTCTTGAACGAAGTATTATTTGTGCATGTTTTCAATGAAGGAAAGGGAGAAAGAAAGAGAGAGAGAGAGAGAGAGAGAGAGAGAGAGAGAGAGAGAGAAAGAAAGAAAGAAAGAAAGAAAGAAAGAAAGAAAGAAAGAAAGAAAGAAAGAAAGAAAGAATTAAAATACTCTAGAAGTACTGCTGGAAGCTCAGTTGGTATCCTTTATTAAATAACAGCCACAGCGGGGCCTGATGTGGAACATGGGATGGGATGAAGGGGACTTAGAGTTTTAGAGAGCCAGTGTGGTGTAGTGGTTAGGAGCGGTAGTCTCGTAATCTGGGGAACCGGGTTCGCGTCTCCGCTCCTCCACATGCAGCTGCTGGGTGACCTTGGGCCAGTCACACTTCCTTGAAGTCTCTCAGCCCCACTCACCTCAAGGGAGTGTTTGTTGTGGGGGAGGAAGGGGAAGGAGAATGTTAGCCACTTTGAGACTCCTTCGGGTAGCGATAAAGTGGGATATCAAATCCAAACTCTTCTTCTCTTCTTCTTCTTAGGGTATTCATGGCTCCAGTCCAAAGTAATGACTCCATTGTTCTATTTGTTCTGGTGGGGAGAGGCTATTGGCAGCTTCCTTCCCGAGGCAAGTAGCACTGATGGGGGGCAGGGGGGCAGTGATGGCAAAGACCCCCCCACCATATGGTCCATGATTCCAGGGAGTCAAGTCTTCTCATGAGGTGGCCAAAGTATTGGAGCCTCAGCTGCAGGATCTGTCCTTCCAGTGAGCACTCAGGGCTGATTTCCTTAAGAAAGGAGAGGTTTGATCTTCTTGCAGTCCATGGGACTCTCAAGAGTCTCCTCAAGCACCATAATTCAAAAGCGTCAATTCTTCAGCAACCAGCCTTCTTTATGGTCCAGCACTCACTTCCATACATCTCTACTGGGAAAACCATAGCTTTAACTTTACGGACCTTTGTTGGCAAGGTGATGTCTCTGCTTTTTAAGATGCTGTCTAGGTTTGTCATTGCTTTCCCCCCAAGAAGCAGGCGTCTTTTAATTTCGTGGCTGCTGTCACCACCTGCAGTGATCATGGACCCCAAGAAAGTAAAATCTCTCACTGCCTCCATTTCTTCCCCTTCTATTTGCCAGGAGCTAAGGTAACCTCTAGCAAATATATAATACTAGCAACCTTGTATCTAGTGCTGATTGGAGATTCTAAGAAACAAACAAACAAACATAAAAATCACTGCTGTGTGGAAAGCAGTGGTTAACATCAGTGCAGTTTTGAAAAGTTCAGTCTGCTATCTGGAAGGAAAATGTTGTCTCCTTGCACAGATGAAAACCTGCTCCTCTTTCCAAAATACATAGCAGATTGTCTCAATATTTCATAACACTCATATACAGAAGTCCATCCATCGCTCCCTTTCTCTTTGCTTCTTCCCATTGCTCAGCTTGTTAAATTCAGTTATTTTACTCATTTCAATTATTCCCCTGTTTCTGGAGACATAATCCATTAAACAGCATGGCACAAAACCAGTAATTTTGATTGGACAGACTTACTGTAGATATCAAAGGGGACCATCGCTGGTCATGGAGATACATGATGTGGAGCAAGTAAAATTTGTTTTGGGAGTGTAGGGGCTAATAAATTTCAGGGTTTTAAAACTGAAGCTGCTTATAAACACATTAGGGACGCGGGTGGCGCTGTGGGTTAAACCCTACTAGATCCAGGTTTCATATCCCCATGGATGTTGGAATGTGTTAGATCCAGTCGTGGCCAACTCTGGGGTTGTGGCGCTCATCTCGCTTTATTGGCCAAGGGAGCCAGCGTACAGCTTCCGGGTCATGTAGTCAGCATGACTAAGCCATTTGTGTCAAACCAGAGCAGTGCACGGAAACGCCGTTTACCTTCCCGCTGGAGCGGTACCTATTTATCTACTTGCACTTTGACGTGCATTCGAACTGCTATGTTGGCAGGAGCTGGGACCGAGCAACGGGAGCTCACCCTGTCGCGGGGATTTGAAACGCCGACCTTCTGATCGGCAATTCCTAGGCTCAGTGGTTTAACCCACAGCGCCACTCGCATTCCTGCAGCCCTGTTTAGGGAAGCTTTTAATGTTTAATAGATTATTGTATTTTATGATTCTGTTGAAAGCCTCCCAGAGTGTCTGGGGAAACCCAGCCAGATGGGCAGAGTATAAATAAGAAATTGTTGTTGTTGGCCAAAAACATCTGGAGGGTCGAGGTTGAGGAAGCCTGGAGTACACAAACACAGCCCATCCTAAACTTGGTCTGCTCTGTTGCAGTTATTCTTCAGCCCTCTTCAGTGGTTTGGTACAGGTGTATATGTTCCTTCAGACAGTGCATCAATTGTGCATCGCTGGGGAGCAGGCCTAGCTGACCACATCTTCAGAAACCACTTCATGCATTAAGTACCCACCCATAGTGAATGCCTGCACATGGTTTTTGTTGCACCTCTCTACCCTTCTTCCTGCTTGTTCTGGGCCTGGGGGTAACCCGTGAAACGCGGTCCATGACCGGTCCAGAATCTGAAGCTTCCACTAGGAGTCAGTCCGACAGGGCCAAGGCAAGAACAGGCACAGGATCTCAGGCAGTATCTAGCATACAGCAATGTTGCTCCAACAACCTGGGACAGGGTCCGACAGCCTTTTATCTTTGTCAGGGTATCGGCCGGTCCTGATCCCCCGGCGACCAACCTCCCTGTTTCTCCCGAAGGTGAGCACTCCTCCTGTGAGTACTCAGGTCTCTCCTTACTCTCTGCAGCTCGGGAGACGTCGGTGGGTTACTAGACCCAGGGGCCGCCTCAGCCTCCCTGACCAAACACTGGTAGTGGAGCAGCTGTAAGTGATGGCCCAGCTGAAGGCACTGAGGTAATCCCTGCATCTGGAGCCAGGGCAGGCTCAGGCCCCAGACTCGGCCCAGCTGGTGCTTGTTGCAGGGGAACCTGTGCAGACTCTTCAGGATCAGGCCCCAGGCTAGGTTCAGATGAGGCAAAGGATCCGGTGCAGACTGAGTCTCCTCTGGTTCCAAGTCTGAGCCCGAGTCCCAGGCCATCACACTGCTTCCAATGTGTTCCCCAGCACTTTCTGTTATTTATCTTTGGTTATTTCCCCTTCTGTTTGTAGACCCCAGATGCTTTCAGTTGAAATATTCTCTCTTGACAGCGGAGTTCTTTTTTCTAGGTGATGAAATGCTGATACCCAATTATGGTGAATTCTTTCCATGTGTGACCAAACAACTGGCCCATATAGAATAATATTTGATAGATAATCTTCACTTATCACTTGCATGTGAATATGGTCCGAATCATGTGTGACTGCCATGGTGCTGTAGTTAGTCCGGCCTTTTTTATTACTTATTTATGATTTTCAGTTTTAGACATTTCAATAATTTCACAATCATTTCAACATTTCAAAACTCAACTTCCTTCCCCTCTTTCTGCGGTTCCTTTAATATATTTTTTATATTTTCTGCACATTCCAAATTAACTTAATTTACTCATTTATTCATCTACTTCAAATATTCATCTGATTTACATTTCCAACACATTTATGTAGTTAGGCAGGCCTTGATCTGTTCAATGCACGGGATCACATGTATACTGCCTTGGGTTTCATGATAGAAAAGAGGCAGGACAGCAGTGTACATAAATAAAAAAAAATTTAAAATGTGATTTTGTATTTACTGGATTTGTAGACTGTCCATCAGCACATATAGAGATCACAGAGAGTTTTCCCATATCTCATAAAACACACAAACAGTTTATAATAAAAAAACAAATTGTCATCAAACAGCAAAAGTAACAACAGTGCAGAATAAAAACTGAAGATTCTGAATCACGAAATACCGTATTTTTCGCTCTATAAGACACACCAGACCACAAGACGCACCTAGTTTTTTGGGGAGGAAAACAAGAAAAAAAATATTCTGAATCTCAGAAGCCAGAACAACAAGAGGGATCACTGTGCAGCGAAAGCAGTGATCCCTCTTGTTGTTCTGGCATCTGGGATAGCTGCGCAGCCTGCATTCGCTCCCTAAGACGCACACACATTTCCCCTTACTTTTTAGGAGGGAAAAAGTGAGTCTTATAGAGCAAAAAACACAGTATATTGCCTCCAAAGGCTCAGGAAAACAGGCAAGTTTTAACTCGGTTATGGAATCCCCAATCCATGGGATGCTGATTGTCCACAAACATTTTCACTAATGCTATGGATTACTGTGTGTGTTTGTGTGTGTGTAATTTTCTGTACTACCTACACTGGCTCCCAGTACGTTTCTGAGCACAATTCAAAGTGTTGGTGCTGACCTTTAAAGCCCTAAAGGGCCTCAGTCCAGTATACCTGAAGGAGCGTCTCCACCCCCATTGTTCTGCCCGGACACTTAGTATTTGGAATTGCAGCTCCGGTCCCAGGAATCTTTGAGGAAGGAATGGATCTTTAATGTGTGGTGTGGCTGCGAGCACAATTCAAAGTGTTGGTGCTGACCTTTAAAGCCCTAAACGGCCTTGGTCCAGTACAGTGGTACCTCGGGTTAAGTACTTAATTCGTTCCGGAGGTCCGTTCTTAACCTGAAACTGTTCTTAACCTGAAGCACTACTTTAGCTAATGGGGCCTTCTGCTGCTGCCGTGCCACCAGAGCACGATTACTGTTCTCATCCTGAAGCAAAGTTCTTAACCTGAAGCACTTTTTCTGGGTTAGCGGAGTCTGTAACCTGAAGCGTAAGTCACCTGAAACCTATGTAACCTGAAGTATGTAACCCGAGGTACCACTCTATACCTAAAGGAGCGTCTCCACCTCCATCATTCTGCCCAGACACTGAGGTCCAACACCGAGGGCCTTCTGGCGGTTCTCTTGCTGTAAGAAGCCAAGTTACAGGGAACCAGGCAGAGGGCCTTCTTGGTAGTGGCACCCACCCTGTGGAATGCCCTCCCACCAGACGTCAAAGAGAACAACATCTACCAAACTTTTAGAAGACATCTGAAGGCAGCCCTGTTTAGGGAAACTTTTAATGTTTAATAGGTTATTGTATTTTAGTGTTTTGTTGAAAGCCGCCCAGAGTTGCTGGGGAAACCCAGCCAGATGGGCGGGGTATAAATAATAAATTGTTGTTGTTGTTGTTGTTGTTGTTGTTGTTGTTATTATTGAATTGCCTCTAGTTTTGATTAACGCTGCTGCCTAATTTTTGCTAGTAAGGCTGCCATCAAGGGATGTATGTTCACGTCTTTCTGGCTTTACAAGTTGCCTCCCTCTGCACATCAAAGGGTTTCTTTTTTATGCCATCACACATCGCTGTATGCTTGGAGTGCTGTTGCGAGTCAAGGAATTCCTGGTGATGCAGATCATTTTCGGCAAAGCATCACCTTGCGCCAAAACTAGTTGCCAGCTGAAGCCTTCTTCCTGCTTTCCTGCACCTCTTTTGCAGCGCTCACACTCACCTGCCACCTCACGTTTGCTTTGGCCCTCCCAATACAAAGGAAATTCCCTTTGGTGTTACCATTTACAGGAAAACCCTCCCTGCTCGGGATCTCCTCTTCCTTATAGCCTCTTGCTGGGTTGACTCTTTGCCAGGCTAATCAGAGCTTTCGATGCAGCCTGTGGCTCATGCAGAGATTTATTTCTTTGACAGCAGGCACAATGGCATTTCTCTGGCAAGGGAGGGTGGGGAAAAGTTTCTTCCGCTCGCTCTCTGAGGGCGCTTTCAGACTGGCAGCTCCCGGCCCTGCTCAGCAGTGCTGGCCCACCCATGAGGCAGACTGAGGCAGTTGCCTCGGGCAGCAGAATCTGAGGGGCATCTCTGTGGGCACACACAAAGCCGGATGTGGCTGTGGCTGCTTCCGGGTTCCGGCAAGATCTCGTGAGAGCCCCTCAAGATCTCGCAGGAGGCCTCCACGTGATTTTGCAGGGCTCTCGGGAGATCTTGTGGGCAGCCAAAGCTGTGCACCCCCAGTATGGGACAGGGGCTTTGGCAGGGGCAGCAAGGGAGATAAGCAGCAGACAGGGTATCACCTTCCCATTTTTTCCTCAGGCAGCAAAATGGGCCAGGCCGCCCCTGCTACTCCCTTACTGTTGTTCTGCTGTAAACTACATCTGCAGGGACATCACCTTGTCAACAAAGGTCCATATAGTTAAAGCCATGGTTTTCCCAGTAGTGATGTATGGAAGTGAGAGCTGGACCATAAAGAAGGCTGATCGCCGAAGAATTGACGCTTTTGAATTATGGTGCTGGAGGAGACTCTTGAGAGTCCCATGGACTGCAAGAAGATCAAACTGATCAATTCTGAAGGAAATCAGCCCTGAGTGCTCACTGGAAGGACAGATCGTGAAGCTGAGGCTCCAATACTTTGGCCACCTCATGAGAAGAGAAGACTCCCTGGAACAGACCCTGGTGTTGGGAAAGATGGAGGGCAGAAGGAGAAGGGGATGAAAGAGGACAAAATGGTTGGACAGTGTTCTCGAAGCTACCAGCATGAGTTTGACCAAACTGCGGGAGGCAGTGGAAGACAAGAGTGCCTGGTGTGCTCTGGTCCATGGGGTCACGAAGAGTTGGACATGACTAAACGACTAAACAACAACAACATCTGCTAGGGTTGCCATATTTCAGAAAGTGAAAATCCAGACAGAAAAGTTGAGAAATGCATGTATCTCAGTGTAGGTAGGAAACAGGACCATCTCTGAGGTTCAGAGATGCATTTCAGTCAAGCTCCCTGCCTTCCCTAGTGTTATAAGAATTTTAAGGTCTCAAATATATAATAAAAATTCATAAATGCACACATATCTAAATATATAAACCATGTGTCTGAAATAGTCCAGGAGAGCAATCCTGAAGCCATTTGGACTCTAACAGTGACCTCAAATATTCCTCTGCAGTAAGGGAGGCAAATGGGGAAAGCCTTCCCATTGTCGTTTCACTTAGAAATCCTGTCTTGAGGGCGTGAACAGGGTGAGTCTGTGACCTGGATTCAGGAACTAAAGTATTAACCATCACCAAAGAATGCCCAGGCTGCCCAGGTAATGCAATCAGTGACTATTATCAGGTATCCTGGCAGGCAGAATTTCTGCTGTAGACTGCCTCCTATGTTGTATGTACAGTGGTACATCAGGTCAAGTACTTAATTCGTTCCGGAGGTCCGTTCTTAACCTGAAACTGTTCTTAACCTGAAGCACCACTTTAGCTAATGGGGCCTCCTGCTGCTGCTGCACTGCCGGAGCACAATTTCTGTTCTCATCCTGAAGCACTATTTCTGGACAAAAAAAAATTCCTTCCAGTAGCACCTTAAAGACCAACTAAGTTAGTTCTTGGTATGAGCTTTCGTGTGCATGCACACTTCTTCAGATACCACTATTTCTGGGTTAGCGGAGTCTGTAACCTGAAGGGTATGTAACCTGAAGCGTATGTAACCCGAGATAACACTGTATGATGGTTTTGGGGTGGTCTTTGGCTAAGGACACGGGTGGCGCTGTGGGTAAAACCTCAGTGCCTAGGACTTGCCGATCGTATGGTCGGCGGTTCGAATCCCCGCGGCGGGGTGAGCTCCCGTCTTTCGGTCCCAGCTCCTGCCCACCTAGCAGTTCAAAAGCACCCCTAAGTGCAAGTAGATAAATAGGTACCGCTTTATAGCGGGAAGATAAACGGCGTTTCCGTGTGCTGCGCTGGTGTAGGCTCGCCAAAGCAGCTTCGTCACGCTGGCCACGTGACCCGGAAGTGTCTGCGGACAGCACTAGCTCCTGGCCTCTTAAGTGAGATGAGTGCACAATCCTAGAGTCGGACACGACTGGCCCGTGCGGGCAGGGGTACCTTTACCTTTACCTTTGGCTAAGGGGATTGGACAATGTGAAAAGTCTTTAAAGGTTCCTGCACACTTTTGTTCAGGGTCTCTCCCTCCTTGGAAAAATAAAGATCTGCCTTGCTTTCCACTGGATCCTTCCTCCATCCATTCTTCTCTGACCGATCATGGACTTAGGGGATTCCGAGTCCCATGGGGAGCTGGGCAGCAAAAGCCAAACCCCAATTTTTACATCACAAGCCAAATTATTCAAATTATTCAGTCACAGACCCAGAGGGAGGGAAGAGACTTCATTCAGCCTCCCCCACCAAAAAGTAACCACTGCAGGGTCCAACTTAGACACTGCAGCCATTGCTGCTTCCATGTGGCCATTTTTTTCCCAAGTCAGAAAATAAATGGAATTAAAGGAAACATGTACCAAGACCTAGAAACTAGAGGGGTGGTGGTGAACCTTTTAGAGACCGAGTGTCCGAACTGCAGTGCAAAACCCACCGCAATTTACCATATTTTTCTGGGCATAACACACTCCCTGTTTGGGGGGAATCCTAAAACCCTATGTGGCCTAGGACCCTTGCACCTACGGAACCGCCTCTCCTGGTATGCCCCGCGGAGGACCTTAAGATCCACAGATGACAACATTTTGGAGGTCCCAAGTCGCAAGGTGGTTAGATTGGTCGCAACTAGGGTCAGGGCCTTTTCAGTGCTGGCCCCGACTTGGTGGAACGCTCTGTCACAAGAGACTAGGGCCCTGCGGGACTTGACATCTTTCCGCAGGGCCTGCAAGACAGAGCTGTTCCACGTGGCCTTTGGTTTGGACTCAGTCTGACCCCTTATGGTTTTGATCTATGGGCTACTTTTAAAATGAGGCTGCATTTTAAATTGCATTTTAACCTGTATTTTAAATTGGGTTTTTTTCCTGTTATGTTTTTACTGTAATTTTATGGGTGTTAGCCACCCTGAGCCCGGCTATGGCCAGGGAGGGCGGGGTATAAATAAAATTTATTATTATTATTATTATTATTATTATTATTATTATTATTATTATTATTAAATTAAGATCATGAGGGAGATTGCCCAGAGTAGTTGAGCTTTTTTGGGGTGCCAGTGCCCATCTGATCTAGATCTCACATATGTTCCACTACGCACGCTCACAGAGAGTGGTTAAGAGCGGTAGTCTCGTAATCTGGGGAACCGGGTTCGCGTCTCCGCTCCTCCACATGCAGCTGCTGGGTGACCTTGGGCCAGTCACACTTCTCTTAAGTCTCTCAGCCCCACTCACCTCACAGAGTGTTTGATGTGGGGAAGGAAGGGAAAGGAGATTGTTAGCCGCTTTGAGACTCCTTAGGATAGTGATAAAGCGGGATATCAAATCCAAACTCTTCTTCCTCTTCTCTGGCACACGTGCCATCGGTTCACCACCACTGAACTAGAGGATATGTACATATGAATTGCGGCTAACATCACATGTACGTGGCTTCATGGGCTGGGGGTGAAAGCAGCGGGTTCACAGCTTGGGTGAAGGAGCCACTGCTATAACTCCCAGGGCGTTGCTGCTCAATAAGTCAGGAATCATATTTCAGCACAGTTTCACTCTCCCTTTCAAATCTTCAAATTCTTTTTACGCCCAATTAACTCCCTTGTCACCCTTTCCTTTTGTTCTTCGTAGATTTCTTTCCCTATCTAGTCTCCTTTTCCACTCAATGTTCTCCATTTATTTCCTCATATTATTAGTATTAGTTTTATTATTCTGCCAGAAGGTCCTAACAATGTAAAATACAATACTAAAAACTGTTTAAAAGAAATTCGAATCACAAGTAGAGTGCCGCATCTATGTCTAAGTCTACATCAGCACTATATATAGAAGATATAGGCAATGCTTTTTTTAAAAAAATTATAATTAGGGTACTCTCATTTTCCTACTCTTATTGAAATTCTGCCCCTCAATGAGGCCAAACTTAGATTCACTAAATGTTTAGGGGTATGCGTCCCCCTGCGTCCCCCCCCAGAAAAAAAGCACTGGATATAGGCACTATAGATATGGATATTATATAGGAATAATAATAATAATAATAATAATAATAATAATAATAATAATATACCTCAACCCTCTGCCTGGATTTCCCCAGCCACTCTGGGCGGCTTACAGCACATCAAAAATTGCAAAACATTAGGCATTAAAAAAAATCCCGATACAGGGTTGCCTTCAGGTGTCACCTAAAAGTCAGATACAGTGGTACCTCAGGTAACATACGCCTCAGGTTACATACGCTTCAGGTTACAGACTCCACTAACCCAGAAATAGTGCTTCAGGTTAAGAACTTTGCTTCAGGATGAGAACAGAAATCATGCTCCAGCAGCGCGGCGGCAGCAGCAGGAGGCCCCATTAGCTAAAGTGGTGTTTCAGGTTAAGAACAGTTTCAGGTTAAGTACGGACCTCCAGAACGAATTAAGTACTTAACCTGAGGTGCCACTGTAGTTGTTTATTTCCTTGGTTTCTGATGGGAGGGTGTTCCACAGGGACTATCAAGTGTCTAAGACCTGGGTAAACAGGTAGGTCTTCAGCATAAGATGAAATCTGTATAGCAAATGTGCCCGATGCACAAAATTTAGGCGCTGCCAAGAGAATGTCCTCTCCTCTCTGCTGATCTTAACACCCTCCTGGAGAGTGTTTAGGGAAGAAGACAGTCTTTTGGGTACCTGGAGCCTAAGTAGTTTAGAAAACAGAAGCTGCAGTTAAGCCGTGTTGTCTACATTTGATAGCGGTGCTGCGCATGCGCCGAATGGCAGCTTCAGTGACCTAGAGTTTTACGCAAGGAAATTAATGAGGTAATGTGCGTCAGGTGAGGACATCCTTGACCCCTCTCTGATGTGTACAGTGGGATAAGAATGTGACTTGAAAAGCCTCACAAGGCTCAGCCACCTTGCTGAGTTTCAAGAAGCTAATAAACTCAGTCCCATTGTTTGAAAGGTAAGTAACCTCAAGGCTAGATTGCTGCAATGCGTTATATGTAGGGTTGCCTCTGAAGATGGTTCGGAAACTTCAGCTGGTGCAGAATTCAGTGGCCAGGTTGCTCACAGGACCAAGATGGTTTGAGCATACAGTCATATCTCATGATACGTTTTTTCGAGAGCCAGTGTGGTGTAGTGGTTAAGAGTGGTAGTCTCGTAATCTGGTGAACTGGGTTCGCGTCCCCGCTCTTCCACATGCAGCTGCTGGGTGACCTTGGACTAGTCACACTTCTCTGAAGTCTCTCAGCCCCACTCACCTCACAGAGTGTTTGTTGTGGGGGAGGAAGGGAAAGGAGAATGTTAGCTGCTTTGAGACTCCTGAAGGGGAGTGATAAAGCGGGATATCAAATCCAAACTCTTCTTCTTCTCTTCTTTTTCAGGTTGCATCCCGCGGCGAAAGAGTTACTTCCGGGTTTTGCCACTCTTCGCCACTCACGCATGCGCAGATACGCAAAATAATGTCACATGCATGCGCAGAAGCGGCAAATTGCAACCCACGCGTGCACAGACGCGCCGCTGCGGGTTGCGTTCTGCTCATGCCGCATGCGGGTTGCGAACAGACCTCCGGAACGGATCCCGTTTGCAACCAGAGGTACCACTGTATTACACCGATCCTGGTCCGACTGCATTGGTTACCAATTAGTTTCTGGGCCCAATGCTCTTTTTGACCTATAAAGCCGTAAATGGCTCAGGGGCACAATATCTCAAGGACCACCTCTTTCCATATGAACCTACCCGGACCCTGAGATCATCTTCTGAGGCCCTCCTTCGTGTGTCTCCTCCTCAAGAGGTCTGGAGGGTGGCAGCACAAGAACGGGGCCTTCTCTGCAGTGGCCCCCTGTCTGTGGAATGCTCTCCCCAGGGAAATTCACCTTGCGCCTTCACCTTTAGGCACCACGCAAAAACGTTCATATTTTTTTTCAAAATATAGTCCAGCCCCCCACATGGTCTGAGGGACGGTGGACCGGCCCACGGCTGAAAAAGGTTGCTGACCCCTGCCCTAGCACAAGAGAGCCACCCACCCTAGCTAAGAGTCAAGATGTTGTTCCTTAACACATCCTACTAGGGTTTTGTTTTTTTTGGCGGGTGGGTATTTAAGATAGAGTGAAGACTTCTGACGTGTTTTGTCAGGCAAATGGTTAATGGCCCACAATGGCCTGTGGGTGTTTACCCAACAGCGGGAAATAATCTGAAACTTCATCGATGGCTTTTCAAAGAGTAGGTGGCTACAGATAATATAATCTAGGCAGGTGTGCAAGAGAAGCAGCAATTTGTTGGAGACAGAAAAGAAAGAGGTGGACAGTGTGACCTTTGCAATCCCAAAGGCAATGCACTATAAATGAGGCACGATCTCTCCTCCCAATGAGAATCAAACCCCCTGGAGCATCTCACCACCTGGTAAAATATGATGTAAAGGTAAAGGGACCCCTGACCATTAGGTCCAGTCGCGGACGACTCTGGGGTTGCGGCGCTCATCTCGCTTTATTGGCCGAGGGAGCCGGCGTACATCTTCTGGGTCATGTGGCCAGCATGACTAAGCCGCTTCTGGCGAACCAGAGCAGCTCACAGAAACGCTGTTTACCTTCCCACCAGAGCTGTACCTATTTATCTACTTGCACTTTGACGTGCTTTCGAACTGCTAGGTTGGCAGGATCAGGGACCAAGCAACAGGAGCTCACCCCGTTGTGGGGATTCAAACCGCCGACCTTCTGATCGGCAAGCCCTAGGCTCTGTGGTTTAACCCACAGCGCCACCCGCGTCCCTAATGTGTTTATAAGCAGCTTCAGTTTTAACACCTGTGTCCCCTGAAATATGATGTGCGTAACACCAAAAAATGAAGCTGCCAAAATAAAGAATCTGTATAAAGGCAAAACCCGTTGGGCAGCAAGGAGGTTGCAAGTCCGATCTGCTGCAGTTACTGTTTCACTTTTAAATTTAACAGTCCATGAAAGGGGGCTGCATATACACCATGTCTTTAAAGCACATTTAAAGCACCTTTCAACTGTAGTTTGTTAAGGGTGCTGAGAACGGTAGCTTTGTGGGGAATGTGCTTTAAATATGCTTTAAATGTGTGGTGTGTATAACTCAGTGACCCTGGAGGAAGGGAGAGCTACCAGGAAGTGACTCAGAGATGGAACATGGCCATTTGAGAACTGTGTGTACAGCAACAGAGGGTTTGTGTGCTCATCCCTCTTCTACCAACACAGAAGAGGTGGAAAGGCTGCAGAGAGAATTTGATATTTGTCCCCCAAGGGCAACACAACACTGCCAGTTTGACTGCATTAGGGGGTGATTCGCATCCACACACCCCACACACATTTAGACTAACTTGACTTATCTTCAATCAATAACTTCACCAATGAAATCTCCTGTGCCTTCTCTGCAAGAGCTCTCAGTCAGGCACCTCTCCACTAGGAATTGAGGGTTGGACATGTTGTGACAATTAGCCATGTTAACTGGGTCATTAGATTTGTTGCAATGTGCTTAACTGAAGATCGGGAACATGCCCAATCATTGTGACATGTCCAAACCCTAGTAGAGATACTTGAGAGCTCCTTTAGATGAGGCACAGGCTATTTCATCCGATCCATTTTTCCTTCCCTGATTCTGCAGGAATGAATGAATCTTTATTTGCCTCAGCCGTCGGCCACAGCAATAAAACAACAATACGATATACAAAGAATAGAAATAAAAAGTCAATTATATAAAATGCTTTTTAGGGTTTTGAATCAATAGTCAAATACAGTGGTACCTTGGGTTACATATGCTTCAGGTTACATACGCTTCAGGTTACAGACTCCGCTAACCCAGAAATAGTGCTTCAGGTCAAGAACTTTGCTTCAGGATGAGAACAGAAATCATGCAGCAGCGATGCAGCAGCAGCAGGAGGCCCCATTAGCTAAAGTGGTGCTTCAGGTTAAGAACAGTTTCAGGTTAAGTATGGACCTCCGGAACGAATTAAGTACTTAACCCGAGGTACCACTGTAGTGGATCTTATTCTAATTGCCCCAGCTAAAAACCTGGCAACCTTTGCTGTCACCTGCTCATCTTGATCTGCCAAGAGAAAGGACACTGTGGCAGTGGCTGGGCGACCCAGAATGGACAATAAAATAGGGGTGGTAATCTCATTCCTCACGTCTTTATAAAGAGTGCAAGCCAGAAGGGCATGCGCCACCGATTCGGTACTGTCATCTCCACAGGTACATAAGCGTTTTTTGTGTGGAATCTGTTGGAATCGTCCCTCAAGTACAGCCGAGGGCAATACACTCAATCTTGCGAGAGTAAAAGCGCATCTATATT
Organism: Podarcis gaigeae; assembly: GCF_964106915.1. Lineage (NCBI taxonomy): Eukaryota > Metazoa > Chordata > Lepidosauria > Squamata > Lacertidae > Podarcis > Podarcis gaigeae. Next base: position 46,237,299 of record NC_139689.1, read on the forward strand.
TTAGAATTGCTAGGTTATGCAGACAGGGTGCCAGAGAGTCAAAATAGGAAGGTGGAAATTAGCCATACCACGGGCAAAATTTCCTTATTGTGGCCAAGTTGTTTTGCCGCTCGGTATCATTAAAAAAAGTAAAGGTAAAGGGACCCCTGACCATTAGGTCCAGTCGTGGCCGACTCTGGGGTTGCAGCACTTATCTTGCTTTATTGGCCGAGAGAGCCGGCGTACAGCTTCCGGGTCATGTGGCCAGCATGACCAAGCCGCTTCTGGCGAACCAGAGCAGCTCATGGAAACGCCGTTTACCTTCCTGCCAGAATGGTACCTATTTATCTACTTGCACTTTGACATGCTTTCGAACTGCTAGGTTAGCAGGAGCAGGGACCGAGCAACAGGAGCTCACCCCGTCACGGGGATTCGAACTGCCGACCTTCTGATCAGCAAGTCCTAGGTTCTGCGGTTTAACCCACAGTGCCATCATTTAGGCGCTGACAAATTAGACTGTTTGCTTTGCTAAAACCCAAAGTGATTCTGTGAGACCTCCGGTTAGCTTTCAGTCTTGGAGCAGACTTGGGTATGCTCCAAAAGTGTGTCAAGAGTAGCACAGTAGCATCATCACCACTCAGCCAATGAGTAGTAGGCCCCAGGAGCATTCCTGACAGCCCATCTGATGAGCGCCCATATTTTTAGAGATTTTTTTTCAAGATCTGCTTGTATGAGCTTGCTAAGCATTTGGGAAACAGCATGACACAAGAGAAGAAAGCTGGCATGTGGGGGGAAATGTGTAATTGCACGCGAGATAGCTCCTTAGTCACCAGGGATGGATAAATCGGTTAAGTTGGGCTTCTCTCAGTTTCTCATTTTAACAGTCTTCAGTTCTTCTTTCATAACATCTATTTCCACATCCATTTTACAAATTTCTCCCAATGCACACGTTTGTATGCAATTTTGCCTAGTAGACACATTTTTGCAAAGTATTTTGCACATGTTTGTATGCAATTTTGCCTTGTTGTTTAGTCGTGTCCGACTCTTCGTGACCCCCTGGACCAGAGCACGCCAGGCACTCCTGTCTTCCACTGCCTCCCGCAGTCTGGTCAAACTCATGCTGGTAGCTTCGAGAACACTGTCCCACCATCTTGTCCTCTGTCGTCCCCTTCTCCTTCTGCCCTCCATCTTTCCCAACACCAGGGTCTTTTCCTTAAGGAAAAGACAAACCCTTTGGGAGAACTATTAGATTATATTTAAACGAGTGGATATAAGATTGTAAACAAGATGATAATTCGCTTGAAAAAACTTTTTAACAATGTAAGTGGGAGCAGGAGACGCGAGGAAGTCCAAACAAGTTATGAAATTTTGTGTGTGATACAAGCAATGCTGTTTGTTACTTATGCTTTTCTCTTATAAAAATCTTAATAAATATTTATATATATATATAAAAAAGAGAACACTGTCCAACCATCTCGTCCTCTGTCTTCCCTTCTCCTTCTGCCCTCCATCTTTCCCAAAACCAGGGTCTTTTCCAGGGAGTCTTCTCTTCTCATGAGGTGGCCAAAGTATTGGAGCCTCAGCTTCAGGATCTGTCCTTCCAGTGAGCACTCAGGGCTGATTTCCTTCAGAATGGAGAGGTTTGATCTTCTTGCAGTCCATGGGACTCTCAAGAGTCTCCTCCAGCACCATAATTCAAAAGCATCAATTCTTCAGCAATCAGCCTTCTTTATGGTCCAGCTCTCACTTCCATACATCACTACTGGGAAAACCATAGCTTTAACTATACGGACCTTTGTTGGCAAGGTGATGTCTCGGCTTTTTAAGATGCTGTCTAGGTTTGTCTAACACACACATTTTGCCTAACACACACCTTTTTGTAAAGCAAATTTGCCTAATATAATACATTTTCCCCAAGTTGTTTCACTAACATATGCCTTTTAATAAATGCTTTCACTGCGTATATGCTTTTTGGGAAATGTTGATGGTTTCGAGAACCACGTTGCAAAGTTCAGAGACGTGCGAATTTCGAAGCATGGCTGCGTTTTGGTTCTCACGTTGTTTCTGGAGGCTCAAATTAAGTATGTTCACGCCATCAAATGTGGACTAAATCTATTTTCTCCCCCATTTCTATTAGTCACATTCTCATTAGAAATGTAATCTTAATCACCAGCTCAGATGAGTTAAAATCCCAGGGTGGTGTCCGACTAAATAGCTAGCTCTTGAGTCAGAATATCCCGGTTTAATAATTGGAGTTGGAATTGAATTTAAAAGATTTGATCGCACAAGGACTTTTGGCTGTGTGGCAGAACTTCCTTCTCCTCCCCTTCTTTCCCTAAGTGCCCTCCCAAATCTGCCCCAAAAGTTTGGGAGAACTACCAGGGTGTGCAGGATGTGTGCATGGCCATTCTGACTCAAGATCCAACAAATTAAATCTTTATTCCATTCATTTGTATACCACTTAATCCCAGCTGCCTCTAAGACCCAGTGCAGTAAAAATAAAAATAAAAGTTAAAAGGATAAAATCAGAAATCAATTTAAAAGCCTGCTGGAATAATAATTTTAAAATATTCAGTATGTATTATGTTTTTAGGGATAAAAAAGAGAATATTCTGCACCACGAGTGCTCTCATTCCCCTTGTGAATCCTCTTTTTCCATATAGTAGGCTAATCTTAGGCCTCCTCCCTTTTCCCCCTGACCTACTTATTCAAATGAATATAGCTATTTTATTTTATTTTATTTTTATTATTTTATTGCTAATCTGCCTCTTTACCCTGACCTTTGGCAGTGTTTTGTTTTGTGGAATGCATCCTTTTAAAAACTGAATTTACACTACCCTGCTCCATTTGGAACAGTCTTGCTAATTTTATCATTGTTTCATCTATTTTTTTATATATCTAATTGTCTCTTACAATGCTGTAGCAACCTGCCCTGAGAGTTTATGGTGAAGGGCCGATAAGAAATTTTATACTAGGGAGATGTCCACACTATTCTTGTACACTGAGTAGTGGGCAAGATAATCTAGAAGCAAGCAATGCTACATGAAAAAAGAGTCCTGGCTGAGCTCCAATGAATCCAGTAAGACTTACCGTTGAATAGGCATGGTGAATAGTAAGGGCTTGTTTTCAGTTTGGTTTGATTACAACCAAGATAAATTAAATCACCATTAGCAACAACAACGCTTAGCAGTTGTGGTTGTGAGACAACAGCATTCCCTGGCCTCCCATCACCAGTGTTGCTGTTGCTTACTGGAAGACAGGGAGGGGTGAGGTGGTGGCGAGGGCAGCATGGTGCAAACTTACCAGCAAAGATCCTGCTGGTGTGTTTGAACCACACTGACCCCTCCCAGTAAGCTGCAGTGATGCTTGTAACCAGGGCTGGATTTAGGTTTGATGAGGCCCTAAGCTACTGAAGGTAATGGGGCCCTTTATATGTCCAGCTGTCCTTTGTCAACAACAATTGTCCCTGTTTTTTGTGTTGAATATATGCTATATGGTAATTTTGTCAGCATCGCCCTTGAGCCAGTGCCACCTTCTGGACTCATCCACTTCAGCCCCGACTGGGCTAGGCGAGCTGGGTAGCACTTCCAGAGACCACCCTCTGCACAGGAACAGGTCAAAGTGCTGTGGACTCACAGCTTAGAGTTGTGAGCACCGGATTCACTCCAACAAGAAGACAGTCGTCGCACACAGTGGTGTAGCGTGGGGGGTGCAGGGGGGGGGGCCGGCCGCACCGGGCGCAACATCTGGGGTTAGGGTTAGGGGGCGCAAATCCACGGGTTAGGGGGCGCAAATTACTTGCCTTGCCCCGGGTGCTGACAACCCACGCTACGCCACTGGTCGCACAGCAGAGTATAGCAGAGCATAAACGACTCGGAGAGTAGCTCTGTAGAATATCTTCTTTTATTCTATCTACAACTATAATACACAACTATGTAAAGAGCTAAATGAGGTCTAAACGAAAAATGCTGAACTGCACTGAGTGTCTGCAGCTGCTCTTAGCAGCAACCTTATCTCTACACACGATCTCTCTGTAACACTCAGTCTCTCTCTCTCTCTCTTTGATGTGAGGCTGGAGCGGAATAAGTAGAGAGCAGAAACCGCCCCCTCTTCTCTGGAGAATCAGCAGAGAACATCAGCAGATTCCTGGATATGGGAGGGGTGAAATCTCCTCAAATTTATGGACCTAATAGGTATCTAAAGCCATTTGCACATGCGGAATGTAGGCACCCTATATACAGAAATGAGCAAACCAGTGATATTTTAGGGAGCAGGCTAGCAGGCGGGGCCCATGACTTACATCATAGGAGCCTACACAATGCAAAAGACTGTTGCTGTGTGTAGGTTTTTCTGTTGATACTTGGAGACATCCTAGCATTGCTCTGCCTCATTTTCCAAGTCCTAAAAATGGGCAGTTCCAGGTAGGAACTACCGGTATGTTTGATCTCTTATAATGTGGTTTATTGTTAATGCAGTTGATGCATTGACTTCAGTTCCATTCCCATTTAACATGATGTCAAACAGACTCAAACTGATGAAAGTGTCCCTTGTGAAAGCCATTTCCTGCCTAATGGCTTGGCCACTAACAAGAAGTGTTGACTAATGGGCCACCCAGTTCACTTAGAAATGTGGGTCAAACTGTGGCTGTGAAACACTCGCCCATCAAAGGACACCCAAAGCACATTCTGTAGTTTGTTGTGGGATGCTGGGCATTACAACTCTGTGAGGGATAAACTACAGTGCCCAGAATTCTCTGAGGGAAAGGAATGTGCTCTGAATGAGCTTTCAAGATATAATGTGTACATGCAGCCTGTGTGTGCAACAGGTGGGGGAGAGTAGTTTGCATTTGTCCAGAGCAAGGGTCAGCAACCTTTTTCAGACATGGGCTGGTCCACCATCCCTCAGACCGTGTGGTGGGCTAGACTATATATTTTTTTTTGGGGGGGGGGAATGAACGAATTCCTATGCCCCACAAATAACCCAGAGATGCATTTTAAATAAAAGCACACATTCTACTCATGTAAAAACACCAGGCAGACCCCACAAATAACCCAGAGATGCATTTTTAATAAAAAGACACTTTCTACTCATGTAAAAAGACCCTGATTCCCGGACCGTCCACGGGCCAGATTGAGAAGGCGATTGGGCCGCATCCAGGCCCCAGGCCTTAGGTTGCCTACCCCTGGTCCAGAGAAACAGAAAAGGCCGTCTGAGGCAAGAAGGGCCTGGGAGAGGTGGGAAGGGTTGCCATATGTCCTCTTTTTCCAGGACATATCCAGGGTAAAATTTCTGTCCAGGTGTATTTTTTAAATTTGCCAAAATGTCTCTGGTTATACTTTCTGGATGAGACACAGATATAACTGGTGGCTGAAAACTTGCTTTCCTCTTCTCTTCCCCTGCCCCCCCTCAGCAATATATCACAGCTTCTACAGCCTACATATAGTAGGGGTATTTATAATTAGAGTCGTATAGCGTCCTCTTTTTCGCTCTTCAAAATATGGCAACCCTAACTATGGGGGAACCAATAGTGGTGCAGAGTGACGTTACCTTTCTGAGTGCTTGCCTGCACATCTGTGCTTAAATAAGCAGATACAGTGGTACCTCAGGTTAAGAACTTAATTTGTTCTGGAGGTCCGTTCTTAACCTGAAACTGTTCTTAACCTGAAGCACCACTTTAGCTAATGGGGCCTCCTGCTGTTGCCGCGCCGCCGGAGCACAATTTCTGTTCTCATCCTGAGGCAAAGTTCTTAACCTAAGGTACTATTTCTGGGTTAGCAGAGTCTGTAACCTGAAGCGTATGTAACCCGAGGCACCACTGTATTGCCAGTGCCTTGGGGAGTAATAGTCTTTTGGGAGTAAAAGGTAAGAAATGTATGGAGATCTGCTCAAATGGCATTTTCAAGTACCACTCCCCCCCCCCCGGCGCATGACCCCCTCTCTAAATCTCAATACAGTAGAGTTGTTGCCTGCTACTCACTGTTATAACTATGGAACATGTTCAGGACTGCAATACTTCAAGGACCGCCTCTTTCCAAATGAACCTACCCTGACCCTGAGATCATCTTCTGAGGCCCCCCTTCATTTGTATCTTCCTCAAGAGGTCCGGAGGGTGGCAACACGAGAACAGGGCCTTCTCTGCAGTGGCTCCCCATCTGTGGAATGCTCTCCCCAGGGAAGTTCACCTGGTGCCTTCATTATACACCTTTAGGTGCCAGGCAAAAATGTTCCTTTTTAACCAGGCCTTTGGTTGCTCTGATTTACATCCTATGCCCTTTTTAAATGTGTGAGGGATTTCTTGGGGGGGGGGGGCTTTTGAGTTGTTGTTTGTTTGTTTTTATTATGTACTTTGTGGTTTTATATCTTGATTGTATTCTGCGAACTGCCCTGAGACCTCCAGGTATAGGGCGGTATATAAATTCAATTAATAATAATAAGAAGAAGATGTGGACCTGAGAGCCACTTACAATTTCACGATTAGTAGAAGTGAGTTGAAGAGCAAAGTAGCATCTAAACAGGCCCCTGTGTGGTCTTTTCAAGGGGAGCACCAAAGAAAGTTGGTACATTTGTATTGTTAAATCGCCGAAGAATTGATGCTTTTGAATTATGGTGCTGGAGGAGACTCTTGAGTCCCATGGACTGGAAGAAGATCAAACTCTACATTCTGAAGGAAATCGGCCCTGAGTGCTCACTGGAAGGACAGATCCTGAAGCTGAGGCTCCAATACTTTGTTCAACTCATGAGAAGAGAAGACTCCCTAAAAAGACCCTGATATCGGGAAAGATGGAGGGCACAAGGAGAAGGGGACGACGGAGGACGAGATGGTTGGACAGTGTTCTCAAAGCTACCAGCATGAGTTTGACCAAACTGCGGGAGGCAGTGGAAGACAGGAGTGCCTGGCGTGCTCTGGTCCATTGGGTCACGAAGTCGGACACGACTAAACGACTAAACAACAACAACATTGTTAAATTAAACGTCTGATGCCCCAGTTGCGGTTTTTGCGGTTTCTTGAAGCCCGTTGGGAAATATCGCAAGACACATCATTTGTCCAAATCTGCTTTGCACAGGTTCGCCTGGCAGCACGTCAGTGAGTAAGTTTTCATCTGCATGCTTGATTGATGACTGTCTGCCCACCCTCCTGAGAAAGCTTCCTTTCCAACTCGCATTACACAACCAGCAGGATGTGTGGCATTTAAATTAGCCACAACGAGCTGCACTGTTCACCTTTAGCTTTCCCCAAGCTCTGGCCAGATGTGTCAAGTCACGAATTTGCAGACCTATCCTACCTAATGCTCCATGTACAGCCCTGTGGCTATTTCCCTGTGGCAGACTTCTGAGGAGTTCTAAGCTTCACTAGGTGTCAGGAGAGTTTGTGCAGCCTCTACTGATAAAGGAGCATGACTCACAAGAAGACAGCAGTCACTCAAATGCTATGTGGTTTTCAGCAGCAATTAAGACTGCTGGGAAGCAGGAGCACGCAATGGACAGGCTTATAATCTTTGGGAATATGAAATCCAGCTGGTACCCTTCTGTCTCCATCCTAAGGAGAACTACATAGGCCCTTTGGGAGATGAGAAGCAGAAAAAAAGAAGCTAGGCAGTTACTATACAGTGGTACCTTGGGTTACCGATGCTTCAGGTTACAGACGCTTCAGGTTACAGACTCCCCTAACCCAGAAATAGTACCTCGGGTTAAGAACTTTGCTTCAGGATGAGAACAGAAATCGTGCGGCGGCAGCGGGAGGCCCCATTAGCTAAAGTGGTACCTCAGGTTAAGAACAGTTTCAGGTTAAGAACGGACCTCCGGAACAAATTAAGTTCTTAACCCGAGGTACCACTGTATTGGCATAAAAAAAAGGTAAAGGACCCCTGATAGTTAAGTCCAGTTGCAGACGACTCTGGGGTTGTGGGCTCATCTCGCTTTACAGGCCAAGGGAGCCAGCGTTTGTCCGCAGACAGTTTTTCTGGGTCATGTGGCCAGCATGACTAAGCCGCTTCTGGTGAAACCAGAGCAGCGCACGGAAACGCCGTTTACCTTCCCGCTGGAGCGGTACCTATTTATCTACTTGCACTTTGACGTGCTTTCGAACTGCTAGGTTGGCAGGAGCAGGGACCGAGCAACAGGAGCTCACCCCGTCGCGGGGATTTGAACAGCCGACCTTCTGATCGGCAAGACCAAGAGGCTCAGTGGTTTAGACCACAGCACTACCCATGTCCCTACTATACAGTGGTACCTTGGGTTATATGCGCTTCAGGTTACATACGCTTCAGGTTACAGACTCCGCTAACCCAGAAATAGTGCTTCAGGTTAAGAACTTTGCTTCAGGATGAGAACAGAAATCGTGCTCTGGCGGCGCGGCAGCAGCAGGAGGCCCCATTAGCTGAAGTGGTGCTTCAGGTTAAGAACAGTTTCAGGTTAAGTACGGACCTCCGTACTTAACCCGAGGTACCACTATATTAGCACAGCTGGAGGTTACCGTAATTTTAGGTGGTGCGCTGGGTTTAAAAATAGTAATTAGAAGTCACGTTGGGTTGCTTTCTAATTATAGGGCATGTTCCCTCAGAGAATAAATTCCTATCTTCAGGCAGTATGGGGCTGTTTATGCACTAAGCCCTTAAAGCACATTTGAAGTACATACTTTCCCTCCAAAAATTCTGGCCACTGGAATCAACAAAGGGTTGCTTACTCTGTAAGACGTAAACTGCAGGCCCAGAATTCTTTGAGGGAAAGAATGGGTTTCAAATGTGCTTTAAAGGTATAGGGTGTACACAGCTTTAAGATTCTCTTTCTCCACTTTAAGCTCCCATTGTTGAATGGCTAAATTCAGAATTCTCCAAGTCACATTAATTCAGCATCTGAATCAACCTCCAGCTTTGCTAAAATAAAAACCACCTAGTTCCTCTTTAGTCCTGTTTTTCCTCACCCATCCCAACCTTGCTTTGCATCTAGGCTGATGAAAAGTTCTGGAGAACAAGCAAGACTATTTTGTATATTCTGAATGTATCAGGATCAGTCAAGCCACAGTTTGCTAGCATAAATATCACATTTTACTTACATTCTTCTGCAGAAAATGGAGACAGAAAGTGATCAAAGGCTTAAATGACTCATCTCCAGTTTAAAGATCTGGACTTTCATATGAATATTTTCTATCAAGGATTTTCTCTTTATCCTATTACCTTGTAATTACAGTATTTTGCATTGAAGAAGTACAGTGGTACCTCGGGTTACATACGCTTCAGGTTACAGACTCCGCTAACCCAGAAATAGTGCTTCAGGTTAAGAACTTTGCTTCAGGATGAGAACAGAAATCAGGCTCCAGCGGTGCGGCAGCAGCAGGAGGCCCCATTAGCGAAAGTGGTGCTTCAGGTTAAGAACAGTTTCAGGTTAAGAATGGACCTCCGGAACGAATTAAGTACTTAACCTGAGGTACCACTGTATCTGTACTGTGCAAGAGAGAGAGAGAGAGAGAGAGAGAGAGAGAGAGAGAAGAAAGGGAAGCGAGGAGCAGAGTTTATCTGCATGTGGCAACGCAACCTTGGTGAAAGCCAGAGGCCCCAAGGATTGTGAAAATATATCCTAGGAATTAAGGAGTGCCTGGGAACACCCAGGGCACCAAAAGTTCTAGATGCTTTACTCTTGCGAAGTGCGAAAGACAAACTCACTTCCCCCCATTGCTGATTATGAGTGGTCACTGGGGTGTTGCACCAACCCTTCTCCCAACCTTTGACCCTGCACCAAAGCTGCAAGCGGCAACCCTGGGGACACCCAAAGCAGAGTCTGTGGGTCTTGCAAAAGACTGGCCGTCCACAAGACACAGGAAATAGTACTGCAGGTATGGTGGAACAGAACGAACCATCCGGTCGTTGTTATCCCTCAATAAGAATGCATCCAGAAATCACAGGCACAAACGTCAGGGTGCCAAATATTCCCATACCTTAGCTTAGACCATAGGTAGGCAAGCTAAGGCCTAGGGGCCGGATGCGGCCCAATCGCCTTCTCAATCCGGCCTGCGGAAGGTCCGGGAACCAGCGTGTTTTTACATGAGTAGAATGTGCCCTTTTATTTAAAATTTATTTATTTTATTTATTTAAAATGCATCTCTGGGTTATTTGTGGGGCATAGGAATTCGTTCATTATTTTTTTTCTTCAAAATATAGTCTGGCCCCCCACAAGGTCTGAGGCACAGTGGACCGGCCCCCTGCAGGACAAGTTTGCTGACTCCTGGCTTAGACAGTGGTACCTTGGTTATCAAACGGCTTAGTTGTTGAACAAATCGGCTCCCGAACGCCGCAAACTTGGAAGTGAGTGTTCCAGTTTGCGAATGTTTTTCAGATGCCAAACGTCTGACGTGGGTTCTGCAGCTTCTGATTGGCTTCACGATGCTCCTGAAGCCACTCGGAAGCCATGCCTTGGTTTTCGAACCATTTCGGGAATTGAACAGACTCCCAGAACGGATTAAGTTCAACAACCAAGGTACCACTGTACTCACTGTGTCCTCCTAAGTCAGGCATAGGCAAACTCAGCCCTTCAGATGTTTTGGGACTACAACTCCCACCATCCCTAGCTAACAGGACCAGTGGTCAGGGATGATGGGAATTGTAGTCTCAAAAACATCTGGAGGGCTGAGGTTGCCTATGCCTGTCCTAAGCTGCTGTAGATAGACACCATTATTTTTCAAGCTATTTTTCAAGAAGGATGTAAAATATCATAAACCAGCTACCAAAAATTAAATAAATGTATTTCAGTTGTTACTTCACAGCTCTTAGCAAGTTAAAATGCAGGTGTTACCAGCTGTTGGGTTTCTGTTTGTTTGAAACCTTTTGTGTACCATACACACACACACACACACACACACACACACACACAAACCAGCCATCCTCCTTGACTGACTTCTCTGGTATTTCTTCCATGAACTCTTCTGCTACTGCTGGTTCAAATACGTCTTCTTCTAAAAGTCCTTTCTCTGCATGGGAAAAATGCTAATTAAAACTCACTGCCAAACCAAGCATCAATTTCATCCAATATTTGTTGAGGGAGGATACTCCCGAAACTACCAAGATTGTCTCGGGGTACTTAGCCAAGATCTTTAAAGCTAAATCTAAAGTTGCTTAATTTATTCAATGGTGGCTATCTACTCTTTTATATATTGTATGTGTTTGGATTATCAATGTATTTGGATAACTTTGTATAATTTTATGATTTTACTGTTTTAACTTACGCCAATAAAGGCTAGTTACAAGTTTTAGCTGCTCGTATTATTAGCTCCATGATTTTTATTTATTTACTTAGTCAATTCATACACTGCCCTTCTTCTGAAGATCACAGGGCAGTTTACAACATAAAAATACAAAATGAGAACACAAAATACATAATAGAACAACAAGAACAAACCAGCAACCCCCACCTTACAAACACATTTAAAAGGCCATAATGTTAATCAGCCCAAGGCCTGGTTGAAGAGGAACGTTTTCACCTGGTACCTAAAGATATGTAATGAAGGGACCAGGCAAGCTTCCTTGGGCAGAGCATTCCACAAATCGGGAGCCAGCACAGAAAAGGCCTGTTCTTGCGTTGCCATCCTCTCATGAAGAAGGGTATCAGATGATGGTTGCAGGGTCCAGGTTGGTTTATTGACTCAGCCACAAATTCCCTTTCAGGGTTAAAGATTCATGGAGTTAAATACAGGCTATTATCAGGTCTGGCGTGAATATTAGCTGAGAGGAAACCATTTAATATGAGAACCAAGTGGCTTCAATAATTGACAATTAAATACTTTTGGAGTTTGCCAACAGCTCTGGTTGTGATTATTATAAAAAGACTGTATTCATCCAGGAAGAAGGAGTCAGTTGTTGACTTTGTAAATCAAGAAAGCCAAAAAGACCCAAGTCAGGAAAGGTAATGAAAAGACATAGCAGATGGTCTTCTTTGTACTGTATTTTATTGGGCGGGTATGTTTTTTGTTTTGTTTTGTTTTGTTTTGTCTTCTCTCTCTCTCCGTTTTAAATATTTACATTTGTTAAAATCCCAAGTGAAATGAATATTGGACTATTATCTAGAATGATAGGTAAGTTAACCAATTCCTGAGATTTTGTGGCAGAATAAACTCCACTTATCTGAAATCCTGCCTGCTGGATTTTCAGTGTACAGATGAACCGCTTAATGGTGCAGGCATTTTTTTGACTGAAAATGGGGAAGGTATTTACAAGAATAACTGTGTAGAAAATATTCTCAAGGCTACATCAACAAGTTGAAAAACAGGAATGTTTATATTCGGCTCTTTGAAAGCAAAAAAGAAAGCAGGGAACAATCGCTGCAATTAAGATGGCTATGCTTTAATTTATTTTCTCAAATGCTACCACTGAGGAGGATGGTTTCAGAACATGGCAGAAACTAATATCCCAATTTATATGAGCAATTAGTTACTGATGAACACCAAACACGTCTGACTGTTCCTCACCTAAAGAAAGGATTTGTCATCCAAGCTGAGTATGAAAAACAAAAGTCACCTGAGACGTAAAGTATAAAAAAAACTACGGCGGACTTTCCCCGACACCTACCCTAGACATTCCATCCCCAACCACTCAACCCTCAATCTCCCCCTTCCTCAGTCCTCACCGACCCATAAATCATGCATGTTGATACTGCAAAAAGTCCCTGGATTTAGCCCAACCACTGATTTGACACAGTGAAGTTTCATATTTGCAACTGAAGCGCTCGGACTATATTTGCAGCGATCGTTAATTGTCTTGAACTAAGCTCAGGTTTTAGCTCCTTTTATTTAACCAGCTTCCTTTTCCCCATCAGAAACTGGCTGCTGGTTGCATTTTCTAGGATGAGCCTAGCTCAGTAAACCCCTATTATAGCACGCCCATTCGCTCAAAGAATTTTGGGCACTGTAGGGTGTTAAAGGTTGCTGTGAATTGCGGCTGTGAGGGGCATTGTAACATTGTGCCCAGAATCTGTTGACGGGAAAAGCAGGCTTCAGAAATGCTTTAAAGCAGGGGTTAGCAATCTTTTTCAGCAGGGGGCCGGTCCACTGTCCCTCAGACCTTGTGGGGGGCCGGACTATATATTTTTGGGGGGCGGGAAAATGAACGAATTCCTATGCCCCACAAATAACCCAGAGATGCATTTTAAATAAAAGCACACATTCTACTCATGTAAAAAGATGCTGATTCCTGGACCGTCCGCAGGCTGGATTTAGAAGGTGATTGGGCCGGATCCAGCCCCCGGGCCTTAGTTTGCCTACCCATGCTTTAAAGCATAGTGCGTGCACATTAATAGACGATCCGAAGCAAGGAAGTGAAACTACAAGCTAGAGTTTTGCATGTTGTTGGCCACAATCATCAGGTGTCACCTTGATGCCAAATTCCCCAGTCTCAAGGGAGTGTTACATTAAAATTGTATATCAAAATTGTACATTCCGATAAATACATGTAGGATTCCAAGCACGCATGCATACCAACATGTCCATCCATGTGAAGTGTGTGTTTCTGTGTAAAAGAACAAAAGAAACATCTCATATTTCATCGTAAAAATCCAGATAGCCTGGTTTATTATTTCTTCTTGTGAATGTAACTGCCCATGCCAGTCTTGGTTTGGTTTAGTTTACTTCTTACATGTTTCTTTCATGAAGTTCTATTTTGCTATTTGGTTTATATGGGTAGAATTCAATAAAAATACTTAAGGAAGGAAGGAAGATAAAGTAAGCATTAACCACTGCACGATATCTGTCTTAACACTCTGCAAAAGAGCTTTAAAAAGCGGAAATAAGAACATTGTTTGTTTTCCTTGTCCTAATTCTGTTTCAGTCTGTTTATTTGACATCCAGCCCATCCCTCTATTTATATAAATGAGAACAGTTGCTGAATGCCATTGTTCTTGCTTAATCATCATTGGGCAGTATTTGATTTCAATGTTTACAAAGAAATAATCCTGCCTCTTGAGCTCCTATTATGTGTCATAAGAATGACAATCTAGAACCTTGGTTTTGGCAAGGTGAACTTGTTTCCCAGCTTATAAACACACTATGGACAACCGCTACAGCTATCCTGTGACTTTTCTGCCCTCTTTATGCCCTTGTGCTTATTCTTTCTCACCACCAGAACTCTTAAGAATCGACATCTCCAGTAGCCTGGAGGAAAGTTGTTTGTTCTACCACAGATCACTGAACAGAAATGGTTTCCCACAGAGAGTGAGTCAAAGCAGCCAAAACGTTCCTACTATTGTTTTAAGTGATGTGTTGTTTCGATGGGATTGTTTTACGGCATTAGATAGTTCTATTTTAATCGGGTCATTTTAATCAGGTTTATGGTGCTGGTTTTAACCTTTAAAGCCCTATACTGCCTAGGACCCTCGTACCTATGGGACCGCCTCTCCTGGTATGTCCCACGGAGGACCTTACATTCTTCAAACAAAAACATCTTGGAGGTCCCGGGCCACAGGGAGGTTAGGCTGGCCTCAACTAGAGCCAGGGCTTTTTCGGCTGTCGCTCCGATCTGGTGGAACGCTCTGTCACCAGAGACTAGGGCCCTGCGGGACTTGACATTTTTCCGTAGGGCCTGCAAAACAGAGCTGTTCCACCAGGCCTTTAGCCAAGGCATAGCCCAATGGTTGCCATTAATTTTGATTTGAACTGATTTTATAATGAATTGATTTTAGAATGCTGTATTATTTTACTGTTGTTAGCAGCTCTGAGCCCAGCTTTGGCTGGGGAGGGCGGGATATAAATAATTTATTATTATTATTATTATTATTATTATTATTATTATTATTAGGAACAGAAGAGTAAGAGGCAGATAGATACCTTTGATGGTTGACTCGCAGAACAACATCCCGCAAAAATATCTTGGCTACTCCTGCATAACTTATGTAAACTGAACTGTTCATGACAACACTGAAGGGATGCAGCCAGTTCACAGTGAAAGATGAACAACCCAGATATAACTGACTACTGTTTGGTTGATTTATGGCTCTTTAGCCAGGTTATTGCAAAACCTGTCCTTGTGAACTTCCCCGTTCAGTAGCTTTTTGGCATTATTTCAGCAACCCCCGGAAGCTGACTCAAAAAGCTGCTGTTGTTTCAGGTAGGCAAGGCGCCTGCTACCAGTTTGAGTCCTATCCCACAGCCTTGTACTAATCTCCCACGTCTGAAAGGCGGGTGATGAAAGCCTGTTGGTCTTTTGGCCTGGGCAAGATTGTCTAGGGCTGGGGGTAGCTAACGTGGTTCCATATTGATGTTGTTGAATTCAGTTCCCACCAGGCCCAGCCACCGTGGCCCGTGGTCAGCAATGATGGGTGCTGTACCCAGAGACGTTTGGAAGGCTCTACATTGGCAATGCCTGTTGTCTTTGTCCATGGAGTTTTCTTGGCAGGGATGCTGGAGTGGCTTGCCGGTTCCTCCTCCAGGTGGATCACGTTTGGTCAAAACTCTCCACTATGACCTGTCCATCTTGGGTGGCCCTGCACGGCATAGCTCATAGCTTCTCTGAGTTATTCAAGCCCCTTCGCCATGGCAAGGCAGTGAAGCTCAACATCAAAAAACCTAAGATCATGGCCACTGGGCCCATCACCTCCTGGCAAATAGAAGGGGAAGAAATGGAGGCAGTGAGAGATTTTACTTTCTTGAGCTCCATGATCACTTCAGATGGTGACAGCAGTCACAAAATTAAAAAGCGCCTGCTTCTTGGGAGGAAAGCAATGACAAACCTAGACAGCATCTTAAAAAGCAGAGACATCACCTTGCCCACAAAGGTCCGTATAGTTAAAGCTATGGTTTTCCCAGTAGTGATGTATGGAAGTGAGAGCTGGACCAAAAGGAAGGCTGATCGCCAAAGAATTGATGCTTTTGAATTATGGTGCTGGAGGAGACTCTTGAGAGTCCCATGGACTGCAAGAAGATCAAACTCATCCATTCTGAAGGAAATCAGCCCTGAGTGCTCACTGGAAGGACTGATCCTGAAGCCGAGGCTCCAATACTTTGGCCACCTCATGAGAAGAGAAGACTCCCTGGAAAAGACCCTGATGTTGGGAAAGATGGAGGGCACAAGGAGAAGGGGATGACAGAGGATGAGACAGTTGGACAGTGTTCTCAAAGCTATGAACATGAGTAACATGAGTTTGACCAAGTTGCGGGAGGCAGTAGAAGACAAGAGTGCCTGGAATGCTCTGGTGCATGGGATTCCAAAGAGTCGGACACGACTAAACGACTAAACAACATTGGCAATCCCTGCTTGAAGGCCTCTTTAATTTTACCTTTAGCCTTGTAGAGCAGAGATTCTGCAGCTCCTTCTCACAATACTCAGTAACATCAGAAACCTCTTTAAAAAAATAATACAAAATTGGCCAGTAGCACCTTAGAGACCAACTAAGTTTGTTCTTGGTACACTGTGTATATCTGATGAAGTGTGCATGCACATGAAAGCTGATACCAAGAACAAACTTAGTTGGTCTCGAAGGTGCTACTGGACAATTATTTTATTTTATTTTTTGTTTTGTTTTTTCTATATATTTCTACTGCGTCAGACCAACATGGCTACCTACCTGAATCAGAAATCTCTGTTCACATGAGAGTCCACACTCACTGTTCCACACAAAGTCATAGCTGTCAACCTTCCCTTTTTTTTGCGGGAAATTCCCTTATTCCAGCGCCGTTTCCCGCTGCTTCCTGCTGCTGTCCCGGATTGTTAGACATCCCGTAGACTGTCCCCGGGACAGGTGAGGCTGCTGATCCCTTATTTTCAAATCTGAAAGTTGACAGCTAGGCAAAGTTTGTAGGAGGGTGAGTCTGGCATGGGTAAGTGAAGTGACGTAGACCTTCCCTTGCGCGACTGCACATTTCTGATGTTCAAGCAATGCAGAACGGATTCACTTTAGCTCTTGCACTGCTAAAGAAGGCATGGGAAAGGATTCTTCTTATTCTTTACAGCAGCCAAGTTCTCAAGTGATCTGCCATGCAACTGGAAAGAACAATAAGGCTTTTCTCGAAGCCTTCAATGCTTTCAAACCCCAGCGCACACCTTTAACCTGAGAGCCCCCCACTTTTACATATTTACCATATATGTGCATCTTTCTCTTCCAGACAGTCAGCTGCTTCTGCACAGGAGTTCGTTGTGGAATTGGCGCTGCTCAGGCCTGCAAGCATTTCACAGCATCCGCACAATGTCACCATCCTCAAAATGTCAGCCCAGACTTTTGGTTGCGTCGTATCTGGATTTCCACTTATTGCAGAAAGTCTGACAAGCAGGGCCGGCCCACCCATGGGGCAAGGTGAGGGGCCTGCCTCGGGCAGCGGGATTCATAGGGGCAGCAGATCTGGCCTCCAAGGAATGCATCATTCACTGCTGTGGCTGGAGTGGCAGCAACAACAACAACTGTGATGCACTTCTTGGAGGCTGGATCTGCCACCTCCTCAGCTGCCCCCACCCCCAAATTCTGCCTTTACAGCAACTTATTGACCAATAGGAGGCACTCCTGGTCTCCACCCACCCCTAGGCACGAAATGGCAGTGGGTGCCTTCTACCCAAGGACCATAGCTGTCAACTTACAGATTTGAAAATAAGGGACCAGCAGCCTCGAAAATAAGGGATCAGCAGCCAAAATAAGGGATTTTGCTTAGCTTATACAGAAATCCACCACTGATGGAGCCATGCTGCTTTGGCTGCCACTGACTGTGTTTTGCAGGGGGTTGGGCTACATGATCCTAAGGGTCTACAACTCCAACCGAAGAAGAGTGGCAGACAAAACTAATGAACGACGTCGAGATGGCAAAGCTTACAGGCAGAATTAGAAACCAGGAAGAGGACCTCTTTAACAAAGATTGGGGAAAGTTTATAATTTAGTTGAAAAGCTATTGTATTTTTTTAAAAAAATATATTTATTAGGTTTTTTTAAAAAAGAAAACATATATCCACCACAAAAGTAAAAAGAAATAAATCATAATCAAAAATACACATAAAACAGATCAAAACACTAAAATACAAAATACAGTAAAGAAAAATTCCACCCAACCAGATACAAAACATAAAAA
This sequence comes from Podarcis gaigeae, assembly GCF_964106915.1. Lineage (NCBI taxonomy): Eukaryota > Metazoa > Chordata > Lepidosauria > Squamata > Lacertidae > Podarcis > Podarcis gaigeae. The sequence goes on from NC_139689.1 coordinate 46,255,303, forward strand.
CTCCAGCTTTTAAAATCATACTTAATTAACTTCCTTTCTTGACTTCCTCACGCCTCCCTTTTTTGTGTTCCTCTCTACCCAATCAGATACAGCAAATCCTTACCCTCTTTCAGATCTCATTTCTAATTATTAGGTTCATTCTATTATGTCACCAATCTTTCCTCCTCATACTTAAACACCTTTAAAATATTATTTACTTTCGACATAATATAACTTTAGTCTTTCCTCCTTTTCTGTTGCATTTTGCATACTTTTTTAAGCTGTATCGCTAATGCCATATTATTTCCAAATCCAACATTGTTTTAACATTCATAAACTTTGCAGTGTTTCTGCAAATAGTCTTTAAACTTCTTCCAGTCCTCTTCCACTGATTCTTCTCCCAGGTCCCGGATTCTGCCAGTCATTTCTGCCAACTCCATATAGTCCATCACTTGCATCTGCCATTCTTCCAAGGTGGGTAAATCTTGTGTCTTCCAATACTTTGCGATGAGTATTCTTGCTGCTGTTGTCGCATACATAAAAAACGTTCTGTCTTTCTTTAACACCAATTGTCCAACTATGCCCAAGAGAAAGGCCGCTGGTTTCTTAAGGAAGGTATATTTAAATTTAAATTATATTTAAATACCTTTTTCAGTTCATTATATATCATCTCCCAGAAAGCCTTAATCTTCGGGCTCACCAAAGGTGAAAAAAAGTGCCCTCAGTTTCTTTACATTTCCAACATTTGTTATCAGGCAGGTGATAAATTTTAGCAAGCTTGACTGGGGTCATGTACCACCTATAAATCATTTTCATAATATTCTCTCTTAGGACATTACATGCCGTAAATTTCATACCGGTGGTCCATAACTTTTCCCAGTCAGCAAACAAAATGTTATGACCTATGTCCTGTGCCCATTTAATCATAGCTGATTTAACTGTTTCATCCTGAATGTTCCATTTCAACAGCAAGTTATACATTCTTGAAAGAATCTTAGTTTTAGGTTCTAACAGTTCTGTTTCCAATTTTGATTTTTCCACCTGGAAACCCAATTTTTTATCCAAATTATAGGCCTCTCTTACTTGATAATAATGAAGCCAATCTCGCACTTTGTCCTTTAATTTCTCAAAACTCTGCAATTTCAGTTTATCTCCTTCTAATTCTAGTATCTCCCAATATTTCGGCCATTTGGCCTCCATATTGAGTCTTTTCAGAGCTTTTGCTTCCATGGGTGACAGCCACCTTGGGGTCTTATTTTCCAATAAATCTTTGTACCTTATCCAAACATTAAATAACCTTACAGATTGTGGACAAGATGGATTGTTTCAAGAAGTGGCAGAAAGATATTTCTAGATTTGTCTGGCAGGGCAAAAAGCCCAGAATAAAATTTAAAATATTAAGTGATGCGAAAGAAAGAGGGGGGTTTGCCCTGCCGGACTTTAAACTTTACTACGAATCAGCAGCATTCTGCTGGTTGAGAGATTGGCTGCTTCTTGAGAACACTGACATTTTGGACTTAGAAGGTTTTAACAATGCTTTTGGATGGCATGCATATTTGTGGTACGACAAGGTTAAAGCGCACAAAATTTTTAAGCACCATATTGTCAGCAAAGCATTATTTAATGTTTGGATAAGGTAGTTGAAAAGCTATTGTAAAGAGTTACATACATTGGTAGGATTGACAGAAAACCTGTAGTAAAAATGTGGATGGACAAATGATTTATAAAAATAGAGTTATGAAAGGGATGCAGAGGGGAAAATCACTACATTAAGATGCTGCACTGGTTGGAGGGGATGCTAAGCAGCACGTTGGGGCTGCTGCCATCCTGGCGCGAGGAGTTCCATTGGCTCTTCCTTGCCTGAGAAAGAGGGTAGAGGGAGAGAGACTCTCGCCCACGCTGCCCGCGAGCCCGGCATGAGGTGGTTGTGGCTCTGCGGCGGCCGCTGAAGCGCCTCCCTTCTGCATCCCTCCCCATCCCCTCCTCTTCCTCCTCCCTCAGGCCACCTCCTCAGCCGCCGCTGACATCTCCGGCTTCCCCTAGCAGTGCAGCAGAAGTCTCACAAGAGAGGGGCTGCCTGCCCACCCGCCGCCACCTGTCTCCTCACGACGCGCCCCTGAGGGGGGAAAAGGAGAGACGGAAACGCGGCAGCTCATGCGCGCGCGCTCTCTCACGGCGGAGGACCCCGAGCCGCTGCTTCCCTCCCGAGCCAGGCGAGCATGAAACACGGGAAATTTAAGGGACATCATCAATAAGGGACAGCAGTGGGACACGTCGCTGGGATAAGGGAGTTTCCCGCCAAATAAGGGACGGTTGAGAGCTATGCCGAGGACATGTATAATATAGACCCTCCAGATACATTCAGTGAAGGTTGTTTCACTGTTGGGGATGGCAAATGGCAGGAAATCGTGACTAAAAAAAATTAGGGAAGGGTGGAAGCTAATGCGCAAAACACGAACATGGGAAAACTGGATCCGAACAACTCATTTGTGATCAAAGGTCCCCATCTGGAAGCAACCTTGGCTCCCTTCAAATAAAATCATGGCACCACTGGTTGTAATTGTGGTTGCAAAGACATTAAAGGAAGGACTATCCTTAAGAGGTCTGGAGGGTGGCAACATGAGAACAGGGCCTTCTCTGCAGTGGCTCCCCATTTGTGGAATGCTCTCCCCAGGGAAGTTCTCCTGGTGCCTTCATCTTTAGGTGCCAGGCAAAAATGCTCCTTTTTAACCAGGCCTTTGGTTGACCTGATTTATATCCTATGCCCTTATAAAATGCTTTTTTCTGTGAGTGGTGGTGGTAGGGCTACTGGGTTGTTGTTTTAATTTTTATTATGTATTTTGTGGTTTTATATCTTGATTTTATTCTGTGAACCGCCCCGAGTATAGGGTGATGTATTAATAATAATAATAATATCCTCATCAGTCAGGAGTCAAAGCTGTTCACAGAATAAGGATCTTCCCAAGGGCACAGACGGTCAGAGATCAGGTTCTTACAGAAGCAGGCTGAGCTCACCAGATCCAATGAGGAACTGAGAATGAGCTCTAGGAAACCCAGTGAAGCTGACTCAGCTAAGAGGCTACCTAACAGCCACAATGGCAGAAGCAGTCGGAGGACCAGGAGATTGAAATGACTAAGCCCTGGTGTGTGTGGAAGTCATGGATGTCGTGAATCTTGTGCAGATACCCTGTGAAAATTGAGTGAAGGAAACATCGCTCTTCCCTAGCAAATGCTTAGTCTGTGGAAGCAAGCTTGGATGAACTGGAGTTATGTACAGAAGCTCCTTTTTTGTACTTCATGCTGGCCACGCCTGCTGAACCCAGGATCTCCTTGGCTTGAATGGAGATTCTTCTCTTCTTCTCATTCACTTTTTTATTATTATAATTTTTACTAATTTTCAAACATAATAATTGTCATACCTTCCACAAAATTTCATCTCTTATACAATCTTTTTGGACTTCCATCAGCACCTCTGGTGATCTTCCATTTTTATAATTTATTCTGCATTTCTTAAATTCATATTGCTTTAATTATCATAACTAACCTCACCTTTTTCATTCAAAAAAGCAATAGTTCTGATTATTTCCCTTACAAAACTTCCTGCAAACCTACAAATGCAATCTGGTCATCACAACTACTTTTCAAATAGTCCGTAAATTTAGGCCAATCTTCTGTGAACCTCTGGTCCCGCCGGTTTCAAATTCTTTGCGTTAGTTTGTCTAGTTTTGCATAGTCCATCAGTTTCATGCTCCAATCTTCTTTCGTCAGTAGTTCTTCTTGCTTACATCTTTGTGCCAATAATATTCTTGCTGTCGTCATTGCATAGAGAAACAGCTTACAATCACTTCTATTTATATCATCCTTCTTCTCTTCTTCTCATTCTCTGCTGGTATGGAAGAGAGGGGAAAAGAAAGCATGAGAGGAAATCATTGCGGAAGGAAAATGATGTCAACACCAGAGATGGAGGCTTAGACCAAGAACTGTTCCACCACCCTCGGCATAACGGCTGCGAAAATGAGAAGTATCTCAGAGTCCACAAAGGCCAACGCTGAAAACCAGAAGACTCAACATCGCAGAGGCTTAGCTAATTTCAGGGAAGGAATTCTTAAAATTCCAGCAAGAGAAAGATAAAGCCTGATGAAAGGTGGGCTGTGCATGTTTTGTGGAGCCTGTAACCATGACTGTTCCCTCAAGAGGCACTAGATGAGAGATTGCTGCAGATAAAAGGATTCAGCAAAGGCTTAGAACCAGAGATTGTGGCTTAGTTGAACCCTACAAAAGAAATGACTGGTGGAATTTATAAAAGAGGAATGGCAGAGGAAGCTTGTACAGTGGAACCTCGGGTTACATACGCTTCAGGTTACAGACTCCGCTAACCCAGAAATATTACCTCGGGTTAAGAACTTTGCTTCAGGATGAGAACAGAAATCGTGCTCCGGCGGCACGGCAGCAGCAGGAGGCCCCATTAGCTAAAGTGGTGCTTCAGGTTAAGAACAGTTTCAGGTTAAGAACAGACCTCCGGAACGAATTAAGTACTTAACCCGAGGCACCACTGTAGTTTGTTTGTTTATTTAGCAAAATTTACAGACCAGTTAATCTGAAAAACCTCTAGGAGGTGGACACCGTAAGATAGTTAACAATGCAGATAAAATTAGCATATACATATACACAAAATGACCTATTATATCTTCTAGAAAGCTGTTTGTTCGCTACACATATGGACACCTCTTAAGATATCATAACCAAGTTTTGCATGACGGTTCCTGAGATCAAGGAGCAGGTTTTGTCCATGTTTGGTCACAATTGGACGCCACTTTCAATTACGATGGCAGGCCGAACCTTTTAAGACAGCACTGATTTTAACGACTGATTTCAAAATGGCACTGATCTTTTAAAGTTTCTTAGAATTCCCAAACAGCAGTGGTTACAAGCCTGGTAATTATCCGTAAAACACAGACAAAATTAGCAAGGTTTTAAAATAATTTTCAACAGAACATGGATATAACCAGCAGAAGTAACATGGTCAACTGAGAGCAGTAGGGGAAAGTAAAATTATGAGGGAGGAATCTGACAAATAAATTGAATGTTTTTGGAAATTGGTTGTGCTAGAATAAGTGAAGGTTTATATCAGGAGAGCTGAATTTGTGGCCTTCCAGATATTGTTGGACTATGATGCTCATCTTTCCTGACTATTGGACCACAATAACTCAAGGACCCCCTCTCCCCATATGAACTGAAGCAAACCCTGTGATCATCATCTTAGGCCCTTCTTCACGTGCCTCACCAGTGAGAGATCTGGAGGGTGGCAACACAAGAACAGCCCTTTTCTGTGGTGGTTCCCCATTTGTGGAATGCTCTCCCCAGAGAGACTCGCCTGGCACCTTCATTAGATATCTTTAGGCTATCTACAAAAGCCAGGCAAAAACGTTCCTTGGGCTGATTAACATTCTATGGCCATTTAAATGTGTTTGTGGGGTGGAGGTTATTGGTTTGTTTTTGGTTTTGTTCTATTTTGTATTTTGTGTTCTTATTTCATATTTTTATGTTGTAAACCGCCCTGGTTGATCTTCAGATGAAGGGCCATCTCCATCTCCTCAAAAGATTCCATCAACGGTGTCTCTGAAAAATTTTACACATCACTTTAAACTTCTTTTGTTGACCACCAACATTACACTTTCCATTTTAATGTGAAGACAGGTGAACTAATCCCAGTGTACTGGAAGAAGCAAAGATCACCAGTGTTGAAGCAATGGTTCTTCAACATCAACTCCGTTGGACTGGTCATGTTGTGTGGATGCCTGATGATCGTCTTCCAAAGCAACTACTCTATTCCGAACATTAAAACGGAAAGCGTAATGCTGGTGGTCAACAAAAGAGGTTCAAAAACTCTCTCAAGGCAAATCTTTAAAAATGTAGTATAAACACCGAAAACTGGGAAACACTGGCCTGCAAACACTCCAGTTGCAGAACAGCCTTTACCAAAGGTGTCATGGACTTTGAAGATGCTCAAACTCAGGACAAAAGGGAGAAACGTGCTAAGAGGAAGGCATGTTTGGCAAACCCTCACTGTGATCAATTCCCGCCTGGAAACCTATGTCCCCACTGTGGAAGGATGTGTGGAGCCAGAATTGGCCTCCACAGTCACTTACGGACTCACTGTTAAGACCATGTTCATGGAAGACAATCTTACTCAGCTATGAGTGATAGAAGAAGAAGAAGAAGAAGAAGAAGAAGAAGAAGAAGAAGAAGAAGCCCTACTTACACACAGATCCAAATCCTGGGAACACTTTTGGCTACAGCAGTTACAAATATGGTTTTTCCTTCCCTCTACAGTGGTACCTCGGGTTACATACACTTCAGGTTACAGACTCCGCTAACCCAGAAATAGTACCTTGGGTTAAACACTTTGCTTCAGGATGAGAACAGAAAACACTCGGCAGCGTTGCAGCAGCAGGAGGAGGCCCCATTAGCTAAAGTGGTGCTTCAGGTTAAGAACAGTTTCAAGTTAATAACGGACCTCCGGAACGAATTAAGTACTTAACCCGAGGTACCACTGTACTCTGTTCCTTCATGTCAGGGATGGGGAACCTATGCCCCTTGAGATGTTGCTGGACACCCATCAACCCAAGCCAGCATGACCAACAGACAGGGATGATGGGATGTGTAGTTCAACAACATCTGGAGGACCACATATCCCCATTCCTGCTTTATGTAGCATTGCAGCAACCCAAATAAGAAGCAACGTCGGCTGGATTTGAAAATGAAAAGTTTACTGAGCACATGATTCAGAACTGTAGGACTCTGAAACAAAAGTATGAACAAAAGAGGAGATGAATGCTACTGTCCCTTTGTAGTTATACAAAACCCCTAGGCATTCGAATTCAAAGCAGCCCCTTCAACTTGCATTACAGATAGGATGGTTCTACTTTAAGGTATGTGGCTGGGAAACCACCCAAATGTGTAACATTCTTGATGTGAACTAAGGGACACAGTTTGAAAGCCACAATGCCGTATGATTAATTTTTTTTACGTATGATGTCACCCATGGAAGTTATAATACACCAGAATTTTGATTCAAGTTTGGGAAAGAACGGGCAGGCGACTTCCTCTGACACTGTTTCCTAATTCTTTTTGTGAAAAGATGACTTAGCATTGCTCTGATGATTATGCATTTTTAAAAATAAAAAAACCCCTTAGTCATTCTGTGACACTTGCTTGTAACAATTCAACATATTGCTTCACGTGATTGTAGGGGAAAGGTTGATGAATGCTACAAATGACTCCTCTTCTGCAACTTTTTTTTTTTAATTTGAGAAAATTAAGTAATAGCCTGGCAAATAGAAGGGGAAGAAATGGAGGCAGTGAGAGATTTTACTTTCTTGGGCTCCATGATCACTGCAGGTGGTGACAGCAGCCACGAAATTAAAAGACGCCTGCTTCTTGGGAGAAAAGCAATGACAAACCTAGACAGCATCTTAAAAAGTAGAGACATCCGCTTGCCGACAAAGGTCCGTATAGTTAAAGCTATGGTTTTCCCAGTGGTGATGTATGGAAGTGAGAGCTGGACCATAAAGAAGGCTGATCGCCGAAGAATTGATGCTTTTGAATTATGGTGCTGGAGGAGACTCTTGAGAGTCCCATGGACTGCAAGAAGATCAAACCTATCCATTCTGAAGGAAATCAGCCATGCCTTCTCTCCTTTCCAATTCGTAGCGATTAATATTCTTGCAGCTGCCTTGGCGTACAAGAATATTTATTTTGCAATTTTAGCTCATTTTAAATAACATCCCAAAATTCCTTTATTTTTTTACAGGTCCACCACATATGTAACATTGAGCCTTTGGCTCATCTTTCTGTCGCACTGGGCAGGACAGCATTGCTGTGTGTTTGAATATTACAGGGCAGGTACAGTGGTACCTCGGGTTAGGTACTTAATTCGTTCCGGAGGTCCGTTCTTAACTTGAAACTGTTCTTAACCTGAAGCACCACTTTACCTAATGTTTACTCCACATGTAACTTGTTAAGATAGAGTTGTACATTTATCAACTCCATGATTACAGTACAGTGGTACCTCAGGTTAAGTACTTAATTCGTTCCGGAATTAAATTGTTCCTAACCTGAAGCACCACTTTAGCTAATGGGGCCTCCTGCTGCTGACAAGCCGCCAGAGCACAATTTCTGTTCTCAACCTGAAGCAAAGTTCTTAATCCGAGGTACTATTTCTGGGTTAGCGGAGTCTGTAACCTGAAGCATATGTAACCCGAGGTACCACTGTATGCATCCTCACTCCTCTAGCCTGCAAAGCTTCTACACTGCCTTGCATGAACTCGCTCAGTGAATCACTGTTTGGGCCACCAAAGTTTGCATAAGAACGGAATACTGAAACCTTGTCATCACAACGTGAGGCTGAGGTCACTGGTGTGGTCACTGAGATTTACATTTGGTGAATTGAGCATCCTACTTCTCTTCCCCTTCCTCTCCTGCCTTTTCTTCGGTAGTGCCACCTGCTGGGTCTTGAGGAGTATTGCAATAAAAATTCCTTCTCTTTCTCTCCCCCGCCCCCCCGCCTTATTACTATTATTATTATATATAGGGATGTGGGTGGTGCTGTGGTCTAAACCACTGAGCCTTTTGGGCTTGCCGATCGGAAGGTTGGCGGTTCGAATCCCTGCAACGAATCAATGATTGTTGTTGTTGTTTAAAAAAGGTGCTTACTCTATGAGGTAAATGTTGTTTCCTTTCCCCTTATTCTCAGGGGAGCTCAAAAATGGAGCCGAATGGAGATCTCTACCACATGTGGTGGAAATGAGGAAAGGTGAAGGGCTTTGGGGATTTAATTTATAACGAGCTTAAAAATATCTTTAAGTATACTTTTCAAAAAAAAACAACAACCTAAGCCTTTCTTTTGGGATTAGAGGGAAAGGAGGTTAAAATGGATAAGAATTTATTTTTGTATGCCACGACGGCAGCAAGGATTATGTTGGCCCAAAACTGGAAGACAAATGTAATGCCAACTATTTCGGACTGGCAGGTTAAATTGATAAATTATGCGGAACTGGCTAGATTATCAGGGAGAATACGAGATCAGGAAGATCAGAAGTTTTCTGAAAATTGGAGTAAATATTTGGTGTATATAAGAGATAATTGTAAATCTTTAAAGACACTGGCAGGGGTTGATTAACTTCAACAGCATATGGTTAATTAGATAAATGAATAAAATACGAGTTGTAATGAAATTATAAGATACTTACCGAAGGGGGGGAAGGAAGTCCGAAGCTCAGCAGAGCTAAAGGTTTTATATGAGATTTATTTGTATAACAAATGTACATAAATGTATTCTGGTTGAAAATCAATAAAAAATTAATTTAAAAAAAAAAACAGAGCTGAATGTGAGGTGCTTCAATAAGGAAGTGAGGTTTCTATGCCCCTGCGCTGCAAAACAAGCTGTGTTCTGTTACCCCCATATCTCATGGATTGGGCGACTGTCCCCTTTAAGAACCACAAGAATCTTACCCAGCCATAAACCGTTGCTTTTGCACAGCGCTCTTTAACGTGAGATGACCCCAGGCAAGGAACTTGCTGAAACACCACTCTGCTTCTGGAAAAGGGAAGCTGGTGGCGCTTTGGTCTAAACCACTGCGCCTCTTGGGCTTGCCGATCGGAAGGTCGTCGGTTTGAATCCCCGTGACAGAGTGAGCTCTTGTTACTCTGCCCCAGCTCCTGCAAACCTAGCAGTCCGAAAGCACACCAGTGCAAGTAGATAAACAGGTACCGCTCCAGCGGGAAGGTAAACAGCGTTTCTATGCGCTCTGGCTTCCGTCCCGGTGTCCCGTTGCACCTGAAGTGGTTTAGTCCTGCTGGCCACATGACCCGGAAAGCTGTCTGTGGACGAACACTGGCTCCCTCGGCCTGAAAGTGAGGTGAGTGACACACCCCATAGTCACCTTTGACTGGACTTAACCACCCAGGAGTCCTTTACCTTTACCTATTATTATATATTTATCTATATCCCGCCTTTGGGACAAGGAGGTCTTCACTTGCCAGCAGAAGGACAAGAAGGCGGAACCCTGTCTAGCTTCTCTGGGAAGTGCCCAAATCTGGGAGCAGCCACTGAGAAGACCCTCTTCGGCTTTCCTAACAAACATGCCAGCAAAGGTGGTGGGACCGAGAGAAGGGCCTGCCCCATAGATCTCAAAACCAGGGCAGGTTCATAGGAGCAAATAGGGTCTTTCAGATAGCCTGAACCTGAGCCATATTTAGCACAGTTTTTAAAGGGTAAAGGGACCCCTGACCATTAGATCCAGTTGTGGCCGACTCTGGGGTTGCGGTGCTCATCTTGCTTTATTGGACGAGGGTGCCGGTGTACAGCTTCCGGGTCATGTGGCCACCATTACCAAGCCGCTTCTGGCGAACCAGAGCAGCGCACGGAAACGCCATTTACCTTCCTGCCGGAGTGGTACCTATTTATCTACTTGCACTTTGACGTGCTTTCAAACTTCTAGGTTGGCAGGAGCAGGGACCGAGCAACGGGAGCTCACCCTGTTGCAGGGATTTGAACCACCAACCTTCTGATCGGCAAGCCCTAGGCTCTGTGGTTTAACCCACAGTGCCACCCACGTCCCTAGCATAGTCTTTACTTGAGCCTAATGCACCATCGAATCTTACGTGCACCTCAGTTTTCAGAACCTTAAAACCAAAAAGATTATTTGCTGGCAAATGTAAATGTACCATCGAATCTAATGCGCACCTTAATTTTCGTAACATAATTTGACCAAAAAAGGTGTGCTTTAGATTCGAGTAAATATTGTAATTCTCTGGGTGTCGAGAACTCTCCTCGAGATCCTATCTCCCAGTTCTCAGGACTTTATCTATTTATTCCCTGCCTTTCCAATGCATGTTCAGGATGGCTTCCCATAAAATATTATAAAATGCCCTATATGCATTAAAAGACACTAAAAACAGCAACTTTTACCAAAGTAGCATCCATTTTAACATCACTTCTAAAGAAAAGTTAAAAGCCTTTAAAAAATCCAGGATGGGTGCATGGGTAATTGGGACAGCCAAAAGATATAAGACTTAATTGCATTGTAAGATTGTGCCACCTGCAGGTACATTGAGAATGTTTGCGGATTCTGGATTACCACACTGATGCAACTGAAACCAGCTGGATGTACGAAGTGCTTATTTAGGGCAGGCTGCCCCCCCCCCCCATGGTGCCCTCTAAATGCTTTGGTCTCCAACTCCAATCTGCCCCAGTTAGCACAACTAAGAACCTGGGATGAAGGGAGTTAATCGAATTGGTTGGGAGAGCTGACCTGGAGAGCATCCCTCCTCTTGCAGTGAAGACTGAAATTTGGAAATAAGTAAGTCTGTGACTCCACCTTGTGGAAAAGAGTTGTGTATGCACAGGAGTGGGGGGGGGGTATTTTTTACGACCATAGGATCATAGAACAGATGCAGGGGCGCTGTGGGTGAAACATCACAGCCTAGGGCTTGCCGATCAGAAGGTTGGCGGTTCGAATCCCCGCGATGGGGTGAGCGACAGGGAGAGCTCCCGTTGCTCACAACCTAGTAGTTCGAAAGCACACCCAAAAAGTGCAAGTAGATAAAGAGGTGGGAAGGTGAACGGCATTTCTGTGCGCTGCTCTGGTTCACCAGAAGCGGCTTAGTCATGCTGGCCACATGACCCGGAAGCTGTACCAGTAAAGCGAGATGAGCGCCACAACCCCAGAGTCGGCCACGACTGACCTAATGATCAGGGGTCCTTTTACCTTTACCTTTTACCCCCCAAATGGTGCCCTCAAGATGCTTTGGTCTCCAACGCCCATCAGCCCCAGTTAACACAACCAAGGACCAGGAATGAAAGGAGTTAATCCAGTTGGCAGGAAGAGCATCTCTCCTCTTGCAGTGAAGACTGAACCTTGGTAATAAGTCAGTCTGCAACTCCAACTTGTGGGAAAGAGTTATGTATGCACAGATCTTTTATTATTATTATTATTATTATTATTGGTACCATCATAGGATCATAGAGTTGTAGAATCGGAAGAATCCCCAAGGGTAGTCTAATGCCCTGCGATGCAGTAATCTCAGCTCAAGCATCCATGACAGATGGCTAGCCAACCTCTGCTTAGAAACTTCCAAGGAAGAAGAGTCTACCACCTCTCGTGGGAATCTGCTCCACTGTCAAACAGCTCTTACTATCAGAAAGTACTGTATTTTTTGCTCTATAAGACCATAGGATGAACCTAGTTTTTGGAGGAGGAAAACAAGAAAAAAAATATTCTGAATCCCAGAAGCCAGAACAGCAAGAGGGATCTGGCTTCTGGGATAGCCGCACAGCCTGCATTCACTCCATAAGACGCACACACATTTCCCCTTACTTTTAGGAGGGGGAAAGTGTGTCTTATAGAGCAAAAAAATATGGTAGGAGGAGAAAACAAGTTTCCACATGACAGCCTTTTAGATACTGGAAGGTTGTTATCATATCTCCTCTCTCAGTCTCCTCCTATCCAAGCTAAACATACCCAGCTCCTTCAGCTGTTCCTCATAAGGCTTAGTTTCCAGACCCTTGATCATCTCGGTTGCTTTCCTCATAAAACCTGGCTTTCTCCTGTCAACCACCATTGACTTGTGATGTAGCCGGAAACCTGGAACAATATTTTATACACCCTGATCGCTGAAATCATCCTGTGAGAAGCACTTGAGCTTCCCGTTCCTGGTTCCTAGGAAATCAGGGAAAGCAAACTGCAGGTTCCTCATCCCTATTCGAAAAAGCAGGTGGCTTCCCCCAAATGATCCTGGGAATTGTAGTTTGTTAGGGGTTCTGGGAACTGTAGTTCTGTGAGAGGTAAGCTGCAATGCTCCAGATCATTGGGGGGACGTCATGTGCTTTAAAGGGCCATTGGATACACTTTTGATCATAGGATCATAGAATTGCAGAGTTGGGAGGGACCCCGAGGGTTATCTAGTCCAACCCCCTGCAATGCAGGAATCTCAGCTAAAGCATCCATGGCTGATGGTCATCCGACCTCTGTGGGGAAAACCTCCAAGAAAGGAGAATCTACCGACTTCCGAGGGATTCCTTCCACTGTCAAGCAACTCTTCCTGTCAGAAAGTTCTTCCTGAGATTGAGTCAGAATCGCCTTTCCTGTAGCTTGAAGTCACAGTTTCAGTTCTTGAAGGCCACTAGAGCAGGAGAAAACAAGCTTTTCCCCCTTCTCCCTGTGACGGCCCTTGAGATATTGACAGGGCTGCGTTTTGTGGCTCTCATATCAATGTCCTGAGAGAGAGAGCAAAACGTTTCTCTCCCCTCTTTCTCCACCCCAGGCAGAATTGCAAGGGGTCAGTGCATCTGGCTGGGAAGAAGATGGTCGGAGTTTGGAGCCCAGGCAGGGCTGGTTGTGGGCAGGATCCTGGCATTGCCCGGGGTTGGACTAGATGACCCTTGGCATCCCTTCCAACTCTGTCATGCTATGATTCTATCAAGCAGCTAAAGGAAGAGGCGGGGGAGCAAGATGCAGAACCAGGGCAGGCACAAACAAACATCTCAATGGCACCCTCTGGCCTGACCCATGGTGGCCTCATCCCAGCACACTTTGACCCCCTTGGTTTTATTCTTCTTAATTCAGCTGCCTGGCAACCCAGCAGCCTGGCCCCCGTTTGTCATCTGATGTCACAAAGTGCCACTTTGCAAGGAAGCCCTATAATGCCCTGCAAGAGGGATGCCTGTCAGATGATGGTGAGAGACTTGGCAAGACAGTTGTGCCCATCAGCGATAAGGAGAGGGAACTGTGACGGAAGGAGGAGCCCGAGGCCCAGGGGAGAGAAGTGACATAGAAATAAAGTAACAATTATTATTGTTGTTATTATTATTATTATTAATATTAGTGTCACCCGTCACTGGTACATGTGGCTGGGCTCCTGGCTTGATTTGTCCATAGATGTTGATAGCTTAGCAGGTCCTCCAGAGGATATTTTCTGTTGTGAATATCTGGCTGGTTGAACCATATGGCCTTTCCATGCCTCTGTTCTCTTATTTTCACACCCTGAAGTCACAGGATCATTCCATTAAATGTCAACCTACAGACCCATTGTTCCTAAACATGTTCTAGATCATTTTCAAGAGAATTTCCCAAAGTTTCACGATCTTGCCACTGTGTGGAGTGGGTTTTAATAGGTAGGAGAGTATATTTTAATTGAAATTTATCCCTCCAGATACCCACAGATGTGAGATGAACAGTTTTAAAATCCCCTCGACAGTAAACTGAAACCTTAGGAGTTAGGCTGTGAAACCTTGTTTTGAGCAAGCCCAGCTATGAAGGAAAATGCCCACTTCAGAAACTATCAGGCAGCAAGCTGAGAAGTTTAAAAATACTTTATTCTCATACGTCGGTTCGTACCAACAGTAGCAGTAAAAACTATGCCAGCAAAATACTGTTATCGATTTGCAGAGGACACCCCTAAACCCTAGAGATTAATAAATGGTAGGATTTTGATGATTTAAAATATTGAAAGGAAGATTGGAAGTCAGTGGAAAAGTAGTGGCTCAGATTTCTTTCCAAGCCAGGGCCTCACCTGAGATAGAGACAGGAACATGCCCAAAGGGGTTGGTGGCCCATCGGAGAACCAGGGAGAGATGCCTTCTGTTAAGTTGTGGGTGAACATATCAGACGACACAGCGATTCTTCAAACAGCTCTTGTTTATTCACAGGCCCAGAACAGAACTGGGCTGAAGTGTTCAGCCAACCTGCTTATATAGAGCTCAACTACAAAGCAACAGTAACAACTTTCTGTAACTATCCAATCACTGAACGTCACTTTCAATTCCTTATTTGCATATGTGGACCTGAGTGAAAACTATCTACAGTGTCCTCCTGCTGGCCCAGGGTGAGAACTTCAGTACATAACACCTTCGACTCCAGGGCTCCCCCTGCTGTGGGGGACAAGCCCTTCTTGACAGGACCCTGCTCCATCCACACAGACGGAAAGTGCAAATGGGTGAACGCTCCTTTCTCTCCAGGAGAGCAGGGGCAAGGGCCTCACACAGAGCTCTCTCTGCCAGTTGTATTTCTAAGATCCGAGCCCCTGCCTCTCAGCAATGCAGCTGAGCCCCTTTTCATGCTGCAAGAGCCCCAAATGGATCATGGGTACACATCCTTTGGTTTTACGGGAAAGGCGTCATCTTGCACGGGGCAGCAGGCTAGTGAGATTTCTTTTGTATTCTTTCTTTGCACCATGTCAACCTACACACTCATTGTTCCTAAACATGTTCTAGATCATTTTCAAGAGAATTTCCCAAAGTTTCACAATCTTGCCACTGTGTGGGATGGGTTTTAACAGGGAGTATACGTTAATTGCACAAGGAGAAGGGGACGACAGAGGACGAGATGGTTGGACAGTGTTCTCGAAGCTACCAGCATGAGTTTGACCAAACTGCAGGAGGCAGTGGAAGTCAGGAGTGCCTGGCGTGCTCTGGTCCATGGGGTCACGAAGAGTCGGACACGACTAAATGACTAAACAACAACAACAAATACGTTAATTGAAATTGATCCCTCCAGATACCCACAGATGTGAGATGAACAGAGTTTTAAAAAACCCTTCTTGGCAGCAAAACTAAAAGTTTGGGAATTAGCCTGTGAAACCTTGTTTTGAGCAATAAACTGCCTTCCCTCTTCCTACCCAATTCAAAAAGAATCAGGAAGCAAACCAAGAAGTTTAAAAATAAGCCTGCGTGTGACCCATGAGGAAGAGGTCCCTGCCCAGAGGGGCTTACAATCTTTAATTTGACCCAGGGAGGGAACAGGGAAAGCTTGAGGTCCAGGGTGGATCCTGAGTCCTGCTGTGAGACATAAGGCAGGGTCTCTGAGTTTAGACTTTGGGATTCCCAGACATTTCCCATCTGTAACCTCTTTCTCTGTTTTTACTTTCCTTTCTGTCTCCCAGGTCATAAGAGGCTGCTGAGGCACCAGGAACACATGAGAGGCTGCCATACATAAAAATGACATTTTGGAAGTTGTGTATGTTAATTCCATGGGGAATCCATTCCCCACATGTGCCAGGAGGTAGCCCCTTTTTCATGCTGCAGGACCCCCCCAATAGATCATGTTTTTAAGGGAAAGGCCTCTAGCGGGCTTCAGCTTGCATGGGGTAGGAGTGTAGTGAGATATTTTCGTATTCTTTCTTTGCACCATCACTGCGTGTGACCCTTGAGAAAGAGGTTCCTGCGCAGAGTGGTTTACAATCTTTAATTTGACCTAGAGAGAGAACAGTGAAAGCTTGAGGTCCAGGGTGGATCATGAGTCCAGCTGTGAGACATAAGCCAGGGTCTCTGAGTTTAGACTTTGGGATTCCCGGACATTTCCCATCTGTAACCTCTTTCACTGTTTTTATTTTCCTTTCTGTCCCGCAGGTCCAAAGCTAGGTCGCCCATAGAGGCTGCTGTGGCTCCGGAAGGAATGTGATGCAGACCTTGAAAATATGGGACGTTAATTCCATGGGGAATCCATTCCCCACATGTGCCAGGAGGTCTTGGCGCCAACTTGAGAGTAACAGGGCTGGGGGGGGGGGGCAACAGCCCTTCTCGCCCCAGCCCCTTGCCCCACTCCTTCCAAGCCAGGGGTCGGGCCATCGTGTGCCCAGGCAGGATCAGTGAGTGTGGCGTTTGCCTCCTAGGATGGGTCAAAGAAAGGGTTAAAATGGGTGTGATGTGATTGGCCAGTGAGAATGCAAGAAGGGAGTAAAAGATAGAGTGGAAGGTTTTGAAAGTGAGTTGAGGTTTGGGAGTTGGGAGTTGAGGCTTGGGTGTTGGAGAAGAAAGAGGGTGGATTAGGAGTGGGTTGGAAGAGTTGTATTGTGAGAGAGTGAGAGGAATTGTTAGGTTGAGTCAGATAGATAGTTGGGAATAATTCAGGTTGAAGTTGTTAGGAACTAAGATTTAAGAAACTGTCAAGAGAAATTAATGGAAACCATACGCTTATTCCTGCATTTAAAAATAAACTTGATTATTTGTTTATGTTAACAACTGACTGGACTCCGTGTGTCCCCGTGAGAAGCGGGTGGTGGCAGCGAAGAAAGCTAACGCAGTGGTGGCGCAGGGTCAATAGACTGTGAAAGGTCCGGGGGCCCTGTGTTATCGCCACAGTGAGCCTTGGCAGTCAGTGGTGACGTGGGTATGGGCAGCATGGCAGGGTGCTTGTTCTGCCTCCCTCCTTCCCTTGGTCAGCTGGCCAGGCACCCTCGCCAGTGCTCAGGCCATGTCCCTACAGTAGTCTTGGGGCTGCCCCCCCCAGGGGCCCTATGTCCCATGCAGGTGGGCCCTGCCTCCGCTGACTTGCCTTCCCCTGGGCTGCTGTTGGGCTGCTCTGTGCCATGAAGAAGGAGGGGGGTGGCTGGGGGGGGGCGGCAGCAGACTGAGGATGGCAGGGAGAAGGCACACGGGACATTGGTTTTAAGAGAAAGGCCTCTAGCGGGCTTCAGTTTGCATGGGGTAGGAGCATAGTGAGATTTCTTTTATATTCTTTCTTTGCACCATCGTTGCATGTGACCCTTGAAAAAAGAGGTCCCTGCCCCGAGGGGCTTCCAATCTTTAATTTGACCCAGAGAGAGAACAGGGAAAGCTTGAGGTCCAGGGTGGATCCTGCCCAGCTGTGAGACATAAGCCAGGGTCTCTGAGTTTCCATGGGGAATCCATTCCCCACATGTGCCAGGAGGTCTTTGCGCCAACCTGAGCGTAACAGGGCTGGGTTGGGGGGCAACAGCCCATCTCCCCCCATCCCCTTGACCCGCTCCTTACGAGCCAGGGGTCGGGCCATCATGTGCCCAGGCAGGAGCAGCGAGTGTTGGCAGCCAGTGGTGACGTGGGCATGGGCAGCATGGCAGGGGTGCTTGTTCTACCTCCCTCCTTCCCTGCATCAGGTGGCCAGGTACCCTCGCCAGTGCTCAGGCCATGTCCCTGCCGTAGATTTGGGGCTGGCCCTATGTCCCCACTGCAGGAGGGCCCTGCCTCCGCTGGCTTGCCTTCCCCTGCACTGCTGCTGGGCTGCTCTGTGTCGGGCAGAAAAAGGAGGGATGTGGCTGGGGGGCAGCGGCAGCAGACTGAGGATGTGACGGAGTTGGGAAGGAAGACGGGGAGGGGGGAATATTGAGGGGGCTGTGCCCCAGAAGAAAATCACCAGGGAGGGTC
The DNA here is from genome assembly GCF_964106915.1 of Podarcis gaigeae. Classification (NCBI taxonomy): domain Eukaryota; kingdom Metazoa; phylum Chordata; class Lepidosauria; order Squamata; family Lacertidae; genus Podarcis; species Podarcis gaigeae. The sequence continues at coordinate 46,273,463 of NC_139689.1, forward strand.
CTCAGGGTCCCATTCCCTAGAGCGGCTGGCTACCCCGACGATTTTGAGGTATTTCTTCCTTCGCAGGACCATGGTTTGGGAAAGGCTCTAGCCAACCAGCAGCCCAGCAGTGCCATGATAAAACCCAAAATGTGCAGGGGAAGGGTTTCCCAGTCCTCTTGCCATCTGGAGGAGGAAGGCCTGATTTAGATCTTCCTATAGTTTTATGGGGAGGGTTTCTCTTCGGTCCACCTGAACACTCTCCCCACCAGTGGCTTCCAGCAAGAGATTGCATCCTCCTTAGGAGAGAGGCAGGCCAGAACAAGGGGGAAAGGCTCACAGTTCAGGTAGGTGGAAATGCCACTTGACTGCCTGATATTATAGGAATGCGTCCTTTCCGTGTCCCCTGCCCTCATGCGCCAGACTGGTGCTAGCATGGCTGGGAGACAGGCGCCTGCTGATGTCTCCGTTTTCTTTGCATGGAGCGAGCCTTTCCCCAGCGTTTACTTCATTCTGGCGAAATCCCTAGGGAAACGTGATGACCCTCAGGTACTGGGGCAGATCTGTTAGCATGCTCAAACATGCATATACAATGGTAACCAGAAGGCGGGAGTTTGGAGGCCAGGCAAGCTTGGCTGTTGGTAGGATCCTTTCATTTCTGCTTCCAATTGCCTACATCAGCAAGAAGTTACTGCTTAGAGAAAAGCACCTCTCGACGGTTGAGAAAGAATGCTTGGCAGTTGGGTGGGCCCTTCAAAGATCGAAGCCGTACCTCTGGGGACGAGGCTTTGTGTTATGCACAGACCACTCACCGTTGATATGGCTGCGATCGATGAAGAGTAATAGTAAGTTGCTGCGGTGGGCCTTACTACTACAAGACTTTACTTTTACCATCAAAAGTGTGAAAGGATCTTTGAACATTGTGGCGGATGCCTTATCACGATAACCAGAGAGTGAAGGATGAACAAAGACAATCAACAATTTACTTGTTTATGTATGTATATATATGTAAACCACATACAAAACTGTTTGATCAGGAGTGTAACTTTAAGAAGTTAACACTCCTGAATCGAAAATTCTTAAGGGGGGGAGGTATGTGATGTGGTCTTTGTCCATGGAGTTTTCTTGGCAGGGATACTGGAGTGGCTTCCCGGTTCCTCCTCCAGGTGGATCATGTTTGGTCAAAACTCTCCACTATGACCTGTTCATCTTGGGTGCCCTGCTCGGCATAGTTCATAGCTTCTCTGAGTTCTTCAAGCCCCTTCGCCCCGGCAAGGCAGTAGCTATGGTTTTCCCAGTAGTGATGTATGGAAGTGAGAGCTGGACCATAAAGAAGGCTGATTGCCGAAGAATTGATTCTTTTGAATTATGGTGCTGGAGGAGACTCTTGAAAGTCCCATGGACTGCAAGAAGATCAAATCTATCCATTCTGAAGGAAATCAGCCCTGAGTGCTCACTGGAAGGACAGATCGTGAAGCTGAGGCTCCAATACTTTGGCCACCTCATGAGAAGAGAAGACTCCCTGGAAAAGACCCTGATGTTGGGAAAGATGGAGGGCCCAAGGAGAAGGGGACGACAGAGGACGAGATGGTTGGATAGTGTCTTCGAAGCTACAAACATGAGTCTGACCAAACTGCGGGAGGCAGTGGAAGACAGGAGTGCCTGGTGTGTTCTGGTCCATGGGGTCACGAAGAGTCGGACACGACTAAACGACTAAACAACAACAACAAATGTGATGTTAACATATATGAGAGAGTGCTGGAGGGGAAATAGTTAAATCGGTTGCACAGACAGGACCCAGGGGGGTGGAGTCAGCGGGTCGAGGAATTCTGGGGGGAGTTCTTTGGGAGTTGTTGGTGGGCAGTTGGTTGGGTTTCATGGGTTGGCTGGTTGGGAAAGGCAGTTGGTAATAGAGACAGTTAGGGCAGTTGGTCCTTGAGTGTGGAGAGGTAGCAGAGATAGAGAGAGGAACATAAGATTTAGAAAGTAAAGAGGAACATCGTTTGGTATGCTGTAAAAGTTTTGTTTTATGTCTGAAATAAAATACATTCTTCTTTATTAATTGAAAAGCTGACTGAGACTGAAGTGATTTTACCAGGGAGGACCTGGTTGGTGGCAACGGATTAGTGGTTGGACTAGATGGCCTCTGGAATCCCTTCTAACTCTACCCTACTATGATTCTATCAAGCAGCTAAAGGAACGGGTGGGGGAGCGAGACGCAGAACCAGGGGAGGCACAACCACACACCCCAGCAGCACCCTCTGGCCTGACCCACCGTGGCCGCATCCCAGCACACTTTGACCCCCCCTGATTATATATTTCTTAATTCGGCTACCTGAAAAAGCAAGCAGCCTGGCCCCTGTTTGCCAGCTGATGTCACAAAGCGCCGCTTTGCAAGTAAGCCCTATAATCTGTCAGATGATGGTGAGAGACTTACGGTACTATCAGCAATGATGACAGGGAGGAACTCTGAAGGTAAGAGGAGCTCCAAACCCCAGAGGAGAGGAATGGCATAGAAATAACATTATTATTGTGGTTGCTATCAGCGTCACCCGTCACGGGTGCATGTGGCTGGGCTACCTGACTTGACTGGTCCACAGCTGTTGATAGCTTGGCAGGTCCTCAGCTGTGGTCCCCAGATTATATTTTCTGTTGTGAATGTGCAGGTTTCAAGCAAGCATTATATTGCCCTGCAAGAAGGATGCCTGTCAGCTGATGGCGAGAGACTTGCCAAGTAGCTTCCAATAGCAGAGATCCCTCCAGACCTAGGAACTCAGACATGAAGAGGTACCAGGAAGGTAGGATCGGCTCAGGTGCCAGGTCCTAGAGTTGGGGAAGGAAATGGGAAGCCAGGCAGTCATTGAGTGTCCCAGGATTGTGTCTTGCCTTCAAAGGGAAGCCTGGGAGATGGGCTTTGCTCTTGCTCAAGCACTAACATGGCCAAACTGGTTATCCCACTTGGAGGATATGAACGGATTCCCCTTAGATCATATTGGCTCATGTATATCTGAGAGGAGCAAGCAGGTGTAGCCCTCCCATGTTGCCCCCCCCCCCACCATCAGGCCCTAGATTGGTGCTAGCATGGCTGGGGCAGAGGGAAGGAAGGGCTCCTTCCAAAACACCATTTGGGAATTGTAGGAACACTCTCCCCACCAGTGGCTTCCAGCAAGAGATTGCATCCTCCTTAGGAGAGAGGCAGGCCAGAACAAGGAGGGAAAGGCTCACAGTTCAGGTAGGTGGAAATGCCACTTGACTGCCCGATATTATACGAATGTGTCCTTTCCGTGTCCCCCGCCCTCATGCGCCAGACTGGAGCTAGCATGGCTGGAAGACAGGCGCCTGCTGGTGTCTCCGTTTTCTTTGCATGGAGCGAGCCTTTCCCCAACGTTTACTTCGTTCCGGCCAAATCCCTGGAGAGATGTGAGGACCCTCAGGTACTGGGGCAGAGGGAAGGAAGGGGTCCTTGTGAAACACGCTTGGGGAGCCTGTGGCTTCCAGCAAGTGCTTTTCAGAAGCATTGCTCCCTCCAACACAACTAGTTGCCTTGGATAGGGCTCTCCTCCATGCAATTGTCTAGCCCTCTTTGAAAGACACCCCATCCAAGACTCTCTTGTGGCGCATCTAATTCTCCTATGCCTGTTCCTGCAAGGAGATGACTATTGTGAGCTCCTTTGGTTAGCATCTATCTGCGCTGGAAAATATTAAGGAAGCAGAGGACTGGTGAGTTTCCCTTGAAGCACAACTGATCAAAGGCAGGCAAATCTGTTAGCATGCTCAAACATGTATATACAATGGTAACCAGAAGGCTGGAGTTTGGAGCCCAACAAAGCTTGGCTGTTGGCAGGATCCTTTCATTTCTGGGGGTTGGACTAGATGACCTTTGGGATCCCTTCCAACTCTACTCTACTATGATTCTATCAAGCAGCTAAAGGAACGGGCAGAGGAGAGAGACGCAGAACCAGGGGAGGCACAACCACACACCCCAACGGCACCCTCTGGCCTGACCCACCGTGGCCTCATTCCAGCACACTTTGACCCCCCTGATTTTATATTTCTTAATTCTTAATTTAAAGGCAGGCAGATCTGTTAGCATCTTGATAAAGATGCTGAAATGATAAAGGATGCTATTATCAACCGCAAATGTCCCAGAAAAACCCCCCAAGCTGATGGAGAAGAGAGAAGTTAAGTGGTCAGTGGGGCTCTAGGTTGCCGGTTCTGGATCCAACCACAGCCCTTCCAATTTGCCAAAAAAATCAATGTCACAACAGTTTTTTCCTCGCACCTCTGTCCTGTAATCACCTCGTGGGGCCTTCTCAGACATATGCTGTGCCTGAACCAGCAGATCCCACCAAACCAAGTAATTGAGAACCCAGTCAGAAAAGGAGTGTGCGCAGTCATATCAGAAATAAGCAAAATAACTAAACAGGTACTAGAAGTCACCCCAGAACTGGTCCTACTGAGCACCTTCCAAGATAACAATGCCCACTCACACTAGAAAGCACTCATAACCCACCGACAGCATGTGATTCAATATGGCTGACTTAACCCGATAACCCCCCACCCACCCACTCACAAATCCCACTGCAGCCAGCCAAAGATGATCAGCCCCACTCTAGGCCACCCCAACCTCTCTCACCACCAAGGAAACATAACAAGCGAATAAAAAGAGGACCCCCCCCCCAAGTTACGCTGACACAAAAACCCCAAGCAAACACTATATAGAAGAACGTAAGCTTTGCCATCCCAGCCCCTCTCCCCCTTCTCTTCCCAACCCTTTTCTTCCCAACCACTCTAGGCCACCCCAACCTCTCTCAGATAACAAGAAAATAGAACAAGAACCTCCCCAAGTGACACTGATATAATAACCCCAAACATACACGGAATAAAATAACTTAAGCTTTGCCACCCCAGCCCCTCTCCCCATTCCCCCCTTTTCTTCCCAACCCTATACTGCATATAACACCAGTGTCTCACAACAAAGGTAACTGAAGAACCAGAAGAAAGAGACAATGCGTGTGCTTTTGAAAATGAGGGGAAATTATTATTTCATTTTAAAAAATTAAAGGAGTGTATGGCAGCCCCATATATTTAAACAGCTCCAACCCTATTACATCATTACAACCAGAACATAAACCTATGAACCTAGAAAAGAACAAAAAATATCCTCAGGGCCCCATCCCCTAGAGCGGCTGTCTATCCCGACGATTTTGAGACATTTCTTCCTTTGCAGGGCCATGGTTTGGGAAAGCTCTGGCCAACCAGCAGCCCAGCAGTGCCATGATAAAACCCAAAATGTGCAGGGGAAGGGTTTCCCAGTCCTCTTGCCATCTGGAGGAGGAAGGCCTGAATTAGATCTTCCTATAGTTTTATGGGGAGGGTTTCTCTTTGGTCCCCCTGGGCAGGACAAGGGGTGTGGTTCTCTCCCATGCCAAAAGCACATCCCAAGGTTGGGCCAGGGCAGTTTTAGGATGGCACGACCAGTGCACTCACGCTGGGCACCAGGCTGCAGAGGGGGCCAAAACCATGCTGAAGAACAAGAAGGAGGGGTGCCAAATTTTAGCATTTCACAGGGCGCCATTGACATTTTAGAGCCCAATGTCCACCCTGGTTGGGAATACTTCTGTGGAGTTGAATCCCAGAATTCTCCCCACCCATATCCTTCCTAGAAAAAAGGCTTTTATTTCTACCATCCATGAACTGGTAGAAGGAGCAAGTGTGATAGTTCACGAAAGGATGCATGAAGTTCACAGTCATGTGCACAAGCATATATACCCCTTTCCAGTTCCCTCCTTTCTCCTCCCTCAGGAGTCCTGCCCCATGAGTTCCTCTGAGCATGAACAGAAAGCTGTCTTGGGACTATTGGACTCTTCCCAGGAAAGGGGAATGAGAGTGGTTCAGCCTGTCCAAAGATGTGTTACTTTTCTCTTGCTCTGGCATAGGTCCCGGAAAAGTTGCAATCTGGTTAACAAGGCCAACTAGCCTGAGAAATGAAGAAAGCATTGTTCTATTTAGCTACCTTTGTTTAACTGTTCCCCTACATTCCCCCTTCTTTGTTTTTGGACAGCCACCAGGCCTGTCCCAAATGGACCACTACCCTTTCCAATGAGGCCAATGAAGCTTGCCCCAATTTTGGGAGCTGGGAGCTGCCTCCTGCAATTGTTGCTAGGTCAGCCGAGCGTCTCCTTTGATGGGGTGCAGTGGCTATCTGCTCCGGAATCCACATGGTAGGAATTAGGTAGGCTGCGAAGCACACCCCATACCATCCCTGTGGGTGGATATGAGAAGCTTGCCTTCCATAAGCCTGCCTGACACACGTCTGTGAGCAGAGCCACTACCTTCCCCTTCTGAAGGCCAAGCCAGAAAGAGTTCCTGGCGTGGACTCAGGTGTAACGATTTGGGCTGGGAAGGTACAATTGCAGATTGTCACTGGCGTTCTTTGATTTATTGACACAAAGCCAGCCAGTAATACGGTGATGGAATGATTGAGGTTGTAACTGATGAGTCTTTCCATTTGTGCACAGGGTCATTTGTGCACCATTTGTGGTTCAAAGGGGGCTTTAGTTAAGTTCTGGAGGCTCTGGGTGGAGCTCTGCCAGGTGGCCAGATAATGAAAGGAGGCCGGGGCATAATTTCCCTGATTGAACTGTCCCACACAAATACCTCCTCTGCAGGAGTTTTATTCAGCTACCTTTGTTTAACTGTTCCCCTACAGGATGACGTGTGTACCTGAGCTTATGGCCTCAAATTCTCTTTCTCTATAAGACAGAGTTGTTCCGCCTGGCCTTTGGCTTGGAGCCAATTTGATGCCCTCCCCCTCTTTCTTTTTCCTTTCTGCTCTTGTGAAGAGGCTGCATTTTAATATTTGAATGTTTCAATATTTGAATGTTGTATTTTAATCTTGTTTTTAAGTTGTATTCATTCAACTTCTTTTTATTATTGCTTGTTAGCCGCCCTGAGCCCGGCCTTGGCTGGGGTATAAATAAAAATTATTATTATTATTAATCTTATATGCTGCTTTATTACAAAAATCATGACTAGACCTTTGATCCTAAACTGAATAGTTAGATGCCCAGCCCCACCAAGTACCATCCCCTCCAGAACCCACTGCTCTCAACTGACTCTCAACTGCCTCGCATTCAAACTCCTTTTCAAATCCTCATCCAATCATCACTCACCCCCAGAATTCCACACTCTCCCTTTCCCCCTCCCTCCTTAACATTCCCATAGTAATTCTAATACTACTAACCCTATTACATTCTTTTTATATAAGTTTTTTTTGTTCAAAATTAAAACAAAACATATTATCCAAAAACACATCATCCTTGTTTTTCCCCCATTTCTCCCTCCTCTCCCCACCCTCCCACACAAACCTACCCCCCCCTCGACTTCCCTCAATTCCAGTCTTTGATTTCTCTAAAAATGCTATTTCCTGCATGACACAAAGTGGTATAGCTCCTCAAACTATTTAGCCGATTATTATCAATAAAACGTTTGTGAATGTTTATTCAAAACCTTGCTCCCTCCTCCCTGTCACAGCCCTTGCAGGTATTGACAGGGCTGCATTTTGTGGCTCTCGTATCCATGTCCTGAGAGAGAGAGAGCAAAACGTTTCTCTCTCCCCTTTCTCCAGCCCAGGCAGAATTGCAAGGGGTCTGTGCATCTGGCTGGGAAGAAGATGGTCGGAGTTTGGAGCCCAGGCAGGGCTGGCTGTGGGCAAGGTCCTGGTGTAGCCTTTTCAGGCTTTGCCCTCGAGCGGGAAGGGCATTGCACCCGGGGAGAGGGAAATGGGAGTCAAACAGACACTCAAGGGATAATTTCAGAGAAAGAGCTTTATTTCTACCATCCGGGCTTGGTAGAAGTAGCTAGTGTGATAGATTCACAAAACAAGCACGAGTTCACAGCCATTTGCACAGAGCATATATTCCCCTCCAGTTCCCTCCCCCTTTTCCCTCCTGAGCATGAACAGAAAGCTCCTGTCTTTGGGACTCTTGGCACCCTTCCCAGGAAAGGGGGATGAGAAGCCAAGAGGGTTGAGGAGCCTTGCGGTTCAGCGTGTCCAAGATGTGCTGCAACTGAATGAGATAAGAGTCAGTTCCCAGGCCTGAGTATTCTTGGCATTGACAGAGTCCATTCATTAGCCTTTTTGAAGCTCTCTCGTACTGATAAAAGTCACAGTTTGCCTATGCAGCAGCATCTTGTGAGAGAGCAGAGAAAAGCGAAAGCTGTGTTTTTTTAGAAGAGAGAAAGGGGAAATTTGGTTTTGAGGCCTAGGGTGACTTTGGGCCTAGGTGGGGCACCTGTCCTCATCTCCTTCATTGGCAGGACTAGATGACCCTTGGCATCCCTTCCAACTCCACCCTACTATGAGTCTATCAAGCAGCTAAAGGAACAGGCAGAGGGGCAAGACGCAGAACCAGGGCAGGCACAACCACCCACCCCAACAGCACCCTCTGGCCTGACCCACCGTGGCCGCATCCCACCCCACTTTGACCCCCCTGATTTTATTTTTCTTAATGCAGCAGCCTGACAGCCCAGCAGCCTGGCCCCTGTTTCCAAGCTGATGTCACAAAGTGTTGTTTTGCAAGCAAGGCGTCCTTCTGAAACATTTGAGAGTCATAGGAACACTCTCCCCACCAGTGGCTTCCAGGAGCTTGCATCTTCCTTGGGAGAGGCAGGCCAGAACAAGGGGGGAAAGGCTCACAGTTCAGGTAGGTGGAAATGACAATTGAGTACCCCATGTTGTAGGAATGCTTCCTTCCCATGTCCTCGCATTCATGCGCCGGACTGCTGGTAGCATGGCTGGGAGCCAGGTGCCTGGTAATGTCTTCATGAAAGTGGCCTCCCAATTTTTGTCACAGGCCCATATAAGTTCAGCACAAACAGTTGGGCCTGGTGAGCATTTAAGGTCCCCAACCCTAATCTGCGGGTTGCCATCTGATTGGATTTTATTCTGATCCTGATCTGATTTGAGGATGTATTTTAATTGATTGTCTGTTTTTATGTTAATGTGTTATACATTTGATGTTAGCCGCTCTGAGCCCAGCTTCGGCTGGGGAGGGCGGGATGTAAATAAAAATTATTATTATTATTATTCATTTTCTTTACAGTGAGGGAACCTTTCCCCTTTGTTCTGGTGAAATCCCTGGAGAGGCGTGACGACCCTCAGATACTGGGGCAGAGGGAAGGAAGGGGTCCTTCTGAAATACCTTTTGTGGTTCATAGGAACACTTTCCCTACCTGTGGCTTCCAGGAAGTGCTTTTCAGAAGCATTCTGGACCGCCTAGAGGGGCTGGGAGCTGGGGCACTGTTATACTGTGGTTCTGCTCCTTCCTCCTGGGCCGTGTTCAGAAAGTGGTGGGAGGGATGAGTGTTCAGACCACTTGTGGGGTGCCTCGGGGTTCTGTCCTCTCCCCCATGCTTTTCAACATCTACATGCAGCCACTGGGAGAGATCATCAGGGGGTTTGGGCTGGGTGTTCATCAGTATGCGGATGATACCCAGCTCTACCTCTCTTTCATATCAGAACGAGTGAAGGCAGTGAAGGTCCTGTGTGAGTGTCTAGAGGCGGTTGGAGGATGGATGGCGGCTAACAGATTGAGGTTGAATCCTGACAAGACAGAAGTACCGTTTTCGGGAGACAGGAGACGGGATGGTGTGGAAAACCCCATGGTCCTGAATGGGCTAACTGTGCCCCTGAAGGACCAGGTGTGCAGCCTAGGAATCATTCTGGACTCACAGCTGTCCATGGAGGCGCAGGTCAATTCTGTTTACAGGGCAGCTGTTTATCAGCTCCATCTGGTACGCAGGCTGAGGCCCGACCTGCCCGCGGACTGTCTTGCAGGTGGTACATGCTCTGGTTATCTCTCGCTTGGACTACTGCAATGTGCTGTATGTGGGGCTACCTTTGAAGGTGACCTGGAAACTACAACTAATCCAGAATGCGGCAGCTAGACTGGTGACTGGGAACAGCCGCCGGGACCATATAACACCAGTTTTGAAAGACCTACACTGGTTCCCAGTACGTTTCCGAGCACAATTCAAAGTGTTGGTGCTGACCTTTAAAGCCCTAAACGGCCTTGGTCCAGTGTACGTGAAGGAGCATCTCCACCTCCATCGTTCTGCTGGGACACTGAGGTCCAGCACCGAGGGCCTTCTGGCGGTTCCCTTGCTGCGAGAAGCAACTTACAGGGAACCAGGCAGAGGGCCTTCTCGGTAGTGGCGCCCACCCTGTGGAACACCCTCCCACCAGATGTCAAAGAGAAAAATAACTACCAAACTTTTAGAAGACATCTGAAGGCAGCCCTGTTTAGGGAAGCTTTTAATGTTTAATAGGTTTAATTTTAGTGTTTTGTTGGAAGCTGCCCAGAGTGGCTGGGGAAACCCAGCCAGATGGGTGGGGTATAAATAATAAATTATTATTATTATTATTATTATTATTATTATTATTATTATTACTCCCTCCAACCAGGGACGCTGAGCATAGCCATCATGACTAGTTGCCTTGGATAGGCCTCTCCACCATGCAATTGTCTCACCCTCTTTGAAAGCCACCTCATCCAAGATGCTCTTGTGGGGCATCTGAGTCTCCTTCGCTTCCTTATTCCTGCAAAGAGTCGGCTCTTGTGAGATCAGCTGTCTGATCTTGTTCCCTCACCATACAAAGTTTTAGCTGGTTCCCAATTACTTGACAACTGCAGAAAGTCTACAACTTCGGTGCATCAAACTTGCCCCTTCCTTCACAGGGCCACGCTTCCAGGGATGCTTCTCAGTTTCCAGCTACCAAGTTGATGGACAAAGCAGAAGGAAACACTCTGCGTGGTTTCCGGCTGCTGTTTCTGCATCCCAGTGCAGCCCATCCAAGGCGCTGATGGAAGGTATGCAGAAGCAGCTCGCTCCTCACGCCTCTTCTCCAGCACCCCTTCTCTGTGTGGGCATGGCTGCTTCTTGGCCTTTGGCTGCCAGATCTTTGGTGCAGAAGCAACAGCCAAAGCTTCCTCTGATTAAGACTGCTGCTCAGCTAATTTCTGAGAAAGAGAAAACTTTGGCTGCTGCTTCTGAGCTAGGCTGGCTGGGACAGAGATGATACAACAAAACAACAACACCACAAACTGGCTTATAAGTATAAAACCAAATTTACTAGAATAATAGCTAGAATAGAGGTAGACTTGTTACCATTCAAACAACAAACATACTGAAATATGAAAAAGTTTTTCAAAGCTGTTTTTCAAAGATTGATCTGGATGAGATGTTCATCAATGGGTCTTGAGTTGGAAACACAAAGCCGTATGCATGGATCAGTCACGGGAAGGCAAATCAAAGCCACCACCCTGGTGAGAATAACGTAAAGGAGCAAAAGGAGACATGTTCTCCATATATATTACAGGTTTCCTGTGATTTCATATTCTCCAGTGTGCTACCCTTACCATTGTGGTGGCACGGGGTTGCTGTTTTGTGATTGGACTTACACTACTTGTTGAGCGGTTCATTTATCCTATCTGTATAACGTTTACTCCACATGTAACTTGTTAAGATAGAGTTGTACATTTATCAACTCCATGATTACAGTACAGTGGTACCTCAGGTTAAGTACTTAATTCGTTCCGGAATTAAACTGTTCTTAACCTGAAACTGTTCTTAACCTGAAGCACCACTTTAGCTAATGGGGCCTCCTGCTGCTGCCACGCCACCGGAGCCCAATTTCTGTTCTCATCCTGAAGCAAAGTTCTTAACCCGAGGTAATATTTCTGGGTTAGCGGAGTCTGTAACCTGAAGCGTCTGTAACCTGAAGTGTATGTAACCTGAGGTACCACTGTATCTCCAGGCTTTGTCTTGCACATGGCACCTTAGCATGTTTGTTGTTTGAATGGTTACAAGTCTATCTCTATTCTAGCTATTATTCTAGTTAACTTGGTTTTATACTTATAAGTCAGTTTGTGTTGTTGTTGTTTTGTTGTATTATTATTACTGTCACAGCATTTGATACTTTGATACGCAGAGATGAGACACTCATACAGAGGCCAAGTGGGAAAAGATTGTATGATCAGGTAGGAGGAAATGCCCCCTTCCCAGGTCCCCCACCCTCCTGGCTCAGACTGGGGCTAGCGTGGCTGGGAGCCAGACACCTGCTGATGTCTCCATTTGTTTTGCAGTGTGGGAAAGATTCAGCCTGGAAGCCATTGCATCCTGGGAGGGACTGGAGCCCAGATGAAGGACTGTTGCCTCAGAGGTAATGGAATGGGGGAAGGAGGGGGCAGGGGCAAAGGAAGGCTAACCGCCACCCGGTGTCGTGGGCGGAGCAAACTGCCCAGCGGCACATGGGTGGCACCGCTACGTATGGTGGATGCACGGCGCCACTGTGTATGGAGCACACGCATGCACCGTACGTAATGGCACCAGGTGGTTTGCCACATAACCGCTCAAGCGCCATACAGACGGCAGCAGGATCCTCCAATCACGGCTGCAGCGGCAGTGGAGTGGTCCTGCGCTTGCAGTGGCAGCAGCGGCAGCAGAGATCCTCCACTCGTGGCTGCAGCGGCGGTGGCAGGGATCTTCCACACACAGCTGTGACAGCGCAATGTTGGTGGCTCGTGCTGCCATGCCTGGGGGTTGCAGAATAAGACCCCTACGGAATGCCTTCTTGTCACCCCCCTCAGAGATGGCACCTGGGGGCAGACTGCGCCCCCCCCACTCCCCCTTCCTCCGCCACTGGGAGGAGGGTGGCCTTAAGAAACACACTAGAAGGGCCTACAGGATCAGGCCAAGGGCTCACCTGGTCCAGTCTCCTCTTCTGCCAGGGACCACCCAGATGCCAATGGGAAAGCCACAAACAGGATCCGAGCCCAAGAGCCTTCTGCCCACCTGGGACTTCCTGCAACGGTTTTCTGAAGCATTCTTTCCTCCATCAGGACTAGTAGTCTTTGACCGCCCCCTCCTCCATTCAGTTGCCTAATTCTCTTTTAAAGCCATGCAGTCAGAGATGCTCTTCTCCTGCATCTCCTGGTCATCTGATGGTTCCTGCCAAGAGGCGGCTCTTGTGAGCTCCGCAGTGGGATCTGCTTTAAGTCCCTGGGGTGGGTGGGACAGCTGGATGGACATCTGAGAGGACATTCTGTCCCTGGTGTTCGGTCTGTGACAGCCCATTCACATGTTCAGGGATTCCTCTCTCGAAGCAGCCCTTAGCGTCGAGTTCTCCGCTGCTTCAAGGACACCTTCTTTCTTGCAGGATCTCCTGTCTGCACTGCTGTGGCTGCTGCCCAAACCACCATGTAAATAGAACAGGTAAGAGGAAGGGGAAATTTGCATGAAGCGGGGAGAACACCCTACCAGTTGAGCGTGCATGTTCATGCTGTGGGGGCATTTCTGGAAAAAAAGGCTTACACTGTTAAGACAGATTTAGGAACTGGGGGACAAGTCCCATTGTCCTTGACCAGAGTACAACTGCGAAGATTACAAAAGTCAGTGGTTTTATGCCCTGCGAATTTGCACAGCAGCATAGTGCGGTAAAGGTAAAGGGACCCCTGACCATTAGGTCCAGTCGTGACTGGCTCTGGGGTTGCGGCGCACATCTCGCTTTATTGGCCGAGGGAGCTGGCGTACAGCCAGCATGACTAAGCCGCTTCTGGCGAACCAGAGCAGCGCATGGAAACGCCGTTTACCTTCTCGCTGGAGCGGTACCTATTTATCTACTTGCACTTTGACGTGCTTTCGAACTGCTAGGTTGGCAGGAGCAGGGACTGAGCAATAGGAGCTTATCCTGTCGTGGGGATTCGAACCGCCGACCTTCTGATCGGCAAGTCCTAGGCTCTGTGGTTTAACCCACAGTGCCACCCACGTCCCTTGGTGCATGGCGTGACAGGGCGATAATTGAGGAATCTGCTGACAGTGAGAGCCCATTCACATGAGAGCCCATACGATATCCTCTTTCCTTCACAGAGTCATGATTCCAGGGATGAGGCTCCAGCTCCCGAGATAAAGGACCAGAGGACATCCCTGTGGTTCCTGGTTGCCATCCCTCGCGCCTCTTCCCCACTGCACCTTCTCTGTGGGCATGGCTCAGTCTCGGCCCTGTCTGGCGCAGAAGCAGCAGCCAAAGTTTCTTCTCATGCTGGGAACAGCATCTCTGCTCAGTTCTGAGAAAGAGGAGACTTTGGCTGCTGCTTCTGAGCTAGGCCGGCTGGGACAGAGCCGAGACACCCGTACAGAGGCCAAGTGGGAAGAGCTGGTAAGATCAGGTAGGAGGAAATGCCCCCTTCCCAGGTCCCCCACCCTCCTGCCCCAGACTGGGGCTAGCGTGGCTGGGAGCCAGGTGCCGGCTGAGGTCTCCATTTGTTTTGCAGAGAGGGAAAGACTCAGCCTGGGAGGGACTGGAGCCCAGACGAAGGCCTCTCACATCAGAGGTAATGGGACAAGGGGAAGGAGGGGGGCCTTAGGAAACATACAAGAAGGGCCTGCAGGATCAGGCCAAGGGCTCACCTGGTCCAGCCTCCTCTTCTCTCAGGGGCCACCCAGATGCCACTGGAAAAGCCACAAGCAGGATTCGAGCCCGAGAGCCCTCTGCTCACTTGGAACTTCCTTCAACGGCTTTTATGAAGCATTGTTGTCTCCATCAGGACTAGTAGTTTTTCACTGCCCCCTCCTCCGTTCAGTTGCCTCATCCTCTTTTAAAGCATGCAGTCAGCGATGCTCTTCTGCTGCATCTCCTGGTCATCTGATGGTTCCTGACAAAAGGCAGCTCTTGTGAGCTCCACAGTGGGATCTGCTTTCAGTTCCTGGGGTGGGTGTGAGAGCTGGATGGGCGTTTGAGGGGACGTTCTGTCCCTGGCATTCGGTCTGTGAAGAACCATTCACATGTTCAGGGATTCTTCCCTCAAAGCAGCCCTTAGCGTCGAGTTCTCCCTTGCTTCAAAGATCCCTTCTTTCATGCAGGATCTCCTTTGTGGACCGCTGTGGCTGCTGCCATAGCCTCCCACAAAAAGAACAGGTAAGAGGAAGGGAGGTTTTGCATGGGATGGGGAGAACACCCTACAGGGGTCAGCAAACTTTTTCAGCAGGGGGCCAGTCCACTGTCCCTCAGACCTTCTGGGGGGGGCAGACTATATTTTGGGGGAAAAAATAAAAATGAACGAATTCCTATGCCCCACAAATAACCCAGAGATGTATTTTAAATAAAAGCACACATTCTACTCATGTACAAACACTAGGCAGGCCCCACAAATAACCCAGAGATGCATTTTAAATAAAAGCACACATTCTACTCATGTAAAAACACGCTGATTCCCGGACCGTCCGCGGGCCAGATTGAGAAGGCCATTGTGCTGGATCCGGCCCCCGGGCCTTAGTTTGCCTACCCATGAAGTTGAGCGTACGTGTTCATGCTGTGGATGCGTTTCTGGGAAAAGTTGGACACTAATATTGCGGGTTTGGTAACTGGGGCCCTCCTACAGGTGATGCTCGATTACAACTCCCATGGTCCTTGACCATTGTCCTTTTTCTCCTGCTTTTCAGCCAGACACCCAGGTGGGTGGTGTTAAAAGTGCAAATTCCCTTTAATATAGTCTGGTTCCTTTAGCGAAATGGAACACCGTACAGAGTGCATTTGACGATACTTAGATTGTCGTGTTTTAGACAGTGTATACAAAAGGGCTGAGGCAGATTCCTTTTTTCCCCTCTGTTTACTGATGGCTATGTATTGTTTGTTTTCTAATTTGCAGGAAGGCTTTGAGTGATGCCTGGGGCAGATCGATAAGAGAGGAAATGAAGACAGGATTTGGGTGTTTTTCCTCTACTTTGCATATATAGGTGTGATTCAGGTAGGTCGCCGTGTTGGTCTGACGCAGTCGAAATATATATATATATATTAAAAAATTGTCCAGTAGCACCTTAGAGACTAACACTCCCATTGTCCTTGACCATTGTCGTTTTTCTCCTGCTTTTCAGCCAAACAACCAGGTGGCCACGCTGTAGGCTAAAGTTCTGGCACCTTCCAAACCAAGGCTCAGTCTTAGAACCAGTTTCTTTTGTTTGTTTCTTTGTTTGAAAGAATTTTCAATAAACGTTTGCTTGGTTTACGAAAGTATGTTCATTGTCTCTTTTTTCAAGTCGTGTTTTCTACAAATCGATGTTTGGCATTTGTGTGTGGGGCTTTCCATCTTCGGCACTCACAGACTGAACAAAATTGCAATGTATCTCAACAGAATTAGAATGTTATGCAAATGGGGGGGGGCTATGTTTCCAAGCACAATTCAAAGTGTTGGTGCTGACCTTGAAAGCCCTAAACAACCTCGGTCCAGTATACCTGAAGGAGCGTCTCCACCTCCATCGTTCTGCCTGGACACTGAGGTCCAGCTCCAAGGGCCTTCTGGTGGTTCCCTCGCTGTGAGAAGCAACTTACAGGGAACCAGGCAGAGGGCCTTCTTGGTAGTGGCACCCGCCCTGTGGAACGCCCTCCCAGCAGATGTCAAAGAGAAAAATACTTTTAGAAGACATCTGAAGGAAGCCCTGTTTAGGGAAGCTCTTAATGTTTAATAGGTTATTGTATTTTAGTGTTTTGTTGGAAGCCGCCCAGAGTGGCTGGGACACCCAGCTACATGGGTGGGATATAAATAAATTATTATTATTATTATTATTATTATTATTATTATTATTATTATTACTAATGCAGATGAGCTCCTTTGCATCTCAAGCCATCTTTTCCTGTCATTGGTAGGGCTGCACTTGGAAAAGATAGAGAGATTGGTGATGGGAAATGCTTAGAGAGCACATACAGAAACAAAGGAGACATGGTGTTAAATGCAAAATGTAACTTTCAAAAATGCAAGAAAATTATCAGGCTCACAGCGGATGGGAAGGAAGTCTCCCCTGTTTCAGTTGCAAGGAAAATTCCCCCTTTGAAACTACTATTGGCATTGGGATTAGAAAGTTTTAAAATCCCATCCTTGACAACAAACTTAAAAGGACAGGAATTAGGCTGTGAAAACCTTGTTTTGAGCAAGCCAGCTATGAAGCTAGCTGCCTTCCCTCCCTTTGTCCCACATAAGAAAGAATCAGGCATCAACTGGAGAACTTTAAAAACAAACTTTACTTACTTTATAAGCATGCATCAGTTCACAACAATTTGTTGTTGTTTAGTCGTTTAGTCGTGTCCAACTCTTCGTGACCCCATGGACCAGAGCACGCCAGGCCCTCCTGTCTTCCACTGCCTCCCGCAGTTTGGTCAAACTCATGCTGGTAGCCCTGAGAACACTCTCCAACCATCTCATCCTCTGTTGTCCCCTTCTCCTTGTGCCCTCCATCTTTCCCAACATCAGGGTCTTTTCCAGGGAGTCTTCTCATGAGGTGGCCAGAGTATTGGAGCCTCAGCTTCAGGGTCTATCCTTCCAGTGAGCACTCAGAGCTGATTTCCTTCAGAATGGATAGATTTGATCTTCTTGCAGTCCATGGGACTCTCAAGAGTCTCCTCCAGCACCATAATTCAAAAGCATCCATTCTTCGGCGATCAGCCTTCTTTATGGTCCAGCTCTCACTTCCATACATCAAAACAACAACAACAACAAAAATTCCTTCCAGTAGCACCTTAAAGACCAACTAAGTTAGTTCTTGGTATGAGCTTTCGTGTGCATGCACACTTCTTCAGATACACAGTGTGCATGCACACGAAAGCTCATACCAAGAACTAACTTAGTTGGTCTTTAAGGTGCTACTGGAAGGATTTTTGTTTGTTTGTTTGTTTTGACTATGGCAGACCAACACGGCTACCTATCTGTTCCATACATCACTACAGGGAAAACCATAGCTTTAACTATACGGAATATCTAAATCAGGCCTTCCTCCTCCAGCCGGCAAGAGGACTGGGAAACCCTTCCCCTGCCTCAGAAGGTCACAGCATACCTGTACATTTTGGTTTTTATCATGGCACCGCTGGGCTGCTGCTTGGCCAGAGCCTTTCCCAAACCATGACCCTGTGAAGAAAGAAGGACATTGCATTCTCCTGGCATAGGCATTCAGTCTAGGGGACAGGGGTCCTGTGGACCCTCCCCAGTGATTTTCTTTTGGGGCACATCCCCCACAATTTTCTCACCCCCCCACTCCTGTCTGCCTTTCCAGCTCCCTCCCATCCTGCTGCCTCCCCACAGCCACATGCCTCCTTCTCCTGCGTGGCACAGAGAAGCCAAGAAGCAGCGCAGGGGAAAGCGAGACAGCAGAGACAGGGCCCTCCTGCGGTGGAGATATAATAATAATAATAATAATAATAATAATAATAATAATAATAATTTATTTGTACCCCGCTCATATGGGTGGGTCCCCCCAGCCACTCTGGGCGGCTTCCAACAAAGATTAAAATACATTAAAATGTCACACATTAAAAACTTCCTTGAACAGGGCTGCCTTCAGATGTCTTCTAAATGTCAGGTAGTTGAAAGCTTTGGTGATGGAAACAGAAGGCTTTTTATCACAGGACAAGATATCAGCCCTCAGCAACTTAACCGGTAGAAAAAGATTTTTTTGAAAAAATATCCCTAAGCCCCGGGGTCACAATTTCAGCAAAAATCTGACTTTTGGCAATTCACTCAAAAATGGTGCCAAACGCTTGCAAATGCTCCCCTGAAAGCTTTGGCAATGGAAACAGAAGGCTTTTTATCACAGGACAAGAAATCAGCCCTCAGCAACTTAAGCGGCGGAAAAAGATTTTTTTGAAAAAATTCCTAAGCCCCGGGGTCACAATTTCAGAAAAAATCTGACTTTTGGCAGGTCACTCAAAAATGGTGCCAAACGCTTGCAAATGCTCCCCTGAAAGGTTTGGCAGTCGAAACAGAAGGATTTTTATCACAGGACAAGAAATCAGCCCTCAGCAACTTCACCGGGGGAAAGATTTTTTTGAAAAAATCCCTAAGCACAATTTCACAATTTCAGCACAATTTCACAATTTCAGCAAAAATCTGACTTACTGCAATTCAGTCAAATATGGTGCCGAATGGTTGCAAATGCTCCCCTGAAAGCTTTGGTGATGGAAACAGAAGACTTTTTATCACAGGACAAGAAATCAGCCCTCGACAACTTAACTGGTGGAAAAAGTTTTTTAAAAAAAAATCCCTAAGGGGTCACAATTTCAGCAAAAATCTGAGTTTCAGGAATTCAGTCAAATATGGTGCCGAACGGTTGCAAATGCCCCCCTGAAATGTTTGGCAGTCGAAACAGAAGACTTTTTATCACACGACAAGAAATCAGCCCTTGACAACTTAACCGGCGGAAAAATATTTTTTTGAAAAAATCCCTAAGCCCTAAGGGTCACAATTTCAGCAAAAATCTAACTTTTGGCAATTCACTCAAAAATGGTGCCAAACCCTAACGCTTGCAAATGCTACCTTGAAAGGTTTTTGTTTTGTTTTTAAAAAGATATTTATTAAAGTTTTTAGAAGTACAACAAGAAAAATAAAAAACCCCTCATTTTAAACAAGAAAAGATAAAATACAAAAAAGAAAAAAAGAAAAATCAAAAAGAAAAAACAGAGAATTGAAATCCATTAAGCAAAAAAGAAAAATCAATAAAAAATACAAGAAATCTTCCCATTACTTATCTTTCATTAACTTCAGAACCTGGGAATGGGCTGCAAATTAGACAATAAGGCTGCCGTATCTGGAATGCGCTCTGACTGTTAGCTGTCAAAAGAGAGACACATTGCTTTTAACTGTTTCTAACTGTTCCCTCTGATTTTAAGGGGGGCTGGGGGAGTAACTGAAAATTGAAACTAAATTTCCTTCTCGAACTATGCTTTAAAAGGAGTTATTTTGGATCAATACAAGTACAGATTGTAACTGTTTCCCCCTAGAGGTAGTTGTGGAAACTGTTATAAGAGCTGGGCCAGGGGAATTTTCCATTAGAAAGATAAAGCTGCCTGACTGTGGGATTGACCTTGGACTTTTTGAGTGTTATGGCAGATGGGAAAGAAAAAGTAGACTTATCACTCCAAGAAAAAACAACGAGATCTGGGAAGTCTTGGCAGCGAAGAGTGTCAGCATCTGGTCCTTCTGCCTCATCCGCAGCTGTGCCAACTCAACTTAAACAAAGAGGAATGTCATCAGAAGAGGCTTTAGCGACGGTGCTAGGCAAGATAAATGAATCTTTGGAAAAACTCAGCAGGAAAGTAGATGAGACAAATGTAAAAGTTGATGTGTGAAATGCGAAGGTGGATGCTGCAAATACCAAAATTGATATAAATACAGAAAGTATAAATAGTCTGGGACAAAAGGTGAATACTAACATAGAAGCCATACAGAAACTGATACAGGAGTCTGCCTCGACCCATCAAATTGCAGAGGAAGCTAAGGGAAAAGTGGATGCTGTGGAAGTTAAAGTAACACAACTGGAAACAAAGAGAGTACCAGATATACAGAGACAAGTTGAAGACCATAGGCTGATTCTTTCTATGATTGCAAGATTAATGAATGTTAGAATGATGTTGGAATGAATTTATGTGATTTTAGCAGAAATGCCACAAAGATTTAGGAAAAATAGACTGTTAATTGGTGAAAGGAGGGAAAGTAAAGTTATATTAATTTCAAGATAAATTTACAGGACAAAAATTTGAAAAGAGGGAAAGGATTTGCTGAAATGGATAATTGACTTAGAATACAAAAAAAGGAGGCATGAGGAGGTCAGGGAAATATGCTACCTTGACAGGTTTGGCTGTCGAAACAGAAGGTTTTTTATCACAGGACAAGAAAGCAGCCCTCAGCAACTTAACCGGCACAAAAAGATTTCTTTGAAGAAATCCTTAAGCCCTGGGGTCACAATTTCAGCAAAAATCTCACTTTCGGGAATTCAATCAAATATGGTGCCGAATAGTTACAAATGCTCCCCTGAAAGCTTTGGAGATGGGGAAAAAATGCTATTTATCACAGGACAAGAATTCAGCCCTCGACAACTTAACCGGCGCGAAAAGTTTTTTTTTAAAAAAAATCCCTAAGCCCCGGGGTCACAATTTCAGCAAAAATCTGACTTACAGGAATCCAGTCAAATATGGTGCCGAATGGTTGCAAATGTTCCCCTGAAAGGTTTGGCTGTCGAAACAGAAGGCTTTTTATCACAAGAGAAGAAATCAGCCCTCAGAAAGTTAAGCGGAAGAATATTTTTTTTAAAAAAAGATTCCGAAGGTCACAATTTCAGCAAAAATCCGACTTTTGGGAATTCAATCAAATATGGTGCCGAATAGTTGCAAATGCTCCCCTGGAAGTTTGGCATTCGAAACAGAAAGCTTTTTACCAAATGACAAGAAATCAGCCCTCAGCAACTTAAAACGCGGAATTTTTTTTTTGGAAAAAATCCCTAAGCCCCGGGGTCACAACTTCAGCAAAAATCTGACTTTCGGGAATTCAAGCAAATATGGTGCCAAACGCTTGCAATTGCTACACTGAAAGGTTTGGCATTTGAAACAGAAAGCTTTTTACCAAAGGACAAGAAATCAGCCCTCAGCAACTTAACCGGCAAAAAAAGATTTCTTTGAAAAAATCCTTAAGCCCCTGGGTCAGAATTTCAGCAAAAAATTGACTTTTGGTAATTCACTGAAAATGGTGCCAACCGGTTGCAAATGCTCCCCTGAAAGCTTTGTTGATGGAAACAGAAGTCTTTTTATCACTGGACAAGAAATCAGCCCTCAGCAACTTTACTGGCGGAAACAGCTTTTTTTGAAAAAATCCCTAATCCCCGGGTCACAATTTCAGAAAAAATCTGACTTTTGACAATTCACTCAAAAATGGTGCCAAACGCTTGCAAATGCTCCCTGAAAGCTTTGGCGATGGAAACAGAAGGTTTTATATCACAGGACAAGAAATCAGCCCTCAGCAACTTAAAAGGCGGACTTTTTTTTTGGAAAAAATCCCTAAGCCCCGGGGTCACAATTTCAGCAAAAATCTGACTTACGGGAATTCAGTCAAATATGGTGCCGAATGGTTGCAAATGCTCCCCTGAAAGTTTGGCGGTCGAAACAGAAGGCTTTTTATCACGGGAGAAGAAATCACCCTCGACATCGTAACCGGTGGAAAAAGATTTTTTTGAAAAAATCCCTAAGCCCAAGTCACAATTTCAGCAAAAATCTGACTTTTGTCAATTCACTCAAAAATCGTGCCAACCGGTTGCAAATGCTCCCCTGAAAGTTTTGGCAGTCGAAACAGAAGGCTTTTTATCACACGACAAGAAATCAGCCCTTGACAACTTAACCGGCGGAAAAAGATTTTTTTGAAAAAATCCCTAAGCCCCGGGGTCACAATTTCACCAAAAATCTGACTTTTGGCAATTCACTCAAAAATGGTGCCAAACGCTTGCAAATGCTACCTTAAAAGGTTTGGCAGTCGAAACAGAAAGTTTTTTATCACAGCACAAGGAAGCAGCCCTCAGCAACTTAACCGGCAGAAAAAGATTTTTTTGAAAAAATCCCTAAGCCCCGGGATCACAATTTCAGCAAAATTCTGACTTTTGGCAATTCATCAAAAAAATGGTGCCAAATGCTTGCAAATGCTCCATGAAAGGTTTGGCAGTCAAAACAGAAGGCTTTTTATCCCAGGACAAGAAATCAGCTCTCAGCAACTTAACCGGCGGGAAAAGATTTTTTTGAAAAAATCCCAAAGCCACGGGGTCACAATTTCAGCAAAAATCTGACAGTACAAAACGCATTTAGAATGAAAATAAGGTCAAGTAAAACAAAGAAATTTCCGGGTGATTGTCTGATCACATTTAAAGACAGAGAAATGAGAAATCTGATTCTACAAAGAAATAGAGAGAAAAGATCTTGGTATGAGCTTTCGTGTGCATGCACACTTCTTCAGATACACAGTAACTAACTTAGTTGGTCTTTAAGGTGCTACTGGAAGGAATTTTTTGTTTTGACTATGGCAGACCAACACGGCTACCTATCTGTAAATAGAGAGAAAAGATTATACATAGATGGGAGCTACATAATCATTTTTAACAATATACTAATAAGACTGTTGAAACGAAGAGAAGCTTACAAACCACTGGTGCATATTCTTAAGAAAAACAAGATTGATTTCAGATGGGAATTTCCGGAAGGAGTCTCGTTCTTTTACAAAGGTGTGAAAAGAAGACTGACAAGCCCCGAGGAAATAGGGAAATTCATGAGGAGATACAAAGAATTACAGGCGGGACAGGAAGAGATCAAGGGAGCAGAGGGAGGAGCGTCAGAATCAGGAGAAGAAGAGGAACAAAACGGGGGAAAATCGGAAGAAGAAGAAGAGGAAGAGGAAGAAGAAGAGGTAGATAGATTGTAAAGTAGTAAACTAAATTTATTTAATTGGAAGAAGAATGGTGTTAAAATTATGGAATTGGAACATTAATGGGATGAACGATAAGAAGAAACGAAATAAAATTGAACAATTTATAAAAAAGAAAAATTTAGACATCATATGCTTACAAGAAACTCATGTGGCAAAAAGACACAGGAAAATTCTAATCAACAAAAGATTAGGGAATGAATTCATATCTTCGGATAAAGAGAAAAAAAGGGGTGTTGTTTTATACATCAAAAATAAAATCGAATCCCACCAACTATTCAAAGATGAAGAAGGGAGAATCATAGCGGTCCAAATCAATTGGCAAGGCGAAAAATTGATAATTGTCGGGATCTACGCACCAAATGGAAATAAGACTGATTTTTATAGATCACTGGAGGAAAAATTATTTGAGTACATGGATCAAAAAATTATAATAATGGGAGATCTGAATGGTGTGGTATCATTGGAACGGGATAGGATAAGAGAAGTAAAGAATAAAGAAGGGAAATTGCCTAAGACATTTTTTACGATGATGAAGAATTGCAACCTGATTGACATTTGGAGACTTAGACACCCATTGGAGAAGCAATTTACACATTATTCAGAACCGAATCAGTCAATGTCAAGAATAGATCAAATATGGGTTTCGAATGAACTGACCCCAAGAATCCAACAAATTGAAATACAGGCCAAAGTGATTTCAGATCATAATCGTATAGAATTGGAATTAAAAGGTTTTGAAGAAAGAACTTTCAGGTGGAGATTGAACGATAATTTGTGGGACGATCAAAAGATGGTTGAAAAATCACAAAAGAAACTATTGTTTGGGATTGTTTGGGACGCAAGCAAAGCAGTAATGAGAGGTTTTCTTATCCAGCAGAACTCATGAAGAAAAAGAATAAGGAAAAAAGGACAAAAGAGATTTTAAGACAGATTATGGACAATGAACAAAAATTGATTAAAAAACCTAACAACGTGAAAATAAAGCAGGAAATAAAGACTCTTCAAACTCAGTTTGCAATGATAATAAATAAAGAAGTTGAGTGGAACATCAAAAGGTTAAGACAGAAAAACTTTGAGTTCGCAAATAAATCAGGAAAATGGCTTGCGTGGCAACTTAAAAAGAGAAAGGAGCAGAGTACAATTAATAAAATTAAGATAAATGGAGAAGAGACAGTTGATCCGAAATAAATAAGGAAAGGATTCTTGGATTTTTATAAGCAATTATACAAAAATAAAGAAAGGAATAACAAGAAGAAAATAGAAAGATATCTAACAAAAAAAAATGGTGCGGAAGATCCCGAGAGACCAAAAAGACTGATTTTTTGGGGGGGGGGGGAAATCAGCCCTCAGCAACTTAACCGGCGGAAAAAGATTTTTTTGAAAAAATCCCTAAGCCCCGGGGTCACAATTTCAGAAAAAATCTGACTTTTGGCAATTCACTCAAAAATGGTGCCAAACGTTTGCAAATGCTCCCCTGAAAGGTTTGGCGGTCGAAACAAAAGGCTTAATACCACACTACAAGAAATCAGCCCTCAGCAACTTAAAAGGCAGAAAAAGATTTTTTAATAAAAAATCCCTAAGCCCCGGGGTCACAATTTCAGCAAAAATCTGACTTTTGGCAATTCACTCAAAAATGGTGCCAAACGCTTGCAAATGCTCCCCTGAAATGTTTGGTGATGGAAACAGAAGGCTTTTTATCACAGGACAAGAAATCAGCCCTAAGCAACTTAACTGGCAGAAAATGGTTTTTTTGAAAAATCCCTAAGCCCCGGGGTCACAATTTCAGCAGAAATCTGACTTTTGGCAATTCACTCAAAAATGGTGTCAAACGCTTGCAAATGCTCCCCTAAAATGTTTGGTGATGGAAACAGAAGGCTTTTTATCACAGGAGAAGAAATCAGCCCTCAGCAACTTTATATATATATATATATATATATATGCAGGTTTTGGTGTCCTCGGGTGTCTTCCCGTGTAAAAGTTGGGGTGTCTAGGCGACGTTTCGACGAGGTCTCACTCGTCATCTTCAGGCTGGTGCTTTCGGCTTCTTGTTACTGGAACAGAGCGGGATCTCAATGTTTGAGTTCCTATAAATACTGTAGAGGGGGTGTGGTGTCTAGCCTCCAATGTTCTGGGCAGAGAGGAAGTTCCCAGGCTAGTGTGCCTTTTCTTCTTTTGTTCCTTAATTACTTGAGAGATACCTTGAGTGATTTCTTGAGTGATATCCTGAGTACCACTTAGGTGGGTCATTAGGTGTGGATTAGTTGCTAAAGTCTTAGCAACTAATCCACACCTAATGACCCACCTAAGTGGTACTCAGGATATCACTCAAGAAATCACTCAAGGTATCTCTCAAGTAATTAAGGAACAAAAGAAGAAAAGGCACACTAGCCTGGGAACTTCCTCTCTGCCCAGAACATTGGAGGCTAGACACCACACCCCCTCTACAGTATTTATAGGAACTCAAACATTGAGATCCCGCTCTGTTCCAGTAACAAGAAGCCGAAAGCACCAGCCTGAAGATGACGAGTGAGACCTCGTCGAAACGTCGCCTAGACACCCCAACTTTTACACGGGAAGACACCCGAGGACACCAAAACCTGCATTCCTGTACCCGTGAAAATCTACGAAAGCATATATATATATATATATATATATATATATATATATATATATATAATGTTTATTAAGGTTTTTAAATACAAATGCAAAAATAATAAACGATATAACATGTATCATAACATAGTTTCAAAGCTTCTTTGGACTCCCTCACGTCTCCCTCTCCCACTTACATCGTTATAAATTTTTACCAGCAATTTATCATCTTGTTTGCATTCTTGTGTCCCGTTCATTTAAATATAATCCAACAATTCTCCAAAAAGTTTATATTTCCCTCAATCTCATTTATCATCCTGATTCCATCTAATTTAGTGGTGCACAATTATTTGTGATCTAGCATCCTTCTTAACATTCAACCAAATTACAATGTTTTTGTAGATAAATCTTAAATTTCTTCCAGTCTTCTTCAACCCTCTCCTCACCCAGGTCTCGGATTCTGCCGGTCATCTCAGCTAGTTCCATATAGTCTATCAGTTGCATCTGCCATTCTTCCAGTGTGGGTAGGTCTTGAGTTTTCCAATACTTAGCGATGAGTATCCTTGCTGCCGTTGTTGCATACAGGAAAAAAGTTCTGTCCTTCTTTATCACCCTCTGGCCGACAATACTCAGAAGGAAGGCCTCTGGTTTCTTAGGGAAGGTATATTTAAATACCTTTTTCAGCTCATTATATATCATTTCCCAAAAGGCCTTCACTTTAGGGCAGGTCCACCAGAGGTGAAAGAATGTTCCTTCATTTCCTTTACATTTCCAGCATTTGTTATCAGACAAATGGTATATTTTGGCAAGTTTAACTGGGGTCATGTACCATCTATATATCATTTTCATTACATTTTCCTTCAAAGCATTACATGCAGTGAAGTTCAACCCAGTGGTCCACAACCTTTCCCAGTCCTCAAACATAATATTATACCCAATGTCCTGTGCCCACTTTATCATAGCCGATTTAACCATTTCATCTTGTGTATTCCACTTTAACAGCAAGTTATACATTCTTGAAAGTACCTTAGTCTTAGGTTCTAACAGTTCAGTTTCCAATTTCAATTTTTCCACCTGGAACCCTAACTTTTTGTCATTTTTAAAAACTTCTTTAATCTGAGCGTAGTGTAACCAGTCTCGCACTTTATCTTTCATTTTCTCCAAACTCTGCAATTTCCAATTGTCTCCATCTTTTTCTAATATTTCCCAATATTTTGGCCATTTGGTCTCCATATTGGGTCTTTTTCGGGCCTTAGCTTCCAGAGGTGATAGCCACCTTGGAGTTTTGTTTTCCAATAAGTCTTTATATTTTGTCCAGACATTAAACACTGCTTTTCTGACAATATGGTTCTTAAAGGCCTTATTGATCTTGACCTTATCATACCATAAGTATGCATGCCAACCAAAAGCATTGTTAAAACCTTCCAGATCCAGTACGTCAGTGTCTTCGAAAAGTAGCCAGTCTTTTAGCCAGCAGAAAGCTGCGGCCTCATAGTACAACTTTAGGTCTGGCAGGGCAAAGCCCCCTCTTTCTTTCGCATCAGTTAATTTCTTAAACTTAATTCTGGGCTTTTTGCCCTGCCAGACGAACTTAGAGATGTCTCTCTGCCACTTCCGGAAGCACTCCGTCTTGTCCACAATCTGTAGTGTTTGGAACAAAAACAACATTTTTGGCAATACATTCATCTTAATAGCAGCAATTCGGCCTAACAAAGAAAGTTTCAGTTTTGTACAACTGTCTAAGTCTCTCTTAATTTCTGACCAACATTTTTCATAGTTGTCCTTAAATAGACTCAGATTTTTTGCTGTTATGTTTACCCCTAGGTACTTTACTTTTTTAACCACATTTAATTCTGTCTCTCTCTGAAACCGTTCTGACTCTGTATCTGTCAAATTTTTTTCCAATACCTTGGTTTTCTGTTTGTTTAATTTAAATCCCGCCACCCGACCAAATTCTTGAATCAGTTGTAATACTCTTTTCGTACTAGATTCTGGCTCCTGCAGGGTCAAAACTAGGTCATCTGCAAAAGCTTTAAGTTTATATTGTTTCGCTCCGACCTGAATTCCTTCCACCAACCGGTCCCCTCTAATCATATTCAGGAGCACCTCCAGAACCGAAATAAATAGCAAAGGGGAGATAGGGCAGCCTTGTCGTGTTCCTTTTTCAATTTTAAACTCTTCTGTAACCACATTGTTAACTATCAGTTTAGCCTTTTGTTCTGAATATATTGCGTCAATCCCATTCTCAAAACCCCGTCCCACTCCCATTTCTTTTAAATTTCCCTTCATAAATTTCCAGAAGATATTGTCAAAGGCCTTCTCTGCATCTACAAAAATTAACACTGCTTTTGTATTTATATCTGTTTGCAGAAGTTCCAAGATGTCAATAATGTTCCTTGTATTAGCAAACAAGTGTCTACCTGGGAGAAAGCCTGCCTGGTCCTTGTGAATTACTTCATTTAAAACTTTTAAAAGTCTACTTGCCAAAATGTCTGCAAATATTTTGTAATCCACATTTAAAAGAGAGATGGGACGATATTTCTTAAGTTGTGTCTTTTCAGCTTCCGATTTTGGTATCAATGTGATAAAAGCTTCCTTCCACGATTCCGGCGCCCTCTTCCCTTCCATAATTTCATTGCTAACCTCCATAAGTGGTTGTATCAAATAGTCTTTTAATGTCTTATAATACTTGGAGGTCAGCCCATCTGGCCCTGGAGATTTGCCCAATTGCATGTTCTGAATGGCTTGTTCGATCTCTTGTCGTGTTATTTTACAGTTCAGGATTGATCTGTTTTCTTGTGACAATTTTGGTAGTCCATTTTTTTCCAAAAATTGTTTAATCTCAACCTCGTCTTGCGGCCCTTGAGTATATAATTTTTTGAAGTATCTCTGGAAACACTTTCTAATATCCACAGGGTTCTGAATATTTCTTCCTTCAACCTCTAAATTTGTAACTGTATTTAGTTTTTGTCTCCTTTTCAGCTGCCAAGCTAGCAGTTTTCCACATTTATTTGCCGATTCAAAAGTTTTTTGTTTCATTAATTTAATCTTCCACTCTATTTCCTGGTTTATCAATTTAGAGTATTGTGCTTGATAAAGTTTAATTTCTCTCAGAGTCGGCTGTGACTTCGGGTTTAATCTTAACTTCTCTAATTCTTTAATTTTCTCCAAAATCTTATCTTTCCTCTCATTTTGTGTCCTTTTCTTTACAGCATTCTGTTGTATCAAAAACCCCCTCATCACAGCCTTGCTTGCGTCCCAGATGATTCTTTTTTCCACCGTAGTGTTCATATTTATCTCAAAGTAATCTTTCAAAGCTTTTTGGGCCTTCTTAATAATCTCCTGATCTCTAAACATCTGATCATCTTCCATCTAAAGGAGCCGGTTGGTAGTAGTGTCATGTCCATCTTTACTGCGTTATGGTCGGAGCAGGTCTTTGGGCAGATTTCCACCTTTCTGGCCTTGGGCGCCAGACCTCTAGATATCCATATTTGGTCGATTCTTGTCCAAGTCAGCTGGTCTTCAGAGAAAAATGTTCCCTCTCTTCCCAAGGGGTTCTTTGTTCTCCAAATGTCAATCAGGTCCATATTGTCTGTCATTTCAAAAAAAGTCTTTAGTAGTCTGCCGTCTTTTGTAACATTTTGGCTTTGTGACTTATCCATGTTAGTTGATACGACCCCATTCATATCTCCCATCATAATGATGTGGTTGTAATCCAGATAGTCCAGCATAGTCTCATGCAACTTCTTTTAAAATTCCGATTTCCCCTCGTTTGGTGCATAGATTCCTAATATCAGAAGCTTCTCTCCTTGATGCTGTATCTCAATTGCCACAATTCTTCCATGTTCATCTTTAAATAAAAATTTAGGTGACAGGCTCTCTTTTGCATATATCACCACGCCTCTCTTCTTTACTCTGTCCGAAGATATAAATTCCTGGCCAAGTCTTTTGTTTATCAGCACTTTTCTATGGAGCCTAGTCACATGTGTTTCTTGCAAGCAAATAATGTCCAATTGTTCTTTTTTTAATATATAAAATATTTTCCTCCTTTTTTCCGGGATGTTGCAGCCATTTATATTCCAGCTCAAGAGTTGCAGAGACATCCTGAATAAATCTGGTTATTGTCCTGGGGGTGGTATCTTATTCGCTGGGTCTTCAGGTTCCAAGGGTGCAGGTACCGCCGGTGCTCCAGGCCCAGAGGGTAAATCAATTCCTTTTTGTTTGTCCTCTCCGTATGCAGTCAGAAATTTATCTCTATCTTCCAATGTTCTAATTTTAACCTTCTTCCCTCTGAAGGTAAAGGATAGTCCTTGGGGAAATTCCCACCTAAAGATGATTGAGTTGCTCCTCAGCAATCTGACCAATTCAACATAAGGAGATCTAAGGTCCAACAGTTGTTTAGGAATGTCCTTGTAAATTTCAATTCTTCTGTCCAAAATGTCCAGTGACTTATCGTAGTGTAGACCCAAAATCTTATCCCTTTCCTCCTTTGATCTCAATGTTATCAAACAGTCTCTGGGCTTCTCTTTCTTTACAAGTCTTCCAAGCCTAAAAGCTGATACAATTTGAAAGTCCTTTTCCTCTAAGTTCCAAAACTTGGAAAATTCTTTAGTCAGAAACTCAGCTAGGTTGCCTTCTTCTGCTTCTGGTATCAACCTTATCCTTAGGTTACTCTCCCGATTCCGCAGTTCTATCATAGAAAGGTAGGTCTGGTGTTCACCTACTTGTTTGCAGAGTGGTCTTACCTCTTGTTCTAAATTTCCAAGTCTTTGGCTAGTATCCTCAGCCAATTTCCGATTTTCTACTGTGGCCTCCGTCAGTTGTCCAATTGCTTGCACATTCTGTGATACTTGTCCAGTTAATCTATTTAGACATTCTGTGTTTTGATCAATTTTAGCTGTTTGCTCATCAGCTTTCTTATCCAAAGATTCCACTCTCTTATCCAGAGATTCCAATTTTTCAAAAATTTTCTCTAAAATAGAAGGAGTTGCTCCTGAGGCCATATCTTCCAATTGTAATTGCTCAATTTCTCCCTCCCCTGCGTGTGGCAGAGAAGCAGCTTCTTCCTCTGAAGGCAACGTAGGTACAGATGATCCGCGTGTCTGTGAGGCTGAGGTTAAAGTTGTTAAAGTTGTTTGTCTAGTTCTTCCCCTCTTTCTTGCGCCACTCATTCCAAAGTTATCTAAAAATCAAGGTCAAGCTGAGTTGTTCCCATGAGAAAGCAGCAGCCCAGATGGTAACAGTCAAACAGGAGGCCGGGAAAAGGAAAGTAAAATAATGTCACTGCTGTAAATCCCAAATCCTCTAGGGGGAGCTTAAAATGTCTTTAGGGAAGAAATCAATTCTGGTGAAATTATTGAAATCAAATTTAATGTCCAGGAACCTTCAATAACAGGTTTTAAGCAGAGTTAGTGTTAGCAGCCACATTGTTTCAAACAGTGCATACTGGTGTTTCAAATGGTGCTTCAAAGTAGCAAGTCCAAACTCCCTCAGATTGTTGCAAATTTTAATTCACAGTAGCCAAATCTGCAAACTGACTGCTCAGTTTCTCAGGCAGCTCCAGCCCCTGGGTCTCTTACTCAATTTGTAGTTCCAACAGAAGAAAGGTATCACAATGCAAATAGGAAGCAAAAAATCAAGTGCTTAAAGTCCTTATTTTACTTAAGAGCAAGTTCAGTGGGTGCTCAGATCAGTTAGGTTAAAAGTTCTTTCTTTGCCTCCACTCCTCCAGCTCTTTGCTTTGAAGTTCAGTGACAGCGGAAGACGGACTTCCTGTTTTTCGTCGCTCCGCTTTCAGCCAAATTCAGTAATTTTTACTCTCAAATTTTATAAAGTCCTTCTTTACTCACGGGTTGTTGCTTTTCCGAATCAGAAGTTCCCAGGAAAAGAGGTCAGCGCTCACCGGCAGCAGCAGCGCGGCTTCACTCCGTGGATTGCGAAACGACTCACAGCGCCGCTACCCCCTCCATGTTCCGGAGCCCCTTACGGGGTTCCTTCAGTGCTTTGGGGGTCGCTTCTGGCGCCCACCGAGTCTCAAGACCACAGGCTCTTGCTTCCTGTGGGATTCCAAAGTGGGTCTCCGCTTCGCCGTAGCGGACGACCCTTTTCCGCGGAGCTTCCTCCTCACTAGTGGAAGAGGACCGCCATTACCGTTCGCGCGCAGCCCTCAGCAACTTAACCGGCGGAAAAAGATTTTTTTGAAAAAATCCCTAAGCCCCGGGGTCACAATTTCAGCAAAAATCTGACTTTCGGCAATTCACTCAAAAATGGTGCCAAACGCTTGCAAATGCCCCCCTGAGAGCTTTGGTGATGGAAACAGAAGGCTTTTTATCACAGGACAAGAAATCAGCCCTCAGCAACTTAACCGGCTCAAAAAGATTTTTTTGAAAAAATCCCTAAGCCCCGGGGTCACAATTTCAGCAAAAATCTGACTTTTGGCAATCGCTCAAAAATGGTGCCAAACGGTTGCAAATGCTCCCCTGAAAGCTTTGGCGATGGAAACAGAAGGCTTTTTATCACAGGACAAGAAATCAGCCCTCAGAAAGTTAACCGGCGGAAAAAGATTATTTTAAAAAATCCCTAAGCCACAATTTCAGCAAAAATCTGACTTTTGGCAATTCACTCAAAAATGGTGCCAACCGGTTGCAAATGCTCCCCTGAAAGCTTTGGCGATGGAAACAGAAGCCTTTTTATCACATTACAAGAAATCAGCCCTCAGAAAGTTAACCGGCGGAAAAAAGATTTTTTTGAAAGATCCCTAAGCCCCGGGGGTCACAATTTCAGCAAAAATCTGACTTGGCAGTTCACTCAAAAATGGTGCCAACTGGTTGTAAATGCTCTCCTGAAATGTTTGGCAGTCGAAACAGAAGGCTTTTTATCACATTACAAGAAATCAGCCCTAAGCAACTTAACCGGCAGAAAAAGATTTTTTTTAAAAAAAATCCCTAAGCCCCGGGGTCACAATTTCAGCAAAAATCTGACCTTTGGCAATTCGCTCAAAAATGGTGCCAAACGCTCGCAAATGCTCCCCTGAAAGCTTTGGCGATGGAAACAGAAGGCTTTTTATCACAGGACAAGAAATCAGCCCAAAGCAACTTAACCGGCAGAAAAAGATTTTTTTTTAAAAAAATCCCTAAGCCCCGGGGTCACAATTTCAGCAAAAATCTGACCTTTGGCAATTCACTCAAAAATGGTGCCAAACGCTTCCAAATGCTCCACTGAAATCTTTGGTGATGGAAACAGAAGGCTTTTTATCACATTACAAGAAATCAGCCCTCAGCAACTTAACCGGCAGAAAAAGATTTTTTTAAAAAAATCCCTAAGCCCCGGGGTCACAATTTCAGCAAAAATCTGACTTTTGGCAATTCACTCAAAAATGGTGCCAAACGCTTGCAAATGCTCCCCTGAAATTTTTGGCGGTCGAAGCAGAAGGCTTTTTATCACAGGACAAGAAATCAGCCCTCAGAAAGTTAACCGGCGGAAAAAGATTTTTTTGAAAAATCCCTATGCCCCGGAGTCACAATTTCAGAAAAAATCTGACTTTTGGCAATTCACTCAAAAATGGTGCCAAACGCTTGCAAATGATCCCCTGAAAGGTTTGGCTGTCGAAACAGGAGGCTTTTTATCACAGGACAAGAAATCAGCTATCAGAAAGTTAACCGGCAGAAAAAGATTTTTTTGAAAAATCCCTATGCCCCGGAGTCACAATTTCAGAAAAAATCTGACTTTTGGCAATTCACTCAAAAATTGTGCCAAACGCTTGCAAATGATCCCCTGAAAGGTTTGGCTGTCGAAACAGGAGGCTTTTTATCACAGGACAAGAAATCAGCTATCAGAAAGTTAACCGGCGGAAAAAGATTTTTTTGAAAAATCCCTATGCCCCGGAGTCACAATTTCAGAAAAAATCTGACTTTTGGCAATTCACTCAAAAATGGTGCCAAACGCTTGCAAATGCTCCCCTGGAATGTTTGGCGGTCGAAACAGAAGGCTTTTTATCACATTACAAGAAATCAGCCCTCAGAAAGTTAACTGGCGGAAAATGATTTTTTTGAAAAATCCCTAAGCCCCAGGGTCACAATTTCAGAAAAAATCTGACTTTTGGCAGTTCACAAAAACATGGTGCCAAACGTTTGCAAATGCTCCCCTGAAAGCTTTGGTGATGTCGAAACAGAAGGCTTTTTATCACAGGACAAGAAATCAGCCCTAAGAATGTTAACTGGCAGAAAAAGATATACTTGAAAAATCCCTAAGCCCCGGGGGGTCACAATTTCAGCAAAAATCTGACTTTTGGCAATTCACTCAAAAATGGTGCCAAACGTTTGCAAATGCTCCCCTGAATGCTTTGGTGATGAAAACTGAATGCTTTTTATCACAGGACAAGAAATCAGCCCTCAGCAACTTAACCAGCAGAATTTTTTTTTGAAAAAATCCCTAAGCCCC
Organism: Podarcis gaigeae; assembly: GCF_964106915.1. Taxonomy (NCBI): domain Eukaryota; kingdom Metazoa; phylum Chordata; class Lepidosauria; order Squamata; family Lacertidae; genus Podarcis; species Podarcis gaigeae. The sequence continues at coordinate 46,307,758 of NC_139689.1, forward strand.
GGGGTCACAATTTCAGCAAAAATCTGACTTTTGGCAATTCACTTAAAAATGGTGCCAAACGCTTGCAAATGATCCCCTGAAAGGTTTGGCTGTCGAAACAGGAGGCTTTTTATCACAGGACAAGAAATCAGCTATCAGAAAGTTAACCGGCGGAAAAAGATTTTTTTGAAAAATCCCTATGCCCCGGAGTCACAATTTCAGAAAAAATCTGACTTTTGGCAATTCACTCAAAAATTGTGCCAAACGCTTGCAAATGATCCCCTGAAAGGTTTGGCTGTCGAAACAGGAGGCTTTTTATCACAGGACAAGAAATCAGCTATCAGAAAGTTAACCGGCGGAAAAAGATTTTTTTGAAAAATCCCTATGCCCCGGAGTCACAATTTCAGAAAAAATCTGACTTTTGGCAATTCACTCAAAAATGGTGCCAAACGCTTGCAAATGCTCCCCTGGAATGTTTGGCGGTCGAAACAGAAGGCTTTTTATCACATTACAAGAAATCAGCCCTCAGAAAGTTAACTGGCGGAAAATGATTTTTTTGAAAAATCCCTAAGCCCCAGGGTCACAATTTCAGAAAAAATCTGACTTTTGGCAGTTCACAAAAACATGGTGCCAAACGTTTGCAAATGCTCCCCTGAAAGCTTTGGTGATGTCGAAACAGAAGGCTTTTTATCACAGGACAAGAAATCAGCCCTAAGAATGTTAACTGGCAGAAAAAGATATACTTGAAAAATCCCTAAGCCCCGGGGGGTCACAATTTCAGCAAAAATCTGACTTTTGGCAATTCACTCAAAAATGGTGCCAAACGTTTGCAAATGCTCCCCTGAATGCTTTGGTGATGAAAACTGAATGCTTTTTATCACAGGACAAGAAATCAGCCCTCAGCAACTTAACCAGCAGAATTTTTTTTTGAAAAAATCCCTAAGCCCCGGGGTCACAATTTCAGCAAAAATCTGACTTTTGGCAATTCACTTAAAAATGGTGCCAAACGTTTGCAAATGATCTCCTGAAAGGTTTGGCTGTCGAAACAGAAGGCTTTTTATCACATTACAAGAAAACATCCCTGAAAGCTTGGTGATGGAAACAGAAGGCTTTTTATCACAGGACAAGAAATCAGCCCTCAGAAAGTTAACTGGCGGAAAAATATTTTTTTGGAAAAAATCACTAAGCCCCGGAGTCACAATTTCAGCAAAAATCTGACTTTTGGCAATTCACTCAGAAATGGTGCCAAACGCTTGCAAATGCTCCCCAGAAAGGTTTCGATGTCGAAACAGAAGGCATTTTATCACAGGACAAGAAATCAGCCCTCAGCAACTTAACCAGCAGAAAAAGATTTTTTTTGAAAAAATCCCTAAGCCCCGGGGTCACAATTTCAGCAAAAATCTTACTTTTGGCAATTCACTCAGAAATGGTGCCAAACGTTTGCAAATGATCCCCTGAAAGCTTTGGCGATGGAAACAGAAGGCTTTTTATGACATTACAAGAAAACACCCCTCAACAAGTTAACCGGCGGAAAAAGATTTTTTTGAAAAATCCTTAAGCCCCGGAGTCACAATTTCAGAAAAAATCTGACTTCACTCAAAAGTGGTGCCAAACGCTTGCAAATGATCCCCTGAAAGCTTTGGTGATGGAAACAGAAGGCTTTTTATCACAGGACAAGAAATCAGCCCTCAGAAAGTTAACCGGCGGAAAAAGATTTTTTTGAAAAATCCCTAAGCCCCGGGGTCACAATTTCAGCAAAAATCTGACTTTTGGCAATTCACTCAAAAATGGTGCCAAACGCTTGCAAATGATCCCGTGAAACCTTTGGTGATGGAAACAGAAGGCTTTTTTATCACAGGACAAGAAATCAGCCCTCAACAAGTTAACCGGCGGAAAAAGATTTTTTTGAAAAATCCCTAAGCCCTGGGGTCACAATTTCAGCGAAAATCTGACTTTTGGCAGTTCACTCAAAAATGGTGCCAAATGCTTGCAAATGCTCCCCAGAAAGGTTTCGATGTCGAAACAGAAGGCTTTTTATCACAGGACAAGAAATCAACCCTCAGCAACTTAACCGGCGAAAAAGATTTTGTTGAAAAATCCCTAAGCCCCAAGGTCACAATTTCAGAAAATATCTGACTTTTGGCAATTCACTAAAAAATGTGCCAAACGCTTGCAAATGATCCCCTGAAAGGTTTGGCTGTCGAAACAGAAGGCTTTTTATCACAGGAGAAGAAATCAGCCATCAGAAATTTAACCAGCGGAAAAAGATTTTTTTGAAAAATCCCTAAGCCCCGGGGTCACAATTTCAGAAAAAATCTGACTTTTGGCAATTCACTCAAAAATCGTGCCAAACGCTTTCAAATGCTCCTGTGAAACCTTTGGTGATGGAAACAGAAGGCTTTTTTATCACAGGACAAGAAATCAGCCCTCAGCAACTTAACCAGCAGAAAAAGATTTTTTTGAAAAATCCCTAAGCCCCGGGGTCACAATTTCAGAAAAAATCTGACTTTTGGCAATTCACTCAAAAATGGTGCCAAACGCTTGCAAATGATCCCCTGAAAGGTTTGGCTGTCGAAACAGAAGGCTTTTTATCACAGGAGAAGAAATCAGCCCTCAGAAAGTTAACCGGCGGAAAAAGATTTTTTTGAAAAATCCCTAAGCCCCGGGGTCACAATTTCAGAAAAAATCTGACTTTTGGCAATTCACTCAAAAATGGTGCCAAACGCTAGCAAATGCTCCCGTGAAACCTTTGGTGATGTAAACAGAAGGCTTTTTATCACAGGACAAGAAATCAGCCCTCAACAAGTTAACCGGCGGAAAAAGATTTTTTTGAAAAATCCCTAAGCCCTGGGGTCACAATTTCAGCGAAAATCTGACTTTTGGCAGTTCACTCAAAAATGGTGCCAAATGCTTGCAAATGCTCCCCAGAAAGGTTTCGATGTCGAAACAGAAGGCTTTTTATCACAGGACAAGAAATCAACCCTCAGCAACTTAACCGGCGAAAAAGATTTTGTTGAAAAATCCCTAAGCCCCAAGGTCACAATTTCAGAAAATATCTGACTTTTGGCAATTCACTAAAAAATGTGCCAAACGCTTGCAAATGATCCCCTGAAAGGTTTGGCTGTCGAAACAGAAGGCTTTTTATCACAGGAGAAGAAATCAGCCATCAGAAATTTAACCAGCGGAAAAAGATTTTTTTGAAAAATCCCTAAGCCCCGGGGTCACAATTTCAGAAAAAATCTGACTTTTGGCAATTCACTCAAAAATGGTGCCAAACTCTTGCAAATGCTCCCATGAAACCTTTGGTGATTGGAAACAGAAGGCTTTTTATCACAGGACATGAAATCAGCCCTCAGCAACTTAACCAGCAGAAAAAGATTTTTTTTAAAAAATCCCTAAGCCCCGGGGTCACAATTTCAGAAAAAATCTGACTTTTGGCAATTCACTCAAAAATGGTGCCAAACGCTTGCAAATGCTCCCCAGAAAGGTTTCGATGTCGAAACAGAAGGCTTTTTATCACAGGACAAGAAATCAGCCCTCAGAAAGTTAACCGGCGGAAAAAGATTTTTTTGAAAAATCGCTAAGCCCCGGGGTCACAATTTCAGAAAAAATCTGACTTTTGGCAATTCACTCAAAAATGGTGCCAAACGCTAGCAAATGCTCCCGTGAAACCTTTGGTGATGGAAACAGAAGGCTTTTTACCACATTACAAGAAAACACCCCTCAACATGTTAACCGGCGGAAAAAGATTTTTTTGAAAAATCGCTAAGCCCCGGGGTCACAATGTCAGAAAAAATCTGACTTTTGGCAAATCACTCAAAAGTGGTGCCAAATGCTTGCAAATGCTCCCCAGAAAGGTTTCGATGTCGAAACAGAAGGCTTTTTATCATAGGACAAGAAATCAACCCTCAGCAACTTAACCGGCGAAAAAGATTTTGTTGACAAATCCCTAAGCCCCAAGGTCACAATTTCAGAAAATATCTGACTTTTGGCAATTCACTAAAAAATGGTGCCAAACGCTTGCAAATGATCCCCTGAAAGGTTTGGCTGTCGAAACAGAAGGCTTTTTAAAACAGGAGAAGAAATCAGCCCTCAGAAAGTTAACCGGCGGAAAAAGATTTTTTTGAAAAATCCCTAAGCCCCGGGGTCAAAATTAAAAAAAAAATCTGACTTTTGGCAATTCACTCAAAAATGGTGCCAAACGCTTGCAAATGATCTCCTGAAAGGTTTGGCTGTCGAAACAGAAGGCTTTTTATCACATTACAACAAAACATCCCTGAAAGCTTGGTGATGGAAACAGAATGCTTTTTATCACAGGACAAGAAATCAGCCCTCAGAAAGTTAACTGGCGGAAAAATATTTTTTTGAAAAAATCACTAAGCCCCGGAGTCACAATTTCAGCAAAAATCTGACTTTTGGCAATTCACTCAAAAATGGTGCCAAACGCTTGCAAATGCTCCCCAGAAAGGTTTCGATGTCGAAACAGAAGGCATTTTATCACAGGACAAGAAATCAGCCCTCAGCAACTTAACCAGCAGAAAAAGATTTTTTTTGAAAAAATCCCTAAGCCCCGGGGTCACAATTTCAGCAAAAATCTTACTTTTGGCAATTCACTCAGAAATGGTGCCAAACGTTTGCAAATGATCCCCTGAAAGCTTTGGCGATGGAAACAGAAGGCTTTTTATGACATTACAAGAAAACACCCCTCAACAAGTTAACCGGCGGAAAAAGATTTTTTTGAAAAATCCTTAAGCCCCGGAGTCACAATTTCAGAAAAAATCTGACTTCACTCAAAAGTGGTGCCAAACGCTTGCAAATGATCCCCTGAAAGCTTTGGTGATGGAAACAGAAGGCTTTTTATCACAGGACAAGAAATCAGCCCTCAGAAAGTTAACCGGCGGAAAAAGATTTTTTTGAAAAATCCCTAAGCCCCGGGGTCACAATTTCAGAAAAAATCTGACTTTTGGCAATTCACTCAAAAATCGTGCCAAACGCTTTCAAATGCTCCTGTGAAACCTTTGGTGATGGAAACAGAAGGCTTTTTTATCACAGGACAAGAAATCAGCCCTCAGCAACTTAACCAGCAGAAAAAGATTTTTTTGAAAAATCCCTAAGCCCCGGGGTCACAATTTCAGAAAAAATCTGACTTTTGGCAATTCACTCAAAAATGGTGCCAAACGCTTGCAAATGATCCCCTGAAAGGTTTGGCTGTCGAAACAGAAGGCTTTTTATCACAGGAGAAGAAATCAGCCCTCAGAAAGTTAACCGGCGGAAAAAGATTTTTTTGAAAAATCCCTAAGCCCCGGGGTCACAATTTCAGAAAAAATCTGACTTTTGGCAATTCACTCAAAAATGGTGCCAAACGCTAGCAAATGCTCCCGTGAAACCTTTGGTGATGTAAACAGAAGGCTTTTTATCACAGGACAAGAAATCAGCCCTCAACAAGTTAACCGGCGGAAAAAGATTTTTTTGAAAAATCCCTAAGCCCTGGGGTCACAATTTCAGCGAAAATCTGACTTTTGGCAGTTCACTCAAAAATGGTGCCAAATGCTTGCAAATGCTCCCCAGAAAGGTTTCGATGTCGAAACAGAAGGCTTTTTATCACAGGACAAGAAATCAACCCTCAGCAACTTAACCGGCGAAAAAGATTTTGTTGAAAAATCCCTAAGCCCCAAGGTCACAATTTCAGAAAATATCTGACTTTTGGCAATTCACTAAAAAATGTGCCAAACGCTTGCAAATGATCCCCTGAAAGGTTTGGCTGTCGAAACAGAAGGCTTTTTATCACAGGAGAAGAAATCAGCCATCAGAAATTTAACCAGCGGAAAAAGATTTTTTTGAAAAATCCCTAAGCCCCGGGGTCACAATTTCAGAAAAAATCTGACTTTTGGCAATTCACTCAAAAATGGTGCCAAACTCTTGCAAATGCTCCCATGAAACCTTTGGTGATTGGAAACAGAAGGCTTTTTATCACAGGACATGAAATCAGCCCTCAGCAACTTAACCAGCAGAAAAAGATTTTTTTTAAAAAATCCCTAAGCCCCGGGGTCACAATTTCAGAAAAAATCTGACTTTTGGCAATTCACTCAAAAATGGTGCCAAACGCTTGCAAATGCTCCCCAGAAAGGTTTCGATGTCGAAACAGAAGGCTTTTTATCACAGGACAAGAAATCAGCCCTCAGAAAGTTAACCGGCGGAAAAAGATTTTTTTGAAAAATCGCTAAGCCCCGGGGTCACAATTTCAGAAAAAATCTGACTTTTGGCAATTCACTCAAAAATGGTGCCAAACGCTAGCAAATGCTCCCGTGAAACCTTTGGTGATGGAAACAGAAGGCTTTTTACCACATTACAAGAAAACACCCCTCAACATGTTAACCGGCGGAAAAAGATTTTTTTGAAAAATCGCTAAGCCCCGGGGTCACAATGTCAGAAAAAATCTGACTTTTGGCAAATCACTCAAAAGTGGTGCCAAATGCTTGCAAATGCTCCCCAGAAAGGTTTCGATGTCGAAACAGAAGGCTTTTTATCATAGGACAAGAAATCAACCCTCAGCAACTTAACCGGCGAAAAAGATTTTGTTGACAAATCCCTAAGCCCCAAGGTCACAATTTCAGAAAATATCTGACTTTTGGCAATTCACTAAAAAATGGTGCCAAACGCTTGCAAATGATCCCCTGAAAGGTTTGGCTGTCGAAACAGAAGGCTTTTTAAAACAGGAGAAGAAATCAGCCCTCAGAAAGTTAACCGGCGGAAAAAGATTTTTTTGAAAAATCCCTAAGCCCCGGGGTCAAAATTAAAAAAAAAATCTGACTTTTGGCAATTCACTCAAAAATGGTGCCAAACGCTTGCAAATGATCTCCTGAAAGGTTTGGCTGTCGAAACAGAAGGCTTTTTATCACATTACAACAAAACATCCCTGAAAGCTTGGTGATGGAAACAGAATGCTTTTTATCACAGGACAAGAAATCAGCCCTCAGAAAGTTAACTGGCGGAAAAATATTTTTTTGAAAAAATCACTAAGCCCCGGAGTCACAATTTCAGCAAAAATCTGACTTTTGGCAATTCACTCAAAAATGGTGCCAAACGCTTGCAAATGCTCCCCAGAAAGGTTTCGATGTCGAAACAGAAGGCATTTTATCACAGGACAAGAAATCAGCCCTCAGCAACTTAACCAGCAGAAAAAGATTTTTTTTGAAAAAATCCCTAAGCCCCGGGGTCACAATTTCAGCAAAAATCTTACTTTTGGCAATTCACTCAGAAATGGTGCCAAACGTTTGCAAATGATCCCCTGAAAGCTTTGGCGATGGAAACAGAAGGCTTTTTATGACATTACAAGAAAACACCCCTCAACAAGTTAACCGGCGGAAAAAGATTTTTTTGAAAAATCCTTAAGCCCCGGAGTCACAATTTCAGAAAAAATCTGACTTCACTCAAAAGTGGTGCCAAACGCTTGCAAATGATCCCCTGAAAGCTTTGGTGATGGAAACAGAAGGCTTTTTATCACAGGACAAGAAATCAGCCCTCAGAAAGTTAACCGGCGGAAAAAGATTTTTTTGAAAAATCCCTAAGCCCCGGGGTCACAATTTCAGCAAAAATCTGACTTTTGGCAATTCACTCAAAAATATTGCCAAACGATTGCAAATGATCCCCTGAAATCTTTGGCGATGGAAACAGAAGGCTTTTTATCACATTACAAGAAAAAACCCCTCAACAAGTTAACCGGCAGAAAAAGATTTTTTTGAAAAATCCCTAAGCCCCGGGGTCACAATTTCAGAAAAGATCTGACCTTTGGCAATTCACTCAAAAATGGTGCCAGACGCTTGCAAATGATCCCCTGAAAGGTTTGGCTGTCGAAACAGAAGGCTTTTTATCACAGGAGAAGAAATCAGCCCTCAGAAAGTTACCCGGCAGAAAAAGATTTTTTTGAAAAATCCCTAAGCCCCGGGGTCACAATTTCAGAAAAGATCTGACTTTTGGCAATTCACTCAAAAATGGTGCCAAACGCTTGCAAATGATCCCCTGAAAGGTTTGGCTGTCGAAACAGAAGGCTTCTTATCACAGGAGAAGAAATCAGCCCTCAGAAAGTGAAACGGCGGAAAAAGATTTTTTTGAAAAATCCCAAAGCCCCGGGGTCACAATTTCAGAAAAAATCTGACTTTTGGCAATTCACTCAAAAATAGTGCCAAACGCTTGCAAATGATCCCCTGAAAGCTTTGGCGATGGAAACAGAAGGCTTTTTAATCACAGGACAAGAAATTAGCCCTTAGCAACTTAACTAGCAGAAAAAGATTTTTTTGAAAAATCCCTAAGACCCGGGGTCAAAATTTCAGCAAAAATCTGACTTTTGGCAATTCACTCAGAAATGGTGCCAAACGCTTGCAAATGATCCCCTGAAAGCTTTGGCGATGGAAACAGAAGGCTTTTTATGACATTACAAGAAAACACCCCTCAACAGGTTAAGCGGTGGAAAAAGATTTTTTTTCAAAAATCCCTAAGCCCCGGGGTCACAATTTCAGCAAAAATCTGACTTTTGGCAATTCACTCAAAAATGGTGCCAAATGCTTGCAAATGATCCCCTGAAAGGTTTCGATGTCGAAACAGAAGGCTTTTTATCACAGGACAAGAAATCAGCCCTCAGCAACTTAACCAGCAATGGCAATTCACTCAGAAATGGTGCCAAACGTTTGCAAATGATCCCCTGAAAGCTTTGGCGATGGAAACAGAAGGCTTTTTATGACATTACAAGAAAACACCCCTCAACAAGTTAACCGGCGGAAAAAGATTTTTTTGAAAAATCCTTAAGCCCCGGAGTCACAATTTCAGAAAAAATCTGACTTCACTCAAAAGTGGTGCCAAACGCTTGCAAATGATCCCCTGAAAGCTTTGGTGATGGAAACAGAAGGCTTTTTATCACAGGACAAGAAATCAGCCCTCAGAAAGTTAACCGGCGGAAAAAGATTTTTTTGAAAAATCCCTAAGCCCCGGGGTCACAATTTCAGAAAAAATCTGACTTTTGGCAATTCACTCAAAAATCGTGCCAAACGCTTGCAAATGATCCCCTGAAATCTTTGGCGATGGAAACAGAAGGCTTTTTATCACATTACAAGAAAACACCCCTCAACAAGTTAACCGGCGGAAAAAGATTTTTTTTGAAAAAACCCTAAGCCCCGGGGTCACAATTTCAGAAAAAAACTGACTTTTGGCAATTCACTCAAAAATGGTGCCAAACGCTTGCAAATGCTCCTGTGAAACCTTTGGTGATGGAAACAGAAGGCTTTTTTATCACAGGACAAGAAATCAGCCCTCAGCAACTTAACCAGCAGAAAAAGATTTTTTTGAAAAATCCCTAAGCCCCGGGGTCACAATTTCAGAAAAAATCTGACTTTTGGCAATTCACTCAAAAATGGTGCCAAACGCTTGCAAATGATCCCCTGAAAGGTTTGGCTGTCGAAACAGAAGGCTTTTTATCACAGGAGAAGAAATCAGCCCTCAGAAAGTTAACCGGCGGAAAAAGATTTTTTTGAAAAATCCCTAAGCCCCGGGGTCACAATTTCAGAAAAAATCTGACTTTTGGCAATTCACTCAAAAATGGTGCCAAACGCTAGCAAATGCTCCCGTGAAACCTTTGGTGATGGAAACAGAAGGCTTTTGATCACAGGACAAGAAATCAGCCCTCAGAAAGTTAACCGGCGGAAAAAGATTTTTTTGAAAAATCCCTAAACCCCGGGGTCACAATTTCAGAAAAAATCTGACTTTTGGCAATTCACTCAAAAATGGTGCCAAACGCTTGCAAATGATCCCCTGAAAGGTTTGGCTGTCGAAACAGAAGGCTTTTTATCACAGGAGAAGAAATCAGCCCTCAGAAAGTTAACCGGCGGAAAAAGATTTTTTTGAAAAATCCCTAAGCCCCGGGGTCACAATTTCAGAAAAAATCTGACTTTTGGCAATTCACTCAAAAATGGTGCCAAACGCTAGCAAATGCTCCCGTGAAACCTTTGGTGATGGAAACAGAAGGCTTTTGATCACAGGACAAGAAATCAGCCCTCAGAAAGTTAACCGGCGGAAAAAGATTTTTTTGAAAAATCGCTAAGCCCCGGGGTCACAATTTCAGAAAAAATCTGACTTTTGGCAATTCACTCAAAAATGGTGCCAAACGCTAGCAAATGCTCCCGTGAAACCTTTGGTGATGGAAACAGAAGGCTTTTTACCACATTACAAGAAAACACCCCTCAACATGTTAACCGGCGGAAAAAGATTTTTTTGAAAAATCGCTAAGCCCCGGGGTCACAATGTCAGAAAAAATCTGACTTTTGGCAAATCACTCAAAAGTGGTGCCAAATGCTTGCAAATGCTCCCCAGAAAGGTTTCGATGTCGAAACAGAAGGCTTTTTATCATAGGACAAGAAATCAACCCTCAGCAACTTAACCGGCGAAAAAGATTTTGTTGACAAATCCCTAAGCCCCAAGGTCACAATTTCAGAAAATATCTGACTTTTGGCAATTCACTAAAAAATGGTGCCAAACGCTTGCAAATGATCCCCTGAAAGGTTTGGCTGTCGAAACAGAAGGCTTTTTAAAACAGGAGAAGAAATCAGCCCTCAGAAAGTTAACCGGCGGAAAAAGATTTTTTTGAAAAATCCCTAAGCCCCGGGGTCAAAATTAAAAAAAAAATCTGACTTTTGGCAATTCACTCAAAAATGGTGCCAAACGCTTGCAAATGATCTCCTGAAAGGTTTGGCTGTCGAAACAGAAGGCTTTTTATCACATTACAAGAAAACATCCCTGAAAGCTTGGTGATGGAAACAGAATGCTTTTTATCACAGGACAAGAAATCAGCCCTCAGAAAGTTAACTGGCGGAAAAATATTTTTTTGAAAAAATCACTAAGCCCCGGAGTCACAATTTCAGCAAAAATCTGACTTTTGGCAATTCACTCAAAAATGGTGCCAAACGCTTGCAAATGCTCCCCAGAAAGGTTTCGATGTCGAAACAGAAGGCTTTTTATCACAGGACAAGAAATCAGCCCTCAGAAAGTTAACCGGCGGAAAAAGATTTTTTTGAAAAATCGCTAAGCCCCGGGGTCACAATTTCAGAAAAAATCTGACTTTTGGCAATTCACTCAAAAATGGTGCCAAACGCTAGCAAATGCTCCCGTGAAACCTTTGGTGATGGAAACAGAAGGCTTTTTACCACATTACAAGAAAACACCCCTCAACATGTTAACCGGCGGAAAAAGATTTTTTTGAAAAATCGCTAAGCCCCGGGGTCACAATGTCAGAAAAAATCTGACTTTTGGCAAATCACTCAAAAGTGGTGCCAAATGCTTGCAAATGCTCCCCAGAAAGGTTTCGATGTCGAAACAGAAGGCTTTTTATCATAGGACAAGAAATCAACCCTCAGCAACTTAACCGGCGAAAAAGATTTTGTTGACAAATCCCTAAGCCCCAAGGTCACAATTTCAGAAAATATCTGACTTTTGGCAATTCACTAAAAAATGGTGCCAAACGCTTGCAAATGATCCCCTGAAAGGTTTGGCTGTCGAAACAGAAGGCTTTTTAAAACAGGAGAAGAAATCAGCCCTCAGAAAGTTAACCGGCGGAAAAAGATTTTTTTGAAAAATCCCTAAGCCCCGGGGTCAAAATTAAAAAAAAAATCTGACTTTTGGCAATTCACTCAAAAATGGTGCCAAACGCTTGCAAATGATCTCCTGAAAGGTTTGGCTGTCGAAACAGAAGGCTTTTTATCACATTACAAGAAAACATCCCTGAAAGCTTGGTGATGGAAACAGAATGCTTTTTATCACAGGACAAGAAATCAGCCCTCAGAAAGTTAACTGGCGGAAAAATATTTTTTTGAAAAAATCACTAAGCCCCGGAGTCACAATTTCAGCAAAAATCTGACTTTTGGCAATTCACTCAAAAATGGTGCCAAACGCTTGCAAATGCTCCCCAGAAAGGTTTCGATGTCGAAACAGAAGGCTTTTTATCACAGGACAAGAAATCAGCCCTCAGAAAGTTAACCGGCGGAAAAAGATTTTTTTGAAAAATCGCTAAGCCCCGGGGTCACAATTTCAGAAAAAATCTGACTTTTGGCAATTCACTCAAAAATGGTGCCAAACGCTAGCAAATGCTCCCGTGAAACCTTTGGTGATGGAAACAGAAGGCTTTTTACCACATTACAAGAAAACACCCCTCAACATGTTAACCGGCGGAAAAAGATTTTTTTGAAAAATCGCTAAGCCCCGGGGTCACAATGTCAGAAAAAATCTGACTTTTGGCAAATCACTCAAAAGTGGTGCCAAATGCTTGCAAATGCTCCCCAGAAAGGTTTCGATGTCGAAACAGAAGGCTTTTTATCATAGGACAAGAAATCAACCCTCAGCAACTTAACCGGCGAAAAAGATTTTGTTGACAAATCCCTAAGCCCCAAGGTCACAATTTCAGAAAATATCTGACTTTTGGCAATTCACTAAAAAATGGTGCCAAACGCTTGCAAATGATCCCCTGAAAGGTTTGGCTGTCGAAACAGAAGGCTTTTTAAAACAGGAGAAGAAATCAGCCCTCAGAAAGTTAACCGGCGGAAAAAGATTTTTTTGAAAAATCCCTAAGCCCCGGGGTCAAAATTAAAAAAAAAATCTGACTTTTGGCAATTCACTCAAAAATGGTGCCAAACGCTTGCAAATGATCTCCTGAAAGGTTTGGCTGTCGAAACAGAAGGCTTTTTATCACATTACAAGAAAACATCCCTGAAAGCTTGGTGATGGAAACAGAATGCTTTTTATCACAGGACAAGAAATCAGCCCTCAGAAAGTTAACTGGCGGAAAAATATTTTTTTGAAAAAATCACTAAGCCCCGGAGTCACAATTTCAGCAAAAATCTGACTTTTGGCAATTCACTCAAAAATGGTGCCAAACGCTTGCAAATGCTCCCCAGAAAGGTTTCGATGTCGAAACAGAAGGCATTTTATCACAGGACAAGAAATCAGCCCTCAGCAACTTAACCAGCAGAAAAAGATTTTTTTTGAAAAAATCCCTAAGCCCCGGGGTCACAATTTCAGCAAAAATCTGACTTTTGGCAATTCACTCAGAAATGGTGCCAAACGTTTGCAAATGATCCCCTGAAAGCTTTGGCGATGGAAACAGAAGGCTTTTTATGACATTACAAGAAAACACCCCTCAACAAGTTAACAAGTTAAGCCCCGGAGTCACAATTTCAGAAAAAATCTGACTTCACTCAAAAATGGTGCCAAACGCTTGCAAATGATCCCCTGAAAGGTTTGGCTGTCGAAACAGAAGGCTTTTTATCACAGGAGAAGAAATCAGCCCTCAGAAAGTTACCCGGCAGAAAAAGATTTTTTTGAAAAATCCCTAAGCCCCGGGGTCACAATTTCAGCAAAAATCTGACTTTTGGCAATTCACTCAAAAATCGTGCCAAACGCTTGCAAATGATCCCCTGAAATCTTTGGCGATGGAAACAGAAGGCTTTTTATCACATTACAAGAAAACACCCCTCAACAAGTTAACCGGCGGAAAAAGATTTTTTTGAAAAAACCCTAAGCCCCGGGGTCACAATTTCAGAAAAAAACTGACTTTTGGCAATTCACTCAAAAATGGTGCCAAACGCTTGCAAATGCTCCTGTGAAACCTTTGGTGATGGAAACAGAAGGCTTTTTTATCACAGGACAAGAAATCAGCCCTCAGCAACTTAACCAGCAGAAAAAGATTTTTTTGAAAAATCCCTAAGCCCCGGGGTCACAATTTCAGAAAAAATCTGACTTTTGGCAATTCACTCAAAAATGGTGCCAAACGCTTGCAAATGATCCCCTGAAAGGTTTGGCTGTCGAAACAGAAGGCTTTTTATCACAGGAGAAGAAATCAGCCCTCAGAAAGTTAACCGGCGGAAAAAGATTTTTTTGAAAAATCCCTAAGCCCCGGGGTCACAATTTCAGAAAAAATCTGACTTTTGGCAATTCACTCAAAAATGGTGCCAAACGCTAGCAAATGCTCCCGTGAAACCTTTGGTGATGGAAACAGAAGGCTTTTGATCACAGGACAAGAAATCAGCCCTCAGAAAGTTAACCGGCGGAAAAAGATTTTTTTGAAAAATCCCTAAACCCCGGGGTCACAATTTCAGCAAAAATCTGACTTTTGGCAATTCACTCAAAAATGGTGCCAAACGCTTGCAAATGATCCCGTGAAACCTTTGGTGATGGAAACAGAAGGCTTTTTTATCACAGGACAAGAAATCAGCCCTCAACAAGTTAACCGGCGGAAAAAGATTTTTTGGAAAAATCCTTAAGCCCCGGAGTCACAATTTCAGAAAAAATCTGACTTCACTCAAAAGTGGTGCCAAACGCTTGCAAATGATCCCCTGAAAGCTTTGGTGATGGAAACAGAAGGCTTTTTATCACAGGACAAGAAATCAGCCCTCAGAAAGTTAACCGGCGGAAAAAGATTTTTTTGAAAAATCCCTAAGCCCCGGGGTCACAATTTCAGCAAAAATCTGACTTTTGGCAATTCACTCAAAAATCGTGCCAAACGCTTGCAAATGATCCCCTGAAATCTTTGGCGATGGAAACAGAAGGCTTTTTATCACATTACAAGAAAACACCCCTCAACAAGTTAACCGGCGGAAAAAGATTTTTTTGAAAAAACCCTAAGCCCCGGGGTCACAATTTCAGAAAAAAACTGACTTTTGGCAATTCACTCAAAAATGGTGCCAAACGCTTGCAAATGCTCCTGTGAAACCTTTGGTGATGGAAACAGAAGGCTTTTTTATCACAGGACAAGAAATCAGCCCTCAGCAACTTAACCAGCAGAAAAAGATTTTTTTGAAAAATCCCTAAGCCCCGGGGTCACAATTTCAGAAAAAATCTGACTTTTGGCAATTCACTCAAAAATGGTGCCAAACGCTTGCAAATGATCCCCTGAAAGGTTTGGCTGTCGAAACAGAAGGCTTTTTATCACAGGAGAAGAAATCAGCCCTCAGAAAGTTAACCGGCGGAAAAAGATTGTTTGAAAAATCCCTAAGCCCCGGGGTCACAATTTCAGAAAAAATCTGACTTTTGGCAATTCACTCAAAAATGGTGCCAAACGCTAGCAAATGCTCCCGTGAAACCTTTGGTGATGGAAACAGAAGGCTTTTGATCACAGGACAAGAAATCAGCCCTCAGAAAGTTAACCGGCGGAAAAAGATTTTTTTGAAAAATCCCTAAACCCCGGGGTCACAATTTCAGAAAAAATCTGACTTTTGGCAATTCACTCAAAAATGGTGCCAAACGCTTGCAAATGCTCCCCAGAAAGGTTTCGATGTCGAAACAGAAGGCATTTTATCACAGGACAAGAAATCAGCCCTCAGCAACTTAACCAGCAGAAAAAGATTTTTTTTGAAAAAATCCCTAAGCCCCGGGGTCACAATTTCAGCAAAAATCTGACTTTTGGCAATTCACTCAGAAATGGTGCCAAACGTTTGCAAATGATCCCCTGAAAGCTTTGGCGATGGAAACAGAAGGCTTTTTATGACATTACAAGAAAACACCCCTCAACAAGTTAACAAGTTAAGCCCCGGAGTCACAATTTCAGAAAAAATCTGACTTCACTCAAAAATGGTGCCAAACGCTTGCAAATGATCCCCTGAAAGGTTTGGCTGTCGAAACAGAAGGCTTTTTATCACAGGAGAAGAAATCAGCCCTCAGAAAGTTACCCGGCAGAAAAAGATTTTTTTGAAAAATCCCTAAGCCCCGGGGTCACAATTTCAGCAAAAATCTGACTTTTGGCAATTCACTCAAAAATCGTGCCAAACGCTTGCAAATGATCCCCTGAAATCTTTGGCGATGGAAACAGAAGGCTTTTTATCACATTACAAGAAAACACCCCTCAACAAGTTAACCGGCGGAAAAAGATTTTTTTGAAAAAACCCTAAGCCCCGGGGTCACAATTTCAGAAAAAAACTGACTTTTGGCAATTCACTCAAAAATGGTGCCAAACGCTTGCAAATGCTCCTGTGAAACCTTTGGTGATGGAAACAGAAGGCTTTTTTATCACAGGACAAGAAATCAGCCCTCAGCAACTTAACCAGCAGAAAAAGATTTTTTTGAAAAATCCCTAAGCCCCGGGGTCACAATTTCAGAAAAAATCTGACTTTTGGCAATTCACTCAAAAATGGTGCCAAACGCTTGCAAATGATCCCCTGAAAGGTTTGGCTGTCGAAACAGAAGGCTTTTTATCACAGGAGAAGAAATCAGCCCTCAGAAAGTTAACCGGCGGAAAAAGATTTTTTTGAAAAATCCCTAAGCCCCGGGGTCACAATTTCAGAAAAAATCTGACTTTTGGCAATTCACTCAAAAATGGTGCCAAACGCTAGCAAATGCTCCCGTGAAACCTTTGGTGATGGAAACAGAAGGCTTTTGATCACAGGACAAGAAATCAGCCCTCAGAAAGTTAACCGGCGGAAAAAGATTTTTTTGAAAAATCCCTAAACCCCGGGGTCACAATTTCAGCAAAAATCTGACTTTTGGCAATTCACTCAAAAATGGTGCCAAACGCTTGCAAATGATCCCGTGAAACCTTTGGTGATGGAAACAGAAGGCTTTTTTATCACAGGACAAGAAATCAGCCCTCAACAAGTTAACCGGCGGAAAAAGATTTTTTGGAAAAATCCTTAAGCCCCGGAGTCACAATTTCAGAAAAAATCTGACTTCACTCAAAAGTGGTGCCAAACGCTTGCAAATGATCCCCTGAAAGCTTTGGTGATGGAAACAGAAGGCTTTTTATCACAGGACAAGAAATCAGCCCTCAGAAAGTTAACCGGCGGAAAAAGATTTTTTTGAAAAATCCCTAAGCCCCGGGGTCACAATTTCAGCAAAAATCTGACTTTTGGCAATTCACTCAAAAATCGTGCCAAACGCTTGCAAATGATCCCCTGAAATCTTTGGCGATGGAAACAGAAGGCTTTTTATCACATTACAAGAAAACACCCCTCAACAAGTTAACCGGCGGAAAAAGATTTTTTTGAAAAAACCCTAAGCCCCGGGGTCACAATTTCAGAAAAAAACTGACTTTTGGCAATTCACTCAAAAATGGTGCCAAACGCTTGCAAATGCTCCTGTGAAACCTTTGGTGATGGAAACAGAAGGCTTTTTTATCACAGGACAAGAAATCAGCCCTCAGCAACTTAACCAGCAGAAAAAGATTTTTTTGAAAAATCCCTAAGCCCCGGGGTCACAATTTCAGAAAAAATCTGACTTTTGGCAATTCACTCAAAAATGGTGCCAAACGCTTGCAAATGATCCCCTGAAAGGTTTGGCTGTCGAAACAGAAGGCTTTTTATCACAGGAGAAGAAATCAGCCCTCAGAAAGTTAACCGGCGGAAAAAGATTGTTTGAAAAATCCCTAAGCCCCGGGGTCACAATTTCAGAAAAAATCTGACTTTTGGCAATTCACTCAAAAATGGTGCCAAACGCTAGCAAATGCTCCCGTGAAACCTTTGGTGATGGAAACAGAAGGCTTTTGATCACAGGACAAGAAATCAGCCCTCAGAAAGTTAACCGGCGGAAAAAGATTTTTTTGAAAAATCCCTAAACCCCGGGGTCACAATTTCAGAAAAAATCTGACTTTTGGCAATTCACTCAAAAATGGTGCCAAACGCTTGCAAATGATCCCCTGAAAGGTTTGGCTGTCGAAACAGAAGGCTTTTTATCACAGGAGAAGAAATCAGCCCTCAGAAAGTTAACCGGCGGAAAAAGATTTTTTTGAAAAATCCCTAAGCCCCGGGGTCACAATTTCAGAAAAAATCTGACTTTTGGCAATTCACTCAAAAATGGTGCCAAACGCTAGCAAATGCTCCCGTGAAACCTTTGGTGATGGAAACAGAAGGCTTTTGATCACAGGACAAGAAATCAGCCCTCAGAAAGTTAACCGGCGGAAAAAGATTTTTTTGAAAAATCCCTAAACCCCGGGGTCACAATTTCAGCAAAAATCTGACTTTTGGCAATTCACTCAAAAATGGTGCCAAACGCTTGCAAATGATCCCGTGAAACCTTTGGTGATGGAAACAGAAGGCTTTTTTATCACAGGACAAGAAATCAGCCCTCAACAAGTTAACCGGCGGAAAAAGATTTTTTTGAAAAATCCCTAAGCCCTGGGGTCACAATTTCAGCAAAAATCTGACTTTTGGCAGTTCACTCAAAAATGGTGCCAAATGCTTGCAAATGCTCCCCAGAAAGGTTTCGATGTCGAAACAGAAGGCTTTTTATCACAGGACAAGAAATCAACCCTCAGCAACTTAACCGGCGAAAAAGATTTTGTTGAAAAATCCCTAAGCCCCAAGGTCACAATTTCAGAAAATATCTGACTTTTGGCAGTTCACTAAAAAATGTGCCAAACGCTTGCAAATGATCCCCTGAAAGTTTTCGCTGTCGAAACAGAAGGCTTTTTATCACAGGAGAAGAAATCAGCCATCAGAAATTTAACCAGCGGAAAAAGATTTTTTTGAAAAATCCCTAAGCCCCGGGGTCACAATTTCAGAAAAAATCTGACTTTTGGCAATTCACTCAAAAATGGTGCCAAACTCTTGCAAATGCTCCCATGAAACCTTTGGTGATTGGAAACAGAAGGCTTTTTATCACAGGACATGAAATCAGCCCTCAGCAACTTAACCAGCAGAAAAAGATTTTTTTAAAAAAATCCCTAAGCCCCGGGGTCACAATTTCAGCAAAAATCTGACTTTTGGCAATTCACTCAAAAATGGTGCCAAACGCTTGCAAATGCTCCCCAGAAAGGTTTCGATGTCGAAACAGAAGGCTTTTTATCACAGGACAAGAAATCAGCCCTCAGAAAGTTAACCGGCGGAAAAAGATTTTTTTGAAAAATCGCTAAGCCCCGGGGTCACAATTTCAGAAAAAATCTGACTTTTGGCAATTCACTCAAAAATGGTGCCAAACGCTAGCAAATGCTCCCGTGAAACCTTTGGTGATGGAAACAGAAGGCTTTTTACCACATTACAAGAAAACACCCCTCAACATGTTAACCGGCGGAAAAAGATTTTTTTGAAAAATCGCTAAGCCCCGGGTTCACAATGTCAGAAAAAATCTGACTTTTGGCAAATCACTCAAAAGTGGTGCCAAATGCTTGCAAATGCTCCCCAGAAAGGTTTCGATGTCGAAACAGAAGGCTTTTTATCATAGGACAAGAAATCAACCCTCAGCAACTTAACCGGCGAAAAAGATTTTGTTGACAAATCCCTAAGCCCCAAGGTCACAATTTCAGAAAATATCTGACTTTTGGCAATTCACTAAAAAATGGTGCCAAACGCTTTGCAAATGATCCCCTGAAAGGTTTGGCTGTCGAAACAGAAGGCTTTTTAAAACAGGAGAAGAAATCAGCCCACAGAAAGTTAACCGGCGGAAAAAGATTTTTTTGAAAAATCCCTAAGCCCCGGGGTCAAAATTAAAAAAAAAATCTGACTTTTGGCAATTCACTCAAAAATGGTGCCAAACGCTTGCAAATGATCTCCTGAAAGGTTTGGCTGTCGAAACAGAAGGCTTTTTATCACATTACAAGAAAACATCCCTGAAAGCTTGGTGATGGAAACAGAATGCTTTTTATCACAGGACAAGAAATCAGCCCTCAGAAAGTTAACTGGCGGAAAAATATTTTTTTGAAAAAATCACTAAGCCCCGGAGTCACAATTTCAGCAAAAATCTGACTTTTGGCAATTCACTCAAAAATGGTGCCAAACGCTTGCAAATGCTCCCCAGAAAGGTTTCGATGTCGAAACAGAAGGCATTTTATCACAGGACAAGAAATCAGCCCTCAGCAACTTAACCAGCAGAAAAAGATTTTTTTTGAAAAAATCCCTAAGCCCCGGGGTCACAATTTCAGAAAAAATCTGACTTTTGGCAATTCACTCAAAAATGGTGCCAAACGCTTGCAAATGCTCCCCAGAAAGGTTTGGCTGTCGAAACAGAAGGCTTTTTATCACAGGAGAAGAAATCAGCCCTCAGAAAGTTAACCGGCGGAAAAAGATTTTTTTGAAAAATCCCTAAGCCCCGGGGTCACAATTTCAGAAAAAATCTGACTTTTGGCAATTCACTCAAAAATGGTGCCAAACGCTAGCAAATGCTCCCGTGAAACCTTTGGTGATGGAAACAGAAGGCTTTTTATCACAGGACAAGAAATCAGCCCTCAGAAAGTTAACCGGCGGAAAAAGATTTTTTTGAAAAATCCCTAAACCCCGGGGTCACAATTTCAGCAAAAATCTGACTTTTGGCAATTCACTCAAAAATGGTGCCAAACGCTTGCAAATGATCCCGTGAAACCTTTGGTGATGGAAACAGAAGGCTTTTTTATCACAGGACAAGAAATCAGCCCTCAACAAGTTAACCGGCGGAAAAAGATTTTTTTGAAAAATCCCTAAGCCCTGGGGTCACAATTTCAGCAAAAATCTGACTTTTGGCAGTTCACTCAAAAATGGTGCCAAATGCTTGCAAATGCTCCCCAGAAAGGTTTCGATGTCGAAACAGAAGGCTTTTTATCACAGGACAAGAAATCAACCCTCAGCAACTTAACCGGCGAAAAAGATTTTGTTGAAAAATCCCTAAGCCCCAAGGTCACAATTTCAGAAAATATCTGACTTTTGGCAATTCACTAAAAAATGTGCCAAACGCTTGCAAATGATCCCCTGAAAGGTTTGGCTGTCGAAACAGAAGGCTTTTTAAAACAGGAGAAGAAATCAGCCCTCAGAAAGTTAACCGGCGGAAAAAGATTTTTTTGAAAAATCCCTAAGCCCCGGGGTCAAAATTAAAAAAAAAATCTGACTTTTGGCAATTCACTCAAAAATGGTGCCAAACGCTTGCAAATGATCTCCTGAAAGGTTTGGCTGTCGAAACAGAAGGCTTTTTATCACATTACAAGAAAACATCCCTGAAAGCTTGGTAATGGAAACAGAATGCTTTTTATCACAGGACAAGAAATCAGCCCTCAGAAAGTTAACTGGCGGAAAAATTTTTTTTTGAAAAAATCACTAAGCCCCGGAGTCACAATTTCAGCAAAAATCTGACTTTTGGCAATTCACTCAAAAATGGTGCCAAACGCTTGCAAATGCTCCCCAGAAAGGTTTCGATGTCGAAACAGAAGGCATTTTATCACAGGACAAGAAATCAGCCCTCAGCAACTTAACCAGCAGAAAAAGATTTTTTTTGAAAAAATCCCTAAGCCCCGGGGTCACAATTTCAGCAAAAATCTTACTTTTGGCAATTCACTCAGAAATGGTGCCAAACGTTTGCAAATGATCCCCTGAAAGCTTTGGCGATGGAAACAGAAGGCTTTTTATGACATTACAAGAAAACACCCCTCAACAAGTTAACCGGCGGAAAAAGATTTTTTTGAAAAATCCTTAAGCCCCGGAGTCACAATTTCAGAAAAAATCTGACTTCACTCAAAAGTGGTGCCAAACGCTTGCAAATGATCCCCTGAAAGCTTTGGTGATGGAAACAGAAGGCTTTTTATCACAGGACAAGAAATCAGCCCTCAGAAAGTTAACCGGCGGAAAAAGATTTTTTTGAAAAATCCCTAAGCCCCGGGGTCAAAATTTCAGAAAAGATCTGACTTTTGGCAATTCAGTCAAAAATGGTGCCAAACGCTTGCAAATGATCCCCTGAAATCTTTGGCGATGGAAACAGAAGGCTTTTTATCACATTACAAGAAAAAACCCCTCAACAAGTTAACCGGCAGAAAAAGATTTTTTTGAAAAATCCCTAAGCCCCGGGGTCACAATTTCAGAAAAGATCTGACCTTTGGCAATTCACTCAAAAATGGTGCCAAACGCTTGCAAATGATCCCCTGAAAGGTTTGGCTGTCGAAACAGAAGGCTTTTTATCACAGGAGAAGAAATCAGCCCTCAGAAAGTTACCCGGCAGAAAAAGATTTTTTTGAAAAATCCCTAAGCCCCGGGGTCACAATTTCAGAAAAGATCTGACTTTTGGCAATTCAGTCAAAAATGGTGCCAAACGCTTGCAAATGATCCCCTGAAAGGTTTGGCTGTCGAAACAGAAGGCTTCTTATCACAGGAGAAGAAATCAGCCCTCAGAAAGTGAACCGGCGGAAAAAGATTTTTTTGAAAAATCCCAAAGCCCCGGGGTCACAATTTCAGCAAAAATCTGACTTTTGGCAATTCACTCAAAAATATTGCCAAACGCTTGCAAATGATCCCCTGAAATCTTTGGCGATGGAAACAGAAGGCTTTTTATCACATTACAAGAAAAAACCCCTCAACAAGTTAACCGGCAGAAAAAGATTTTTTTGAAAAATCCCTAAGCCCCGGGGTCACAATTTCAGAAAAGATCTGACCTTTGGCAATTCACTCAAAAATGGTGCCAAACGCTTGCAAATGATCCCCTGAAAGGTTTGGCTGTCGAAACAGAAGGCTTTTTATCACAGGAGAAGAAATCAGCCCTCAGAAAGTTACCCGGCAGAAAAAGATTTTTTTGAAAAATCCCTAAGCCCCGGGGTCACAATTTCAGAAAAGATCTGACTTTTGGCAATTCAGTCAAAAATGGTGCCAAACGCTTGCAAATGATCCCCTGAAAGGTTTGGCTGTCGAAACAGAAGGCTTCTTATCACAGGAGAAGAAATCAGCCCTCAGAAAGTGAACCGGCGGAAAAAGATTTTTTTGAAAAATCCCAAAGCCCCGGGGTCACAATTTCAGAAAAAATCTGACTTTTGGCAATTCACTCAAAAATAGTGCCAAACGCTTGCAAATGATCCCCTGAAAGCTTTGGCGATGGAAACAGAAGGCTTTTTTATCACAGGACAAGAAATTAGCCCTCAGCAACTTAACTAGCAGAAAAAGATTTTTTTGAAAAATCCCTAAGCCCCGGGGTCACAATTTCAGCAAAAATCTGACTTTTGGCAATTCACTCAGAAATGGTGCCAAACGCATGCAAATGATCCCCTGAAAGCTTTGGCGATGGAAACAGAAGGCTTTTTATGACATTACAAGAAAACACCCCTCAACAGGTTAAGCGGTGGAAAAAGATTTTTTTTAAAAACCCCTAAGCCCCGGGGTCACAATTTCAGCAAAAATCTGACTTTTGGCAATTCACTCAAAAATGGTGCCAAATGCTTGCAAATGATCCCCTGAAAGGTTTGGCTGTCGAAACAGAAGGCTTTTTATCACAGGAGAAGAAATCAGCCATCAACAACTTAACCAGCAGAAAAAGATTTTTTTGAAAAAACCCTAAGCCCCGGGGTCACAATTTCAGAAAAAATCTGACTTTTGGCAATTCACTCAAAAATGGTGCCAAACGCTTGCAAATGATCCCCTGAAACCTTTGGTGATTGGAAACAGAAGGCTTTTTATCACAGGACAAGAAATCAGCCCTCAGCAACCTAACCAGCAGAAAAAGATTTTTTTGAAAAATCCCTAAGCCCCGGGGTCACAATTTCAGAAAAGATCTGACTTTTGGCAATTCACTCAAAAATGGTGCCAAACTCTTGCAAATGCTCCCATGAAACCTTTGGTGATTGGAAACAGAAGGCTTTTTATCACAGGACATGAAATCAGCCCTCAGCAACTTAACCAGCAGAAAAAGATTTTTTTAAAAAAATCCCTAAGCCCCGGGGTCACAATTTCAGAAAAAATCTGACTTTTGGCAATTCACTCAAAAATGGTGCCAAACGCTTGCAAATGCTCCCCAGAAAGGTTTCGATGTCGAAACAGAAGGCTTTTTATCACAGGACAAGAAATCAGCCCTCAGAAAGTTAACCGGCGGAAAAAGATTTTTTTGAAAAATCGCTAAGCCCCGGGGTCACAATTTCAGAAAAAATCTGACTTTTGGCAATTCACTCAAAAATGGTGCCAAACGCTAGCAAATGCTCCCGTGAAACCTTTGGTGATGGAAACAGAAGGCTTTTTACCACATTACAAGAAAACACCCCTCAACATGTTAACCGGCGGAAAAAGATTTTTTTGAAAAATCGCTAAGCCCCGGGGTCACAATGTCAGAAAAAATCTGACTTTTGGCAAATCACTCAAAAGTGGTGCCAAATGCTTGCAAATGCTCCCCAGAAAGGTTTCGATGTCGAAACAGAAGGCTTTTTATCATAGGACAAGAAATCAACCCTCAGCAACTTAACCGGCGAAAAAGATTTTGTTGACAAATCCGTAAGCCCCAAGGTCACAATTTCAGAAAATATCTGACTTTTGGCAATTCACTAAAAAATGGTGCCAAACGCTTGCAAATGATCCCCTGAAAGGTTTGGCTGTCGAAACAGAAGGCTTTTTAAAACAGGAGAAGAAATCAGCCCTCAGAAAGTTAACCGGCGGAAAAAGATTTTTTTGAAAAATCCCTAAGCCCCGGGGTCACAATTTCAGCAAAAATCTGACTTTTGGCAATTCACTCAGAAATGGTGCCAAACGCATGCAAATGATCCCCTGAAAGCTTTGGCGATGGAAACAGAAGGCTTTTTATGACATTACAAGAAAACACCCCTCAACAGGTTAAGCGGTGGAAAAAGATTTTTTTTAAAAACCCCTAAGCCCCGGGGTCACAATTTCAGCAAAAATCTGACTTTTGGCAATTCACTCAAAAATGGTGCCAAATGCTTGCAAATGATCCCCTGAAAGGTTTGGCTGTCGAAACAGAAGGCTTTTTATCACAGGAGAAGAAATCAGCCATCAACAACTTAACCAGCAGAAAAAGATTTTTTTGAAAAAACCCTAAGCCCCGGGGTCACAATTTCAGAAAAAATCTGACTTTTGGCAATTCACTCAAAAATGGTGCCAAACGCTTGCAAATGATCCCCTGAAACCTTTGGTGATTGGAAACAGAAGGCTTTTTATCACAGGACAAGAAATCAGCCCTCAGCAACCTAACCAGCAGAAAAAGATTTTTTTGAAAAATCCCTAAGCCCCGGGGTCACAATTTCAGAAAAGATCTGACTTTTGGCAATTCACTCAAAAATGGTGCCAAACTCTTGCAAATGCTCCCATGAAACCTTTGGTGATTGGAAACAGAAGGCTTTTTATCACAGGACATGAAATCAGCCCTCAGCAACTTAACCAGCAGAAAAAGATTTTTTTAAAAAAATCCCTAAGCCCCGGGGTCACAATTTCAGAAAAAATCTGACTTTTGGCAATTCACTCAAAAATGGTGCCAAACGCTTGCAAATGCTCCCCAGAAAGGTTTCGATGTCGAAACAGAAGGCTTTTTATCACAGGACAAGAAATCAGCCCTCAGAAAGTTAACCGGCGGAAAAAGATTTTTTTGAAAAATCGCTAAGCCCCGGGGTCACAATTTCAGAAAAAATCTGACTTTTGGCAATTCACTCAAAAATGGTGCCAAACGCTAGCAAATGCTCCCGTGAAACCTTTGGTGATGGAAACAGAAGGCTTTTTACCACATTACAAGAAAACACCCCTCAACATGTTAACCGGCGGAAAAAGATTTTTTTGAAAAATCGCTAAGCCCCGGGGTCACAATGTCAGAAAAAATCTGACTTTTGGCAAATCACTCAAAAGTGGTGCCAAATGCTTGCAAATGCTCCCCAGAAAGGTTTCGATGTCGAAACAGAAGGCTTTTTATCATAGGACAAGAAATCAACCCTCAGCAACTTAACCGGCGAAAAAGATTTTGTTGACAAATCCGTAAGCCCCAAGGTCACAATTTCAGAAAATATCTGACTTTTGGCAATTCACTAAAAAATGGTGCCAAACGCTTGCAAATGATCCCCTGAAAGGTTTGGCTGTCGAAACAGAAGGCTTTTTAAAACAGGAGAAGAAATCAGCCCTCAGAAAGTTAACCGGCGGAAAAAGATTTTTTTGAAAAATCCCTAAGCCCCGGGGTCAAAATTAAAAAAAAAATCTGACTTTTGGCAATTCACTCAAAAATGGTGCCAAACGCTTGCAAATGATCTCCTGAAAGGTTTGGCGATGGAAACAGAAGGCTTTTTATGACATTACAAGAAAACACCCCTCAACAAGTTAACCGGCGGAAAAAGATTTTTTTGAAAAATCCTTAAGCCCCGGAGTCACAATTTCAGAAAAAATCTGACTTCACTCAAAAGTGGTGCCAAACGCTTGCAAATGATCCCCTGAAAGCTTTGGTGATGGAAACAGAAGGCTTTTTATCACATTACAAGAAAAAACCCCTCAACAAGTTAACCGGCAGAAAAAGATTTTTTTGAAAAATCCCTAAGCCCCGGGGTCACAATTTCAGAAAAGATCTGACCTTTGGCAATTCACTCAAAAATGGTGCCAAACGCTTGCAAATGATCCCCTGAAAGGTTTGGCTGTCGAAACAGAAGGCTTTTTATCACAGGAGAAGAAATCAGCCCTCAGAAAGTTACCCGGCAGAAAAAGATTTTTTTGAAAAATCCCTAAGCCCCCGGGGTCACAATTTCAGAAAAGATCTGACTTTTGGCAATTCAGTCAAAAATGGTGCCAAACGCTTGCAAATGATCCCCTGAAAGGTTTGGCTGTCGAAACAGAAGGCTTCTTATCACAGGAGAAGAAATCAGCCCTCAGAAAGTTAACCGGCGGAAAAAGATTTTTTTGAAAAATCCCAAAGCCCCGGGGTCACAATTTCAGAAAAAATCTGACTTTTGGCAATTCACTCAAAAATAGTGCCAAACGCTTGCAAATGATCCCCTGAAAGCTTTGGCGATGGAAACAGAAGGCTTTTTTATCACAGGACAAGAAATTAGCCCTCAGCAACTTAACTAGCAGAAAAAGATTTTTTTGAAAAATCCCTAAGCCCCGGGGTCACAATTTCAGCAAAAATCTGACTTTTGGCAATTCACTCAGAAATGGTGCCAAACGCATGCAAATGATCCCCTGAAAGCTTTGGCGATGGAAACAGAAGGCTTTTTATGACATTACAAGAAAACACCCCTCAACAGGTTAAGCGGTGGAAAAAGATTTTTTTTAAAAACCCCTAAGCCCCGGGGTCACAATTTCAGCAAAAATCTGACTTTTGGCAATTCACTCAAAAATGGTGCCAAATGCTTGCAAATGATCCCCTGAAAGGTTTGGCTGTCGAAACAGAAGGCTTTTTATCACAGGAGAAGAAATCAGCCATCAACAACTTAACCAGCAGAAAAAGATTTTTTTGAAAAAACCCTAAGCCCCGGGGTCACAATTTCAGAAAAAAATCTGACTTTTGGCAATTCACTCAAAAATGGTGCCAAACGTTTGCAAATGATCCCCTGAAAGCTTTGGCGATGGAAACAGAAGGCTTTTTATGACATTACAAGAAAACACCCCTCAACAAGTTAACCGGCGGAAAAAGATTTTTTTGAAAAATCCTTAAGCCCCGGAGTCACAATTTCAGAAAAAATCTGACTTCACTCAAAAGTGGTGCCAAACGCTTGCAAATGATCCCCTGAAAGCTTTGGTGATGGAAACAGAAGGCTTTTTATCACAGGACAAGAAATCAGCCCTCAGAAAGTTAACCGGCGGAAAAAGATTTTTTTGAAAAATCCCTAAGCCCCGGGGTCACAATTTCAGCAAAAATCTGACTTTTGGCAATTCACTCAAAAATATTGCCAAACGCTTGCAAATGATCCCCTGAAATCTTTGGCGATGGAAACAGAAGGCTTTTTATCACATTACAAGAAAAAACCCCTCAACAAGTTAACCGGCAGAAAAAGATTTTTTTGAAAAATCCCTAAGCCCCGGGGTCACAATTTCAGCAAAAATCTGACTTTTGGCAATTCACTCAGAAATGGTGCCAAACGCATGCAAATGATCCCCTGAAAGCTTTGGCGATGGAAACAGAAGGCTTTTTATGACATTACAAGAAAACACCCCTCAACAGGTTAAGCGGTGGAAAAAGATTTTTTTTAAAAACCCCTAAGCCCCGGGGTCACAATTTCAGCAAAAATCTGACTTTTGGCAATTCACTCAAAAATGGTGCCAAATGCTTGCAAATGATCCCCTGAAAGGTTTGGCTGTCGAAACAGAAGGCTTTTTATCACAGGAGAAGAAATCAGCCATCAACAACTTAACCAGCAGAAAAAGATTTTTTTGAAAAAACCCTAAGCCCCGGGGTCACAATTTCAGAAAAAATCTGACTTTTGGCAATTCACTCAAAAATGGTGCCAAACGCTTGCAAATGATCCCCTGAAACCTTTGGTGATTGGAAACAGAAGGCTTTTTATCACAGGACAAGAAATCAGCCCTCAGCAACCTAACCAGCAGAAAAAGATTTTTTTGAAAAATCCCTAAGCCCCGGGGTCACAATTTCAGAAAAGATCTGACTTTTGGCAATTCACTCAAAAATGGTGCCAAACTCTTGCAAATGCTCCCATGAAACCTTTGGTGATTGGAAACAGAAGGCTTTTTATCACAGGACATGAAATCAGCCCTCAGCAACTTAACCAGCAGAAAAAGATTTTTTTTAAAAAATCCCTAAGCCCCGGGGTCACAATTTCAGAAAAAATCTGACTTTTGGCAATTCACTCAAAAATGGTGCCAAACGCTTGCAAATGCTCCCCAGAAAGGTTTCGATGTCGAAACAGAAGGCTTTTTATCACAGGACAAGAAATCAGCCCTCAGAAAGTTAACCGGCGGAAAAAGATTTTTTTGAAAAATCGCTAAGCCCCGGGGTCACAATTTCAGAAAAAATCTGACTTTTGGCAATTCACTCAAAAATGGTGCCAAACGCTAGCAAATGCTCCCGTGAAACCTTTGGTGATGGAAACAGAAGGCTTTTTACCACATTACAAGAAAACACCCCTCAACATGTTAACCGGCGGAAAAAGATTTTTTTGAAAAATCGCTAAGCCCCGGGGTCACAATGTCAGAAAAAATCTGACTTTTGGCAAATCACTCAAAAGTGGTGCCAAATGCTTGCAAATGCTCCCCAGAAAGGTTTCGATGTCGAAACAGAAGGCTTTTTATCATAGGACAAGAAATCAACCCTCAGCAACTTAACCGGCGAAAAAGATTTTGTTGACAAATCCCTAAGCCCCAAGGTCACAATTTCAGAAAATATCTGACTTTTGGCAATTCACTAAAAATGGTGCCAAACGCTTGCAAATGATCCCCTGAAAGGTTTGGCTGTCGAAACAGAAGGCTTTTTAAAACAGGAGAAGAAATCAGCCCTCAGAAAGTTAACCGGCGGAAAAAGATTTTTTTGAAAAATCCCTAAGCCCCGGGGTCAAAATTAAAAAAAAAATCTGACTTTTGGCAATTCACTCAAAAATGGTGCCAAACGCTTGCAAATGATCTCCTGAAAGGTTTGGCTGTCGAAACAGAAGGCTTTTTATCACATTACAAGAAAACATCCCTGAAAACTTGGTGATGGAAACAGAATGCTTTTTATCACAGGACAAGAAATCAGCCCTCAGAAAGTTAACTGGCGGAAAAATATTTTTTTGAAAAAATCACTAAGCCCCGGAGTCACAATTTCAGCAAAAATCTGACTTTTGGCAATTCACTCAAAAATGGTGCCAAACGCTTGCAAATGCTCCCCAGAAAGGTTTCGATGTCGAAACAGAAGGCATTTTATCACAGGACAAGAAATCAGCCCTCAGCAACTTAACCAGCAGAAAAAGATTTTTTTTGAAAAAATCCCTAAGCCCCGGGGTCACAATTTCAGCAAAAATCTTACTTTTGGCAATTCACTCAGAAATGGTGCCAAACGTTTGCAAATGATCCCCTGAAAGATTTGGCGATGGAAACAGAAGGCTTTTTATGACATTACAAGAAAACACCCCTCAACAAGTTAACCGGCGGAAAAAGATTTTTTTGAAAAATCCTTAAGCCCCGGAGTCACAATTTCAGAAAAAATCTGACTTCACTCAAAAGTGGTGCCAAACGCTTGCAAATGATCCCCTGAAAGCTTTGGTGATGGAAACAGAAGGCTTTTTATCACAGGACAAGAAATCAGCCCTCAGAAAGTTAACCGGCGGAAAAAGATTTTTTTGAAAAATCCCTAAGCCCCGGGGTCACAATTTCAGCAAAAATCTGACTTTTGGCAATTCACTCAAAAATATTGCCAAACGCTTGCAAATGATCCCCTGAAATCTTTGGCGATGGAAACAGAAGGCTTTTTATCACATTACAAGAAAAAACCCCTCAACAAGTTAACCGGCAGAAAAAGATTTTTTTGAAAAATCCCTAAGCCCCGGGGTCACAATTTCAGAAAAGATCTGACCTTTGGCAATTCACTCAAAAATGGTGCCAAACGCTTGCAAATGCTCCTGTGAAACCTTTGGTGATGGAAACAGAAGGCTTTTTTATCACAGGACAAGAAATCAGCCCTCAGCAACTTAACCAGCAGAAAAAGATTTTTTTGAAAAATCCCTAAGCCCCGGGGTCACAATTTCAGAAAAGATCTGACTTTTGGCAATTCACTCAAAAATGGTGCCAAACGCTTGCAAATGATCCCCTGAAAGGTTTGGCTGTCGAAACAGAAGGCTTTTTATCACAGGAGAAGAAATCAGCCCTCAGAAAGTTAACCGGCGGAAAAAGATTTTTTTGAAAAATCCCTAAGCCCCGGGGTCACAATTTCAGAAAAAATCTGACTTTTGGCAATTCACTCAAAAATGGTGCCAAACGCTAGCAAATGCTCCCGTGAAACCTTTGGTGATGGAAACAGAAGGCTTTTTATCACAGGACAAGAAATCAGCCCTCAGAAAGTTAACCGGTGGAAAAACATTTTTTTGAAAAATCCCTAAACCCCGGGGTCACAATTTCAGCAAAAATCTGACTTTTGGCAATTCACTCAAAAATGGTGCCAAACGCTTGCAAATGATCCCGTGAAACCTTTGGTGATGGAAACAGAAGGCTTTTTTATCACAGGACAAGAAATCAGCCCTCAGCAACTTAACCAGCAGAAAAAGATTTTTTTGAAAAATCCCTAAGCCCCGGGGTCACAATTTCAGAAAAAATCTGACTTCACTCAAAAGTGGTGCCAAACGCTTGCAAATGATCCCCTGAAAGCTTTGGTGATGGAAACAGAAGGCTTTTTATCACAGGACAAGAAATCAGCCCTCAGAAAGTTAACCGGCGGAAAAAGATTTTTTTGAAAAATCCCTAAGCCCCGGGGTCACAATTTCAGCAAAAATCTGACTTTTGGCAATTCACTCAAAAATATTGCCAAACGCTTGCAAATGATCCCCTGAAATCTTTGGCGATGGAAACAGAAGGCTTTTTATCACATTACAAGAAAAAACCCCTCAACAAGTTAACCGGCAGAAAAAGATTTTTTTGAAAAATCCCTAAGCCCCGGGGTCACAATTTCAGAAAAGATCTGACCTTTGGCAATTCACTCAAAAATGGTGCCAAACGCTTGCAAATGCTCCTGTGAAACCTTTGGTGATGGAAACAGAAGGCTTTTTTATCACAGGACAAGAAATCAGCCCTCAGCAACTTAACCAGCAGAAAAAGATTTTTTTGAAAAATCCCTAAGCCCCGGGGTCACAATTTCAGAAAAAATCTGACTTTTGGCAATTCACTCAAAAATGGTGCCAAACGCTTGCAAATGATCCCCTGAAAGGTTTGGCTGTCGAGACAGAAGGCTTTTTATCACACGAGAAGAAATCAGCCCTCAGAAAGTTAACCGGCGGAAAAAGATTTTTTTGAAAAATCCCTAAGCCCCGGGGTCACAATTTCAGAAAAAATCTGACTTTTGGCAATTCACTCAAAAATGGTGCCAAACGCTAGCAAATGATCCCCTGAAATCTTTGGCGATGGAAACAGAAGGCTTTTTATCACAGGACAAGAAATCAGCCCTCAGAAAGTTAACCGGCGGAAAAAGATTTTTTTGAAAAATCCCTAAACCCCGGGGTCACAATTTCAGCAAAAATCTGACTTTTGGCAATTCACTCAAAAATGGTGCCAAACGCTTGCAAATGATCCCGTGAAACCTTTGGTGATGGAAACAGAAGGCTTTTTTATCACAGGACAAGAAATCAGCCCTCAACAAGTTAACCGGCGGAAAAAGATTTTTTTGAAAAATCCCTAAGCCCTGGGGTCACAATTTCAGCAAAAATCTGACTTTTGGCAAATCACTCAAAAATGGTGCCAAATGCTTGCAAATGCTCCCCAGAAAGGTTTCGATGTCGAAACAGAAGGCTTTTTATCACAGGACAAGAAATCAACCCTCAGCAACTTAACCGGCGAAAAAGATTTTGTTGAAAAATCCCTAAGCCCCAAGGTCACAATTTCAGAAAATATCTGACTTTTGGCAATTCACTAAAAAATGTGCCAAACGCTTGCAAATGATCCCCTGAAAGGTTTGGCTGTCGAAACAGAAGGCTTTTTAAAACAGGAGAAGAAATCAGCCCTCAGAAAGTTAACCGGCGGAAAAAGATTTTTTTGAAAAATCCCTAAGCCCCGGGGTCAAAATTAAAAAAAAAATCTGACTTTTGGCAATTCACTCAAAAATGGTGCCAAACGCTTGCAAATGATCTCCTGAAAGGTTTGGCTGTCGAAACAGAAGGCTTTTTATCACATTACAAGAAAACATCCCTGAAAGCTTGGTGATGGAAACAGAATGCTTTTTATCACAGGACAAGAAATCAGCCCTCAGAAAGTTAACTGGCGGAAAAATATTTTTTTGAAAAAATCACTAAGCCCCGGAGTCACAATTTCAGCAAAAATCTGACTTTTGGCAATTCACTCAAAAATGGTGCCAAACGCTTGCAAATGCTCCCCTGAAATGTTTGGCGGTCGAAAAAGAAGGCATTTTATCACAGGACAAGAAATCAGCCCTCAGCAACTTAACCAGCAGAAAAAGATTTTTTTTGAAAAAATCCCTAAGCCCCGGGGTCACAATTTCAGCAAAAATCTTACTTTTGGCAATTCACTCAGAAATGGTGCCAAACGTTTGCAAATGATCCCCTGAAAGCTTTGGCGATGGAAACAGAAGGCTTTTTATGACATTACAAGAAAACACCCCTCAACAAGTTAACCGGCGGAAAAAGATTTTTTTGAAAAATCCTTAAGCCCCGGAGTCACAATTTCAGAAAAAATCTGACTTCACTCAAAAGTGGTGCCAAACGCTTGCAAATGATCCCCTGAAAGCTTTGGTGATGGAAACAGAAGGCTTTTTATCACAGGACAAGAAATCAGCCCTCAGAAAGTTAACTGGCGGAAAAAGATTTTTTTGAAAAATCCCTAAGCCCCGGGGTCACAATTTCAGCAAAAATCTGACTTTTGGCAATTCACTCAAAAATATTGCCAAACGCTTGCAAATGATCCCCTGAAATCTTTGGCGATGGAAACAGAAGGCTTTTTATCACATTACAAGAAAAAACCCCTCAACAAGTTAACCGGCAGAAAAAGATTTTTTTGAAAAACCCCAAGCCCCGGGGTCACAATTTCAGAAAAGATCTGACCTTTGGCAATTCACTCAAAAATGGTGCCAAACGCTTGCAAATGATCCCCTGAAAGGTTTGGCTGTCGAAACAGAAGGCTTTTTATCACAGGAGAAGAAATCAGCCCTCAGAAAGTTACCCGGCAGAAAAAGATTTTTTTGAAAAATCCCTAAGCCCCGGGGTCACAATTTCAGAAAAGATCTGACTTTTGGCAATTCACTCAAAAATGGTGCCAAACGCTTGCAAATGATCCCCTGAAAGGTTTGGCTGTCGAAACAGAAGGCTTCTTATCACAGGAGAAGAAATCAGCCCTCAGAAAGTGAACCGGCGGAAAAAGATTTTTTTGAAAAATCCCAAAGCCCCGGGGTCACAATTTCAGAAAAAAACTGACTTTTGGCAATTCACTCAAAAATAGTGCCAAACGCTTGCAAATGATCCCCTGAAAGCTTTGGCGATGGAAACAGAAGGCTTTTTTATCACAGGACAAGAAATTAGCCCTCAGCAACTTAACTAGCAGAAAAAGATTTTTTTGAAAAATCCCTAAGCCCCGGGGTCACAATTTCAGCAAAAATCTGACTTTTGGCAATTCACTCAGAAATGGTGCCAAACGCTTGCAAATGATCCCCTGAAAGCTTTGGCGATGGAAACAGAAGGCTTTTTATGACATTACAAGAAAACACCCCTCAACAGGTTAAGCGGTGGAAAAAGATTTTTTTTAAAAACCCCTAAGCCCCGGGGTCACAATTTCAGCAAAAATCTGACTTTTGGCAATTCACTCAAAAATGGTGCCAAATGCTTGCAAATGATCCCCTGAAAGGTTTGGCTGTCGAAACAGAAGGCTTTTTATCACAGGAGAAGAAATCAGCCATCAACAACTTAACCAGCAGAAAAAGATTTTTTTGAAAAAACCCTAAGCCCCGGGGTCACAATTTCAGAAAAAATCTGACTTTTGGCAATTCACTCAAAAATGGTGCCAAACGCTTGCAAATGATCCCCTGAAACCTTTGGTGATTGGAAACAGAAGGCTTTTTATCACAGGACAAGAAATCAGCCCTCAGCAACCTAACCAGCAGAAAAAGATTTTTTTGAAAAATCCCTAAGCCCCGGGGTCACAATTTCAGAAAAGATCTGACTTTTGGCAATTCACTCAAAAATGGTGCCAAATGCTTGCAAATGCTCCCCAGAAAGGTTTCGATGTCGAAACAGAAGGCTTTTTATCACAGGACAAGAAATCAGCCCTCAGAAAGTTAACCGGCGGAAAAAGATTTTTTTGAAAAATCCCTAAGCCCCGGGGTCACAATTTCAGAAAAAATCTGACTTTTGGCAATTCACTCAAAAATGGTGCCAAACGCTTGCAAATGCTCCCGTGAAGACTTTGGTGATGGAAACAGAAGGCTTTTTTATCACAGGACAAGAAATCAGCCCTCAGCAACTTAACCAGCAGAAAAAGATTTTTCTGAAAAATCCCTAAGCCCCGGGGTCACAATTTCAGAAAAAATCTGACTTTTGGCAATTCACTCAAAAATGGTGCCAAACGCTAGCAAATGATCCCGTGAAACCTTTGGTGATGGAAACAGAAGGCTTTTTATCACATTACAAGAAAACACCCCTCAGCATGTTAACCGGCGAAAAAAGATTTTTTTGAAAAAACCCTAAGCCCCGGGGTCACAATTTCAGAAAAAAACTGACTTTTGGCAATTCACTCAAAAATTGTGCCAAACGCTTGCAAATGCTCCCCTGAAATGTTTGGCGGTCGAAACAGAAGGCTTTTTATCACAGGACAAGAAATCAGCCATCAGAAATTTAACCAGCGGAAAAAGATTTAATTGAAAAATCCCTAAGCCCCGGGGTCACAATTTCAGAAAAAATCTGACTTTTGGCAATTCACTCAAAAATGGTGCCAAACTCTTGCAAATGCTCCCATGAAACCTTTGCTGATTGGAAACAGAAGGATTTTTATGACATTACAAGAAAACACCCCTCAAAAAGTTAACCGGCGGAAAAAGATTTTTTTTAAAAAATCCCTAAGCCCCGGGGTCACAATTTCAGAAAAAATCTGACTTTTGGCAATTCACTCAAAAATGGTGCCAAACGCTTGCAAATGCTCCCCAGAAAGGTTTCGATGTCGAAACAGAAGGCTTTTTATCACAGGACAAGAAATCAACCCTCAAATTCAAATTCAAATTTATTTATTTACGGCTATTAGCCCATAAAATATGTACAAACCTAAAAGCACGGAAACATAAGGTTGGGCTGTCGAAACAGAAGCCTTTTTATCACCGGAGAAGAAATCAGCCATCAGAAATTTAACCAGCGGAAAAAGATTTTTTTGAAAAATCCCTAAGCCCCGGGGTCACAATTTCAGAAAAAATCTGACTTTTGGCAATTCACTCAAAAATGGTGCCAAACTCTTGCAAATGCTCCCATGAAACCTTTGGTGATTGGAAACAGAAGGCTTTTTATGACATTTCAAGAAAACACCGCTCAACAAGTTAACTGTCGGAAAAAGTTTTTTTAAAAAAAATCCCTAAGCCCCGGGGTCACAATTTCAGAAAAAATCTGACTTTTGGCAGTTCACTCAAAAATGGTGCCAAATGCTTGCAAATGCTCCCCAGAAAGGTTTCAATGTCGAAACAGAAGGCTTTTTATCACAGGACAAGAAATCAACCCTCAGCAACTTAACCGGCGAAAAAGATTTTGTTGAAAAATCCCTAAGCCCCAAGGTCACAATTTCAGAAAATATCTGACTTTTGGCAATTCACTAAAAAATGGTGCCAAACGCTTGCAAATGATCCCCTGAAAGGTTTGGCTGTCGAAACAGAAGGCTTTTTATCACAGGAGAAGAAATCAGCCATCAGAAATTTAACCAGCGGAAAAAGATTTTTTTGAAAAATCCCTAAGCCCCGGGGTCACAATGTCAGAAAAAATCTGACTTTTGGCAATTCACTCAAAAATGGTGCCAAACTCTTGCAAATGCTCCCATGAAACCTTTGGTGATTGGAAACAGAAGGATTTTTATGACATTACAAGAAAACACCCCTCAACAAGTTAACCGGCGGAAAAAGATTTTTTTTTAAAAAAATCCCTAAGCCCCAAGGTCTCAATTTCAGAAAAAATCTGACTTTTGGCAATTCACTAAAAAATGGTGCCAAACGCTTGCAAATGATCCCCTGAAAGGTTGGGCTGTCGAAACAGAAGCCTTTTTATCACAGGAGAAGAAATCAGCCATCAGAAATTTAACCAGCGGAAAAAGATTTTTTTGAAAAATCCCTAAGCCCCGGGGTCACAATTTCAGAAAAAATCTGACTTTTGGCAATTCACTCAAAAATGGTGCCAAACGCTTGCAAATGCTCCCATGAAACCTTTGGTGATTGGAAACAGAAGGCTTTTTATGACATTACAAGAAAACACCCCTCAACAAGTTAACTGTCGGAAAAAGTTTTTTTTAAAAAAATCCCTAAGCCCCGGGGTCACAATTTCAGAAAAAATCTGACTTTTGGCAATTCACTCAAAAGTGGTGCCAAATGCTTGCAAATGCTCCCCAGGAAGGTTTCGATGTCGAAACAGAAGGCTTTTTATCACAGGACAAGAAATCAACCCTCAGCAACTTAACCGGCGAAAAAGATTTTTTTGAAAAATCCCTAAGCCCCGGGGTCACAATTTCAGAAAAAATCTGACTTTTGGCAATTCACTCAAAAATGGTGCCAAACGCTTACAAATGCTCCCCAGAAAGGTTTCGATGTCGAAACAGAAGGCTTTTTATCACAGGACAAGAAATCAGCCCTCAGAAAGTTAACTGGCGGAAAAAGATTTTTTTGAAAAATCCCTAAGCCCCGGGGTCACAGTTTCAGCAAAAATCTGACTTTTGGCAATTCACTCAAAAATGGTGCCAAACGCTAGCAAATGCTCCCGTGAAACCTTTGGTGATGGAAACAGAAGGCTTTTTATCACATTACAAGAAAACACCCCTCAACATGTTAACCGGCGGAAAAAGATTTTTTTGAAAAATCGCTAATCCCCGGGGTCACAATGTCAGAAAAAATCTGACTTTTGGCAAATCACTCAAAAGTGGTGCCAAATGCTTGCAAATGCTCCCCAGAAAGGTTTCGATGTCGAAACAGAAGGCTTTTTATCACAGGACAAGAAATCAACCCTCAGCAACTTAACCGGCGAAAAAGATTTTGTTGAAAAATCCCTAAGCCCCAAGGTCTCAATTTCAGAAAAAAATTGACTTTTGGCAATTCACTAAAAAATGGTGCCAAACGCTTGCAAATGATCCCCTGAAAGGTTTTGATGTCGAAACAGAAGGCTTTTTATCACAGGACAAGAAATCAGCCATCAGCAACTTAACCGGCGAAAAAGATTTTTTTGAAAAATCCCTAAGCCCCGGGGTCACAATTTCAGCAAAAATCTGACTTTTGGCAATTCATTCAAAAATGGTGCCAACCGTTTGCAAATGCTCCCCTGAAATGTTTGGTGGTCGAAACAGAAGGCTTTTTATCACAGGACAAGAAATCAGCCCTCAGCAACTTAACCGGCGCAAAAAGATTTTTTTGAAAAAATCGCTAAGCCCCGGGGTCACAATTTCAGCAAAAATCTGACTTTTGGCAATTCACTCAAAAATGGTGCCAAACACTTGCAAATGATCCCCTGAAAGGTTTGGCTGTCGAAACAGAAGGCTTCTTATCACAGGAGAAGAAATCAGCCCTCAGAAAGTTAACCGGCGGAAAAAGATTTTTTTGAAAAATCCCTAAGCCCCGGGGTCACAATTTCAGAAAAAATCTGACTTTTGGCAAATCACTCAAAAGTGGTGCCAAATGCTTGCAAATGCTCCCCAGAAAGGTTTCAATGTCGAAACAGAAGGCTTTTTATCACAGGACAAGAAATCAACCCTCAGCAACTTAACCGGCGAAAAAGATTTTGTTGAAAAATCCCTAAGCCCCAAGGTCTCAATTTCAGAAAAAATCTGACTTTTGGCAATTCACTAAAAAATGGTGCCAAACGCTTGCAAATGATCCCCTGAAAGGTTTTGATGTCGAAACAGAAGGCTTTTTATCACAGGACAAGAAATCAGCCATCAGCAACTTAACCGGCGAAAAAGATTTTTTTGAAAAATCCCTAAGCCCCGGGGTCACAATTTCAGCAAAAATCTGACTTTTGGCAATTCATTCAAAAATGGTGCCAACCGTTTGCAAATGCTCCCCTGAAATGTTTGGTGGCCGAAACAGAAGGCTTTTTATCACAGGACAAGAAATCAGCCCTCAGCAACTTAACCGGCGCAAAAAGATTTTTTTGAAAAAATCGCTAAGCCCCGGGGTCACAATTTCAGCAAAAATCTGACTTTTGGCAATTCACTCAAAAATGGTGCCAAACGCATGCAAATGCTCCCCTGAAAGATTTGGCGATGAAAACTGAAGGCTTTTTGTCACAGGACAAGAAATCAGCCCTCAGCAACTTAACCATCGGAAAAAGATTTTTTTGAAAAATCCCTGAGCCCCGGGGTCACAATTTCAGCAAAAATCTGACTTTTGGCAATTCATTCAAAAATGGTGCCAAACGCTTGCAGATGCTCCCCTGAAAGCTTTGGTGATGGAAACAGAAGGCTTTTTATCACAGGACAAGAAATCAGCCCTCAGAAACTTAACCGGTAGAAAAAGATCTTTTTGAAAAATCCCTAAGCCCCGGGGTCACAATTTCAGCAAAAATCTGACTTTTGGCAATTCACTCAAAAATGGTGCCAAACGCTTGCAAACGCTCCCCTGAAATGTTTGGCGGTCGAAAAAGAAGGCTTTTTATCACAGGACAAGAAATCAGCCCTCAGCAACTTAACCGGAGGAAAAAGATTTTTTTGAAAAATCCCTAAGCCCCGGGGTCACAATTTCAGCAAAAATCTGACTTTTGGCAATTCACTCAAAAATGGTGCCAAACGCTTACAAATGCTCCCCAGAAAGGTTTCGATGTCGAAACAGAAGGCTTTTTATCACAGGACAAGAAATTAGCCCTCAGAAAGTTAACCGGCGGAAAAAGATTTTTTTGAAAAATCCCTAAGCCCCGGGGTCACAATTTCAGAAAAGATCTGACTTTTGGCAATTCACTCAAAAATGGTGCCAAACACTTGCAAATGATCCCCTGAAAGGTTTGGCTGTCGAAACAGAAGGCTTCTTATCACAGGAGAAGAAATCAGCCCTCAGAAAGTTAACCGGCGGAAAAAGATTTTTTTGAAAAATCCCTAAGCCCCGGGGTCACAATTTCAGAAAAAATCTGACTTTTGGCAAATCACTCAAAAGTGGTGCCAAATGCTTGCAAATGCTCCCCAGAAAGGTTTCGATGTCGAAACAGAAGGCTTTTTATCACAGGACAAGAAATCAACCCTCAGCAACTTAACCGGCGAAAAAGATTTTGTTGAAAAATCCCTAAGCCCCAAGGTCTCAATTTCAGAAAAAAATTGACTTTTGGCAATTCACTAAAAAATGGTGCCAAACGCTTGCAAATGATCCCCTGAAAGGTTTTGATGTCGAAACAGAAGGCTTTTTATCACAGGACAAGAAATCAGCCATCAGCAACTTAACCGGCGAAAAAGATTTTTTTGAAAAATCCCTAAGCCCCGGGGTCACAATTTCAGCAAAAATCTGACTTTTGGCAATTCATTCAAAAATGGTGCCAACCGTTTGCAAATGCTCCCCTGAAATATTTGGTGGTCGAAACAGAAGGCTTTTTATCACAGGACAAGAAATCAGCCCTCAGCAACTTAACCGGCGCAAAAAGATTTTTTTGAAAAAATCGCTAAGCCCCGGGGTCACAATTTCAGCAAAAATCTGACTTTTGGCAATTCACTCAAAAATGGTGCCAAACACTTGCAAATGATCCCCTGAAAGGTTTGGCGGTCGAAACAGAAGGCTTCTTATCACAGGAGAAGAAATCAGCCCTCAGAAAGTTAACCGGAGGAAAAAGATTTTTTTGAAAAATCCCTAAGCCCCAAGGTCACAATTTCAGAAAATATCTGACTTTTGGCAATTCACTAAAAAATGGTGCCAAACGCTTGCAAATGATCCCCTGAAAGGTTTGGCTGTCGAAACAGAAGGCTTTTTATCACAGGAGAAGAAATCAGCCATCAGAAATTTAACCAGCGGAAAAAGATTTTTTTGAAAAATCCCTAAGCCCCGGGGTCACAATGTCAGAAAAAATCTGACTTTTGGCAATTCACTCAAAAATGGTGCGAAACTCTTGCAAATGCTCCCATGAAACCTTTGGTGATTGGAAACAGAAGGATTTTTATGACATTACAAGAAAACACCCCTCAACAAGTTAACCGGCGGAAAAAGATTTTTTTAAAAAAATCCCTAAGCCCCAAGGTCTCAATTTCAGAAAAAATCTGACTTTTGGCAATTCACTAAAAAATGGTGCCAAACGCTTGCAAATGATCCCCTGAAAGGTTGGGCTGTCGAAACAGAAGCCTTTTTATCACAGGAGAAGAAATCAGCCATCAGAAATTTAACCAGCGGAAAAAGATTTTTTTGAAAAATCCCTAAGCCCCGGGGTCACAATTTCAGAAAAAATCTGACTTTTGGCAATTCACTCAAAAATGGTGCCAAACGCTTGCAAATGCTCCCATGAAACCTTTGGTGATTGGAAACAGAAGGCTTTTTATGACATTACAAGAAAACACCCCTCAACAAGTTAACTGTCGGAAAAAGTTTTTTTTAAAAAAATCCCTAAGCCCCGGGGTCACAATTTCAGAAAAAATCTGACTTTTGGCAATTCACTCAAAAGTGGTGCCAAATGCTTGCAAATGCTCCCCAGGAAGGTTTCGATGTCGAAACAGAAGGCTTTTTATCACAGGACAAGAAATCAACCCTCAGCAACTTAACCGGCGAAAAAGATTTTTTTGAAAAATCCCTAAGCCCCGGGGTCACAATTTCAGAAAAAATCTGACTTTTGGCAATTCACTCAAAAATGGTGCCAAACTCTTGCAAATGCTCCCATGAAACCTTTGGTGATTGGAAACAGAAGGCTTTTTATGACATTACAAGAAAACACCCCTCAACAAGTTAACTGTCGGAAAAAGGTTTTTTTTAAAAAATCCCTAAGCCCCGGGGTCACAATTTCAGAAAAAATCTGACTTTTGGCAATTCACTCAAAAATGGTGCCAAACGCTTACAAATGCTCCCCAGAAAGGTTTCGATGTCGAAACAGAAGGCTTTTTATCACAGGACAAGAAATCAGCCCTCAGAAATTAACCGGCGGAAAAAGATTTTTTTGAAAAATCCCTAAGCCCCGGGGTCACAGTTTCAGCAAAAATCTGACTTTTGGCAATTCACTCAAAAATGGTGCCAAACGCTAGCAAATGCTCCCGTGAAACCTTTGGTGATGGAAACAGAAGGCTTTTTATCACATTACAAGAAAACACCCCTCAACATGTTAACCGGCGGAAAAAGATTTTTTTGAAAAATCGCTAATCCCCGGGGTCACAATGTCAGAAAAAATCTGACTTTTGGCAAATCACTCAAAAGTGGTTCCAAACGCTTGCAAATGATCCCCTGAAAGCTTTGGTGATGGAAACAGAAGGCTTTTTATCACAGGAGAAGAAATCAGCCCTCAGAAATTTAACCGGCGGAAAAAGATTTTTTTGAAAAATCCCTAAGCCCCGGGGTCACAATTTCAGAAAAGATCTGACTTTTGGCAATTCACTCAAAAATGGTGCCAAACACTTGCAAATGATCCCCTGAAAGGTTTGGCTGTCGAAACAGAAGGCTTCTTATCACAGGAGAAGAAATCAGCCCTCAGAAAGTTAACCGGCGGAAAAAGATTTTTTTGAAAAATCCCTAAGCCCCGGGGTCACAATTTCAGAAAAAATCTGACTTTTGGCAAATCACTCAAAAGTGGTGCCAAATGCTTGCAAATGCTCCCCAGAAAGGTTTCGATGTCGAAACAGAAGGCTTTTTATCACAGGACAAGAAATCAACCCTCAGCAACTTAACCGGCGAAAAAGATTTTGTTGAAAAATCCCTAAGCCCCAAGGTCTCAATTTCAGAAAAAAATTGACTTTTGGCAATTCATTCAAAAATGGTGCCAACCGTTTGCAAATGCTCCCCTGAAATGTTTGGCGGTCGAAAAAGAAGGCTTTTTATCACAGGACAAGAAATCAGCCCTCAGCAACTTAACCGGAGGAAAAAGATTTTTTTGAAAAATCCCTAAGCCCCGGGGTCACAATTTCAGCAAAAATCTGACTTTTGGCAATTCATTCAAAAATGGTGCCAACCGTTTGCAAATGCTCCCCTGAAATGTTTGGTGGTCGAAACAGAAGGCTTTTTATCACAGGACAAGAAATCAGCCCTCAGAAAGTTAACCGGCGCAAAAAGATTTTTTTGAAAAAATCGCTAAGCCCCGGGGTCACAATTTCAGCAAAAATCTGACTTTTGGCAATTCACTCAAAAATGGTGCCAAACACTTGCAAATGATCCCCTGAAAGGTTTGGCTGTCGAAACAGAAGGCTTCTTATCACAGGAGAAGAAATCAGCCCTCAGAAAGTTAACCGGCGGAAAAAAGATTTTTTTGAAAAATCCCTAAGCCCCGGGGTCACAATTTCAGAAAAAATCTGACTTTTGGCAAATCACTCAAAAGTGGTGCCAAATGCTTGCAAATGCTCCCCAGAAAGGTTTCAATGTCGAAACAGAAGGCTTTTTATCACAGGACAAGAAATCAACCCTCAGCAACTTAACCGGCGAAAAAGATTTTGTTGAAAAATCCCTAAGCCCCAAGGTCTCAATTTCAGAAAAAATCTGACTTTTGGCAATTCACTAAAAAATGGTGCCAAACGCTTGCAAATGATCCCCTGAAAGGTTTTGATGTCGAAACAGAAGGCTTTTTATCACAGGACAAGAAATCAGCCATCAGCAACTTAACCGGCGAAAAAGATTTTTTTGAAAAATCCCTAAGCCCCGGGGTCACAATTTCAGCAAAAATCTGACTTTTGGCAATTCATTCAAAAATGGTGCCAACCGTTTGCAAATGCTCCCCTGAAATGTTTGGTGGCCGAAACAGAAGGCTTTTTATCACAGGACAAGAAATCAGCCCTCAGCAACTTAACCGGCGCAAAAAGATTTTTTTGAAAAAATCGCTAAGCCCCGGGGTCACAATTTCAGCAAAAATCTGACTTTTGGCAATTCACTCAAAAATGGTGCCAAACGCATGCAAATGCTCCCCTGAAAGATTTGGCGATGAAAACTGAAGGCTTTTTGTCACAGGACAAG
This sequence comes from Podarcis gaigeae, assembly GCF_964106915.1. Classification (NCBI taxonomy): domain Eukaryota; kingdom Metazoa; phylum Chordata; class Lepidosauria; order Squamata; family Lacertidae; genus Podarcis; species Podarcis gaigeae. The sequence goes on from NC_139689.1 coordinate 46,351,309, forward strand.
AAATCAGCCCTCAGCAACTTAACCATCGGAAAAAGATTTTTTTGAAAAATCCCTGAGCCCCGGGGTCACAATTTCAGCAAAAATCTGACTTTTGGCAATTCATTCAAAAATGGTGCCAAACGCTTGCAGATGCTCCCCTGAAAGCTTTGGTGATGGAAACAGAAGGCTTTTTATCACAGGACAAGAAATCAGCCCTCAGTAACTTAACCGGTAGAAAAAGATCTTTTTGAAAAATCCCTAAGCCCCGGGGTCACAATTTCAGCAAAAATCTGACTTTTGGCAATTCACTCAAAAATGGTGCCAAACGCTTGCAAACGCTCCCCTGAAATGTTTGGCGGTCGAAAAAGAAGGCTTTTTATCACAGGACAAGAAATCAGCCCTCAGCAACTTAACCGGAGGAAAAAGATTTTTTTGAAAAATCCCTAAGCCCCGGGGTCACAATTTCAGCAAAAATCTGACTTTTGGCAATTCACTCAAAAATGGTGCCAAACGCTTACAAATGCTCCCCAGAAAGGTTTCGATGTCGAAACAGAAGGCTTTTTATCACAGGACAAGAAATTAGCCCTCAGAAAGTTAACCGGCGGAAAAAGATTTTTTTGAAAAATCCCTAAGCCCCAGGGTCACAATTTCAGAAAAGATCTGACTTTTGGCAATTCACTCAAAAATGGTGCCAAACACTTGCAAATGATCCCCTGAAAGGTTTGGCTGTCGAAACAGAAGGCTTCTTATCACAGGAGAAGAAATCAGCCCTCAGAAAGTTAACCGGCGGAAAAAGATTTTTTTGAAAAATCCCTAAGCCCCGGGGTCACAATTTCAGAAAAAGTCTGACTTTTGGCAAATCACTCAAAAGTGGTGCCAAATGCTTGCAAATCCTCCCCAGAAAGGTTTCGATGTCGAAACAGAAGGCCTTTTATCACAGGACAAGAAATCAACCCTCAGCAACTTAACCGGCGAAAAAGATTTTGTTGAAAAATCCCTAAGCCCCAAGGTCTCAATTTCAGAAAAAAATTGACTTTTGGCAATTCACTAAAAAATGGTGCCAAACGCTTGCAAATGATCCCCTGAAAGGTTTTGATGTCGAAACAGAAGGCTTTTTATCACAGGACAAGAAATCAGCCATCAGCAACTTAACCGGCGAAAAAGATTTTTTTGAAAAATCCCTAAGCCCCGGGGTCACAATTTCAGCAAAAATCTGACTTTTGGCAATTCATTCAAAAATGGTGCCAACCGTTTGCAAATGCTCCCCTGAAATATTTGGTGGTCGAAACAGAAGGCTTTTTATCACAGGACAAGAAATCAGCCCTCAGCAACTTAACCGGCGCAAAAAGATTTTTTTGAAAAAATCGCTAAGCCCCGGGGTCACAATTTCAGCAAAAATCTGACTTTTGGCAATTCACTCAAAAATGGTGCCAAACACTTGCAAATGATCCCCTGAAAGGTTTGGCTGTCGAAACAGAAGGCTTCTTATCACAGGAGAAGAAATCAGCCCTCAGAAAGTTAACCGGCGGAAAAAGATTTTTTTGAAAAATCCCTAAGCCCCGGGGTCACAATTTCAGAAAAAATCTGACTTTTGGCAAATCACTCAAAAGTGGTGCCAAATGCTTGCAAATGCTCCCCAGAAAGGTTTCGATGTCGAAACAGAAGGCTTTTTATCACAGGACAAGAAATCAGCCATCAGCAACTTAACCGGCGAAAAAGATTTTTTTGAAAAATCCCTAAGCCCCGGGGTCACAATTTCAGCAAAAATCTGACTTTTGGCAATTCATTCAAAAATGGTGCCAACCGTTTGCAAATGCTCCCCTGAAATGTTTGGTGGCCGAAACAGAAGGCTTTTTATCACAGGACAAGAAATCAGCCCTCAGCAACTTAACCGGCGCAAAAAGATTTTTTTGAAAAAATCGCTAAGCCCCGGGGTCACAATTTCAGCAAAAATCTGACTTTTGGCAATTCACTCAAAAATGGTGCCAAACGCATGCAAATGCTCCCCTGAAAGATTTGGCGATGAAAACTGAAGGCTTTTTGTCACAGGACAAGAAATCAGCCCTCAGCAACTTAACCATCGGAAAAAGATTTTTTTGAAAAATCCCTGAGCCCCGGGGTCACAATTTCAGCAAAAATCTGACTTTTGGCAATTCATTCAAAAATGGTGCCAAACGCTTGCAGATGCTCCCCTGAAAGCTTTGGTGATGGAAACAGAAGGCTTTTTATCACAGGACAAGAAATCAGCCCTCAGTAACTTAACCGGTAGAAAAAGATCTTTTTGAAAAATCCCTAAGCCCCGGGGTCACAATTTCAGCAAAAATCTGACTTTTGGCAATTCACTCAAAAATGGTGCCAAACGCTTGCAAACGCTCCCCTGAAATGTTTGGCGGTCGAAAAAGAAGGCTTTTTATCACAGGACAAGAAATCAGCCCTCAGCAACTTAACCGGAGGAAAAAGATTTTTTTGAAAAATCCCTAAGCCCCGGGGTCACAATTTCAGCAAAAATCTGACTTTTGGCAATTCACTCAAAAATGGTGCCAAACGCTTACAAATGCTCCCCAGAAAGGTTTCGATGTCGAAACAGAAGGCTTTTTATCACAGGACAAGAAATTAGCCCTCAGAAAGTTAACCGGCGGAAAAAGATTTTTTTGAAAAATCCCTAAGCCCCAGGGTCACAATTTCAGAAAAGATCTGACTTTTGGCAATTCACTCAAAAATGGTGCCAAACACTTGCAAATGATCCCCTGAAAGGTTTGGCTGTCGAAACAGAAGGCTTCTTATCACAGGAGAAGAAATCAGCCCTCAGAAAGTTAACCGGCGGAAAAAGATTTTTTTGAAAAATCCCTAAGCCCCGGGGTCACAATTTCAGAAAAAGTCTGACTTTTGGCAAATCACTCAAAAGTGGTGCCAAATGCTTGCAAATCCTCCCCAGAAAGGTTTCGATGTCGAAACAGAAGGCCTTTTATCACAGGACAAGAAATCAACCCTCAGCAACTTAACCGGCGAAAAAGATTTTGTTGAAAAATCCCTAAGCCCCAAGGTCTCAATTTCAGAAAAAAATTGACTTTTGGCAATTCACTAAAAAATGGTGCCAAACGCTTGCAAATGATCCCCTGAAAGGTTTTGATGTCGAAACAGAAGGCTTTTTATCACAGGACAAGAAATCAGCCATCAGCAACTTAACCGGCGAAAAAGATTTTTTTGAAAAATCCCTAAGCCCCGGGGTCACAATTTCAGCAAAAATCTGACTTTTGGCAATTCATTCAAAAATGGTGCCAACCGTTTGCAAATGCTCCCCTGAAATATTTGGTGGTCGAAACAGAAGGCTTTTTATCACAGGACAAGAAATCAGCCCTCAGCAACTTAACCGGCGCAAAAAGATTTTTTTGAAAAAATCGCTAAGCCCCGGGGTCACAATTTCAGCAAAAATCTGACTTTTGGCAATTCACTCAAAAATGGTGCCAAACACTTGCAAATGATCCCCTGAAAGGTTTGGCTGTCGAAACAGAAGGCTTCTTATCACAGGAGAAGAAATCAGCCCTCAGAAAGTTAACCGGCGGAAAAAGATTTTTTTGAAAAATCCCTAAGCCCCGGGGTCACAATTTCAGAAAAAATCTGACTTTTGGCAAATCACTCAAAAGTGGTGCCAAATGCTTGCAAATGCTCCCCAGAAAGGTTTCGATGTCGAAACAGAAGGCTTTTTATCACAGGACAAGAAATCAGCCATCAGCAACTTAACCGGCGAAAAAGATTTTTTTGAAAAATCCCTAAGCCCCGGGGTCACAATTTCAGCAAAAATCTGACTTTTGGCAATTCATTCAAAAATGGTGCCAACCGTTTGCAAATGCTCCCCTGAAATGTTTGGCGGTCGAAAAAGAAGGCTTTTTATCACAGGACAAGAAATCAGCCCTCAGCAACTTAACCGGAGGAAAAAGATTTTTTTGAAAAATCCCTAAGCCCCGGGGTCACAATTTCAGCAAAAATCTGACTTTTGGCAATTCACTCAAAAATGGTGCCAAACGCTTACAAATGCTCCCCAGAAAGGTTTCGATGTCGAAACAGAAGGCTTTTTATCACAGGACAAGAAATTAGCCCTCAGAAAGTTAACCGGCGGAAAAAGATTTTTTTGAAAAATCCCTAAGCCCCGGGGTCACAATTTCAGAATAGATCTGACTTTTGGCAATTCATTCAAAAATGGTGCCAAACACTTGCAAATGATCCCCTGAAAGGTTTGGCTGTCGAAACAGAAGGCTTCTTATCACAGGAGAAGAAATCAGCCCTCAGAAAGTTAACCGGCGGAAAAAGATTTTTTTGAAAAATCCCTAAGCCCCGGGGTCACAATTTCAGAAAAAATCTGACTTTTGGCAAATCACTCAAAAGTGGTGCCAAATGCTTGCAAATGCTCCCCAGAAAGGTTTCGATGTCGAAACAGAAGGCTTTTTATCACAGGACAAGAAATCAACCCTCAGCAACTTAACCGGCGAAAAAGATTTTGTTGAAAAATCCCTAAGCCCCAAGGTCTCAATTTCAGAAAATAATTGACTTTTGGCAATTCACTAAAAAATGGTGCCAAACGCTTGCAAATGATCCCCTGAAAGGTTTTGATGTCGAAACAGAAGGCTTTTTATCACAGGACAAGAAATCAGCCATCAGCAACTTAACCGGCGAAAAAGATTTTTTTGAAAAATCCCTAAGCCCCGGGGTCACAATTTCAGCAAAAATCTGACTTTTGGCAATTCATTCAAAAATGGTGCCAACCGTTTGCAAATGCTCCCCTGAAATGTTTGGTGGTCGAAACAGAAGGCTTTTTATCACAGGACAAGAAATCAGCCCTCAGCAACTTAACCGGCGCAAAAAGATTTTTTTGAAAAAATCGCTAAGCCCCGGGGTCACAATTTCAGCAAAAATCTGACTTTTGGCAATTCATTCAAAAATGGTGCCAAACGCTTGCAGATGCTCCCCTGAAAGCTTTGGTGATGGAAACAGAAGGCTTTTTATCACAGGACAAGAAATCAGCCCTCAGAAACTTAACCGGCAGAAAAAGATTTTTTTGAAAAATCCCTAAGCCCCGGGGTCACAATTTCAGCAAAAATCTGACTTTTGGCAATTCACTCAAAAATGGTGCCAAACGCTTGCAAATGCTCCCCTGAAATGTTTGGCGGTCGAAACAGAAGGCTTTTTATCACAGGACAAGAAATCAGCCCTCAGAAAGTTAACCGGCGGAAAAAGATTTTTTTGAAAAATCCCTAAGCCCCGGGGTCACAATTTCAGCAAAAATCTGACTTTTGGCAATTCATTCAAAAATGGTGCCAACCGTTTGCAAATGCTCCCCAGAAATGTTTGGTGGTCGAAACAGAAGGCTTTTTATCACAGGACAAGAAATCAGCCCTCAGCAACTTAACCGGCGGAAAAAGATTTTTTTGAAAAATCCCTAAGCCCCGGGGTCACAATTTCAGCAAAAATCTGACTTTTGGCAATTCATTCAAAAATGGTGCCAAACGCTTGCAGATGCTCCCCTGAAAGCTTTGGTGATGGAAACAGAAGGCTTTTTATCACAGGACAAGAAATCAGCCCTCAGAAACTTAACCGGCAGAAAAAGATTTTTTTGAAAAATCCCTAAGCCCCGGGGTCACAATTTCAGGATAAATCTGACTTTTGGCAATTCACTCAAAAATGGTGCCAAACGCTCCCCTGAAATGTTTGGCGGTCGAAACAGAAGGCTTTTTATCACAGGACAAGAAATCAGCCCTCAGAAACTTAACCGGCAGAAAAAGATTTTTTTGAAAAATCCCTAAGCCCCGGGGTCACAATTTCAGCAAAAATCTGACTTTTGGCAATTCACTCAAAAATGGTGCCAAACGCTTGCAAATGCTCCCCTGAAATGTTTGGCGGTCGAAACAGAAGGCTTTTTATCACAGGACAAGAAATCAGCCCTCAGAAACTTAACCGGCAGAAAAAGATTTTTTTGAAAAATCCCTAAGCCCCGGGGTCACAATTTCAGCAAAAATCTGACTTTTGGCAATTCACTCAAAAATGGTGCCAAACGCTCCCCTGAAATGTTTGGCGGTCGAAACAGAAGGCTTTTTATCACAGGACAAGAAATCAGCCCTCAGAAACTTAACCGGCAGAAAAAGATTTTTTTGAAAAATCCCTAAGCCCCGGGGTCACAATTTCAGCAAAAATCTGACTTTTGGCAATTCACTCAAAAATGGTGCCAAACGCTTGCAAATGCTCCCCTGAAATGTTTGGCGGTCGAAACAGAAGGCTTTTTATCACAGGACAAGAAATCAGCCCTCAGAAACTTAACCGGCAGAAAAAGATTTTTTTGAAAAATCCCTAAGCCCCGGGGTCAAAATTTCAGCAAAAATCTGACTTTTGGCAATTCACTCAAAAATGGTGCCAAACGCTTGCAAATGCTCCCCTGAAATGTTTGGCGGTCGAAACAGAAGGCTTTTTATCACAGGACAAGAAATCAGCCCTCAGCAACTTAACCGTCGGAAAAAGATTTTTTTGAAAAATCCCTGAGCCCCGGGGTCACAATTTCAGCAAAAATCTGACTTTTGGCAATTCATTCAAAAATGGTGCCAAACACTTCCAGATGCTCCCCTGAAAGCTTTGGTGATGGAAACAGAAGGCTTTTTATCACAGGACAAGAAATCAGCCCTCAGAAACTTAACCGGCAGAAAAAGATTTTTTTGAAAAATCCCTAAGCCCCGGGTCACAATTTCAGGAAAAATCTGACTTTTGGCAATTCACTCAAAAATGGTGCCAAACGCTCCCCTGAAATGTTTGGCGGTCGAAACAGAAGGCTTTTTATCACAGGACAAGAAATCAGCCCTCAGAAACTTAACCGGCAGAAAAAGATTTTTTTGAAAAATCCCTAAGCCCCGGGGTCACAATTTCAGCAAAAATCTGATTTTTGGCAATTCATTCAAAAATGGTGCCAAACGCTTGCAGATGCTCCCCTGAAAGCTTTGGTGATGGAAACAGAAGGCCTTTTATCACAGGACAAGAAATCAGCCCTCAGAAACTTAACCGGCAGAAAAAGATTTTTTTGAAAAATCCCTAAGCCCCAGGGTCACAATTTCAGCAAAAATCTGACTTTTGGCAATTCACTCAAAAATGGTGCCAAACGCTTGCAAACGCTCCCCTGAAATGTTTGGCGGTCGAAACAGAAGGCTTTTTATCACAGGACAAGAAATCAGCCCTCAGAAACTTAACCGGCAGAAAAAGATTTTTTTGAAAAATCCCTAAGCCCTGGGGTCACAATTTCAGCAAAAATCTGACTTTTGGCAATTCACTCAAAAATGGTGCCAAACGCTTGCAAATGCTCCCCTGAAATGTTTGGCGGTCGAAACAGAAGGCTTTTTATCACAGGACAAGAAATCAGCCCTCAGAAAGTTAACCGGCAGAAAAAGATTTTTTTGAAAAATCCCTAAGCCCCGGGGTCACAATTTCAGGATAAATCTGACTTTTGGCAATTCACTCAAAAATGGTGCCAAACGCTTGCAAATGATCCCCTGAAAGGTTTGGCGGTCGAAACAGAAGGCTTTTCATCACAGGACAAGAAATCAGCCCTCAGAAAGTTAACCGGCAGAAAAAGATTTTTTTGAAAAATCCCTAAGCCCCGGGTCACAATTTCAGGAAAAATCTGACTTTTGGCAATTCACTCAAAAATGGTGCCAAACGCTCCCCTGAAATGTTTGGCGGTCGAAACAGAAGGCTTTTTATCACAGGACAAGAAATCAGCCCTCAGAAACTTAACCGGCAGAAAAAGATTTTTTTGAAAAATCCCTAAGCCCCGGGGTCACAATTTCAGCAAAAATCTGACTTTTGGCAATTCATTCAAAAATGGTGCCAAAGGCTTGCAGATGCTCCCCTGAAAGCTTTGGTGATGGAAACAGAAGGCCTTTTATCACAGGACAAGAAATCAGCCCTCAGAAACTTAACCGGCAGAAAAAGATTTTTTTGAAAAATCCCTAAGCCCCAGGGTCACAATTTCAGCAAAAATCTGACTTTTGGCAATTCACTCAAAAATGGTGCCAAACGCTTGCAAACGCTCCCCTGAAATGTTTGGCGGTCGAAACAGAAGGCTTTTTATCACAGGACAAGAAATCAGCCCTCAGAAACTTAACCGGCAGAAAAAGATTTTTTTGAAAAATCCCTAAGCCCCGGGGTCACAATTTCAGCAAAAATCTGACTTTTGGCAATTCACTCAAAAATGGTGCCAAACGCTTGCAAATGATCCCCTGAAAGGTTTGGCGGTCGAAACAGAAGGCTTTTCATCACAGGACAAGAAATCAGCCCTCAGAAAGTTAACCGGAGGAAAAAGATTTTTTTGAAAAATCCCTAAGCCCCGGGGTCACAATTTCAGCAAAAATCTGACTTTTGGCAATTCATTCAAAAATGGTGCCAACCGTTTGCAAATGCTCCCCTGAAATGTTTGGTGGTCGAAACAGAAGGCTTTGTATCACAGGACAAGAAATCAGCCCTCAACAACTTAACCGGTGCAAAAAGATTGTTTTGAAAAATCCCTAAGCCCCGGGGTCACAATTTCAGCAAAAATCTGACTTTTGGCAATTCACTCAAAAATGGTGCCAACCGTTTGCAAATGCTCCCCTGAAATGTTTGGTGGTCGAAACAGAAGGCTTTTTATCACAGGACAAGAAATCAGCCCTCAGAAAGTTAACCGGCGGAAAAAGATTTTTTTGAAAAAATCGCTAAGGCCCGGGGTCACAATTTCAGCAAAAATCTGACTTTTGGCAATTCACTCAAAAATGGTGCCAAACGCTTGCAAATGCTCCCCTGAAATGTTTGGCGGTCGAAACAGAAGGCTTTTTATCACAGGACAAGAAATCAGCCCTCAGAAAGTTAACCGGCGGAAAAAGATTTTTTTGAAAAATCCCTAAGCCCCGGGGTCACAATTTCAGCAAAAATCTGACTTTTGGCAATTCATTCAAAAATGGTGCCAACCGTTTGCAAATGCTCCCCTGAAATGTTTGGTGGTCGAAACAGAAGGCTTTTTATCACAGGACAAGAAATCAGCCCTCAGCAACTTCACCGGCGCAAAAAGATTTTTTTGAAAAAATCTCTAAGCCCCGGGGTCACAATTTCAGCAAAAATCTGACTTTTGGCAATTCACTCAAAAATGGTGCCAAACGCTTGCAAATGCTCCCCTGAACGATTTGGCGATGAAAACTGAAGGCTTTTTGTCACAGGACAAGAAATCAGCCCTCAGCAACTTAACAGTCGGAAAAAGATTTTTTTGAAAAATCCTTGAGCCCCGGGGTCACAATTTCAGCAAAAATCTGACTTTTGGCAATTCTCTCAAAAATGGAGCCAAACGCTTGCAAATGCTCCCCTGAAATGTTTGGTGGTCGAAACAGAAGGCTTTTTATCACAGGACAAGAAATCAGCCCTCAGAAAGTTAACCGGCGGAAAAAGATTTTTTTCAAAAATCCCTAAGCCCTGGGGTCACAATTTCAGCAAAAATCTGACTTTTGGCAATTCATTCAAAAATGGTGCCAAACACTTGCAGATGCTCCCCTGAAAGCTTTGGTGATGGAAACAGAAGGCTTTTTATCACAGGACAAGAAATCAGCCCTCAGAAACTTAACCGGCAGAAAAAGATTTTTTTGAAAAATCCCTAAGCCCCGGGGTCACAATTTCAGGAAAAATCTGACTTTTGGCAATTCACTCAAAAATGGTGCCAAACGCTCCCCTGAAATGTTTGGCGGTCGAAACAGAAGGCTTTTTATCACAGGACAAGAAATCATCCCTCAGAAACTTAACCGGCAGAAAAAGATTTTTTTGAAAAATCCCTAAGCCCCGGGGTCACAATTTCAGCAAAATTCTGACTTTTGGCAATTCACTCAAAAATGGTGCCAAACGCTTGCAAATGCTCCCCTGAAATGTTTGGCGGTCGAAACAGAAGGCTTTTTATCACAGGACAAGAAATCAGCCCTCAGAAACTTAACCGGCAGAAAAAGATTTTTTTGAAAAATCCCTAAGCCCCGGGGTCACAATTTCAGCAAAAATCTGACTTTTGGCAATTCATTCAAAAATGGTGCCAACCGTTTGCAAATGCTCCCCTGAAATGTTTGGTGGTCGAAACAGAAGGCTTTTTATCACAGGACAAGAAATCAGCCCTCAGCAACTTAACCGGCGCAAAAAGATTTTTTTGAAAAAATCTCTAAGCCCCGGGGTCACAATTTCAGCAAAAATCTGACTTTTGGCAATTCACTCAAAAATGGTGCCAAACGCTTGCAAATGCTCCCCTGAACGATTTGGCGATGAAAACTGAAGGCTTTTTGTCACAGGACAAGAAATCAGCCCTCAGCAACTTAACCGTCGGAAAAAGATTTTTTTGAAAAATCCCTGAGCCCCGGGGTCACAATTTCAGCAAAAATCTGACTTTTGGCAATTCATTCAAAAATGGTGCCAAACACTTGCAGATGCTCCCCTGAAAGCTTTGGTGATGGAAACAGAAGGCTTTTTATCACAGGACAAGAAATCAGCCCTCAGAAACTTAACCGGCAGAAAAAGATTTTTTTGAAAAATCCCTAAGCCCCGGGTCACAATTTCAGGAAAAATCTGACTTTTGGCAATTCACTCAAAAATGGTGCCAAACGCTCCCCTGAAATGTTTGGCGGTCGAAACAGAAGGCTTTTTATCACAGGACAAGAAATCAGCCCTCAGAAACTTAACCGGCAGAAAAAGAATTTTTTGAAAAATCCCTAAGCCCCGGGGTCACAATTTCAGCAAAAATCTGACTTTTGGCAATTCACTCAAAAATGGTGCCAAACGCTTGCAAATGCTCCCCTGAAATGTTTGGCGGTCGAAACAGAAGGCTTTTTATCACAGGACAAGAAATCAGCCCTCAGAAAGTTAACCGGCGGAAAAAGATTTTTTTGAAAAATCCCTAAGCCCCGGGGTCACAATTTCAGCAAAAATCTGACTTTTGGCAATTCATTCAAAAATGGTGCCAAACGCTTGCAGATGCTCCCCTGAAAGCTTTGGTGATGGAAACAGAAGGCCTTTTATCACAGGACAAGAAATCAGCCCTCAGAAACTTAACCGGCAGAAAAAGATTTTTTTGAAAAATCCCTAAGCCCCGGGGTCACAATTTCAGCAAAAATCTGACTTTTGGCAATTCACTCAAAAATGGTGCGAAACGCTTGCAAACGCTCCCCTGAAATGTTTGGCGGTCGAAACAGAAGGCTTTTTATCACAGGACAAGAAATCAGCCCTCAGAAACTTAACCGGCAGAAAAAGATTTTTTTGAAAAATCCCTAAGCCCTGGGGTCACAATTTCAGCAAAAATCTGACTTTTGGCAATTCACTCAAAAATGGTGCCAAACGCTTGCAAATGCTCCCCTGAAATGTTTGGCGGTCGAAACAGAAGGCTTTTTATCACAGGACAAGAAATCAGCCCTCAGAAAGTTAACCGGCAGAAAAAGATTTTTTTGAAAAATCCCTAAGCCCCGGGGTCACAATTTCAGGATAAATCTGACTTTTGGCAATTCACTCAAAAATGGTGCCAAACGCTTGCAAATGCTCCCCTGAAAGGTTTGGCGGTCGAAACAGAAGGCTTTTCATCACAGGACAAGAAATCAGCCCTCAGAAAGTTAACCGGAGGAAAAAGATTTTTTTGAAAAATCCCTAAGCCCCGGGGTCACAATTTCAGCAAAAATCTGACTTTTGGCAATTCACTCAAAAATTGTGCCAACCGTTTGCAAATGCTCCCCTGAAATGTTTGGTGGTCGAAACAGAAGGCTTTTTATCACAGGACAAGAAATCAGCCCTCAGAAAGTTAACCGGCGGAAAAAGATTTTTTTGAAAAAATCGCTAAGGCCCGGGGTCACAATTTCAGCAAAAATCTGACTTTTGGCAATTCACTCAAAAATGGTGCCAAACGCTTGCAAATGCTCCCCTGAAATGTTTGGCGGTCGAAACAGAAGGCTTTTTATCACAGGACAAGAAATCAGCCCTCAGAAAGTTAACTGGCGGAAAAAGATTTTTTTGAAAAATCCCTAAGCCCCGGGGTCACAATTTCAGCAAAAATCTGACTTTTGGCAATTCATTCAAAAATGGTGCCAAACGCTTGCAGATGCTCCCCTGAAAGCTTTGGTGATGGAAACAGAAGGCCTTTTATCACAGGACAAGAAATCAGCCCTCAGAAACTTAACCGGCAGAAAAAGATTTTTTTGAAAAATCCCTAAGCCCCAGGGTCACAATTTCAGCAAAAATCTGACTTTTGGCAATTCACTCAAAAATGGTGCCAAACGCTTGCAAATGCTCCCCTGAAATGTTTGGCGGTCGAAACAGAAGGCTTTTTATCACAGGACAAGAAATCAGCCCTCAGAAAGTTAACCGGCGGAAAAAAATTTTTTTGAAAAATCCCTAAGCCCCGGGGTCACAATTTCAGCAAAAATCTGACTTTTGGCAATTCATTCAAAAATGGTGCCAAACGCTTGCAGATGCTCCCCTGAAAGCTTTGGTGATGGAAACAGAAGGCTTTTTATCACAGGACAAGAAATCAGCCCTCAGAAACTTAACCGGCAGAAAAAGATTTTTTTGAAAAATCCCTAAGCCCCGGGTCACAATTTCAGGAAAAATCTGAGTTTTGGCAATTCACTCAAAAATGGTGCCAAACGCTTGCAAACGCTCCCCTGAAATGTTTGGCGGTCGAAACAGAAGGCTTTTTATCAAAGGACAAGAAATCAGCCCCCAGCAACTTAACCGGTGCAAAAAGATTTTTTTGAAAAATCCCTAAGCCCCGGGGTCACAATTTCAGCAAAAATCTGACTTTTGGCAATTCACTCAAAAATGGTGCCAAACGCTTGCAAATGCTCCCCTGAAAGATTTGGCGATGAAAACTGAAGGCTTTTTGTCACAGGACAAGAAATCAGCCCTCAGCAACTTAACCGTCGGAAAAAGATTTTTTTGAAAAATCCCTGAGCCCCGGGGTCACAATTTCAGCAAAAATCTGACTTTTGGCAATTCATTCAAAAATGGTGCCAAACGCTTGCAGATGCTCCCCTGAAAGCTTTGGTGATCGAAACAGAAGGCTTTTTATCACAGGACAAGAAATCAGCCCTCAGAAAGTTAACCGGCAGAAAAAGATTTTTTTGAAAAATCCCTAAGCCCCGGGGTCACAATTTCAGCAAAACTCTGACTTTTGGCAATTCATTCAAAAATGGTGCCAACCGTTTGCAAATGCTCCCCTGAAATGTTTGGTGGTCGAAACAGAAGGCTTGTTATCACAGGACAAGAAATCAGCCCTCAGAAAGTTAACCGGCGCAAAAAGATTTTTTTAAAAAATCGCTAAGCCCCGGGGTCACAATTTCAGCAAAAATCTGACTTTTGGCAATTCACTCAAAAATGCTGCCAACCGTATGCAAATGCTCCCCTGAAATGTTTGGTGGTCGAAACAGAAGGCTTTTTATCACAGGACAAGAAATCAGCCCCCAGCAACTTAACCGGTGCAAAAAGATTTTTTTGAAAAAATCGCTAAGCCCCGCGGTCACAATTTCAGCAAAAATCTGACTTTTGGCAATTCTCTCAAAAATGGAGCCAAACGCTTGCAAATGCTCCCCTGAAATGTTTGGTGGTCGAAACAGAAGGCTTTTTATCACAGGACAAGAAATCAGCCCTCAGAAAGTTAACCGGCGGAAAAAGATTTTTTTGAAAAATCCCTAAGCCCCAGGGTCACAATTTCAGCAAAAATCTGACTTTTGGCAATTCATTCAAAAATGGTGCCAAACGCTTGCAGATGCTCCCCTGAAAGCTTTGGTGATGGAAACAGAAGGCTTTTTATCACAGGACAAGAAATCAGCCCTCAGAAACTTAACCGGCAGAAAAAGATTTTTTTGAAAAATCCCTAAGCCCCGGGTCACAATTTCAGCAAAAATCTGACTTTTGGCAATTCACTCAAAAATGGTGCCAACCGTTTGCAAATGCTCCCCTGAAATGTTTGGTGGTCGAAACAGAAGGCTTTTTATCACAGGACAAGAAATCAGCCCTCAGCAACTTAACCGGCGCAAAAAGATTTTTTTGAAAAAATCTCTAAGCCCCGGGGTCACAATTTCAGCAAAAATCTGACTTTTGGCAATTCACTCAAAAATGGTGCCAAACGCTTGCAAATGCTCCCCTGAACGATTTGGCGATGAAAACTGAAGGCTTTTTGTCACAGGACAAGAAATCAGCCCTCAGCAACTTAACCGTCGGAAAAAGATTTTTTTGAAAAATCCCTGAGCCCCGCCCGGGGTCACAATTTCAGCAAAACTCTGACTTTTGGTAATTCACTCAAAAATGGTGCCAAACGCTTGCAAATGCATCCCTGAAATGTTAGGCGGTCGAAACAGAAGGCTTTTTATCACAGGACAAGAAATCAGCCCTCAGAAACTTAACCGGCAGAAAAAGATTTTTTTGAAAAATCCCTAAGCCCCGGGGTCACAATTTCAGCAAAAATCTGACTTTTGGCAATTCACTCAAAAATGGTGCCAAACGCTTGCAAATGCTCCCCTGAAATGTTTGGCGGTCGAAACAGAAGGCTTTTTATCACAGGACAAGAAATCAGCCCTCAGAAAGTTAACCGGCGGAAAAAGATTTTTTTGAAAAATCCCTAAGCCCCGGGGTCACAATTTCAGCAAAAATCTGACTTTTGGCAATTCATTCAAAAATGGTGCCAAACGCTTGCAGATGCTCCCCTGAAAGCTTTGGTGATGGAAACAGAAGGCCTTTTATCACAGGACAAGAAATCAGCCCTCAGAAACTTAACCGGCAGAAAAAGATTTTTTTGAAAAATCCCTAAGCCCCAGGGTCACAATTTCAGCAAAAATCTGACTTTTGGCAATTCACTCAAAAATGGTGCCAAACGCTTGCAAACGCTCCCCTGAAATGTTTGGCGGTCGAAACAGAAGGCTTTTTATCACAGGACAAGAAATCAGCCCTCAGAAACTTAACCGGCAGAAAAAGATTTTTTTGAAAAATCCCTAAGCCCTGGGGTCACAATTTCAGCAAAAATCTGACTTTTGGCAATTCACTCAAAAATGGTGCCAAACGCTTGCAAATGCTCCCCTGAAATGTTTGGCGGTCGAAACAGAAGGCTTTTTATCACAGGACAAGAAATCAGCCCTCAGAAAGTTAACCGGCAGAAAAAGATTTTTTTGAAATATCCCTAAGCCCCGGGGTCACAATTTCAGGATAAATCTGACTTTTGGCAATTCACTCAAAAATGGTGCCAAACGCTTGCAAATGCTCCCCTGAAAGGTTTGGCGGTCGAAACAGAAGGCTTTTCATCACAGGACAAGAAATCAGCCCTCAGAAAGTTAACCGGCAGAAAAAGATTTTTTTGAAAAATCCCTAAGCCCCGGGGTCACAATTTCAGCAAAAATCTGACTTTTGGCAATTCATTCAAAAATGGTGCCAACCGTTTGCAAATGCTCCCCTGAAATGTTTGGTGGTCGAAACAGAAGGCTTTGTATCACAGGACAAGAAATCAGCCCTCAACAACTTAACCGGTGCAAAAAGATTGTTTTGAAAAATCCCTAAGCCCCGGGGTCACAATTTCAGCAAAAATCTGACTTTTGGCAATTCACTCAAAAATGGTGCCAACCGTTTGCAAATGCTCCCCTGAAATGTTTGGTGGTCGAAACAGAAGGCTTTTTATCAAAGGACAAGAAATCAGCCCCCAGCAACTTAACCGGTGCAAAAAGATTTTTTTGAAAAAATCGCTAAGGCCCGGGGTCACAATTTCAGCAAAAATCTGACTTTTGGCAATTCACTCAAAAATGGTGCCAAACGCTTGCAAATGCTCCCCTGAAATGTTTGGCGGTCAAAACAGAAGGCTTTTTATCACAGGACAAGAAATCAGCCCTCAGAAAGTTAACCGGCGGAAAAAGATTTTTTTGAAAAATCCCTAAGCCCCGGGGTCACAATTTCAGCAAAAATCTGACTTTTGGCAATTCATTCAAAAATGGTGCCAAACGCTTGCAGATGCTCCCCTGAAAGCTTTGGTGATGGAAACAGAAGGCTTTTTATCACAGGACAAGAAATCAGCCCTCAGAAACTTAACCGGCAGAAAAAGATTTTTTTGAAAAATCCCTAAGCCCCGGGTCACAATTTCAGGAAAAATCTGAGTTTTGGCAATTCACTCAAAAATGGTGCCAAACGCTTGCAAACGCTCCCCTGAAATGTTTGGCGGTCGAAACAGAAGGCTTTTTATCACAGGACAAGAAATCAGCCCTCAGAAACTTAACCGGCAGAAAAAGATTTTTTTGAAAAATCCCTAAGCCCCGGGGTCACAATTTCAGCAAAAATCTGACTTTTGGCAATTCACTCAAAAATGGTGCCAAACGCTTGGAAACGCTCCCCTGAAATGTTTGGCGGTTGAAAAAGAAGGCTTTTTATCACAGGACAAGAAATCAGCCCTCAGCAACTTAACCGGAGGAAAAAGATTTTTTTGAAAAATCCCTAAGCCCCGGGGTCACAATTTCAGCAAAACTCTGACTTTTGGCAATTCATTCAAAAATGGTGCCAACCGTTTGCAAATGCTCCCCTGAAATGTTTGGTTGTCGAAACAGAAGGCTTGTTATCACAGGACAAGAAATCAGCCCTCAGAAAGTTAACCGGCGCAAAAAGATTTTTTTGAAAAAATCGCTAAGCCCCGGGGTCACAATTTCAGCAAAAATCTGACTTTTGGCAATTCACTCAAAAATGGTGCCAACCGTATGCAAATGCTCCCCTGAAATGTTTGGTGGTCGAAACAGAAGGCTTTTTATCACAGGACAAGAAATCAGCCCCCAGCAACTTAACCGGTGGAAAAAGATTTTTTTGAAAAAATCGCTAAGCCCCGGGGTCACAATTTCAGCAAAAATCTGACTTTTGGCAATTCTCTCAAAAATGGAGCCAAACGCTTGCAAATGCTCCCCTGAAATGTTTGGTGGTCGAAACAGAAGGCTTTTTATCACAGGACAAGAAATCAGCCCTCAGAAAGTTAACCGGCGGAAAAAGATTTTTTTGAAAAATCCCTAAGCCCCGGGGTCACAATTTCAGCAAAAATCTGACTTTTGGCAATTCATTCAAAAATGGTGCCAAACGCTTGCAGATGCTCCCCTGAAAGCTTTGGTGATGGAAACAGAAGGCTTTTTATCACAGGACAAGAAATCAGCCCTCAGAAACTTAACCGGCAGAAAAAGATTTTTTTGAAAAATCCCTAAGCCCCGGGTCACAATTTCAGCAAAAATCTGACTTTTGGCAATTCACTCAAAAATGGTGCCAAACGCTCCCCTGAAATGTTTGGCGGTCGAAACAGAAGGCTTTTTATCACAGGACAAGAAATCAGCCCTCAGAAACTTAACCGGCAGAAAAAGATTTTTTTGAAAAATCCCTAAGCCCCGGGGTCACAATTTCAGCAAAAATCTGACTTTTGGCAATTCACTCAAAAATGGTGCCAAACGTTGCAAATGCTCCCCTGAAATGTTTGGCGGTCGAAACAGAAGGCTTTTTATCACAGGACAAGAAATCAGCCCTCAGAAACTTAACCGGCAGAAAAAGATTTTTTTGAAAAATCCCTAAGCCCCGGGGTCACAATTTCAGCAAAAATCTGACTTTTGGCAATTCACTCAAAAATGGTGCCAAACGCTTGCAAATGCTCCCCTGAAATGTTTGGCGGTCGAAACAGAAGGCTTTTTATCACAGGACAAGAAATCAGCCCTCAGAAAGTTAACCGGCGGAAAAAGATTTTTTTGAAAAATCCCTAAGCCCCGGGGTCACAATTTCAGCAAAAATCTGACTTTTGGCAATTCATTCAAAAATGGTGCCAAACGCTTGCAGATGCTCCCCTGAAAGCTTTGGTGATGGAAACAGAAGGCTTTTTATCACAGGACAAGAAATCAGCCCTCAGAAACTTAACCGGCAGAAAAAGATTTTTTTGAAAAATCCCTAAGCCCCGGGTCACAATTTCAGGAAAAATCTGAGTTTTGGCAATTCACTCAAAAATGGTGCCAAACGCTTGCAAACGCTCCCCTGAAATGTTTGGCGGTCGAAACAGAAGGCTTTTTATCACAGGACAAGAAATCAGCCCTCAGAAACTTAACCGGCAGAAAAAGATTTTTTTGAAAAATCCCTAAGCCCCGGGGTCACAATTTCAGCAAAAATCTGACTTTTGGCAATTCACTCAAAAATGGTGCCAAACGCTTGGAAACGCTCCCCTGAAATGTTTGGCGGTTGAAAAAGAAGGCTTTTTATCACAGGACAAGAAATCAGCCCTCAGCAACTTAACCGGAGGAAAAAGATTTTTTTGAAAAATCCCTAAGCCCCGGGGTCACAATTTCAGCAAAACTCTGACTTTTGGCAATTCATTCAAAAATGGTGCCAACCGTTTGCAAATGCTCCCCTGAAATGTTTGGTTGTCGAAACAGAAGGCTTGTTATCACAGGACAAGAAATCAGCCCTCAGAAAGTTAACCGGCGCAAAAAGATTTTTTTGAAAAAATCGCTAAGCCCCGGGGTCACAATTTCAGCAAAAATCTGACTTTTGGCAATTCACTCAAAAATGGTGCCAACCGTATGCAAATGCTCCCCTGAAATGTTTGGTGGTCGAAACAGAAGGCTTTTTATCACAGGACAAGAAATCAGCCCCCAGCAACTTAACCGGTGGAAAAAGATTTTTTTGAAAAAATCGCTAAGCCCCGGGGTCACAATTTCAGCAAAAATCTGACTTTTGGCAATTCTCTCAAAAATGGAGCCAAACGCTTGCAAATGCTCCCCTGAAATGTTTGGTGGTCGAAACAGAAGGCTTTTTATCACAGGACAAGAAATCAGCCCTCAGAAAGTTAACCGGCGGAAAAAGATTTTTTTGAAAAATCCCTAAGCCCCGGGGTCACAATTTCAGCAAAAATCTGACTTTTGGCAATTCATTCAAAAATGGTGCCAAACGCTTGCAGATGCTCCCCTGAAAGCTTTGGTGATGGAAACAGAAGGCTTTTTATCACAGGACAAGAAATCAGCCCTCAGAAACTTAACCGGCAGAAAAAGATTTTTTTGAAAAATCCCTAAGCCCCGGGTCACAATTTCAGCAAAAATCTGACTTTTGGCAATTCACTCAAAAATGGTGCCAAACGCTCCCCTGAAATGTTTGGCGGTCGAAACAGAAGGCTTTTTATCACAGGACAAGAAATCAGCCCTCAGAAACTTAACCGGCAGAAAAAGATTTTTTTGAAAAATCCCTAAGCCCCGGGGTCACAATTTCAGCAAAAATCTGACTTTTGGCAATTCACTCAAAAATGGTGCCAAACGTTGCAAATGCTCCCGTGAAATGTTTGGCGGTCGAAACAGAAGGCTTTTTATCACAGGACAAGAAATCAGCCCTCAGAAACTTAACCGGCAGAAAAAGATTTTTTTGAAAAATCCCTAAGCCCCGGGGTCACAATTTCAGCAAAAATCTGACTTTTGGCAATTCACTCAAAAATGGTGCCAAACGCTTGCAAATGCTCCCCTGAAATGTTTGGCGGTCGAAACAGAAGGCTTTTTATCACAGGACAAGAAATCAGCCCTCAGAAAGTTAACCGGCGGAAAAAGATTTTTTTGAAAAATCCCTAAGCCCCGGGGTCACAATTTCAGCTAAAATCTGACTTTTGGCAATTCACTCAAAAATGGTGCCAAACGCTTGCAAATGCTCCCCTGAAAGGTTTGGCGGTCGAAACAGAAGGCTTTTTATCACAGGACAAGAAATCAGCCCTCAGAAAGTTAACCGGCAGAAAAAGATTTTTTTGAAAAATCCCTAAGCCCCGGGGTCACAATTTCAGCAAAAATCTGACTTTTGGCAATTCATTCAAAAATGGTGCCAACCGTTTGCAAATGCTCCCCTGAAATGTTTGGTGGTCGAAACAGAAGGCTTTTTATCACAGGACAAGAAATCAGCCCTCAGCAACTTAACCGGCGCAAAAAGATTTTTTTGAAAAAATCGCTAAGCCCCGGGGTCACAATTTCAGCAAAAATCTGACTTTTGGCAATTCACTCAAAAATGGTGCCAAACGCTTGCAAATGCTCCCCTGAACGATTTGGCGATGAAAACTGAAGGCTTTTTGTCACAGGACAAGAAATTAGCCCTCAGCAACTTAACCGTCGCAAAAAGATTTTTTTGAAAAATCCCTGAGCCCCGGGGTCACAATTTCAGCAAAACTCTGACTTTTGGTAATTCACTCAAAAATGGTGCCAAACGCTTGCAAATGCATCCCTGAAATGTTAGGCGGTCGAAACAGAAGGCTTTTTATCACAGGACAAGAAATCAGCCCTCAGAAACTTAACCGGCAGAAAAAGATTTTTTTGAAAAATCCCTAAGCCCCGGGGTCACAATTTCAGCAAAAATCTGACTTTTGGCAATTCATTCAAAAATGGTGCCAAACGCTTGCAGATGCTCCCCTGAAAGGTTTGGCGGTCGAAACAGAAGGCTTTTTATCACAGGACAAGAAATCAGCCCTCAGAAAGTTAACCGGCGGAAAAAGATTTTTTTGAAAAATCCCTAAGCCCCGGGGTCACAATTTCAGCAAAAATCTGACTTTTGGCAATTCATTCAAAAATGGTGCCAAACGCTTGCAGATGCTCCCCTGAAAGCTTTGGTAATGGAAACAGAAGACCTTTTATCACAGGACAAGAAATCAGCCCTCAGAAACTTAACCGGCAGAAAAAGATTTTTTTGAAAAATCCCTAAGCCCCGGGGTCACAATTTCAGCAAAAATCTGACTTTTGGCAATTCACTCAAAAATGGTGCCAAACGCTTGCAAACGCTCCCCTGAAATGTTTGGCGGTCGAAACAGAAGGCTTTTTATCACAGGACAAGAAATCAGCCCTCAGAAACTTAACCGGCAGAAAAAGATTTTTTTGAAAAATCCCTAAGCCCCGGGGTCACAATTTCAGCAAAAATCTGACTTTTGGCAATTCACTCAAAAATGGTGCCAAACGCTTGCAAATGCTCCCCTGAAATGTTTGGCGGTCGAAACAGAAGGCTTTTTATCACAGGACAAGAAATCAGCCCTCAGAAATTTAACCGGCAGAAAAAGATTTTTTTGAAAAATCCCTAAGCCCCGGGGTCACAATTTCAGCAAAAATCTGACTTTTGGCAATTCATTCAAAAATGGTGCCAACCGTTTGCAAATGCTCCCCTGAAATGTTTGGTGGTCGAAACAGAAGGCTTTTTATCACCGGACAAGAAATCAGCCCTCAGCAACTTAACCGGCGCAAAAAGATTTTTTTGAAAAATCGCTAAGCCCCGGGGTCACAATTTCAGCAAAAATCTGACTTTTGGCAATTCACTCAAAAATGGTGCCAAACGCTTGCAAATGCTCCCCTGAAAGGTTTGGCGGTCGAAACAGAAGGCTTTTTATCACAGGACAAGAAATCAGCCCTCAGAAAGTTAACCGGCAGAAAAAGATTTTTTTGAAAAATCCCTAAGCCCCGGGGTCACAATTTCAGCAAAAATCTGACTTTTGGCAATTCACTCAAAAATGGTGCCAAACGCTTGCAAATGCTCCCCTGAAATGTTAGGCGGTCGAAACAGAAGGCTTTTTATCACAGGAAAAGAAATCAGCCCTCAGAAACTTAACCGGCAGAAAAAGATTTTTTTGAAAAATCCCTAAGCCCCGGGGTCACAATTTCAGGATAAATCTGACTTTTGGCAATTCACTCAAAAATGGTGCCAAACGCTTGCAAATGCTCCCCTGAAATGTTTGGCGGTCGAAACAGAAGGCTTTTTATCACAGGACAAGAAATCAGCCCTCAGAAATTTAACCGGCAGAAAAAGATTTTTTTGAAAAATCCCTAAGCCCCGGGGTCACAATTTCAGCAAAAATCTGACTTTTGGCAATTCATTCAAAAATGGTGCCAACCGTTTGCAAATGCTCCCCTGAAATGTTTGGTGGTCGAAACAGAAGGCTTTTTATCACCGGACAAGAAATCAGCCCTCAGCAACTTAACCGGCGCAAAAAGATTTTTTTGAAAAATCCCTAAGCCCCGGGGTCACAATTTCAGCAAAAATCTGACTTTTGGCAATTCACTCAAAAATGGTGCCAAACGCTTGCAAATGCTCCCCTGAAAGGTTTGGCGGTCGAAACAGAAGGCTTTTTATCACAGGACAAGAAATCAGCCCTCAGAAACTTAACCGGCAGAAAAAGATTTTTTTGAAAAATCCCTAAGCCCCGGGGTCACAATTTCAGCAAAAATCTGACTTTTGGCAATTCACTCAAAAATGGTGCCAAACGCTTGCAAACGCTCCCCTGAAATGTTTGGCCGTCGAAAAAAAAGGCTTTTTATCACAGGACAAGAAATCAGCCCTCAGCAACTTAACCGGAGGAAAAAGATTTTTTTGAAAAATCCCTAAGCCCCGGGGTCACAATTTCAGCAAAAATCTGACTTTTGGCAATTCACTCAAAAATGGTGCCAAACGCTTGCAAATGCTCCCCTGAAATGTTAGGCGGTCGAAACAGAAGGCTTTTTATCACAGGACAAGAAATCAGCCCTCAGAAACTTAACCGGCAGAAAAAGATTTTTTTGAAAAATCCCTAAGCCCCGGGGTCACAATTTCAGCAAAAATCTGACTTTTGGCAATTCACTCAAAAATGGTGCCAAACGCTTGCAAATGCTCCCCTGAAATGTTTGGCGGTCGAAACAGAAGGCTTTTTATCACAGGACAAGAAATCAGCCCTCAGAAAGTTAACCGGTGCAAAAAGATTTTTTTGAAAAATCCCTAAGCCCCGGGGTCACAATTTCAGGATAAATCTGACTTTTGGCAATTCACTCAAAAATGGTTCCAAACGCTTGCAAATGCTCCCCTGAAAGCTTTGGTGATGGAAACAGAAGGCTTTTTATCACAGGACAAGAAATCAGCCCTCAGAAAGTTAACCGGCGGAAAAAGATTTTTTTGAAAAATCCCTAAGCCCCGGGGTCACAATTTCAGCAAAAATCTGACTTTTGGCAATTCATTCAAAAATGGTGCCAACCGTTTGCAAATGCTCCCCTGAAATGTTTGGTGGTCGAAACAGAAGGCTTTTTATCACAGGACAAGAAATCAGCCCTCAGCAACTTAACCGGCGCAAAACGATTTTTTTGAAAAAATCGCTAAGCCCCGGGGTCACAATTTCAGCAAAAATCTGACTTTTGGCAATTCACTCAAAAATGGTGCCAAACGCTTGCAAATGCTCCCCTGAAAGATTTGGCGATGAAAACTGAAGGCTTTTTGTCACAGGACAAGAAATCAGCCCTCAGCAACTTAACCGTTGGAAAAAGATTTTTTTGAAAAATCCCTGAGCCCCGGGGTCACAATTTCAGCAAAAATCTGACTTTTGCAATTCACTCAAAAATGGTGCCAAACGCTTGCAAATGCTCCCCTGAAAGATTTGGCGATGAAAACTGAAGGCTTTTTGTCACAGGACAAGAAATCAGCCCTCAGCAACTTAACCGTCGGAAAAAGATTTTTTTGAAAAATCCCTGAGCCCCGGGGTCACAATTTCAGGAAAAATCTGACTTTTGGCAATTCATTCAAAAATGGTGCGAAACGCTTGCAGATGCTCCCCTGAAAGCTTTGGTGATCGAAACAGAAGGCTTTTTATCACAGGACAAGAAATCAGCCCTCAGAAACTTAACCGGCAGAAAAAGATTTTTTTGAAAAATCCCTAAGCCCCGGGGTCACAATTTCAGCAAAAATCTGACTTTTGGCAATTCATTCAAAAATGGTGCCAACCGTTTGCAAATGCTCCCCTGAAATGTTTGGTGGTCGAAACAGAAGGCTTTTTTTCACAGGACAAGAAATCAGCCCTCAGCAACTTAACCGGTGCAAAAAGATTTTTTTGAAAAAATCGCTAAGCCCCGGGGTCACAATTTCAGCAAAAATCTGACTTTTGGCAATTCACTCAAAAATGGTGCCAAACGCTTGCAAATGCTCCCCTGAAATGTTTGGCGGTCGAAACAGAAGGCTTTTTTTCACAGGACAAGAAATCAGCCCTCAGAAAGTTAACTGGCGGAAAAAGATTTTTTTGAAAAATCCCTAAGCCCCGGGGTCACAATTTCAGCAAAAATCTGACTTTTGGCAATTCATTCAAAAATGGTGCCAAACGCTTGCAGATGCTCCCCTGAAAGCTTTGGTGATGGAAACAGAAGGCTTTTTATCACAGGACAAGAAATCAGCCCTCAGAAACTTAACCGGCAGAAAAAGATTTTTTTGAAAAATCCCTAAGCCCCGGGGTCACAATTTCAGCAATAATCTGACTTTTGGCAATTCACTCAAAAATGGTGCCAAACGCTTGCAATCGCTCCCCTGAAATGTTTGGCGGTCGAAACAGAAGGCTTTTTAGCATAGGACAAGAAATCAGCCCTCAGAAAGTTAACCGGCAGAAAAAGATTTTTTTGAAAAATCCCTAAGCCCCAGGGTCACAATTTCAGCAAAAATCTGACTTTTGGCAATTCATTCAAAAATGGTGCCAAACGCTTGCAGATGCTCCCCTGAAAGCTTTGGTGATGGAAACAGAAGGCTTTTTATCACAGGACAAGAAATCAGCCCTCAGAAACTTAACCGGCAGAAAAAGATTTTTTTGAAAAATCCCTAAGCCCCGGGGTCACAATTTCAGCAAAAATCTGACTTTTGGCAATTCACTCAAAAATGGTGCCAAACGCTTGCAATCGCTCCCCTGAAATGTTTGGCGGTCGAAACAGAAGGCTTTTTATCACAGGACAAGAAATCAGCCCTCAGAAACTTAACCGGCAGAAAAAGATTTTTTTGAAAAATCCCTAAGCCCCGGGGTCACAATTTCAGCAAAAATCTGACTTTTGGCAATTCACTCAAAAATGGTGCCAAACGCTAGCAAATGCTCCCCTGAAATGTTTGGCGGTCGAAACAGAAGGCTTTTTATCACAGGACAAGAAATCAGCCCTCAGAAAGTTAACCGGCAGAAAAAGATTTTTTTGAAAAATCCCTAAGCCCCGGGGTCACAATTTCAGGATAAATCTGACTTTTGGCAATTCACTCAAAAATGGTGCCAAACGCTTGCAAATGCATCCCTGAAATGTTTGGCGGTCGAAACAGAAGGCTTTTTATCACAGGACAAGAAATCAGCCCTCAGCAACTTAACCGGAGGAAAAAGATTTTTTTGAAAAATCCCTGAGCCCCGGGGTCACAATTTCAGCAATAATCTGACTTTTGGCAATTCACTCAAAAATGGTGCCAAACGCTTGCAAATGCATCCCTGAAATGTTAGGTGGTCGAAACAGAAGGCTTTTTATCACAGGACAAGAAATCAGCCCTCAGAAAGTTAACCGGCAGAAAAAGATTTTTTTGAAAAATCCCTAAGCCCCGGGGTCACAATTTCAGGAAAAATCTGACTTTTGGCAATTCATTCAAAAATGGTGCCAACCGTTTGCAAATGCTCCCCTGAAATGTTTGGTGGTCGAAACAGAAGGCTTTTTATCACAGGACAAGAAATCAGCCCTCAGCAACTTAACCGGTGCAAAAAGATTTTTTTGAAAAAATCGCTAAGCCCCGGGGTCACAATTTCAGCAAAAATCTGACTTTTGGCAATTCACTCAAAAATGGTGCCAAACGCTTGCAAATGCTCCCCTGAAAGATTTGGCGATGAAAACTGAAGGCTTTTTGTCACAGGACAAGAAATCAGCCCTCAGCAACTTAACCGTCGGAAAAAGATTTTTTTGAAAAATCCCTGAGCCCCGGGGTCACAATTTCAGCAAAAATCTGACTTTTGGCAATTCATTCAAAAATGGTGCCAAACGCTTGCAGATGCTCCCCTGAAAGCTTTGGTGATCGAAACAGAAGGCTTTTTATCACAGGACAAGAAATCAGCCCTCAGAAACTTAACCGGCAGAAAAAGATTTTTTTGAAAAATCCCTAAGCCCCGGGGTCACAATTTCAGCAAAAATCTGACTTTTGGCAATTCATTCAAAAATGGTGCCAACCGTTTGCAAATGCTCCCCTGAAATGTTTGGTGGTCGAAACAGAAGGCTTTTTTTCACAGGACAAGAAATCAGCCCTCAGCAACTTAACCGGTGCAAAAAGATTTTTTTGAAAAAATCGCTAAGCCCCGGGGTCACAATTTCAGCAAAAATCTGACTTTTGGCAATTCATTCAAAAATGGTGCCAAACGCTTGCAAATGCTCCCCTGAAATGTTTGGTGGTCGAAACAGAAGGCTTTTTTTCACAGGACAAGAAATCAGCCCTCAGAAAGTTAACCGGCGGAAAAAGATTTTTTTGAAAAATCCCTAAGCCCCGGGGTCACAATTTCAGCAAAAATCTGACTTTTGGCAATTCATTCAAAAATGGTGCCAAACGCTTGCAGATGCTCCCCTGAAAGCTTTGGTGATGGAAACAGAAGGCTTTTTATCACAGGACAAGAAATCAGCCCTCAGAAACTTAACCGGCAGAAAAAGATTTTTTTGAAAAATCCCTAAGCCCCGGGGTCACAATTTCAGCAAAAATCTGACTTTTGGCAATTCACTCAAAAATGGTGCCAAACGCTTGCAATCGCTCCCCTGAAATGCTTGGCGGTCGAAACAGAAGGCTTTTTATCACAGGACAAGAAATCAGCCCTCAGAAAGTTAACCGGCAGAAAAAGATTTTTTTGAAAAATCCCTAAGCCCCGGGGTCACAATTTCAGGATAAATCTGACTTTTGGCAATTCACTCAAAAATGGTGCCAAACGCTTGCAAATGCTCCCCTGAAAGGTTTGGCGGTCGAAACAGAAGGCTTTTTATCACAGGACAAGAAATCAGCCCTCAGAAAGTTAACCGGCAGAAAAAGATTTTTTTGAAAAATCCCTAAGCCCCGGGGTCACAATTTCAGCAAAAATCTGACTTTTGGCAATTGACTCAAAAATGGTGCCAAACGCTTGCAATCGCTCCCCTGAAATGTTTGGCGGTCGAAACAGAAGGCTTTTTATCACAGGACAAGAAATCAGCCCCCAGCAACTTAACCGGGGGAAAAAGATTTTTTTGAAAAAATCGCTAAGCCCCTGGGTCACAATTTCAGCAAAAATCTGACTTTTGGCAATTCACTCAAAAATGGTGCCAAACGCTTGCAAGTGCTCCCCTGAAAGGTTTGGCGGTCGAAACAGAAGGCTTTTTATCACAGGACAAGAAATCAGCCCTCAGAAAGTTAACCGGCAGAAAAAGATTTTTTTGAAAAATCCCTAAACCCCGGGGTCACAATTTCAGCAAAAATCTGACTTTTGGCAATTCATTCAAAAATGGTGCCAACCGTTTGCAAATGCTCCCCTGAAATGTTTGGTGGTCGAAACAGAAGGCTTTTTATCACAGGACAAGAAATCAGCCCTCAGCAACTTAACCGGTGCAAAAAGATTTTTTTGAAAAAATCGCTAAGCCCCGGGGTCACAATTTCAGCAAAAATCTGACTTTTGGCAATTCACTCAAAAATGGTGCCAAACGCTTGCAAATGCTCCCCTGAAAGATTTGGCGATGAAAACTGAAGGCTTTTTGTCACAGGACAAGAAATCAGCCCTCAGCAACTTAACCGTCGGAAAAAGATTTTTTTGAAAAATCCCTGAGCCCCGGGGTCACAATTTCAGCAAAAATCTGACTTTTGGCAATTCATTCAAAAATGGTGCCAAACGCTTGCAGATGCTCCCCTGAAAGCTTTGGTGATCGAAACAGAAGGCTTTTTATCACAGGACAAGAAATCAGCCCTCAGAAACTTAACCGGCAGAAAAAGATTTTTTTGAAAAATCCCTAAGCCCCGGGGTCACAATTTCAGCAAAAATCTGACTTTTGGCAATTCATTCAAAAATGGTGCCAACCGTTTGCAAATGCTCCCCTGAAATGTTTGGTGGTCGAAACAGAAGGCTTTTTTTCACAGGACAAGAAATCAGCCCTCAGCAACTTAACCGGTGCAAAAAGATTTTTTTGAAAAAATCGCTAAGCCCCGGGGTCACAATTTCAGCAAAAATCTGACTTTTGGCAATTCATTCAAAAATGGTGCCAAACGCTTGCAGATGCTCCCCTGAAATGCTTGGCGGTCGAAACAGAAGGCTTTTTATCACAGGACAAGAAATCAGCCCTCAGAAAGTTAACCGGCAGAAAAAGATTTTTTTGAAAAATCCCTAAGCCCCGGGGTCACAATTTCAGGATAAATCTGACTTTTGGCAATTCACTCAAAAATGGTGCCAAACGCTTGCAAATGCTCCGCTGAAAGGTTTGGCGGTCGAAACAGAAGGCTTTTTATCACAGGACAAGAAATCAGCCCTCAGAAAGTTAACCGGCAGAAAAAGATTTTTTTGAAAAATCCCTAAGCCCCGGGGTCACAATTTCAGCAAAAATCTGACTTTTGGCAATTCACTCAAAAATGGTGCCAAACGCTTGCAATCGCTCCCCTGAAATGTTTGGCGGTCGAAACAGAAGGCTTTTTATCACAGGACAAGAAATCAGCCCCCAGCAACTTAACCGGGGGAAAAAGATTTTTTTGAAAAAATCGCTAAGCCCCTGGGTCACAATTTCAGCAAAAATCTGACTTTTGGCAATTCACTCAAAAATGGTGCCAAACGCTTGCAAGTGCTCCCCTGAAAGGTTTGGCGGTCGAAACAGAAGGCTTTTTATCACAGGACAAGAAATCAGCCCTCAGAAAGTTAACCGGCAGAAAAAGATTTTTTTGAAAAATCCCTAAACCCCGGGGTCACAATTTCAGCAAAAATCTGACTTTTGGCAATTCATTCAAAAATGGTGCCAACCGTTTGCAAATGCTCCCCTGAAATGTTTGGTGGTCGAAACAGAAGGCTTTTTATCACAGGACAAGAAATCAGCCCTCAGCAACTTAACCGGTGCAAAAAGATTTTTTTGAAAAAATCGCTAAGCCCCGGGGTCACAATTTCAGCAAAAATCTGACTTTTGGCAATTCACTCAAAAATGGTGCCAAACGCTTGCAAATGCTCCCCTGAAAGATTTGGCGATGAAAACTGAAGGCTTTTTGTCACAGGACAAGAAATCAGCCCTCAGCAACTTAACCGTCGGAAAAAGATTTTTTTGAAAAATCCCTGAGCCCCGGGGTCACAATTTCAGCAAAAATCTGACTTTTGGCAATTCATTCAAAAATGGTGCCAAACGCTTGCAGATGCTCCCCTGAAAGCTTTGGTGATCGAAACAGAAGGCTTTTTATCACAGGACAAGAAATCAGCCCTCAGAAACTTAACCGGCAGAAAAAGATTTTTTTGAAAAATCCCTAAGCCCCGGGGTCACAATTTCAGCAAAAATCTGACTTTTGGCAATTCATTCAAAAATGGTGCCAACCGTTTGCAAATGCTCCCCTGAAATGTTTGGTGGTCGAAACAGAAGGCTTTTTTTCACAGGACAAGAAATCAGCCCTCAGCAACTTAACCGGTGCAAAAAGATTTTTTTGAAAAAATCGCTAAGCCCCGGGGTCACAATTTCAGCAAAAATCTGACTTTTGGCAATTCATTCAAAAATGGTGCCAAACGCTTGCAAATGCTCCCCTGAAATGTTTGGTGGTCGAAACAGAAGGCTTTTTTTCACAGGACAAGAAATCAGCCCTCAGAAAGTTAACCGGCGGAAAAAGATTTTTTTGAAAAATCCCTAAGCCCCGGGGTCACAATTTCAGCAAAAATCTGACTTTTGGCAATTCATTCAAAAATGGTGCCAAACGCTTGCAGATGCTCCCCTGAAAGCTTTGGTGATGGAAACAGAAGGCTTTTTATCACAGGACAAGAAATCAGCCCTCAGAAACTTAACCGGCAGAAAAAGATTTTTTTGAAAAATCCCTAAGCCCCGGGGTCACAATTTCAGCAAAAATCTGACTTTTGGCAATTCACTCAAAAATGGTGCCAAACGCTTGCAATCGCTCCCCTGAAATGCTTGGCGGTCGAAACAGAAGGCTTTTTATCACAGGACAAGAAATCAGCCCTCAGAAAGTTAACCGGCAGAAAAAGATTTTTTTGAAAAATCCCTAAGCCCCGGGGTCACAATTTCAGGATAAATCTGACTTTTGGCAATTCACTCAAAAATGGTGCCAAACGCTTGCAAATGCTCCCCTGAAAGGTTTGGCGGTCGAAACAGAAGGCTTTTTATCACAGGACAAGAAATCAGCCCTCAGAAAGTTAACCGGCAGAAAAAGATTTTTTTGAAAAATCCCTAAGCCCCGGGGTCACAATTTCAGCAAAAATCTGACTTTTGGCAATTCACTCAAAAATGGTGCCAAACGCTTGCAATCGCTCCCCTGAAATGTTTGGCGGTCGAAACAGAAGGCTTTTTATCACAGGACAAGAAATCAGCCCCCAGCAACTTAACCGGGGGAAAAAGATTTTTTTGAAAAAATCGCTAAGCCCCTGGGTCACAATTTCAGCAAAAATCTGACTTTTGGCAATTCACTCAAAAATGGTGCCAAACGCTTGCAAGTGCTCCCCTGAAAGGTTTGGCGGTCGAAACAGAAGGCTTTTTATCACAGGACAAGAAATCAGCCCTCAGAAAGTTAACCGGCAGAAAAAGATTTTTTTGAAAAATCCCTAAACCCCGGGGTCACAATTTCAGCAAAAATCTGACTTTTGGCAATTCATTCAAAAATGGTGCCAACCGTTTGCAAATGCTCCCCTGAAATGATTGGTGGTCGAAACAGAAGGCTTTTTATCACAGGACAAGAAATCAGCCCTCAGCAACTTAACCGGTGCAAAAAGATTTTTTTGAAAAAATCGCTAAGCCCCGGGGTCACAATTTCAGCAAAAATCTGACTTTTGGCAATTCACTCAAAAATGGTGCCAAACGCTTGCAAATGCTCCCCTGAAAGATTTGGCGATGAAAACTGAAGGCTTTTTGTCACAGGACAAGAAATCAGCCCTCAGCAACTTAACCGTCGGAAAAAGATTTTTTTGAAAAATCCCTGAGCCCCGGGGTCACAATTTCAGCAAAAATCTGACTTTTGGCAATTCATTCAAAAATGGTGCCAAACGCTTGCAGATGCTCCCCTGAAAGGTTTGGCGGTCGAAACAGAAGGCTTTTTATCACAGGACAAGAAATCAGCCCTCAGAAAGTTAACCGGCAGAAAAAGATTTTTTTGAAAAATCCCTAAGCCCCGGGGTCACAATTTCAGCAAAAATCTGACTTTTGGCAATTCATTCAAAAATGGTGCCAACCGTTTGCAAATGCTCCCCTGAAATGTTTGGTGGTCGAAACAGAAGGCTTTTTTTCACAGGACAAGAAATCAGCCCTCAGCAACTTAACCGGTGGAAAAAGATTTTTTTGAAAAAATCGCTAAGCCCCGGGGTCACAATTTCAGCAAAAATCTGACTTTTGGCAATTCATTCAAAAATGGTGCCAAACGCTTGCAAATGCTCCCCTGAAATGTTTGGCGGTCGAAACAGAAGGCTTTTTTTCACAGGACAAGAAATCAGCCCTCAGAAAGTTAACCGGCGGAAAAAGATTTTTTTGAAAAATCCCTAAGCCCCGGGGTCACAATTTCAGCAAAAATCTGACTTTTGGCAATTCATTCAAAAATGGTGCCAAACGCTTGCAGATGCTCCCCTGAAAGCTTTGGTGATGGAAACAGAAGGCTTTTTATCACAGGACAAGAAATCAGCCCTCAGAAACTTAACCGGCAGAAAAAGATTTTTTTGAAAAATCCCTAAGCCCCGGGGTCACAATTTCAGCAAAAATCTGACTTTTGGCAATTCACTCAAAAATGGTGCCAAACGCTTGCAATCGCTCCCCTGAAATGTTTGGCGGTCGAAACAGAAGGCTTTTTATCACAGGACAAGAAATCAGCCCTCAGAAAGTTAACCGGCAGAAAAAGATTTTTTTGAAAAATCCCTAAGCCCCGGGGTCACAATTTCAGCAAAAATCTGACTTTTGGCAATTCATTCAAAAATGGTGCCAAACGCTTGCAGATGCTCCCCTGAAAGCTTTGGTGATGGAAACAGAAGGCTTTTTATCACAGGACAAGAAATCAGCCCTCAGAAACTTAACCGGCAGAAAAAGATTTTTTTGAAAAATCCCTAAGCCCCGGGGTCACAATTTCAGCAAAAATCTGACTTTTGGCAATTCACTCAAAAATGGTGCCAAACGCTAGCAAATGCTCCCCTGAAATGCTTGGCGGTCGAAACAGAAGGCTTTTTATCACAGGACAAGAAATCAGCCCTCAGAAAGTTAACCGGAGGAAAAAGATTTTTTTGAAAAATCCCTAAGCCCCGGGGTCACAATTTCAGGATAAATCTGACTTTTGGCAATTCACTCAAAAATGGTGCCAAACGCTTGCAAATGCTCCCCTGAAAGGTTTGGCGGTCGAAACAGAAGGCTTTTTATCACAGGACAAGAAATCAGCCCTCAGAAAGTTAACCGGCAGAAAAAGATTTTTTTGAAAAATCCCTAAGCCCCGGGGTCACAATTTCAGCAAAAATCTGACTTTTGGCAATTCACTCAAAAATGGTGCCAAACGCTTGCAATCGCTCCCCTGAAATGTTTGGCGGTCGAAACAGAAGGCTTTTTATCACAGGACAAGAAATCAGCCCCCAGCAACTTAACCGGGGGAAAAAGATTTTTTTGAAAAAATCGCTAAGCCCCGGGGTCACAATTTCAGCAAAAATCTGACTTTTGGCAATTCACTCAAAAATGGTGCCAAACGCTTGCAAGTGCTCCCCTGAAAGGTTTGGCGGTCGAAACAGAAGGCTTTTTATCACAGGACAAGAAATCAGCCCTCAGAAAGTTAACCGGCAGAAAAAGATTTTTTTGAAAAATCCCTAAACCCCGGGGTCACAATTTCAGCAAAAATCTGACTTTTGGCAATTCATTCAAAAATGGTGCCAACCGTTTGCAAATGCTCCCCTGAAATGTTTGGTGGTCGAAACAGAAGGCTTTTTATCACAGGACAAGAAATCAGCCCTCAGCAACTTAACCGGTGCAAAAAGATTTTTTTGAAAAAATCGCTAAGCCCCGGGGTCACAATTTCAGCAAAAATCTGACTTTTGGCAATTCACTCAAAAATGGTGCCAAACGCTTGCAAATGCTCCCCTGAAATGTTTGGCGGTCGAAACAGAAGGCTTTTTTTCACAGGACAAGAAATCAGCCCTCAGAAAGTTAACCGGTGCAAAAAGATTTTTTTGAAAAAATCGCTAAGCCCCGGGGTCACAATTTCAGCAAAAATCTGACCTTTGGCAATTCACTCAAAAATGGTGCCAAACCCTTGCAAATGCTCCCCTGAAATGTTTGGCGGTCGAAACAGAAGGCTTTTTTTCACAGGACAAGAAATCAGCCCTCAGAAAGTTAACCGGCAGAAAAAGATTTTTTTGAAAAATCCCTAAGCCCCGGGGTCACAATTTCAGCAATAATCTGACTTTTGGCAATTCACTCAAAAATGGTGCCAAACGCTTGCAATCGCTCCCCTGAAATGTTTGGCGGTCGAAACAGAAGGCTTTTTATCACAGGACAAGAAATCAGCCCTCAGAAAGTTAACCGGCAGAAAAAGATTTTTTTGAAAAATCCCTAAGCCCCAGGGTCACAATTTCAGCAAAAATCTGACTTTTGGCAATTCATTCAAAAATGGTGCCAAACGCTTGCAGATGCTCCCCTGAAAGCTTTGGTGATGGAAACAGAAGGCTTTTTATCACAGGACAAGAAATCAGCCCTCAGAAACTTAACCGGCAGAAAAAGATTTTTTTGAAAAATCCCTAAGCCCCGGGGTCACAATTTCAGCAAAAATCTGACTTTTGGCAATTCATTCAAAAATGGTGCCAAACGCTTGCAGATGCTCCCCTGAAAGCTTTGGTGATGGAAACAGCAGGCTTTTTATCACAGGACAAGAAATCAGCCCTCAGAAACTTAACCGGCAGAAAAAGATTTTTTTGAAAAATCCCTAAGCCCCGGGGTCACAATTTCAGCAATAATCTGACTTTTGGCAATTCACTCAAAAATGGTGCCAAACGCTTGCAATCGCTCCCCTGAAATGTTTGGCGGTCGAAACAGAAGGCTTTTTATCACAGGACAAGAAATCAGCCCTCAGAAAGTTAACCGGCAGAAAAAGATTTTTTTGAAAAATCCCTAAGCCCCGGGGTCACAATTTCAGCAAAAATCTGACTTTTGGCAATTCATTCAAAAATGGTGCCAAACGCTTGGAAACGCTCCCCTGAAATGTTTGGCGGTCGAAAAAGAAGGCTTTTTATCACAGGACAAGAAATCAGCCCTCAGCAACTTAACCGGAGGAAAAAGATTTTTTTGAAAAATCCCTGAGCCCCGGGGGTCACAATTTCAGCAAAACTCTGACTTTTGGCAATTCACTCAAAAATGGTGCCAAACGCTTGCAAATGCATCCCTGAAATGTTAGGCGGTCGAAACAGAAGGCTTTTTATCACAGGACAAGAAATCAGCCCTCAGGAAGTTAACCGGCAGAAAAAGATTTTTTTGAAAAATCCCTAAGCCCCGGGGTCACAATTTCAGCAAAAATCTGACTTTTGGCAATTCATTCAAAAATGGTGCCAACCGTTTGCAAATGCTCCCCTGAAATGTTTGGTGGTCGAAACAGAAGGCTTTTTATCACAGGACAAGAAATCAGCCCTCAGCAACTTAACCGGTGCAAAAAGATTTTTTTGAAAAAATCGCTAAGCCCCGGGGTCACAATTTCAGCAAAAATCTGACTTTTGGCAATTCACTCAAAAATGGTGCCAAACGCTTGCAAATGCTCCCCTGAAATGTTTGGCGGTCGAAACAGAAGGCTTTTTTTCACAGGACAAGAAATCAGCCCTCAGAAAGTTAACCGGCGGAAAAAGATTTTTTTGAAATATCCCTAAGCCCCGGGGTCACAATTTCAGCAAAAATCTGACTTTTGGCAATTCATTCAAAAATGGTGCCAAACGCTTGCAGATGCTCCCCTGAAAGCTTTGGTGATGGAAACAGAAGGCTTTTTATCACAGGACAAGAAATCAGCCCTCAGAAACTTAACCGGCAGAAAAAGATTTTTTTGAAAAATCCCTAAGCCCCGGGGTCACAATTTCAGCAAAAATCTGACTTTTGGCAATTCACTCAAAAATGGTGCCAAACGCTTGCAATCGCTCCCCTGAAATGTTTGGCGGTCGAAACAGAAGGCTTTTTATCACAGGACAAGAAATCAGCCCTCAGAAAGTTAACCGGCAGAAAAAGATTTTTTTGAAAAATCCCTAAGCCCCGGGGTCACAATTTCAGCAAAAATCTGACTTTTGGCAATTCATTCAAAAATGGTGCCAAACGCTTGCAGATGCTCCCCTGAAAGCTTTGGTGATGGAAACAGAAGGCTTTTTATCACAGGACAAGAAATCAGCCCTCAGAAACTTAACCGGCAGAAAAAGATTTTTTTGAAAAAACCCTAAGCCCCGGGGTCACAATTTCAGCAAAAATCTGACTTTTGGCAATTCACTCAAAAATGGTGCCAAACGCTTGCAAACGCTCCCCTGAAATGTTTGGCGGTCGAAAAAGAAGGCTTTTTATCACAGGACAAGAAATCAGCCCTCAGCAACTTAACCGGAGGAAAAAGATTTTTTTGAAAAATCCCTGAGCCCCGGGGTCACAATTTCAGCAAAACTCTGACTTTTGGCAATTCACTCAAAAATGGTGCCAAACGCTTGCAAATGCAACCCTGAAATGTTAGGCGGTCGAAACAGAAGGCTTTTTATCACAGGACAAGAAATCAGCCCTCAGAAACTTAACCGGCAGAAAAAGATTTTTTTGAAAAATCCCTAAGCCCCGGGGTCACAATTTCAGCAAAAATCTGACTTTTGGCAATTCATTCAAAAATGGTGCCAACCGTTTGCAAATGCTCCCCTGAAATGTTTGGTGGTCGAAACAGAAGGCTTTTTATCACAGGACAAGAAATCAGCCCTCAGCAACTTAACCGGTGCAAAAAGATTTTTTTGAAAAAATCGCTAAGCCCCGGGGTCACAATTTCAGCAATAATCTGACTTTTGGCAATTCACTCAAAAATGGTGCCAAACGCTTGCAATCGCTCCCCTGAAATGTTTGGCGGTCGAAACAGAAGGCTTTTTATCACAGGACAAGAAATCAGCCCTCAGAAAGTTAACCGGCAGAAAAAGATTTTTTTGAAAAATCCCTAAGCCCCGGGGTCACAATTTCAGCAAAAATCTGACTTTTGGCAATTCATTCAAAAATGGTGCCAAACGCTTGCAGATGCTCCCCTGAAAGCTTTGGTGATGGAAACAGAAGGCTTTTTATCACAGGACAAGAAATCAGCCCTCAGAAACTTAACCGGCAGAAAAAGATTTTTTTTGAAAAATCCCTAAGCCCCGGGGTCACAATTTCAGCAAGAATCTGACTTTTGGCAATTCACTCAAAAATGGTGCCAAACGCTTGCAATCGCTCCCCTGAAATGTTTGGCGGTCGAAACAGAAGGCTTTTTATCACAGGACAAGAAATCAGCCCTCAGAAACTTAACCGGCAGAAAAAGATTTTTTTGAAAAATCCCTAAGCCCCGGGGTCACAATTTCAGCAAAAATCTGACTTTTGGCAATTCACTCAAAAATGGTGCCAAACGCTAGCAAATGCTCCCCTGAAATGTTTGGCGGTCGAAACAGAAGGCTTTTTATCACAGGACAAGAAATCAGCCCTCAGAAAGTTAACCGGTGCAAAAAGATTTTTTTGAAAAATCCCTAAGCCCCGGGGTCACAATTTCAGGATAAATCTGACTTTTGGCAATTCACTCAAAAATGGTGCCAAACGCTTGCAAACGCTCCCCTGAAAGGTTCGGCGGTGGAACAGAAGGCTTTTTATCACAGGACAAGAAATCAGCCCTCAGAAAGTTAACCGGCAGAAAAAGATTTTTTTGAAAAATCCCTAAGCCCCGGGGTCACAATTTCAGCAAAAATCTGACTTTTGGCAATTCACTCAAAAATGGTGCCAAACGCTTGCAAACGCTCCCCTGAAATGTTTGGCGGTCGAAAAAGAAGGCTTTTTATCACAGGACAAGAAATCAGCCCTCAGCAACTTAACCGGAGGAAAAAGATTTTTTTGAAAAATCCCTGAGCCCCGGGGTCACAATTTCAGCAAAACTCTGACTTTTGGCAATTCACTCAAAAATGGTGCCAAACGCTTGCAAATGCATCCCTGAAATGTTAGGCGGTCGAAACAGAAGGCTTTTTATCACAGGACAAGAAATCAGCCCTCAGAAAGTTAACCGGCAGAAAAAGATTTTTTTGAAAAATCCCTAAGCCCCGGGGTCACAATTTCAGCAAAAATCTGACTTTTGGCAATTCATTCAAAAATGGTGCCAACCGTTTGCAAATGCTCCCCTGAAATGTTTGGTGGTCGAAACAGAAGGCTTTTTATCACAGGACAAGAAATCAGCCCTCAGCAACTTAACCGGGGGGAAAAGATTTTTTTGAAAAAATCGCTAAGCCCCGGGGTCACAATTTCAGCAAAAATCTGACTTTTGGCAATTCACTCAAAAATGGTGCCAAACGCTTGCAAATGCTCCCCTGAAAGGTTTGGCGGTCGAAACAGAAGGCTTTTTATCACAGGACAAGAAATCAGCCCTCAGAAAGTTAACCGGCAGAAAAAGATTTTTTTGAAAAATCCCTAAGCCCCGGGGTCACAATTTCAGCAAAAATCTGACTTTTGGCAATTCATTCAAAAATGGTGCCAACCGTTTGCAAATGCTCCCCTGAAATGTTTGGTGGTCGAAACAGAAGGCTTTTTATCACAGGACAAGAAATCAGCCCTCAGCAACTTAACCGGTGCAAAAAGATTTTTTTGAAAAAATCGCTAAGCCCCGGGGTCACAATTTCAGCAAAAATCTGACTTTTGGCAATTCACTCAAAAATGGTGCCAAACGCTTGCAAATGCTCCCCTGAAATGTTTGGCGGTCGAAACAGAAGGCTTTTTTTCACAGGACAAGAAATCAGCCCTCAGAAAGTTAACCGGCGGAAAAAGATTTTTTTGAAAAATCCCTAAGCCCCGGGGTCACAATTTCAGCAAAAATCTGACTTTTGGCAATTCATTCAAAAATGGTGCCAAACGCTTGCAGATGCTCCCCTGAAAGCTTTGGTGATGGAAACAGAAGGCTTTTTTTCACAGGACAAGAAATCAGCCCTCAGAAACTTAACCGGCAGAAAAAGATTTTTTTGAAAAATCCCTAAGCCCCGGGGTCACAATTTCAGCAAAAATCTGACTTTTGGCAATTCATTCAAAAATGGTGCCAAACGCTTGCAGATGCTCCCCTGAAAGCTTTGGTGATGGAAACAGAAGGCTTTTTATCACAGGACAAGAAATCAGCCCTCAGAAACTTAACCGGCAGAAAAAGATTTTTTTGAAAAATCCCTAAGCCCCGGGGTCACAATTTCAGCAATAATCTGACTTTTGGCAATTCACTCAAAAATGGTGCCAAACGCTTGCAATCGCTCCCCTGAAATGTTTGGCGGTCGAAACAGAAGGCTTTTTATCACAGGACAAGAAATCAGCACTCAGAAAGTTAACCGGCAGAAAAAGATTTTTTTGAAAAATCCCTAAGCCCCAGGGTCACAATTTCAGCAAAAATCTGACTTTTGGCAATTCATTCAAAAATGGTGCCAAACGCTTGCAGATGCTCCCCTGAAAGCTTTGGTGATGGAAACAGAAGGCTTTTTATCACAGGACAAGAAATCAGCCCTCAGAAACTTAACCGGCAGAAAAAGATTTTTTTGAAAAATCCCTAAGCCCCGGGGTCACAATTTCAGCAAAAATCTGACTTTTGGCAATTCACTCAAAAATGGTGCCAAACGCTTGCAAACGCTCCCCTGAAATGTTTGGCGGTCGAAAAAGAAGGCTTTTTATCACAGGACAAGAAATCAGCCCTCAGCAACTTAACCGGAGGAAAAAGATTTTTTTGAAAAATCCCTGAGCCCCGGGGTCACAATTTCAGCAAAACTCTGACTTTTGGCAATTCACTCAAAAATGGTGCCAAACGCTTGCAAATGCATCCCTGAAATGTTAGGCGGTCGAAACAGAAGGCTTTTTATCACAGGACAAGAAATCAGCCCTCAGAAAGTTAACCGGCAGAAAAAGATTTTTTTGAAAAATCCCTAAGCCCCGGGGTCACAATTTCAGCAAAAATCTGACTTTTGGCAATTCATTCAAAAATGGTGCCAACCGTTTGCAAATGCTCCCCTGAAATGTTTGGTGGTCGAAACAGAAGGCTTTTTATCACAGGACAAGAAATCAGCCCTCAGCAACTTAACCGGTGCAAAAAGATTTTTTTGAAAAAATCGCTAAGCCCCGGGGTCACAATTTCAGCAAAAATCTGACTTTTGGCAATTCACTCAAAAATGGTGCCAAACGCTTGGAAACGCTCCCCTGAAATGTTTGGCGGTCGAAAAAGAAGGCTTTTTATCACAGGACAAGAAATCAGCCCTCAGCAACTTAACCGGAGGAAAAAGATTTTTTTGAAAAATCCCTGAGCCCCGGGGGTCACAATTTCAGCAAAACTCTGACTTTTGGCAATTCACTCAAAAATGGTGCCAAACGCTTGGAAACGCTCCCCTGAAATGTTTGGCGGTCGAAAAAGAAGGCTTTTTATCACAGGACAAGAAATCAGCCCTCAGCAACTTAACCGGAGGAAAAAGATTTTTTTGAAAAATCCCTACCCGGGGTCACAATTTCAGCAAAAATCTGACTTTTGGCAATTCATTCAAAAATGGTGCCAAACGCTTGCAGATGCTCCCCTGAAAGCTTTGGTGATGGAAACAGAAGGCTTTTTATCACAGGACAAGAAATCAGCCCTCAGAAACTTAACCGGCAGAAAAAGATTTTTTTGAAAAATCCCTAAGCCCCGGGGTCACAATTTCAGCAATAATCTGACTTTTGGCAATTCACTCAAAAATGGTGCCAAACGCTTGCAAATGCTCCCCTGAAATGTTTGGTGGTCGAAACAGAAGGCTTTTTATCACAGGACAAGAAATCAGCCCTCAGCAACTTAACCGGTGCAAAAAGATTTTTTTGAAAAAATCGCTAAGCCCCGGGGTCACAATTTCAGCAATAATCTGACTTTTGGCAATTCACTCAAAAATGGTGCCAAACGCTTGCAATCGCTCCCCTGAAATGTTTGGCGGTCGAAACAGAAGGCTTTTTATC
Source organism: Podarcis gaigeae (assembly GCF_964106915.1). Lineage (NCBI taxonomy): Eukaryota > Metazoa > Chordata > Lepidosauria > Squamata > Lacertidae > Podarcis > Podarcis gaigeae. The sequence goes on from NC_139689.1 coordinate 46,391,385, forward strand.
ACAGGACAAGAAATCAGCCCTCAGAAAGTTAACCGGCAGAAAAAGATTTTTTTGAAAAATCCCTAAGCCCCGGGGTCACAATTTCAGCAAAAATCTGACTTTTGGCAATTCATTCAAAAATGGTGCCAAACGCTTGCAGATGCTCCCCTGAAAGCTTTGGTGATGGAAACAGAAGGCTTTTTATCACAGGACAAGAAATCAGCCCTCAGAAACTTAACCGGCAGAAAAAGATTTTTTTTGAAAAATCCCTAAGCCCCGGGGTCACAATTTCAGCAAGAATCTGACTTTTGGCAATTCACTCAAAAATGGTGCCAAACGCTTGCAATCGCTCCCCTGAAATGTTTGGCGGTCGAAACAGAAGGCTTTTTATCACAGGACAAGAAATCAGCCCTCAGAAACTTAACCGGCAGAAAAAGATTTTTTTGAAAAATCCCTAAGCCCCGGGGTCACAATTTCAGCAAAAATCTGACTTTTGGCAATTCACTCAAAAATGGTGCCAAACGCTAGCAAATGCTCCCCTGAAATGTTTGGCGGTCGAAACAGAAGGCTTTTTATCACAGGACAAGAAATCAGCCCTCAGAAAGTTAACCGGTGCAAAAAGATTTTTTTGAAAAATCCCTAAGCCCCGGGGTCACAATTTCAGGATAAATCTGACTTTTGGCAATTCACTCAAAAATGGTGCCAAACGCTTGCAAACGCTCCCCTGAAAGGTTCGGCGGTGGAACAGAAGGCTTTTTATCACAGGACAAGAAATCAGCCCTCAGAAAGTTAACCGACAGAAAAAGATTTTTTTGAAAAATCCCTAAGCCCCGGGGTCACAATTTCAGCAAAAATCTGACTTTTGGCAATTCACTCAAAAATGGTGCCAAACGCTTGCAAACGCTCCCCTGAAATGTTTGGCGGTCGAAAAAGAAGGCTTTTTATCACAGGACAAGAAATCAGCCCTCAGCAACTTAACCGGAGGAAAAAGATTTTTTTGAAAAATCCCTGAGCCCCGGGGTCACAATTTCAGCAAAACTCTGACTTTTGGCAATTCACTCAAAAATGGTGCCAAACGCTTGCAAATGCATCCCTGAAATGTTAGGCGGTCGAAACAGAAGGCTTTTTATCACAGGACAAGAAATCAGCCCTCAGAAAGTTAACCGGCAGAAAAAGATTTTTTTGAAAAATCCCTAAGCCCCGGGGTCACAATTTCAGCAAAAATCTGACTTTTGGCAATTCATTCAAAAATGGTGCCAACCGTTTGCAAATGCTCCCCTGAAATGTTTGGTGGTCGAAACAGAAGGCTTTTTATCACAGGACAAGAAATCAGCCCTCAGCAACTTAACCGGGGGGAAAAGATTTTTTTGAAAAAATCGCTAAGCCCCGGGGTCACAATTTCAGCAAAAATCTGACTTTTGGCAATTCACTCAAAAATGGTGCCAAACGCTTGCAAATGCTCCCCTGAAAGGTTTGGCGGTCGAAACAGAAGGCTTTTTATCACAGGACAAGAAATCAGCCCTCAGAAAGTTAACCGGCAGAAAAAGATTTTTTTGAAAAATCCCTAAGCCCCGGGGTCACAATTTCAGCAAAAATCTGACTTTTGGCAATTCATTCAAAAATGGTGCCAACCGTTTGCAAATGCTCCCCTGAAATGTTTGGTGGTCGAAACAGAAGGCTTTTTATCACAGGACAAGAAATCAGCCCTCAGCAACTTAACCGGTGCAAAAAGATTTTTTTGAAAAAATCGCTAAGCCCCGGGGTCACAATTTCAGCAAAAATCTGACTTTTGGCAATTCACTCAAAAATGGTGCCAAACGCTTGCAAATGCTCCCCTGAAATGTTTGGCGGTCGAAACAGAAGGCTTTTTTTCACAGGACAAGAAATCAGCCCTCAGAAAGTTAACCGGCGGAAAAAGATTTTTTTGAAAAATCCCTAAGCCCCGGGGTCACAATTTCAGCAAAAATCTGACTTTTGGCAATTCATTCAAAAATGGTGCCAAACGCTTGCAGATGCTCCCCTGAAAGCTTTGGTGATGGAAACAGAAGGCTTTTTTTCACAGGACAAGAAATCAGCCCTCAGAAACTTAACCGGCAGAAAAAGATTTTTTTGAAAAATCCCTAAGCCCCGGGGTCACAATTTCAGCAAAAATCTGACTTTTGGCAATTCATTCAAAAATGGTGCCAAACGCTTGCAGATGCTCCCCTGAAAGCTTTGGTGATGGAAACAGAAGGCTTTTTATCACAGGACAAGAAATCAGCCCTCAGAAACTTAACCGGCAGAAAAAGATTTTTTTGAAAAATCCCTAAGCCCCGGGGTCACAATTTCAGCAATAATCTGACTTTTGGCAATTCACTCAAAAATGGTGCCAAACGCTTGCAATCGCTCCCCTGAAATGTTTGGCGGTCGAAACAGAAGGCTTTTTATCACAGGACAAGAAATCAGCCCTCAGAAAGTTAACCGGCAGAAAAAGATTTTTTTGAAAAATCCCTAAGCCCCAGGGTCACAATTTCAGCAAAAATCTGACTTTTGGCAATTCATTCAAAAATGGTGCCAAACGCTTGCAGATGCTCCCCTGAAAGCTTTGGTGATGGAAACAGAAGGCTTTTTATCACAGGACAAGAAATCAGCCCTCAGAAACTTAACCGGCAGAAAAAGATTTTTTTGAAAAATCCCTAAGCCCCGGGGTCACAATTTCAGCAAAAATCTGACTTTTGGCAATTCACTCAAAAATGGTGCCAAACGCTTGCAAACGCTCCCCTGAAATGTTTGGCGGTCGAAAAAGAAGGCTTTTTATCACAGGACAAGAAATCAGCCCTCAGCAACTTAACCGGAGGAAAAAGATTTTTTTGAAAAATCCCTGAGCCCCGGGGTCACAATTTCAGCAAAACTCTGACTTTTGGCAATTCACTCAAAAATGGTGCCAAACGCTTGCAAATGCATCCCTGAAATGTTAGGCGGTCGAAACAGAAGGCTTTTTATCACAGGACAAGAAATCAGCCCTCAGAAAGTTAACCGGCAGAAAAAGATTTTTTTGAAAAATCCCTAAGCCCCGGGGTCACAATTTCAGCAAAAATCTGACTTTTGGCAATTCATTCAAAAATGGTGCCAACCGTTTGCAAATGCTCCCCTGAAATGTTTGGTGGTCGAAACAGAAGGCTTTTTATCACAGGACAAGAAATCAGCCCTCAGCAACTTAACCGGTGCAAAAAGATTTTTTTGAAAAAATCGCTAAGCCCCGGGGTCACAATTTCAGCAAAAATCTGACTTTTGGCAATTCACTCAAAAATGGTGCCAAACGCTTGGAAACGCTCCCCTGAAATGTTTGGCGGTCGAAAAAGAAGGCTTTTTATCACAGGACAAGAAATCAGCCCTCAGCAACTTAACCGGAGGAAAAAGATTTTTTTGAAAAATCCCTGAGCCCCGGGGGTCACAATTTCAGCAAAACTCTGACTTTTGGCAATTCACTCAAAAATGGTGCCAAACGCTTGGAAACGCTCCCCTGAAATGTTTGGCGGTCGAAAAGGAAGGCTTTTTATCACAGGACAAGAAATCAGCCCTCAGCAACTTAACCGGAGGAAAAAGATTTTTTTGAAAAATCCCTACCCGGGGTCACAATTTCAGCAAAAATCTGACTTTTGGCAATTCATTCAAAAATGGTGCCAAACGCTTGCAGATGCTCCCCTGAAAGCTTTGGTGATGGAAACAGAAGGCTTTTTATCACAGGACAAGAAATCAGCCCTCAGAAACTTAACCGGCAGAAAAAGATTTTTTTGAAAAATCCCTAAGCCCCGGGGTCACAATTTCAGCAATAATCTGACTTTTGGCAATTCACTCAAAAATGGTGCCAAACGCTTGCAAATGCTCCCCTGAAATGTTTGGTGGTCGAAACAGAAGGCTTTTTTTCACAGGACAAGAAATCAGCCCTCAGAAAGTTAACCGGCGGAAAAAGATTTTTTTGAAAAAATCGCTAAGCCCCGGGGTCACAATTTCAGCAAAAATCTGACTTTTGGCAATTCACTCAAAAATGGTGCCAAACGCTTGCAAATGCTCCCCTGAAATGTTTGGCGGTCGAAACAGAAGGCTTTTTTTCACAGGACAAGAAATCAGCCCTCAGAAAGTTAACCGGCGGAAAAAGATTTTTTTGAAAAATCCCTAAGCCCCGGGGTCACAATTTCAGCAAAAATCTGACTTTTGGCAATTCATTCAAAAATGGTGCCAAACGCTTGCAGATGCTCCCCTGAAAGCTTTGGTGATGGAAACAGAAGGCTTTTTATCACAGGACAAGAAATCAGCCCTCAGAAACTTAACCGGCAGAAAAAGATTTTTTTGAAAAATCCCTAAGCCCCGGGGTCACAATTTCAGCAAAAATCTGACTTTTGGCAATTCACTCAAAAATGGTGCCAAACGCTTGCAATCGCTCCCCTGAAATGTTTGGCGGTCGAAACAGAAGGCTTTTTATCACAGGACAAGAAATCAGCCCTCAGAAAGTTAACCGGCAGAAAAAGATTTTTTTGAAAAATCCCTAAGCCCCGGGGTCACAATTTCAGCAAAAATCTGACTTTTGGCAATTCATTCAAAAATGGTGCCAAACGCTTGCAGATGCTCCCCTGAAAGCTTTGGTGATGGAAACAGAAGGCTTTTTATCACAGGACAAGAAATCAGCCCTCAGAAACTTAACCGGCAGAAAAAGATTTTTTTGAAAAAACCCTAAGCCCCGGGGTCACAATTTCAGCAAAAATCTGACTTTTGGCAATTCACTCAAAAATGGTGCCAAACGCTTGCAAACGCTCCCCTGAAATGTTTGGCGGTCGAAAAAGAAGGCTTTTTATCACAGGACAAGAAATCAGCCCTCAGCAACTTAACCGGAGGAAAAAGATTTTTTTGAAAAATCCCTGAGCCCCGGGGTCACAATTTCAGCAAAACTCTGACTTTTGGCAATTCACTCAAAAATGGTGCCAAACGCTTGCAAATGCATCCCTGAAATGTTAGGCGGTCGAAACAGAAGGCTTTTTTTCACAGGACAAGAAATCAGCCCTCAGAAAGTTAACCGGCAGAAAAAGATTTTTTTGAAAAATCCCTAAGCCCCGGGGTCACAATTTCAGCAAAAATCTGACTTTTGGCAATTCATTCAAAAATGGTGCCAACCGTTTGCAAATGCTCCCCTGAAATGTTTGGTGGTCGAAACAGAAGGCTTTTTATCACAGGACAAGAAATCAGCCCTCAGCAACTTAACCGGTGCAAAAAGATTTTTTTGAAAAATCCCTGAGCCCCGGGGTCACAATTTCAGCAAAACTCTGACTTTTGGCAATTCACTCAAAAATGGTGCCAAACGCTTGCAAATGCATCCCTGAAATGTTAGGCGGTCGAAACAGAAGGCTTTTTATCACAGGACAAGAAATCAGCCCTCAGAAAGTTAACCGGCAGAAAAAGATTTTTTTGAAAAATCCCTAAGCCCCGGGGTCACAATTTCAGCAAAAATCTGACTTTTGGCAATTCACTCAAAAATGGTGCCAAACGCTTGCAATCGCTCCCCTGAAATGTTTGGCGGTCGAAACAGAAGGCTTTTTATCACAGGACAAGAAATCAGCCCCTAGCAACTTAACCGGGGGAAAAAGATTTTTTTGAAAAAATCGCTAAGCCCCGGGGTCACAATTTCAGCAAAAATCTGACTTTTGGCAATTCACTCAAAAATGGTGCCAAACGCTTGCAGATGCTCCCCTGAAAGCTTTGGTGATGGAAACAGAAGGCTTTTTATCACAGGACAAGAAATCAGCCCTCAGAAACTTAACCGGCAGAAAAAGATTTTTTTGAAAAATCCCTAAGCCCCGGGGTCACAATTTCAGCAAAAATCTGACTTTTGGCAATTCATTCAAAAATGGTGCCAACCGTTTGCAAATGCTCCCCTGAAATGTTTGGTGGTCGAAACAGAAGGCTTTTTATCACAGGACAAGAAATCAGCCCTCAGCAACTTAACCGGTGCAAAAAGATTTTTTTGAAAAAATCGCTAAGCCCCGGGGTCACAATTTCAGCAATAATCTGACTTTTGGCAATTCACTCAAAAATGGTGCCAAACGCTTGCAATCGCTCCCCTGAAATGTTTGGCGGTCGAAACAGAAGGCTTTTTATCACAGGACAAGAAATCAGCCCTCAGAAAGTTAACCGGCAGAAAAAGATTTTTTTGAAAAATCCCTAAGCCCCGGGGTCACAATTTCAGCAAAAATCTGACTTTTGGCAATTCATTCAAAAATGGTGCCAAACGCTTGCAGATGCTCCCCTGAAAGCTTTGGTGATGGAAACAGAAGGCTTTTTATCACAGGACAAGAAAGCAGCCCTCAGAAACTTAACCGGCAGAAAAAGATTTTTTTTGAAAAATCCCTAAGCCCCGGGGTCACAATTTCAGCAAAAATCTGACTTTTGGCAATTCACTCAAAAATGGTGCCAAACGCTTGCAATCGCTCCCCTGAAATGTTTGGCGGTCGAAACAGAAGGCTTTTTATCACAGGACAAGAAATCAGCCCTCAGAAACTTAACCGGCAGAAAAAGATTTTTTTGAAAAATCCCTAAGCCCCGGGGTCACAATTTCAGCAAAAATCTGACTTTTGGCAATTCACTCAAAAATGGTGCCAAACGCTAGCAAATGCTCCCCTGAAATGTTTGGCGGTCGAAACAGAAGGCTTTTTATCACAGGACAAGAAATCAGCCCTCAGAAAGTTAACCGGTGCAAAAAGATTTTTTTGAAAAATCCCTAAGCCCCGGGGTCACAATTTCAGGATAAATCTGACTTTTGGCAATTCACTCAAAAATGGTGCCAAACGCTTGCAAACGCTCCCCTGAAAGGTTCGGCGGTGGAACAGAAGGCTTTTTATCACAGGACAAGAAATCAGCCCTCAGAAAGTTAACCGGCAGAAAAAGATTTTTTTGAAAAATCCCTAAGCCCCGGGGTCACAATTTCAGCAAAAATCTGACTTTTGGCAATTCACTCAAAAATGGTGCCAAACGCTTGCAAACGCTCCCCTGAAATGTTTGGCGGTCGAAAAAGAAGGCTTTTTATCACAGGACAAGAAATCAGCCCTCAGCAACTTAACCGGAGGAAAAAGATTTTTTTGAAAAATCCCTGAGCCCCGGGGTCACAATTTCAGCAAAACTCTGACTTTTGGCAATTCACTCAAAAATGGTGCCAAACGCTTGCAAATGCATCCCTGAAATGTTAGGCGGTCGAAACAGAAGGCTTTTTATCACAGGACAAGAAATCAGCCCTCAGAAAGTTAACCGGCAGAAAAAGATTTTTTTGAAAAATCCCTAAGCCCCGGGGTCACAATTTCAGCAAAAATCTGACTTTTGGCAATTCATTCAAAAATGGTGCCAACCGTTTGCAAATGCTCCCCTGAAATGTTTGGTGGTCGAAACAGAAGGCTTTTTATCACAGGACAAGAAATCAGCCCTCAGCAACTTAACCGGGGGGAAAAGATTTTTTTGAAAAAATCGCTAAGCCCCGGGGTCACAATTTCAGCAAAAATCTTACTTTTGGCAATTCACTCAAAAATGGTGCCAAACGCTTGCAAATGCTCCCCTGAAAGGTTTGGCGGTCGAAACAGAAGGCTTTTTATCACAGGACAAGAAATCAGCCCTCAGAAAGTTAACCGGCAGAAAAGATTTTTTTGAAAAAATCGCTAAGCCCCGGGGTCACAATTTCAGCAAAAATCTGACTTTTGGCAATTCACTCAAAAATGGTGCCAAACGCTTGCAAATGCTCCCCTGAAATGTTTGGCGGTCGAAACAGAAGGCTTTTTTTCACAGGACAAGAAATCAGCCCTCAGAAAGTTAACCGGCGGAAAAAGATTTTTTTGAAAAATCCCTAAGCCCCGGGGTCACAATTTCAGCAAAAATCTGACTTTTGGCAATTCATTCAAAAATGGTGCCAAACGCTTGCAGATGCTCCCCTGAAAGCTTTGGTGATGGAAACAGAAGGCTTTTTATCACAGGACAAGAAATCAGCCCTCAGAAACTTAACCGGCAGAAAAAGATTTTTTTGAAAAATCCCTAAGCCCCGGGGTCACAATTTCAGCAAAAATCTGACTTTTGGCAATTCACTCAAAAATGGTGCCAAACGCTTGCAATCGCTCCCCTGAAATGTTTGGCGGTCGAAACAGAAGGCTTTTTATCACAGGACAAGAAATCAGCCCTCAGAAACTTAACCGGCAGAAAAAGATTTTTTTGAAAAATCCCTAAGCCCCGGGGTCACAATTTCAGCAAAAATCTGACTTTTGGCAATTCACTCAAAAATGGTGCCAAACGCTAGCAAATGCTCCCCTGAAATGTTTGGCGGTCGAAACAGAAGGCTTTTTATCACAGGACAAGAAATCAGCCCTCAGAAAGTTAACCGGTGCAAAAAGATTTTTTTGAAAAATCCCTAAGCCCCGGGGTCACAATTTCAGGATAAATCTGACTTTTGGCAATTCACTCAAAAATGGTGCCAAACGCTTGCAAACGCTCCCCTGAAAGGTTCGGCGGTGGAACAGAAGGCTTTTTATCACAGGACAAGAAATCAGCCCTCAGAAAGTTAACCGGCAGAAAAAGATTTTTTTGAAAAATCCCTAAGCCCCGGGGTCACAATTTCAGCAAAAATCTGACTTTTGGCAATTCACTCAAAAATGGTGCCAAACGCTTGCAAACGCTCCCCTGAAATGTTTGGCGGTCGAAAAAGAAGGCTTTTTATCACAGGACAAGAAATCAGCCCTCAGCAACTTAACCGGAGGAAAAAGATTTTTTTGAAAAATCCCTGAGCCCCGGGGTCACAATTTCAGCAAAACTCTGACTTTTGGCAATTCACTCAAAAATGGTGCCAAACGCTTGCAAATGCATCCCTGAAATGTTAGGCGGTCGAAACAGAAGGCTTTTTATCACAGGACAAGAAATCAGCCCTCAGAAAGTTAACCGGCAGAAAAAGATTTTTTTGAAAAATCCCTAAGCCCCGGGGTCACAATTTCAGCAAAAATCTGACTTTTGGCAATTCATTCAAAAATGGTGCCAAACGCTTGCAAACGCTCCCCTGAAATGTTTGGCGGTCGAAAAAGAAGGCTTTTTATCACAGGACAAGAAATCAGCCCCTAGCAACTTAACCGGGGGAAAAAGATTTTTTTGAAAAAATCGCTAAGCCCCGGGGTCACAATTTCAGCAAAAATCTGACTTTTGGCAATTCACTCAAAAATGGTGCCAAACGCTTGCAGATGCTCCCCTGAAAGCTTTGGTGATGGAAACAGAAGGCTTTTTATCACAGGACAAGAAATCAGCCCTCAGAAACTTAACCGGCAGAAAAAGATTTTTTTGAAAAATCCCTAAGCCCCGGGGTCACAATTTCAGCAAAAATCTGACTTTTGGCAATTCATTCAAAAATGGTGCCAACCGTTTGCAAATGCTCCCCTGAAATGTTTGGTGGTCGAAACAGAAGGCTTTTTATCACAGGACAAGAAATCAGCCCTCAGCAACTTAACCGGTGCAAAAAGATTTTTTTGAAAAAATCGCTAAGCCCCGGGGTCACAATTTCAGCAATAATCTGACTTTTGGCAATTCACTCAAAAATGGTGCCAAACGCTTGCAATCGCTCCCCTGAAATGTTTGGCGGTCGAAACAGAAGGCTTTTTATCACAGGACAAGAAATCAGCCCTCAGAAAGTTAACCGGCAGAAAAAGATTTTTTTGAAAAATCCCTAAGCCCCGGGGTCACAATTTCAGCAAAAATCTGACTTTTGGCAATTCATTCAAAAATGGTGCCAAACGCTTGCAGATGCTCCCCTGAAAGCTTTGGTGATGGAAACAGAAGGCTTTTTATCACAGGACAAGAAAGCAGCCCTCAGAAACTTAACCGGCAGAAAAAGATTTTTTTTGAAAAATCCCTAAGCCCCGGGGTCACAATTTCAGCAAAAATCTGACTTTTGGCAATTCACTCAAAAATGGTGCCAAACGCTTGCAATCGCTCCCCTGAAATGTTTGGCGGTCGAAACAGAAGGCTTTTTATCACAGGACAAGAAATCAGCCCTCAGAAACTTAACCGGCAGAAAAAGATTTTTTTGAAAAATCCCTAAGCCCCGGGGTCACAATTTCAGCAAAAATCTGACTTTTGGCAATTCACTCAAAAATGGTGCCAAACGCTAGCAAATGCTCCCCTGAAATGTTTGGCGGTCGAAACAGAAGGCTTTTTATCACAGGACAAGAAATCAGCCCTCAGAAAGTTAACCGGTGCAAAAAGATTTTTTTGAAAAATCCCTAAGCCCCGGGGTCACAATTTCAGGATAAATCTGACTTTTGGCAATTCACTCAAAAATGGTGCCAAACGCTTGCAAACGCTCCCCTGAAAGGTTCGGCGGTGGAACAGAAGGCTTTTTATCACAGGACAAGAAATCAGCCCTCAGAAAGTTAACCGGCAGAAAAAGATTTTTTTGAAAAATCCCTAAGCCCCGGGGTCACAATTTCAGCAAAAATCTGACTTTTGGCAATTCACTCAAAAATGGTGCCAAACGCTTGCAAACGCTCCCCTGAAATGTTTGGCGGTCGAAAAAGAAGGCTTTTTATCACAGGACAAGAAATCAGCCCTCAGCAACTTAACCGGAGGAAAAAGATTTTTTTGAAAAATCCCTGAGCCCCGGGGTCACAATTTCAGCAAAACTCTGACTTTTGGCAATTCACTCAAAAATGGTGCCAAACGCTTGCAAATGCATCCCTGAAATGTTAGGCGGTCGAAACAGAAGGCTTTTTATCACAGGACAAGAATTCAGCCCTCAGAAAGTTAACCGGCAGAAAAAGATTTTTTTGAAAAATCCCTAAGCCCCGGGGTCACAATTTCAGCAAAAATCTGACTTTTGGCAATTCATTCAAAAATGGTGCCAACCGTTTGCAAATGCTCCCCTGAAATGTTTGGTGGTCGAAACAGAAGGCTTTTTATCACAGGACAAGAAATCAGCCCTCAGCAACTTAACCGGGGGGAAAAGATTTTTTTGAAAAAATCGCTAAGCCCCGGGGTCACAATTTCAGCAAAAATCTGACTTTTGGCAATTCACTCAAAAATGGTGCCAAACGCTTGCAAATGCTCCCCTGAAAGGTTTGGCGGTCGAAACAGAAGGCTTTTTATCACAGGACAAGAAATCAGCCCTCAGAAAGTTAACCGGCAGAAAAAGATTTTTTTGAAAAATCCCTAAGCCCCGGGGTCACAATTTCAGCAAAAATCTGACTTTTGGCAATTCATTCAAAAATGGTGCCAACCGTTTGCAAATGCTCCCCTGAAATGTTTGGTGGTCGAAACAGAAGGCTTTTTATCACAGGACAAGAAATCAGCCCTCAGCAACTTAACCGGTGCAAAAAGATTTTTTTGAAAAAATCGCTAAGCCCCGGGGTCACAATTTCAGCAAAAATCTGACTTTTGGCAATTCACTCAAAAATGGTGCCAAACGCTTGCAAATGCTCCCCTGAAATGTTTGGCGGTCGAAACAGAAGGCTTTTTTTCACAGGACAAGAAATCAGCCCTCAGAAAGTTAACCGGCGGAAAAAGATTTTTTTGAAAAATCCCTAAGCCCCGGGGTCACAATTTCAGCAAAAATCTGACTTTTGGCAATTCATTCAAAAATGGTGCCAAACGCTTGCAGATGCTCCCCTGAAAGCTTTGGTGATGGAAACAGAAGGCTTTTTATCACAGGACAAGAAATCAGCCCTCAGAAACTTAACCGGCAGAAAAAGATTTTTTTGAAAAATCCCTAAGCCCCGGGGTCACAATTTCAGCAAAAATCTGACTTTTGGCAATTCACTCAAAAATGGTGCCAAACGCTTGCAATCGCTCCCCTGAAATGTTTGGCGGTCGAAACAGAAGGCTTTTTATCACAGGACAAGAAATCAGCCCTCAGAAACTTAACCGGCAGAAAAAGATTTTTTTGAAAAATCCCTAAGCCCCGGGGTCACAATTTCAGCAAAAATCTGACTTTTGGCAATTCACTCAAAAATGGTGCCAAACGCTAGCAAATGCTCCCCTGAAATGTTTGGCGGTCGAAACAGAAGGCTTTTTATCACAGGACAAGAAATCAGCCCTCAGAAAGTTAACCGGTGCAAAAAGATTTTTTTGAAAAATCCCTAAGCCCCGGGGTCACAATTTCAGGATAAATCTGACTTTTGGCAATTCACTCAAAAATGGTGCCAAACGCTTGCAAACGCTCCCCTGAAAGGTTCGGCGGTGGAACAGAAGGCTTTTTATCACAGGACAAGAAATCAGCCCTCAGAAAGTTAACCGGCAGAAAAAGATTTTTTTGAAAAATCCCTAAGCCCCGGGGTCACAATTTCAGCAAAAATCTGACTTTTGGCAATTCACTCAAAAATGGTGCCAAACGCTTGCAAACGCTCCCCTGAAATGTTTGGCGGTCGAAAAAGAAGGCTTTTTATCACAGGACAAGAAATCAGCCCTCAGCAACTTAACCGGAGGAAAAAGATTTTTTTGAAAAATCCCTGAGCCCCGGGGTCACAATTTCAGCAAAACTCTGACTTTTGGCAATTCACTCAAAAATGGTGCCAAACGCTTGCAAATGCATCCCTGAAATGTTAGGCGGTCGAAACAGAAGGCTTTTTATCACAGGACAAGAAATCAGCCCTCAGAAAGTTAACCGGCAGAAAAAGATTTTTTTGAAAAATCCCTAAGCCCCGGGGTCACAATTTCAGCAAAAATCTGACTTTTGGCAATTCATTCAAAAATGGTGCCAACCGTTTGCAAATGCTCCCCTGAAATGTTTGGTGGTCGAAACAGAAGGCTTTTTATCACAGGACAAGAAATCAGCCCTCAGCAACTTAACCGGGGGGAAAAGATTTTTTTGAAAAAATCGCTAAGCCCCGGGGTCACAATTTCAGCAAAAATCTGACTTTTGGCAATTCACTCAAAAATGGTGCCAAACGCTTGCAAATGCTCCCCTGAAAGGTTTGGCGGTCGAAACAGAAGGCTTTTTATCACAGGACAAGAAATCAGCCCTCAGAAAGTTAACCGGCAGAAAAAGATTTTTTTGAAAAATCCCTAAGCCCCGGGGTCACAATTTCAGCAAAAATCTGACTTTTGGCAATTCATTCAAAAATGGTGCCAACCGTTTGCAAATGCTCCCCTGAAATGTTTGGTGGTCGAAACAGAAGGCTTTTTATCACAGGACAAGAAATCAGCCCTCAGCAACTTAACCGGTGCAAAAAGATTTTTTTGAAAAAATCGCTAAGCCCCGGGGTCACAATTTCAGCAAAAATCTGACTTTTGGCAATTCACTCAAAAATGGTGCCAAACGCTTGCAAATGCTCCCCTGAAATGTTTGGCGGTCGAAACAGAAGGCTTTTTTTCACAGGACAAGAAATCAGCCCTCAGAAAGTTAACCGGCGGAAAAAGATTTTTTTGAAAAATCCCTAAGCCCCGGGGTCACAATTTCAGCAAAAATCTGACTTTTGGCAATTCATTCAAAAATGGTGCCAAACGCTTGCAGATGCTCCCCTGAAAGCTTTGGTGATGGAAACAGAAGGCTTTTTATCACAGGACAAGAAATCAGCCCTCAGAAACTTAACCGGCAGAAAAAGATTTTTTTGAAAAATCCCTAAGCCCCGGGGTCACAATTTCAGCAAAAATCTGACTTTTGGCAATTCACTCAAAAATGGTGCCAAACGCTTGCAATCGCTCCCCTGAAATGTTTGGCGGTCGAAACAGAAGGCTTTTTATCACAGGACAAGAAATCAGCCCTCAGAAACTTAACCGGCAGAAAAAGATTTTTTTGAAAAATCCCTAAGCCCCGGGGTCACAATTTCAGCAAAAATCTGACTTTTGGCAATTCACTCAAAAATGGTGCCAAACGCTAGCAAATGCTCCCCTGAAATGTTTGGCGGTCGAAACAGAAGGCTTTTTATCACAGGACAAGAAATCAGCCCTCAGAAAGTTAACCGGAGGAAAAAGATTTTTTTGAAAAATCCCTAAGCCCCGGGGTCACAATTTCAGGATAAATCTGACTTTTGGCAATTCACTCAAAAATGGTGCCAAACGCTTGCAAATGCTCCCCTGAAAGGTTTGGCGGTCGAAACAGAAGGCTTTTTATCACAGGACAAGAAATCAGCCCTCAGAAAGTTAACCGGCAGAAAAAGATTTTTTTGAAAAATCCCTAAGCCCCGGGGTCACAATTTCAGCAAAAATCTGACTTTTGGCAATTCACTCAAAAATGGTGCCAAACGCTTGCAATCGCTCCCCTGAAATGTTTGGCGGTCGAAACAGAAGGCTTTTTATCACAGGACAAGAAATCAGCCCCCAGCAACTTAACCGGGGGAAAAAGATTTTTTTGAAAAAATCGCTAAGCCCCGGGGTCACAATTTCAGCAAAAATCTGACTTTTGGCAATTCACTCAAAAATGGTGCCAAACGCTTGCAAGTGCTCCCCTGAAAGGTTTGGCGGTCGAAACAGAAGGCTTTTTATCACAGGACAAGAAATCAGCCCTCAGAAAGTTAACCGGCAGAAAAAGATTTTTTTGAAAAATCCCTAAACCCCGGGGTCACAATTTCAGCAAAAATCTGACTTTTGGCAATTCATTCAAAAATGGTGCCAACCGTTTGCAAATGCTCCCCTGAAATGTTTGGTGGTCGAAACAGAAGGCTTTTTATCACAGGACAAGAAATCAGCCCTCAGCAACTTAACCGGTGCAAAAAGATTTTTTTGAAAAATCCCTGAGCCCCGGGGTCACAATTTCAGCAAAACTCTGACTTTTGGCAATTCACTCAAAAATGGTGCCAAACGCTTGCAAATGCATCCCTGAAATGTTAGGCGGTCGAAACAGAAGGCTTTTTATCACAGGACAAGAAATCAGCCCTCAGAAAGTTAACCGGCAGAAAAAGATTTTTTTGAAAAATCCCTAAGCCCCGGGGTCACAATTTCAGCAAAAATCTGACTTTTGGCAATTCACTCAAAAATGGTGCCAAACGCTTGCAATCGCTCCCCTGAAATGTTTGGCGGTCGAAACAGAAGGCTTTTTATCACAGGACAAGAAATCAGCCCCTAGCAACTTAACCGGGGGAAAAAGATTTTTTTGAAAAAATCGCTAAGCCCCGGGGTCACAATTTCAGCAAAAATCTGACTTTTGGCAATTCACTCAAAAATGGTGCCAAACGCTTGCAAATGCATCCCTGAAATGTTAGGCGGTCGAAACAGAAGGCTTTTTATCACAGGACAAGAAATCAGCCCTCAGAAACTTAACCGGCAGAAAAAGATTTTTTTGAAAAATCCCTAAGCCCCGGGGTCACAATTTCAGCAAAAATCTGACTTTTGGCAATTCATTCAAAAATGGTGCCAACCGTTTGCAAATGCTCCCCTGAAATGTTTGGTGGTCGAAACAGAAGGCTTTTTATCACAGGACAAGAAATCAGCCCTCAGCAACATAACCGGTGCAAAAAGATTTTTTTGAAAAAATCGCTAAGCCCCGGGGTCACAATTTCAGCAATAATCTGACTTTTGGCAATTCACTCAAAAATGGTGCCAAACGCTTGCAATCGCTCCCCTGAAATGTTTGGCGGTCGAAACAGAAGGCTTTTTATCACAGGACAAGAAATCAGCCCTCAGAAAGTTAACCGGCAGAAAAAGATTTTTTTGAAAAATCCCTAAGCCCCGGGGTCACAATTTCAGCAAAAATCTGACTTTTGGCAATTCATTCAAAAATGGTGCCAAACGCTTGCAGATGCTCCCCTGAAAGCTTTGGTGATGGAAACAGAAGGCTTTTTATCACAGGACAAGAAATCAGCCCTCAGAAACTTAACCGGCAGAAAAAGATTTTTTTTGAAAAATCCCTAAGCCCCGGGGTCACAATTTCAGCAAAAATCTGACTTTTGGCAATTCACTCAAAAATGGTGCCAAACGCTTGCAATCGCTCCCCTGAAATGTTTGGCGGTCGAAACAGAAGGCTTTTTATCACAGGACAAGAAATCAGCCCTCAGAAACTTAACCGGCAGAAAAAGATTTTTTTGAAAAATCCCTAAGCCCCGGGGTCACAATTTCAGCAAAAATCTGACTTTTGGCAATTCACTCAAAAATGGTGCCAAACGCTAGCAAATGCTCCCCTGAAATGTTTGGCGGTCGAAACAGAAGGCTTTTTATCACAGGACAAGAAATCAGCCCTCAGAAAGTTAACCGGTGCAAAAAGATTTTTTTGAAAAATCCCTAAGCCCCGGGGTCACAATTTCAGGATAAATCTGACTTTTGGCAATTCACTCAAAAATGGTGCCAAACGCTTGCAAACGCTCCCCTGAAAGGTTCGGCGGTGGAAACAGAAGGCTTTTTATCACAGGACAAGAAATCAGCCCTCAGAAAGTTAACCGGCAGAAAAAGATTTTTTTGAAAAATCCCTAAGCCCCGGGGTCACAATTTCAGCAAAACTCTGACTTTTGGCAATTCACTCAAAAATGGTGCCAAACGCTTGCAAATGCATCCCTGAAATGTTAGGCGGTCGAAACAGAAGGCTTTTTATCACAGGACAAGAAATCAGCCCTCAGAAAGTTAACCGGCAGAAAAAGATTTTTTTGAAAAATCCCTAAGCCCCGGGGTCACAATTTCAGCAAAAATCTGACTTTTGGCAATTCATTCAAAAATGGTGCCAACCGTTTGCAAATGCTCCCCTGAAATGTTTGGTGGTCGAAACAGAAGGCTTTTTATCACAGGACAAGAAATCAGCCCTCAGCAACTTAACCGGGGGAAAAGATTTTTTTGAAAAAATCGCTAAGCCCCGGGGTCACAATTTCAGCAAAAATCTGACTTTTGGCAATTCACTCAAAAATGGTGCCAAACGCTTGCAAATGCTCCCCTGAAAGGTTTGGCGGTCGAAACAGAAGGCTTTTTATCACAGGACAAGAAATCAGCCCTCAGAAAGTTAACCGGCAGAAAAAGATTTTTTTGAAAAATCCCTAAGCCCCGGGGTCACAATTTCAGCAAAAATCTGACTTTTGGCAATTCATTCAAAAATGGTGCCAACCGTTTGCAAATGCTCCCCTGAAATGTTTGGTGGTCGAAACAGAAGGCTTTTTATCACAGGACAAGAAATCAGCCCTCAGCAACTTAACCGGTGCAAAAAGATTTTTTTGAAAAAATCGCTAAGCCCCGGGGTCACAATTTCAGCAAAAATCTGACTTTTGGCAATTCACTCAAAAATGGTGCCAAACGCTTGCAAATGCTCCCCTGAAATGTTTGGCGGTCGAAACAGAAGGCTTTTTTTCACAGGACAAGAAATCAGCCCTCAGAAAGTTAACCGGCGGAAAAAGATTTTTTTGAAAAATCCCTAAGCCCCGGGGTCACAATTTCAGCAAAAATCTGACTTTTGGCAATTCATTCAAAAATGGTGCCAAACGCTTGCAGATGCTCCCCTGAAAGCTTTGGTGATGGAAACAGAAGGCTTTTTATCACAGGACAAGAAATCAGCCCTCAGAAACTTAACCGGCAGAAAAAGATTTTTTTGAAAAATCCCTAAGCCCCGGGGTCACAATTTCAGCAAAAATCTGACTTTTGGCAATTCACTCAAAAATGGTGCCAAACGCTTGCAATCGCTCCCCTGAAATGTTTGGCGGTCGAAACAGAAGGCTTTTTATCACAGGACAAGAAATCAGCCCTCAGAAACTTAACCGGCAGAAAAAGATTTTTTTGAAAAATCCCTAAGCCCCGGGGTCACAATTTCAGCAAAAATCTGACTTTTGGCAATTCACTCAAAAATGGTGCCAAACGCTAGCAAATGCTCCCCTGAAATGTTTGGCGGTCGAAACAGAAGGCTTTTTATCACAGGACAAGAAATCAGCCCTCAGAAAGTTAACCGGCAGAAAAAGATTTTTTTGAAAAATCCCTAAGCCCCGGGGTCACAATTTCAGGATAAATCTGACTTTTGGCAATTCACTCAAAAATGGTGCCAAACGCTTGCAAATGCTCCCCTGAAAGGTTTGGCGGTCGAAACAGAAGGCTTTTTATCACAGGACAAGAAATCAGCCCTCAGAAAGTTAACCGGCAGAAAAAGATTTTTTTGAAAAATCCCTAAGCCCCGGGGTCACAATTTCAGCAAAAATCTGACTTTTGGCAATTCACTCAAAAATGGTGCCAAACGCTTGCAATCGCTCCCCTGAAATGTTTGGCGGTCGAAACAGAAGGCTTTTTATCACAGGACAAGAAATCAGCCCCCAGCAACTTAACCGGGGGAAAAAGATTTTTTTGAAAAAATCGCTAAGCCCCGGGGTCACAATTTCAGCAAAAATCTGACTTTTGGCAATTCACTCAAAAATGGTGCCAAACGCTTGCAAGTGCTCCCCTGAAAGGTTTGGCGGTCGAAACAGAAGGCTTTTTATCACAGGACAAGAAATCAGCCCTCAGAAAGTTAACCGGCAGAAAAAGATTTTTTTGAAAAATCCCTAAACCCCGGGGTCACAACTTCAGCAAAAATCTGACTTTTGGCAATTCATTCAAAAATGGTGCCAACCGTTTGCAAATGCTCCCCTGAAATGTTTGGTGGTCGAAACAGAAGGCTTTTTATCACAGGACAAGAAATCAGCCCTCAGCAACTTAACCGGTGCAAAAAGATTTTTTTGAAAAAATCGCTAAGCCCCGGGGTCACAATTTCAGCAAAAATCTGACTTTTGGCAATTCACTCAAAAATGGTGCCAAACGCTTGCAAATGCTCCCCTGAAATGTTTGGCGGTCGAAACAGAAGGCTTTTTTTCACAGGACAAGAAATCAGCCCTCAGAAAGTTAACCGGTGCAAAAAGATTTTTTTGAAAAAATCGCTAAGCCCCGGGGTCACAATTTCAGCAAAAATCTGACCTTTGGCAATTCACTCAAAAATGGTGCCAAACCCTTGCAAATGCTCCCCTGAAATGTTTGGCGGTCGAAACAGAAGGCTTTTTTTCACAGGCCAAGAAATCAGCCCTCAGAAAGTTAACCGGCGGAAAAAGATTTTTTTGAAAAATCCCTAAGCCCCGGGGTCACAATTTCAGCAAAAATCTGACTTTTGGCAATTCATTCAAAAATGGTGCCAAACGCTTGCAGATGCTCCCCTGAAAGCTTTGGTGATGGAAACAGAAGGCTTTTTATCACAGGACAAGAAATCAGCCCTCAGAAACTTAACCGGCAGAAAAAGATTTTTTTGAAAAATCCCTAAGCCCCGGGGTCACAATTTCAGCAATAATCTGACTTTTGGCAATTCACTCAAAAATGGTGCCAAACGCTTGCAATCGCTCCCCTGAAATGTTTGGCGGTCGAAACAGAAGGCTTTTTATCACAGGACAAGAAATCAGCCCTCAGAAAGTTAACCGGCAGAAAAAGATTTTTTTGAAAAATCCCTAAGCCCCAGGGTCACAATTTCAGCAAAAATCTGACTTTTGGCAATTCATTCAAAAATGGTGCCAAACGCTTGCAGATGCTCCCCTGAAAGCTTTGGTGATGGAAACAGAAGGCTTTTTATCACAGGACAAGAAATCAGCCCTCAGAAACTTAACCGGCAGAAAAAGATTTTTTTGAAAAATCCCTAAGCCCCGGGGTCACAATTTCAGCAAAAATCTGACTTTTGGCAATTCACTCAAAAATGGTGCCAAACGCTTGCAAACGCTCCCCTGAAATGTTTGGCGGTCGAAAAAGAAGGCTTTTTATCACAGGACAAGAAATCAGCCCTCAGCAACTTAACCGGAGGAAAAAGATTTTTTTGAAAAATCCCTGAGCCCCGGGGTCACAATTTCAGCAAAACTCTGACTTTTGGCAATTCACTCAAAAATGGTGCCAAACGCTTGCAAATGCATCCCTGAAATGTTAGGCGGTCGAAACAGAAGGCTTTTTATCACAGGACAAGAAATCAGCCCTCAGAAAGTTAACCGGCAGAAAAAGATTTTTTTGAAAAATCCCTAAGCCCCGGGGTCACAATTTCAGCAAAAATCTGACTTTTGGCAATTCATTCAAAAATGGTGCCAACCGTTTGCAAATGCTCCCCTGAAATGTTTGGTGGTCGAAACAGAAGGCTTTTTATCACAGGACAAGAAATCAGCCCTCAGCAACTTAACCGGTGCAAAAAGATTTTTTTGAAAAAATCGCTAAGCCCCGGGGTCACAATTTCAGCAAAAATCTGACTTTTGGCAATTCACTCAAAAATGGTGCCAAACGCTTGGAAACGCTCCCCTGAAATGTTTGGCGGTCGAAAAAGAAGGCTTTTTATCACAGGACAAGAAATCAGCCCTCAGCAACTTAACCGGAGGAAAAAGATTTTTTTGAAAAATCCCTGAGCCCCGGGGGTCACAATTTCAGCAAAACTCTGACTTTTGGCAATTCACTCAAAAATGGTGCCAAACGCTTGCAAATGCATCCCTGAAATGTTAGGCGGTCGAAACAGAAGGCTTTTTATCACAGGACAAGAAATCAGCCCTCAGGAAGTTAACCGGCAGAAAAAGATTTTTTTGAAAAATCCCTAAGCCCCGGGGTCACAATTTCAGCAAAAATCTGACTTTTGGCAATTCATTCAAAAATGGTGCCAACCGTTTGCAAATGCTCCCCTGAAATGTTTGGTGGTCGAAACAGAAGGCTTTTTATCACAGGACAAGAAATCAGCCCTCAGCAACTTAACCGGTGCAAAAAGATTTTTTTGAAAAAATCGCTAAGCCCCGGGGTCACAATTTCAGCAAAAATCTGACTTTTGGCAATTCACTCAAAAATGGTGCCAAACGCTTGCAAATGCTCCCCTGAAATGTTTGGCGGTCGAAACAGAAGGCTTTTTTTCACAGGACAAGAAATCAGCCCTCAGAAAGTTAACCGGCGGAAAAAGATTTTTTTGAAAAATCCCTAAGCCCCGGGGTCACAATTTCAGCAAAAATCTGACTTTTGGCAATTCATTCAAAAATGGTGCCAAACGCTTGCAGATGCTCCCCTGAAAGCTTTGGTGATGGAAACAGAAGGCTTTTTATCACAGGACAAGAAATCAGCCCTCAGAAACTTAACCGGCAGAAAAAGATTTTTTTGAAAAATCCCTAAGCCCCGGGGTCACAATTTCAGCAATAATCTGACTTTTGGCAATTCACTCAAAAATGGTGCCAAACGCTTGCAAATGCTCCCCTGAAATGTTTGGTGGTCGAAACAGAAGGCTTTTTTTCACAGGACAAGAAATCAGCCCTCAGCAACTTAACCGGTGCAAAAAGATTTTTTTGAAAAAATCGCTAAGCCCCGGGGTCACAATTTCAGCAAAAATCTGACTTTTGGCAATTCACTCAAAAATGGTGCCAAACGCTTGCAAATGCTCCCCTGAAATGTTTGGCGGTCGAAACAGAAGGCTTTTTTTCACAGGACAAGAAATCAGCCCTCAGAAAGTTAACCGGCGGAAAAAGATTTTTTTGAAAAATCCCTAAGCCCCGGGGTCACAATTTCAGCAAAAATCTGACTTTTGGCAATTCATTCAAAAATGGTGCCAAACGCTTGCAGATGCTCCCCTGAAAGCTTTGGTGATGGAAACAGAAGGCTTTTTATCACAGGACAAGAAATCAGCCCTCAGAAACTTAACCGGCAGAAAAAGATTTTTTTGAAAAATCCCTAAGCCCCGGGGTCACAATTTCAGCAAAAATCTGACTTTTGGCAATTCACTCAAAAATGGTGCCAAACGCTTGCAATCGCTCCCCTGAAATGTTTGGCGGTCGAAACAGAAGGCTTTTTATCACAGGACAAGAAATCAGCCCTCAGAAAGTTAACCGGCAGAAAAAGATTTTTTTGAAAAATCCCTAAGCCCCGGGGTCACAATTTCAGCAAAAATCTGACTTTTGGCAATTCATTCAAAAATGGTGCCAAACGCTTGCAGATGCTCCCCTGAAAGCTTTGGTGATGGAAACAGAAGGCTTTTTATCACAGGACAAGAAATCAGCCCTCAGAAACTTAACCGGCAGAAAAAGATTTTTTTGAAAAATCCCTAAGCCCCGGGGTCACAATTTCAGCAAAAATCTGACTTTTGGCAATTCACTCAAAAATGGTGCCAAACGCTTGCAATCGCTCCCCTGAAATGTTTGGCGGTCGAAACAGAAGGCTTTTTATCACAGGACAAGAAATCAGCCCTCAGAAACTTAACCGGCAGAAAAAGATTTTTTTGAAAAATCCCTAAGCCCCGGGGTCACAATTTCAGCAAAAATCTGACTTTTGGCAATTCACTCAAAAATGGTGCCAAACGCTAGCAAATGCTCCCCTGAAATGTTTGGCGGTCGAAACAGAAGGCTTTTTATCACAGGACAAGAAATCAGCCCTCAGAAAGTTAACCGGCAGAAAAAGATTTTTTTGAAAAATCCCTAAGCCCCGGGGTCACAATTTCAGGATAAATCTGACTTTTGGCAATTCACTCAAAAATGGTGCCAAACGCTTGCAAATGCTCCCCTGAAAGGTTTGGCGGTCGAAACAGAAGGCTTTTTATCACAGGACAAGAAATCAGCCCTCAGAAAGTTAACCGGCAGAAAAAGATTTTTTTGAAAAATCCCTAAGCCCCGGGGTCACAATTTCAGCAAAAATCTGACTTTTGGCAATTCACTCAAAAATGGTGCCAAACGCTTGCAATCGCTCCCCTGAAATGTTTGGCGGTCGAAACAGAAGGCTTTTTATCACAGGACAAGAAATCAGCCCCCAGCAACTTAACCGGGGGAAAAAGATTTTTTTGAAAAAATCGCTAAGCCCCGGGGTCACAATTTCAGCAAAAATCTGACTTTTGGCAATTCACTCAAAAATGGTGCCAAACGCTTGCAAGTGCTCCCCTGAAAGGTTTGGCGGTCGAAACAGAAGGCTTTTTATCACAGGACAAGAAATCAGCCCTCAGAAAGTTAACCGGCAGAAAAAGATTTTTTTGAAAAATCCCTAAACCCCGGGGTCACAATTTCAGCAAAAATCTGACTTTTGGCAATTCACTCAAAAATGGTGCCAAACGCTTGCAAATGCTCCCCTGAAATGTTTGGCGGTCGAAACAGAAGGCTTTTTTTCACAGGACAAGAAATCAGCCCTCAGAAAGTTAACCGGTGCAAAAAGATTTTTTTGAAAAAATCGCTAAGCCCCGGGGTCACAATTTCAGCAAAAATCTGACCTTTGGCAATTCACTCAAAAATGGTGCCAAACCCTTGCAAATGCTCCCCTGAAATGTTTGGCGGTCGAAACAGAAGGCTTTTTTTCACAGGCCAAGAAATCAGCCCTCAGAAAGTTAACCGGCGGAAAAAGATTTTTTTGAAAAATCCCTAAGCCCCGGGGTCACAATTTCAGCAAAAATCTGACTTTTGGCAATTCATTCAAAAATGGTGCCAAACGCTTGCAGATGCTCCCCTGAAAGCTTTGGTGATGGAAACAGAAGGCTTTTTATCACAGGACAAGAAATCAGCCCTCAGAAACTTAACCGGCAGAAAAAGATTTTTTTGAAAAATCCCTAAGCCCCGGGGTCACAATTTCAGCAATAATCTGACTTTTGGCAATTCACTCAAAAATGGTGCCAAACGCTTGCAATCGCTCCCCTGAAATGTTTGGCGGTCGAAACAGAAGGCTTTTTATCACAGGACAAGAAATCAGCCCTCAGAAAGTTAACCGGCAGAAAAAGATTTTTTTGAAAAATCCCTAAGCCCCAGGGTCACAATTTCAGCAAAAATCTGACTTTTGGCAATTCATTCAAAAATGGTGCCAAACGCTTGCAGATGCTCCCCTGAAAGCTTTGGTGATGGAAACAGAAGGCTTTTTATCACAGGACAAGAAATCAGCCCTCAGAAACTTAACCGGCAGAAAAAGATTTTTTTGAAAAATCCCTAAGCCCCGGGGTCACAATTTCAGCAAAAATCTGACTTTTGGCAATTCACTCAAAAATGGTGCCAAACGCTTGCAAACGCTCCCCTGAAATGTTTGGCGGTCGAAAAAGAAGGCTTTTTATCACAGGACAAGAAATCAGCCCTCAGCAACTTAACCGGAGGAAAAAGATTTTTTTGAAAAATCCCTGAGCCCCGGGGTCACAATTTCAGCAAAACTCTGACTTTTGGCAATTCACTCAAAAATGGTGCCAAACGCTTGCAAATGCATCCCTGAAATGTTAGGCGGTCGAAACAGAAGGCTTTTTATCACAGGACAAGAAATCAGCCCTCAGAAAGTTAACCGGCAGAAAAAGATTTTTTTGAAAAATCCCTAAGCCCCGGGGTCACAATTTCAGCAAAAATCTGACTTTTGGCAATTCATTCAAAAATGGTGCCAACCGTTTGCAAATGCTCCCCTGAAATGTTTGGTGGTCGAAACAGAAGGCTTTTTATCACAGGACAAGAAATCAGCCCTCAGCAACTTAACCGGTGCAAAAAGATTTTTTTGAAAAAATCGCTAAGCCCCGGGGTCACAATTTCAGCAAAAATCTGACTTTTGGCAATTCACTCAAAAATGGTGCCAAACGCTTGGAAACGCTCCCCTGAAATGTTTGGCGGTCGAAAAAGAAGGCTTTTTATCACAGGACAAGAAATCAGCCCTCAGCAACTTAACCGGAGGAAAAAGATTTTTTTGAAAAATCCCTGAGCCCCGGGGGTCACAATTTCAGCAAAACTCTGACTTTTGGCAATTCACTCAAAAATGGTGCCAAACGCTTGCAAATGCATCCCTGAAATGTTAGGCGGTCGAAACAGAAGGCTTTTTATCACAGGACAAGAAATCAGCCCTCAGGAAGTTAACCGGCAGAAAAAGATTTTTTTGAAAAATCCCTAAGCCCCGGGGTCACAATTTCAGCAAAAATCTGACTTTTGGCAATTCATTCAAAAATGGTGCCAACCGTTTGCAAATGCTCCCCTGAAATGTTTGGTGGTCGAAACAGAAGGCTTTTTATCACAGGACAAGAAATCAGCCCTCAGCAACTTAACCGGTGCAAAAAGATTTTTTTGAAAAAATCGCTAAGCCCCGGGGTCACAATTTCAGCAAAAATCTGACTTTTGGCAATTCACTCAAAAATGGTGCCAAACGCTTGCAAATGCTCCCCTGAAATGTTTGGCGGTCGAAACAGAAGGCTTTTTTTCACAGGACAAGAAATCAGCCCTCAGAAAGTTAACCGGCGGAAAAAGATTTTTTTGAAAAATCCCTAAGCCCCGGGGTCACAATTTCAGCAAAAATCTGACTTTTGGCAATTCATTCAAAAATGGTGCCAAACGCTTGCAGATGCTCCCCTGAAAGCTTTGGTGATGGAAACAGAAGGCTTTTTATCACAGGACAAGAAATCAGCCCTCAGAAACTTAACCGGCAGAAAAAGATTTTTTTGAAAAATCCCTAAGCCCCGGGGTCACAATTTCAGCAATAATCTGACTTTTGGCAATTCACTCAAAAATGGTGCCAAACGCTTGCAAATGCTCCCCTGAAATGTTTGGTGGTCGAAACAGAAGGCTTTTTTTCACAGGACAAGAAATCAGCCCTCAGCAACTTAACCGGTGCAAAAAGATTTTTTTGAAAAAATCGCTAAGCCCCGGGGTCACAATTTCAGCAAAAATCTGACTTTTGGCAATTCACTCAAAAATGGTGCCAAACGCTTGCAAATGCTCCCCTGAAATGTTTGGCGGTCGAAACAGAAGGCTTTTTTTCACAGGACAAGAAATCAGCCCTCAGAAAGTTAACCGGCGGAAAAAGATTTTTTTGAAAAATCCCTAAGCCCCGGGGTCACAATTTCAGCAAAAATCTGACTTTTGGCAATTCATTCAAAAATGGTGCCAAACGCTTGCAGATGCTCCCCTGAAAGCTTTGGTGATGGAAACAGAAGGCTTTTTATCACAGGACAAGAAATCAGCCCTCAGAAACTTAACCGGCAGAAAAAGATTTTTTTGAAAAATCCCTAAGCCCCGGGGTCACAATTTCAGCAAAAATCTGACTTTTGGCAATTCACTCAAAAATGGTGCCAAACGCTTGCAATCGCTCCCCTGAAATGTTTGGCGGTCGAAACAGAAGGCTTTTTATCACAGGACAAGAAATCAGCCCTCAGAAAGTTAACCGGCAGAAAAAGATTTTTTTGAAAAATCCCTAAGCCCCGGGGTCACAATTTCAGCAAAAATCTGACTTTTGGCAATTCATTCAAAAATGGTGCCAAACGCTTGCAGATGCTCCCCTGAAAGCTTTGGTGATGGAAACAGAAGGCTTTTTATCACAGGACAAGAAAACAGCCCTCAGAAACTTAACCGGCAGAAAAAGATTTTATTGAAAAATCCCTAAGCCCCGGGGTCACAATTTCAGCAAAAATCTGACTTTTGGCAATTCACTCAAAAATGGTGCCAAACGCTTGCAAACGCTCCCCTGAAATGTTTGGCGGTCGAAAAAGAAGGCTTTTTATCACAGGACAAGAAATCAGCCCTCAGCAACTTAACCGGAGGAAAAAGATTTTTTTGAAAAATCCCTGAGCCCCGGGGTCACAATTTCAGCAAAACTCTGACTTTTGGCAATTCACTCAAAAATGGTGCCAAACGCTTGCAAATGCATCCCTGAAATGTTAGGCGGTCGAAACAGAAGGCTTTTTTTCACAGGACAAGAAATCAGCCCTCAGAAAGTTAACCAGCAGAAAAAGATTTTTTTGAAAAATCCCTAAGCCCCGGGGTCACAATTTCAGCAAAAATCTGACTTTTGGCAATTCATTCAAAAATGGTGCCAACCGTTTGCAAATGCTCCCCTGAAATGTTTGGTGGTCGAAACAGAAGGCTTTTTATCACAGGACAAGAAATCAGCCCTCAGCAACTTAACCGGTGCAAAAAGATTTTTTTGAAAAATCCCTGAGCCCCGGGGTCACAATTTCAGCAAAACTCTGACTTTTGGCAATTCACTCAAAAATGGTGCCAAACGCTTGCAAATGCATCCCTGAAATGTTAGGCGGTCGAAACAGAAGGCTTTTTATCACAGGACAAGAAATCAGCCCTCAGAAAGTTAACCGGCAGAAAAAGATTTTTTTGAAAAATCCCTAAGCCCCGGGGTCACAATTTCAGCAAAACTCTGACTTTTGGCAATTCACTCAAAAATGGTGCCAAACGCTTGCAAATGCATCCCTGAAATGTTAGGCGGTCGAAACAGAAGGCTTTTTATCACAGGACAAGAAATCAGCCCTCAGCAACTTAACCGGTGCAAAAAGATTTTTTTGAAAAAATCGCTAAGCCCCGGGGTCACAATTTCAGCAATAATCTGACTTTTGGCAATTCACTCAAAAATGGTGCCAAACGCTTGCAATCGCTCCCCTGAAATGTTTGGCGGTCGAAACAGAAGGCTTTTTATCACAGGACAAGAAATCAGCCCTCAGAAAGTTAACCGGCAGAAAAAGATTTTTTTGAAAAATCCCTAAGCCCCGGGGTCACAATTTCAGCAAAAATCTGACTTTTGGCAATTCATTCAAAAATGGTGCCAAACGCTTGCAGATGCTCCCCTGAAAGCTTTGGTGATGGAAACAGAAGGCTTTTTATCACAGGACAAGAAATCAGCCCTCAGAAACTTAACCGGCAGAAAAAGATTTTTTTTGAAAAATCCCTAAGCCCCGGGGTCACAATTTCAGCAAAAATCTGACTTTTGGCAATTCACTCAAAAATGGTGCCAAACGCTTGCAATCGCTCCCCTGAAATGTTTGGCGGTCGAAACAGAAGGCTTTTTATCACAGGACAAGAAATCAGCCCTCAGAAACTTAACCGGCAGAAAAAGATTTTTTTGAAAAATCCCTAAGCCCCGGGGTCACAATTTCAGCAAAAATCTGACTTTTGGCAATTCACTCAAAAATGGTGCCAAACGCTAGCAAATGCTCCCCTGAAATGTTTGGCGGTCAAAACAGAAGGCTTTTTATCACAGGACAAGAAATCAGCCCTCAGAAAGTTAACCGGTGCAAAAAGATTTTTTTGAAATATCCCTAAGCCCCGGGGTCACAATTTCAGGATAAATCTGACTTTTGGCAATTCACTCAAAAATGGTGCCAAACGCTTGCAAAGGCTCCCCTGAAAGGTTCGGCGGTCGAAACAGAAGGCTTTTTATCACAGGACAAGAAATCAGCCCTCAGAAAGTTAACCGGCAGAAAAAGATTTTTTTGAAAAATCCCTAAGCCCCGGGGTCACAATTTCAGCAAAAATCTGACTTTTGGCAATTCATTCAAAAATGGTGCCAACCGTTTGCAAATGCTCCCCTGAAATGTTTGGTGGTCGAAACAGAAGGCTTTTTATCACAGGACAAGAAATCAGCCCTCAGCAACTTAACCGGGGGGAAAAGATTTTTTTGAAAAAATCGCTAAGCCCCGGGGTCACAATTTCAGCAAAACTCTGACTTTTGGCAATTCACTCAAAAATGGTGCCAAACGCTTGCAAATGCATCCCTGAAATGTTAGGCGGTCGAAACAGAAGGCTTTTTATCACAGGACAAGAAATCAGCCCTCAGAAAGTTAACCGGCAGAAAAAGATTTTTTTGAAAAATCCCTAAGCCCCGGGGTCACAATTTCAGCAAAAATCTGACTTTTGGCAATTCATTCAAAAATGGTGCCAACCGTTTGCAAATGCTCCCCTGAAATGTTTGGTGGTCGAAACAGAAGGCTTTTTATCACAGGACAAGAAATCAGCCCTCAGCAACTTAACCGGTGCAAAAAGATTTTTTTGAAAAAATCGCTAAGCCCCGGGGTCACAATTTCAGCAAAAATCTGACTTTTGGCAATTCACTCAAAAATGGTGCCAAACGCTTGGAAACGCTCCCCTGAAATGTTAGGCGGTCGAAACAGAAGGCTTTTTATCACAGGACAAGAAATCAGCCCTCAGAAAGTTAACCGGCAGAAAAAGATTTTTTTGAAAAATCCCTAAGCCCCGGGGTCACAATTTCAGCAAAAATCTGACTTTTGGCAATTCATTCAAAAATGGTGCCAACCGTTTGCAAATGCTCCCCTGAAATGTTTGGTGGTCGAAACAGAAGGCTTTTTATCACAGGACAAGAAATCAGCCCTCAGCAACTTAACCGGTGCAAAAAGATTTTTTTGAAAAAATCGCTAAGCCCCGGGGTCACAATTTCAGCAAAAATCTGACTTTTGGCAATTCACTCAAAAATGGTGCCAAACGCTTGGAAACGCTCCCCTGAAATGTTTGGCGGTCGAAAAAGAAGGCTTTTTATCACAGGACAAGAAATCAGCCCTCAGCAACTTAACCGGAGGAAAAAGATTTTTTTGAAAAATCCCTGAGCCCCGGGGGTCACAATTTCAGCAAAACTCTGACTTTTGGCAATTCACTCAAAAATGGTGCCAAACGCTTGCAAATGCATCCCTGAAATGTTAGGCGGTCGAAACAGAAGGCTTTTTATCACAGGACAAGAAATCAGCCCTCAGGAAGTTAACCGGCAGAAAAAGATTTTTTTGAAAAATCCCTAAGCCCCGGGGTCACAATTTCAGCAAAAATCTGACTTTTGGCAATTCATTCAAAAATGGTGCCAACCGTTTGCAAATGCTCCCCTGAAATGTTTGGTGGTCGAAACAGAAGGCTTTTTATCACAGGACAAGAAATCAGCCCTCAGCAACTTAACCGGTGCAAAAAGATTTTTTTGAAAAAATCGCTAAGCCCCGGGGTCACAATTTCAGCAAAAATCTGACTTTTGGCAATTCACTCAAAAATGGTGCCAAACGCTTGCAAATGCTCCCCTGAAATGTTTGGCGGTCGAAACAGAAGGCTTTTTTTCACAGGACAAGAAATCAGCCCTCAGAAAGTTAACCGGCGGAAAAAGATTTTTTTGAAAAATCCCTAAGCCCCGGGGTCACAATTTCAGCAAAAATCTGACTTTTGGCAATTCATTCAAAAATGGTGCCAAACGCTTGCAGATGCTCCCCTGAAAGCTTTGGTGATGGAAACAGAAGGCTTTTTATCACAGGACAAGAAATCAGCCCTCAGAAACTTAACCGGCAGAAAAAGATTTTTTTGAAAAATCCCTAAGCCCCGGGGTCACAATTTCAGCAATAATCTGACTTTTGGCAATTCACTCAAAAATGGTGCCAAACGCTTGCAAATGCTCCCCTGAAATGTTTGGTGGTCGAAACAGAAGGCTTTTTTTCACAGGACAAGAAATCTGCCCTCAGCAACTTAACCGGTGCAAAAAGATTTTTTTGAAAAAATCGCTAAGCCCCGGGGTCACAATTTCAGCAAAAATCTGACTTTTGGCAATTCACTCAAAAATGGTGCCAAACGCTTGCAAATGCTCCCCTGAAATGTTTGGCGGTCGAAACAGAAGGCTTTTTTTCACAGGACAAGAAATCAGCCCTCAGAAAGTTAACCGGCGGAAAAAGATTTTTTTGAAAAATCCCTAAGCCCCGGGGTCACAATTTCAGCAAAAATCTGACTTTTGGCAATTCATTCAAAAATGGTGTCAAACGCTTGCAGATGCTCCCCTGAAAGCTTTGGTGATGGAAACAGAAGGCTTTTTATCACAGGACAAGAAATCAGCCCTCAGAAACTTAACCGGCAGAAAAAGATTTTTTTGAAAAATCCCTAAGCCCCGGGGTCACAATTTCAGCAAAAATCTGACTTTTGGCAATTCACTCAAAAATGGTGCCACACGCTTGCAAACGCTCCCCTGAAAGGTTCGGCGGTCGAAACAGAAGGCTTTTTATCACAGGACAAGAAATCAGCCCTCAGAACGTTAACCGGCAGAAAAAGATTTTTTTGAAAAATCCCTAAGCCCCGGGGTCACAATTTCAGCAAAAATCTGACTTTTGGCAATTCATTCAAAAATGGTGCCAACCGTTTGCAAATGCTCCCCTGAAATGTTTGGTGGTCGAAACAGAAGGCTTTTTATCACAGGACAAGAAATCAGCCCTCAGCAACTTAACCGGGGGGAAAAGATTTTTTTGAAAAAATCGCTAAGCCCCGGGGTCACAATTTCAGCAAAACTCTGACTTTTGGCAATTCACTCAAAAATGGTGCCAAACGCTTGCAAATGCATCCCTGAAATGTTAGGCGGTCGAAACAGAAGGCTTTTTATCACAGGACAAGAAATCAGCCCTCAGAAAGTTAACCGGCAGAAAAAGATTTTTTTGAAAAATCCCTAAGCCCCGGGGTCACAATTTCAGCAAAAATCTGACTTTTGGCAATTCATTCAAAAATGGTGCCAACCGTTTGCAAATGCTCCCCTGAAATGTTTGGTGGTCGAAACAGAAGGCTTTTTATCACAGGACAAGAAATCAGCCCTCAGCAACTTAACCGGTGCAAAAAGATTTTTTTGAAAAAATCGCTAAGCCCCGGGGTCACAATTTCAGCAAAAATCTGACTTTTGGCAATTCACTCAAAAATGGTGCCAAACGCTTGGAAACGCTCCCCTGAAATGTTTGGCGGTCGAAAAAGAAGGCTTTTTATCACAGGACAAGAAATCAGCCCTCAGCAACTTAACCGGAGGAAAAAGATTTTTTTGAAAAATCCCTGAGCCCCGGGGGTCACAATTTCAGCAAAACTCTGACTTTTGGCAATTCACTCAAAAATGGTGCCAAACGCTTGCAAATGCATCCCTGAAATGTTAGGCGGTCGAAACAGAAGGCTTTTTATCACAGGACAAGAAATCAGCCCTCAGGAAGTTAACCGGCAGAAAAAGATTTTTTTGAAAAATCCCTAAGCCCCGGGGTCACAATTTCAGCAAAAATCTGACTTTTGGCAATTCATTCAAAAATGGTGCCAACCGTTTGCAAATGCTCCCCTGAAATGTTTGGTGGTCGAAACAGAAGGCTTTTTATCACAGGACAAGAAATCAGCCCTCAGCAACTTAACCGGTGCAAAAAGATTTTTTTGAAAAAATCGCTAAGCCCCGGGGTCACAATTTCAGCAAAAATCTGACTTTTGGCAATTCACTCAAAAATGGTGCCAAACGCTTGCAAATGCTCCCCTGAAATGTTTGGCGGTCGAAACAGAAGGCTTTTTTTCACAGGACAAGAAATCAGCCCTCAGAAAGTTAACCGGCGGAAAAAGATTTTTTTGAAAAATCCCTAAGCCCCGGGGTCACAATTTCAGCAAAAATCTGACTTTTGGCAATTCATTCAAAAATGGTGCCAAACGCTTGCAGATGCTCCCCTGAAAGCTTTGGTGATGGAAACAGAAGGCTTTTTATCACAGGACAAGAAATCAGCCCTCAGAAACTTAACCGGCAGAAAAAGATTTTTTTGAAAAATCCCTAAGCCCCGGGGTCACAATTTCAGCAATAATCTGACTTTTGGCAATTCACTCAAAAATGGTGCCAAACGCTTGCAAATGCTCCCCTGAAATGTTTGGTGGTCGAAACAGAAGGCTTTTTTTCACAGGACAAGAAATCTGCCCTCAGCAACTTAACCGGTGCAAAAAGATTTTTTTGAAAAAATCGCTAAGCCCCGGGGTCACAATTTCAGCAAAAATCTGACTTTTGGCAATTCACTCAAAAATGGTGCCAAACGCTTGCAAATGCTCCCCTGAAATGTTTGGCGGTCGAAACAGAAGGCTTTTTTTCACAGGACAAGAAATCAGCCCTCAGAAAGTTAACCGGCGGAAAAAGATTTTTTTGAAAAATCCCTAAGCCCCGGGGTCACAATTTCAGCAAAAATCTGACTTTTGGCAATTCATTCAAAAATGGTGTCAAACGCTTGCAGATGCTCCCCTGAAAGCTTTGGTGATGGAAACAGAAGGCTTTTTATCACAGGACAAGAAATCAGCCCTCAGAAACTTAACCGGCAGAAAAAGATTTTTTTGAAAAATCCCTAAGCCCCGGGGTCACAATTTCAGCAAAAATCTGACTTTTGGCAATTCACTCAAAAATGGTGCCACACGCTTGCAAACGCTCCCCTGAAAGGTTCGGCGGTCGAAACAGAAGGCTTTTTATCACAGGACAAGAAATCAGCCCTCAGAACGTTAACCGGCAGAAAAAGATTTTTTTGAAAAATCCCTAAGCCCCGGGGTCACAATTTCAGCAAAAATCTGACTTTTGGCAATTCATTCAAAAATGGTGCCAACCGTTTGCAAATGCTCCCCTGAAATGTTTGGTGGTCGAAACAGAAGGCTTTTTATCACAGGACAAGAAATCAGCCCTCAGCAACTTAACCGGGGGGAAAAGATTTTTTTGAAAAAATCGCTAAGCCCCGGGGTCACAATTTCAGCAAAACTCTGACTTTTGGCAATTCACTCAAAAATGGTGCCAAACGCTTGCAAATGCATCCCTGAAATGTTAGGCGGTCGAAACAGAAGGCTTTTTATCACAGGACAAGAAATCAGCCCTCAGAAAGTTAACCGGCAGAAAAAGATTTTTTTGAAAAATCCCTAAGCCCCGGGGTCACAATTTCAGCAAAAATCTGACTTTTGGCAATTCATTCAAAAATGGTGCCAACCGTTTGCAAATGCTCCCCTGAAATGTTTGGTGGTCGAAACAGAAGGCTTTTTATCACAGGACAAGAAATCAGCCCTCAGCAACTTAACCGGTGCAAAAAGATTTTTTTGAAAAAATCGCTAAGCCCCGGGGTCACAATTTCAGCAAAAATCTGACTTTTGGCAATTCACTCAAAAATGGTGCCAAACGCTTGGAAACGCTCCCCTGAAATGTTTGGCGGTCGAAAAAGAAGGCTTTTTATCACAGGACAAGAAATCAGCCCTCAGCAACTTAACCGGAGGAAAAAGATTTTTTTGAAAAATCCCTGAGCCCCGGGGGTCACAATTTCAGCAAAACTCTGACTTTTGGCAATTCACTCAAAAATGGTGCCAAACGCTTGCAAATGCATCCCTGAAATGTTAGGCGGTCGAAACAGAAGGCTTTTTATCACAGGACAAGAAATCAGCCCTCAGGAAGTTAACCGGCAGAAAAAGATTTTTTTGAAAAATCCCTAAGCCCCGGGGTCACAATTTCAGCAAAAATCTGACTTTTGGCAATTCATTCAAAAATGGTGCCAACCGTTTGCAAATGCTCCCCTGAAATGTTTGGTGGTCGAAACAGAAGGCTTTTTATCACAGGACAAGAAATCAGCCCTCAGCAACTTAACCGGTGCAAAAAGATTTTTTTGAAAAAATCGCTAAGCCCCGGGGTCACAATTTCAGCAAAAATCTGACTTTTGGCAATTCACTCAAAAATGGTGCCAAACGCTTGCAAATGCTCCCCTGAAATGTTTGGCGGTCGAAACAGAAGGCTTTTTTTCACAGGACAAGAAATCAGCCCTCAGAAAGTTAACCGGCGGAAAAAGATTTTTTTGAAAAATCCCTAAGCCCCGGGGTCACAATTTCAGCAAAAATCTGACTTTTGGCAATTCATTCAAAAATGGTGCCAAACGCTTGCAGATGCTCCCCTGAAAGCTTTGGTGATGGAAACAGAAGGCTTTTTATCACAGGACAAGAAATCAGCCCTCAGAAACTTAACCGGCAGAAAAAGATTTTTTTGAAAAATCCCTAAGCCCCGGGGTCACAATTTCAGCAATAATCTGACTTTTGGCAATTCACTCAAAAATGGTGCCAAACGCTTGCAATCGCTCCCCTGAAATGTTTGGCGGTCGAAACAGAAGGCTTTTTATCACAGGACAAGAAATCAGCCCTCAGAAAGTTAACCGGCAGAAAAAGATTTTTTTGAAAAATCCCTAAGCCCCGGGGTCACAATTTCAGCAAAAATCTGACTTTTGGCAATTCATTCAAAAATGGTGCCAAACGCTTGCAGATGCTCCCCTGAAAGCTTTGGTGATGGAAACAGAAGGCTTTTTATCACAGGACAAGAAAACAGCCCTCAGAAACTTAACCGGCAGAAAAAGATTTTATTGAAAAATCGCTAAGCCCCGGGGTCACAATTTCAGCAAAACTCTGACTTTTGGCAATTCACTCAAAAATGGTGCCAAACGCTTGCAAATGCATCCCTGAAATGTTAGGCGGTCGAAACAGAAGGCTTTTTTTCACAGGACAAGAAATCAGCCCTCAGAAAGTTAACCAGCAGAAAAAGATTTTTTTGAAAAATCCCTAAGCCCCGGGGTCACAATTTCAGCAAAAATCTGACTTTTGGCAATTCATTCAAAAATGGTGCCAACCGTTTGCAAATGCTCCCCTGAAATGTTTGGTGGTCGAAACAGAAGGCTTTTTATCACAGGACAAGAAATCAGCCCTCAGAAACTTAACCGGCAGAAAAAGATTTTTTTGAAAAATCCCTGAGCCCCGGGGTCACAATTTCAGCAAAACTCTGACTTTTGGCAATTCACTCAAAAATGGTGCCAAACGCTTGCAAATGCATCCCTGAAATGTTAGGCGGTCGAAACAGAAGGCTTTTTATCACAGGACAAGAAATCAGCCCTCAGAAAGTTAACCGGCAGAAAAAGATTTTTTTGAAAAATCCCTAAGCCCCGGGGTCACAATTTCAGCAAAACTCTGACTTTTGGCAATTCACTCAAAAATGGTGCCAAACGCTTGCAAATGCATCCCTGAAATGTTAGGCGGTCGAAACAGAAGGCTTTTTATCACAGGACAAGAAATCAGCCCTCAGCAACTTAACCGGTGCAAAAAGATTTTTTTGAAAAAATCGCTAAGCCCCGGGGTCACAATTTCAGCAATAATCTGACTTTTGGCAATTCACTCAAAAATGGTGCCAAACGCTTGCAATCGCTCCCCTGAAATGTTTGGCGGTCGAAACAGAAGGCTTTTTATCACAGGACAAGAAATCAGCCCTCAGAAAGTTAACCGGCAGAAAAAGATTTTTTTGAAAAATCCCTAAGCCCCGGGGTCACAATTTCAGCAAAAATCTGACTTTTGGCAATTCATTCAAAAATGGTGCCAAACGCTTGCAGATGCTCCCCTGAAAGCTTTGGTGATGGAAACAGAAGGCTTTTTATCACAGGACAAGAAATCAGCCCTCAGAAACTTAACCGGCAGAAAAAGATTTTTTTTGAAAAATCCCTAAGCCCCGGGGTCACAATTTCAGCAAAAATCTGACTTTTGGCAATTCACTCAAAAATGGTGCCAAACGCTAGCAAATGCTCCCCTGAAATGTTTGGCGGTCAAAACAGAAGGCTTTTTATCACAGGACAAGAAATCAGCCCTCAGAAAGTTAACCGGTGCAAAAAGATTTTTTTGAAAAATCCCTAAGCCCCGGGGTCACAATTTCAGGATAAATCTGACTTTTGGCAATTCACTCAAAAATGGTGCCAAACGCTAGCAAATGCTCCCCTGAAATGTTTGGCGGTCAAAACAGAAGGCTTTTTATCACAGGACAAGAAATCAGCCCTCAGAAAGTTAACCGGTGCAAAAAGATTTTTTTGAAAAATCCCTAAGCCCCGGGGTCACAATTTCAGGATAAATCTGACTTTTGGCAATTCACTCAAAAATGGTGCCAAACGCTTGCAAACGCTCCCCTGAAAGGTTCGGCGGTCGAAACAGAAGGCTTTTTATCACAGGACAAGAAATCAGCCCTCAGAAAGTTAACCGGCAGAAAAAGATTTTTTTGAAAAATCCCTAAGCCCCGGGGTCACAATTTCAGCAAAAATCTGACTTTTGGCAATTCACTCAAAAATGGTGCCAAACGCTTGCAAATGCATCCCTGAAATGTTAGGCGGTCGAAACAGAAGGCTTTTTATCACAGGACAAGAAATCAGCCCTCAGGAAGTTAACCGGCAGAAAAAGATTTTTTTGAAAAATCCCTAAGCCCCGGGGTCACAATTTCAGCAAAAATCTGACTTTTGGCAATTCATTCAAAAATGGTGCCAACCGTTTGCAAATGCTCCCCTGAAATGTTTGGTGGTCGAAACAGAAGGCTTTTTATCACAGGACAAGAAATCAGCCCTCAGCAACTTAACCGGTGCAAAAAGATTTTTTTGAAAAAATCGCTAAGCCCCGGGGTCACAATTTCAGCAAAAATCTGACTTTTGGCAATTCACTCAAAAATGGTGCCAAACGCTTGCAAATGCTCCCCTGAAATGTTTGGCGGTCGAAACAGAAGGCTTTTTTTCACAGGACAAGAAATCAGCCCTCAGAAAGTTAACCGGCGGAAAAAGATTTTTTTGAAAAATCCCTAAGCCCCGGGGTCACAATTTCAGCAAAAATCTGACTTTTGGCAATTCATTCAAAAATGGTGCCAAACGCTTGCAGATGCTCCCCTGAAAGCTTTGGTGATGGAAACAGAAGGCTTTTTATCACAGGACAAGAAATCAGCCCTCAGAAACTTAACCGGCAGAAAAAGATTTTTTTGAAAAATCCCTAAGCCCCGGGGTCACAATTTCAGCAATAATCTGACTTTTGGCAATTCACTCAAAAATGGTGCCAAACGCTTGCAAATGCTCCCCTGAAATGTTTGGTGGTCGAAACAGAAGGCTTTTTTTCACAGGACAAGAAATCAGCCCTCAGCAACTTAACCGGTGCAAAAAGATTTTTTTGAAAAAATCGCTAAGCCCCGGGGTCACAATTTCAGCAAAAATCTGACTTTTGGCAATTCACTCAAAAATGGTGCCAAACGCTTGCAAATGCTCCCCTGAAATGTTTGGCGGTCGAAACAGAAGGCTTTTTTTCACAGGACAAGAAATCAGCCCTCAGAAAGTTAACCGGCGGAAAAAGATTTTTTTGAAAAATCCCTAAGCCCCGGGGTCACAATTTCAGCAAAAATCTGACTTTTGGCAATTCATTCAAAAATGGTGCCAAACGCTTGCAGATGCTCCCCTGAAAGCTTTGGTGATGGAAACAGAAGGCTTTTTATCACAGGACAAGAAATCAGCCCTCAGAAACTTAACCGGCAGAAAAAGATTTTTTTGAAAAATCCCTAAGCCCCGGGGTCACAATTTCAGCAAAAATCTGACTTTTGGCAATTCACTCAAAAATGGTGCCAAACGCTTGCAATCGCTCCCCTGAAATGTTTGGCGGTCGAAACAGAAGGCTTTTTATCACAGGACAAGAAATCAGCCCTCAGAAAGTTAACCGGCAGAAAAAGATTTTTTTGAAAAATCCCTAAGCCCCGGGGTCACAATTTCAGCAAAAATCTGACTTTTGGCAATTCATTCAAAAATGGTGCCAAACGCTTGCAGATGCTCCCCTGAAAGCTTTGGTGATGGAAACAGAAGGCTTTTTATCACAGGACAAGAAAACAGCCCTCAGAAACTTAACCGGCAGAAAAAGATTTTATTGAAAAATCGCTAAGCCCCGGGGTCACAATTTCAGCAAAAATCTGACTTTTGGCAATTCACTCAAAAATGGTGCCAAACGCTTGCAAACGCTCCCCTGAAATGTTTGGCGGTCGAAAAAGAAGGCTTTTTATCACAGGACAAGAAATCAGCCCTCAGCAACTTAACCGGAGGAAAAAGATTTTTTTGAAAAATCCCTGAGCCCCGGGGTCACAATTTCAGCAAAACTCTGACTTTTGGCAATTCACTCAAAAATGGTGCCAAACGCTTGCAAATGCATCCCTGAAATGTTAGGCGGTCGAAACAGAAGGCTTTTTTTCACAGGACAAGAAATCAGCCCTCAGAAAGTTAACCAGCAGAAAAAGATTTTTTTGAAAAATCCCTAAGCCCCGGGGTCACAATTTCAGCAAAAATCTGACTTTTGGCAATTCATTCAAAAATGGTGCCAACCGTTTGCAAATGCTCCCCTGAAATGTTTGGTGGTCGAAACAGAAGGCTTTTTATCACAGGACAAGAAATCAGCCCTCAGAAACTTAACCGGCAGAAAAAGATTTTTTTGAAAAATCCCTGAGCCCCGGGGTCACAATTTCAGCAAAACTCTGACTTTTGGCAATTCACTCAAAAATGGTGCCAAACGCTTGCAAATGCATCCCTGAAATGTTAGGCGGTCGAAACAGAAGGCTTTTTATCACAGGACAAGAAATCAGCCCTCAGAAAGTTAACCGGCAGAAAAAGATTTTTTTGAAAAATCCCTAAGCCCCGGGGTCACAATTTCAGCAAAACTCTGACTTTTGGCAATTCACTCAAAAATGGTGCCAAACGCTTGCAAATGCATCCCTGAAATGTTAGGCGGTCGAAACAGAAGGCTTTTTATCACAGGACAAGAAATCAGCCCTCAGCAACTTAACCGGTGCAAAAAGATTTTTTTGAAAAAATCGCTAAGCCCCGGGGTCACAATTTCAGCAATAATCTGACTTTTGGCAATTCACTCAAAAATGGTGCCAAACGCTTGCAATCGCTCCCCTGAAATGTTTGGCGGTCGAAACAGAAGGCTTTTTATCACAGGACAAGAAATCAGCCCTCAGAAAGTTAACCGGCAGAAAAAGATTTTTTTGAAAAATCCCTAAGCCCCGGGGTCACAATTTCAGCAAAAATCTGACTTTTGGCAATTCATTCAAAAATGGTGCCAAACGCTTGCAGATGCTCCCCTGAAAGCTTTGGTGATGGAAACAGAAGGCTTTTTATCACAGGACAAGAAATCAGCCCTCAGAAACTTAACCGGCAGAAAAAGATTTTTTTTGAAAAATCCCTAAGCCCCGGGGTCACAATTTCAGCAAAAATCTGACTTTTGGCAATTCACTCAAAAATGGTGCCAAACGCTTGCAATCGCTCCCCTGAAATGTTTGGCGGTCGAAACAGAAGGCTTTTTATCACAGGACAAGAAATCAGCCCTCAGAAACTTAACCGGCAGAAAAAGATTTTTTTGAAAAATCCCTAAGCCCCGGGGTCACAATTTCAGCAAAAATCTGACTTTTGGCAATTCACTCAAAAATGGTGCCAAACGCTAGCAAATGCTCCCCTGAAATGTTTGGCGGTCAAAACAGAAGGCTTTTTATCACAGGACAAGAAATCAGCCCTCAGAAAGTTAACCGGTGCAAAAAGATTTTTTTGAAAAATCCCTAAGCCCCGGGGTCACAATTTCAGGATAAATCTGACTTTTGGCAATTCACTCAAAAATGGTGCCAAACGCTTGCAAACGCTCCCCTGAAAGGTTCGGCGGTCGAAACAGAAGGCTTTTTATCACAGGACAAGAAATCAGCCCTCAGAAAGTTAACCGGCAGAAAAAGATTTTTTTGAAAAATCCCTAAGCCCCGGGGTCACAATTTCAGCAAAAATCTGACTTTTGGCAATTCATTCAAAAATGGTGCCAACCGTTTGCAAATGCTCCCCTGAAATGTTTGGTGGTCGAAACAGAAGGCTTTTTATCACAGGACAAGAAATCAGCCCTCAGCAACTTAACCGGGGGGAAAAGATTTTTTTGAAAAAATCGCTAAGCCCCGGGGTCACAATTTCAGCAAAAATCTGACTTTTGGCAATTCACTCAAAAATGGTGCCAAACGCTTGCAAATGCTCCCCTGAAAGGTTTGGCGGTCGAAACAGAAGGCTTTTTATCACAGGACAAGAAATCAGCCCTCAGAAAGTTAACCGGCAGAAAAAGATT
Source organism: Podarcis gaigeae (assembly GCF_964106915.1). Taxonomy (NCBI): domain Eukaryota; kingdom Metazoa; phylum Chordata; class Lepidosauria; order Squamata; family Lacertidae; genus Podarcis; species Podarcis gaigeae. The sequence goes on from NC_139689.1 coordinate 46,431,629, forward strand.
TTTTTGAAAAATCCCTAAGCCTCGGGGTCACAATTTCAGCAAAAATCTGACTTTTGGCAATTCATTCAAAAATGGTGCCAACCGTTTGCAAATGCTCCCCTGAAATGTTTGGTGGTCGAAACAGAAGGCTTTTTATCACAGGACAAGAAATCAGCCCTCAGCAACTTAACCGGTGCAAAAAGATTTTTTTGAAAAAATCGCTAAGCCCCGGGGTCACAATTTCAGCAAAAATCTGACTTTTGGCAATTCACTCAAAAATGGTGCCAAACGCTTGCAAATGCTCCCCTGAAATGTTTGGCGGTCGAAACAGAAGGCTTTTTTTCACAGGACAAGAAATCAGCCCTCAGAAAGTTAACCGGCGGAAAAAGATTTTTTTGAAAAATCCCTAAGCCCCGGGGTCACAATTTCAGCAAAAATCTGACTTTTGGCAATTCATTCAAAAATGGTGCCAAACGCTTGCAGATGCTCCCCTGAAAGCTTTGGTGATGGAAACAGAAGGCTTTTTATCACAGGACAAGAAATCAGCCCTCAGAAACTTAACCGGCAGAAAAAGATTTTTTTGAAAAATCCCTAAGCCCCGGGGTCACAATTTCAGCAAAAATCTGACTTTTGGCAATTCACTCAAAAATGGTGCCAAACGCTTGCAATCGCTCCCCTGAAATGTTTGGCGGTCGAAACAGAAGGCTTTTTATCACAGGACAAGAAATCAGCCCTCAGAAACTTAACCGGCAGAAAAAGATTTTTTTGAAAAATCCCTAAGCCCCGGGGTCACAATTTCAGCAAAAATCTGACTTTTGGCAATTCACTCAAAAATGGTGCCAAACGCTAGCAAATGCTCCCCTGAAATGTTTGGCGGTCGAAACAGAAGGCTTTTTATCACAGGACAAGAAATCAGCCCTCAGAAAGTTAACCGGTGCAAAAAGATTTTTTTGAAAAATCCCTAAGCCCCGGGGTCACAATTTCAGGATAAATCTGACTTTTGGCAATTCACTCAAAAATGGTGCCAAACGCTTGCAAACGCTCCCCTGAAAGGTTCGGCGGTCGAAACAGAAGGCTTTTTATCACAGGACAAGAAATCAGCCCTCAGAAAGTTAACCGGCAGAAAAAGATTTTTTTGAAAAATCCCTAAGCCCCGGGGTCACAATTTCAGCAAAAATCTGACTTTTGGCAATTCATTCAAAAATGGTGCCAACCGTTTGCAAATGCTCCCCTGAAATGTTTGGTGGTCGAAACAGAAGGCTTTTTATCACAGGACAAGAAATCAGCCCTCAGCAACTTAACCGGGGGGAAAAGATTTTTTTGAAAAAATCGCTAAGCCCCGGGGTCACAATTTCAGCAAAAATCTGACTTTTGGCAATTCACTCAAAAATGGTGCCAAACGCTTGCAAATGCTCCCCTGAAAGGTTTGGCGGTCGAAACAGAAGGCTTTTTATCACAGGACAAGAAATCAGCCCTCAGAAAGTTAACCGGCAGAAAAAGATTTTTTTGAAAAATCCCTAAGCCTCGGGGTCACAATTTCAGCAAAAATCTGACTTTTGGCAATTCATTCAAAAATGGTGCCAACCGTTTGCAAATGCTCCCCTGAAATGTTTGGTGGTCGAAACAGAAGGCTTTTTATCACAGGACAAGAAATCAGCCCTCAGCAACTTAACCGGTGCAAAAAGATTTTTTTGAAAAAATCGCTAAGCCCCGGGGTCACAATTTCAGCAAAAATCTGACTTTTGGCAATTCACTCAAAAATGGTGCCAAACGCTTGCAAATGCTCCCCTGAAATGTTTGGCGGTCGAAACAGAAGGCTTTTTTTCACAGGACAAGAAATCAGCCCTCAGAAAGTTAACCGGCGGAAAAAGATTTTTTTGAAAAATCCCTAAGCCCCGGGGTCACAATTTCAGCAAAAATCTGACTTTTGGCAATTCATTCAAAAATGGTGCCAAACGCTTGCAGATGCTCCCCTGAAAGCTTTGGTGATGGAAACAGAAGGCTTTTTATCACAGGACAAGAAATCAGCCCTCAGAAACTTAACCGGCAGAAAAAGATTTTTTTGAAAAATCCCTAAGCCCCGGGGTCACAATTTCAGCAAAAATCTGACTTTTGGCAATTCACTCAAAAATGGTGCCAAACGCTTGCAATCGCTCCCCTGAAATGTTTGGCGGTCGAAACAGAAGGCTTTTTATCACAGGACAAGAAATCAGCCCTCAGAAACTTAACCGGCAGAAAAAGATTTTTTTGAAAAATCCCTAAGCCCCGGGGTCACAATTTCAGGATAAATCTGACTTTTGGCAATTCACTCAAAAATGGTGCCAAACGCTTGCAAATGCTCCCCTGAAAGGTTTGGCGGTCGAAACAGAAGGCTTTTTATCACAGGACAAGAAATCAGACCTCAGAAAGTTAACCGGCAGAAAAAGATTTTTTTGAAAAATCCCTAAGCCCCGGGGTCACAATTTCAGCAAAAATCTGACTTTTGGCAATTCACTCAAAAATGGTGCCAAACGCTTGCAAACGCTCCCCTGAAATGTTTGGCGGTCGAAAAAGAAGGCTTTTTATCACAGGACAAGAAATCAGCCCTCAGCAACTTAACCGGAGGAAAAAGATTTTTTTGAAAAATCCCTGAGCCCCGGGGTCACAATTTCAGCAAAACTCTGACTTTTGGCAATTCACTCAAAAATGGTACCAAACGCTTGCAAATGCATCCCTGAAATGTTAGGCGGTCGAAACAGAAGGCTTTTTATCACAGGACAAGAAATCAGCCCTCAGAAAGTTAACCGGCAGAAAAAGATTTTTTTGAAAAATCCCTAAGCCCCGGGGTCACAATTTCAGCAAAAATCTGACTTTTGGCAATTCATTCAAAAATGGTCCCAACCGTTTGCAAATGCTCCCCTGAAATGTTTGGCGGTCGAAACAGAAGGCTTTTTTTCACAGGACAAGAAATCAGCCCTCAGAAAGTTAACCGGCGGAAAAAGATTTTTTTGAAAAATCCCTAAGCCCCGGGGTCACAATTTCAGCAAAAATCTGACTTTTGGCAATTCATTCAAAAATGGTGCCAAACGCTTGCAGATGCTCCCCTGAAAGCTTTGGTGGTCGAAACAGAAGGCTTTTTATCACAGGACAAGAAATCAGCCCTCAGCAACTTAACCGGGGGGAAAAGATTTTTTTGAAAAAATCGCTAAGCCCCGGGGTCACAATTTCAGCAAAAATCTGACTTTTGGCAATTCACTCAAAAATGGTGCCAAACGCTTGCAAATGCTCCCCTGAAAGGTTTGGCGGTCGAAACAGAAGGCTTTTTATCACAGGACAAGAAATCAGCCCTCAGAAAGTTAACCGGCAGAAAAAGATTTTTTTGAAAAATCCCTAAGCCTCGGGGTCACAATTTCAGCAAAAATCTGACTTTTGGCAATTCATTCAAAAATGGTGCCAACCGTTTGCAAATGCTCCCCTGAAATGTTTGGTGGTCGAAACAGAAGGCTTTTTATCACAGGACAAGAAATCAGCCCTCAGCAACTTAACCGGTGCAAAAAGATTTTTTTGAAAAAATCGCTAAGCCCCGGGGTCACAATTTCAGCAAAAATCTGACTTTTGGCAATTCACTCAAAAATTGTGCCAAACGCTTGCAAATGCTCCCCTGAAATGTTTGGCGGTCGAAACAGAAGGCTTTTTTTCACAGGACAAGAAATCAGCCCTCAGAAAGTTAACCGGCGGAAAAAGATTTTTTTGAAAAATCCCTAAGCCCCGGGGTCACAATTTCAGCAAAAATCTGACTTTTGGCAATTCATTCAAAAATGGTGCCAAACGCTTGCAGATGCTCCCCTGAAAGCTTTGGTGATGGAAACAGAAGGCTTTTTATCACAGGACAAGAAATCAGCCCTCAGAAACTTAACCGGCAGAAAAAGATTTTTTTGAAAAATCCCTAAGCCCCGGGGTCACAATTTCAGCAAAAATCTGACTTTTGGCAATTCACTCAAAAATGGTGCCAAACGCTTGCAATCGCTCCCCTGAAATGTTTGGCGGTCGAAACAGAAGGCTTTTTATCACAGGACAAGAAATCAGCCCTCAGAAACTTAACCGGCAGAAAAAGATTTTTTTGAAAAATCCCTAAGCCCCGGGGTCACAATTTCAGGATAAATCTGACTTTTGGCAATTCACTCAAAAATGGTGCCAAACGCTTGCAAATGCTCCCCTGAAAGGTTTGGCGGTCGAAACAGAAGGCTTTTTATCACAGGACAAGAAATCAGCCCTCAGAAAGTTAACCGGCAGAAAAAGATTTTTTTGAAAAATCCCTAAGCCCCGGGGTCACAATTTCAGCAAAAATCTGACTTTTGGCAATTCACTCAAAAATGGTGCCAAACGCTTGCAAACGCTCCCCTGAAATGTTTGGCGGTCGAAAAAGAAGGCTTTTTATCACAGGACAAGAAATCAGCCCTCAGCAACTTAACCGGAGGAAAAAGATTTTTTTGAAAAATCCCTGAGCCCCGGGGTCACAATTTCAGCAAAACTCTGACTTTTGGCAATTCACTCAAAAATGGTACCAAACGCTTGCAAATGCATCCCTGAAATGTTAGGCGGTCGAAACAGAAGGCTTTTTATCACAGGACAAGAAATCAGCCCTCAGAAAGTTAACCGGCAGAAAAAGATTTTTTTGAAAAATCCCTAAGCCCCGGGGTCACAATTTCAGCAAAAATCTGACTTTTGGCAATTCATTCAAAAATGGTCCCAACCGTTTGCAAATGCTCCCCTGAAATGTTTGGCGGTCGAAACAGAAGGCTTTTTTTCACAGGACAAGAAATCAGCCCTCAGAAAGTTAACCGGCGGAAAAAGATTTTTTTGAAAAATCCCTAAGCCCCGGGGTCACAATTTCAGCAAAAATCTGACTTTTGGCAATTCATTCAAAAATGGTGCCAAACGCTTGCAGATGCTCCCCTGAAAGCTTTGGTGATGGAAACAGAAGGCTTTTTATCACAGGACAAGAAATCAGCCCTCAGAAACTTAACCGGCAGAAAAAGATTTTTTTGAAAAATCCCTAAGCCCCGGGGTCACAATTTCAGCAAAAATCTGACTTTTGGCAATTCACTCAAAAATGGTGCCAAACGCTTGCAATCGCTCCCCTGAAATGTTTGGCGGTCGAAACAGAAGGCTTTTTATCACAGGACAAGAAATCAGCCCTCAGAAACTTAACCGGCAGAAAAAGATTTTTTTGAAAAATCCCTAAGCCCCGGGGTCACAATTTCAGCAAAAATCTGACTTTTGGCAATTCACTCAAAAATGGTGCCAAACGCTAGCAAATGCTCCCCTGAAATGTTTGGCGGTCGAAACAGAAGGCTTTTTATCACAGGACAAGAAATCAGCCCTCAGAAAGTTAACCGGTGCAAAAAGATTTTTTTGAAAAATCCCTAAGCCCCGGGGTCACAATTTCAGGATAAATCTGACTTTTGGCAATTCACTCAAAAATGGTGCCAAACGCTTGCAAATGCTCCCCTGAAAGGTTTGGCGGTCGAAACAGAAGGCTTTTTATCACAGGACAAGAAATCAGCCCTCAGAAAGTTAACCGGCAGAAAAAGATTTTTTTGAAAAATCCCTAAGCCCCGGGGTCACAATTTCAGCAAAAATCTGACTTTTGGCAATTCACTCAAAAATGGTGCCAAACGCTTGCAAACGCTCCCCTGAAATGTTTGGCGGTCGAAAAAGAAGGCTTTTTATCACAGGACAAGAAATCAGCCCTCAGCAACTTAACCGGAGGAAAAAGATTTTTTTGAAAAATCCCTGAGCCCCGGGGTCACAATTTCAGCAAAACTCTGACTTTTGGCAATTCACTCAAAAATGGTGCCAAACGCTTGCAAATGCATCCCTGAAATGTTCGGCGGTCGAAACAGAAGGCTTTTTATCACAGGACAAGAAATCAGCCCTCAGAAAGTTAACCGGCAGAAAAATATTTTTTTGAAAAATCCCTAAGTCCCGGGGTCACAATTTCAGCAAAAATCTGACTTTTGGCAATTCATTCAAAAATGGTGCCAACCGTTTGCAAATGCTCCCCTGAAATGTTTGGTGGTCGAAACAGAAGGCTTTTTATCACAGGACAAGAAATCAGCCCTCAGCAACTTAACCGGTGCAAAAAGATTTTTTTGAAAAAATCGCTAAGCCCCGGGGTCACAATTTCAGCAAAAATCTGACTTTTGGCAATTCACTCAAAAATGATGTCAAACGCTTGCAAATGCTCCCCTGAAAGGTTTGGCGGTCGAAACAGAAGGCTTTTTATCACAGGACAAGAAATCAGCCCTCAGAAAGTTAACCGGCAGAAAAAGATTTTTTTGAAAAATCCCTAAGCCCCGGGGTCACAATTTCAGCAAAAATCTGACTTTTGGCAATTCATTCAAAAATGGTGCCAAACGCTTGCAGATGCTCCCCTGAAATTTTTGGTGATGGAAACAGAAGGCTTTTTATCAAAGGACAAGAAATCAGCCCTCAGAAACTTAACCGGCAGAAAAAGATTTTTTTGAAAAATCCCTAAGCCCCGGGGTCACAATTTCAGCAATAATCTGACTTTTGGCAATTCACTCAAAAATGGTGCCAAACGCTTGCAATCGCTCCCCTGAAATGTTTGGCGGTCGAAACAGAAGGCTTTTTATCACAGGACAAGAAATCAGCCCTCAGAAAGTTAACCGGCAGAAAAAGATTTTTTTGAAAAATCCCTAAGCCCCGGGGTCACAATTTCAGCAAAAATCTGACTTTTGGCAATTCATTCAAAAATGGTGCCAAACGCTTGCAGATGCTCCCCTGAAAGCTTTGGTGATGGAAACAGAAGGCTTTTTATCACAGGACAAGAAATCAGCCCTCAGAAAGTTAACCGGCAGAAAAAGATTTTTTTGAAAAATCCCTAAGCCCCGGGGTCACAATTTCAGCAAAAATCTGACTTTTGGCAATTCATTCAAAAATGGTCCCAACCGTTTGCAAATGCTCCCCTGAAATGTTTGGTGGTCGAAACAGAAGGCTTTTTATCACAGGACAAGAAATCAGCCCTCAGCAACTTAACCGGTGCAAAAAGATTTTTTTGAAAAAATCGCTAAGCCCCGGGGTCACAATTTCAGCAAAACTCTGACTTTTGGCAATTCACTCAAAAATGGTGCCAAACGCTTGCAAATGCTCCCCTGAAAGGTTTGGCGGTCGAAACAGAAGGCTTTTTATCACAGGACAAGAAATCAGCCCTCAGAAAGTTAACCGGCAGAAAAAGATTTTTTTGAAAAATCCCTAAGCCCCGGGGTCACAATTTCAGCAAAAATCTGACTTTTGGCAATTCATTCAAAAATGGTGCCAAACGCTTGCAGATGCTCCCCTGAAAGCTTTGGTGATGGAAACAGAAGGCTTTTTATCACAGGACAAGAAATCAGCCCTCAGAAACTTAACCGGCAGAAAAAGATTTTTTTGAAAAATCCCTAAGCCCCGGGGTCACAATTTCAGCAATAATCTGACTTTTGGCAATTCACTCAAAAATGGTGCCAAACGCTTGCAATCGCTCCCCTGAAATGTTTGGCGGTCGAAACAGAAGGCTTTTTATCACAGGACAAGAAATCAGCCCTCAGAAAGTTAACCGGCAGAAAAAGATTTTTTTGAAAAATCCCTAAGCCCCGGGGTCACAATTTCAGCAAAAATCTGACTTTTGGCAATTCATTCAAAAATGGTGCCAAACGCTTGCAGATGCTCCCCTGAAAGCTTTGGTGATGGAAACAGAAGGCTTTTTATCACAGGACAAGAAATCAGCCCTCAGAAACTTAACCGGCAGAAAAAGATTTTTTTGAAAAATCCCTAAGCCCCGGGGTCACAATTTCAGCAAAAATCTGACTTTTGGCAATTCACTCAAAAATGGTGCCAAACGCTTGCAATCGCTCCCCTGAAATGTTTGGCGGTCAAAACAGAAGGCTTTTTATCACAGGACAAGAAATCAGCCCTCAGAAACTTAACCGGCAGAAAAAGATTTTTTTGAAAAATCCCTAAGCCCCGGGGTCACAATTTCAGCAAAAATCTGACTTTTGGCAATTCACTCAAAAATGGTGCCAAACGCTAGCAAATGCTCCCCTGAAATGTTTGGCGGTCGAAACAGAAGGCTTTTTATCACAGGACAAGAAATCAGCCCTCAGAAAGTTAACCGGTGCAAAAAGATTTTTTTGAAAAATCCCTAAGCCCCGGGGTCACAATTTCAGGATAAATCTGACTTTTGGCAATTCACTCAAAAATGGTGCCAAACGCTTGCAAATGCTCCCCTGAAAGGTTTGGCGGTCGAAACAGAAGGCTTTTTATCACAGGACAAGAAATCAGCCCTCAGAAAGTTAACCAGCAGAAAAAGATTTTTTTGAAAAATCCCTAAGCCCCGGGGTCACAATTTCAGCAAAAATCTGACTTTTGGCAATTCACTCAAAAATGGTGCCAAACGCTTGCAAACGCTCCCCTGAAATGTTTGGCGGTCGAAAAAGAAGGCTTTTTATCACAGGACAAGAAATCAGCCCTCAGCAACTTAACCGGAGGAAAAAGATTTTTTTGAAAAATCCCTGAGCCCCGGGGTCACAATTTCAGCAAAACTCTGACTTTTGGCAAATCAATCAAAAATGGTGCCAAACGCTTGGAAATGCTCCCCTGAAAGGTTTGGCGGTCGAAACAGAAGGCTTTTTATCACAGGACAAGAAATCAGCCCTCAGAAAGTTAACCGGCAGAAAAAGATTTTTTTGAAAAATCCCTAAGCCCCGGGGTCACAATTTCAGCAAAAATCTGACTTTTGGCAATTCATTCAAAAATGGTGCCAACCGTTTGCAAATGCTCCCCTGAAATGTTTGGTGGTCGAAACAGAAGGCTTTTTATCACAGGACAAGAAATCAGCCCTCAGCAACTTAACCGGTGCAAAAAGATTTTTTTGAAAAAATCGCTAAGCCCCGGGGTCACAATTTCAGCAAAAATCTGACTTTTGGCAATTCACTCAAAAATGGTGCCAAACGCTTGCAAATGCTCCGCTGAAAGGTTTGGCTGTCGAAACAGAAGGCTTTTTATCACAGGACAAGAAATCAGCCCTCAGAAAGTTAACCGGCGGAAAAAGATTTTTTTGAAAAATCCCTAAGCCCCGGGGTCACAATTTCAGCAAAAATCTGACTTTTGGCAATTCATTCAAAAATGGTGCCAACCGTTTGCAAATGCTCCCCTGAAATGTTTGGTGGTCGAAACAGAAGGCTTTTTATCACAGGACAAGAAATCAGCCCTCAGCAACTTAACCGGTGCAAAAAGATTTTTTTGAAAAAATCGCTAAGCCCCGGGGTCACAATTTCAGCAAAACTCTGACTTTTGGCAATTCACTCAAAAATGGTGCCAAACGCTTGCAAATGCTCCCCTGAAAGGTTTGGCGGTCGAAACAGAAGGCTTTTTATCACAGGACAAGAAATCAGCCCTCAGCAACTTAACCGGAGGAAAAAGATTTTTTTGAAAAATCCCTGAGCCCCGGGGTCACAATTTCAGCAAAACTCTGACTTTTGGCAATTCAATCAAAAATGGTGCCAAACGCTTGCAAATGCATCCCTGAAATGTTAGGCGGTCGAAACAGAAGGCTTTTTATCACAGGACAAGAAATCAGCCCTCAGAAAGTTAACCGGCAGAAAAAGATTTTTTTGAAAAATCCCTAAGCCCCGGGGTCACAATTTCAGCAAAAATCTGACTTTTGGCAATTCATTCAAAAATGGTGCCAAACGCTTGCAGATGCTCCCCTGAAATGTTTGGTGGTCGAAACAGAAGGCTTTTTATCACAGGACAAGAAATCAGCCCTCAGCAACTTAACCGGTGCAAAAAGATTTTTTTGAAAAAATCGCTAAGCCCCGGGGTCACAATTTCAGCAAAAATCTGACTTTTGGCAATTCACTCAAAAATGGTGCCAAACGCTTGGAAATGCTCCCCTGAAAGGTTTGGCGGTCGAAACAGAAGGCTTTTTATCACAGGACAAGAAATCAGCCCTCAGAAAGTTAACCGGCAGAAAAAGATTTTTTTGAAAAATCCCTAAGCCCCGGGGTCACAATTTCAGCAAAAATCTGACTTTTGGCAATTCATTCAAAAATGGTGCCAACCGTTTGCAAATGCTCCCCTGAAATGTTTGGTGGTCGAAACAGAAGGCTTTTTATCACAGGACAAGAAATCAGCCCTCAGCAACTTAACCGGTGCAAAAAGATTTTTTTGAAAAAATCGCTAAGCCCCGGGGTCACAATTTCAGCAAAAATCTGACTTTTGGCAATTCACTCAAAAATGGTGCCAAACGCTTGCAAATGCTCCGCTGAAAGGTTTGGCTGTCGAAACAGAAGGCTTTTTATCACAGGACAAGAAATCAGCCCTCAGAAAGTTAACCGGCGGAAAAAGATTTTTTTGAAAAATCCCTAAGCCCCGGGGTCACAATTTCAGCAAAAATCTGACTTTTGGCAATTCATTCAAAAATGGTGCCAACCGTTTGCAAATGCTCCCCTGAAATGTTTGGTGGTCGAAACAGAAGGCTTTTTATCACAGGACAAGAAATCAGCCCTCAGCAACTTAACCGGTGCAAAAAGATTTTTTTGAAAAAATCGCTAAGCCCCGGGGTCACAATTTCAGCAAAACTCTGACTTTTGGCAATTCATTCAAAAATGGTGCCAAACGCTTGCAAATGCTCCCCTGAAAGCTTTGGTGATGGAAACAGAAGGCTTTTTATCACAGGACAAGAAATCAGCCCTCAGAAACTTAACCGGCAGAAAAAGATTTTTTTGAAAAATCCCTAAGCCCCGGGGTCACAATTTCAGCAAAAATCTGACTTTTGGCAATTCATTCAAAAATGGTGCCAAACGCTTGCAGATGCTCCCCTGAAAGCTTTGGTGATGGAAACAGAAGGCTTTTTATCACAGGACAAGAAATCAGCCCTCAGAAACTTAACCGGCAGAAAAAGATTTTTTTGAAAAATCCCTAAGCCCCGGGGTCACAATTTCAGCAATAATCTGACTTTTGGCAATTCACTCAAAAATGGTGCCAAACGCTTGCAATCGCTCCCCTGAAATGTTTGGCGGTCGAAACAGAAGGCTTTTTATCACAGGACAAGAAATCAGCCCTCAGAAAGTTAACCGGCAGAAAAAGATTTTTTTGAAAAATCCCTAAGCCCCGGGGTCACAATTTCAGCAAAAATCTGACTTTTGGCAATTCATTCAAAAATGGTGCCAAACGCTTGCAGATGCTCCCCTGAAAGCTTTGGTGATGGAAACAGAAGGCTTTTTATCACAGGACAAGAAATCAGCCCTCAGAAACTTAACCGGCAGAAAAAGATTTTTTTGAAAAATCCCTAAGCCCCGGGGTCACAATTTCAGCAAAAATCTGACTTTTGGCAATTCACTCAAACATGGTGCCAAACGCTTGCAATCGCTCCCCTGAAATGTTTGGCGGTCAAAACAGAAGGCTTTTTATCACAGGACAAGAAATCAGCCCTCAGAAACTTAACCGGCAGAAAAAGATTTTTTTGAAAAATCCCTAAGCCCCGGGGTCACAATTTCAGCAAAAATCTGACTTTTGGCAATTCACTCAAAAATGGTGCCAAACGCTAGCAAATGCTCCCCTGAAATGTTTGGCGGTCGAAACAGAAGGCTTTTTATCACAGGACAAGAAATCAGCCCTCAGAAAGTTAACCGGTGCAAAAAGATTTTTTTGAAAAATCCCTAAGCCCCGGGGTCACAATTTCAGGATAAATCTGACTTTTGGCAATTCACTCAAAAATGGTGCCAAACGCTTGCAAATGCTCCCCTGAAAGGTTTGGCGGTCGAAACAGAAGGCTTTTTATCACAGGACAAGAAATCAGCCCTCAGAAAGTTAACCGGCAGAAAAAGATTTTTTTGAAAAATCCCTAAGCCCCGGGGTCACAATTTCAGGAAAAATCTGACTTTTGGCAATTCACTCAAAAATGGTGCCAAACGCTTGCAAACGCTCCCCTGAAATGTTTGGCGGTCGAAAAAGAAGGCTTTTTATCACAGGACAAGAAATCAGCCCTCAGCAACTTAACCGGAGGAAAAAGATTTTTTTGAAAAATCCCTGAGCCCCGGGGTCACAATTTCAGCAAAACTCTGACTTTTGGCAATTCAATCAAAAATGGTGCCAAACGCTTGCAAATGCATCCCTGAAATGTTAGGCGGTCGAAACAGAAGGCTTTTTATCACAGGACAAGAAATCAGCCCTCAGAAAGTTAACCGGCAGAAAAAGATTTTTTTGAAAAATCCCTAAGCCCCGGGGTCACAATTTCAGCAAAAATCTGACTTTTGGCAATTCATTCAAAAATGGTGCCAACCGTTTGCAGATGCTCCCCTGAAATGTTTGGTGGTCGAAACAGAAGGCTTTTTATCACAGGACAAGAAATCAGCCCTCAGCAACTTAACCGGTGCAAAAAGATTTTTTTGAAAAAATCGCTAAGCCCCGGGGTCACAATTTCAGCAAAAATCTGACTTTTGGCAATTCACTCAAAAATGGTGCCAAACGCTTGGAAATGCTCCCCTGAAAGGTTTGGCGGTCGAAACAGAAGGCTTTTTATCACAGGACAAGAAATCAGCCCTCAGAAAGTTAACCGGCAGAAAAAGATTTTTTTGAAAAATCCCTAAGCCCCGGGGTCACAATTTCAGCAAAAATCTGACTTTTGGCAATTCATTCAAAAATGGTGCCAACCGTTTGCAAATGCTCCCCTGAAATGTTTGGTGGTCGAAACAGAAGGCTTTTTATCACAGGACAAGAAATCAGCCCTCAGCAACTTAACCGGTGCAAAAAGATTTTTTTGAAAAAATCGCTAAGCCCCGGGGTCACAATTTCAGCAAAAATCTGACTTTTGGCAATTCACTCAAAAATGGTGCCAAACGCTTGCAAATGCTCCGCTGAAAGGTTTGGCGGTCGAAACAGAAGGCTATTTATCACAGGACAAGAAATCAGCCCCCAGAAAGTTAACCGGCAGAAAAAGATTTTTTTGAAAAATCCCTAAGCCCCGGGGTCACAATTTCAGCAAAAATCTGACTTTTGGCAATTCATTCAAAAATGGTGCCAAACGCTTGCAGATGCTCCCCTGAAAGCTTTGGTGATGGAAACAGAAGGCTTTTTATCACAGGACAAGAAATCAGCCCTCAGAAAGTTATCCGGTGCAAAAAGATTTTTTTGAAAAATCCCTAAGCCCCGGGGTCACAATTTCAGCAAAAATCTGACTTTTGGCAATTCACTCAAAAATGGTGCCAAACGCTTGCAATCGCTCCCCTGAAATGTTTGGCGGTCGAAACAGAAGGCTTTTTATCACAGGACAAGAAATCAGCCCTCAGAAAGTTAACCGGTGCAAAAAGATTTTTTTGAAAAATCTCTAAGCCCCGGGGTCACAATTTCAGGATAAATATGACTTTTGGCAATTCACTCAAAAATGGTGCCAAACGCTTGCAAATGCTCCCCTGAAAGGTTTGGCGGTCGAAACAGAAGGCTTTTTATCACAGGACAAGAAATCAGCCCTCAGAAAGTTAACCGGCAGAAAAAGATTTTTTTGAAAAATCCCTAAGCCCCGGGGTCACAATTTCAGCAAAAATCTGACTTTTGGCAAGTCATTCAAAAATGGTGCCAACCGTTTGCAAATGCTCCCCTGAAATGTTTGGTGGTCGAAACAGAAGGCTTTTTATCACAGGACAAGAAATCAGCCCTCAGCAACTTAACCGGTGCAAAAAGATTTTTTTGAAAAAATCGCTAAGCCCCGGGGTCACAATTTCAGCAAAAATCTGACTTTTGGCAATTCACTCAAAAATGGTGCCAAACGCTTGCAAATGCTCCCCTGAAATGTTTGGCGGTCGAAACAGAAGGCTTTTTATCACAGGACAAGAAATCAGCCCTCAGAAACTTAACCGGCAGAAAAAGATTTTTTTGAAAAATCCCTAAGCCCCGGGCTCACAATTTCAGCAAAAATCTGACTTTTGGCAATTCACTCAAAAATGGTGCCAAACGCTTGCAAATGCTCCCCTGAAATGTTTGGCGGTCGAAACAGAAGGCTTTTTATCACAGGACAAGAAATCAGCCCTCAGAAAGTTAACCGGTGCAAAAAGATTTTTTTGAAAAATCTCTAAGCCCCGGGGTCACAATTTCAGGATAAATCTGACTTTTGGCAATTCACTCAAAAATGGTGCCAAACGCTTGCAAATGCTCCCCTGAAAGGTTTGGCGGTCGAAACAGAAGGCTTTTTATCACAGGACAAGAAATCAGCCCTCAGAAAGTTAACCGGCAGAAAAAGATTTTTTTGAAAAATCCCTAAGCCCCGGGGTCACAATTTCAGCAAAAATCTGACTTTTGGCAATTCATTCAAAAATGGTGCCAACCGTTTGCAAATGCTCCCCTGAAATGTTTGGTGGTCGAAACAGAAGGCTTTTTATCACAGGACAAGAAATCAGCCCTCAGCAACTTAACCGGTGCAAAAAGATTTTTTTGAAAAAATCGCTAAGCCCCGGGGTCACAATTTCAGCAAAAATCTGACTTTTGGCAATTCACTCAAAAATGGTGCCAAACGCTTGCAAATGCTCCCCTGAAAGGTTTGGCGGTCGAAACAGAAGGCTTTTTATCACAGGACAAGAAATCAGCCCTCAGAAAGATAACCGGCGGAAAAAGATTTTTTTGAAAAATCCCTAAGCCCCGGGGTCACAATTTCAGCAAAAATCTGACTTTTGGCAATTCACTCAAAAATGGTGCCAAACGCTTGCAAATGCTCCCCTGAAATGTTTGGCGGTCGAAACAGAAGGCTTTTTATCACAGGACAAGAAATCAGCCCTCAGAAAGTTAACCGGCGGAAAAAGATTTTTTTGAAAAATCCCTAAGCCCCGGGGTCACAATTTCAGCAAAAATCTGACTTTTGGCAATTCACTCAAAAATGGTGCCAAACGCTTGCAAACGCTCCAATGAAATGTTTGGAGGTCGAAAAAGAAGCCTTTTTATCACAGGACAAGAAATCAGCCCTCAGCAACTTAACCGGTGCAAAAAGATTTTTTTGAAAAAATCGCTAAGCCCTGGGGTCACAATTTCAGCAAAAATCTGACTTTTGGCAATTCACTCAAAAATGGTGCCAAACGCTTGCAAATGCTCCCCTGAAATGTTTGGCGGTCGAAACAGAAGGCTTTTTATCACAGGACAAGAAATCAGCCCTCAGAAAGTTAACCGGCGGAAAAAGATTTTTTTGAAAAATCCCTAAGCCCCGGGGTCACAATTTCAGCAAAAATCTGACTTTTGGCAATTCACTCAAAAATGGTGCCAAACGCTTGCAAACGCTCCAATGAAATGTTTGGAGGTCGAAAAAGAAGCCTTTTTATTACAGGACAAGAAATCAGCCCTCAGCAACTTAACCGGTGCAAAAAGATTTTTTTGAAAAAATCGCTAAGCCCCGGGGTCACAATTTCAGCAAAAATCTGACTTTTGGCAATTCACTCAAAAATGGTGCCAAACGCTTGCAAATGCTCCCCTGAAAGGTTTGGCGGTCGAAACAGAAGGCTTTTTATCACAGGACAAGAAATCAGCCCTCAGAAAGATAACCGGCGGAAAAAGATTTTTTTGAAAAATCCCTAAGCCCCGGGGTCACAATTTCAGCAAAAATCTGACTTTTGGCAATTCACTCAAAAATGGTGCCAAACGCTTGCAAATGCTCCCCTGAAATGTTTGGCGGTCGAAACAGAAGGCTTTTTATCACAGGACAAGAAATCAGCCCTCAGAAAGTTAACCGGCGGAAAAAGATTTTTTTGAAAAATCCCTAAGCCCCGGGGTCACAATTTCAGCAAAAATCTGACTTTTGGCAATTCACTCAAAAATGGTGCCAAACGCTTGCAAACGCTCCAATGAAATGTTTGGAGGTCGAAAAAGAAGCCTTTTTATCACAGGACAAGAAATCAGCCCTCAGCAACTTAACCGGTGCAAAAAGATTTTTTTGAAAAAATCGCTAAGCCCTGGGGTCACAATTTCAGCAAAAATCTGACTTTTGGCAATTCACTCAAAAATGGTGCCAAACGCTTGCAAATGCTCCCCTGAAATGTTTGGCGGTCGAAACAAAGGCTTTTTATCACAGGACAAGAAATCAGCCCTCAGAAAGTTAACCGGCGGAAAAAGATTTTTTTGAAAAATCCCTAAGCCCCGGGGTCACAATTTCAGCAAAAATCTGACTTTTGGCAATTCACTCAAAAATGGTGCCAAACGCTTGCAAATGCTCCCCTGAAATGTTTGGCGGTCGAAACAGAAGGCTTTTTATCACAGGACAAGAAATCAGCCCTCAGAAAGTTAACCGGTGCAAAAAGATTTTTTTGAAAAATCTCTAAGCCCCGGGGTCACAATTTCAGGATAAATCTGACTTTTGGCAATTCACTCAAAAATGGTGCCAAACGCTTGCAAATGCTCCCCTGAAAGGTTTGGCGGTCGAAACAGAAGGCTTTTTATCACAGGACAAGAAATCAGCCCTCAGAAAGTTAACCGGCAGAAAAAGATTTTTTTGAAAAATCCCTAAGCCCCGGGGTCACAATTTCAGCAAAAATCTGACTTTTGGCAATTCATTCAAAAATGGTGCCAACCGTTTGCAAATGCTCCCCTGAAATGTTTGGTGGTCGAAACAGAAGGCTTTTTATCACAGGACAAGAAATCAGCCCTCAGCAACTTAACCGGTGCAAAAAGATTTTTTTGAAAAAATCGCTAAGCCCCGGGGTCACAATTTCAGCAAAAATCTGACTTTTGGCAATTCACTCAAAAATGGTGCCAAACGCTTGCAAATGCTCCCCTGAAAGGTTTGGCGGTCGAAACAGAAGGCTTTTTATCACAGGACAAGAAATCAGCCCTCAGAAAGATAACCGGCGGAAAAAGATTTTTTTGAAAAATCCCTAAGCCCCGGGGTCACAATTTCAGCAAAAATCTGACTTTTGGCAATTCACTCAAAAATGGTGCCAAACGCTTGCAAATGCTCCCCTGAAATGTTTGGCGGTCGAAACAGAAGGCTTTTTATCACAGGACAAGAAATCAGCCCTCAGAAAGTTAACCGGCGGAAAAAGATTTTTTTGAAAAATCCCTAAGCCCCGGGGTCACAATTTCAGCAAAAATCTGACTTTTGGCAATTCACTCAAAAATGGTGCCAAACGCTTGCAAACGCTCCAATGAAATGTTTGGAGGTCGAAAAAGAAGCCTTTTTATCACAGGACAAGAAATCAGCCCTCAGCAACTTAACCGGTGCAAAAAGATTTTTTTGAAAAAATCGCTAAGCCCTGGGGTCACAATTTCAGCAAAAATCTGACTTTTGGCAATTCACTCAAAAATGGTGCCAAACGCTTGCAAATGCTCCCCTGAAATGTTTGGCGGTCGAAACAGAAGGCTTTTTATCACAGGACAAGAAATCAGCCCTCAGAAAGTTAACCGGCGGAAAAAGATTTTTTTGAAAAATCCCTAAGCCCCGGGGTCACAATTTCAGCAAAAATCTGACTTTTGGCAATTCACTCAAAAATGGTGCCAAACGCTTGCAAACGCTCCAATGAAATGTTTGGAGGTCGAAAAAGAAGCCTTTTTATTACAGGACAAGAAATCAGCCCTCAGCAACTTAACCGGTGCAAAAAGATTTTTTTGAAAAAATCGCTAAGCCCCGGGGTCACAATTTCAGCAAAAATCTGACTTTTGGCAATTCACTCAAAAATGGTGCCAAACGCTTGCAAATGCTCCCCTGAAAGGTTTGGCGGTCGAAACAGAAGGCTTTTTATCACAGGACAAGAAATCAGCCCTCAGAAAGATAACCGGCGGAAAAAGATTTTTTTGAAAAATCCCTAAGCCCCGGGGTCACAATTTCAGCAAAAATCTGACTTTTGGCAATTCACTCAAAAATGGTGCCAAACGCTTGCAAATGCTCCCCTGAAATGTTTGGCGGTCGAAACAGAAGGCTTTTTATCACAGGACAAGAAATCAGCCCTCAGAAAGTTAACCGGCGGAAAAAGATTTTTTTGAAAAATCCCTAAGCCCCGGGGTCACAATTTCAGCAAAAATCTGACTTTTGGCAATTCACTCAAAAATGGTGCCAAACGCTTGCAAACGCTCCAATGAAATGTTTGGAGGTCGAAAAAGAAGCCTTTTTATCACAGGACAAGAAATCAGCCCTCAGCAACTTAACCGGTGCAAAAAGATTTTTTTGAAAAAATCGCTAAGCCCTGGGGTCACAATTTCAGCAAAAATCTGACTTTTGGCAATTCACTCAAAAATGGTGCCAAACGCTTGCAAATGCTCCGCTGAAAGGTTTGGCGGTCGAAACAGAAGGCTATTTATCACAGGACAAGAAATCAGCCCCCAGAAAGTTAACCGGCAGAAAAAGATTTTTTTGAAAAATCCCTAAGCCCCGGGGTCACAATCTCAGCAAAAATCTGACTTTTGGCAATTCACTCAAAAATGGTGCCAAACGCTTGCAAATGCTCCCCTGAAAGGTTTGGCGGTCGAAACAGAAGGCTTTTTATCACAGGACAAGAAATCAGCCCTCAGAAAGTTAACCGGCGGAAAAAGATTTTTTTGAAAAATCCCTAAGCCCCGGGGTCACAATTTCAGCAAAAATCTGACTTTTGGCAAGTCATTCAAAAATGGTGCCAACCGTTTGCAAATGCTCCCCTGAAATGTTTGGTGGTCGAAACAGAAGGCTTTTTATCACAGGACAAGAAATCAGCCCTCAGCAACTTAACCGGTGCAAAAAGATTTTTTTGAAAAAATCGCTAAGCCCCGGGGTCACAATTTCAGCAAAAATCTGACTTTTGGCAATTCACTCAAAAATTGTGCCAAACGCTTGCAAATGCTCCCCTGAAATGTTTGGCGGTCGAAACAGAAGGCTTTTTATCACAGGACAAGAAATCAGCCCTCAGAAAGTTAACCGGCGGAAAAAGATTTTTTTGAAAAATCCCTAAGCCCCGGGGTCACAATTTCAGCAAAAATCTGACTTTTGGCAATTCACTCAAAAATGGTGCCAAACGCTTGCAAATGCTCCGCTGAAAGGTTTGGCGGTCGAAACAGAAGGCTATTTATCACAGGACAAGAAATCAGCCCCCAGAAAGTTAACCGGCAGAAAAAGATTTTTTTGAAAAATCCCTAAGCCCCGGGGTCACAATCTCAGCAAAAATCTGACTTTTGGCAATTCACTCAAAAATGGTGCCAAACGCTTGCAAATGCTCCCCTGAAAGGTTTGGCGGTCGAAACAGAAGGCTTTTTATCACAGGACAAGAAATCAGCCCTCAGAAAGTTAACCGGCGGAAAAAGATTTTTTTGAAAAATCCCTAAGCCCCGGGGTCACAATTTCAGCAAAAATCTGACTTTTGGCAAGTCATTCAAAAATGGTGCCAACCGTTTGCAAATGCTCCCCTGAAATGTTTGGTGGTCGAAACAGAAGGCTTTTTATCACAGGACAAGAAATCAGCCCTCAGCAACTTAACCGGTGCAAAAAGATTTTTTTGAAAAAATCGCTAAGCCCCGGGGTCACAATTTCAGCAAAAATCTGACTTTTGGCAATTCACTCAAAAATTGTGCCAAACGCTTGCAAATGCTCCCCTGAAATGTTTGGCGGTCGAAACAGAAGGCTTTTTATCACAGGACAAGAAATCAGCCCTCAGAAAGTTAACCGGCGGAAAAAGATTTTTTTGAAAAATCCCTAAGCCCCGGGGTCACAATTTCAGCAAAAATCTGACTTTTGGCAATTCACTCAAAAATGGTGCCAAACGCTTGCAAACGCTCCAATGAAATGTTTGGAGGTCGAAAAAGAAGCCTTTTTATTACAGGACAAGAAATCAGCCCTCAGCAACTTAACCGGAGGAAATTTTTTTTTTGAAAAATCCCTAAACTCCGGGGTCACAATTTCAGCAAAAATCTGACTTTTGGCAATTCACTCAAAAATGGTGCCAAACGCTTGCAAATGCTCCGCTGAAAGGTTTGGCGGTCGAAACAGAAGGCTATTTATCACAGGACAAGAAATCAGCCCTCAGAAAGTTAACCGGCGGAAAAAGATTTTTTTGAAAAATCCCTAAGCCCCGGGGTCACAATTTCAGCAAAAATCTGACTTTTGGCAATTCACTCAAAAATGGTGCCAAACGCTTGCAATCGCTCCCCTGAAATGTTTGGCGGTCGAAACAAGGCTTTTTATCACAGGACAAGAAATCAGCCCTCAGAAACTTAACCGGCAAAAAAAGATTATTTTGAAAAATCCCTAAGCCCCGGGCTCACAATTTCAGCAAAAATCTGACTTTTGGCAATTCACTCAAAAATGGTGCCAAACGCTTGCAAATGCTCCCCTGAAATGTTTGGCGGTCGAAACAGAAGGCTTTTTATCACAGGACAAGAAATCAGCCCTCAGAAAGTTAACCGGCAGAAAAAGATTTTTTTGAAAAATCCCTAAGCCCCGGGGTCACAATTTCAGCAAAAATCTGACTTTTGGCAATTCATTCAAAAATGGTGCCAACCGTTTGCAAATGCTCCCCTGAAATGTTTGGTGGTCGAAACAGAAGGCTTTTTATCACAGGACAAGAAATCAGCCCTCAGCAACTTAACCGGGGGAAAAAGATTTTTTTGAAAAAATCGCTAAGCCCCGGGGTCACAATTTCAGCAAAAATCTGACTTTTGGCAATTCACTCAAAAATGGTGCCAAACGCTTGCAAATGCTCCCCTGAAATGTTTGGCGGTCGAAACAGAAGGCTTTTTATCACAGGACAAGAAATCAGCCCTCAGAAAGTTAACCGGCGGAAAAAGATTTTTTTGAAAAATCCCTAAGCCCCGGGGTCACAATTTCAGCAAAAATCTGACTTTTGGCAATTCACTCAAAAATGGTGCCAAACGCTTGCAAACGCTCCAATGAAATGTTTGGAGGTCGAAAAAGAAGCCTTTTTATTACAGGACAAGAAATCAGCCCTCAGCAACTTAACCGGAGGAAATTTTTTTTTTGAAAAATCCCTAAACTCCGGGGTCACAATTTCAGCAAAAATCTGACTTTTGGCAATTCACTCAAAAATGGTGCCAAACGCTTGCAAACGCTCCAATGAAATGTTTGGAGGTCGAAAAAGAAGCCTTTTTATTACAGGACAAGAAATCAGCCTTCAGCAACTTAACCGGAGGAAATTTTTTTTTTGAAAAATCCCTAAACCCCGGGGTCACAATTTCAGCAAAAATCTGACTTTTGGCAATTCACTCAAAAATGGTGCCAAACGCTTGCAGATGCTCCCCTGAAAGCTTTGGTGATCGAAACAGAAGGCTTTTTATCACAGGACAAGAAATCAGCCCTCAGCAACTTAACCGGTGCAAAAAGATTTTTTTGAAAAAATCGCTAAGCCCCGGGGTCACAATTTCAGCAAAAATCTGACTTTTGGCAATTCACTCAAAAATGGTGCCAAACGCTTGCAAATGCTCCCCTGAAAGGTTTGGCGGTCGAAACAGAAGGCTTTTTATCACAGGACAAGAAATCAGCCCTCAGAAAGTTAACCGGCGGAAAAAGATTTTTTTGAAAAATCCCTAAGCCCCGGGGTCACAATTTCAGCAAAAATCTGACTTTTGGCAAGTCATTCAAAAATGGTGCCAACCGTTTGCAAATGCTCCCCTGAAATGTTTGGTGGTCGAAACAGAAGGCTTTTTATCACAGGACAAGAAATCAGCCCTCAGCAACTTAACCGGTGCAAAAAGATTTTTTTGAAAAAATCGCTAAGCCCCGGGGTCACAATTTCAGCAAAAATCTGACTTTTGGCAATTCACTCAAAAATGGTGCCAAACGCTTGCAAATGCTCCCCTGAAATGTTTGGCGGTCGAAACAGAAGGCTTTTTATCACAGGACAAGAAATCAGCCCTCAGAAAGTTAACCGGCGGAAAAAGATTTTTTTGAAAAATCCCTAAGCCCCGGGGTCACAATTTCAGCAAAAATCTGACTTTTGGCAATTCACTCAAAAATGGTGCCAAACGCTTGCAAACGCTCCAATGAAATGTTTGGAGGTCGAAAAAGAAGCCTTTTTATTACAGGACAAGAAATCAGCCCTCAGCAACTTAACCGGAGGAAATTTTTTTTTTGAAAAATCCCTAAACTCCGGGGTCACAATTTCAGCAAAAATCTGACTTTTGGCAATTCACTCAAAAATGGTGCCAAACGCTTGCAATCGCTCCCCTGAAATGTTTGGCGGTCGAAACAGAAGGCTTGTTATCACAGGACAAGAAATCAGCCCTCAGAAACTTAACCGGCAGAAAAAGATTTTTTTGAAAAATCCCTAAGCCCCGGGCTCACAATTTCAGCAAAAATCTGACTTTTGGCAATTCACTCAAAAATGGTGCCAAACGCTTGCAAATGCTCCCCTGAAATGTTTGGCGGTCGAAACAGAAGGCTTTTTATCACAGGACAAGAAATCAGCCCTCAGAAAGTTAACCGGCAGAAAAAGATTTTTTTGAAAAATCCCTAAGCCCCGGGGTCACAATTTCAGCAAAAATCTGACTTTTGGCAATTCATTCAAAAATGGTGCCAACCGTTTGCAAATGCTCCCCTGAAATGTTTGGTGGTCGAAACAGAAGGCTTTTTATCACAGGACAAGAAATCAGCCCTCAGCAACTTAACCGGTGCAAAAAGATTTTTTTGAAAAAATCGCTAAGCCCCGGGGTCACAATTTCAGCAAAAATCTGACTTTTGGCAATTCACTCAAAAATGGTGCCAAACGCTTGCAAATGCTCCCCTGAAATGTTTGGCGGTCGAAACAGAAGGCTTTTTATCACAGGACAAGAAATCAGCCCTCAGAAAGTTAACCGGCGGAAAAAGATTTTTTTGAAAAATCCCTAAGCCCCGGGGTCACAATTTCAGCAAAAATCTGACTTTTGGCAATTCACTCAAAAATGGTGCCAAACGCTTGCAAACGCTCCAATGAAATGTTTGGAGGTGGAAAAAGAAGCCTTTTTATTACAGGACAAGAAATCAGCCCTCAGCAACTTAACCGGAGGAAATTTTTTTTTTGAAAAATCCCTAAACTCCGGGGTCACAATTTCAGCAAAAATCTGACTTTTGGCAATTCACTCAAAAATGGTGCCAAACGCTTGCAAATGCTCCGCTGAAAGGTTTGGCGGTCGAAACAGAAGGCTATTTATCACAGGACAAGAAATCAGCCCCCAGAAAGTTAACCGGCAGAAAAAGATTTTTTTGAAAAATCCCTAAGCCCCGGGGTCACAATTTCAGCAAAAATCTGACTTTTGGCAATTCACTCAAAAATGGTGCCAAACGCTTGCAGATGCTCCCCTGAAAGCTTTGGTGATCGAAACAGAAGGCTTTTTATCACAGGACAAGAAATCAGCCCTCAGCAACTTAACCGGTGCAAAAAGATTTTTTTGAAAAAATCGCTAAGCCCCGGGGTCACAATTTCAGCAAAAATCTGACTTTTGGCAATTCACTCAAAAATGGTGCCAAACGCTTGCAAATGCTCCCCTGAAAGGTTTGGCGGTCGAAACAGAAGGCTTTTTATCACAGGACAAGAAATCAGCCCTCAGAAAGTTAACCGGCGGAAAAAGATTTTTTTGAAAAATCCCTAAGCCCCGGGGTCACAATTTCAGCAAAAATCTGACTTTTGGCAAGTCATTCAAAAATGGTGCCAACCGTTTGCAAATGCTCCCCTGAAATGTTTGGTGGTCGAAACAGAAGGCTTTTTATCACAGGACAAGAAATCAGCCCTCAGCAACTTAACCGGTGCAAAAAGATTTTTTTGAAAAAATCGCTAAGCCCCGGGGTCACAATTTCAGCAAAAATCTGACTTTTGGCAATTCACTCAAAAATGGTGCCAAACGCTTGCAAATGCTCCCCTGAAATGTTTGGCGGTCGAAACAGAAGGCTTTTTATCACAGGACAAGAAATCAGCCCTCAGAAAGTTAACCGGCGGAAAAAGATTTTTTTGAAAAATCCCTAAGCCCCGGGGTCACAATTTCAGCAAAAATCTGACTTTTGGCAATTCACTCAAAAATGGTGCCAAACGCTTGCAAACGCTCCAATGAAATGTTTGGAGGTCGAAAAAGAAGCCTTTTTATTACAGGACAAGAAATCAGCCCTCAGCAACTTAACCGGAGGAAATTTTTTTTTTGAAAAATCCCTAAACTCCGGGGTCACAATTTCAGCAAAAATCTGACTTTTGGCAATTCACTCAAAAATGGTGCCAAACGCTTGCAATCGCTCCCCTGAAATGTTTGGCGGTCGAAACAGAAGGCTTTTTATCACAGGACAAGAAATCAGCCCTCAGAAACTTAACCGGCAGAAAAAGATTTTTTTGAAAAATCCCTAAGCCCCGGGCTCACAATTTCAGCAAAAATCTGACTTTTGGCAATTCACTCAAAAATGGTGCCAAACGCTTGCAAACGCTCCCCTGAAATGTTTGGCGGTCGAAACAGAAGGCTTTTTATCACAGGACAAGAAATCAGCCCTCAGAAAGTTAACCGGCAGAAAAAGATTTTTTTGAAAAATCCCTAAGCCCCGGGGTCACAATTTCAGCAAAAATCTGACTTTTGGCAATTCATTCAAAAATGGTGCCAACCGTTTGCAAATGCTCCCCTGAAATGTTTGGTGGTCGAAACAGAAGGCTTTTTATCACAGGACAAGAAATCAGCCCTCAGCAACTTAACCGGTGCAAAAAGATTTTTTTGAAAAAATCGCTAAGCCCCGGGGTCACAATTTCAGCAAAAATCTGACTTTTGGCAATTCACTCAAAAATGGTGCCAAACGCTTGCAAATGCTCCCCTGAAATGTTTGGCGGTCGAAACAGAAGGCTTTTTATCACAGGACAAGAAATCAGCCCTCAGAAAGTTAACCGGCGGAAAAAGATTTTTTTGAAAAATCCCTAAGCCCCGGGGTCACAATTTCAGCAAAAATCTGACTTTTGGCAATTCACTCAAAAATGGTGCCAAACGCTTGCAATCGCTCCCCTGAAATGTTTGGCGGTCGAAACAGAAGGCTTTTTATCACAGGACAAGAAATCAGCCCTCAGAAACTTAACCGGCAAAAAAAGATTATTTTGAAAAATCCCTAAGCCCCGGGCTCACAATTTCAGCAAAAATCTGACTTTTGGCAATTCACTCAAAAATGGTGCCAAACGCTTGCAAATGCTCCGCTGAAAGGTTTGGCGGTCGAAACAGAAGGCTATTTATCACAGGACAAGAAATCAGCCCTCAGAAAGTTAACCGGCGGAAAAAGATTTTTTTGAAAAATCCCTAAGCCCCGGGGTCACAATTTCAGCAAAAATCTGACTTTTGGCAATTCACTCAAAAATGGTGCCAAACGCTTGCAATCGCTCCCCTGAAATGTTTGGCGGTCGAAACAGAAGGCTTTTTATCACAGGACAAGAAATCAGCCCTCAGAAACTTAACCGGCAGAAAAAGATTTTTTTGAAAAATCCCTAAGCCCCGGGCTCACAATTTCAGCAAAAATCTGACTTTTGGCAATTCACTCAAAAATGGTGCCAAACGCTTGCAAATGCTCCCCTGAAATGTTTGGCGGTCGAAACAGAAGGCTTTTTATCACAGGACAAGAAATCAGCCCTCAGAAAGTTAACCGGCAGAAAAAGATTTTTTTGAAAAATCCCTAAGCCCCGGGGTCACAATTTCAGCAAAAATCTGACTTTTGGCAATTCATTCAAAAATGGTGCCAACCGTTTGCAAATGCTCCCCTGAAATGTTTGGTGGTCGAAACAGAAGGCTTTTTATCACAGGACAAGAAATCAGCCCTCAGCAACTTAACCGGTGCAAAAAGATTTTTTTGAAAAAATCGCTAAGCCCCGGGGTCACAATTTCAGCAAAAATCTGACTTTTGGCAATTCACTCAAAAATGGTGCAAAACGCTTGCAAATGCTCCCCTGAAATGTTTGGCGGTCGAAACAGAAGGCTTTTTATCACAGGACAAGAAATCAGCCCTCAGAAAGTTAACCGGCGGAAAAAGATTTTTTTGAAAAATCCCTAAGCCCCGGGGTCACAATTTCAGCAAAAATCTGACTTTTGGCAATTCACTCAAAAATGGTGCCAAACGCTTGCAAACGCTCCAATGAAATGTTTGGAGGTCGAAAAAGAAGCCTTTTTATTACAGGACAAGAAATCAGCCCTCAGCAACTTAACCGGAGGAATTTTTTTTTTTGAAAAATCCCTAAACCCCGGGGTCACAATTTCAGCAAAAATCTGACTTTTGGCAATTCACTCAAAAATGGTGCCAAACGCTTGCAAATGCTCCGCTGAAAGGTTTGGCGGTCGAAACAGAAGGCTATTTATCACAGGACAAGAAATCAGCCCCCAGAAAGTTAACTGGCAGAAAAAGATTTTTTTGAAAAATCCCTAAGCCCCGGGGTCACAATTTCAGCAAAAATCTGACTTTTGGCAATTCACTCAAAAATGGTGCCAAACGCTTGCATATGCTCCCCTGAAAGGTTTGGCGGTCGAAACAGAAGGCTTTTTATCACAGGACAAGAAATCAGCCCTCAGAAAGTTAACCGGCAGAAAAAGATTTTTTTGAAAAATCCCTAAGCCCCGGGGTCACAATTTCAGCAAAAATCTGACTTTTGCCAATTCATTCAAAAATGGTGCCAACCGTTTGCAAATGCTCCCCTGAAATGTTTGGTGGTCGAAACAGAAGGCTTTTTATCACAGGACAAGAAATCAGCCCTCAGCAACTTAACCGGTGCAAAAAGTTTTTTTTGAAAAAATCGCTTAGCCCCGGGGTCACAATTTCAGCAAAAATCTGACTTTTGGCAATTCACTCAAAAATGGTGCCAAACGCTTGCAAATGCTCCCCTGAAATGTTTGGCGGTCGAAACAGAAGGCTTTTTATCACAGGACAAGAAATCAGCCCTCAGAAAGTTAACCGGCGGAAAAAGATTTTTTTGAAAAATCCCTAAGCCCCGGGGTCACAATTTCAGCAAAAATCTGACTTTTGGCAATTCACTCCAAAATGGTGCCAAACGCTTGCAAACGCTCCAATGAAATGTTTGGAGGTCGAAAAAGAAGCCTTTTTATTACAGGACAAGAAATCAGCCCTCAGCAACTTAACCGGAGGAAATTTTTTTTTTGAAAAATCCCTAAACCCCGGGGTCACAATTTCAGCAAAAATCTGACTTTTGGCAATTCACTCAAAAATGGTGCCAAACGCTTGCAAATGCTCCGCTGAAAGGTTTGGCGGTCGAAACAGAAGGCTATTTATCACAGGACAAGAAATCAGCCCCCAGAAAGTTAACCGGCAGAAAAAGATTTTTTTGAAAAATCCCTAAGCCCCGGGGTCACAATTTCAGCAAAAATCTGACTTTTGGCAATTCACTCAAAAATGGTGCCAAACGCTTGCAGATGCTCCCCTGAAAGCTTTGGTGATCGAAACAGAAGGCTTTTTATCACAGGACAAGAAATCAGCCCTCAGAAACTTAACCGGCAGAAAAAGATTTTTTTGAAAAATCCCTAAGCCCCGGGGTCACAATTTCAGCAAAAATCTGACTTTTGGCAATTCACTCAAAAATGGTGCCAAACGCTTGCAAACGCTCCAATGAAATGTTTGGAGGTCGAAAAAGAAGCCTTTTTATTACAGGACAAGAAATCAGCCTTCAGCAACTTAACCGGAGGAAATTTTTTTTTTTGAAAAATCCCTAAACCCCGGGGTCACAATTTCAGCAAAAATCTGACTTTTGGCAATTCACTCAAAAATGGTGCCAAACGCTTGCATATGCTCCCCTGAAAGCTTTGGTGATGGAAACAGAAGGCTTTTTATCACAGGACAAGAAATCAGCCCTCAGAAACTTAACCGGCAGAAAAAGATTTTTTTGAAAAATCCCTAAGCCCCGGGGTCACAATTTCAGCAAAAATCTGACTTTTGGCAATTCACTCAAAAATGGTGCCAAACGCTTGCAATCGCTCCCCTGAAATGTTTGGCGGTCGAAACAGAAGGCTTTTTATCACAGGACAAGAAATCAGCCCTCAGAAAGTTAACCGGCAGAAAAAGATTTTTTTGAAAAATCCCTAAGCCCCGGGGTCACAATTTCAGCAAAAATCTGACTTTTGGCAATTCATTCAAAAATGGTGCCAACCATTTGCAAATGCTCCCCTGAAATGTTTGGTGGTCGAAACAGAAGGCTTTTTATCACAGGACAAGAAATCAGCGCTCAGCAACTTAACCGGTGCAAAAAGATTTTTTTGAAAAAATCGCTAAGCCCCGGGGTCACAATTTCAGCAAAAATCTGACTTTTGGCAATTCACTCAAAAATGGTGCCAAACGCTTGCAAATGCTCCCCTGAAATGTTTGGCGGTCGAAACAGAAGGCTTTTTATCACAGGACAAGAAATCAGCCCTCAGAAAGTTAACCGGCGGAAAAAGATTTTTTTGAAAAATCCCTAAGCCCCGGGGTCACAATTTCAGCAAAAATCTGACTTTTGGCAATTCACTCAAAAATGGTGCCAAACGCTTGCAAACGCTCCAATGAAATGTTTGGAGGTCGAAAAAGAAGCCTTTTTATTACAGGACAAGAAATCAGCCCTCAGCAACTTAACCGGAGGAAATTTTTTTTTTGAAAAATCCCTAAACCCCGGGGTCACAATTTCAGCAAAAATCTGACTTTTGGCAATTCACTCAAAAATGGTGCCAAACGCTTGCAAATGCTCCCCTGAAAGGTTTGGCGGTCGAAACAGAAGGCTTTTTATCACAGGACAAGAAATCAGCCCTCAGAAAGTTAACCGGCAGAAAAAGATTTTTTTGAAAAATCCCTAAGCCCCGGGGTCACAATTTCAGCAAAAATCTGACTTTTGGCAATTCATTCAAAAATGGTGCCAACCGTTTGCAAATGCTCCCCTGAAATGTTTGGTGGTCGAAACAGAAGGCTTTTTATCACAGGACAAGAAATCAGCCCTCAGCAACTTAACAGGTGCAAAAAGATTTTTTTGAAAAAATCGCTAAGCCCCGGGGTCACAATTTCAGCAAAAATCGGACTTTTGGCAATTCACTCAAAAATGGTGCCAAACGCTTGCAAATGCTCCCCTCAAAGGTTTGGCGGTCGAAACAGAAGGCTTTTTATCACAGGACAAGAAATCAGCCCTCAGAAAGTTAACCGGCAGAAAAAGATTTCTTTGAAAAATCCCTAAGCCCCGGGGTCACAATTTCAGCAAAAATCTGACTTTTGGCAATTCATTCAAAAATGGTGCCAACCGTTTGCAAATGCTCCCCTGAAATGTTTGGTGTTCGAAACAGAAGGCTTTTTATCACAGGACAAGAAATCAGCCCTCAGCAACTTAAGCGGCAGAAAAAGATTTTTTTGAAAAATCCCTAAGCCCCGGGGTCACAATTTCAGCAATAATCTGACTTTTGGCAATTCATTCAAAAATGGTCCCAACCGTTTGCAAATGCTCCCCTGAAATGTTTGGTGGTCGAAACAGAAGGCTTTTTATCACAGGACAAGAAATCAGCCCTCAGAAAGTTAACCGGCGGAAAAAGATTTTTTTGAAAAATCCCTAAGCCCCGGGGTCACAATTTCAGCAAAAATCTGACTTTTGGCAATTCACTCAAAAATGGTGCCAAACGCTTGCAAACGCTCCAATGAAATGTTTGGAGGTCGAAAAAGAAGCCTTTTTATTACAGGACAAGAAATCAGCCTTCAGCAACTTAACCGGAGGAAATTTTTTTTTTGAAAAATCCCTAAACCCCGGGGTCACAATTTCAGCAAAAATCTGACTTTTGGCAATTCACTCAAAAATGGTGCCAAACGCTTGCATATGCTCCCCTGAAAGCTTTGGTGATGGAAACAGAAGGCTTTTTATCACAGGACAAGAAATCAGCCCTCAGAAACTTAACCGGCAGAAAAAGATTTTTTTGAAAAATCCCTAAGCCCCGGGGTCACAATTTCAGCAAAAATCTGACTTTTGGCAATTCACTCAAAAATGGTGCCAAACGCTTGCAATCGCTCCCCTGAAATGTTTGGCGGTCGAAACAGAAGGCTTTTTATCACAGGACAAGAAATCAGCCCTCAGAAAGTTAACCGGCAGAAAAAGATTTTTTTGAAAAATCCCTAAGCCCCGGGGTCACAATTTCAGCAAAAATCTGACTTTTGGCAATTCATTCAAAAATGGTGCCAACCATTTGCAAATGCTCCCCTGAAATGTTTGGTGGTCGAAACAGAAGGCTTTTTATCACAGGACAAGAAATCAGCGCTCAGCAACTTAACCGGTGCAAAAAGATTTTTTTGAAAAAATCGCTAAGCCCCGGGGTCACAATTTCAGCAAAAATCTGACTTTTGGCAATTCACTCAAAAATGGTGCCAAACGCTTGCAAATGCTCCCCTGAAATGTTTGGCGGTCGAAACAGAAGGCTTTTTATCACAGGACAAGAAATCAGCCCTCAGAAAGTTAACCGGCGGAAAAAGATTTTTTTGAAAAATCCCTAAGCCCCGGGGTCACAATTTCAGCAAAAATCTGACTTTTGGCAATTCACTCAAAAATGGTGCCAAACGCTTGCAAACGCTCCAATGAAATGTTTGGAGGTCGAAAAAGAAGCCTTTTTATTACAGGACAAGAAATCAGCCCTCAGCAACTTAACCGGAGGAAATTTTTTTTTTGAAAAATCCCTAAACCCCGGGGTCACAATTTCAGCAAAAATCTGACTTTTGGCAATTCACTCAAAAATGGTGCCAAACGCTTGCAAATGCTCCCCTGAAAGGTTTGGCGGTCGAAACAGAAGGCTTTTTATCACAGGACAAGAAATCAGCCCTCAGAAAGTTAACCGGCAGAAAAAGATTTTTTTGAAAAATCCCTAAGCCCCGGGGTCACAATTTCAGCAAAAATCTGACTTTTGGCAATTCATTCAAAAATGGTGCCAACCGTTTGCAAATGCTCCCCTGAAATGTTTGGTGGTCGAAACAGAAGGCTTTTTATCACAGGACAAGAAATCAGCCCTCAGCAACTTAACAGGTGCAAAAAGATTTTTTTGAAAAAATCGCTAAGCCCCGGGGTCACAATTTCAGCAAAAATCGGACTTTTGGCAATTCACTCAAAAATGGTGCCAAACGCTTGCAAATGCTCCCCTCAAAGGTTTGGCGGTCGAAACAGAAGGCTTTTTATCACAGGACAAGAAATCAGCCCTCAGAAAGTTAACCGGCAGAAAAAGATTTTTTTGAAAAACCCCTAAGCCCCGGGGTCACAATTTCAGCAAAAATCTGACTTTTGGCAATTCATTCAAAAATGGTGCCAACCGTTTGCAAATGCTCCCCTGAAATGTTTGGTGTTCGAAACAGAAGGCTTTTTATCACAGGACAAGAAATCAGCCCTCAGCAACTTAACCGGCAGAAAAAGATTTTTTTGAAAAATCCCTAAGCCCCGGGGTCACAATTTCAGCAATAATCTGACTTTTGGCAATTCATTCAAAAATGGTCCCAACCGTTTGAAAATGCTCCCCTGAAATGTTTGGTGGTCGAAACAGAAGGCTTTTTATCACAGGACAAGAAATCAGCCCTCAGAAAGTTAACCGGCGGAAAAAGATTTTTTTGAAAAATCCCTAAGCCCCGGGGTCACAATTTCAGCAAAAATCTGACTTTTGGCAATTCACTCAAAAATGGTGCCAAACGCTTGCAAACGCTCCAATGAAATGTTTGGAGGTCGAAAAAGAAGCCTTTTTATTACAGGACAAGAAATCAGCCTTCAGCAACTTAACCGGAGGAAATTTTTTTTTTGAAAAATCCCTAAACCCCGGGGTCACAATTTCAGCAAAAATCTGACTTTTGGCAATTCACTCAAAAATGGTGCCAAACGCTTGCATATGCTCCCCTGAAAGCTTTGGTGATGGAAACAGAAGGCTTTTTATCACAGGACAAGAAATCAGCCCTCAGAAACTTAACCGGCAGAAAAAGATTTTTTTGAAAAATCCCTAAGCCCCGGGGTCACAATTTCAGCAAAAATCTGACTTTTGGCAATTCACTCAAAAATGGTGCCAAACGCTTGCAATCGCTCCCCTGAAATGTTTGGCGGTCGAAACAGAAGGCTTTTTATCACAGGACAAGAAATCAGCCCTCAGAAAGTTAACCGGCAGAAAAAGATTTTTTTGAAAAATCCCTAAGCCCCGGGGTCACAATTTCAGCAAAAATCTGACTTTTGGCAATTCATTCAAAAATGGTGCCAACCATTTGCAAATGCTCCCCTGAAATGTTTGGTGGTCGAAACAGAAGGCTTTTTATCACAGGACAAGAAATCAGCGCTCAGCAACTTAACCGGTGCAAAAAGATTTTTTTGAAAAAATCGCTAAGCCCCGGGGTCACAATTTCAGCAAAAATCTGACTTTTGGCAATTCACTCAAAAATGGTGCCAAACGCTTGCAAATGCTCCCCTGAAATGTTTGGCGGTCGAAACAGAAGGCTTTTTATCACAGGACAAGAAATCAGCCCTCAGAAAGTTAACCGGCGGAAAAAGATTTTTTTGAAAAATCCCTAAGCCCCGGGGTCACAATTTCAGCAAAAATCTGACTTTTGGCAATTCACTCAAAAATGGTGCCAAACGCTTGCAAACGCTCCCCTGAAATGTTTGGCGGTCGAAACAGAAGGCTTTTTATCACAGGACAAGAAATCAGCCCTCAGAAAGTTAACCGGTGCAAAAAGATTTTTTTGAAAAATCCCTAAGCCCCGGGGTCACAATTTCAGGATAAATCTGACTTTTGGCAATTCACTCAAAAATGGTGCCAAACGCTTGCAAATGCTCCCCTGAAAGGTTTGGCGGTCGAAACAGAAGGCTTTTTATCACAGGACAAGAAATCAGCCCTCAGAAAGTTAACCGGCAGAAAAAGATTTTTTTGAAAAATCCCTAAGCCCCGGGGTCACAATTTCAGCAAAAATCTGACTTTTGGCAATTCATTCAAAAATGGTGCCAAACGCTTGCAGATGCTCCCCTGAAAGCTTTGGCGGTCGAAATAGAAGGCTTTTTATCACAGGACAAGAAATCAGCCCTCAGAAAGTTAACCGGCAGAAAAAGATTTTTTTGAAAAATCCCTAAGCCCCGGGGTCACAATTTCAGCAAAAATCTGACTTTTGGCAATTCATTCAAAAATGGTGCCAACCGTTTGCAAATGCTCCCCTGAAATGTTTGGTGGTCGAAACAGAAGGCTTTTTATCACAGGACAAGAAATCAGCCCTCAGCAACTTAACCGGTGCAAAAAGATTTTTTTGAAAAAATCGCTAAGCCCCGGGGTCACAATTTCAGCAAAAATCGGACTTTTGGCAATTCACTCAAAAATGGTGCCAAACGCTTGCAAATGCTCCCCTCAAAGGTTTGGCGGTCGAAACAGAAGGCTTTTTATCACAGGACAAGAAATCAGCCCTCAGAAAGTTAACCGGCAGAAAAAGATTTTTTTGAAAAATCCCTAAGCCCCGGGGTCACAATTTCAGCAAAAATCTGACTTTTGGCAATTCATTCAAAAATGGTGCCAACCGTTTGCAAATGCTCCCCTGAAATGTTTGGTGTTCGAAACAGAAGGCTTTTTATCACAGGACAAGAAATCAGCCCTCAGCAACTTAACCGGCAGAAAAAGATTTTTTTGAAAAATCCCTAAGCCCCGGGGTCACAATTTCAGCAATAATCTGACTTTTGGCAATTCATTCAAAAATGGTCCCAACCGTTTGCAAATGCTCCCCTGAAATGTTTGGTGGTCGAAACAGAAGGCTTTTTATCACAGGACAAGAAATCAGCCCTCAGCAACTTAACCGGTGCAAAAAGATTTTTTTGAAAAAATCGCTAAGCCCCGGGGTCACAATTTCAGCAAAACTCTGACTTTTGGCAATTCACTCAAAAATGGTGCCAAACGCTTGCAAATGCTCCCCTGAAAGGTTTGGCGGTCGAAACAGAAGGCTTTTTATCACAGGACAAGAAATCAGCCCTCAGAAAGTTAACCGGCAGAAAAAGATTTTTTTGAAAAATCCCTAAGCCCCGGGGTCACAATTTCAGCAAAAATCTGACTTTTGGCAATTCATTCAAAAATGGTGCCAAACGCTTGCAGATGCTCCCCTGAAAGCTTTGGTGATGGAAACAGAAGGCTTTTTATCACAGGACAAGAAATCAGCCCTCAGAAACTTAACCGGCAGAAAAAGATTTTTTTGAAAAATCCCTAAGCCCCGGGGTCACAATTTCAGCAAAAATCTGACTTTTGGCAATTCACTCAAAAATGGTGCCAAACGCTTGCAATCGCTCCCCTGAAATGTTTGGCGGTCAAAACAGAAGGCTTTTTATCACAGGACAAGAAATCAGCCCTCAGAAACTTAACCGGCAGAAAAAGATTTTTTTGAAAAATCCCTAAGCCCCGGGGTCACAATTTCAGCAAAAATCTGACTTTTGGCAATTCACTCAAAAATGGTGCCAAACGCTAGCAAATGCTCCCCTGAAATGTTTGGCGGTCGAAACAGAAGGCTTTTTATCACAGGACAAGAAATCAGCCCTCAGAAAGTTAACCGGTGCAAAAAGATTTTTTTGAAAAATCCCTAAGCCCCGGGGTCACAATTTCAGGATAAATCTGACTTTTGGCAATTCACTCAAAAATGGTGCCAAACGCTTGCAAATGCTCCCCTGAAAGGTTTGGCGGTCGAAACAGAAGGCTTTTTATCACAGGACAAGAAATCAGCCCTCAGAAAGTTAACCGGTGCAAAAAGATTTTTTTGAAAAAATCGCTAAGCCCCGGGGTCACAATTTCAGCAAAAATCTGACTTTTGGCAATTCACTCAAAAATGGTGCCAAACGCTTGCAAATGCTCCCCTGAAAGGTTTGGCGGTCGAAACAGAAGGCTTTTTATCACAGGACAAGAAATCAGCCCTCAGAAAGTTAACCGGCAGAAAAAGATTTTTTTGAAAAATCCCTAAGCCCCGGGGTCACAATTTCAGCAAAAATCTGACTTTTGGCAATTCATTCAAAAATGGTGCCAACCGTTTGCAAATGCTCCCCTGAAATGTTTGGTGGTCGAAACAGAAGGCTTTTTATCACAGGACAAGAAATCAGCCCTCAGCAACTTAACCGGTGAAAAAGATTTTTTTGAAAAAATCGCTAAGCCCCGGGCTCACAATTTCAGCAAAAATCTGACTTTTGGCAATTCACTCAAAAATGGTGCCAAACGCTTGCAAATGCTCCGCTGAAAGGTTTGGCGGTCGAAACAGAAGGCTATTTATCACAGGACAAGAAATCAGCCCCCAGAAAGTTAACCGGCAGAAAAAGATTTTTTTGAAAAATCCCTAAGCCCCGGGGTCACAATTTCAGCAAAAATCTGACTTTTGGCAATTCATTCAAAAATGGTGCCAAACGCTTGCAGATGCTCCCCTGAAAGCTTTGGTGATGGAAACAGAAGGCTTTTTATCACAGGACAAGAAATCAGCCCTCAGAAAGTTAACCGGTGCAAAAAGATTTTTTTGAAAAATCCCTAAGCCCCGGGGTCACAATTTCAGCAAAAATCTGACTTTTGGCAATTCACTCAAAAATGGTGCCAAACGCTTGCAATCGCTCCCCTGAAATGTTTGGCGGTCGAAACAGAAGGCTTTTTATCACAGGACAAGAAATCAGCCCTCAGAAAGTTAACCGGTGCAAAAAGATTTTTTTGAAAAATCTCTAAGCCCCGGGGTCACAATTTCAGCAAAAATCTGACTTTTGGCAATTCACTCAAAAATGGTGCCAAACGCTTGCAAATGCTCCCCTGAAAGGTTTGGCGGTCGAAACAGAAGGCTTTTTATCACAGGACAAGAAATCAGCCCTCAGAAAGTTAACCGGCAGAAAAAGATTTTTTTGAAAAATCCCTAAGCCCCGGGGTCACAATTTCAGCAAAAATCTGACTTTTGGCAAGTCATTCAAAAATGGTGCCAACCGTTTGCAAATGCTCCCCTGAAATGTTTGGTGGTCGAAACAGAAGGCTTTTTATCACAGGACAAGAAATCAGCCCTCAGCAACTTAACCGGTGCAAAAAGATTTTTTTGAAAAAATCGCTAAGCCCCGGGGTCACAATTTCAGCAAAAATCTGACTTTTGGCAATTCACTCAAAAATGGTGCCAAACGCTAGCAAATGCTCCCCTGAAATGTTTGGCGGTCGAAACAGAAGGCTTTTTATCACAGGACAAGAAATCAGCCCTCAGAAAGTTAACCGGTGCAAAAAGATTTTTTTGAAAAAATCGCTAAGCCCCGGGGTCACAATTTCAGCAAAAATCTGACTTTTGGCAATTCACTCAAAAATGGTGCCAAACGCTTGCAAATGCTCCCCTGAAAGGTTTGGCGGTCGAAACAGAAGGCTTTTTATCACAGGACAAGAAATCAGCCCTCAGAAAGTTAACCGGCAGAAAAAGATTTTTTTGAAAAATCCCTAAGCCCCGGGGTCACAATTTCAGCAAAAATCTGACTTTTGGCAATTCATTCAAAAATGGTGCCAACCGTTTGCAAATGCTCCCCTGAAATGTTTGGTGGTCGAAACAGAAGGCTTTTTATCACAGGACAAGAAATCAGCCCTCAGCAACTTAACCGGTGCAAAAAGATTTTTTTGAAAAAATCGCTAAGCCCCGGGCTCACAATTTCAGCAAAAATCTGACTTTTGGCAATTCACTCAAAAATGGTGCGAAACGCTTGCAAATGCTCCGCTGAAAGGTTTGGCGGTCGAAACAGAAGGCTATTTATCACAGGACAAGAAATCAGCCCCCAGAAAGTTAACCGGCAGAAAAAGATTTTTTTGAAAAATCCCTAAGCCCCGGGGTCACAATTTCAGCAAAAATCTGACTTTTGGCAATTCATTCAAAAATGGTGCCAAACGCTTGCAGATGCTCCCCTGAAAGCTTTGGTGATGGAAACAGAAGGCTTTTTATCACAGGACAAGAAATCAGCCCTCAGAAAGTTAACCGGTGCAAAAAGATTTTTTTGAAAAATCCCTAAGCCCCGGGGTCACAATTTCAGCAAAAATCTGACTTTTGGCAATTCACTCAAAAATGGTGCCAAACGCTTGCAATCGCTCCCCTGAAATGTTTGGCGGTCGAAACAGAAGGCTTTTTATCACAGGACAAGAAATCAGCCCTCAGAAAGTTAACCGGCAGAAAAAGATTTTTTTGAAAAATCCCTAAGCCCCGGGGTCACAATTTCAGCAAAAATCTGACTTTTGGCAAGTCATTCAAAAATGGTGCCAACCGTTTGCAAATGCTCCCCTGAAATGTTTGGTGGTCGAAACAGAAGGCTTTTTATCACAGGACAAGAAATCAGCCCTCAGCAACTTAACCGGTGCAAAAAGATTTTTTTGAAAAAATCGCTAAGCCCCGGGGTCACAATTTCAGCAAAAATCTGACTTTTGGCAATTCACTCAAAAATGGTGCCAAACGCTTGCAAATGCTCCCCTGAAATGTTTGGCGGTCGAAACAGAAGGCTTTTTATCACAGGACAAGAAATCAGCCCTCAGAAAGTTAACCGGCGGAAAAAGATTTTTTTGAAAAATCCCTAAGCACCGGGGTCACAATTTCAGCAAAAATCTGACTTTTGGCAATTCACTCATAAATGGTGCCAAACGCTTGCAATCGCTCCCTTGAAATGTTTGGCGGTCGAAACAGAAGGCTTTTTATCACAGGACAAGAAATCAGCCCTCAGAAACTTAACCGGCAGAAAAAGATTTTTTTGAAAAATCCCTAAGCCCCGGGCTCACAATTTCAGCAAAAATCTGACTTTTGGCAATTCACTCAAAAATGGTGCCAAACGCTTGCAAATGCTCCCCTGAAATGTTTGGCGGTCGAAACAGAAGGCTTTTTATCACAGGACAAGAAATCAGCCCTCAGAAAGTTAACCGGTGCAAAAAGATTTTTTTGAAAAATCTCTAAGCCCCGGGGTCACAATTTCAGCAAAAATCTGACTTTTGGCAATTCACTCAAAAATGGTGCCAAACGCTTGCAAATGCTCCCCTGAAAGGTTTGGCGGTCGAAACAGAAGGCTTTTTATCACAGGACAAGAAATCAGCCCTCAGAAAGTTAACCGGCAGAAAAAGATTTTTTTGAAAAATCCCTAAGCCCCGGGGTCACAATTTCAGCAAAAATCTGACTTTTGGCAATTCATTCAAAAATGGTGCCAACCGTTTGCAAATGCTCCCCTGAAATGTTTGGTGTTCGAAACAGAAGGCTTTTTATCACAGGACAAGAAATCAGCCCTCAGCAACTTAACCGGCAGAAAAAGATTTTTTTGAAAAATCCCTAAGCCCCGGGGTCACAATTTCAGCAATAATCTGACTTTTGGCAATTCATTCAAAAATGGTCCCAACCGTTTGCAAATGCTCCCCTGAAATGTTTGGTGGTCGAAACAGAAGGCTTTTTATCACAGGACAAGAAATCAGCCCTCAGCAACTTAACCGGTGCAAAAAGATTTTTTTGAAAAAATCGCTAAGCCCCGGGGTCACAATTTCAGCAAAACTCTGACTTTTGGCAATTCACTCAAAAATGGTGCCAAACGCTTGCAAATGCTCCCCTGAAAGGTTTGGCGGTCGAAACAGAAGGCTTTTTATCACAGGACAAGAAATCAGCCCTCAGAAAGTTAACCGGCAGAAAAAGATTTTTTTGAAAAATCCCTAAGCCCCGGGGTCACAATTTCAGCAAAAATCTGACTTTTGGCAATTCATTCAAAAATGGTGCCAAACGCTTGCAGATGCTCCCCTGAAAGCTTTGGTGATGGAAACAGAAGGCTTTTTATCACAGGACAAGAAATCAGCCCTCAGAAACTTAACCGGCAGAAAAAGATTTTTTTGAAAAATCCCTAAGCCCCGGGGTCACAATTTCAGCAAAAATCTGACTTTTGGCAATTCACTCAAAAATGGTGCCAAACGCTTGCAATCGCTCCCCTGAAATGTTTGGCGGTCAAAACAGAAGGCTTTTTATCACAGGACAAGAAATCAGCCCTCAGAAACTTAACCGGCAGAAAAAGATTTTTTTGAAAAATCCCTAAGCCCCGGGGTCACAATTTCAGCAAAAATCTGACTTTTGGCAATTCACTCAAAAATGGTGCCAAACGCTAGCAAATGCTCCCCTGAAATGTTTGGCGGTCGAAACAGAAGGCTTTTTATCACAGGACAAGAAATCAGCCCTCAGAAAGTTAACCGGTGCAAAAAGATTTTTTTGAAAAATCCCTAAGCCCCGGGGTCACAATTTCAGGATAAATCTGACTTTTGGCAATTCACTCAAAAATGGTGCCAAACGCTTGCAAATGCTCCCCTGAAAGGTTTGGCGGTCGAAACAGAAGGCTTTTTATCACAGGACAAGAAATCAGCCCTCAGAAAGTTAACCGGTGCAAAAAGATTTTTTTGAAAAAATCGCTAAGCCCCGGGGTCACAATTTCAGCAAAAATCTGACTTTTGGCAATTCACTCAAAAATGGTGCCAAACGCTTGCAAATGCTCCCCTGAAAGGTTTGGCGGTCGAAACAGAAGGCTTTTTATCACAGGACAAGAAATCAGCCCTCAGAAAGTTAACCGGCAGAAAAAGATTTTTTTGAAAAATCCCTAAGCCCCGGCGTCACAATTTCAGCAAAAATCTGACTTTTGGCAATTCATTCAAAAATGGTGCCAACCGTTTGCAAATGCTCCCCTGAAATGTTTGGTGGTCGAAACAGAAGGCTTTTTATCACAGGACAAGAAATCAGCCCCTAGCAACTTAACCGGGGGAAAAAGATTTTTTTGAAAAAATCGCTAAGCCCCGGGGTCACAATTTCAGCAAAAATCTGACTTTTGGCAATTCACTCAAAAATGGTGCCAAACGCTTGCAGATGCTCCCCTGAAAGCTTTGGTGATGGAAACAGAAGGCTTTTTATCACAGGACAAGAAATCAGCCCTCAGAAAGTTAACCGGTGCAAAAAGATTTTTTTGAAAAATCCCTAAGCCCCGGGGTCACAATTTCAGGATAAATCTGACTTTTGGCAATTCACTCAAAAATGGTGCCAAACGCTTGCAAATGCTCCCCTGAAAGGTTTGGCGGTCGAAACAGAAGGCTTTTTATCACAGGACAAGAAATCAGCCCTCAGAAAGTTAACCGGTGCAAAAAGATTTTTTTGAAAAAATCGCTAAGCCCCGGGGTCACAATTTCAGCAAAAATCTGACTTTTGGCAATTCACTCAAAAATGGTGCCAAACGCTTGCAAATGCTCCCCTGAAAGGTTTGGCGGTCGAAACAGAAGGCTTTTTATCACAGGACAAGAAATCAGCCCTCAGAAAGTTAACCGGCAGAAAAAGATTTTTTTGAAAAATCCCTAAGCCCCGGGGTCACAATTTCAGCAAAAATCTGACTTTTGGCAATTCATTCAAAAATGGTGCCAACCGTTTGCAAATGCTCCCCTGAAATGTTTGGTGGTCGAAACAGAAGGCTTTTTATCACAGGACAAGAAATCAGCCCTCAGCAACTTAACCGGTGCAAAAAGATTTTTTTGAAAAAATCGCTAAGCCCCGGGCTCACAATTTCAGCAAAAATCTGACTTTTGGCAATTCACTCAAAAATGGTGCCAAACGCTTGCAAATGCTCCGCTGAAAGGTTTGGCGGTCGAAACAGAAGGCTATTTATCACAGGACAAGAAATCAGCCCCCAGAAAGTTAACCGGCAGAAAAAGATTTTTTTGAAAAATCCCTAAGCCCCGGGGTCACAATTTCAGCAAAAATCTGACTTTTGGCAATTCATTCAAAAATGGTGCCAAACGCTTGCAGATGCTCCCCTGAAAGCTTTGGTGATGGAAACAGAAGGCTTTTTATCACAGGACAAGAAATCAGCCCTCAGAAAGTTAACCGGTGCAAAAAGATTTTTTTGAAAAATCCCTAAGCCCCGGGGTCACAATTTCAGCAAAAATCTGACTTTTGGCAATTCACTCAAAAATGGTGCCAAACGCTTGCAAATGCTCCCCTGAAAGGTTTGGCGGTCGAAACAGAAGGCTTTTTATCACAGGACAAGAAATCAGCCCTCAGAAAGTTAACCGGCAGAAAAAGATTTTTTTGAAAAATCCCTAAGCCCCGGGGTCACAATTTCAGCAAAAATCTGACTTTTGGCAAGTCATTCAAAAATGGTGCCAACCGTTTGCAAATGCTCCCCTGAAATGTTTGGTGGTCGAAACAGAAGGCTTTTTATCACAGGACAAGAAATCAGCCCTCAGCAACTTAACCGGTACAAAAAGATTTTTTTGAAAAAATCGCTAAGCCCCGGGGTCACAATTTCAGCAAAAATCTGACTTTTGGCAATTCACTCAAAAATGGTGCCAAACGCTTGCAAATGCTCCCCTGAAATGTTTGGCGGTTGAAACAGAAGGCTTTTTATCACAGGACAAGAAATCAGCCCTCAGAAAGTTAACCGGCGGAAAAAGATTTTTTTGAAAAATCCCTAAGCCCCGGGGTCACAATTTCAGCAAAAATCTGACTTTTGGCAATTCACTCAAAAATGGTGCCAAACGCTTGCAAATGCTCCCCTGAAATGTTTGGCGGTCGAAACAGAAGGCTTTTTATCACAGGACAAGAAATCAGCCCTCAGAAAGTTAACCGGCGGAAAAAGATTTTTTTGAAAAATCCCTAAGCACCGGGGTCACAATTTCAGCAAAAATCTGACTTTTGGCAATTCACTCATAAATGGTGCCAAACGCTTGCAATCGCTCCCTTGAAATGTTTGGCGGTCGAAACAGAAGGCTTTTTATCACAGGACAAGAAATCAGCCCTCAGAAACTTAACCGGCAGAAAAAGATTTTTTTGAAAAATCCCTAAGCCCCGGGCTCACAATTTCAGCAAAAATCTGACTTTTGGCAATTCACTCAAAAATGGTGCCAAACGCTTGCAAATGCTCCCCTGAAAGGTTTGGCGGTCGAAACAGAAGGCTTTTTATCACAGGACAAGAAATCAGCCCTCAGAAAGTTAACCGGCAGAAAAAGATTTTTTTGAAAAATCCCTAAGCCCCGGGGTCACAATTTCAGCAAAAATCTGACTTTTGGCAATTCATTCAAAAATGGTGCCAACCGTTTGCAAATGCTCCCCTGAAATGTTTGGTGTTCGAAACAGAAGGCTTTTTATCACAGGACAAGAAATCAGCCCTCAGCAACTTAACCGGCAGAAAAAGATTTTTTTGAAAAATCCCTAAGCCCCGGGGTCACAATTTCAGCAATAATCTGACTTTTGGCAATTCATTCAAAAATGGTCCCAACCGTTTGCAAATGCTCCCCTGAAATGTTTGGTGGTCGAAACAGAAGGCTTTTTATCACAGGACAAGAAATCAGCCCTCAGCAACTTAACCGGTGCAAAAAGATTTTTTTGAAAAAATCGCTAAGCCCCGGGGTCACAATTTCAGCAAAACTCTGACTTTTGGCAATTCACTCAAAAATGGTGCCAAACGCTTGCAAATGCTCCCCTGAAAGGTTTGGCGGTCGAAACAGAAGGCTTTTTATCACAGGACAAGAAATCAGCCCTCAGAAAGTTAACCGGCAGAAAAAGATTTTTTTGAAAAATCCCTAAGCCCCGGGGTCACAATTTCAGCAAAAATCTGACTTTTGGCAATTCATTCAAAAATGGTGCCAAACGCTTGCAGATGCTCCCCTGAAAGCTTTGGTGATGGAAACAGAAGGCTTTTTATCACAGGACAAGAAATCAGCCCTCAGAAACTTAACCGGCAGAAAAAGATTTTTTTGAAAAATCCCTAAGCCCCGGGGTCACAATTTCAGCAAAAATCTGACTTTTGGCAATTCACTCAAAAATGGTGCCAAACGCTTGCAATCGCTCCCCTGAAATGTTTGGCGGTCAAAACAGAAGGCTTTTTATCACAGGACAAGAAATCAGCCCTCAGAAACTTAACCGGCAGAAAAAGATTTTTTTGAAAAATCCCTAAGCCCCGGGGTCACAATTTCAGCAAAAATCTGACTTTTGGCAATTCACTCAAAAATGGTGCCAAACGCTAGCAAATGCTCCCCTGAAATGTTTGGCGGTCGAAACAGAAGGCTTTTTATCACAGGACAAGAAATCAGCCCTCAGAAAGTTAACCGGTGCAAAAAGATTTTTTTGAAAAATCCCTAAGCCCCGGGGTCACAATTTCAGGATAAATCTGACTTTTGGCAATTCACTCAAAAATGGTGCCAAACGCTTGCAAATGCTCCCCTGAAAGGTTTGGCGGTCGAAACAGAAGGCTTTTTATCACAGGACAAGAAATCAGCCCTCAGAAAGTTAACCGGTGCAAAAAGATTTTTTTGAAAAAATCGCTAAGCCCCGGGGTCACAATTTCAGCAAAAATCTGACTTTTGGCAATTCACTCAAAAATGGTGCCAAACGCTTGCAAATGCTCCCCTGAAAGGTTTGGCGGTCGAAACAGAAGGCTTTTTATCACAGGACAAGAAATCAGCCCTCAGAAAGTTAACCGGCAGAAAAAGATTTTTTTGAAAAATCCCTAAGCCCCGGGGTCACAATTTCAGCAAAAATCTGACTTTTGGCAATTCATTCAAAAATGGTGCC
The DNA here is from genome assembly GCF_964106915.1 of Podarcis gaigeae. Lineage (NCBI taxonomy): Eukaryota > Metazoa > Chordata > Lepidosauria > Squamata > Lacertidae > Podarcis > Podarcis gaigeae. The sequence goes on from NC_139689.1 coordinate 46,475,037, forward strand.
AACCGTTTGCAAATGCTCCCCTGAAATGTTTGGTGGTCGAAACAGAAGGCTTTTTATCACAGGACAAGAAATCAGCCCTCAGCAACTTAACCGGTGCAAAAAGATTTTTTTGAAAAAATCGCTAAGCCCCGGGCTCACAATTTCAGCAAAAATCTGACTTTTGGCAATTCACTCAAAAATGGTGCCAAACGCTTGCAAATGCTCCGCTGAAAGGTTTGGCGGTCGAAACAGAAGGCTATTTATCACAGGACAAGAAATCAGCCCCCAGAAAGTTAACCGGCAGAAAAAGATTTTTTTGAAAAATCCCTAAGCCCCGGGGTCACAATTTCAGCAAAAATCTGACTTTTGGCAATTCATTCAAAAATGGTGCCAAACGCTTGCAGATGCTCCCCTGAAAGCTTTGGTGATGGAAACAGAAGGCTTTTTATCACAGGACAAGAAATCAGCCCTCAGAAAGTTAACCGGTGCAAAAAGATTTTTTTGAAAAATCCCTAAGCCCCGGGGTCACAATTTCAGCAAAAATCTGACTTTTGGCAATTCACTCAAAAATGGTGCCAAACGCTTGCAAATGCTCCCCTGAAAGGTTTGGCGGTCGAAACAGAAGGCTTTTTATCACAGGACAAGAAATCAGCCCTCAGAAAGTTAACCGGCAGAAAAAGATTTTTTTGAAAAATCCCTAAGCCCCGGGGTCACAATTTCAGCAAAAATCTGACTTTTGGCAAGTCATTCAAAAATGGTGCCAACCGTTTGCAAATGCTCCCCTGAAATGTTTGGTGGTCGAAACAGAAGGCTTTTTATCACAGGACAAGAAATCAGCCCTCAGCAACTTAACCGGTGCAAAAAGATTTTTTTGAAAAAATCGCTAAGCCCCGGGGTCACAATTTCAGCAAAAATCTGACTTTTGGCAATTCACTCAAAAATGGTGCCAAACGCTTGCAAATGCTCCCCTGAAATGTTTGGCGGTCGAAACAGAAGGCTTTTTATCACAGGACAAGAAATCAGCCCTCAGAAAGTTAACCGGCGGAAAAAGATTTTTTTGAAAAATCCCTAAGCCCCGGGGTCACAATTTCAGCAAAAATCTGACTTTTGGCAATTCACTCAAAAATGGTGCCAAACGCTAGCAAATGCTCCCCTGAAATGTTTGGCGGTCGAAACAGAAGGCTTTTTATCACAGGACAAGAAATCAGCCCTCAGAAAGTTAACCGGTGCAAAAAGATTTTTTTGAAAAATCCCTAAGCCCCGGGGTCACAATTTCAGGATAAATCTGACTTTTGGCAATTCACTCAAAAATGGTGCCAAACGCTTGCAAATGCTCCCCTGAAAGGTTTGGCGGTCGAAACAGAAGGCTTTTTATCACAGGACAAGAAATCAGCCCTCAGAAAGTTAACCGGTGCAAAAAGATTTTTTTGAAAAAATCGCTAAGCCCCGGGGTCACAATTTCAGCAAAAATCTGACTTTTGGCAATTCACTCAAAAATGGTGCCAAACGCTTGCAAATGCTCCCCTGAAAGGTTTGGCGGTCGAAACAGAAGGCTTTTTATCACAGGACAAGAAATCAGCCCTCAGAAAGTTAACCGGCAGAAAAAGATTTTTTTGAAAAATCCCTAAGCCCCGGGGTCACAATTTCAGCAAAAATCTGACTTTTGGCAATTCATTCAAAAATGGTGCCAACCGTTTGCAAATGCTCCCCTGAAATGTTTGGTGGTCGAAACAGAAGGCTTTTTATCACAGGACAAGAAATCAGCCCTCAGCAACTTAACCGGTGCAAAAAGATTTTTTTGAAAAAATCGCTAAGCCCCGGGCTCACAATTTCAGCAAAAATCTGACTTTTGGCAATTCACTCAAAAATGGTGCCAAACGCTTGCAAATGCTCCGCTGAAAGGTTTGGCGGTCGAAACAGAAGGCTATTTATCACAGGACAAGAAATCAGCCCCCAGAAAGTTAACCGGCAGAAAAAGATTTTTTTGAAAAATCCCTAAGCCCCGGGGTCACAATTTCAGCAAAAATCTGACTTTTGGCAATTCATTCAAAAATGGTGCCAAACGCTTGCAGATGCTCCCCTGAAAGCTTTGGTGATGGAAACAGAAGGCTTTTTATCACAGGACAAGAAATCAGCCCTCAGAAAGTTAACCGGTGCAAAAAGATTTTTTTGAAAAATCCCTAAGCCCCGGGGTCACAATTTCAGCAAAAATCTGACTTTTGGCAATTCACTCAAAAATGGTGCCAAACGCTTGCAATCGCTCCCCTGAAATGTTTGGCGGTCGAAACAGAAGGCTTTTTATCACAGGACAAGAAATCAGCCCTCAGAAAGTTAACCGGTGCAAAAAGATTTTTTTGAAAAATCTCTAAGCCCCGGGGTCACAATTTCAGCAAAAATCTGACTTTTGGCAATTCACTCAAAAATGGTGCCAAACGCTTGCAAATGCTCCCCTGAAAGGTTTGGCGGTCGAAACAGAAGGCTTTTTATCACAGGACAAGAAATCAGCCCTCAGAAAGTTAACCGGCAGAAAAAGATTTTTTCGAAAAATCCCTAAGCACCGGGGTCACAATTTCAGCAAAAATCTGACTTTTGGCAATTCACTCATAAATGGTGCCAAACGCTTGCAATCGCTCCCTTGAAATGTTTGGCGGTCGAAACAGAAGGCTTTTTATCACAGGACAAGAAATCAGCCCTCAGAAACTTAACCGGCAGAAAAAGATTTTTTTGAAAAATCCCTAAGCCCCGGGCTCACAATTTCAGGATAAATCTGACTTTTGGCAATTCACTCAAAAATGGTGCCAAACGCTTGCAAATGCTCCCCTGAAAGGTTTGGCGGTCGAAACAGAAGGCTTTTTATCACAGGACAAGAAATCAGCCCTCAGAAAGTTAACCGGCAGAAAAAGATTTTTTTGAAAAATCCCTAAGCCCCGGGGTCACAATTTCAGCAAAAATCTGACTTTTGGCAATTCATTCAAAAATGGTGCCAACCGTTTGCAAATGCTCCCCTGAAATGTTTGGTGGTCGAAACAGAAGGCTTTTTATCACAGGACAAGAAATCAGCCCTCAGCAACTTAACCGGTGCAAAAAGATTTTTTTGAAAAAATCGCTAAGCCCCGGGGTCACAATTTCAGCAAAAATCTGACTTTTGGCAATTCACTCAAAAATGGTGCCAAACGCTTGCAAATGCTCCCCTGAAAGGTTTGGCGGTCGAAACAGAAGGCTTTTTATCACAGGACAAGAAATCAGCCCTCAGAAAGTTAACCGGCAGAAAAAGATTTTTTTGAAAAATCCCTAAGCCCCGGGGTCACAATTTCAGCAAAAATCTGACTTTTGGCAATTCATTCAAAAATGGTGCCAACCGTTTGCAAATGCTCCCCTGAAATGTTTGGTGGTCGAAACAGAAGGCTTTTTATCACAGGACAAGAAATCAGCCCTCAGCAACTTAACCGGTGCAAAAAGATTTTTTTGAAAAAATCGCTAAGCCCCGGGCTCACAATTTCAGCAAAAATCTGACTTTTGGCAATTCACTCAAAAATGGTGCCAAACGCTTGCAAATGCTCCGCTGAAAGGTTTGGCGGTCGAAACAGAAGGCTATTTATCACAGGACAAGAAATCAGCCCCCAGAAAGTTAACCGGCAGAAAAAGATTTTTTTGAAAAATCCCTAAGCCCCGGGGTCACAATTTCAGCAAAAATCTGACTTTTGGCAATTCATTCAAAAATGGTGCCAAACGCTTGCAGATGCTCCCCTGAAAGCTTTGGTGATGGAAACAGAAGGCTTTTTATCACAGGACAAGAAATCAGCCCTCAGAAAGTTAACCGGTGCAAAAAGATTTTTTTGAAAAATCCCTAAGCCCCGGGGTCACAATTTCAGCAAAAATCTGACTTTTGGCAATTCACTCAAAAATGGTGCCAAACGCTTGCAATCGCTCCCCTGAAATGTTTGGCGGTCGAAACAGAAGGCTTTTTATCACAGGACAAGAAATCAGCCCTCAGAAAGTTAACCGGTGCAAAAAGATTTTTTTGAAAAATCTCTAAGCCCCGGGGTCACAATTTCAGCAAAAATCTGACTTTTGGCAATTCACTCAAAAATGGTGCCAAACGCTTGCAAATGCTCCCCTGAAAGGTTTGGCGGTCGAAACAGAAGGCTTTTTATCACAGGACAAGAAATCAGCCCTCAGAAAGTTAACCGGCAGAAAAAGATTTTTTCGAAAAATCCCTAAGCACCGGGGTCACAATTTCAGCAAAAATCTGACTTTTGGCAATTCACTCATAAATGGTGCCAAACGCTTGCAATCGCTCCCTTGAAATGTTTGGCGGTCGAAACAGAAGGCTTTTTATCACAGGACAAGAAATCAGCCCTCAGAAACTTAACCGGCAGAAAAAGATTTTTTTGAAAAATCCCTAAGCCCCGGGCTCACAATTTCAGGATAAATCTGACTTTTGGCAATTCACTCAAAAATGGTGCCAAACGCTTGCAAATGCTCCCCTGAAAGGTTTGGCGGTCGAAACAGAAGGCTTTTTATCACAGGACAAGAAATCAGCCCTCAGAAAGTTAACCGGCAGAAAAAGATTTTTTTGAAAAATCCCTAAGCCCCGGGGTCACAATTTCAGCAAAAATCTGACTTTTGGCAATTCATTCAAAAATGGTGCCAACCGTTTGCAAATGCTCCCCTGAAATGTTTGGTGGTCGAAACAGAAGGCTTTTTATCACAGGACAAGAAATCAGCCCTCAGCAACTTAACCGGTGCAAAAAGATTTTTTTGAAAAAATCGCTAAGCCCCGGGGTCACAATTTCAGCAAAAATCTGACTTTTGGCAATTCACTCAAAAATGGTGCCAAACGCTTGCAAATGCTCCCCTGAAAGGTTTGGCGGTCGAAACAGAAGGCTTTTTATCACAGGACAAGAAATCAGCCCTCAGAAAGTTAACCGGCGGAAAAAGATTTTTTTGAAAAATCCCTAAGCCCCGGGGTCACAATTTCAGCAAAAATCTGACTTTTGGCAAGTCATTCAAAAATGGTGCCAACCGTTTGCAAATGCTCCCCTGAAATGTTTGGTGGTCGAAACAGAAGGCTTTTTATCACAGGACAAGAAATCAGCCCTCAGCAACTTAACCGGTGCAAAAAGATTTTTTTGAAAAAATCGCTAAGCCCCGGGGTCACAATTTCAGCAAAAATCTGACTTTTGGCAATTCACTCAAAAATGGTGCCAAACGCTTGCAAATGCTCCCCTGAAATGTTTGGCGGTCGAAACAGAAGGCTTTTTATCACAGGACAAGAAATCAGCCCTCAGAAAGTTAACCGGCGGAAAAAGATTTTTTTGAAAAATCCCTAAGCCCCGGGGTCACAATTTCAGCAAAAATCTGACTTTTGGCAATTCACTCAAAAATGGTGCCAAACGCTTGCAAACGCTCCAATGAAATGTTTGGAGGTCGAAAAAGAAGCCTTTTTATTACAGGACAAGAAATCAGCCCTCAGCAACTTAACCGGAGGAAATTTTTTTTTTGAAAAATCCCTAAACTCCGGGGTCACAATTTCAGCAAAAATCTGACTTTTGGCAATTCACTCAAAAATGGTGCCAAACGCTTGCAAATGCTCCGCTGAAAGGTTTGGCGGTCGAAACAGAAGGCTATTTATCACAGGACAAGAAATCAGCCCCCAGAAAGTTAACCGGCAGAAAAAGATTTTTTTGAAAAATCCCTAAGCCCCGGGGTCACAATTTCAGCAAAAATCTGACTTTTGGCAATTCACTCAAAAATGGTGCCAAACGCTTGCAGATGCTCCCCTGAAAGCTTTGGTGATCGAAACAGAAGGCTTTTTATCACAGGACAAGAAATCAGCCCTCAGAAACTTAACCGGCAGAAAAAGATTTTTTTGAAAAATCCCTAAGCCCCGGGGTCACAATTTCAGCAAAAATCTGACTTTTGGCAATTCACTCAAAAATGGTGCCAAACGCTTGCAATCGCTCCCCTGAAATGTTTGGCGGTCGAAACAGAAGGCTTTTTATCACAGGACAAGAAATCAGCCCTCAGAAACTTAACCGGCAGAAAAAGATTTTTTTGAAAAATCCCTAAGCCCCGGGCTCACAATTTCAGCAAAAATCTGACTTTTGGCAATTCACTCAAAAATGGTGCCAAACGCTTGCAAATGCTCCCCTGAAATGTTTGGCGGTCGAAACAGAAGGCTTTTTATCACAGGACAAGAAATCAGCCCTCAGAAAGTTAACCGGTGCAAAAAGATTTTTTTGAAAAATCCCTAAGCCCCGGGGTCACAATTTCAGGATAAATCTGACTTTTGGCAATTCACTCAAAAATGGTGCCAAACGCTTGCAAATGCTCCCCTGAAAGGTTTGGCGGTCGAAACAGAAGGCTTTTTATCACAGGACAAGAAATCAGCCCTCAGAAAGTTAACCGGCAGAAAAAGATTTTTTTGAAAAATCCCTAAGCCCCGGGGTCACAATTTCAGCAAAAATCTGACTTTTGGCAATTCATTCAAAAATGGTGCCAACCGTTTGCAAATGCTCCCCTGAAATGTTTGGTGGTCGAAACAGAAGGCTTTTTATCACAGGACAAGAAATCAGCCCTCAGCAACTTAACCGGTGCAAAAAGATTTTTTTGAAAAAATCGCTAAGCCCCGGGGTCACAATTTCAGCAAAAATCTGACTTTTGGCAATTCACTCAAAAATGGTGCCAAACGCTTGCATATGCTCCCCTGAAAGCTTTGGTGATGGAAACAGAAGGCTTTTTATCACAGGACAAGAAATCAGCCCTCAGAAAGTTAACCGGCGGAAAAAGATTTTTTTGAAAAATCCCTAAGCCCCGGGGTCACAATTTCAGCAAAAATCTGACTTTTGGCAATTCACTCAAAAATGGTGCCAAATGCTTGCAATCGCTCCCCTGAAATGTTTGGCGGTCGAAACAGAAGGCTTTTTATCACAGGACAAGAAATCAGCCCTCAGAAACTTAACCGGCAGAAAAAGATTTTTTTGAAAAATCCCTAAGCCCCGGGCTCACAATTTCAGCAAAAATCTGACTTTTGGCAATTCACTCAAAAATGGTGCCAAACGCTTGCAAATGCTCCCCTGAAATGTTTGGCGGTCGAAACAGAAGGCTTTTTATCACAGGACAAGAAATCAGCCCTCAGAAAGTTAACCGGCAGAAAAAGATTTTTTTGAAAAATCCCTAAGCCCCGGGGTCACAATTTCAGCAAAAATCTGACTTTTGGCAATTCATTCAAAAATGGTGCCAACCGTTTGCAAATGCTCCCCTGAAATGTTTGGTGGTCGAAACAGAAGGCTTTTTATCACAGGACAAGAAATCAGCCCTCAGCAACTTAACCGGTGCAAAAAGATTTTTTTGAAAAAATCGCTAAGCCCCGGGGTCACAATTTCAGCAAAAATCTGACTTTTGGCAATTCACTCAAAAATGGTGCCAAACGCTTGCAAATGCTCCCCTGAAATGTTTGGCGGTCGAAACAGAAGGCTTTTTATCACAGGACAAGAAATCAGCCCTCAGCAACTTAACCGGTGCAAAAAGATTTTTTTGAAAAAATCGCTAAGCCCCGGGGTCACAATTTCAGCAATAATCTGACTTTTGGCAATTCACTCAAAAATGGTGCCAAACGCTTGCAAATGCTCCCCTGAAAGCTTTGGTGATGGAAACAGAAGGCTTTTTATCACAGGACAAGAAATCAGCCCTCAGCAACTTAACCGGAGGACATTTTTTTTTTGAAAAATCCCTAAACCCCGGAGTCACAATTTCAGGATAAATCTGACTTTTGGCAATTCACTCAAAAATGGTGCCAAACGCTTGCAAATGCTCCCCTGAAAGTTTTGGCGGTCGAAACAGAAGGCTTTTTATCACAGGACAAGAAATCAGCCCTCAGAAACGTAACCGGCAGAAAAAGATTTTTTTGAAAAATCCCTAAGCCCCGGGGTCACAATTTCAGCAAAAATCTGACTTTTGGCAATTCACTCAAAAATGGTGCCAAACGCTTGCAATCGCTCCCCTGAAATGTTTGGCGGTCGAAACAGAAGGCTTTTTATCACAGGACAAGAAATCAGCCCTCAGAAAGTTAACCGGTGCAAAAAGATTTTTTTGAAAAATCTCTAAGCCCCGGGGTCACAATTTCAGCAAAAATCTGACTTTTGGCAATTCACTCAAAAATGGTGCCAAACGCTTGCAAATGCTCCCCTGAAAGGTTTGGCGGTCGAAACAGAAGGCTTTTTATCACAGGACAAGAAATCAGCCCTCAGAAAGTTAACCGGCAGAAAAAGATTTTTTTGAAAAATCCCTAAGCCCCGGGGTCACAATTTCAGCAAAAATCTGACTTTTGGCAAGTCATTCAAAAATGGTGCCAACCGTTTGCAAATGCTCCCCTGAAATGTTTGGTGGTCGAAACAGAAGGCTTTTTATCACAGGACAAGAAATCAGCCCTCAGCAACTTAACCGGTGCAAAAAGATTTTTTTGAAAAAATCGCTAAGCCCCGGGGTCACAATTTCAGCAAAAATCTGACATTTGGCAATTCACTCAAAAATGGTGCCAAACGCTTGCAAATGCTCCCCTGAAATGTTTGGCGGTCGAAACAGAAGGCTTTTTATCACAGGACAAGAAATCAGCCCTCAGCAACTTAACCGGAGGAAATTTTTTTTTTGAAAAATCCCTAAGCCCCGGGGTCACAATTTCAGCAAAAATCAGACTTTTGGCAATTCACTCAAAAATGGTGCCAACCGTTTGCAAATGCTCCCCTGAAATGTTTGGTGGTCGAAACAGAAGGCTTTTTATCACAGGACAAGAAATCAGCCCTCAGCAACTTAACCGGTGCAAAAAGATTTTTTTGAAAAAATCGCTAAGCCCCGGGGTCACAATTTCAGCAAAAATCTGACTTTTGGCAATTCACTCAAAAATGGTGCCAAACGCTTGCAAATGCTCCCCTGAAATGTTTGGCGGTCGAAACAGAAGGCTTTTTATCACAGGACAAGAAATCAGCCCTCAGAAAGTTAACCGGCGGAAAAAGATTTTTTTGAAAAATCCCTAAGCACCGGGGTCACAATTTCAGCAAAAATCTGACTTTTGGCAATTCACTCATAAATGGTGCCAAACGCTTGCAATCGCTCCCTTGAAATGTTTGGCGGTCGAAACAGAAGGCTTTTTATCACAGGACAAGAAATCAGCCCTCAGAAACTTAACCGGCAGAAAAAGATTTTTTTGAAAAATCCCTAAGCCCCGGGCTCACAATTTCAGCAAAAATCTGACTTTTGGCAATTCACTCAAAAATGGTGCCAAACGCTTGCAAATGCTCCCCTGAAAGGTTTGGCGGTCGAAACAGAAGGCTTTTTATCACAGGACAAGAAATCAGCCCTCAGAAAGTTAACCGGCAGAAAAAGATTTTTTTGAAAAATCCCTAAGCCCCGGGGTCACAATTTCAGCAAAAATCTGACTTTTGGCAATTCATTCAAAAATGGTGCCAACCGTTTGCAAATGCTCCCCTGAAATGTTTGGTGGTCGAAACAGAAGGCTTTTTATCACAGGACAAGAAATCAGCCCTCAGCAACTTAACCGGTGCAAAAAGATTTTTTTGAAAAAATCGCTAAGCCCCGGGGTCACAATTTCAGCAAAAATCTGACTTTTGGCAATTCACTCAAAAATGGTGCCAAACGCTTGCAAATGCTCCCCTGAAAGGTTTGGCGGTCGAAACAGAAGGCTTTTTATCACAGGACAAGAAATCAGCCCTCAGAAAGTTAACCGGCGGAAAAAGATTTTTTTGAAAAATCCCTAAGCCCCGGGGTCACAATTTCAGCAAAAATCTGACTTTTGGCAAGTCATTCAAAAATGGTGCCAACCGTTTGCAAATGCTCCCCTGAAATGTTTGGTGGTCGAAACAGAAGGCTTTTTATCACAGGACAAGAAATCAGCCCTCAGCAACTTAACCGGTGCAAAAAGATTTTTTTGAAAAAATCGCTAAGCCCCGGGGTCACAATTTCAGCAAAAATCTGACTTTTGGCAATTCACTCAAAAATGTTGCCAAACGCTTGCAAATGCTCCCCTGAAATGTTTGGCGGTCGAAACAGAAGGCTTTTTATCACAGGACAAGAAATCAGCCCTCAGAAAGTTAACCGGCGGAAAAAGATTTTTTTGAAAAATCCCTAAGCCCCGGGGTCACAATTTCAGCAAAAATCTGACTTTTGGCAATTCACTCAAAAATGGTGCCAAACGCTTGCAAACGCTCCAATGAAATGTTTGGAGGTCGAAAAAGAAGCCTTTTTATTACAGGACAAGAAATCAGCCCTCAGCAACTTAACCGGAGGAAATTTTTTTTTTGAAAAATCCCTAAACTCCGGGGTCACAATTTCAGCAAAAATCTGACTTTTGGCAATTCACTCAAAAATGGTGCCAAACGCTTGCAAATGCTCCGCTGAAAGGTTTGGCGGTCGAAACAGAAGGCTATTTATCACAGGACAAGAAATCAGCCCCCAGAAAGTTAACCGGCAGAAAAAGATTTTTTTGAAAAATCCCTAAGCCCCGGGGTCACAATTTCAGCAAAAATCTGACTTTTGGCAATTCACTCAAAAATGGTGCCAAACGCTTGCAGATGCTCCCCTGAAAGCTTTGGTGATCGAAACAGAAGGCTTTTTATCACAGGACAAGAAATCAGCCCTCAGAAACTTAACCGGCAGAAAAAGATTTTTTTGAAAAATCCCTAAGCCCCGGGGTCACAATTTCAGCAAAAATCTGACTTTTGGCAATTCACTCAAAAATGGTGCCAAACGCTTGCAATCGCTCCCCTGAAATGTTTGGCGGTCGAAACAGAAGGCTTTTTATCACAGGACAAGAAATCAGCCCTCAGAAACTTAACCGGCAGAAAAAGATTTTTTTGAAAAATCCCTAAGCCCCGGGCTCACAATTTCAGCAAAAATCTGACTTTTGGCAATTCACTCAAAAATGGTGCCAAACGCTTGCAAATGCTCCCCTGAAATGTTTGGCGGTCGAAACAGAAGGCTTTTTATCACAGGACAAGAAATCAGCCCTCAGAAAGTTAACCGGTGCAAAAAGATTTTTTTGAAAAATCCCTAAGCCCCGGGGTCACAATTTCAGGATAAATCTGACTTTTGGCAATTCACTCAAAAATGGTGCCAAACGCTTGCAAATGCTCCCCTGAAAGGTTTGGCGGTCGAAACAGAAGGCTTTTTATCACAGGACAAGAAATCAGCCCTCAGAAAGTTAACCGGCAGAAAAAGATTTTTTTGAAAAATCCCTAAGCCCCGGGGTCACAATTTCAGCAAAAATCTGACTTTTGGCAATTCATTCAAAAATGGTGCCAACCGTTTGCAAATGCTCCCCTGAAATGTTTGGTGGTCGAAACAGAAGGCTTTTTATCACAGGACAAGAAATCAGCCCTCAGCAACTTAACCGGTGCAAAAAGATTTTTTTGAAAAAATCGCTAAGCCCCGGGGTCACAATTTCAGCAAAAATCTGACTTTTGGCAATTCACTCAAAAATGGTGCCAAACGCTTGCATATGCTCCCCTGAAAGCTTTGGTGATGGAAACAGAAGGCTTTTTATCACAGGACAAGAAATCAGCCCTCAGAAAGTTAACCGGCGGAAAAAGATTTTTTTGAAAAATCCCTAAGCCCCGGGGTCACAATTTCAGCAAAAATCTGACTTTTGGCAATTCACTCAAAAATGGTGCCAAACGCTTGCAATCGCTCCCCTGAAATGTTTGGCGGTCGAAACAGAAGGCTTTTTATCACAGGACAAGAAATCAGCCCTCAGAAACTTAACCGGCAGAAAAAGATTTTTTTGAAAAATCCCTAAGCCCCGGGCTCACAATTTCAGCAAAAATCTGACTTTTGGCAATTCACTCAAAAATGGTGCCAAACGCTTGCAAATGCTCCCCTGAAATGTTTGGCGGTCGAAACAGAAGGCTTTTTATCACAGGACAAGAAATCAGCCCTCAGAAAGTTAACCGGCAGAAAAAGATTTTTTTGAAAAATCCCTAAGCCCCGGGGTCACAATTTCAGCAAAAATCTGACTTTTGGCAATTCATTCAAAAATGGTGCCAACCGTTTGCAAATGCTCCCCTGAAATGTTTGGTGGTCGAAACAGAAGGCTTTTTATCACAGGACAAGAAATCAGCCCTCAGCAACTTAACCGGTGCAAAAAGATTTTTTTGAAAAAATCGCTAAGCCCCGGGGTCACAATTTCAGCAAAAATCTGACTTTTGGCAATTCACTCAAAAATGGTGCCAAACGCTTGCAAATGCTCCCCTGAAATGTTTGGCGGTCGAAACAGAAGGCTTTTTATCACAGGACAAGAAATCAGCCCTCAGCAACTTAACCGGTGCAAAAAGATTTTTTTGAAAAAATCGCTAAGCCCCGGGGTCACAATTTCAGCAATAATCTGACTTTTGGCAATTCACTCAAAAATGGTGCCAAACGCTTGCAAATGCTCCCCTGAAAGCTTTGGTGATGGAAACAGAAGGCTTTTTATCACAGGACAAGAAATCAGCCCTCAGCAACTTAACCGGAGGACATTTTTTTTTTGAAAAATCCCTAAACCCCGGAGTCACAATTTCAGGATAAATCTGACTTTTGGCAATTCACTCAAAAATGGTGCCAAACGCTTGCAAATGCTCCCCTGAAAGTTTTGGCGGTCGAAACAGAAGGCTTTTTATCACAGGACAAGAAATCAGCCCTCAGAAAGTTAACCGGCAGAAAAAGATTTTTTTGAAAAATCCCTAAGCCCCGGGGTCACAATTTCAGCAAAAATCTGACTCTTGGCAATTCATTCAAAAATGGTGCCAACCGTTTGCAAATGCTCCCCTGAAATGTTTGGTGGTCGAAACAGAAGGCTTTTTATCACAGGACAAGAAATCAGCCCTCAGCAACTTAACCGGTGCAAAAAGATTTTTTTGAAAAAATCGCTAAGCCCCGGGGTCACAATTTCAGCAAAAATCTGACTTTTGGCAATTCACTCAAAAATGGTGCCAAACGCTTGCAAATGCTCCCCTGAAAGGTTTGGCGGTCGAAACAGAAGGCTTTTTATTACAGGACAAGAAATCAGCCCTCAGCAACTTAACCGGAGGAAATTTTTTTTTTGAAAAATCCCTAAGCCCCGGGGTCACAATTTCAGCAAAAATCAGACTTTTGGCAATTCACTCAAAAATGGTGCCAAACGCTTGCATATGCTCCCCTGAAAGCTTTGGTGATGGAAACAGAAGGCTTTTTATCACAGGACAAGAAATCAGCCCTCAGAAACTCAACCGGCAGAAAAAGATTTTTTTGTAAAATCCCTAAGCCCCGGGGTCACAATATAAGGATAAATCTGACTTTTGGCAATTCACTCAAAAATGGTGCCAAACGCTTGCAAATGCTCCCCTGAAAGGTTTGGCGGTCGAAACAGAAGGCTTTTTATCACAGGACAAGAAATCAGCCCTCAGAAAGTTAACCGGCAGAAAAAGATTTTTTTGAAAAATCCCTAAGCCCCGGGGTCAAAATTTCAGCAAAAATCTGACTTTTGGCAATTCATTTAAAAATGGTGCCAACCGTTTGCAAATGCTCCCCTGAAATGTTTGGTGGTCGAAACAGAAGGCTTTTTATCACAGGACAAGAAATCAGCCCTCAGCAACTTAACCGGTGCAAAAAGATTTTTTTGAAAAAATCGCTAAGCCCCGGGGTCACAATTTCAGCAAAAATCTGACATTTGGCAATTCACTCAAAAATGGTGCCAAACGCTTGCAAATGCTCCCCTGAAATGTTTGGCGGTCGAAACAGAAGGCTTTTTATCACAGGACAAGAAATCAGCCCTCAGAAAGTTCACCGGCGGAAAAAGATTTTTTTGAAAAATCCCTAAGCCCCGGGGTCACAATTTCAGCAAAAATCTGACTTTTGGCAATTCACTCAAAAATGGTGCCAAACGCTTGCAAACGCTCCAATGAAATGTTTGGAGGTCGAAAAAGAAGCCTTTTTATTACAGGACAAGAAATCAGCCCTCAGCAACTTAACCGGAGGAAATTTTTTTTTTGAAAAATCCCTAAACCCCGGGGTCACAATTTCAGCAAAAATCTGACTTTTGGCAATTCACTCAAAAATGGTGCCAAACGCTTGCAAATGCTCCGCTGAAAGGTTTGGCGGTCGAAACAGAAGGCTATTTATCACAGGACATGAAATCAGCCCCCAGAAAGTTAACCGGCAGAAAAAGATTTTTTTGAAAAATCCCTAAGCCCCGGGGTCACAATTTCAGCAAAAATCTGACTTTTGGCAATTCACTCAAAAATGGTGCCAAACGCTTGCAGATGCTCCCCTGAAAGCTTTGGTGATGGAAACAGAAGGCTTTTTATCACAGGACAAGAAATCAGCCCTCAGAAACTTAACCGGCAGAAAAAGATTTTTTTGAAAAATCCCTAAGCCCCGGGGTCACAATTTCAGCAAAAATCTGACTTTTGGCAATTCACTCAAAAATGGTGCCAAACGCTTGCAAACGCTCCCCTGAAATGTTTGGCGGTCGAAACAGAAGGCTTTTTATCACAGGACAAGAAATCAGCCCTCAGAAACTTAACCGGCAGAAAAAGATTTTTTTGAAAAATCCCTAAGCCCCGGGGTCACAATTTCAGCAAAAATCTGACTTTTGGCAATTCACTCAAAAATGGTGCCAAACGCTTGCAAATGCTCCCCTGAAATGTTTGGCGGTCGAAACAGAAGGCTTTTTATCACAGGACAAGAAATCAGCCCTCAGAAACTTAACCGGTGCAAAAAGATTTTTTTGAAAAATCCCTAAGCCCCGGGGTCACAATTTCAGGATAAATCTGACTTTTGGCAATTCACTCAAAAATGGTGCCAACCGTTTGCAAATGCTCCCCTGAAATGTTTGGTGGTCGAAACAGAAGGCTTTTTATCACAGGACAAGAAATCAGCCCTCAGCAACTTAACCGGTGCAAAAAGATTTTTTTGAAAAAATCGCTAAGCCCCGGGGTCACAATTTCAGCAATAATCTGACTTTTGGCAATTCACTCAAAAATGGTGCCAAACGCTTGCAAACGCTCCAATGAAATGTTTGGAGGTCGAAACAGAAGGCTTTTTATCACAGGACAAGAAATCAGCCCTCAGAAAGTTAACCGGCAGAAAAAGATTTTTTTGAAAAATCCCTAAGCCCCGGGGTCACAATTTCAGCAAAAATCTGACTTTTGGCAATTCATTCAAAAATGGTGCCAACCGTTTGCAAATGCTCCCCTGAAATGTTTGGTGGTCGAAACAGAAGGCTTTTTATCACAGGACAAGAAATCAGCCCTCAGCAACTTAACCGGTGCAAAAAGATTTTTTTGAAAAAATCGCTAAGCCCCGGGGTCACAATTTCAGCAAAAATCTGACTTTTGGCAATTCACTCAAAAATGGTGCCAAAGGCTTGCAAACGCTCCAATGAAATGTTTGGAGGTCGAAAAAGAAGCCTTTTTATTACAGGACAAGAAATCAGCCCTCAGCAACTTAACCGGAGGAAATTTTTTTTTTGAAAAATCCCTAAACCCCGGGGTCACAATTTCAGCAAAAATCTGACTTTTGGCAATTCACTCAAAAATGGTGCCAAACGCTTGCAAATGCTCCGCTGAAAGGTTTGGCGGTCGTAACAGAAGGCTATTTATCACAGGACAAGAAATCACCCCCCAGAAAGTTAACCGGCAGAAAAAGATTTTTTTGAAAAATCCCTAAGCCCCGGGGTCACAATTTCAGCAAAAATCTGACTTTTGGCAATTCACTCAAAAATGGTGCCAAACGCTTGCATATGATCCCCTGAAAGCTTTGGTGATGGAAACAGAAGGCTTTTTATCACAGGACAAGAAATCAGCCCTCAGAAACTCAACCGGCAGAAAAAGATTTTTTTGAAAAATCCCTAAGCCCCGGGGTCACAATTTCAGCAAAAATCTGACTTTTGGCAATTCACTCAAAAATGGTGCCAAACGCTTGCAAATGCTCCCCTGAAAGGTTTGGAAGTCGAAACAGAAGGCTTTTTATCACAGGGCAAGAAATCAGCCCTCAGAAAGTTAACCGGCAGAAAAAGATTTTTTTGAAAAATCCCTAAGCCCCGGGGTCACAATTTCAGCAAAAATCTGACTTTTGGCAATTCATTCAAAAATGGTGCCAACCGTTTGCAAATGCTCCCCTGAAATGTTTGGTGGTCGAAACAGAAGGCTTTTTATCACAGGACAAGAAATCAGCCCTCAGCAACTTAACCGGAGGAAATTTTTTTTTTGAAAAATCCCTAAACCCCGGGGTCACAATTTCAGGATAAATCTGACTTTTGGCAATTCATTAAAAAATGCTGCCAAACGCTTGCAAATGCTCCCCTGAAAGGTTTGGCGGTCGAAACAGAAGGCTTTTTATCACAGGACAAGAAATCAGCCCTCAGAAAGTTAACCGGCAGAAAAAGATTTTTTTGAAAAATCCCTAAGCCCCGGGGTCACAATTTCAGCAAAAATCTGACTTTTGGCAATTCATTGAAAAAGGGGGCCAACCGTTTGCAAATGCTCCCCTGAAATGTTTGGTGGTCGAAACAGAAGGCTTTTTATCACAGGACAAGAAATCAGCCCTCAGCAACTTAACCGGTGCAAAAAGATTTTTTTGAAAAAATCGCTAAGCCCCGGGGTCACAATTTCAGCAAAAATCTGACTTTTGGCAATTCACTCAAAAATATTGCCAAACGCTTGCAAATGCTCCCCTGAAAGGTTTGGCGGTCGAAACAGAAGGCTTTTCATTACAGGACAAGAAATCAGCCCTCAGCAACTTAACCGGAGGAAATTTTTTTTTTGAAAAATCCCTAAACCCCGGGGTCACAATTTCAGCAAAAATCTGACTTTTGGCAATTCACTCAAAAATGGTGCCAAACGCTTGCATATGCTCCCCTGAAAGCTTTGGTGATGGAAACAGAAGGCTTTTTATCACAGGACAAGAAATCAGCCCTCAGAAACTCAACCGGCAGAAAAAGATTTTTTTGAAAAATCCCTAAGCCCCGGGGTCACAATTTCAGGATAAATCTGACTTTTGGCAATTCACTCAAAAATGGTGCCAAACGCTTGCAAATGCTCCCCTGAAAGGTTTGGCGGTCGAAACAGAAGGCTTTTTATCACAGGACAAGAAATCAGCCCTCAGAAAGTTAACTGGCAGAAAAAGATTTTTTTGAAAAATCCCTAAGCCCCGGGGTCAAAATTTCAGCAAAAATCTGACTTTTGGCAATTCATTTAAAAATGGTGCCAACCGTTTGCAAATGCTCCCCTGAAATGTTTGGCGGTCGAAACAGAAGGCTTTTTATCACAGGACAAGAAATCAGCCCTCAGCAACTTAACCGGTGCAAAAAGATTTTTTTGAAAAAATCGCTAAGCCCCGGGGTCACAATTTCAGCAAAAATCTGACATTTGGCAATTCACTCAAAAATGGTGCCAAACACTTGCAAATGCTCCCCTGAAATGTTTGGCGGTCGAAACAGAAGGCTTTTTATCACAGGACAAGAAATCAGCCCTCAGAAAGTTCACCGGTGGAAAAAGATTTTTTTGAAAAATCCCTAAGCCCCGGGGTCACAATTTCAGCAAAAATCTGACTTTTGGCAATTCACTCAAAAATGGTGCCAAACGCTTGCAAACGCTCCCCTGAATGTTTGGCGGTCGAAACAGAAGGCTTTTTATCACAGGACAAGAAATCAGCCCTCAGAAACTTAACCGGCAGAAAAAGATTTTTTTGAAAAATCCCTAAGCCCCGGGGTCACAATTTCAGCAAAAATCTGACTTTTGGCAATTCACTCAAAAATGGTGCCAAACGCTAGCAAATGATCCCGTGAAACCTTTGGTGATGGAAACAGAAGGCTTTTTATCACATTACAAGAAAACACCCCTCAGCATGTTAACCGGCGAAAAAAGATTTTTTTGAAAAAATCCCTAAGCCCCGGGGTCACAATTTCAGAAAAAAACTGACTTTTGGCAATTCACTCAAAAATTGTGCCAAACGCTTGCAAATGCTCCCCTGAAATGTTTGGCGGTCGAAACAGAAGGCTTTTTATCACAGGACAAGAAATCAGCCCTCAGAAAGTTAACCGGTGCAAAAAGATTTTTTTGAAAAATCCCTAAGCCCCGGGGTCACAATTTCAGGATAAATCTGACTTTGGCAATTCACTCAAAAATGGTGCCAACCGTTTGCAAATGCTCCCCTGAAATGTTTGGTGGTCGAAACAGAAGGCTTTTTATCACAGGACAAGAAATCAGCCCTCAGCAACTTAACCGGTGCAAAAAGATTTTTTTGAAAAAATCGCTAAGCCCCGGGGTCACAATTTCAGCAATAATCTGACTTTTGGAAATTCACTCAAAAATGGTGCCAAACGCTTGCAAACGCTCCAATGAAATGTTTGGAGGTCGAAAAAGAAGCCTTTTTATCACAGGACAAGAAATCAGCCCTCAGCAACTTAACCGGAGGAAATTTTTTTTTTGAAAAATCCCTAAACCCCGGGGTCACAATTTCAGCAAAAATCTGACTTTTGGCAATTCATTCAAAAATGGTGCCAACCGTTTGCAAATGCTCCCCTGAAAGGTTTGGCGGTCGAAACAGAAGGCTTTTTATCACAGAACAAGAAATCAGCCCTCAGCAACTTAACCGGTGCAAAAAGATTTTTTTGAAAAAATCGCTAAGCCCCGGCGTCACAATTTCAGCAAAAATCTGACTTTTGGCAATTCACTCAAAAATGGTGCCAAACGCTTGCAAATGCTCCCCTGAAATGTTTCGCGTTCGAAACAGAAGGCTTTTTATCACAGGACAAGAAATCAGCCCTCAGAAAGTTAACCGGCGGAAAAAGCTTTTTTTTGAAAAATCCCTAAGCCCCGGGGTCACAATTTCAGCAAAAATCTGACTTTTGGCAATTCATTCAAAAATGGTGCCAAACGCTTGCAGATGCTCCCCTGAAAGCTTTGGTGATGGAAACAGAAGGCTTTTTATCACAGGACAAGAAATCAGCCCTCAGAAACTTAACCGGCAGAAAAAGATATTTTTGAAAAATCCCTAACCCCCGGGGTCACAATTTCAGCAAAAACCTGACTTTTGGCAATTCACTCAAAAATGTTGCCAAACGCTTGCAAACGCTCCCCTGAAATGTTTGGCTTTCGAAACAGAAGGCTTTTTATCACAGGACAAGAAATCAGCCCTCAGAAACTTAACCAGCAGAAAAAGATTTTTTTGAAAAATCCCTAAGCCCCGGGGTCACAATTTCAGCAAAAATCTGACTTTTGGCAATTCACTCAAAAATGGTGCCAAACGCTTGCAAATGCTCCCCTGAAATGTTTGGCGGTCGAAACAGAAGGCTTTTTATCACAGGACAAGAAATCAGCCCTCAGAAATTTAACCGGCAGAAAAAGATTTTTTTGAAAAATCCCTAAGCCCCGGGGTCACAATTTCAGCAAAAATCTGACTTTTGGCAATTCATTCAAAAATGGTGCCAAACGCTTGCAGATGCTCCCCTGAAAGCTTTGGTGATGGAAACAGAAGGCTTTTTATCACAGGACAAGAAATCAGCCCTGAGCAACTTAACCGGCGGAAAAACATTTTTTTGAAAAATCCCTAAGCCCCGGGGTCACAATTTCAGCAAAAATCTGACTTTTGGCAATTCACTCAAAAATGGTGCCAAACGCTTGCAAATGCTCCCCTGAAATGTTTGGCGGTCGAAACAGAAGGCTTTTTATCACAGGACAAGAAATCAGCCCTCAGAAACTTAACCGGCAGAAAAAGATTTTTTTGAAAAATCCCTAAGCCCCGGGGTCCCAATTTCAGCAAAAATCTGACTTTTGGCAATTCACTCAAAAATGGTGCCAAACGCTCGCAAATGCTCCCCTGAAATGTTTGGCGGTCGAAACAGAAGGCTTTTTACCACAGGACAAGAAATCAGCCCTCAACAAGTTAGCCGGCAGAAAAAGATTTTTTTGAAAAATCCCTAAGCCCCGGGGTCACAATTTCAGCAATAATCTGACTTTTGGCAATTCATTCAAAAATGGTGCCAAACGCTTGCAGATGCTCCCCTGAAAGCTTTGGCTGTCGAAACAGAAGGCTTTTTATCACAGGACAAGAAATCAGCCCTCAGAAACTTAACCGGCAGAAAAAGATTTTTTTGAAAAATCCCTAAGCCCCGGGGTCACAATTTCAGCAAAAATCTGACTTTTGGCAATTCATTCAAAAATGGTGCCAACCGCTTGCAAATGCTCCCCTGAAATGTTTGGCGGTCGAAAC
The DNA here is from genome assembly GCF_964106915.1 of Podarcis gaigeae. Lineage (NCBI taxonomy): Eukaryota > Metazoa > Chordata > Lepidosauria > Squamata > Lacertidae > Podarcis > Podarcis gaigeae. Next base: position 46,495,260 of record NC_139689.1, read on the forward strand.
AGAAGGCTTTTTATCACAGGACAAGAAATCAGCCCTCAGCAACTTAACCGGCGCAAAAAGATTTTTTTGAAAAAATCGCTAAGCCCCGGGGTCACAATTTCAGCAAAAATCTGACTTTTGGCAATTCATTCAAAAATGGTGCCAACCCGTTGCAAATGCTCCCCTGAAAGCTTTGGCGATGGAAACAGAAGGCTTTTTATCACAGGACAAGAAATCAGCCCTCAGCAACTTAACCGGGGGAAAAAGATTTTTTAGAAAAATACCTAAGCCCCGGGCTCACAATTTCAGCAAAAATCTGACTTTTGGCAATTCACTCAAAAATGGTGCCAAACGCTTGCAAACGCTCCCCTGAAATGTTTGGCGGTCGAAACAGAAGGCTTTTTATCACAGGACAAGAAATCAGCCCTCAGAAACTTAACCGGCAGAAAAAGATTTTTTTGAAAAATCCCTAAGCCCCGGGGTCACAATTTCAGCAAAAATCTGACTTTTGGCAATTCACTCAAAAATGGTGCCAAACGCTTGCAAACGCTCCCCTGAAATGTTTGGCAGTCGAAACAGAAGGCTTTTTATCACAGGACAAGAAATCAGCCCTCAGAAACTGAACCGGCGGATTATTTTTTTTTGAAAAATCCCTAAGCCCCGGGGTCACAATTTCAGCAAAAATCTGACTTTTGGCAATTCACTCAAAAATGGTGCCAAACGCTTGCAAATGCTCCCCTGAAAGGTTTGGCGGTCGAAACAGAAGGCTTTTTATCACAGGACAAGAAATCAGCCCTCAGAAAGTTAACCGGCGGAAAAAAGATTTTTTTGAAAAATCCCTAAGCCCCGGGGTCACAATTTCAGCAAAAATCTGACTTTTGGCAATCCACTCAAAAATGGTGCCAAACGCTTGCAGATGCTCCCCTGAAAGCTTTGGTGATGGAAACAGAAGGCTTTTTATCACAGGACAAGAAATCAGCCCTCAGAAAGTTAACCAGCAGAAAAAGATTTTTTTGAAAAATCCCTAACGGGGTCACAATTTCAGGAAAAATCTGACTTTTGGCAATTCATTCAAAAATGGTGCCAACCGTTTGCAAATGCTCGCCTGAAATGTTTGGCGGTCGAAACAGAAGGCTTTTTATCACAGGACAAGAAATCAGCCCTCAGCAACTTAACCGGCGCCAAAAGATTTTTTTGAAAAAATCGCTAAGCCCCGGGGTCACAATTTCAGCAAAAATCTGACTTTTGGCAATTCATTCAAAAATGGTGCCAAACGCTTGCAGATGCTCCCCTGAAAGCTTTGGTGATCGAAACAGAAGGCTTTTTATCACAGGACAAGAAATCAGCCCTCAGAAACGTAACCGGCAGAAAAAGATTTTTTTGAAAAATCCCTAAGCCCCGGGGTCACAATTTCAGCAAAAATCTGACTTTTGGCAATTCACTCAAAAATGGTGCCAAACGCTTGCAAATGAATCCCTGAAATGTTTGGCGGTCGAAACAGAAGGCTTTTTATCACAGGACAAGAAATCAGCCCTCAGAAAGTTAACCGGCAGAAAAAGATTTTTTTGAAAAAATCGCTAAGCCCCGGGGTCACAATTTCAGCAAAAATCTGACTTTTGGCAATTCATTCAAAAATGGTGCCAACCGTTTGCAAATGCTCCCCTGAAATGTTTGGCGGTCGAAACAGAAGGCTTCTTATCACAGGACAAGAAATCAGCCCTCAGAAAGTTAACCGGCAGAAAAATATTTTTTTGAAAAATCTCTAAGCCCCGGGGTCACAATTTCAGCAAAAATCTGACTTTTGGCAATTCATTCAAAAATGGTGCCAATCGCTTGCAAATGCTCCCCTGAAATGTTTGGCGGTCGAAAGAGAAGGCTTTTTATCACAGGACAAGAAATCAGCCCTCAGAAAGTTCACCGGTGGAAAAAGATTTTTTTGAAAAATCCCTAAGCCCCGGGGTCACAATTTTAGCAAAAATCTGCCTTTTGGCAATTCACTCAAAAATGGTGCCAAACGCTTGCAAACGCTCCCCTGAATGTTTGGCGGTCGAAACAGAAGGCTTTTTATCACAGGACAAGAAATCAGCCCTCAGAAACTTAACCGGCAGAAAAAGATTTTTTTGAAAAATCCCTAAGCCCCGGGGTCACAATTTCAGCAAAAATCTGACTTTTGGCAATTCACTCAAAAATGGTGCCAAACGCTAGCAAATGATCCCATGAAACCTTTGGTGATGGAAACAGAAGGCTTTTTATCACATTACAAGAAAACACCCCTCAGCATGTTAACCGGCGAAAAAAGATTTTTTTGAAAAAATCCCTAAGCCCCGGGGTCACAATTTCAGAAAAAAACTGACTTTTGGCAATTCACTCAAAAATTGTGCCAAACGCTTGCAAATGCTCCCCTGAAATGTTTGGCGGTCGAAACAGAAGGCTTTTTATCACAGGACAAGAAATCAGCCCTCAGAAAGTTAACCGGTGCAAAAAGATTTTTTTGAAAAATCCCTAAGCCCCGGGGTCACAATTTCAGGATAAATCTGACTTTGGCAATTCACTCAAAAATGGTGCCAACCGTTTGCAAATGCTCCCCTGAAATGTTTGGTGGTCGAAACAGAAGGCTTTTTATCACAGGACAAGAAATCAGCCCTCAGCAACTTAACCGGTGCAAAAAGATTTTTTTGAAAAAATCGCTAAGCCCCGGGGTCACAATTTCAGCAATAATCTGACTTTTGGAAATTCACTCAAAAATGGTGCCAAACGCTTGCAAACGCTCCAATGAAATGTTTGGAGGTCGAAAAAGAAGGCTTTTTATCACAGGACAAGAAATCAGCCCTCAGCAACTTAACCGGAGGAAATTTTTTTTTTGAAAAATCCCTAAACCCCGGGGTCACAATTTCAGCAAAAATCTGACTTTTGGCAATTCATTCAAAAATGGTGCCAACCGTTTGCAAATGCTCCCCTGAAAGGTTTGGCGGTCGAAACAGAAGGCTTTTTATCACAGAACAAGAAATCAGCCCTCAGAAACTTAACCGGCAGAAAAAGATTTTTTTGAAAAATCCCTAAGCCCCGGGGTCCCAATTTCAGCAAAAATCTGACTTTTGGCAATTCACTCAAAAATGGTGCCAAACGCTCGCAAATGCTCCCCTGAAATGTTTGGCGGTCGAAACAGAAGTCTTTTTACCACAGGACAAGAAATCAGCCCTCAACAAGTTAGCCGGCAGAAAAAGATTTTTTTGAAAAATCCCTAAGCCCCGGGGTCACAATTTCAGCAATAATCTGACTTTTGGCAATTCATTCAAAAATGGTGCCAAACGCTTGCAGATGCTCCCCTGAAAGCTTTGGCTGTCGAAACAGAAGGCTTTTTATCACAGGACAAGAAATCAGCCCTCAGAAACTTAACCGGCAGAAAAAGATTTTTTTGAAAAATCCCGAAGCCCCGGGGTCACAATTTCAGCAAAAATCTGACTTTTGGCAATTCATTCAAAAATGGTGCCAACCGCTTGCAAATGCTCCCCTGAAATGTTTGGCGGTCGAAACAGAAGGCTTTTTATCACAGGACAAGAAATCAGCCCTCAGCAACTTAACCGGCGCAAAAAGATTTTTTTGAAAAAATCGCTAAGCCCCGGGGTCACAATTTCAGCAAAAATCTGACTTTTGGCAATTCATTCAAAAATGGTGCCAACCCGTTGCAAATGCTCCCCTGAAAGCTTTGGCGATGGAAACAGAAGGCTTTTTATCACAGGACAAGAAATCAGCCCTCTGCAACTTAACCGGGGGAAAAAGATTTTTTAGAAAAATACCTAAGCCCCGGGCTCACAATTTCAGCAAAAATCTGACTTTTGGCAATTCACTCAAAAATGGTGCCAAACGCTTGCAAACGCTCCCCTGAAATGTTTGGCGGTCGAAACAGAAGGCTTTTTATCACAGGACAAGAAATCAGCCCTCAGAAACTTAACCGGCAGAAAAAGATTTTTTTGAAAAATCCCTAAGCCCCGGGGTCACAATTTCAGCAAAAATCTGACTTTTGGCAATTCACTCAAAAATGGTGCCAAACGCTTGCAAATGCTCCCCTGAAAGGTTTGGCGGTCGAAACAGAAGGCTTTTTATCACAGGACAAGAAATCAGCCCTCAGAAAGTTAACCGGCGGAAAAAAGATTTTTTTGAAAAATCCCTAAGCCCCGGGGTCACAATTTCAGCAAAAATCTGACTTTTGGCAATCCACTCAAAAATGGTGCCAAACGCTTGCAGATGCTCCCCTGAAAGCTTTGGTGATGGAAACAGAAGGCTTTTTATCACAGGACAAGAAATCAGCCCTCAGAAAGTTAACCAGCAGAAAAAGATTTTTTTGAAAAATCCCTAACGGGGTCACAATTTCAGGAAAAATCTGACTTTTGGCAATTCATTCAAAAATGGTGCCAACCGTTTGCACATGCTCGCCTGAAATGTTTGGCGGTCGAAACAGAAGGCTTTTTATCACAGGACAAGAAATCAGCCCTCAGCAACTTAACCGGCGCCAAAAGATTTTTTTGAAAAAATCGCTAAGCCCCGGGGTCACAATTTCAGCAAAAATCTGACTTTTGGCAATTCATTCAAAAATGGTGCCAAACGCTTGCAGATGCTCCCCTGAAAGCTTTGGTGATCGAAACAGAAGGCTTTTTATCACAGGACAAGAAATCAGCCCTCAGAAACGTAACCGGCAGAAAAAGATTTTTTTGAAAAATCCCTAAGCCCCGGGGTCACAATTTCAGCAAAAATCTGACTTTTGGCAATTCACTCAAAAATGGTGCCAAACGCTTGCAAATGCATCCCTGAAATGTTTGGCGGTCGAAACAGAAGGCTTTTTATCACAGGACAAGAAATCAGCCCTCAGAAAGTTAACCGGCAGAAAAAGATTTTTTTGAAAAAATCGCTAAGCCCCGGGGTCACAATTTCAGCAAAAATCTGACTTTTGGCAATTCATTCAAAAATGGTGCCAACCGTTTGCAAATGCTCCCCTGAAATGTTTGGCGGTCGAAACAGAAGGCTTCTTATCACAGGACAAGAAATCAGCCCTCAGAAAGTTAACCGGCAGAAAAATATTTTTTTGAAAAATCTCTAAGCCCCGGGGTCACAATTTCAGCAAAAATCTGACTTTTGGCAATTCATTCAAAAATGGTGCCAATCGCTTGCAAATGCTCCCCTGAAATGTTTGGCGGTCGAAAGAGAAGGCTTTTTATCACAGGACAAGAAGTCAGCCCTCAGCAACTTAACCGACGCAAAAAGATTTTTTTGAAAAAATCGCTAAGCCTCGGGGTCACAATTTCAGCAAAAATCTGACTTTTGGCAATTCACTCAAAAATGGTGCCAAAAGCTTGCAAATGCTCCCCTGAAATGTTTGGCGGTCGAAACAGAAGGCTTTTTATCACAGGACAAGAAATCAGCCCTCAGAAAGTTAACCAGCGGAAAAAGATTTTTTTGAAAAATCCCTAAGCCCCGGGGTCACAATTTCAGCAATAATCTGACTTTTGGCAATTCATTCAAAAATGGTGCCAAGCGCTTGCAGATGCTCCCCTGAAAGCTTTGGTGATGGAAACAGAAGGCTTTTTATCACAGGACAAGAAATCAGCCCTCAGAAACTTAACCGGCAGAAAAAGATTTTTTTGAAAAATCCCTAAGCCCCGGGGTCACAATTTCAGCAAAAATCTGACTTTTGGCAATTCACTCAAAAATGGTGCCAAACGCTTGCAAACGCTCCCCTGAAAAGTTTGGCGGTCGAAACAGAAGGCTTTTTATCACAGGACAAGAAATCAGCCCTCAGAAAGTTAACCGGCAGAAAAAGATTTTTTTGAAAAATCGCTAAGCCCCGGGGTCACAATTTCAGCAATAATCTGACTTTTGGCAAGTCATTCAAAAATGTTGCCAAACGCTTGCAGATGCTCCCCTGAAAGCTTTGGTGATGGAAACAGAAGGCTTTTTATCACAGGGCAAGAAATCAGCCCTCAGAAATTTAACCGGCAGAAAAAGATTTTTTTGAAAAATCGCTAAGCCCCGGGGTCACAATTTCAGTAAAAATCTGACTTTTGGCAATTCATTCAAAAATGGTGCCAACCGTTTGCAAATGCTCCCCTGAAATGTTTGGCGGTCGAAACAGAAGGCTTTTTATCACAGGACAAGAAATCAGCCCTCAGAAGGTTAACCGGCGGAAAAATATTTTTTTGAAAAATCCCTAAGCCCCGGGGTCACAATTTCAGCAAAAATCTGACTTTTGGCAATTCATTCAAAAATGGTGCCAAACGCTTGCAGATGCTCCCCTGAAAGCTTTGGTGATGGAAACAGAAGGCCTTTTATCACAGGACAAGAAATCAGCCCTCAGAAAGTTAACCGGCAGAAAAAGATTTTTTTGAAAAATCCCTAAGCCCCGGGGTCACAATTTCAGCAAAAATTTGACTTTTGGCAATTCATTCAAAAATGGTGCCAACCGTTTGCAAATGCTCCCCTGAAATGTTTGGCGGTCGAAAGAGAAGGCTTTTTATCACAGGACAAGAAGTCAGCCCTCAGCAACTTAACCGGCGCAAAAAGATTTTTTTGAAAAAATCGCTAAGCCCCGGGGTCACAATTTCAGCAATAATCTGACTTTTGGCAAGTCATTCAAAAATGTTGCCAAACGCTTGCAGATGCTCCCCTGAAAGCTTTGGTGATGGAAACAGAAGGCTTTTTATCACAGGACAAGAAATCAGCCCTCAGAAACTTAACCGGCAGAAAAAGATTTTTTTGAAAAATCCCTAAGCCCCGGGGTCACAATTTCAGCAAAAATCTGACTTTTGGCAATTCACTCAAAAATGGTGCCAAACGCTTGCAAACGCTCCCCTGAAATGTTTGGCGGTCGAAACAGAAGGCTTCTTATCACAGGACAAGAAATCAGCCCTCAGAAAGTTAACCGGCAGAAAAAGATTTTTTTGAAAAATCGCTAAGCCCCGGGGTCACAATTTCAGTAAAAATCTGACTTTTGGCAATTCATTCAAAAATGGTGCCAACCGTTTGCAAATGCTCCCCTGAAATGTTTGGCGGTCGAAAGAGAAGGCTTTTTATCACAGGACAAGAAGTCAGCCCTCAGCAACTTAACCGGCGCAAAAAGATTTTTTTGAAAAAATCGCTAAGCCCCGGGGTCACAATTTCAGCAATAATCTGACTTTTGGCAAGTCATTCAAAAATGTTGCCAAACTCTTGCAGATGCTCCCCTGAAAGCTTTGGTGATGGAAACAGAAGGCTTTTTATCACAGGACAAGAAATCAGCCCTCAGAAACTTAACCGGCAGAAAAAGATTTTTTTTGAAAAATCCCTAAGCCCCGGGGTCACAATTTCAGCAAAAATCTGACTTTTGGCAATTCACTCAAAAATGGTGCCAAACGCTTGCAAACGCTCCCCTGAAATGTTTGGCGGTCGAAACAGAAGGCTTCTTATCACAGGACAAGAAATCAGCCCTCAGAAAGTTAACCGGCAGAAAAAGATTTTTTTGAAAAATCGCTAAGCCCCGGGGTCACAATTTCAGTAAAAATCTGACTTTTGGCAATTCATTCAAAAATGGTGCCAACCGCTTGCAAATGCTCCCCTGAAATGTTTGGCGGTCGAAAGAGAAGGCTTTTTATCACAGGACAAGAAGTCAGCCCTCAGAAACTTAACCGTCGCAAAAAGATTTTTTTGAAAAAATCGCTAAGCCCCGGGGTCACAATTTCAGCAAAAATCTGACTTTTGGCAATTCACTCAAAAATGGTGCCAAACGCTTGCAGATGCTCCCCTGAAATGTTTGGCGGTCGAAACAGAAGGCTTTTTATCACAGGACAAGAAATCAGCCCTCAGAAACTTAACCGGCAGAAAAAGATTTTTTTGAAAAATCCCTAAGCCCCGGGGTCACAATTTCAGCAAAAATCTGACTTTTGGCAATTCACTCAAAAATGGTGCCAAACGCTTGCAAACGCTCCCCTGAAAAGTTTGGCGGTCGAAACAGAAGGCTTTTTATCACAGGACAAGAAATCAGCCCTCAGAAAGTTAACCGGCAGAAAAAGATTTTTTTGAAAAATCGCTAAGCCCCGGGGTCACAATTTCAGTAAAAATCTGACTTTTGGCAATTCATTCAAAAATGGTGCCAACCGTTTGCAAATGCTCCCCTGAAATGTTTGGCGGTCGAAACAGAAGGCTTTTTATCACAGGACAAGAAATCAGCCCTCAGAAAGTTAACCGGCAGAAAAAGATTTTTTTGAAAAATCCCTAAGCCCCGGGGTCAAAATTTCAGCAAAAATCTGACTTTTGGCAATTCATTTAAAAATGGTGCCAACCGTTTGCAAATGCTCCCCTGAAATGTTTGGCGGTCGAAACAGAAGGCTTTTTATCACATTACAAGAAAACACCCCTCAGCATGTTAACCGGCGAAAAAAGATTTTTTTGAAAAAATCCCTAAGCCCCGGGGTCACAATTTCAGGATAAATCTGACTTTTGGCAATTCACTCAAAAATTGTGCCAAACGCTTGCAAATGCTCCCCTGAAATGTTTGGCGGTCGAAACAGAAGGCTTTTTATCACAGGACAAGAAATCAGCCCTCAGAAAGTTAACCGGTGCAAAAAGATTTTTTTGAAAAATCCCTAAGCCCCGGGGTCACAATTTCAGGATAAATCTGACTTTGGCAATTCACTCAAAAATGGTGCCAACCATTTGCAAATGCTCCCCTGAAATGTTTGGTGGTCGAAACAGAAGGCTTTTTATCACAGGACAAGAAATCAGCCCTCAGCAACTTAACCGGTGCAAAAAGATTTTTTTGAAAAAATCGCTAAGCCCCGGGGTCACAATTTCAGCAATAATCTGACTTTTGGAAATTCACTCAAAAATGGTGCCAAACGCTTGCAAACGCTCCAATGAAATGTTTGGAGGTCGAAAAAGAAGGCTTTTTATCACCGGACAAGAAATCAGCCCTCAGCAACTTAACCGGAGGAAATTTTTTTTTTGAAAAATCCCTAAACCCCGGGGTCACAATTTCAGCAAAAATCTGACTTTTGGCAATTCATTCAAAAATGGTGCCAACCGTTTGCAAATGCTCCCCTGAAAGGTTTGGCGGTCGAAACAGAAGGCTTTTTATCACAGAACAAGAAATCAGCCCTCAGCAACTTAACCGGTGCAAAAAGATTTTTTTGAAAAAATCGCTAAGCCCCCGGCGTCACAATTTCAGCAAAAATCTGACTTTTGGCAATTCACTCAAAAATGGTGCCAAACGCTTGCAAATGCTCCCCTGAAATGTTTCGCGTTCGAAACAGAAGGCTTTTTATCACAGGACAAGAAATCAGCCCTCAGAAAGTTAACCGGCGGAAAAAGCTTTTTTTTGAAAAATCCCTAAGCCCCGGGGTCACAATTTCAGCAAAAATCTGACTTTTGGCAATTCATTCAAAAATGGTGCCAAACGCTTGCAGATGCTCCCCTGAAAGCTTTGGTGATGGAAACAGAAGGCTTTTTATCACAGGACAAGAAATCAGCCCTCAGAAACTTAACCGGCAGAAAAAGATATTTTTGAAAAATCCCTAACCCCCGGGGTCACAATTTCAGCAAAAACCTGACTTTTGGCAATTCACTCAAAAATGTTGCCAAACGCTTGCAAACGCTCCCCTGAAATGTTTGGCTTTCGAAACAGAAGGCTTTTTATCACAGGACAAGAAATCAGCCCTCAGAAACTTAACCGGCAGAAAAAGATTTTTTTGAAAAATCCCTAAGCCCCGGGGTCACAATTTCAGCAAAAATCTGACTTTTGGCAATTCACTCAAAAATGGTGCCAAACGCTTGCAAATGCTCCCCTGAAATGTTTGGCGGTCGAAACAGAAGGCTTTTTATCACAGGACAAGAAATCAGCCCTCAGAAATTTAACCGGCAGAAAAAGATTTTTTTGAAAAATCCCTAAGCCCCGGGGTCACAATTTCAGCAAAAATCTGACTTTTGGCAATTCATTCAAAAATGGTGCCAAACGCTTGCAGATGCTCCCCTGAAAGCTTTGGTGATGGAAACAGAAGGCTTTTTATCACAGGACAAGAAATCAGCCCTGAGCAACTTAACCGGCGGAAAAACATTTTTTTGAAAAATCCCTAAGCCCCGGGGTCACAATTTCAGCAAAAATCTGACTTTTGGCATTTCACTCAAAAATGGTGCCAAACGCTTGCAAATGCTCCCCTGAAATGTTTGGCGGTCGAAACAGAAGGCTTTTTATCACAGGACAAGAAATCAGCCCTCAGAAACTTAACCGGCAGAAAAAGATTTTTTTGAAAAATCCCTAAGCCCCGGGGTCCCAATTTCAGCAAAAATCTGACTTTTGGCAATTCACTCAAAAATGGTGCCAAACGCTCGCAAATGCTCCCCTGAAATGTTTGGCGGTCGAAACAGAAGGCTTTTTACCACAGGACAAGAAATCAGCCCTCAACAAGTTAGCCGGCAGAAAAAGATTTTTTTGAAAAATCCCTAAGCCCCGGGGTCACAATTTCAGCAATAATCTGACTTTTGGCAATTCATTCAAAAATGGTGCCAAACGCTTGCAGATGCTCCCCTGAAAGCTTTGGCTGTCGAAACAGAAGGCTTTTTATCACAGGACAAGAAATCAGCCCTCAGAAACTTAACCGGCAGAAAAAGATTTTTTTGAAAAATCCCTAAGCCCCGGGGTCACAATTTCAGCAAAAATCTGACTTTTGGCAATTCATTCAAAAATGGTGCCAACCGCTTGCAAATGCTCCCCTGAAATGTTTGGCGGTCGAAACAGAAGGCTTTTTATCACAGGACAAGAAATCAGCCCTCAGCAACTTAACCGGCGCAAAAAGATTTTTTTGAAAAAATCGCTAAGCCCCGGGGTCACAATTTCAGCAAAAATCTGACTTTTGGCAATTCATTCAAAAATGGTGCCAACCCGTTGCAAATGCTCCCCTGAAAGCTTTGGCGATGGAAACAGAAGGCTTTTTATCACAGGACAAGAAATCAGCCCTCAGCAACTTAACCGGGGGAAAAAGATTTTTTAGAAAAATACCTAAGCCCCGGGCTCACAATTTCAGCAAAAATCTGACTTTTGGCAATTCACTCAAAAATGGTGCCAAACGCTTGCAAACGCTCCCCTGAAATGTTTGGCGGTCGAAACAGAAGGCTTTTTATCACAGGACAAGAAATCAGCCCTCAGAAACTTAACCGGCAGAAAAAGATTTTTTGAAAAATCCCTAAGCCCCGGGGTCACAATTTCAGCAAAAATCTGACTTTTGGCAATTCACTCAAAAATGGTGCCAAACGCTTGCAAACGCTCCCCTGAAATGTTTGGCAGTCGAAACAGAAGGCTTTTTATCACAGGACAAGTAATCAGCCCTCAGAAACTTAACCGGCGGATTAATTTTTTTTGAAAAATCCCTAAGCCCCGGGGTCACAATTTCAGCAAAAATCTGACTTTTGGCAATTCACTCAAAAATGGTGCCAAACGCTTGCAAATGCTCCCCTGAAAGGTTTGGCGGTCGAAACAGAAGGCTTTTTATCACAGGACAAGAAATCAGCCCTCAGAAAGTTAACCGGCGGAAAAAAGATTTTTTTGAAAAATCCCTAAGCCCCGGGGTCACAATTTCAGCAAAAATCTGACTTTTGGCAATCCACTCAAAAATGGTGCCAAACGCTTGCAGATGCTCCCCTGAAAGCTTTGGTGATGGAAACAGAAGGCTTTTTATCACAGGACAAGAAATCAGCCCTCAGAAAGTTAACCAGCAGAAAAAGATTTTTTTGAAAAATCCCTAACGGGGTCACAATTTCAGGAAAAATCTGACTTTTGGCAATTCATTCAAAAATGGTGCCAAACGCTTGCAGATGCTCCCCTGAAAGCTTTGGTGATCGAAACAGAAGGCTTTTTATCACAGGACAAGAAATCAGCCCTCAGAAACGTAACCGGCAGAAAAAGATTTTTTTGAAAAATCCCTAAGCCCCGGGGTCACAATTTCAGCAAAAATCTGACTTTTGGCAATTCACTCAAAAATGGTGCCAAACGCTTGCAAATGCATCCCTGAAATGTTTGGCGGTCGAAACAGAAGGCTTTTTATCACAGGACAAGAAATCAGCCCTCAGAAAGTTAACCGGCAGAAAAAGATTTTTTTGAAAAAATCGCTAAGCCCCGGGGTCACAATTTCAGCAAAAATCTGACTTTTGGCAATTCATTCAAAAATGGTGCCAACCGTTTGCAAATGCTCCCCTGAAATGTTTGGCGGTCGAAACAGAAGGCTTCTTATCACAGGACAAGAAATCAGCCCTCAGAAAGTTAACCGGCAGAAAAATATTTTTTTGAAAAATCTCTAAGCCCCGGGGTCACAATTTCAGCAAAAATCTGACTTTTGGCAATTCATTCAAAAATGGTGCCAATCGCTTGCAAATGCTCCCCTGAAATGTTTGGCGGTCGAAAGAGAAGGCTTTTTATCACAGGACAAGAAGTCAGCCCTCAGCAACTTAACCGACGCAAAAAGATTTTTTTGAAAAAATCGCTAAGCCTCGGGGTCACAATTTCAGCAAAAATCTGACTTTTGGCAATTCACTCAAAAATGGTGCCAAAAGCTTGCAAATGCTCCCCTGAAATGTTTGGCGGTCGAAACAGAAGGCTTTTTATCACAGGACAAGAAATCAGCCCTCAGAAAGTTAACCGGCGGAAAAAGATTTTTTTGAAAAATCCCTAAGCCCCGGGGTCACAATTTCAGCAATAATCTGACTTTTGGCAATTCATTCAAAAATGGTGCCAAACGCTTGCAGATGCTCCCCTGAAAGCTTTGGTGATGGAAACAGAAGGCTTTTTATCACAGGACAAGAAATCAGCCCTCAGAAACTTAACCGGCAGAAAAAGATTTTTTTGAAAAATCCCTAAGCCCCGGGGTCACAATTTCAGCAAAAATCTGACTTTTGGCAATTCACTCAAAAATGGTGCCAAACGCTTGCAAACGCTCCCCTGAAAAGTTTGGCGGTCGAAACAGAAGGCTTTTTATCACAGGACAAGAAATCAGCCCTCAGAAAGTTAACCGGCAGAAAAAGATTTTTTTGAAAAATCGCTAAGCCCCGGGGTCACAATTTCAGTATAAAATCTGACTTTTGGCAATTCATTCAAAAATGGTGCCAACCGCTTGCAAATGCTCCCCTGAAATGTTTGGCGGTCGAAAGAGAAGGCTTTTTATCACAGGACAAGAAGTAAGCCCTCAGCAACTTAACCGGCGCAAAAAGATTTTTTTGAAAAAATCGCTAAGCCCCGGGGTCACAATTTCAGCAATAATCTGACTTTTGGCAAGTCATTCAAAAATGTTGCCAAACGCTTGCAGATGCTCCCCTGAAAGCTTTGGTGATGGAAACAGAAGGCTTTTTATCACAGGGCAAGAAATCAGCCCTCAGAAATTTAACCGGCAGAAAAAGATTTTTTTGAAAAATCGCTAAGCCCCGGGGTCACAATTTCAGTAAAAATCTGACTTTTGGCAATTCATTCAAAAATGGTGCCAACCGTTTGCAAATGCTCCCCTGAAATGTTTGGCGGTCGAAACAGAAGGCTTTTTATCACAGGACAAGAAATCAGCCCTCAGAAGGTTAACCCGCGGAAAAATATTTTTTTGAAAAATCCCTAAGCCCCGGGGTCACAATTTCAGCAAAAATCTGACTTTTGGCAATTCATTCAAAAATGGTGCCAAACGCTTGCAGATGCTCCCCTGAAAGCTTTGGTGATGGAAACAGAAGGCCTTTTATCACAGGACAAGAAATCAGCCCTCAGAAAGTTAACCGGCAGAAAAAGATTTTTTTGAAAAATCCCTAAGCCCCGGGGTCACAATTTCAGCAAAAATATGACTTTTGGCAATTCACTCAAAAATGGTGCCAAACGCTTGCAAACGCTCCCCTGAAATGTTTGGCGGTCGAAACAGAAGGCTTCTTATCACAGGACAAGAAATCAGCCCTCAGAAAGTTAACCGGCAGAAAAAGATTTTTTTGAAAAATCGCTAAGCCCCGGGGTCACAATTTCAGTAAAAATCTGACTTTTGGCAATTCATTCAAAAATGGTGCCAACCGTTTGCAAATGCTCCCCTGAAATGTTTGGCGGTCGAAAGAGAAGGCTTTTTATCACAGGACAAGAAGTCAGCCCTCAGCAACTTAACCGGCGCAAAAAGATTTTTTTGAAAAAATCGCTAAGCCCCGGGGTCACAATTTCAGCAATAATCTGACTTTTGGCAAGTCATTCAAAAATGTTGCCAAACGCTTGCAGATGCTCCCCTGAAAGCTTTGGTGATGGAAACAGAAGGCTTTTTATCACAGGACAAGAAATCAGCCCTCAGAAACTTAACCGGCAGAAAAAGATTTTTTTGAAAAATCCCTAAGCCCCGGGGTCACAATTTCAGCAAAAATCTGACTTTTGGCAATTCACTCAAAAATGGTGCCAAACGCTTGCAAACGCTCCCCTGAAATGTTTGGCGGTCGAAACAGAAGGCTTCTTATCACAGGACAAGAAATCAGCCCTCAGAAAGTTAACCGGCAGAAAAAGATTTTTTTGAAAAATCGCTAAGCCCCGGGGTCACAATTTCAGTAAAAATCTGACTTTTGGCAATTCATTCAAAAATGGTGCCAACCGTTTGCAAATGCTCCCCTGAAATGTTTGGCGGTCGAAAGAGAAGGCTTTTTATCACAGGACAAGAAGTCAGCCCTCAGCAACTTAACCGGCGCAAAAAGATTTTTTTGAAAAAATCGCTAAGCCCCGGGGTCACAATTTCAGCAATAATCTGACTTTTGGCAAGTCATTCAAAAATGTTGCCAAACGCTTGCAGATGCTCCCCTGAAAGCTTTGGTGATGGAAACAGAAGGCTTTTTATCACAGGACAAGAAATCAGCCCTCAGAAAGTTAACCAGCAGAAAAAGATTTTTTTGAAAAATCCCTAAGCCCCGGGGTCACAATTTCAGCAAAAATCTGACTTTTGGCAATTCACTCAAAAATGGTGCCAAACGCTTGCAAATGCTCCCCTGAAATGTTTGGCGGTCGAAACAGAAGGCTTTTTATCACAGGACAAGAAATCAGCCCTCAGAAACTTAACCGGCAGAAAAAGATTTTTTTGAAAAATCCCTAAGCCCCGGGGTCCCAATTTCAGCAAAAATCTGACTTTTGGCAATTCACTCAAAAATGGTGCCAAACGCTCGCAAATGCTCCCCTGAAATGTTTGGCGGTCGAAACAGAAGGCTTTTTACCACAGGACAAGAAATCAGCCCTCAACAAGTTAGCCGGCAGAAAAAGATTTTTTTGAAAAATCCCTAAGCCCCGGGGTCACAATTTCAGCAATAATCTGACTTTTGGCAATTCATTCAAAAATGGTGCCAAACGCTTGCAGATGCTCCCCTGAAAGCTTTGGCTGTCGAAACAGAAGGCTTTTTATCACAGGACAAGAAATCAGCCCTCAGAAACTTAACCGGCAGAAAAAGATTTTTTTGAAAAATCCCTAAGCCCCGGGGTCACAATTTCAGCAAAAATCTGACTTTTGGCAATTCATTCAAAAATGGTGCCAACCGCTTGCAAATGCTCCCCTGAAATGTTTGGCGGTCGAAACAGAAGGCTTTTTATCACAGGACAAGTAATCAGCCCTCAGAAACTTAACCGGCGGATTAATTTTTTTTGAAAAATCCCTAAGCCCCGGGGTCACAATTTCAGCAAAAATCTGACTTTTGGCAATTCACTCAAAAATGGTGCCAAACGCTTGCAAATGCTCCCCTGAAAGGTTTGGCGGTCGAAACAGAAGGCTTTTTATCACAGGACAAGAAATCAGCCCTCAGAAAGTTAACCGGCGGAAAAAAGATTTTTTTGAAAAATCCCTAAGCCCCGGGGTCACAATTTCAGCAAAAATCTGACTTTTGGCAATCCACTCAAAAATGGTGCCAAACGCTTGCAGATGCTCCCCTGAAAGCTTTGGTGATGGAAACAGAAGGCTTTTTATCACAGGACAAGAAATCAGCCCTCAGAAAGTTAACCAGCAGAAAAAGATTTTTTTGAAAAATCCCTAACGGGGTCACAATTTCAGGAAAAATCTGACTTTTGGCAATTCATTCAAAAATGGTGCCAAACGCTTGCAGATGCTCCCCTGAAAGCTTTGGTGATCGAAACAGAAGGCTTTTTATCACAGGACAAGAAATCAGCCCTCAGAAACGTAACCGGCAGAAAAAGATTTTTTTGAAAAATCCCTAAGCCCCGGGGTCACAATTTCAGCAAAAATCTGACTTTTGGCAATTCACTCAAAAATGGTGCCAAACGCTTGCAAATGCATCCCTGAAATGTTTGGCGGTCGAAACAGAAGGCTTTTTATCACAGGACAAGAAATCAGCCCTCAGAAAGTTAACCGGCAGAAAAAGATTTTTTTGAAAAAATCGCTAAGCCCCGGGGTCACAATTTCAGCAAAAATCTGACTTTTGGCAATTCATTCAAAAATGGTGCCAACCGTTTGCAAATGCTCCCCTGAAATGTTTGGCGGTCGAAACAGAAGGCTTCTTATCACAGGACAAGAAATCAGCCCTCAGAAAGTTAACCGGCAGAAAAATATTTTTTTGAAAAATCTCTAAGCCCCGGGGTCACAATTTCAGCAAAAATCTGACTTTTGGCAATTCATTCAAAAATGGTGCCAATCGCTTGCAAATGCTCCCCTGAAATGTTTGGCGGTCGAAAGAGAAGGCTTTTTATCACAGGACAAGAAGTCAGCCCTCAGCAACTTAACCGACGCAAAAAGATTTTTTTGAAAAAATCGCTAAGCCTCGGGGTCACAATTTCAGCAAAAATCTGACTTTTGGCAATTCACTCAAAAATGGTGCCAAAAGCTTGCAAATGCTCCCCTGAAATGTTTGGCGGTCGAAACAGAAGGCTTTTTATCACAGGACAAGAAATCAGCCCTCAGAAAGTTAACCGGCGGAAAAAGATTTTTTTGAAAAATCCCTAAGCCCCGGGGTCACAATTTCAGCAATAATCTGACTTTTGGCAATTCATTCAAAAATGGTGCCAAACGCTTGCAGATGCTCCCCTGAAAGCTTTGGTGATGGAAACAGAAGGCTTTTTATCACAGGACAAGAAATCAGCCCTCAGAAACTTAACCGGCAGAAAAAGATTTTTTTGAAAAATCCCTAAGCCCCGGGGTCACAATTTCAGCAAAAATCTGACTTTTGGCAATTCACTCAAAAATGGTGCCAAACGCTTGCAAACGCTCCCCTGAAAAGTTTGGCGGTCGAAACAGAAGGCTTTTTATCACAGGACAAGAAATCAGCCCTCAGAAAGTTAACCGGCAGAAAAAGATTTTTTTGAAAAATCGCTAAGCCCCGGGGTCACAATTTCAGTATAAAATCTGACTTTTGGCAATTCATTCAAAAATGGTGCCAACCGCTTGCAAATGCTCCCCTGAAATGTTTGGCGGTCGAAAGAGAAGGCTTTTTATCACAGGACAAGAAGTAAGCCCTCAGCAACTTAACCGGCGCAAAAAGATTTTTTTGAAAAAATCGCTAAGCCCCGGGGTCACAATTTCAGCAATAATCTGACTTTTGGCAAGTCATTCAAAAATGTTGCCAAACGCTTGCAGATGCTCCCCTGAAAGCTTTGGTGATGGAAACAGAAGGCTTTTTATCACAGGGCAAGAAATCAGCCCTCAGAAATTTAACCGGCAGAAAAAGATTTTTTTGAAAAATCGCTAAGCCCCGGGGTCACAATTTCAGTAAAAATCTGACTTTTGGCAATTCATTCAAAAATGGTGCCAACCGTTTGCAAATGCTCCCCTGAAATGTTTGGCGGTCGAAACAGAAGGCTTTTTATCACAGGACAAGAAATCAGCCCTCAGAAGGTTAACCCGCGGAAAAATATTTTTTTGAAAAATCCCTAAGCCCCGGGGTCACAATTTCAGCAAAAATCTGACTTTTGGCAATTCATTCAAAAATGGTGCCAAACGCTTGCAGATGCTCCCCTGAAAGCTTTGGTGATGGAAACAGAAGGCCTTTTATCACAGGACAAGAAATCAGCCCTCAGAAAGTTAACCGGCAGAAAAAGATTTTTTTGAAAAATCCCTAAGCCCCGGGGTCACAATTTCAGCAAAAATATGACTTTTGGCAATTCACTCAAAAATGGTGCCAAACGCTTGCAAACGCTCCCCTGAAATGTTTGGCGGTCGAAACAGAAGGCTTCTTATCACAGGACAAGAAATCAGCCCTCAGAAAGTTAACCGGCAGAAAAAGATTTTTTTGAAAAATCGCTAAGCCCCGGGGTCACAATTTCAGTAAAAATCTGACTTTTGGCAATTCATTCAAAAATGGTGCCAACCGTTTGCAAATGCTCCCCTGAAATGTTTGGCGGTCGAAAGAGAAGGCTTTTTATCACAGGACAAGAAGTCAGCCCTCAGCAACTTAACCGGCGCAAAAAGATTTTTTTGAAAAAATCGCTAAGCCCCGGGGTCACAATTTCAGCAATAATCTGACTTTTGGCAAGTCATTCAAAAATGTTGCCAAACGCTTGCAGATGCTCCCCTGAAAGCTTTGGTGATGGAAACAGAAGGCTTTTTATCACAGGACAAGAAATCAGCCCTCAGAAACTTAACCGGCAGAAAAAGATTTTTTTGAAAAATCCCTAAGCCCCGGGGTCACAATTTCAGCAAAAATCTGACTTTTGGCAATTCACTCAAAAATGGTGCCAAACGCTTGCAAACGCTCCCCTGAAATGTTTGGCGGTCGAAACAGAAGGCTTCTTATCACAGGACAAGAAATCAGCCCTCAGAAAGTTAACCGGCAGAAAAAGATTTTTTTGAAAAATCGCTAAGCCCCGGGGTCACAATTTCAGTAAAAATCTGACTTTTGGCAATTCATTCAAAAATGGTGCCAACCGTTTGCAAATGCTCCCCTGAAATGTTTGGCGGTCGAAAGAGAAGGCTTTTTATCACAGGACAAGAAGTCAGCCCTCAGCAACTTAACCGGCGCAAAAAGATTTTTTTGAAAAAATCGCTAAGCCCCGGGGTCACAATTTCAGCAATAATCTGACTTTTGGCAAGTCATTCAAAAATGTTGCCAAACGCTTGCAGATGCTCCCCTGAAAGCTTTGGTGATGGAAACAGAAGGCTTTTTATCACAGGACAAGAAATCAGCCCTCAGAAACTTAACCGGCAGAAAAAGATTTTTTTTGAAAAATCCCTAAGCCCCGGGGTCACAATTTCAGCAAAAATCTGACTTTTGGCAATTCACTCAAAAATGGTGCCAAACGCTTGCAAACGCTCCCCTGAAATGTTTGGCGGTCGAAACAGAAGGCTTCTTATCACAGGACAAGAAATCAGCCCTCAGAAAGTTAACCGGCAGAAAAAGATTTTTTTGAAAAATCGCTAAGCCCCGGGGTCACAATTTCAGTAAAAATCTGACTTTTGGCAATTCATTCAAAAATGGTGCCAACCGCTTGCAAATGCTCCCCTGAAATGTTTGGCGGTTGAAAGAGAAGGCTTTTTATCACAGGACAAGAAGTCAGCCCTCAGAAACTTAACCGTCGCAAAAAGATTTTTTTGAAAAAATCGCTAAGCCCCGGGGTCACAATTTCAGCAAAAATCTGACTTTTGGCAATTCACTCAAAAATGGTGCCAAACGCTTGCAGATGCTCCCCTGAAATGTTTGGCGGTCGAAACAGAAGGCTTTTTATCACAGGACAAGAAATCAGCCCTCAGAAACTTAACCGGCAGAAAAAGCTTTTTTTGAAAAATCCCTAAGCCCCGGGGTCACAATTTCAGCAAAAATCTGACTTTTGGCAATTCACTCAAAAATGGTGCCAAACGCTTGCAAACGCTCCCCTGAAAAGTTTGGCGGTCGAAACAGAAGGCTTTTTATCACAGGACAAGAAATCAGCCCTCAGAAAGTTAACCGGCAGAAAAAGATTTTTTTGAAAAATCGCTAAGCCCCGGGGTCACAATTTCAGTAAAAATCTGACTTTTGGCAATTCATTCAAAAATGGTGCCAACCGTTTGCAAATGCTCCCCTGAAATGTTTGGCGGTCGAAACAGAAGGCTTTTTATCACAGGACAAGAAATCAGCCCTCAGAAAGTTAACCGGCAGAAAAAGATTTTTTTGAAAAATCCCTAAGCCCCGGGGTCAAAATTTCAGCAAAAATCTGACTTTTGGCAATTCATTTAAAAATGGTGCCAACCGTTTGCAAATGCTCCCCTGAAATGTTTGGCGGTCGAAACAGAAGGCTTTTTATCACAGGACAAGAAATCAGCCCTCAGCAACTTAACCGGTGCAAAAAGATTTTTTTGAAAAAATCGCTAAGCCCCGGGGTCACAATTTCAGCAAAAATCTGACTTTTGGCAATTCACTCAAAAATGGTGCCAAACGCTTGCAAACGCTCCCCTGAAATGTTTGGCGGTCGAAACAGAAGGCTTTTTATCACAGGACAAGAAATCAGCCCTCAGAAACTTAACCGGCAGAAAAAGATTTTTTTGAAAAATCCCTAAGCCCCGGGGTCACAATTTCAGCAAAAATCTGACTTTTGGCAATTCACTCAAAAATGGTGCCAAACGCTAGCAAATGATCCCGTGAAACCTTTGGTGATGGAAACAGAAGGCTTTTTATCACATTACAAGAAAACACCCCTCAGCATGTTAACCGGCGAAAAAAGATTTTTTTGAAAAAATCCCTAAGCCCCGGGGTCACAATTTCAGAAAAAAACTGACTTTTGGCAATTCACTCAAAAATTGTGCCAAACGCTTGCAAATGCTCCCCTGAAATGTTTGGCGGTCGAAACAGAAGGCTTTTTATCACAGGACAAGAAATCAGCCCTCAGAAAGTTAACCGGTGCAAAAAGATTTTTTTGAAAAATCCCTAAGCCCCGGGGTCACAATTTCAGGATAAATCTGACTTTGGCAATTCACTCAAAAATGGTGCCAACCGTTTGCAAATGCTCCCCTGAAATGTTTGGTGGTCGAAACAGAAGGCTTTTTATCACAGGACAAGAAATCAGCCCTCAGCAACTTAACCGGTGCAAAAAGATTTTTTTGAAAAAATCGCTAAGCCCCGGGGTCACAATTTCAGCAATAATCTGACTTTTGGAAATTCACTCAAAAATGGTGCCAAACGCTTGCAAACGCTCCAATGAAATGTTTGGAGGTCGAAAAAGAAGGCTTTTTATCACCGGACAAGAAATCAGCCCTCAGCAACTTAACCGGAGGAAATTTTTTTTTTGAAAAATCCCTAAACCCCGGGGTCACAATTTCAGCAAAAATCTGACTTTTGGCAATTCATTCAAAAATGGTGCCAACCGTTTGCAAATGCTCCCCTGAAAGGTTTGGCGGTCGAAACAGAAGGCTTTTTATCACAGAACAAGAAATCAGCCCTCAGCAACTTAACCGGTGCAAAAAGATTTTTTTGAAAAAATCGCTAAGCCCCGGCGTCACAATTTCAGCAAAAATCTGACTTTTGGCAATTCACTCAAAAATGGTGCCAAACGCTTGCAAATGCTCCCCTGAAATGTTTCGCGTTCGAAACAGAAGGCTTTTTATCACAGGACAAGAAATCAGCCCTCAGAAAGTTAACCGGCGGAAAAACCTTTTTTTTGAAAAATCCCTAAGCCCCGGGGTCACAATTTCAGCAAAAATCTGACTTTTGGCAATTCATTCAAAAATGGTGCCAAACGCTTGCAGATGCTCCCCTGAAAGCTTTGGTGATGGAAACAGAAGGCTTTTTATCACAGGACAAGAAATCAGCCCTCAGAAACTTAACCGGCAGAAAAAGATATTTTTGAAAAATCCCTAACCCCCGGGGTCACAATTTCAGCAAAAACCTGACTTTTGGCAATTCACTCAAAAATGTTGCCAAACGCTTGCAAACGCTCCCCTGAAATGTTTGGCTTTCGAAACAGAAGGCTTTTTATCACAGGACAAGAAATCAGCCCTCAGAAACTTTACCGGCAGAAAAAGATTTTTTTGAAAAATCCCTAAGCCCCGGGGTCACAATTTCAGCAAAAATCTGACTTTTGGCAATTCACTCAAAAATGGTGCCAAACGCTTGCAAATGCTCCCCTGAAATGTTTGGCGGTCGAAACAGAAGGCTTTTTATCACAGGACAAGAAATCAGCCCTCAGAAATTTAACCGGCAGAAAAAGATTTTTTTGAAAAATCCCTAAGCCCCGGGGTCACAATTTCAGCAAAAATCTGACTTTTGGCAATTCATTCAAAAATGGTGCCAAACGCTTGCAGATGCTCCCCTGAAAGCTTTGGTGATGGAAACAGAAGGCTTTTTATCACAGGACAAGAAATCAGCCCTGAGCAACTTAACCGGCGGAAAAACATTTTTTTGAAAAATCCCTAAGCCCCGGGGTCACAATTTCAGCAAAAATCTGACTTTTGGCAATTCACTCAAAAATGGTGCCAAACGCTTGCAAATGCTCCCCTGAAATGTTTGGCGGTCGAAACAGAAGGCTTTTTATTACAGGACAAGAAATCAGCCCTCAGAAACTTAACCGGCAGAAAAAGATTTTTTTGAAAAATCCCTAAGCCCCGGGGTCCCAATTTCAGCAAAAATCTGACTTTTGGCAATTCACTCAAAAATGGTGCCAAACGCTCGCAAATGCTCCCCTGAAATGTTTGGCGGTCGAAACAGAAGGCTTTTTACCACAGGACAAGAAATCAGCCCTCAACAAGTTAGCCGGCAGAAAAAGATTTTTTTGAAAAATCCCTAAGCCCCGGGGTCACAATTTCAGCAATAATCTGACTTTTGGCAATTCATTCAAAAATGGTGCCAAACGCTTGCAGATGCTCCCCTGAAAGCTTTGGCTGTCGAAACAGAAGGCTTTTTATCACAGGACAAGAAATCAGCCCTCAGAAACTTAACCGGCAGAAAAAGATTTTTTTGAAAAATCCCTAAGCCCCGGGGTCACAATTTCAGCAAAAATCTGACTTTTGGCAATTCATTCAAAAATGGTGCCAACCGCTTGCAAATGCTCCCCTGAAATGTTTGGCGGTCGAAACAGAAGGCTTTTTATCACAGGACAAGAAATCAGCCCTCAGCAACTTAACCGGCGCAAAAAGATTTTTTTGAAAAAATCGCTAAGCCCCGGGGTCACAATTTCAGCAAAAATCTGACTTTTGGCAATTCACTCAAAAATGGTGCCAACCCGTTGCAAATGCTCCCCTGAAAGCTTTGGCGATGGAAACAGAAGGCTTTTTATCACAGGACAAGAAATCAGCCCTCAGCAACTTAACCGGGGGAAAAAGATTTTTTAGAAAAATACCTAAGCCCCGGGCTCACAATTTCAGCAAAAATCTGACTTTTGGCAATTCACTCAAAAATGGTGCCAAACGCTTGCAAACGCTCCCCTGAAATGTTTGGCGGTCGAAACAGAAGGCTTTTTATCACAGGACAAGAAATCAGCCCTCAGAAACTAAACCGGCAGAAAAAGATTTTTTTGAAAAATCCCTAAGCCCCGGGGTCACAATTTCAGCAAAAATCTGACTTTTGGCAATTCACTCAAAAATGGTGCCAAACGCTTGCAAACGCTCCCCTGAAATGTTTGGCAGTCGAAACAGAAGGCTTTTTATCACAGGACAAGAAATCAGCCCTCAGAAAGTTAACCGGCGGAAAAAAGATTTTTTTGAAAAATCCCTAAGCCCCGGGGTCACAATTTCAGCAAAAATCTTACTTTTGGCAATCCACTCAAAAATGGTGCCAAACGCTTGCAGATGCTCCCCTGAAAGCTTTGGTGATGGAAACAGAAGGCTTTTTATCACAGGACAAGAAATCAGCCCTCAGAAAGTTAACCAGCAGAAAAAGATTTTTTTGAAAAATCCCTAACGGGGTCACAATTTCAGGAAAAATCTGACTTTTGGCAATTCATTCAAAAATGGTGCCAACCGTTTGCAAATGCTCGCCTGAAATGTTTGGCGGTCGAAACAGAAGGCTTTTTATCACAGGACAAGAAATCAGCCCTCAGCAACTTAACCGGCGCCAAAAGATTTTTTTGAAAAAATCGCTAAGCCCCGGGGTCACAATTTCAGCAAAAATCTGACTTTTGGCAATTCATTCAAAAATGGTGCCAAACGCTTGCAGATGCTCCCCTGAAAGCTTTGGTGATCGAAACAGAAGGCTTTTTATCACAGGACAAGAAATCAGCCCTCAGAAACGTAACCGGCAGAAAAAGATTTTTTTGAAAAATCGCTAAGCCCCGGGGTCACAATTTCAGCAAAAATCTGACTTTTGGCAATTCACTCAAAAATGGTGCCAAACGCTTGCAATCGCTCCCCTGAAATGTTTGGCGGTCGAAACAGAAGGCTTTTTATCACAGGACAAGAAATCAGCCCTCAGAAAGTTAACCGGCAGAAAAAGATTTTTTTGAAAAATCCCTAAGCCCCGGGGTCACAATTTCAGCAAAAATCTGACTTTTGGCAATTCATTCAAAAATGGTGCCAACCGTTTGCAAATGCTCCCCTGAAATGTTTGGCGGTCGAAACAGAAGGCTTCTTATCACAGGACAAGAAATCAGCCCTCAGAAAGTTAACCGGCAGAAAAATATTTTTTTGAAAAATCTCTAAGCCCCGGGGTCACAATTTCAGCAAAAATCTGACTTTTGGCAATTCATTCAAAAATGGTGCCAATCGCTTGCAAATGCTCCCCTGAAATGTTTGGCGGTCGAAAGAGAAGGCTTTTTATCACAGGACAAGAAGTCAGCCCTCAGCAACTTAACCGACGCAAAAAGATTTTTTTGAAAAAATCGCTAAGCCTCGGGGTTACAATTTCAGCAAAAATCTGACTTTTGGCAATTCACTCAAAAATGGTGCCAAAAGCTTGCAAATGCTCCCCTGAAATGTTTGGCGGTCGAAACAG
Source organism: Podarcis gaigeae (assembly GCF_964106915.1). Lineage (NCBI taxonomy): Eukaryota > Metazoa > Chordata > Lepidosauria > Squamata > Lacertidae > Podarcis > Podarcis gaigeae. The sequence goes on from NC_139689.1 coordinate 46,520,067, forward strand.
AAGGCTTTTTATCACAGGACAAGAAATCAGCCCTCAGAAAGTTAACCGGCGGAAAAAGATTTTTTTGAAAAATCCCTAAGCCCCGGGGTCACAATTTCAGCAATAATCTGACTTTTGGCAATTCATTCAAAAATGGTGCCAAACGCTTGCAGATGCTCCCCTGAAAGCTTTGGTGATGGAAACAGAAGGCTTTTTATCACAGGACAAGAAATCAGCCCTCAGAAACTTAACCGGCAGAAAAAGATTTTTTTGAAAAATCCCTAAGCCCCGGGGTCACAATTTCAGCAAAAATCTGACTTTTGGCAATTCACTCAAAAATGGTGCCAAACGCTTGCAAACGCTCCCCTGAAAAGTTTGGCGGTCGAAACAGAAGGCTTTTTATCACAGGACAAGAAATCAGCCCTCAGAAAGTTAACCGGCAGAAAAAGATTTTTTTGAAAAATCGCTAAGCCCCGGGGTCACAATTTCAGTATAAAATCTGACTTTTGGCAATTCATTCAAAAATGGTGCCAACCGCTTGCAAATACTCCCCTGAAATGTTTGGCGGTCGAAAGAGAAGGCTTTTTATCACAGGACAAGAAGTCAGCCCTCAGCAACTTAACCGGCGCAAAAAGATTTTTTTGAAAAAATCGCTAAGCCCCGGGGTCACAATTTCAGCAATAATCTGACTTTTGGCAAGTCATTCAAAAATGTTGCCAAACGCTTGCAGATGCTCCCCTGAAAGCTTTGGTGATGGAAACAGAAGGCTTTTTATCACAGGACAAGAAATCAGCCCTCAGAAACTTAACCGGCAGAAAAAGATTTTTTTGAAAAATCCCTAAGCCCCGGGGTCACAATTTCAGCAAAAATCTGACTTTTGGCAATTCACTCAAAAATGGTGCCAAACGCTTGCAAACGCTCCCCTGAAATGTTTGGCGGTCGAAACAGAAGGCTTCTTATCACAGGACAAGAAATCAGCCCTCAGAAAGTTAACCGGCAGAAAAAGATTTTTTTGAAAAATCGCTAAGCCCCGGGGTCACAATTTCAGTAAAAATCTGACTTTTGGCAATTCATTCAAAAATGGTGCCAACCGTTTGCAAATTCTCCCCTGAAATGTTTGGCGGTCGAAAGAGAAGGCTTTTTATCACAGGACAAGAAGTCAGCCCTCAGCAACTTAACCGGCGCAAAAAGATTTTTTTGAAAAAATCGCTATGCCCCGGGGTCACAATTTCAGCAATAATCTGACTTTTGGCAAGTCATTCAAAAATGTTGCCAAACGCTTGCAGATGCTCCCCTGAAAGCTTTGGTGATGGAAACAGAAGGCTTTTTATCACAGGACAAGAAATCAGCCCTCAGAAACTTAACCGGCAGAAAAAGATTTTTTTTGAAAAATCCCTAAGCCCCGGGGTCACAATTTCAGCAAAAATCTGACTTTTGGCAATTCACTCAAAAATGGTGCCAAACGCTTGCAAACGCTCCCCTGAAATGTTTGGCGGTCGAAACAGAAGGCTTCTTATCACAGGACAAGAAATCAGCCCTCAGAAAGTTAACCGGCAGAAAAAGATTTTTTTGAAAAATCGCTAAGCCCCGGGGTCACAATTTCAGTAAAAATCTGACTTTTGGCAATTCATTCAAAAATGGTGCCAACCGCTTGCAAATGCTCCCCTGAAATGTTTGGCGGTCGAAAGAGAAGGCTTTTTATCACAGGACAAGAAGTCAGCCCTCAGAAACTTAACCGTCGCAAAAAGATTTTTTTGAAAAAATCGCTAAGCCCCGGGGTCACAATTTCAGCAAAAATCTGACTTTTGGCAATTCACTCAAAAATGGTGCCAAACGCTTGCAGATGCTCCCCTGAAATGTTTGGCGGTCGAAACAGAAGGCTTTTTATCACAGGACAAGAAATCAGCCCTCAGAAACTTAACCGGCAGAAAAAGATTTTTTTGAAAAATCCCTAAGCCCCGGGGTCACAATTTCAGCAAAAATCTGACTTTTGGCAATTCACTCAAAAATGGTGCCAAACGCTTGCAAACGCTCCCCTGAAAAGTTTGGCGGTCGAAACAGAAGGCTTTTTATCACAGGACAAGAAATCAGCCCTCAGAAAGTTAACCGGCAGAAAAAGATTTTTTTGAAAAATCGCTAAGCCCCGGGGTCACAATTTCAGTAAAAATCTGACTTTTGGCAATTCATTCAAAAATGGTGCCAACCGTTTGCAAATGCTCCCCTGAAATGTTTGGCGGTCGAAACAGAAGGCTTTTTATCACAGGACAAGAAATCAGCCCTCAGAAACTTAACCGGCAGAAAAAGATTTTTTTGAAAAATCCCTAAGCCCCGGGGTCACAATTTCAGCAAAAATCTGACTTTTGGAAATTCATTCAAAAATGGTGCCAACCGCTTGCAAATGCTCCCCTGAAATGTTTGGCGGTCGAAACAGAAGGCTTTTTATCACAGGACAAGAAATCAGCCCTCAGCAACTTAATCGGCGCAAAAAGATTTTTTTGAAAAAATCGCTAAGCCCCGGGGTCACAATTTCAGCAAAAATCTGACTTTTGGCAATTCACTCAAAAATGGTGCCAAACGCTTGCAAATGCTCCCCTGAAATGTTTGGCGGTCGAAACAGAAGGCTTTTTATCACAGGACAAGAAATCAGCCCTCAGAAAGTTAACCGGCGGAAAAAGATTTTTTTGAAAAATCCCTAAGCCCCGGGGTCACAATTTCAGCAATAATCTGACTTTTGGCAATTCATTCAAAAATGGTGCCAAACGCTTGCAGATGCTCCCCTGAAAGCTTTGGCTGTCGAAACAGAAGGCTTTTTATCACAGGACAAGAAATCAGCCCTCAGAAACTTAACCGGCAGAAAAAGATTTTTTTGAAAAATCCCTAAGCCCCGGGGTCACAATTTCAGCAAAAATCTGACTTTTGGCAATTCACTCAAAAATGGTGCCAAACGCTTGCAAACGCTCCCCTGAAATGTTTGGCGGTCGAAACAGAAGGCTTCTTATCACAGGACAAGAAATCAGCCCTCAGAAAGTTAACCGGCAGAAAAAGATTTTTTTGAAAAATCGCTAAGCCCCGGGGTCACAATTTCAGTAAAAATCTGATTTTGGCAATTCATTCAAAAATGGTGCAAACCGCTTGCAAATGCTCCCCTGAAATGTTTGGCGGTCGAAAGAGAAGGCTTTTTATCACAGGACAAGAAGTCAGCCCTCAGCAACTTAACCGGCGCAAAAAGATTTTTTTGAAAAAATCGCTAAGCCCCGGGGTCACAATTTCAGCAATAATCTGACTTTTGGCAAGTCATTCAAAAATGTTGCCAAACGCTTGCAGATGCTCCCCTGAAAGCTTTGGTGATGGAAACAGAAGGCTTTTTATCACAGGGCAAGAAATCAGCCCTCAGAAATTTAACCGGCAGAAAAAGATTTTTTTGAAAAATCGCTAAGCCCCGGGGTCACAATTTCAGTATAAAATCTTACTTTTGGCAATTCATTCAAAAATGGTGCCAACCGCTTGCAAATGCTCCCCTGAAATGTTTGGTGGTCGAAAGAGAAGGCTTTTTATCACAGGACAAGAAGTCAGCCCTCAGCAACTTAACCGGCGCAAAAAGATTTTTTTGAAAAAATCGCTAAGCCCCGGGGTCACAATTTCAGCAATAATCTGACTTTTGGCAAGTCATTCAAAAATGTTGCCAAACGCTTGCAGATGCTCCCCTGAAAGCTTTGGTGATGGAAACAGAAGGCTTTTTATCACAGGGCAAGAAATCAGCCCTCAGAAATTTAACCGGCAGAAAAAGATTTTTTTGAAAAATCGCTAAGCCCCGGGGTCACAATTTCAGTAAAAATCTGACTTTTGGCAATTCATTCAAAAATGGTGCCAACCGTTTGCAAACGCTCCCCTGAAATGTTTGGCGGTCGAAACAGAAGGCTTTTTATCACAGGACAAGAAATCAGCCCTCAGAAGGTTAACCGGCGGAAAAATATTTTTTTGAAAAATCCCTAAGCCCCGGGGTCACAATTTCAGCAAAAATCTGACTTTTGGCAATTCATTCAAAAATGGTGCCAAACGCTTGCAGATGCTCCCCTGAAAGCTTTGGTGATGGAAACAGAAGGCCTTTTATCACAGGACAAGAAATCAGCCCTCAGAAAGTTAACCGGCAGAAAAAGATTTTTTTGAAAAATCCCTAAGCCCCGGGGTCACAATTTCAGCAAAAATATGACTTTTGGCAATTCACTCAAAAATGGTGCCAAACGCTTGCAAACGCTCCCCTGAAATGTTTGGCGGTCGAAACAGAAGGCTTCTTATCACAGGACAAGAAATCAGCCCTCAGAAAGTTAACCGGCAGAAAAAGATTTTTTTGAAAAATCGCTAAGCCCCGGGGTCACAATTTCAGTAAAAATCTGACTTTTGGCAATTCATTCAAAAATGGTGCCAACCGTTTGCAAATGCTCCCCTGAAATGTTTGGCGGTCGAAAGAGAAGGCTTTTTATCACAGGACAAGAAGTCAGCCCTCAGCAACTTAACCGGCGCAAAAAGATTTTTTTGAAAAAATCGCTAAGCCCCGGGGTCACAATTTCAGCAATAATCTGACTTTTGGCAAGTCATTCAAAAATGTTGCCAAACGCTTGCAGATGCTCCCCTGAAAGCTTTGGTGATGGAAACAGAAGGCTTTTTATCACAGGACAAGAAATCAGCCCTCAGAAACTTAACCGGCAGAAAAAGATTTTTTTGAAAAATCCCTAAGCCCCGGGGTCACAATTTCAGCAAAAATCTGACTTTTGGCAATTCACTCAAAAATGGTGCCAAACGCTTGCAAACGCTCCCCTGAAATGTTTGGCGGTCGAAACAGAAGGCTTCTTATCACAGGACAAGAAATCAGCCCTCAGAAAGTTAACCGGCAGAAAAAGATTTTTTTGAAAAATCGCTAAGCCCCGGGGTCACAATTTCAGTAAAAATCTGACTTTTGGCAATTCATTCAAAAATGGTGCCAACCGTTTGCAAATTCTCCCCTGAAATGTTTGGCGGTCGAAAGAGAAGGCTTTTTATCACAGGACAAGAAGTCAGCCCTCAGCAACTTAACCGGCGCAAAAAGATTTTTTTGAAAAAATCGCTAAGCCCCGGGGTCACAATTTCAGCAATAATCTGACTTTTGGCAAGTCATTCAAAAATGTTGCCAAACGCTTGCAGATGCTCCCCTGAAAGCTTTGGTGATGGAAACAGAAGGCTTTTTATCACAGGACAAGAAATCAGCCCTCAGAAACTTAACCGGCAGAAAAAGATTTTTTTGAAAAATCCCTAAGCCCCGGGGTCACAATTTCAGCAAAAATCTGACTTTTGGCAATTCACTCAAAAATGGTGCCAAACGCTTGCAAACGCTCCCCTGAAAAGTTTGGCGGTCGAAACAGAAGGCTTTTTATCACAGGACAAGAAATCAGCCCTCAGAAAGTTAACCGGCAGAAAAAGATTTTTTTGAAAAATCGCTAAGCCCCGGGGTCACAATTTCAGTAAAAATCTGACTTTTGGCAATTCATTCAAAAATGGTGCCAACCGTTTGCAAATGCTCCCCTGAAATGTTTGGCGGTCGAAACAGAAGGCTTTTTATCACAGGACAAGAAATCAGCCCTCAGAAAGTTAACCGGCGGAAAAATATTTTTTTGAAAAATCCCTAAGCCCCGGGGTCACAATTTCAGCAAAAATCTGACTTTTGGCAATTCATTCAAAAATGGTGCCAAACGCTTGCAGATGCTCCCCTGAAAGCTTTGGTGATGGAAACAGAAGGCCTTTTATCACAGGACAAGAAATCAGCCCTCAGAAAGTTAACCGGCAGAAAAAGATTTTTTTGAAAAATCCCTAAGCCCCGGGGTCACAATTTCAGCAATAATATGACTTTTGGCAATTCACTCAAAAATGGTGCCAAACGCTTGCAAACGCTCCCCTGAAATGTTTGGCGGTCGAAACAGAAGGCTTCTTATCACAGGACAAGAAATCAGCCCTCAGAAAGTTAACCGGCAGAAAAAGATTTTTTTGAAAAATCGCTAAGCCCCGGGGTCACAATTTCAGTAAAAATCTGACTTTTGGCAATTCATTCAAAAATGGTGCCAACCGTTTGCAAATGCTCCCCTGAAATGTTTGGCGGTCGAAAGAGAAGGCTTTTTATCACAGGACAAGAAGTCAGCCCTCAGCAACTTAACCGGCGCAAAAAGATTTTTTTGAAAAAATCGCTAAGCCCCGGGGTCACAATTTCAGCAATAATCTGACTTTTGGCAAGTCATTCAAAAATGTTGCCAAACGCTTGCAGATGCTCCCCTGAAAGCTTTGGTGATGGAAACAGAAGGCTTTTTATCACAGGACAAGAAATCAGCCCTCAGAAACTTAACCGGCAGAAAAAGATTTTTTTGAAAAATCCCTAAGCCCCGGGGTCACAATTTCAGCAAAAATCTGACTTTTGGCAATTCACTCAAAAATGGTGCCAAACGCTTGCAAACGCTCCCCTGAAATGTTTGGCGGTCGAAACAGAAGGCTTCTTATCACAGGACAAGAAATCAGCCCTCAGAAAGTTAACCGGCAGAAAAAGATTTTTTTGAAAAATCGCTAAGCCCCGGGGTCACAATTTCAGTAAAAATCTGACTTTTGGCAATTCATTCAAAAATGGTGCCAACCGCTTGCAAATTCTCCCCTGAAATGTTTGGCGGTCGAAAGAGAAGGCTTTTTATCACAGGACAAGAAGTCAGCCCTCAGCAACTTAACCGGCGCAAAAAGATTTTTTTGAAAAAATCGCTAAGCCCCGGGGTCACAATTTCAGCAATAATCTGACTTTTGGCAAGTCATTCAAAAATGTTGCCAAACGCTTGCAGATGCTCCCCTGAAAGCTTTGGTGATGGAAACAGAAGGCTTTTTATCACAGGACAAGAAATCAGCCCTCAGAAACTTAACCGGCAGAAAAAGATTTTTTTGAAAAATCCCTAAGCCCCGGGGTCACAATTTCAGCAAAAATCTGACTTTTGGCAATTCACTCAAAAATGGTGCCAAACGCTTGCAAACGCTCCCCTGAAAAGTTTGGCGGTCGAAACAGAAGGCTTTTTATCACAGGACAAGAAATCAGCCCTCAGAAAGTTAACCGGCAGAAAAAGATTTTTTTGAAAAATCGCTAAGCCCCGGGGTCACAATTTCAGTAAAAATCTGACTTTTGGCAATTCATTCAAAAATGGTGCCAACCGTTTGCAAATGCTCCCCTGAAATGTTTGGCGGTCGAAACAGAAGGCTTTTTATCACAGGACAAGAAATCAGCCCTCAGAAAGTTAACCGGCGGAAAAATATTTTTTTGAAAAATCCCTAAGCCCCGGGGTCACAATTTCAGCAAAAATCTGACTTTTGGCAATTCATTCAAAAATGGTGCCAAACGCTTGCAGATGCTCCCCTGAAAGCTTTGGTGATGGAAACAGAAGGCCTTTTATCACAGGACAAGAAATCAGCCCTCAGAAAGTTAACCGGCAGAAAAAGATTTTTTTGAAAAATCCCTAAGCCCCGGGGTCACAATTTCAGCAAAAATATGACTTTTGGCAATTCACTCAAAAATGGTGCCAAACGCTTGCAAACGCTCCCCTGAAATGTTTGGCGGTCGAAACAGAAGGCTTCTTATCACAGGACAAGAAATCAGCCCTCAGAAACTTAACCGGCAGAAAAAGATTTTTTTGAAAAATCGCTAAGCCCCGGGGTCACAATTTCAGTAAAAATCTGACTTTTGGCAATTCATTCAAAAATGGTGCCAACCGTTTGCAAATGCTCCCCTGAAATGTTTGGCGGTCGAAAGAGAAGGCTTTTTATCACAGGACAAGAAGTCAGCCCTCAGCAACTTAACCGGCGCAAAAAGATTTTTTTGAAAAAATCGCTAAGCCCCGGGGTCACAATTTCAGCAATAATCTGACTTTTGGCAAGTCATTCAAAAATGTTGCCAAACGCTTGCAGATGCTCCCCTGAAAGCTTTGGTGATGGAAACAGAAGGCTTTTTATCACAGGACAAGAAATCAGCCCTCAGAAACTTAACCGGCAGAAAAAGATTTTTTTGAAAAATCCCTAAGCCCCGGGGTCACAATTTCAGCAAAAATCTGACTTTTGGCAATTCACTCAAAAATGGTGCCAAACGCTTGCAAACGCTCCCCTGAAATGTTTGGCGGTCGAAACAGAAGGCTTCTTATCACAGGACAAGAAATCAGCCCTCAGAAAGTTAACCGGCAGAAAAAGATTTTTTTGAAAAATCGCTAAGCCCCGGGGTCACAATTTCAGTAAAAATCTGACTTTTGGCAATTCATTCAAAAATGGTGCCAACCGCTTGCAAATGCTCCCCTGAAATGTTTGGCGGTCGAAAGAGAAGGCTTTTTATCACAGGACAAGAAGTCAGCCCTCAGAAACTTAACCGTCGCAAAAAGATTTTTTTGAAAAAATCGCTAAGCCCCGGGGTCACAATTTCAGCAAAAATCTGACTTTTGGCAATTCACTCAAAAATGGTGCCAAACGCTTGCAGATGCTCCCCTGAAATGTTTGGCGGTCGAAACAGAAGGCTTTTTATCACAGGACAAGAAATCAGCCCTCAGAAAGTTAACCGGCAGAAAAAGATTTTTTTGAAAAATCCCTAAGCCCCGGGGTCACAATTTCAGCAAAAATCTGACTTTTGGCAATTCATTCAAAAATGGTGCCAACCGCTTGCAAACGCTCCCCTGAAAGCTTTGGTGATGGAAACAGAAGGCCTTTTATCACAGGACAAGAAATCAGCCCTCAGAAAGTTAACCGGCAGAAAAAGATTTTTTTGAAAAATCCCTAAGCCCCGGGGTCACAATTTCAGCAAAAATCTGACTTTTGGCAATTCATTCAAAAATGGTGCCAACCGTTTGCAAATGCTCCCCTGAAATGTTTGGCGGTCGAAACAGAAGGCTTTTTATCACAGGACAAGAAATCAGCCCTCAGAAAGTTAACCGGCAGAAAAAGATTTTTTTGAAAAAATCGCTAAGCCCCGGGGTCACAATTTCAGTAAAAATCTGACTTTTGGCAATTCACTCAAAAATGGTGCCAAACGCTTGCAAACGCTCCCCTGAAATGTTTGGCGGTCGAAACAGAAGGCTTCTTATCACAGGACAAGAAATCAGCCCTCAGAAAGTTAACCGGCAGAAAAAGATTTTTTTGAAAAATCGCTAAGCCCCGGGGTCACAATTTCAGTAAAAATCTGACTTTTGGCAATTCATTCAAAAATGGTGCCAACCGTTTGCAAATTCTCCCCTGAAATGTTTGGCGGTCGAAAGAGAAGGCTTTTTATCACAGGACAAGAAGTCAGCCCTCAGCAACTTAACCGGCGCAAAAAGATTTTTTTGAAAAAATCGCTAAGCCCCGGGGTCACAATTTCAGCAATAATCTGACTTTTGGCAAGTCATTCAAAAATGTTGCCAAACGCTTGCAGATGCTCCCCTGAAAGCTTTGGTGATGGAAACAGAAGGCTTTTTATCACAGGACAAGAAATCAGCCCTCAGAAACTTAACCGGCAGAAAAAGATTTTTTTGAAAAATCCCTAAGCCCCGGGGTCACAATTTCAGCAAAAATCTGACTTTTGGCAATTCACTCAAAAATGGTGCCAAACGCTTGCAAACGCTCCCCTGAAAAGTTTGGCGGTCGAAACAGAAGGCTTTTTATCACAGGACAAGAAATCAGCCCTCAGAAAGTTAACCGGCAGAAAAAGATTTTTTTGAAAAATCGCTAAGCCCCGGGGTCACAATTTCAGTAAAAATCTGACTTTTGGCAATTCATTCAAAAATGGTGCCAACCGTTTGCAAATGCTCCCCTGAAATGTTTGGCGGTCGAAACAGAAGGCTTTTTATCACAGGACAAGAAATCAGCCCTCAGAAAGTTAACCGGCGGAAAAATATTTTTTTGAAAAATCCCTAAGCCCCGGGGTCACAATTTCAGCAAAAATCTGACTTTTGGCAATTCATTCAAAAATGGTGCCAAACGCTTGCAGATGCTCCCCTGAAAGCTTTGGTGATGGAAACAGAAGGCCTTTTATCACAGGACAAGAAATCAGCCCTCAGAAAGTTAACCGGCAGAAAAAGATTTTTTTGAAAAATCCCTAAGCCCCGGGGTCACAATTTCAGCAATAATATGACTTTTGGCAATTCACTCAAAAATGGTGCCAAACGCTTGCAAACGCTCCCCTGAAATGTTTGGCGGTCGAAACAGAAGGCTTCTTATCACAGGACAAGAAATCAGCCCTCAGAAAGTTAACCGGCAGAAAAAGATTTTTTTGAAAAATCGCTAAGCCCCGGGGTCACAATTTCAGTAAAAATCTGACTTTTGGCAATTCATTCAAAAATGGTGCCAACCGTTTGCAAATGCTCCCCTGAAATGTTTGGCGGTCGAAAGAGAAGGCTTTTTATCACAGGACAAGAAGTCAGCCCTCAGCAACTTAACCGGCGCAAAAAGATTTTTTTGAAAAAATCGCTAAGCCCCGGGGTCACAATTTCAGCAATAATCTGACTTTTGGCAAGTCATTCAAAAATGTTGCCAAACGCTTGCAGATGCTCCCCTGAAAGCTTTGGTGATGGAAACAGAAGGCTTTTTATCACAGGACAAGAAATCAGCCCTCAGAAACTTAACCGGCAGAAAAAGATTTTTTTGAAAAATCCCTAAGCCCCGGGGTCACAATTTCAGCAAAAATCTGACTTTTGGCAATTCACTCAAAAATGGTGCCAAACGCTTGCAAACGCTCCCCTGAAATGTTTGGCGGTCGAAACAGAAGGCTTCTTATCACAGGACAAGAAATCAGCCCTCAGAAAGTTAACCGGCAGAAAAAGATTTTTTTGAAAAATCGCTAAGCCCCGGCGTCACAATTTCAGTAAAAATCTGACTTTTGGCAATTCATTCAAAAATGGTGCCAACCGCTTGCAAATTCTCCCCTGAAATGTTTGGCGGTCGAAAGAGAAGGCTTTTTATCACAGGACAAGAAGTCAGCCCTCAGCAACTTAACCGGCGCAAAAAGATTTTTTTGAAAAAATCGCTAAGCCCCGGGGTCACAATTTCAGCAATAATCTGACTTTTGGCAAGTCATTCAAAAATGTTGCCAAACGCTTGCAGATGCTCCCCTGAAAGCTTTGGTGATGGAAACAGAAGGCTTTTTATCACAGGACAAGAAATCAGCCCTCAGAAACTTAACCGGCAGAAAAAGATTTTTTTGAAAAATCCCTAAGCCCCGGGGTCACAATTTCAGCAAAAATCTGACTTTTGGCAATTCACTCAAAAATGGTGCCAAACGCTTGCAAACGCTCCCCTGAAAAGTTTGGCGGTCGAAACAGAAGGCTTTTTATCACAGGACAAGAAATCAGCCCTCAGAAAGTTAACCGGCAGAAAAAGATTTTTTTGAAAAATCGCTAAGCCCCGGGGTCACAATTTCAGTAAAAATCTGACTTTTGGCAATTCATTCAAAAATGGTGCCAACCGTTTGCAAATGCTCCCCTGAAATGTTTGGCGGTCGAAACAGAAGGCTTTTTATCACAGGACAAGAAATCAGCCCTCAGAAAGTTAACCGGCGGAAAAATATTTTTTTGAAAAATCCCTAAGCCCCGGGGTCACAATTTCAGCAAAAATCTGACTTTTGGCAATTCATTCAAAAATGGTGCCAAACGCTTGCAGATGCTCCCCTGAAAGCTTTGGTGATGGAAACAGAAGGCCTTTTATCACAGGACAAGAAATCAGCCCTCAGAAAGTTAACCGGCAGAAAAAGATTTTTTTGAAAAATCCCTAAGCCCCGGGGTCACAATTTCAGCAAAAATATGACTTTTGGCAATTCACTCAAAAATGGTGCCAAACGCTTGCAAACGCTCCCCTGAAATGTTTGGCGGTCGAAACAGAAGGCTTCTTATCACAGGACAAGAAATCAGCCCTCAGAAAGTTAACCGGCAGAAAAAGATTTTTTTGAAAAATCGCTAAGCCCCGGGGTCACAATTTCAGTAAAAATCTGACTTTTGGCAATTCATTCAAAAATGGTGCCAACCGTTTGCAAATGCTCCCCTGAAATGTTTGGCGGTCGAAAGAGAAGGCTTTTTATCACAGGACAAGAAGTCAGCCCTCAGCAACTTAACCGGCGCAAAAAGATTTTTTTGAAAAAATCGCTAAGCCCCGGGGTCACAATTTCAGCAATAATCTGACTTTTGGCAAGTCATTCAAAAATGTTGCCAAACGCTTGCAGATGCTCCCCTGAAAGCTTTGGTGATGGAAACAGAAGGCTTTTTATCACAGGACAAGAAATCAGCCCTCAGAAACTTAACCGGCAGAAAAAGATTTTTTTGAAAAATCCCTAAGCCCCGGGGTCACAATTTCAGCAAAAATCTGACTTTTGGCAATTCACTCAAAAATGGTGCCAAACGCTTGCAAACGCTCCCCTGAAATGTTTGGCGGTCGAAACAGAAGGCTTCTTATCACAGGACAAGAAATCAGCCCTCAGAAAGTTAACCGGCAGAAAAAGATTTTTTTGAAAAATCGCTAAGCCCCGGGGTCACAATTTCAGTAAAAATCTGACTTTTGGCAATTCATTCAAAAATGGTGCCAACCGCTTGCAAATGCTCCCCTGAAATGTTTGGCGGTCGAAAGAGAAGGCTTTTTATCACAGGACAAGAAGTCAGCCCTCAGAAACTTAACCGTCGCAAAAAGATTTTTTTGAAAAAATCGCTAAGCCCCGGGGTCACAATTTCAGCAAAAATCTGACTTTTGGCAATTCACTCAAAAATGGTGCCAAACGCTTGCAGATGCTCCCCTGAAATGTTTGGCGGTCGAAACAGAAGGCTTTTTATCACAGGACAAGAAATCAGCCCTCAGAAAGTTAACCGGCAGAAAAAGATTTTTTTGAAAAATCCCTAAGCCCCGGGGTCACAATTTCAGCAAAAATCTGACTTTTGGCAATTCATTCAAAAATGGTGCCAACCGCTTGCAAACGCTCCCCTGAAAGCTTTGGTGATGGAAACAGAAGGCCTTTTATCACAGGACAAGAAATCAGCCCTCAGAAAGTTAACCGGCAGAAAAAGATTTTTTTGAAAAATCCCTAAGCCCCGGGGTCACAATTTCAGCAAAAATCTGACTTTTGGCAATTCATTCAAAAATGGTGCCAACCGTTTGCAAATGCTCCCCTGAAATGTTTGGCGGTCAAAACAGAAGGCCTTTTATCACAGGACAAGAAATCAGCCCTCAGAAAGTTAACCGGCGGAAAAATATTTTTTTGAAAAATCCCTAAGCCCCGGGGTCACAATTTCAGCAAAAATCTGACTTTTGGCAATTCATTCAAAAATGGTGCCAAACGCTTGCAAACGCTCCCCTGAAATGTTTGGCGGTCGAAACAGAAGGCTTCTTATCACAGGACAAGAAATCAGCCCTCAGAAAGTTAACCGGCAGAAAAAGATTTTTTTGAAAAATCGCTAAGCCCCGGGGTCACAATTTCAGTAAAAATCTGACTTTTGGCAATTCATTCAAAAATGGTGCCAACCGCTTGCAAATGCTCCCCTGAAATGTTTGGCGGTCGAAAGAGAAGGCTTTTTATCACAGGACAAGAAGTCAGCCCTCAGCAACTTAACCGGCGCAAAAAGATTTTTTTGAAAAAATCGCTAAGCCCTGGGGTCACAATTTCAGCAATAATCTGACTTTTGGCAAGTCATTCAAAAATGTTGCCAAACGCTTGCAGATGCTCCCCTGAAAGCTTTGGTGATGGAAACAGAAGGCTTTTTATCACAGGGCAAGAAATCAGCCCTCAGAAATTTAACCGGCAGAAAAAGATTTTTTTGAAAAATCGCTAAGCCCCGGGGTCACAATTTCAGTAAAAATCTGACTTTTGGCAATTCATTCAAAAATGGTGCCAACCGTTTGCAAATGCTCCCCTGAAATGTTTGGCGGTCGAAACAGAAGGCTTTTTATCACAGGACAAGAAATCAGCCCTCAGAAGGTTAACCGGCGGAAAAATATTTTTTTGAAAAATCCCTAAGCCCCGGGGTCACAATTTCAGCAAAAATCTGACTTTTGGCAATTCATTCAAAAATGGTGCCAAACGCTTGCAGATGCTCCCCTGAAAGCTTTGGTGATGGAAACAGAAGGCCTTTTATCACAGGACAAGAAATCAGCCCTCAGAAAGTTAACCGGCAGAAAATATTTTTTTGAAAAATCCCTAAGCCCCGGGGTCACAATTTCAGCAAAAATATGACTTTTGGCAATTCATTCAAAAATGGTGCCAACCGCTTGCAAATGCTCCCCTGAAATGTTTGGCGGTCGAAAGAGAAGGGTTTTTATCACAGGACAAGAAGTCAGCCCTCAGAAACTTAACCGTCGCAAAAAGATTTTTTTGAAAAATCCCTAAGCCCCGGGGTCACAATTTCAGCAAAAATATGACTTTTGGCAATTCACTCAAAAATGGTGCCAAACGCTTGCAAACGCTCCCCTGAAATGTTTGGCGGTCGAAACAGAAGGCTTTTTATCACAGGACAAGAAATCAGCCCTCAGAAAGTTAACCGGCGGAAAAATATTTTTTTGAAAAATCCCTAAGCCCCGGGGTCACAATTTCAGCAAAAATCTGACTTTTGGCAATTCACTCAAAAATGGTGCCAAACGCTTGCAAACGCTCCCCTGAAATGTTTGGCGGTCGAAACAGAAGGCATTTTATCACAGGACAAGAAATCAGCCCTCAGAAACTTAACCGGCAGAAAAAGATTTTTTTGAAAAATCGCTAAGCCCCGGGGTCACAATTTCAGTAAAAATCTGACTTTTGGCAATTCATTCAAAAATGGTGCCAACCGCTTGCAAATGCTCCCCTGAAATGTTTGGCGGTCGAAAGAGAAGGCTTTTTATCACAGGACAAGAAGTCAGCCCTCAGCAACTTAACCGGCGCAAAAAGATTTTTTTGAAAAAATCGCTAAGCCCCGGGGTCACAATTTCAGCAATAATCTGACTTTTGGCAAGTCATTCAAAAATGTTGCCAAACGCTTGCAGATGCTCCCCTGAAAGCTTTGGTGATGGAAACAGAAGGCTTTTTATCACAGGACAAGAAATCAGCCCTCAGAAACTTAACCGGCAGAAAAAGATTTTTTTGAAAAATCCCTAAGCCCCGGGGTCACAATTTCAGCAAAAATCTGACTTTTGGCAATTCACTCAAAAATGGTGCCAAACGCTTGCAAACGCTCCCCTGAAATGTTTGGCGGTCGAAACAGAAGGCTTTTTATCACAGGACAAGAAATCAGCCCTCAGAAAGTTAACCGGCAGAAAAAGATTTTTTTGAAAAATCCCTAAGCCCCGGGGTCACAATTTCAGCAAAAATCTGACTTTTGGCAATTCATTCAAAAATGGTGCCAAACGCTTGCAAATGCTCCCCTGAAATGTTTGGCGGTCGAAACAGAAGGCTTTTTATCACAGGACAAGAAGTCAGCCCTCAGAAAGTTAACCGGCGGAAAAATATTTTTTTGAAAAATCCCTAAGCCCCGGGGTCACAATTTCAGCAATAACCTGACTTTTGGCAAGTCATTCAAAAATGTTGCCAAACGCTTGCAGATGCTCCCCTGAAAGCTTTGGTGATGGAAACAGAAGGCTTTTTATCACAGGACAAGAAATCAGCCCTCAAAAACTTAACCGGCAGAAAAAGATTTTTTTGAAAAATCCCTAAGCCCCGGGGTCACAATTTCAGCAA
Organism: Podarcis gaigeae; assembly: GCF_964106915.1. NCBI lineage: Eukaryota > Metazoa > Chordata > Lepidosauria > Squamata > Lacertidae > Podarcis > Podarcis gaigeae. The sequence goes on from NC_139689.1 coordinate 46,535,731, forward strand.
AAATCTGACTTTTGGCAATTCATTCAAAAATGGTGCCAACCGCTTGCAAATGCTCCCCTGAAATGTTTGGCGGTCGAAACAGAAGGCTTTTTATTACAGGACAAGAAATCAGCCCTCAGAAAGTTAACCGGCGGAAAAATATTTTTTTGAAAAATCCCTAAGCCCCGGGGTCACAATTTCAGCAAAAATCTGACTTTTGGCAATTCATTCAAAAATGGTGCCAAACGCTTGCAGATGCTCCCCTGAAAGCTTTGGTGATGGAAACAGAAGGCCTTTTATCACAGGACAAGAAATCAGCCCTCAGAAACTTAACCGGCAGAAAAAGATTTTTTTGAAAAATCCCTAAGCCCCGGGGTCACAATTTCAGCAAAAATCTGACTTTTGGCAATTCACTCAAAAATGGTGCCAAACGCTTGCAAACGCTCCCCTGAAATGTTTGGCGGTCGAAACAGAAGGCTTCTTATCACAGGACAAGAAATCAGCCCTCAGAAAGTTAACCGGCAGAAAAAGATTTTTTTGAAAAATCACTAAGCCCCGGGGTCACAATTTCAGTAAAAATCTGACTTTTGGCAATTCATTCAAAAATGGTGCCAACCGCTTGCAAATGCTCCCCTGAAATGTTTGGCGGTCGAAAGAGAAGGCTTTTTATCACAGGACAAGAAGTCAGCCCTCAGCAACTTAACCGGCGCAAAAACATTTTTTTGAAAAAATCGCTAAGCCCCGGGGTCACAATTTCAGCAATAATCTGACTTTTGGCAATTCATTCAAAAATGTTGCCAAACGCTTGCAGATGCTCCCCTGAAAGCTTTGGTGATGGAAACAGAAGGCTTTTTATCACAGGACAAGAAATCAGCCCTCAGAAACTTAACCGGCAGAAAAAGATTTTTTTTGAAAAATCCCTAAGCCCCGGGGTCACAATTTCAGCAAAAATCTGACTTTTGGCAATTCACTCAAAAATGGTGCCAAACGCTTGCAAACGCTCCCCTGAAATGTTTGGCGGTCGAAACAGAAGGCCTTTTATCACAGGACAAGAAATCAGCCCTCAGAAACTTAACCGGCAGAAAAAGATTTTTTTGAAAAATCCCTTTGCCCCGGGGTCACAATTTCAGCAAAAATCTGACTTTTGGCAATTCACTCAAAAATGGTGCCAAACGCTTGCAAATGCTCCCCTGAAAGCTTTGGCGATGGAAACTGAAGGCTTTTTATCACAGGACAAGAAATCAGCCCTCAGAAAGTTAACCGGCGGAAAAAGATTTTTTTGAAAAATCCCCAAGCCCCGGGGTCACAATTTCAGCAATAATCTGACTTTTGGCAATTCATTCAAAAATGTTGCCAAACGCTTGCAGATGCTCCCCTGAAAGCTTTGGTGATGGAAACAGAAGGCTTTTTATCACAGGACAAGAAATCAGCCCTCAGAAACTTAACCGGCAGAAAAAGATTTTTTTTGAAAAATCCCTAAGCCCCGGGGTCACAATTTCAGCAAAAATCTGACTTTTGGCAATTCATTCAAAAATGGTGCGAACCGCTTGCAAATGCTCCCCTGAAATGTTTGGCGGTCGAAACAGAAGGCTTTTTATCACAGGACAAGAAATCAGCCCTCAGCAACTTAACCGGCGCAAAAAGATTTTTTTGAAAAAATCGCTAAGCCCCGGGGTCACAATTTCAGCAAAAATCTGACTTTTGGCAATTCACTCAAAAATGGTGCCAAACGTTTGCAAATGCTCCCCTGAAATGTTTGGCGGTCGAAACAGAAGGCTTTTTATCACAGGACAAGAAATCAGCCCTCAGAAAGTTAACCGGCGGAAAAAGATTTTTTTGAAAAATCCCTAAGCCCCGGGGTCACAATTTCAGCAAAAATCTGACTTTTGGCAATTCATTCAAAAATGGTGCCAAACACTTGCAGATGCTCCCCTGAAAGCTTTGGTGATGGAAACAGAAGGCTTTTTATCACAGGACAAGAAATCAGCCCTCAGAAACTTAACCGGCAGAAAAAGATTTTTTTGAAAAAATCGCTAAGCCCCGGGGTCACAATTTCAGCAAAAATCTGCCTTTTGGCAATTCACTCAAAAATGGTGCCAAACGCTTGCAAATGCTCCCCTGAAATGTTTGGCGGTCGAAAAAGAAGTCTTTTTATCACAGGAAAAGAAATCAGCCCTCAGAAACTTAACCGGCGCAAAAAGATTTTTTTGAAAAATCGCTAAGCCCCGGGGTCACAATTTCAGCAAAAATCTGACTTTTGGCAATTCATTCAAAAATGGTGCCAACCGCTTGCAAATGCTCCCCTGAAATGTTTGGCGGTCGAAAAAGAAGTCTTTTTATCACAGGACAAGAAATCAGCCCTCAGAAACTTAACCGGCGCAAAAAGATTTTTTTGAAAAAATCGCTAAGCCCCGGGGTCACAATTTCAGCAAAAATCTGACTTTTGGCAATTCATTCAAAAATGGTGCCAACCGCTTGCAAATGCTCCCCTGAAATGTTTGGCGGTCGAAAAAGAAGTCTTTTTATCACAGGACAAGAAATCAGCCCTCAGCAACTTAACCGGCGCAAAAAGATTTTTTTGAAAAAATCGCTAAGCCCCGGGGTCACAATTTCAGCAAAAATCTGACTTTTGGCAATTCACTCAAAAATGGTGCCAAACGCTTGCAAATGCTCCCCTGAAATGTTTGGCGGTCGAAACAGAAGGCTTTTTATCACAGGACAAGAAATCAGCCCTCAGAAAGTTAACCGGCGGAAAAAGATTTTTTTGAAAAATCCCTAAGCCCCGGGGTCACAATTTCAGCAATAATCTGACTTTTGGCAATTCATTCAAAAATGGTGCCAAACGCTTGCAAATGCTCCCCTGAAATGTTTGGCGGTCGAAACAGAAGGCTTTTTATCACAGGACAAGAAATCAGCCCTCAGCAGCTTAACCGGCGCAAAAAGATTTTTTTGAAAAAATCGCTAAGCCCCGGGGTCACAATTTCAGCAAAAATCTGACTTTTGGCAATTCACTCAAAAATGGTGCCAAACGCTTGCAAACGCTCCCCTGAAATGTTTGGCGGTCGAAACAGAAGGCCTTTTATCACAGGACAAGAAATCAGCCCTCAGAAACTTAACCGGCAGAAAAAGATTTTTTTGAAAAATCCCTAAGCCCCGGGGTCACAATTTCAGCAAAAATCTGACTTTTGGCAATTCACTCAAAAATGGTGCCAAACGCTTGCAAATGCTCCCTTGAAAGCTTTGGCAATGGAAACTGAAGGCTTTTTATCACAGGACAAGAAATCAGCCCTCAGAAAGTTAACCGGCGGAAAAAGATTTTTTTGAAAAATCCCCAAGCCCCGGGGTCACAATTTCAGCAATAATCTGACTTTTGGCAATTCATTCAAAAATGTTGCCAAACGCTTGCAGATGCTCCCCTGAAAGCTTTGGTGATGGAAACAGAAGGCTTTTTATCACAGGACAAGAAATCAGCCCTCAGAAACTTAACCGGCAGAAAAAGATTTTTTTTGAAAAATCCCTAAGCCCCGGGGTCACAATTTCAGCAAAAATCTGACTTTTGGCAATTCACTCAAAAATGGTGCCAAACTCTTGCAAACGCTCCCCTGAAATGTTTGGCGGTCGAAACAGAAGGCTTTTTATCACAGGACAAGAAATCAGCCCTCAGAAACTTAACCGGCAGAAAAAGATTTTTTTGAAAAATCCCTAAGCCCCGGGGTCACAATTTCAGCAAAAATCTGACTTTTGGCAATTCACTCAAAAATGGTGCCAAACGCTTGCAAATGCTCCCCTGAAAGCTTTGGCGATGGAAACTGAAGGCTTTTTATCACAGGACAAGAAATCAGCCCTCAGAAAGTTAACCGGCGGAAAAAGATTTTTTTGAAAAATCCCTAAGCCCCGGGGTCACAATTTCAGCAAAAATCTGACTTTTGGCAATTCATTCAAAAATGGTGCGAACCGCTTGCAAATGCTCCCCTGAAATGTTTGGCGGTCGAAACAGAAGGCTTTTTATCACAGGACAAGAAATCAGCCCTCAGCAACTTAACCGGCGCAAAAAGATTTTTTTGAAAAAATCGCTAAGCCCCGGGGTCACAATTTCAGCAAAAATCTGACTTTTGGCAATTCACTCAAAAATGGTGCCAAACGTTTGCAAATGCTCCCCTGAAATGTTTGGCGGTCGAAACAGAAGGCTTTTTATCACAGGACAAGAAATCAGCCCTCAGAAAGTTAACCGGCGGAAAAAGATTTTTTTGAAAAATCCCTAAGCCCCGGGGTCACAATTTCAGCAAAAATCTGACTTTTGGCAATTCATTCAAAAATGGTGCCAAACACTTGCAGATGCTCCCCTGAAAGCTTTGGTGATGGAAACAGAAGGCCTTTTATCACAGGACAAGAAATCAGCCCTCAGAAACTTAACCGGCGGAAAAAGATTTTTTTGAAAAATCCCTAAGCCCCGGGGTCACAATTTCAGCAAAAATCTGACTTTTGGCAATTCACTCAAAAATGGTGCCAAACGCTTGCAAACGCTCCCCTGAAATGTTTGGCGGTCGAAAAAGAAGTCTTTTTATCACAGGACAAGAAATCAGCTCTCAGAAACTTAACCGGCGCAAAAAGATTTTTTTGAAAAAATCGCTAAGCCCCGGGGTCACAATTTCAGCAATAACCTGACTTTTGGCAATTCACTCAAAAATGGTGCCAAACGCTTGCAAATGCTCCCCTGAAATGTTTGGTGGTCGAAACAGAAGGCTTTTTATCACAGGACAAGAAATCAGCCCTCAGAAAGTTAACCGGCGGAAAAAGATTTTTTTGAAAAATCCCTAAGCCCCGGGGTCACAATTTCAGCAAAAATCTGACTTTTGGCAATTCATTCAAAAATGGTGCCAACCGCTTGCAAATGCTCCCCTGAAATGTTTGGCGGTCGAAACAGAAGGCTTTTTATCACAGGACAAGAAATCAGCCCTCAGAAAGTTAACCGGCGGAAAAAGATTTTTTTGAAAAATCCCTAAGCCCCGGGGTCACAATTTCAGCAAAAATCTGAATTTTGGCAATTCACTCAAAAATGGTGCCAAACGCTTGCAAATGCTCCCCTGAAATGTTTGGCGGTCGAAACAGAAGGCTTTTTATCACAGGACAAGAAATCAGCCCTCAGAAAGTTAACCGGCGGAAAAAGATTTTTTTGAAAAATCCCTAAGCCCCGGGGTCACAATTTCAGCAATAATCTGACTTTTGGCAATTCATTCAAAAATGGTGCCAACCGCTTGCAAATGCTCCCCTGAAATGTTTGGCGGTCGAAACAGAAGGCTTTTTATCACAGGACAAGAAATCAGCCCTCAGCAGCTTAACCGGCGCAAAAAGATTTTTTTGAAAAAATCGCTAAGCCCCGGGGTCACAATTTCAGCAAAAATCTGACTTTTGGCAATTCACTCAAAAATGGTGCCAAACGCTTGCAAACGCTCCCCTGAAATGTTTGGCGGTCGAAACAGAAGGCCTTTTATCACAGGACAAGAAATCAGCCCTCAGAAACTTAACCGGCAGAAAAAGATTTTTTTGAAAAATCCCTAAGCCCCGGGGTCACAATTTCAGCAAAAATCTGACTTTTGGCAATTCACTCAAAAATGGTGCCAAACGCTTGCAAATGCTCCCCTGAAAGCTTTGGCAATGGAAACTGAAGGCTTTTTATCACAGGACAAGAAATCAGCCCTCAGAAAGTTAACCGGCGGAAAAAGATTTTTTTGAAAAATCCCCAAGCCCCGGGGTCACAATTTCAGCAATAATCTGACTTTTGGCAATTCATTCAAAAATGTTGCCAAACGCTTGCAGATGCTCCCCTGAAAGCTTTGGTGATGGAAACAGAAGGCTTTTTATCACAGGACAAGAAATCAGCCCTCAGAAACTTAACCGGCAGAAAAAGATTTTTTTTGAAAAATCCCTAAGCCCCGGGGTCACAATTTCAGCAAAAATATGACTTTTGGCAATTCACTCAAAAATGGTGCCAAACGCTTGCAAACGCTCCCCTGAAATGTTTGGCGGTCGAAACAGAAGGCCTTTTATCACAGGACAAGAAATCAGCCCTCAGAAACTTAACCGGCAGAAAAAGATTTTTTTGAAAAATCCCTAAGCCCCGGGGTCACAATTTCAGCAAAAATCTGACTTTTGGCAATTCACTCAAAAATGGTGCCAAACGCTTGCAAATGCTCCCCTGAAAGCTTTGGCGATGGAAACTGAAGGCTTTTTATCACAGGACAAGAAATCAGCCCTCAGAAAGTTAACCGGCGGAAAAAGATTTTTTTGAAAAATCCCTAAGCCCCGGGGTCACAATTTCAGCAAAAATCTGACTTTTGGCAATTCATTCAAAAATGGTGCGAACCGCTTGCAAATGCTCCCCTGAAATGTTTGGCGGTCGAAACAGAAGGCTTTTTATCACAGGACAAGAAATCAGCCCTCAGCAACTTAACCGGCGCAAAAAGATTTTTTTGAAAAAATCGCTAAGCCCCGGGGTCACAATTTCAGCAAAAATCTGCCTTTTGGCAATTCACTCAAAAATGGTGCCAAACGCTTGCAAATGCTCCCCTGAAATGTTTGGCGGTCGAAAAAGAAGTCTTTTTATCACAGGACAAGAAATCAGCCCTCAGAAACTTAACCGGCGCAAAAAGATTTTTTTGAAAAATCGCTAAGCCCCGGGGTCACAATTTCAGCAAAAATCTGACTTTTGGCAATTCATTCAAAAATGGTGCCAACCGCTTGCAAATGCTCCCCTGAAATGTTTGGCGGTCGAAAAAGAAGTCTTTTTATCACAGGACAAGAAATCAGCCCTCAGAAACTTAACCGGCGCAAAAAGATTTTTTTGAAAAAATCGCTAAGCCCCGGGGTCACAATTTCAGCAAAAATCTGACTTTTGGCAATTCATTCAAAAATGGTGCCAACCGCTTGCAAATGCTCCCCTGAAATGTTTGGCGGTCGAAAAAGAAGTCTTTTTATCACAGGACAAGAAATCAGCCCTCAGCAACTTAACCGGCGCAAAAAGATTTTTTTGAAAAAATCGCTAAGCCCCGGGGTCACAATTTCAGCAAAAATCTGACTTTTGGCAATTCACTCAAAAATGGTGCCAAACGCTTGCAAATGCTCCCCTGAAATGTTTGGCGGTCGAAACAGAAGGCTTTTTATCACAGGACAAGAAATCAGCCCTCAGAAAGTTAACCGGCGGAAAAAGATTTTTTTGAAAAATCCCTAAGCCCCGGGGTCACAATTTCAGCAATAATCTGACTTTTGGCAATTCATTCAAAAATGGTGCCAAACGCTTGCAAATGCTCCCCTGAAATGTTTGGCGGTCGAAAAAGAAGTCTTTTTATCACAGGACAAGAAATCAGCCCTCAGAAACTTAACCGGCGCAAAAAGATTTTTTTGAAAAAATCGCTAAGCCCCGGGGTCACAATTTCAGCAATAACCTGACTTTTGGCAATTCACTCAAAAATGGTGCCAAACGCTTGCAAATGCTCCCCTGAAATGTTTGGTGGTCGAAACAGAAGGCTTTTTATCACAGGACAAGAAATCAGCCCTCAGAAAGTTAACCGGCGGAAAAAGATTTTTTTGAAAAATCCCTAAGCCCCGGGGTCACAATTTCAGCAAAAATCTGACTTTTGGCAATTCATTCAAAAATGGTGCCAACCGCTTGCAAATGCTCCCCTGAAATGTTTGGCGGTCGAAACAGAAGGCTTTTTATTACAGGACAAGAAATCAGCCCTCAGAAAGTTAACCGGCGCAAAAAGATTTTTTTGAAAAAATCGCTAAGCCCCGGGGTCACAATTTCAGCAAAAATCTGACTTTTGGCAATTCACTCAAAAATGGTGCCAAACGCTTGCAAATGCTCCCCTGAAATGTTTGGTGGTCGAAACAGAAGGCTTTTTATCACAGGACAAGAAATCAGCCCTCAGAAAGTTAACCGGCGGAAAAAGATTTTTTTGAAAAATCCCTAAGCCCCGGGGTCACAATTTCAGCAAAAATCTGACTTTTGGCAATTCATTCAAAAATGGTGCCAACCGCTTGCAAATGCTCCCCTGAAATGTTTGGCGGTCGAAACAGAAGGCTTTTTATCACAGGACAAGAAATCAGCCCTCAGCAACTTAACCGGCGCAAAAAGATTTTTTTGAAAAAATCGCTAAGCCCCGGGGTCACAATTTCAGCAAAAATCTGACTTTTGGCAATTCACTCAAAAATGGTGCCAAACGCTTGCAAATGCTCCCCTGAAATGTTTGGCGGTCGAAACAGAAGGCTTTTTATCACAGGACAAGAAATCAGCCCTCAGAAAGTTAACCGGCGGAAAAAGATTTTTTTGAAAAATCCCTAAGCCCCGGGGTCACAATTTCAGCAATAACCTGACTTTTGGCAATTCATTCAAAAATGTTGCCAAACGCTTGCAGATGCTCCCCTGAAAGCTTTGGTGATGGAAACAGAAGGCTTTTTATCACAGGACAAGAAATCAGCCCTCAAAAACTTAACCGGCAGAAAAAGATTTTTTTGAAAAATCCCTAAGCCCCGGGGTCACAATTTCAGCAAAAATCTGACTTTTGGCATTTCACTCAAAAATGGTGCCAAACGCTTGCAAACGCTCCCCTGAAATGTTTGGCGGTCGAAACAGAAGGCTTTTTATCACAGGACAAGAAGTCAGCCCTCAGAAAGTTAACCGGCGCAAAAAGATTTTTTTGAAAAAATCGCTAAGCCCCGGGGTCACAATTTCAGCAATAACCTGACTTTTGGCAAGTCATTCAAAAATGTTGCCAAACGCTTGCAGATGCTCCCCTGAAAGCTTTGGTGATGGAAACAGAAGGCTTTTTATCACAGGACAAGAAATCAGCCCTCAAAAACTTAACCGGCAGAAAAAGATTTTTTTGAAAAATCCCTAAGCCCCGGGGTCACAATTTCAGCAAAAATCTGACTTTTGGCAATTCATTCAAAAATGGTGCCAACCGCTTGCAAATGCTCCCCTGAAATGTTTGGCGGTCGAAACAGAAGGCTTTTTATTACAGGACAAGAAATCAGCCCTCAGAAAGTTAACCGGCGGAAAAATATTTTTTTGAAAAATCCCTAAGCCCCGGGGTCACAATTTCAGCAAAAATCTGACTTTTGGCAATTCATTCAAAAATGGTGCCAAACGCTTGCAGATGCTCCCCTGAAAGCTTTGGTGATGGAAACAGAAGGCCTTTTATCACAGGACAAGAAATCAGCCCTCAGAAACTTAACCGGCAGAAAAAGATTTTTTTGAAAAATCCCTAAGCCCCGGGGTCACAATTTCAGCAAAAATCTGACTTTTGGCAATTCACTCAAAAATGGTGCCAAACGCTTGCAAACGCTCCCCTGAAATGTTTGGCGGTCGAAACAGAAGGCTTCTTATCACAGGACAAGAAATCAGCCCTCAGAAAGTTAACCGGCAGAAAAAGATTTTTTTGAAAAATCACTAAGCCCCGGGGTCACAATTTCAGTAAAAATCTGACTTTTGGCAATTCATTCAAAAATGGTGCCAACCGCTTGCAAATGCTCCCCTGAAATGTTTGGCGGTCGAAAGAGAAGGCTTTTTATCACAGGACAAGAAGTCAGCCCTCAGCAACTTAACCGGCGCAAAAACATTTTTTTGAAAAAATCGCTAAGCCCCGGGGTCACAATTTCAGCAAAAATCTGACTTTTGGCAATTCACTCAAAAATGGTGCCAAACGCTTGCAAACGCTCCCCTGAAATGTTTGGCGGTCGAAACAGAAGGCCTTTTATCACAGGACAAGAAATCAGCCCTCAGAAAGTTAACCGGCGGAAAAAGATTTTTTTGAAAAATCCCTAAGCCCCGGGGTCACAATTTCAGCAATAATCTGACTTTTGGCAATTCATTCAAAAATGTTGCCAAACGCTTGCAGATGCTCCCCTGAAAGCTTTGGTGATGGAAACAGAAGGCTTTTTATCACAGGACAAGAAATCAGCCCTCAGAAACTTAACCGGCAGAAAAAGATTTTTTTTGAAAAATCCCAAAGCCCCGGGGTCACAATTTCAGCAAAAATCTGACTTTTGGCAATTCACTCAAAAATGGTGCCAAACGCTTGCAAACGCTCCCCTGAAATGTTTGGCGGTCAAAACAGAAGGCCTTTTATCACAGGACAAGAAATCAGCCCTCAGAAACTTAACCGGCAGAAAAAGATTTTTTTGAAAAATCCCTAAGCCCCGGGGTCACAATTTCAGCAAAAATCTGACTTTTGGCAATTCACTCAAAAATGGTGCCAAACGCTTGCAAATGCTCCCCTGAAATGTTTGGCGGTCGAAACAGAAGGCTTTTTATCACAGGACAAGAAATCAGCCCTCAGAAACTTAACCGGCAGAAAAAGATTTTTTTGAAAAATCCCTAAGACCCGGGGTCACAATTTCAGCAAAAATCTGACTTTTGGCAATTCACTCAAAAATGGTGCCAAACGCTTGCAAATGCTCCCCTGAAAGCTTTGGCGATGGAAACTGAAGGCTTTTTATCACAGGACAAGAAATCAGCCCTCAGAAAGTTAACCGGCGGAAAAAGATTTTTTTGAAAAATCCCTAAGCCCCGGGGTCACAATTTCAGCAAAAATCTGACTTTTGGCAATTCATTCAAAAATGGTGCGAACCGCTTGCAAATGCTCCCCTGAAATGTTTGGCGGTCGAAACAGAAGGCTTTTTATCACAGGACAAGAAATCAGCCCTCAGCAACTTAACCGGCGCAAAAAGATTTTTTTGAAAAAATCGCTAAGCCCCGGGGTCACAATTTCAGCAAAAATCTGACTTTTGGCAATTCACTCAAAAATGGTGCCAAACGTTTGCAAATGCTCCCCTGAAATGTTTGGCGGTCGAAACAGAAGGCTTTTTATCACAGGACAAGAAATCAGCCCTCAGAAAGTTAACCGGCGGAAAAAGATTTTTTTGAAAAATCCCTAAGCCCCGGGGTCACAATTTCAGCAAAAATCTGACTTTTGGCAATTCATTCAAAAATGGTGCCAAACACTTGCAGATGCTCCCCTGAAAGCTTTGGTGATGGAAACAGAAGGCCTTTTATCACAGGACAAGAAATCAGCCCTCAGAAACTTAACCGGCAGAAAAAGATTTTTTTGAAAAATCCCTAAGCCCTGGGGTCACAATTTCAGCAAAAATCTGACTTTTGGCAATTCACTCAAAAATGGTGCCAAACGCTTGCAAACGCTCCCCTGAAATGTTTGGCGGTCGAAACAGAAGGCTTCTTATCACAGGACAAGAAGTCAGCCCTCAGAAAGTTGAACGGCAGAAAAAGATTTTTTTGAAAAATCGCTAAGCCCCGGGGTCACAATTTCAGCAAAAATCTGACTTTTGGCAATTCACTCAAAAATGGTGCCAAACGCTTGCAAATGCTCCCCTGAAATGTTTGGCGGTCGAAACAGAAGGCTTTTTATTACAGGACAAGAAATCAGCCCTCAGAAAGTTAACCGGCGGAAAAATATTTTTTTGAAAAATCCCTAAGCCCCGGGGTCACAATTTCAGCAAAAATCTGACTTTTGGCAATTCATTCAAAAATGGTGCCAAACGCTTGCAGATGCTCCCCTGAAAGCTTTGGTGATGGAAACAGAAGGCCTTTTATCACAGGACAAGAAATCAGCCCTCAGAAACTTAACCGGCAGAAAAAGATTTTTTTGAAAAATCCCTAAGCCCCGGGGTCACAATTTCAGCAAAAATCTGACTTTTGGCATTTCACTCAAAAATGGTGCCAAACGCTTGCAAACGCTCCCCTGAAATGTTTGGCGGTCGAAACAGAAGGCTTTTTATCACAGGACAAGAAGTCAGCCCTCAGAAAGTTAACCGGCGCAAAAAGATTTTTTTGAAAAAATCGCTAAGCCCCGGGGTCACAATTTCAGCAATAACCTGACTTTTGGCAAGTCATTCAAAAATGTTGCCAAACGCTTGCAGATGCTCCCCTGAAAGCTTTGGTGATGGAAACAGAAGGCTTTTTATCACAGGACAAGAAATCAGCCCTCAAAAACTTAACCGGCAGAAAAAGATTTTTTTGAAAAATCCCTAAGCCCCGGGGTCACAATTTCAGCAAAAATCTGACTTTTGGCAATTCATTCAAAAATGGTGCCAACCGCTTGCAAATGCTCCCCTGAAATGTTTGGCGGTCGAAACAGAAGGCTTTTTATTACAGGACAAGAAATCAGCCCTCAGAAAGTTAACCGGCGGAAAAATATTTTTTTGAAAAATCCCTAAGCCCCGGGGTCACAATTTCAGCAAAAATCTGACTTTTGGCAATTCATTCAAAAATGGTGCCAAACGCTTGCAGATGCTCCCCTGAAAGCTTTGGTGATGGAAACAGAAGGCCTTTTATCACAGGACAAGAAATCAGCCCTCAGAAACTTAACCGGCAGAAAAAGATTTTTTTGAAAAATCCCTAAGCCCCGGGGTCACAATTTCAGCAAAAATCTGACTTTTGGCAATTCACTCAAAAATGGTGCCAAACGCTTGCAAACGCTCCCCTGAAATGTTTGGCGGTCGAAACAGAAGGCTTCTTATCACAGGACAAGAAATCAGCCCTCAGAAACTTAACCGGCAGAAAAAGATTTTTTTGAAAAATCACTAAGCCCCGGGGTCACAATTTCAGCAAAAATCTGACTTTTGGCAATTCATTCAAAAATGGTGCCAACCGCTTGCAAATGCTCCCCTGAAATGTTTGGCGGTCGAAAGAGAAGGCTTTTTATCACAGGACAAGAAGTCAGCCCTCAGCAACTTAACCGGCGCAAAAAGATTTTTTTGAAAAAATCGCTAAGCCCCGGGGTCACAATTTCAGCAATAATCTGACTTTTGGCAATTCACTCAAAAATGGTGCCAAACGCTTGCAAATGCTCCCCTGAAATGTTTGGCGGTCGAAACAGAAGGCTTTTTATCACAGGACAAGAAATCAGCCCTCAGAAACTTAACCGGCAGAAAAAGATTTTTTTTGAAAAATCCCTAAGCCCCGGGGTCACAATTTCAGCAATAATCTGACTTTTGGCAATTCACTCAAAAATGGTGCCAAACGCTTGCAAACGCTCCCCTGAAATGTTTGGCGGTCGAAACAGAAGGCCTTTTATCACAGGACAAGAAATCAGCCCTCAGAAACTTAACCGGCAGAAAAAGATTTTTTTGAAAAATCCCTAAGCCCCGGGGTCACAATTTCAGCAAAAATCTGACTTTTGGCAATTCATTCAAAAATGGTGCCAAACGCTTGCAAATGCTCCCCTGAAAGCTTTGGCGATGGAAACTGAAGGCTTTTTATCACAGGACAAGAAATCAGCCCTCAGAAAGTTAACCGGCGGAAAAAGATTTTTTTGAAAAATCCCCAAGCCCCGGGGTCACAATTTCAGCAATAATCTGACTTTTGGCAATTCATTCAAAAATGTTGCCAAACGCTTGCAGATGCTCCCCTGAAAGCTTTGGTGATGGAAACAGAAGGCTTTTTATCACAGGACAAGAAATCAGCCCTCAGAAACTTAACCGGCAGAAAAAGATTTTTTTTGAAAAATCCCTAAGCCCCGGGGTCACAATTTCAGCAAAAATCTGACTTTTGGCAATTCACTCAAAAATGGTGCCAAACGCTTGCAAACGCTCCCCTGAAATGTTTGGCGGTCGAAACAGAAGGCCTTTTATCACAGGACAAGAAATCAGCCCTCAGAAACTTAACCGGCAGAAAAAGATTTTTTTGAAAAATCCCTAAGCCCCGGGGTCACAATTTCAGCAAAAATCTGACTTTTGGCAATTCACTCAAAAATGGTGCCAAACGCTTGCAAATGCTCCCCTGAAAGCTATGGCGATGGAAACTGAAGGCTTTTTATCACAGGACAAGAAATCAGCCCTCAGCAACTTAACCGGCGCAAAAAGATTTTTTTGAAAAAATCGCTAAGCCCCGGGGTCACAATTTCAGCAAAAATCTGACTTTTGGCAATTCACTCAAAAATGGTGCCAAACGCTTGCAAATGCTCCCCTGAAATGTTTGACGGACGAAACAGAAGGCTTTTTATCACAGGACAAGAAATCAGCCCTCAGAAAGTTAACCGGCGGAAAAAGATTTTTTTGAAAAATCCCTAAGCCCCGGGGTCACAATTTCAGCAATAATCTGACTTTTGGCAATTCATTCAAAAATGGTGCCAACCGCTTGCAAATGCTCCCCTGAAATGTTTGGCGGTCGAAAAAGAAGTCTTTTTATCACAGGACAAGAAATCAGCCCTCAGCAACTTAACCGGCGCAAAAAGATTTTTTTGAAAAAATCGCTAAGCCCCGGGGTCACAATTTCAGCAAAAATCTGACTTTTGGCAATTCACTCAAAAATGGTGCCAAACGCTTGCAAATGCTCCCCTGAAATGTTTGGCGGTCGAAACAGAAGGCTTTTTATCACAGGACAAGAAATCAGCCCTCAGAAAGTTAACCGGCAGAAAAAGATTTTTTTGAAAAATCCCTAAGCCCCGGGGTCACAATTTCAGTAAAAATCTGACTTTTGGCAATTCATTCAAAAATGGTGCCAACCGCTTGCAAATGCTCCCCTGAAATGTTTGGCGGTCGAAACAGAAGGCTTTTTATCACAGGACAAGAAATCAGCCCTCAGCAACTTAACCGGCGCAAAAAGATTTTTTTGAAAAAATCGCTAAGCCCCGGGGTCACAATTTCAGCAAAAATCTGACTTTTGGCAATTCACTCAAAAATGGTGCCAAACGCTTGCAAATGCTCCCCTGAAATGTTTGGCGGTCGAAACAGAAGGCTTTTTATCACAGGACAAGAAATCAGCCCTCAGAAAGTTAACCGGCGGAAAAAGATTTTTTTGAAAAATCCCTAAGCCCCGGGGTCACAATTTCAGCAATAATCTGACTTTTGGCAATTCATTCAAAAATGGTGCCAAACGCTTGCAGATGCTCCCCTGAAAGCTTTGGCTGTCGAAACAGAAGGCTTTTTATCACAGGACAAGAAATCAGCCCTCAGAAACTTAACCGGCAGAAAAAGATTTTTTTGAAAAATCCCTAAGCCCCGGGGTCACAATTTCAGCAAAAATCTGACTTTTGGCAATTCATTCAAAAATGGTGCCAACCGCTTGCAAATGCTCCCCTGAAATGTTTGGCGGTCGAAACAGAAGGCTTTTTATCACAGGACAAGAAATCAGCCCTCAGCAGCTTAACCGGCGCAAAAAGATTTTTTTGAAAAAATCGCTAAGCCCCGGGGTCACAATTTCAGCAAAAATCTGAGTTTTGGCAATTCACTCAAAAATGGTGCCAAACGCTTGCAAACGCTCCCCTGAAATGTTTGGCGGTCGAAACAGAAGGCTTTTTATCACAGGACAAGAAATCAGCCCTCAGCAACTTAACCGGCGCAAAAAGATTTTTTTGAAAAAATCGCTAAGCCCCGGGGTCACAATTTTAGCAAAAATCTGACTTTTGGCAATTCACTCAAAAATGGTGCCAAACGCTTGCAAATGCTCCCCTGAAATGTTTGGCGGTCGAAACAGAAGGCTTTTTATCACAGGACAAGAAATCAGCCCTCAGAAAGTTAACCGGCGGAAAAAGATTTTTTTGAAAAATCCCTAAGCCCCGGGGTCACAATTTCAGCAAAAATCTGACTTTTGGCAATTCATTCAAAAATGGTGCCAACCGCTTGCAAATGCTCCCCTGAAATGTTTGGCGGTCGAAACAGAAGACTTTTTATCACAGGACAAGAAATCAGCCCTCAGCAGCTTAACCGGCGCAAAAAGATTTTTTTGAAAAAAATCGCTAAGCCCCGGGGTCACAATTTCAGCAAAAATCTGACTTTTGGCAATTCACTCAAAAATGGTGCCAAACGCTTGCAAATGCTCCCCTGAAATGTTTGGCGGTCGAAACAGAAGGCTTTTTATCACAGGACAAGAAATCAGCCCTCAGAAACTTAACCGGCAGAAAAAGATTTTTTTGAAAAATCCCTAAGCCCCGGGGTCACAATTTCAGCAAAAATCTGACTTTTGGCAATTCATTCAAAAATGGTGCCAACCGCTTGCAAATGCTCCCCTGAAATGTTTGGCGGTCGAAACAGAAGGCTTTTTATCACAGGACAAGAAATCAGCCCTCAGCAACTTAACCGGCGCAAAAAGATTTTTTTGAAAAAATCGCTAAGCCCCGGGGTCACAATTTCAGCAAAAATCTGACTTTTGGCAATTCACTCAAAAATGGTGCCAAACGCTTGCAAATGCTCCCCTGAAATGTTTGGCGGTCGAAACAGAAGGCTTTTTATCACAGGACAAGAAATCAGCCCTCAGAAAGTTAACCGGCGGAAAAAGATTTTTTTGAAAAATCCCTAAGCCCCGGGGTCACAATTTCAGCAATAATCTGACTTTTGGCAATTCATTCAAAAATGGTGCCAAACGCTTGCAGATGCTCCCCTGAAAGCTTTGGCTGTCGAAACAGAAGGCTTTTTATCACAGGACAAGAAATCAGCCGTCAGAAACTTAACCGGCAGAAAAAGATTTTTTTGAAAAATCCCTAAGCCCCGGGGTCACAATTTCAGCAAAAATCTGACTTTTGGAAATTCATTCAAAAATGGTGCCAACCGCTTGCAAATGCTCCCCTGAAATGTTTGGCGGTCGAAACAGAAGGCTTTTTATCACAGGACAAGAAATCAGCCCTCAGCAGCTTAACCGGCGCAAAAAGATTTTTTTGAAAAAAATCGCTAAGCCCCGGGGTCACAATTTCAGCAAAAATCTGACTTTTGGCAATTCACTCAAAAATGGTGCCAAACGCTTGCAAATGCTCCCCTGAAATGTTTGGCGGTCGAAACAGAAGGCTTTTTATCACAGGACAAGAAATCAGCCCTCAGAAACTTAACCGGCAGAAAAAGATTTTTTTGAAAAATCCCTAAGCCCCGGGGTCACAATTTCAGCAAAAATCTGACTTTTGGCAATTCATTCAAAAATGGTGCCAACCGCTTGCAAATGCTCCCCTGAAATGTTTGGCGGTCGAAACAGAAGGCTTTTTATCACAGGACAAGAAATCAGCCCTCAGCAACTTAACCGGCGCAAAAAGATTTTTTTGAAAAAATCGCTAAGTCCCGGGGTCACAATTTCAGCAAAAATCTGACTTTTGGCAATTCACTCAAAAATGGTGCCAAACGCTTGCAAATGCTCCCCTGAAATGTTTGGCGGTCGAAACAGAAGGCTTTTTATCACAGGACAAGAAATCAGCCCTCAGAAAGTTAACCGGCGGAAAAAGATTTTTTTGAAAAATCCCTAAGCCCCGGGGTCACAATTTCAGCAATAATCTGACTTTTGGCAATTCATTCAAAAATGGTGCCAAACGCTTGCAGATGCTCCCCTGAAAGCTTTGGCTGTCGAAACAGAAGGCTTTTTATCACAGGACAAGAAATCAGCCCTCAGAAACTTAACCGGCAGAAAAAGATTTTTTTGAAAAATCCCTAAGCCCCGGGGTCACAATTTCAGCAAAAATCTGACTTTTGGCAATTCATTCAAAAATGGTGCCAACCGCTTGCAAATGCTCCCCTGAAATGTTTGGCGGTCGAAACAGAAGGCTTTTTATCACAGGACAAGAAATCAGCCCTCAGCAACTTAACCGGCGCAAAAAGATTTTTTTGAAAAAATCGCTAAGCCCCGGGGTCACAATTTCAGCAAAAATCTGACTTTTGGCAATTCACTCAAAAATGGTGCCAAACGCTTGCAAATGCTCCCCTGAAATGTTTGGCGGTCGAAACAGAAGGCTTTTTATCACAGGACAAGAAATCAGCCCTCAGAAAGTTAACCGGCGGAAAAAGATTTTTTTGAAAAATCCCTAAGCCCCGGGGTCACAATTTCAGCAATAATCTGACTTTTGGCAATTCATTCAAAAATGGTGCCAACCGCTTGCAAACGCTCCCCTGAAATGTTTGGCGGTCGAAACAGAAGGCTTTTTATCACAGGACAAGAAATCAGCCCTCAGAAAGTTAACCGGCGGAAAAAGATTTTTTTGAAAAATCCCTAAGCCCCGGGGTCACAATTTCAGCAATAATCTGACTTTTGGCAATTCATTCAAAAATGGTGCCAAACGCTTGCAGATGCTCCCCTGAAAGCTTTGGCTGTCGAAACAGAAGGCTTTTTATCACAGGACAAGAAATCAGCCCTCAGAAACTTAACCGGCAGAAAAAGATTTTTTTGAAAAATCCCTAAGCCCCGGGGTCACAATTTCAGCAAAAATCTGACTTTTGGCAATTCATTCAAAAATGGTGCCAACCGCTTGCAAATGCTCCCCTGAAATGTTTGGCGGTCGAAACAGAAGGCTTTTTATCACAGGACAAGAAATCAGCCCTCAGCAGCTTAACCGGCGCAAAAAGATTTTTTTGAAAAAATCGCTAAGCCCCGGGGTCACAATTTCAGCAAAAATCTGACTTTTGGCAATTCACTCAAAAATGGTGCCAAACGCTTGCAAATGCTCCCCTGAAATGTTTGGCGGTCGAAACAGAAGGCTTTTTATCACAGGACAAGAAATCAGCCCTCAGAAAGTTAACCGGCGGAAAAAGATTTTTTTGAAAAATCCCTAAGCCCCGGGGTCACAATTTCAGCAATAATCTGACTTTTGGCAATTCATTCAAAAATGGTGCCAAACGCTTGCAGATGCTCCCCTGAAAGCTTTGGCTGTCGAAACAGAAGGCTTTTTATCACAGGACAAGAAATCAGCCCTCAGAAACTTAACCGGCAGAAAAAGATTTTTTTGAAAAATCCCTAAGCCCCGGGGTCACAATTTCAGCAAAAATCTGACTTTTGGAAATTCATTCAAAAATGGTGCCAACCGCTTGCAAATGCTCCCCTGAAATGTTTGGCGGTCGAAACAGAAGGCTTTTTATCACAGGACAAGAAATCAGCCCTCAGCAACTTAATCGGCGCAAAAAGATTTTTTTGAAAAAATCGCTAAGCCCCGGGGTCACAATTTCAGCAAAAATCTGACTTTTGGCAATTCACTCAAAAATGGTGCCAAACGCTTGCAAATGCTCCCCTGAAATGTTTGGCGGTCGAAACAGAAGGCTTTTTATCACAGGACAAGAAATCAGCCCTCAGAAAGTTAACCGGCGGAAAAAGATTTTTTTGAAAAATCCCTAAGCCCCGGGGTCACAATTTCAGCAATAATCTGACTTTTGGCAATTCATTCAAAAATGGTGCCAAACGCTTGCAGATGCTCCCCTGAAAGCTTTGGCTGTCGAAACAGAAGGCTTTTTATCACAGGACAAGAAATCAGCCCTCAGAAACTTAACCGGCAGAAAAAGATTTTTTTGAAAAATCCCTAAGCCCCGGGGTCACAATTTCAGCAAAAATCTGACTTTTGGCAATTCATTCAAAAATGGTGCCAACCGCTTGCAAACGCTCCCCTGAAATGTTTGGCGGTCGAAACAGAAGGCTTTTTATCACAGGACAAGAAATCAGCCCTCAGCAGCTTAACCGGCGCAAAAAGATTTTTTTGAAAAAATCGCTAAGCCCCGGGGTCACAATTTCAGCAAAAATCTGACTTTTGGCAATTCACTCAAAAATGGTGCCAAACGCTTGCAAATGCTCCCCTGAAATGTTTGGCGGTCGAAACAGAAGGCTTTTTATCACAGGACAAGAAATCAGCCCTCAGCAACTTAACCGGCGCAAAAAGATTTTTTTGAAAAAATCGCTAAGCCCCGGGGTCACAATTTCAGCAAAAATCTGACTTTTGGCAATTCACTCAAAAATGGTGCCAAACGCTTGCAAATGCTCCCCTGAAATGTTTGGCGGTCGAAACAGAAGGCTTTTTATCACAGGACAAGAAATCAGCCCTCAGAAAGTTAACCGGCGGAAAAAGATTTTTTTGAAAAATCCCTAAGCCCCGGGGTCACAATTTCAGCAAAAATCTGACTTTTGGCAATTCACTCAAAAATGGTGCCAACCGCTTGCAAATGCTCCCCTGAAAGCTTTGGTGATGGAAACAGAAGGCCTTTTATCACAGGACAAGAAATCAGCCCTCAGCAACTTAACCGGTGCAAAAAGATTTTTTTGAAAAAATCGCTAAGCCCCGGGGTCACAATTTCAGCAAAAATCTGACTTTTGGCAATTCACTCAAAAATGGTGCCAAACGCTTGCAAATGCTCCCCTGAAATGTTTGGCAGTCAAAACAGAAGGCTTTTTATCACAGGACAAGAAATCAGCCCTCAGAAAGTTAACCGGCGGAAAAAGATTTTTTTAAAAAATCCCTAAGCCCCGGGGTCACAATTTCAGCAAAAATCTGACTTTTGGCAATTCATTCAAAAATGGTGCCAAACGCTTGCAGATGCTCCCCTGAAAGCTTTGGCTGTCGAAACAGAAGGCTTTTTATCACAGGACAAGAAATCAGCCCTCAGAAACTTAACCGGCAGAAAAAGATTTTTTTGAAAAATCCCTAAGCCCCGGGGTCACAATTTCAGCAAAAATCTGACTTTTGGCAATTCATTCAAAAATGGTGCCAACCGCTTGCAAATGCTCCCCTGAAATGTTTGGCGGTCGAAACAGAAGGCTTTTTATCACAGGACAAGAAATCAGCCCTCAGAAAGTTAACCGGCGGAAAAAGATTTTTTTGAAAAATCGCTAAGCCCCGGGGTCACAATTTCAGCAAAAATCTGACTTTTGGCAATTCACTCAAAAATGGTGCCAAACGCTTGCAGATGCTCCCCTGAAAGCTTTGGTGATGGAAACAGAAGGCCTTTTATCACAGGACAAGAAATCAGCCCTCAGCAACTTAACCGGCGCAAAAAGATTTTTTTGAAAAAATCGCTAAGCCCCGGGGTCACAATTTCAGCAAAAATCTGACTTTTGGCAATTCACTCAAAAATGGTGCCAAACGCTTGCAAACGCTCCCCTGAAATGTTTGGCGGTCGAAACAGAAGGCTTCTTATCACAGGACAAGAAATCAGCCCTCAGAAAGTTGACCGGCAGAAAAAGATTTTTTTGAAAAATCGCTAAGCCCCGGGGTCACAATTTCAGCAAAAATCTGACTTTTGGCAATTCACTCAAAAATGGTGCCAAACGCTTGCAAACGCTCCCCTGAAATGTTTGGCGGTCGAAACAGAAGGCTTCTTATCACAGGACAAGAAATCAGCCCTCAGCAACTTAACCGGCGCAAAAAGATTTTTTTGAAAAATCGCTAAGCCCAGGGGTCACAATTTCAGCAAAAATCTGACTTTTGGCAATTCACTCAAAAATGGTGCCAAACGCTTGCAAATGCTCCCCTGAAATGTTTGGCGGTCGAAACAGAAGGCTTTTTATCACAGGACAAGAAATCAGCCCTCAGAAAGTTAAGCGGCAGAAAAAGATTTTTTTGAAAAATCCCTAAGCCCCGGGGTCACAATTTCAGCAAAAATCTGACTTTTGGCAATTCATTCAAAAATGGTGCCAAACGCTTGCAGGTGCTCCCCTCAAAGCTTTGGTAATGGAAACAGAAGGCTTCTTACCACAGGACAAGAAATCAGCCCTCAGAAAGTTAACCGGCGGAAAAAGATTTTTTTGAAAAATCCCTAAGCCCCGGGGTCACAATTTCAGCAATAATCTGACTTTTGGCAATTCATTCAAAAATGGTGCCAACCGCTTGCAAATGCTCCCCTGAAAGCTTTGGCGGTCGAAACAGAAGGCTTTTTATCACAGGACAAGAAATCAGCCCTCAGAAACTTAACCGGCAGAAAAAGATTTTTTTGAAAAATCCCTAAACCCCGGGTTCACAATTTCAGCAAAAATCTGACTTTTGGCAATTCATTCAAAAATGGTGCCAACCCGTTGCAAATGCTCCCCTGAAAGGTTTGGCGATGGAAACAGAAGGCTTTTTATCACAGGACAAGAAATCAGCCCTCAGCAACTTAACCGGGGGGAAAAGATTTTTTAGAAAAATACCTAAGCCCCGGGCTCACAATTTCAGCAAAAATCTGACTTTTGGCAATTCACTCAAAAATGGTGCCAAACGCTTGCAAACGCTCCCCTGAAATGTTTGGCGGTCGAAACAGAAGGCTTTTTATCACAGGACAAGAAATCAGCCCTCAGAAACCTAACCAGCAGAAAAAGATTTTTTTGAAAAATCCCTAAGCCCCGGGGTCCCAATTTCAGCAAAAATCTGACTTTTGGCAATTCACTCAAAAATGGTGCCAAACGCTTGCAAATGCTCCCCTGAAATGTTTGGCGGTCGAAACAGAAGGCTTTTTACCACAGGACAAGAAATCAGCCCTCAGAAAGTTAACTGGCGGAAAAAGATTTTTTTGAAAAATCCCTAAACCCCGGGGTCACAATTTCAGCAAAAATCTGACTTTTGGCAATTCACTCAAAAATGGTGCCAAACACTTGCAAATGCTCCCCTGAAATGTTTGGCGGTCGAAACAGAAGGCTTTTTATCACAGGACAAGAAATCAGCCCTCAGAAACTTAACCGGCAGAAAAAGATTTTTTTGAAAAATCCCTAAACCCCGGGGTCACAATTTCAGCAAAAATCTGACTTTTGGCAATTCACTCAAAAATGGTGCCAACACTTGCAAATGCTCCCCTGAAAGGTTTGGCGGTCGAAACAGAAGGCTTTTTATCACAGGACAAGAAATCAGCCCTCAACAAGTTAGCCGGCAGAAAAAGATTTTTTTGAAAAATCCCTAAGCCCTGGGGTCACAATTTCAGCAATAATCTGACTTTTGGCAATTCATTCAAAAATGGTGCCAACCGTTTGCAAATGCTCCCCTGAAATGTTTGGCGGTCGAAACAGAAGGCTTTTTATCACAGGACAAGAAATCAGCCCTCAGAAACTTAACCGGCAGAAAAAGATTTTTTTGAAAAATCCCTAAGCCCCGGGGTCACAATTTCAGCAAAAATCTGACTTTTGGCAATTCATTCAAAAATGGTGCCAACCGTTTGCAAATGCTCCCCTGAAATGTTTGGCGGTCGAAACAGAAGGCTTTTTATCACAGGACAAGAAATCAGCCCTCAGAAAGTTAACCGGCGGAAAAATATTTTTTTGAAAAATCCCTAAGCCCCGGGGTCACAATTTCAGCAAAAATCTGACTTTTGGCAATTCATTCAAAAATGGTGCCAAACGCTTGCAGATGCTCCCCTCAAAGCTTTGGTAATGGAAACAGAAGGCCTTTTATCACAGGACAAGAAATCAGCCCTCAGAAACTTAACCGGCAGAAAAAGATTTTTTTGAAAAATCCCTAAGCCCCGGGGTCACAATTTCAGCAAAAATCTGACTTTTGGCAATTCACTCAAAAATGGTGCCAAACGCTTGCAAACGCTCCCCTGAAATGTTTGGCGGTCGAAACAGAAGGCTTCTTATCACAGGACAAGAAATCAGCCCTCAGAAAGTTAACCGGTAGAAAAAGATTTTTTTGAAAAATCCCTAAGCCCCGGGGTCACAATTTCAGCAATAATCTGACTTTTGGCAATTCATTCAAAAATGGTGCCAACCGCTTGCAAATGCTCCCCTGAAAGCTTTGGCGGTCGAAACAGAAGGCTTTTTATCACAGGACAAGAAATCAGCCCTCAGAAACTTAACCGGCAGAAAAAGATTTTTTTGAAAAATCCCTAAACCCCGGGGTCACAATTTCAGCAATAATCTAACTTTTGGCAATTCACTCAAAAATGGTGCCAAATGCTTGCAAATCCTCCCCTGAAATGTTTGGCGGTCGAAACAGAAGGCTTTTTATCACAGGACAAGAAATCAGCCCTCAGAAACTTAACCGGCAGAAAAAGATTTTTTTGAAAAATCCCTAAACCCCGGGTCACAATTTCAGCAAAAATCTGACTTTTGGCAATTCATTCAAAAATGGTGCCAACCGTTTGCAAATGCTCCCCTGAAGTGTTTGGCGGTCGAAACAGAAGGCTTTTTATCACAGGACAAGAAATCAGCCCTCAGAAACTTAACCGGCAGAAAAAGATTTTTTTGAAAAATCCCTAAGCCCCGGGGTCACAATTTCAGAAAAGATCTGACTTTTGGCAATTCATTCAAAAATGGTGCCAACCTGTTGCAAATGCTCCCCTGAAAGCTTTGGCGATGGAAACAGAAGGCTTTTTATCACAGGACAAGAAATCAGCCCTCAGCAACTTAACCGGGGGAAAAAGATTTTTTAGAAAAATACCTAAGCCCCGGGGTCACAATTTCAGCAAAAATCTGACTTTTGGCAATTCACTCAAAAATGGTGCCAAACGCTTTCAAACGCTCCCCTGAAATGTTTGGCGGTCGAAACAGAAGGCTTTTTATCACAGGACAAGAAATCAGCCCTCAGAAAGTTAAGCGGCAGAAAAAGATTTTTTTGAAAAATCCCTAAGCCCCCGGGTCACAATTTCAGCAAAAATCTGACTTTTGGCAATTCATTCAAAAATGGTGCCAACCGTTTGCAAATGCTCCCCTGAAATGTTTGGCGGTCGAAACAGAAGGCTTTTTACCACAGGACAAGAAATCAGCCCTCAGAAAGTTAACCGGCGGAAAAAGATTTTTTTGAAAAATCCCTAAACCCCGGGGTCACAATTTCAGCAAAAATCTGACTTTTGGCAATTCACTCAAAAATGGTGCCAAACACTTGCAAATGCTCCCCTGAAAGGTTTGGCGGTCGAAACAGAAGGCTTTTTATCACAGGACAAGAAATCAGCCCTCAAC
Organism: Podarcis gaigeae; assembly: GCF_964106915.1. Classification (NCBI taxonomy): domain Eukaryota; kingdom Metazoa; phylum Chordata; class Lepidosauria; order Squamata; family Lacertidae; genus Podarcis; species Podarcis gaigeae. The sequence continues at coordinate 46,560,314 of NC_139689.1, forward strand.
AAGTTAGCCGGCAGAAAAAGATTTTTTTGAAAAATCCCTAAGCCCTGGGGTCACAATTTCAGCAAAAATCTGACTTTTGGCAATTCATTCAAAAATGGTGCCAAACGCTTGCAAACGCTCCCCTTAAATGTTTGGCGGTCGAAAAAGAAGGCTTTTTATCACAGGACAAGAAATCAGCCCTCAGAAACTTAACCGGCAGAAAAAGATTTTTTTGAAAAATCCCTAAGCCCCGGGGTCACAATTTCAGCAAAAATCTGACTTTTGGCAATTCATTCAAAAATGGTGCCAACCCGTTGCAAATGCTCCCCTGAAATGTTTGGCGGTCGAAACAGAAGGCTTTTTATCACAGGACAAGAAATCAGCCCTCAGAAAGTTAAGCGGCAGAAAAAGATTTTTTTGAAAAATCCCTAAGCCCCGGGGTCACAATTTCAGCAAAAATTTGACTTTTGGCAATTCACTCAAAAATGGTGCCAAACGCTTGCAAATGCTCCCCTGAAATGTTTGGCGGTCGAAACAGAAGGCTTGTTATCACAGGACAAGAAATCAGCCCTCAGAAACTTAACCGGCAGAAAAAGATTTTTTTGAAAAATCCCTAAGCCCCGGGGTCACAATTTCAGCAAAAATCTGACTTTTGGCAATTCACTCAAAAATGGTTCCAAACGCTTGCAAATGCTCCCCTGAAATGTTTGGCGGTCGAAACAGAAGGCTTGTTATCACAGGACAAGAAATCAGCCCTCAGAAGCTTAAGCGGCAGAAAAAGATTTTTTTGAAAAATCCCTAAACCCCGGGTTCACAATTTCAGCAAAAATCTGACTTTTGGCAATTCATTCAAAAATGGTGCCAACCCGTTGCAAATGCTCCCCTGAAAGGTTTGGCGATGGAAACAGAAGGCTTTTTATCACAGGACAAGAAATCAGCCCTCAGCAACTTAACCGGGGGAAAAAGATTTTTTAGAAAAATACCTAAGCCCCGGGCTCACAATTTCAGCAAAAATCTGACTTTTGGCAATTCACTCAAAAATGGTGCCAAACACTTGCAAACGCTCCCCTTAAATGTTTGGCGGTCGAAAAAGAAGGCTTTTTATCACAGGACAAGAAATCAGCCCTCAGAAACTTAACCGGCAGAAAAAGATTTTTTTGAAAAATCCCTAAGCCCCGGGGTCACAATTTCAGCAAAAATCTGACTTTTGGCAATTCATTAAAAAATGGTGCCAACCCGTTGCAAATGCTCCCCTGAAATGTTTGGCGGTCGAAACAGAAGGCTTTTTATCACAGGACAAGAAATCAGCCCTCAGAAAGTTAAGCGGCAGAAAAAGATTTTTTTGAAAAATCCCTAAGCCCCGGGGTCACAATTTCAGCAAAAATTTGACTTTTGGCAATTCACTCAAAAATGGTGCCAAACGCTTGCAAATGCTCCCCTGAAATGTTTGGCGGTCGAAACAGAAGGCTTGTTATCACAGGACAAGAAATCAGCCCTCAGAAGCTTAAGCGGCAGAAAAAGATTTTTTTGAAAAATCCCTAAGCCCCGGGGTCACAATTTCAGCAAAAATCTGACTTTTGGCAATTCACTCAAAAATGGTTCCAAACGCTTGCAAATGCTCCCCTGAAATGTTTGGCGGTCGAAACAGAAGGCTTTTTACCACAGGACAAGAAATCAGCCCTCAGAAAGTTAACCGGCGGAAAAAGATTTTTTTTGAAAAATCCCTAAACCCCGAGGTCACAATTTCAGCAAAAATCTGACTTTTGGCAATTCACTCAAAAATGGTGCCAACACTTGCAAATGCTCCCCTGAAAGGTTTGGCGGTCGAAACAGAAGGCTTTTTATCACAGGACAAGAAATCAGCCCTCAACAAGTTAGCCGGCAGAAAAAGATTTTTTTGAAAAATCCCTAAGCCCCGGGGTCACAATTTCAGCAAAAATCTGACTTTTGGCAATTCATTCAAAAATGGTGCCAACCTGTTGCAAATGCTCCCCTGAAAGCTTTGGCGATGGAAACAGAAGGCTTTTTATCACAGGACAAGAAATCAGCCCTCAGCAACTTAACCGGGGGAAAAAGATTTTTTAGAAAAATACCTAAGCCCCGGGCTCACAATTTCAGCAAAAATCTGACTTTTGGCAATTCACTCAAAAATGGTGCCAAACGCTTGCAAACGCTCCCCTTAAATGTTTGGCGGTCGAAACAGAAGGCTTTTTATCACAGGACAAGAAATCAGCCCTCAGAAACTTAACCGGCAGAAAAAGATTTTTTTGAAAAATCCCTAAACCCCGGGGTCACAATTTCAGCAATAATCTGACTTTTGGCAATTCACTCAAAAATGGTGCCAAATGCTTGCAAATCCTCCCCTGAAATGTTTGGCGGTCGAAACAGAAGGCTTTTTATCACAGGACAAGAAATCAGCCCTCAGAAACTTAACCGGCAGAAAAAGATTTTTTTGAAAAATCCCTAAACCCCGGGGTCACAATTTCAGCAAAAATCTGACTTTTGGCAATTCATTCAAAAATGGTGCCAACCGTTTGCAAATGCTCCCCTGAAATGTTTGGCGGTCGAAACAGAAGGCTTTTTATCACAGGACAAGAAATCAGCCCTCAGAAACTTAACCGGCAGAAAAAGATTTTTTTGAAAAATCCCTAAGCCCCGGTGTCACAATTTCAGCAAAAATCTGACTTTTGACAATTCACTCAAAAATGGTGCCAAACGCTTGCAAACGCTCCCCTGAAATGTTTGGCGGTCGAAACAGAAGGCTTCTTATCACAGGACAAGAAATCAGCCCTCAGAAAGTTAACCGGCAGAAAAAGATTTTTTTGAAAAATCCCTAAGCCCCGGGGTCACAATTTCAGCAATAATCTGACTTTTGGCAATTCATTCAAAAATGGTGCCAACCGCTTGCAAATGCTCCCCTGAAATGTTTGGCGGTCGAAACAGAAGGCTTTTTATCACAGGACAAGAAATCAGCCCTCAGAAACTTAACCGGCAGAAAAAGATTTTTTTGAAAAATCCCTAAGCCCCGGTGTCACAATTTCAGCAAAAATCTGACTTTTAACAATTCACTCAAAAATGGTGCCAAACGCTTGCAAAGGCTCTCCTGAAATGTTTGGCAGTCGAAACAGAAGGCTTCTTATCACAGGACAAGAAATCAGCCCTCAGAAAGTTAACCGGCAGAAAAAGATTTTTTTGAAAAATCCCTAAGCCCCGGGGTCACAATTTCAGCAAAAATCTGACTTTTGGCAATTCATTCAAAAATGGTGCCAACCGCTTGCAAATGCTCCCCTGAAAGCTTTGGCGATGGAAACAGAAGGCTTTTTATCACAGGACAAGAAATCAGCCCTCAGCAACCTAACCAGCAGAAAAAGATTTTTTTGAAAAATCCCTAAGCCCCGGGGTCCCAATTTCAGCAAAAATCTGACTTTTGGCAATTCACTCAAAAATGGTGCCAAACGCTTGCAAATGCTCCCCTGAAATGTTTGGCGGTCGAAACAGAAGGCTTTTTACCACAGGACAAGAAATCAGCCCTCAGAAAGTTAACCGGCGGAAAAAGATTTTTTTGAAAAATCCCTAAACCCCGGGGTCACAATTTCAGCAAAAATCTGACTTTTGGCAATTCACTCAAAAATGGTGCCAAACACTTGCAAATGCTCCCCTGAAAGGTTTGGCGGTCGAAACAGAAGGCTTTTTATTACAGGACAAGAAATCAGCCCTCAACAAGTTAGCCGGCAGAAAAAGATTTTTTTGAAAAATCCCTAAGCCCTGGGGTCACAATTTCAGCAAAAATCTGACTTTTGGCAATTCATTCAAAAATGGTGCCAACCCGTTGCAAATGCTCCCCTGAAAGCTTTGGCGATGGAAACAGAAGGCTTTTTATCACAGGACAAGAAATCAGCCCTCAGCAACTTAACCGGGGGAAAAAGATTTTTTAGAAAAATACCTAAGCCCCGGGCTCACAATTTCAGCAAAAATCTGACTTTTGGCAATTCACTCAAAAATGGTGCCAAACGCTTGCAAACGCTCCCCTGAAATGTTTGGCGGTCGAAACAGAAGGCTTTTTATCACAGGACAAGAAATCAGCCCTCAGAAAGTTAAGCGGCAGAAAAAGATTTTTTTGAAAAATCCCTAAGCCCCCGTGTCACAATTTCAGCAAAAATCTGACTTTTGGCAATTCATTCAAAAATGGTGCCAACCCGTTGCAAATGCTCCCCTGAAATGTTTGGCGGTCGAAACAGAAGGCTTTTTATCACAGGACAAGAAATCAGCCCTCAGAAAGTTAAGCGGCAGAAAAAGATTTTTTTGAAAAATCCCTAAGCCCCGGGGTCACAATTTCAGCAAAAATCTGACTTTTGGCAATTCATTCAAAAATGGTGCCAACCTGTTGCAAATGCTCCCCTGAAAGCTTTGGCGATGGAAACAGAAGGCTTTTTATCACAGGACAAGAAATCAGCCCTCAGCAACTTAACCGGGGGAAAAAGATTTTTTAGAAAAATACCTAAGCCCCGGGCTCACAATTTCAGCAAAAATCTGACTTTTGGCAATTCACTCAAAAATGGTGCCAAACGCTTGCAAACGCTCCCCTTAAATGTTTGGCGGTCGAAACAGAAGGCTTTTTATCACAGGACAAGAAATCAGCCCTCAGAAAGTTAACCGGCAGAAAAAGATTTTTTTGAAAAATCCCTAAACCCCGGGGTCACAATTTCAGCAATAATCTGACTTTTGGCAATTCACTCAAAAATGGTGCCAAATGCTTGCAAATCCTCCCCTGAAATGTTTGGCGGTCGAAACAGAAGGCTTTTTATCACAGGACAAGAAATCAGCCCTCAGAAACTTAACCGGCAGAAAAAGATTTTTTTGAAAAATCCCTAAACCCCGGGGTCACAATTTCAGCAAAAATCTGACTTTTGGCAATTCATTCAAAAATGGTGCCAACCGTTTGCAAATGCTCCCCTGAAATGTTTGGCGGTCGAAACAGAAGGCTTTTTATCACAGGACAAGAAATCAGCCCTCAGAAAGTTAACCGGCGGAAAAATATTTTTTTGAAAAATCCCTAAGCCCCGGGGTCACAATTTCAGCAAAAATCTGACTTTTGGCAATTCATTCAAAAATGGTGCCAAACGCTTGCAGATGCTCCCCTGAAAGCTATGGTGATGGAAACAGAAGGCCTTTTATCACAGGACAAGAAATCAGCCCTCAGAAACTTAACCGGCAGAAAAAGATTTTTTTGAAAAATCCCTAAGCCCCGGGGTCACAATTTCAGCAAAAATCTGACTTTTGGCAATTCACTCAAAAATGGTGCCAAACGCTTGCAAACGCTCCCCTGAAATGTTTGGCGGTCGAAACAGAAGGCTTCTTATCACAGGACAAGAAATCAGCCCTCAGAAAGTTAACCGGCAGAAAAAGATTTTTTTGAAAAATCCCTAAGCCCCGGGGTCACAATTTCAGCAATAATCTGACTTTTGGCAATTCATTCAAAAATGGTGCCAACCGCTTGCAAATGCTCCCCTGAAAGCTTTGGCGGTCGAAACAGAAGGCTTTTTATCACAGGACAAGAAATCAGCCCTCAGAAAGTTAAGCGGCAGAAAAAGATTTTTTTGAAAAATCCCTAAGCCCCGGGGTCACAATTTCAGCAAAAATTTGACTTTTGGCAATTCACTCAAAAATGGTGCCAAACGCTTGCAAATGCTCCCCTGAAATGTTTGGCGGTCGAAACAGAAGGCTTTTTATCACAGGACAAGAAATCAGCCCTCAGAAACTTAACCGGCAGAAAAAGATTTTTTTGAAAAATCCCTAAGCCCCGGGGTCACAATTTCAGCAAAAATCTGACTTTTGGCAATTCATTCAAAAATGGTGCCAACCGTTTGCAAATGCTCCCCTGAAATGTTTGGCGGTCGAAACAGAAGGCTTTTTATCACAGGACAAGAAATCAGCCCTCAGAAACTTAACCGGCAGAAAAAGATTTTTTTGAAAAATCCCTAAGCCCCGGTGTCACAATTTCAGCAAAAATCTGACTTTTGACAATTCACTCAAAAATGGTGCCAAACGCTTGCAAACGCTCCCCTGAAATGTTTGGCGGTCGAAACAGAAGGCTTCTTATCACAGGACAAGAAATCAGCCCTCAGAAAGTTAACCGGCAGAAAAAGATTTTTTTGAAAAATCCCTAAGCCCCGGGGTCACAATTTCAGCAATAATCTGACTTTTGGCAATTCATTCAAAAATGGTGCCAACCGCTTGCAAATGCTCCCCTGAAATGTTTGGCGGTCGAAACAGAAGGCTTTTTATCACAGGACAAGAAATCAGCCCTCAGAAACTTAACCGGCAGAAAAAGATTTTTTTGAAAAATCCCTAAGCCCCGGTGTCACAATTTCAGCAAAAATCTGACTTTTGACAATTCACTCAAAAATGGTGCCAAACGCTTGCAAAGGCTCTCCTGAAATGTTTGGCAGTCGAAACAGAAGGCTTCTTATCACAGGACAAGAAATCAGCCCTCAGAAAGTTAACCGGCAGAAAAAGATTTTTTTGAAAAATCCCTAAGCCCCGGGGTCACAATTTCAGCAAAAATCTGACTTTTGGCAATTCATTCAAAAATGGTGCCAACCGCTTGCAAATGCTCCCCTGAAAGCTTTGGCGATGGAAACAGAAGGCTTTTTATCACAGGACAAGAAATCAGCCCTCAGCAACCTAACCAGCAGAAAAAGATTTTTTTGAAAAATCCCTAAGCCCCGGGGTCCCAATTTCAGCAAAAATCTGACTTTTGGCAATTCACTCAAAAATGGTGCCAAACGCTTGCAAATGCTCCCCTGAAATGTTTGGCGGTCGAAACAGAAGGCTTTTTACCACAGGACAAGAAATCAGCCCTCAGAAAGTTAACCGGCGGAAAAAGATTTTTTTGAAAAATCCCTAAACCCCGGGGTCACAATTTCAGCAAAAATCTGACTTTTGGCAATTCACTCAAAAATGGTGCCAACACTTGCAAATGCTCCCCTGAAAGGTTTGGCGGTCGAAACAGAAGGCTTTTTATCACAGGACAAGAAATCAGCCCTCAACAAGTTAGCCGGCAGAAAAAGATTTTTTTGAAAAATCCCTAAGCCCCGGGGTCACAATTTCAGCAAAAATCTGACTTTTGGCAATTCATTCAAAAATGGTGCCAAACGCTTGCAGATGCTCCCCTGAAAGCTATGGTGATGGAAACAGAAGGCCTTTTATCACAGGACAAGAAATCAGCCCTCAGAAACTTAACCGGCAGAAAAAGATTTTTTTGAAAAATCCCTAAGCCCCGGGGTCACAATTTCAGCAAAAATCTGACTTTTGGCAATTCACTCAAAAATGGTGCCAAACGCTTGCAAACGCTCCCCTGAAATGTTTGGCGGTCGAAACAGAAGGCTTCTTATCACAGGACAAGAAATCAGCCCTCAGAAAGTTAACCGGCAGAAAAAGATTTTTTTGAAAAATCCCTAAGCCCCGGGGTCACAATTTCAGCAATAATCTGACTTTTGGCAATTCATTCAAAAATGGTGCCAACCGCTTGCAAATGCTCCCCTGAAAGCTTTGGCGGTCGAAACAGAAGGCTTTTTATCACAGGACAAGAAATCAGCCCTCAGAAAGTTAAGCGGCAGAAAAAGATTTTTTTGAAAAATCCCTAAGCCCCGGGGTCACAATTTCAGCAAAAATTTGACTTTTGGCAATTCACTCAAAAATGGTGCCAAACGCTTGCAAATGCTCCCCTGAAATGTTTGGCGGTCGAAACAGAAGGCTTTTTATCACAGGACAAGAAATCAGCCCTCAGAAACTTAACCGGCAGAAAAAGATTTTTTTGAAAAATCCCTAAGCCCCGGGGTCACAATTTCAGCAAAAATCTGACTTTTGGCAATTCATTCAAAAATGGTGCCAACCGTTTGCAAATGCTCCCCTGAAATGTTTGGCGGTCGAAACAGAAGGCTTTTTATCACAGGACAAGAAATCAGCCCTCAGAAACTTAACCGGCAGAAAAAGATTTTTTTGAAAAATCCCTAAGCCCCGGTGTCACAATTTCAGCAAAAATCTGACTTTTGACAATTCACTCAAAAATGGTGCCAAACGCTTGCAAACGCTCCCCTGAAATGTTTGGCGGTCGAAACAGAAGGCTTCTTATCACAGGACAAGAAATCAGCCCTCAGAAAGTTAACCGGCAGAAAAAGATTTTTTTGAAAAATCCCTAAGCCCCGGGGTCACAATTTCAGCAATAATCTGACTTTTGGCAATTCATTCAAAAATGGTGCCAACCGCTTGCAAATGCTCCCCTGAAATGTTTGGCGGTCGAAACAGAAGGCTTTTTATCACAGGACAAGAAATCAGCCCTCAGAAACTTAACCGGCAGAAAAAGATTTTTTTGAAAAATCCCTAAGCCCCGGTGTCACAATTTCAGCAAAAATCTGACTTTTGACAATTCACTCAAAAATGGTGCCAAACGCTTGCAAAGGCTCTCCTGAAATGTTTGGCAGTCGAAACAGAAGGCTTCTTATCACAGGACAAGAAATCAGCCCTCAGAAAGTTAACCGGCAGAAAAAGATTTTTTTGAAAAATCCCTAAGCCCCGGGGTCACAATTTCAGCAAAAATCTGACTTTTGGCAATTCATTCAAAAATGGTGCCAACCGCTTGCAAATGCTCCCCTGAAAGCTTTGGCGATGGAAACAGAAGGCTTTTTATCACAGGACAAGAAATCAGCCCTCAGCAACCTAACCAGCAGAAAAAGATTTTTTTGAAAAATCCCTAAGCCCCGGGGTCCCAATTTCAGCAAAAATCTGACTTTTGGCAATTCACTCAAAAATGGTGCCAAACGCTTGCAAATGCTCCCCTGAAATGTTTGGCGGTCGAAACAGAAGGCTTTTTACCACAGGACAAGAAATCAGCCCTCAGAAAGTTAACCGGCGGAAAAAGATTTTTTTGAAAAATCCCTAAACCCCGGGGTCACAATTTCAGCAAAAATCTGACTTTTGGCAATTCACTCAAAAATGGTGCCAACACTTGCAAATGCTCCCCTGAAAGGTTTGGCGGTCGAAACAGAAGGCTTTTTATCACAGGACAAGAAATCAGCCCTCAACAAGTTAGCCGGCAGAAAAAGATTTTTTTGAAAAATCCCTAAGCCCCGGGGTCACAATTTCAGCAAAAATCTGACTTTTGGCAATTCATTCAAAAATGGTGCCAACCTGTTGCAAATGCTCCCCTGAAAGCTTTGGCGATGGAAACAGAAGGCTTTTTATCACAGGACAAGAAATCAGCCCTCAGCAACTTAACCGGGGGAAAAAGATTTTTTAGAAAAATACCTAAGCCCCGGGCTCACAATTTCAGCAAAAATCTGACTTTTGGCAATTCACTCAAAAATGGTGCCAAACGCTTGCAAACGCTCCCCTTAAATGTTTGGCGGTCGAAACAGAAGGCTTTTTATCACAGGACAAGAAATCAGCCCTCAGAAACTTAACCGGCAGAAAAAGATTTTTTTGAAAAATCCCTAAACCCCGGGGTCACAATTTCAGCAATAATCTGACTTTTGGCAATTCACTCAAAAATGGTGCCAAATGCTTGCAAATCCTCCCCTGAAATGTTTGGCGGTCGAAACAGAAGGCTTTTTATCACAGGACAAGAAATCAGCCCTCAGAAACTTAACCGGCAGAAAAAGATTTTTTTGAAAAATCCCTAAACCCCGGGGTCACAATTTCAGCAAAAATCTGACTTTTGGCAATTCATTCAAAAATGGTGCCAACCGTTTGCAAATGCTCCCCTGAAATGTTTGGCGGTCGAAACAGAAGGCTTTTTATCACAGGACAAGAAATCAGCCCTCAGAAACTTAACCGGCAGAAAAAGATTTTTTTGAAAAATCCCTAAGCCCCGGTGTCACAATTTCAGCAAAAATCTGACTTTTGACAATTCACTCAAAAATGGTGCCAAACGCTTGCAAACGCTCCCCTGAAATGTTTGGCGGTCGAAACAGAAGGCTTCTTATCACAGGACAAGAAATCAGCCCTCAGAAAGTTAACCGGCAGAAAAAGATTTTTTTGAAAAATCCCTAAGCCCCGGGGTCACAATTTCAGCAATAATCTGACTTTTGGCAATTCATTCAAAAATGGTGCCAACCGCTTGCAAATGCTCCCCTGAAATGTTTGGCGGTCGAAACAGAAGGCTTTTTATCACAGGACAAGAAATCAGCCCTCAGAAACTTAACCGGCAGAAAAAGATTTTTTTGAAAAATCCCTAAGCCCCGGTGTCACAATTTCAGCAAAAATCTGACTTTTGACAATTCACTCAAAAATGGTGCCAAACGCTTGCAAAGGCTCTCCTGAAATGTTTGGCAGTCGAAACAGAAGGCTTCTTATCACAGGACAAGAAATCAGCCCTCAGAAAGTTAACCGGCAGAAAAAGATTTTTTTGAAAAATCCCTAAGCCCCGGGGTCACAATTTCAGCAAAAATCTGACTTTTGGCAATTCATTCAAAAATGGTGCCAACCGCTTGCAAATGCTCCCCTGAAAGCTTTGGCGATGGAAACAGAAGGCTTTTTATCACAGGACAAGAAATCAGCCCTCAGCAACCTAACCAGCAGAAAAAGATTTTTTTGAAAAATCCCTAAGCCCCGGGGTCCCAATTTCAGCAAAAATCTGACTTTTGGCAATTCACTCAAAAATGGTGCCAAACGCTTGCAAATGCTCCCCTGAAATGTTTGGCGGTCGAAACAGAAGGCTTTTTACCACAGGACAAGAAATCAGCCCTCAGAAAGTTAACCGGCGGAAAAAGATTTTTTTGAAAAATCCCTAAACCCCGGGGTCACAATTTCAGCAAAAATCTGACTTTTGGCAATTCACTCAAAAATGGTGCCAAACACTTGCAAATGCTCCCCTGAAAGGTTTGGCGGTCGAAACAGAAGGCTTTTTATTACAGGACAAGAAATCAGCCCTCAACAAGTTAGCCGGCAGAAAAAGATTTTTTTGAAAAATCCCTAAGCCCTGGGGTCACAATTTCAGCAAAAATCTGACTTTTGGCAATTCATTCAAAAATGGTGCCAACCCGTTGCAAATGCTCCCCTGAAAGCTTTGGCGATGGAAACAGAAGGCTTTTTATCACAGGACAAGAAATCAGCCCTCAGCAACTTAACCGGGGGAAAAAGATTTTTTAGAAAAATACCTAAGCCCCGGGCTCACAATTTCAGCAAAAATCTGACTTTTGGCAATTCACTCAAAAATGGTGCCAAACGCTTGCAAACGCTCCCCTGAAATGTTTGGCGGTCGAAACAGAAGGCTTTTTATCACAGGACAAGAAATCAGCCCTCAGAAAGTTAAGCGGCAGAAAAAGATTTTTTTGAAAAATCCCTAAGCCCCCGTGTCACAATTTCAGCAAAAATCTGACTTTTGGCAATTCATTCAAAAATGGTGCCAACCCGTTGCAAATGCTCCCCTGAAATGTTTGGCGGTCGAAACAGAAGGCTTTTTATCACAGGACAAGAAATCAGCCCTCAGAAAGTTAAGCGGCAGAAAAAGATTTTTTTGAAAAATCCCTAAGCCCCGGGGTCACAATTTCAGCAAAAATCTGACTTTTGGCAATTCATTCAAAAATGGTGCCAACCTGTTGCAAATGCTCCCCTGAAAGCTTTGGCGATGGAAACAGAAGGCTTTTTATCACAGGACAAGAAATCAGCCCTCAGCAACTTAACCGGGGGAAAAAGATTTTTTAGAAAAATACCTAAGCCCCGGGCTCACAATTTCAGCAAAAATCTGACTTTTGGCAATTCACTCAAAAATGGTGCCAAACGCTTGCAAACGCTCCCCTTAAATGTTTGGCGGTCGAAACAGAAGGCTTTTTATCACAGGACAAGAAATCAGCCCTCAGAAAGTTAACCGGCAGAAAAAGATTTTTTTGAAAAATCCCTAAACCCCGGGGTCACAATTTCAGCAATAATCTGACTTTTGGCAATTCACTCAAAAATGGTGCCAAATGCTTGCAAATCCTCCCCTGAAATGTTTGGCGGTCGAAACAGAAGGCTTTTTATCACAGGACAAGAAATCAGCCCTCAGAAACTTAACCGGCAGAAAAAGATTTTTTTGAAAAATCCCTAAACCCCGGGGTCACAATTTCAGCAAAAATCTGACTTTTGGCAATTCATTCAAAAATGGTGCCAACCGTTTGCAAATGCTCCCCTGAAATGTTTGGCGGTCGAAACAGAAGGCTTTTTATCACAGGACAAGAAATCAGCCCTCAGAAAGTTAACCGGCGGAAAAATATTTTTTTGAAAAATCCCTAAGCCCCGGGGTCACAATTTCAGCAAAAATCTGACTTTTGGCAATTCATTCAAAAATGGTGCCAAACGCTTGCAGATGCTCCCCTGAAAGCTATGGTGATGGAAACAGAAGGCCTTTTATCACAGGACAAGAAATCAGCCCTCAGAAAGTTAAGCGGCAGAAAAAGATTTTTTTGAAAAATCCCTAAGCCCCGGGGTCACAATTTCAGCAAAAATTTGACTTTTGGCAATTCACTCAAAAATGGTGCCAAACGCTTGCAAATGCTCCCCTGAAATGTTTGGCGGTCGAAACAGAAGGCTTTTTATCACAGGACAAGAAATCAGCCCTCAGAAACTTAACCGGCAGAAAAAGATTTTTTTGAAAAATCCCTAAGCCCCGGGGTCACAATTTCAGCAAAAATCTGACTTTTGGCAATTCATTCAAAAATGGTGCCAACCGTTTGCAAATGCTCCCCTGAAATGTTTGGCGGTCGAAACAGAAGGCTTTTTATCACAGGACAAGAAATCAGCCCTCAGAAACTTAACCGGCAGAAAAAGATTTTTTTGAAAAATCCCTAAGCCCCGGTGTCACAATTTCAGCAAAAATCTGACTTTTGACAATTCACTCAAAAATGGTGCCAAACGCTTGCAAACGCTCCCCTGAAATGTTTGGCGGTCGAAACAGAAGGCTTCTTATCACAGGACAAGAAATCAGCCCTCAGAAAGTTAACCGGCAGAAAAAGATTTTTTTGAAAAATCCCTAAGCCCCGGGGTCACAATTTCAGCAATAATCTGACTTTTGGCAATTCATTCAAAAATGGTGCCAACCGCTTGCAAATGCTCCCCTGAAATGTTTGGCGGTCGAAACAGAAGGCTTTTTATCACAGGACAAGAAATCAGCCCTCAGAAACTTAACCGGCAGAAAAAGATTTTTTTGAAAAATCCCTAAGCCCCGGTGTCACAATTTCAGCAAAAATCTGACTTTTGACAATTCACTCAAAAATGGTGCCAAACGCTTGCAAAGGCTCTCCTGAAATGTTTGGCAGTCGAAACAGAAGGCTTCTTATCACAGGACAAGAAATCAGCCCTCAGAAAGTTAACCGGCAGAAAAAGATTTTTTTGAAAAATCCCTAAGCCCCGGGGTCACAATTTCAGCAAAAATCTGACTTTTGGCAATTCATTCAAAAATGGTGCCAACCGCTTGCAAATGCTCCCCTGAAAGCTTTGGCGATGGAAACAGAAGGCTTTTTATCACAGGACAAGAAATCAGCCCTCAGCAACCTAACCAGCAGAAAAAGATTTTTTTGAAAAATCCCTAAGCCCCGGGGTCCCAATTTCAGCAAAAATCTGACTTTTGGCAATTCACTCAAAAATGGTGCCAAACGCTTGCAAATGCTCCCCTGAAATGTTTGGCGGTCGAAACAGAAGGCTTTTTACCACAGGACAAGAAATCAGCCCTCAGAAAGTTAACCGGCGGAAAAAGATTTTTTTGAAAAATCCCTAAACCCCGGGGTCACAATTTCAGCAAAAATCTGACTTTTGGCAATTCACTCAAAAATGGTGCCAAACACTTGCAAATGCTCCCCTGAAAGGTTTGGCGGTCGAAACAGAAGGCTTTTTATTACAGGACAAGAAATCAGCCCTCAGAAAGTTAAGCGGCAGAAAAAGATTTTTTTGAAAAATCCCTAAGCCCCGGGGTCACAATTTCAGCAAAAATTTGACTTTTGGCAATTCACTCAAAAATGGTGCCAACCCGTTGCAAATGCTCCCCTGAAAGCTTTGGCGATGGAAACAGAAGGCTTTTTATCACAGGACAAGAAATCAGCCCTCAGAAACTTAACCGGCAGAAAAAGATTTTTTTGAAAAATCCCTAAGCCCCGGGGTCACAATTTCAGCAAAAATCTGACTTTTGGCAATTCACTCAAAAATGGTTCCAAACGCTTGCAAATGCTCCCCTGAAATGTTTGGCGGTCGAAACAGAAGGCTTGTTATCACAGGACAAGAAATCAGCCCTCAGAAGCTTAAGCGGCAGAAAAAGATTTTTTTGAAAAATCCCTAAACCCCGGGTTCACAATTTCAGCAAAAATCTGACTTTTGGCAATTCATTCAAAAATGGTGCCAACCCGTTGCAAATGCTCCCCTGAAAGGTTTGGCGATGGAAACAGAAGGCTTTTTATCACAGGACAAGAAATCAGCCCTCAGCAACTTAACCGGGGGAAAAAGATTTTTTAGAAAAATACCTAAGCCCCGGGCTCACAATTTCAGCAAAAATCTGACTTTTGGCAATTCACTCAAAAATGGTGCCAAACACTTGCAAACGCTCCCCTTAAATGTTTGGCGGTCGAAAAAGAAGGCTTTTTATCACAGGACAAGAAATCAGCCCTCAGAAACTTAACCGGCAGAAAAAGATTTTTTTGAAAAATCCCTAAGCCCCGGGGTCACAATTTCAGCAAAAATCTGACTTTTGGCAATTCATTAAAAAATGGTGCCAACCCGTTGCAAATGCTCCCCTGAAATGTTTGGCGGTCGAAACAGAAGGCTTTTTATCACAGGACAAGAAATCAGCCCTCAGAAAGTTAAGCGGCAGAAAAAGATTTTTTTGAAAAATCCCTAAGCCCCGGGGTCACAATTTCAGCAAAAATTTGACTTTTGGCAATTCACTCAAAAATGGTGCCAAACGCTTGCAAATGCTCCCCTGAAATGTTTGGCGGTCGAAACAGAAGGCTTGTTATCACAGGACAAGAAATCAGCCCTCAGAAGCTTAAGCGGCAGAAAAAGATTTTTTTGAAAAATCCCTAAGCCCCGGGGTCACAATTTCAGCAAAAATCTGACTTTTGGCAATTCACTCAAAAATGGTTCCAAACGCTTGCAAATGCTCCCCTGAAATGTTTGGCGGTCGAAACAGAAGGCTTTTTACCACAGGACAAGAAATCAGCCCTCAGAAAGTTAACCGGCGGAAAAAGATTTTTTTTGAAAAATCCCTAAACCCCGAGGTCACAATTTCAGCAAAAATCTGACTTTTGGCAATTCACTCAAAAATGGTGCCAACACTTGCAAATGCTCCCCTGAAAGGTTTGGCGGTCGAAACAGAAGGCTTTTTATCACAGGACAAGAAATCAGCCCTCAACAAGTTAGCCGGCAGAAAAAGATTTTTTTGAAAAATCCCTAAGCCCCGGGGTCACAATTTCAGCAAAAATCTGACTTTTGGCAATTCATTCAAAAATGGTGCCAACCTGTTGCAAATGCTCCCCTGAAAGCTTTGGCGATGGAAACAGAAGGCTTTTTATCACAGGACAAGAAATCAGCCCTCAGCAACTTAACCGGGGGAAAAAGATTTTTTAGAAAAATACCTAAGCCCCGGGCTCACAATTTCAGCAAAAATCTGACTTTTGGCAATTCACTCAAAAATGGTGCCAAACGCTTGCAAACGCTCCCCTTAAATGTTTGGCGGTCGAAACAGAAGGCTTTTTATCACAGGACAAGAAATCAGCCCTCAGAAACTTAACCGGCAGAAAAAGATTTTTTTGAAAAATCCCTAAACCCCGGGGTCACAATTTCAGCAATAATCTGACTTTTGGCAATTCACTCAAAAATGGTGCCAAATGCTTGCAAATCCTCCCCTGAAATGTTTGGCGGTCGAAACAGAAGGCTTTTTATCACAGGACAAGAAATCAGCCCTCAGAAACTTAACCGGCAGAAAAAGATTTTTTTGAAAAATCCCTAAACCCCGGGGTCACAATTTCAGCAAAAATCTGACTTTTGGCAATTCATTCAAAAATGGTGCCAACCGTTTGCAAATGCTCCCCTGAAATGTTTGGCGGTCGAAACAGAAGGCTTTTTATCACAGGACAAGAAATCAGCCCTCAGAAACTTAACCGGCAGAAAAAGATTTTTTTGAAAAATCCCTAAGCCCCGGTGTCACAATTTCAGCAAAAATCTGACTTTTGACAATTCACTCAAAAATGGTGCCAAACGCTTGCAAACGCTCCCCTGAAATGTTTGGCGGTCGAAACAGAAGGCTTCTTATCACAGGACAAGAAATCAGCCCTCAGAAAGTTAACCGGCAGAAAAAGATTTTTTTGAAAAATCCCTAAGCCCCGGGGTCACAATTTCAGCAATAATCTGACTTTTGGCAATTCATTCAAAAATGGTGCCAACCGCTTGCAAATGCTCCCCTGAAATGTTTGGCGGTCGAAACAGAAGGCTTTTTATCACAGGACAAGAAATCAGCCCTCAGAAACTTAACCGGCAGAAAAAGATTTTTTTGAAAAATCCCTAAGCCCCGGTGTCACAATTTCAGCAAAAATCTGACTTTTGACAATTCACTCAAAAATGGTGCCAAACGCTTGCAAAGGCTCTCCTGAAATGTTTGGCAGTCGAAACAGAAGGCTTCTTATCACAGGACAAGAAATCAGCCCTCAGAAAGTTAACCGGCAGAAAAAGATTTTTTTGAAAAATCCCTAAGCCCCGGGGTCACAATTTCAGCAAAAATCTGACTTTTGGCAATTCATTCAAAAATGGTGCCAACCGCTTGCAAATGCTCCCCTGAAAGCTTTGGCGATGGAAACAGAAGGCTTTTTATCACAGGACAAGAAATCAGCCCTCAGCAACCTAACCAGCAGAAAAAGATTTTTTTGAAAAATCCCTAAGCCCCGGGGTCCCAATTTCAGCAAAAATCTGACTTTTGGCAATTCACTCAAAAATGGTGCCAAACGCTTGCAAATGCTCCCCTGAAATGTTTGGCGGTCGAAACAGAAGGCTTTTTACCACAGGACAAGAAATCAGCCCTCAGAAAGTTAACCGGCGGAAAAAGATTTTTTTGAAAAATCCCTAAACCCCGGGGTCACAATTTCAGCAAAAATCTGACTTTTGGCAATTCACTCAAAAATGGTGCCAAACACTTGCAAATGCTCCCCTGAAAGGTTTGGCGGTCGAAACAGAAGGCTTTTTATTACAGGACAAGAAATCAGCCCTCAACAAGTTAGCCGGCAGAAAAAGATTTTTTTGAAAAATCCCTAAGCCCTGGGGTCACAATTTCAGCAAAAATCTGACTTTTGGCAATTCATTCAAAAATGGTGCCAACCCGTTGCAAATGCTCCCCTGAAAGCTTTGGCGATGGAAACAGAAGGCTTTTTATCACAGGACAAGAAATCAGCCCTCAGCAACTTAACCGGGGGAAAAAGATTTTTTAGAAAAATACCTAAGCCCCGGGCTCACAATTTCAGCAAAAATCTGACTTTTGGCAATTCACTCAAAAATGGTGCCAAACGCTTGCAAACGCTCCCCTGAAATGTTTGGCGGTCGAAACAGAAGGCTTTTTATCACAGGACAAGAAATCAGCCCTCAGAAAGTTAAGCGGCAGAAAAAGATTTTTTTGAAAAATCCCTAAGCCCCCGTGTCACAATTTCAGCAAAAATCTGACTTTTGGCAATTCATTCAAAAATGGTGCCAACCCGTTGCAAATGCTCCCCTGAAATGTTTGGCGGTCGAAACAGAAGGCTTTTTATCACAGGACAAGAAATCAGCCCTCAGAAAGTTAAGCGGCAGAAAAAGATTTTTTTGAAAAATCCCTAAGCCCCGGGGTCACAATTTCAGCAAAAATCTGACTTTTGGCAATTCATTCAAAAATGGTGCCAACCTGTTGCAAATGCTCCCCTGAAAGCTTTGGCGATGGAAACAGAAGGCTTTTTATCACAGGACAAGAAATCAGCCCTCAGCAACTTAACCGGGGGAAAAAGATTTTTTAGAAAAATACCTAAGCCCCGGGCTCACAATTTCAGCAAAAATCTGACTTTTGGCAATTCACTCAAAAATGGTGCCAAACGCTTGCAAACGCTCCCCTTAAATGTTTGGCGGTCGAAACAGAAGGCTTTTTATCACAGGACAAGAAATCAGCCCTCAGAAAGTTAACCGGCAGAAAAAGATTTTTTTGAAAAATCCCTAAACCCCGGGGTCACAATTTCAGCAATAATCTGACTTTTGGCAATTCACTCAAAAATGGTGCCAAATGCTTGCAAATCCTCCCCTGAAATGTTTGGCGGTCGAAACAGAAGGCTTTTTATCACAGGACAAGAAATCAGCCCTCAGAAACTTAACCGGCAGAAAAAGATTTTTTTGAAAAATCCCTAAACCCCGGGGTCACAATTTCAGCAAAAATCTGACTTTTGGCAATTCATTCAAAAATGGTGCCAACCGTTTGCAAATGCTCCCCTGAAATGTTTGGCGGTCGAAACAGAAGGCTTTTTATCACAGGACAAGAAATCAGCCCTCAGAAAGTTAACCGGCGGAAAAATATTTTTTTGAAAAATCCCTAAGCCCCGGGGTCACAATTTCAGCAAAAATCTGACTTTTGGCAATTCATTCAAAAATGGTGCCAAACGCTTGCAGATGCTCCCCTGAAAGCTATGGTGATGGAAACAGAAGGCCTTTTATCACAGGACAAGAAATCAGCCCTCAGAAACTTAACCGGCAGAAAAAGATTTTTTTGAAAAATCCCTAAGCCCCGGGGTCACAATTTCAGCAAAAATCTGACTTTTGGCAATTCACTCAAAAATGGTGCCAAACGCTTGCAAACGCTCCCCTGAAATGTTTGGCGGTCGAAACAGAAGGCTTCTTATCACAGGACAAGAAATCAGCCCTCAGAAAGTTAACCGGCAGAAAAAGATTTTTTTGAAAAATCCCTAAGCCCCGGGGTCACAATTTCAGCAATAATCTGACTTTTGGCAATTCATTCAAAAATGGTGCCAACCGCTTGCAAATGCTCCCCTGAAAGCTTTGGCGGTCGAAACAGAAGGCTTTTTATCACAGGACAAGAAATCAGCCCTCAGAAAGTTAACCGGCGGAAAAAGATTTTTTTGAAAAATCCCTAAGCCCCGGGGTCACAATTTCAGCAATAATCTGACTTTTGGCAATTCATTCAAAAATGGTGCCAAACGCTTGCAGATGCTCCCCTGAAAGCTTTGGCGGTCGAAACAGAAGGCTTTTTATCACAGGACAAGAAATCAGCCCTCAGAAACTTAACCGGCAGAAAAAGATTTTTTTGAAAAATCCCTAAGCCCCGGGGTCACAATTTCAGCAAAAATCTGACTTTTGGCAATTCATTCAAAAATGGTGCCAACCGCTTGCAAATGCTCCCCTGAAATGTTTGGCGGTCGAAACAGAAGGCTTTTTATCACAGGACAAGAAATCAGCCCTCAGAAAGTTAACCGGCGGAAAAAGATTTTTTTGAAAAATCCCTAAGCCCCGGGGTCACAATTTCAGCAATAATCTGACTTTTGGCAATTCATTCAAAAATGGTGCCAAACGCTTGCAAATGCTCCCCTGAAATGTTTGGCGGTCGAAACAGAAGGCTTTTTATCACAGGACAAGAAATCAGCCCTCAGAAAGTTAACCGGCAGAAAAAGATTTTTTTCAAAAATCCCTAAGCCCTGGGGTCACAATTTCAGCAAAAATCTGACTTTTGGCAATTCATTCAAAAATGGTGCCAAACGCTTGCAGATGCTCCCCTGAAAGCTATGGTGATGGAAACAGAAGGCCTTTTATCACAGGACAAGAAATCAGCCCTCAGAAACTTAACCGGCAGAAAAAGATTTTTTTGAAAAATCCCTAAGCCCCGGGGTCACAATTTCAGCAAAAATCTGACTTTTGGCAATTCACTCAAAAATGGTGCCAAACGCTTGCAAACGCTCCCCTTAAATGTTTGGCGGTCGAAACAGAAGGCTTTTTATCACAGGACAAGAAATCAGCCCTCAGAAACTTAACCGGCAGAAAAAGATTTTTTTGAAAAATCCCTAAACCCCGGGGTCACAATTTCAGCAATAATCTGACTTTTGGCAATTCACTCAAAAATGGTGCCAAATGCTTGCAAATCCTCCCCTGAAATGTTTGGCGGTCGAAACAGAAGGCTTTTTATCACAGGACAAGAAATCAGCCCTCAGAAAGTTAACCGGCGGAAAAAGATTTTTTTGAAAAATCCCTAAGCCCCGGGGTCACAATTTCAGCAATAATCTGACTTTTGGCAATTCATTCAAAAATGGTGCCAAACGCTTGCAGATGCTCCCCTGAAAGCTTTGGCGGTCGAAACAGAAGGCTTTTTATCACAGGACAAGAAATCAGCCCTCAGAAACTTAACCGGCAGAAAAAGATTTTTTTGAAAAATCCCTAAGCCCCGGGGTCACAATTTCAGCAAAAATCTGACTTTTGGCAATTCATTCAAAAATGGTGCCAACCGCTTGCAAATGCTCCCCTGAAATGTTTGGCGGTCGAAACAGAAGGCTTTTTATCACAGGACAAGAAATCAGCCCTCAGAAAGTTAACCGGCGGAAAAAGATTTTTTTGAAAAATCCCTAAGCCCCGGGGTCACAATTTCAGCAATAATCTGACTTTTGGCAATTCATTCAAAAATGGTGCCAAACGCTTGCAAATGCTCCCTTGAAATGTTTGGCGGTCGAAACAGAAGGCTTTTTATCACAGGACAAGAAATCAGCCCTCACAAAGTTAACCGGCAGAAAAAGATTTTTTTGAAAAATCCCTAAGCCCTGGGGTCACAATTTCAGCAAAAATCTGACTTTTGGCAATTCATTCAAAAATGGTGCCAACCTGTTGCAAATGCTCCCCTGAAAGCTTTGGCGATGGAAACAGAAGGCTTTTTATCACAGGACAAGAAATCAGCCGTCAGCAACTTAACCGGGGGAAAAAGATTTTTTAGAAAAATACCTAAGCCCCGGGCTCACAATTTCAGCAAAAATCTGACTTTTGGCAATTCACTCAAAAATGGTGCCAAACGCTTGCAAACGCTCCCCTTAAATGTTTGGCGGTCGAAACAGAAGGCTTTTTATCACAGGACAAGAAATCAGCCCTCAGAAACTTAACCGGCAGAAAAAGATTTTTTTGAAAAATCTCTAAACCCCGGGGTCACAATTTCAGCAAAAATCTGACTTTTGGCAATTCATTCAAAAATGGTGCCAAACGCTTGCAGATGCTCCCCTGAAAGCTTTGGTGATGGAAACAGAAGGCCTTTTATCACAGGACAAGAAATCAGCCCTCAGAAACTTAACCGGCAGAAAAAATTTTTTTGAAAAATCCCTAAGCCCTGGGGTCACAATTTCAGCAAAAATCTGACTTTTGGCAATTCACTCAAAAATGGTGCCAAACGCTTGCAAACGCTCCCCTTAAATGTTTGGCGGTCGAAACAGAAGGCTTTTTATCACAGGACAAGAAATCAGCCCTCAGAAACTTAACCGGCAGAAAAAGATTTTTTTGAAAAATCCCTAAACCCCGGGGTCACAATTTCAGCAATAATCTGACTTTTGGCAATTCACTCAAAAATGGTGCCAAATGCTTGCAAATCCTCCCCTGAAATGTTTGGCGGTCGAAACAGAAGGCTTTTTATCACAGGACAAGAAATCAGCCCTCAGAAAGTTAACCGGCGGAAAAAGATTTTTTTGAAAAATCCCTAAGCCCCGGGGTCACAATTTCAGCAATAATCTGACTTTTGGCAATTCATTCAAAAATGGTGCCAAACGCTTGCAGATGCTCCCCTGAAAGCTTTGGCGGTCGAAACAGAAGGCTTTTTATCACAGGACAAGAAATCAGCCCTCAGAAACTTAACCGGCAGAAAAAGATTTTTTTGAAAAATCCCTAAGCCCCGGGGTCACAATTTCAGCAAAAATCTGACTTTTGGCAATTCATTCAAAAATGGTGCCAACCGCTTGCAAATGCTCCCCTGAAATGTTTGGCGGTCGAAACAGAAGGCTTTTTATCACAGGACAAGAAATCAGCCCTCAGAAAGTTAACCGGCGGAAAAAGATTTTTTTGAAAAATCCCTAAGCCCCGGGGTCACAATTTCAGCAATAATCTGACTTTTGGCAATTCATTCAAAAATGGTGCCAAACGCTTGCAAATGCTCCCCTGAAATGTTTGGCGGTCGAAACAGAAGGCTTTTTATCACAGGACAAGAAATCAGCCCTCACAAAGTTAACCGGCAGAAAAAGATTTTTTTGAAAAATCCCTAAGCCCTGGGGTCACAATTTCAGCAAAAATCTGACTTTTGGCAATTCATTCAAAAATGGTGCCAACCTGTTGCAAATGCTCCCCTGAAAGCTTTGGCGATGGAAACAGAAGGCTTTTTATCACAGGACAAGAAATCAGCCGTCAGCAACTTAACCGGGGGAAAAAGATTTTTTAGAAAAATACCTAAGCCCCGGGCTCACAATTTCAGCAAAAATCTGACTTTTGGCAATTCACTCAAAAATGGTGCCAAACGCTTGCAAACGCTCCCCTTAAATGTTTGGCGGTCGAAACAGAAGGCTTTTTATCACAGGACAAGAAATCAGCCCTCAGAAACTTAACCGGCAGAAAAAGATTTTTTTGAAAAATCTCTAAACCCCGGGGTCACAATTTCAGCAAAAATCTGACTTTTGGCAATTCATTCAAAAATGGTGCCAAACGCTTGCAGATGCTCCCCTGAAAGCTTTGGTGATGGAAACAGAAGGCCTTTTATCACAGGACAAGAAATCAGCCCTCAGAAACTTAACCGGCAGAAAAAGATTTTTTTGAAAAATCCCTAAGCCCCGGGGTCACAATTTCAGCAAAAATCTGACTTTTGGCAATTCACTCAAAAATGGTGCCAAACGCTTGCAAACGCTCCCCTGGAATGTTTGGCGGTCGAAACAGAAGGCTTCTTATCACAGGACAAGAAATCAGCCCTCAGAAACTTAACCGGCAGAAAAAGATTTTTTTGAAAAATCCCTAAGCCCCGGGGTCACAATTTCAGCAAAAATCTGACTTTTGGCAATTCACTCAAAAATGGTGCCAAACGCTTGCAAACGCTCCCCTGAAATGTTTGGCGGTCGAAACAGAAGGCTTCTTATCACAGGACAAGAAATCAGCCCTCAGAAAGTTAACCGGCAGAAAATTTTTTTTTTGAAAAATACCTAAGCCCTGGGGTCACAATTTCAGCAAAAATCTGACTTTTGGCAATTCACTCAAAAATGGTTCCAAACGCTTGCAAACGCTCCCCTGAAATGTTTGGCGGTCGAAACAGAAGGCTTTTTATCACAGGACAAGAAATCAGCCGTCAGCAACTTAACCGGGGGAAAAAGATTTTTTAGAAAAATACCTAAGCCCCGGGCTCACAATTTCAGCAAAAATCTGACTTTTGGCAATTCACTCAAAAATGGTGCCAAACGCTTGCAAACGCTCCCCTTAAATGTTTGGCGGTCGAAACAGAAGGCTTTTTATCACAGGACAAGAAATCAGCCCTCAGAAACTTAACCGGCAGAAAAAGATTTTTTTGAAAAATCTCTAAACCCCGGGGTCACAATTTCAGCAAAAATCTGACTTTTGGCAATTCATTCAAAAATGGTGCCAAACGCTTGCAGATGCTCCCCTGAAAGCTTTGGTGATGGAAACAGAAGGCCTTTTATCACAGGACAAGAAATCAGCCCTCAGAAACTTAACCGGCAGAAAAAGATTTTTTTGAAAAATCCCTAAGCCCCGGGGTCACAATTTCAGCAAAAATCTGACTTTTGGCAATTCACTCAAAAATGGTGCCAAACGCTTGCAAACGCTCCCCTGGAATGTTTGGCGGTCGAAACAGAAGGCTTCTTATCACAGGACAAGAAATCAGCCCTCAGAAACTTAACCGGCAGAAAAAGATTTTTTTGAAAAATCCCTAAGCCCCGGGGTCACAATTTCAGCAAAAATCTGACTTTTGGCAATTCACTCAAAAATGGTGCCAAACGCTTGCAAACGCTCCCCTTAAATGTTTGGCGGTCGAAACAGAAGGCTTTTTATCACAGGACAAGAAATCAGCCCTCAGAAACTTAACCGGCAGAAAAAGATTTTTTTTGAAAAATCCCTAAACCCCGGGGTCACAATTTCAGCAATAATCTGACTTTTGGCAATTCACTCAAAAATGGTGCCAAATGCTTGCAAATCCTCCCCTGAAATGTTTGGCGGTCGAAACAGAAGGCTTTTTATCACAGGACAAGAAATCAGCCCTCAGAAACTTAACCGGCAGAAAAAGATTTTTTTGAAAAATCCCTAAACCCCGGGGTCACAATTTCAGCAATAATCTGACTTTTGGCAATTCATTCAAAAATGGTGCCAACCGTTTGCAAATGCTCCCCTGAAATGTTTGGCGGTCGAAACAGAAGGTTTTTTATCACAGGACAAGAAATCAGCCCTCAGAAAGTTAACCGGCGGAAAAATATTTTTTTGAAAAATCCCTAAGCCCCGGGGTCACAATTTCAGCAAAAATCTGACTTTTGGCAATTCATTCAAAAATGGTGCCAAACGCTTGCAGATGCTCCCCTGAAAGCTATGGTGATGGAAACAGAAGGCCTTTTATCACAGGACAAGAAATCAGCCCTCAGAAACTTAATCGGCAGAAAAAGATTTTTTTGAAAAATCCCTAAGCCCCGGGGTCACAATTTCAGCAAAAATCTGACTTTTGGCAATTCACTCAAAAATGGTGCCAAACGCTTGCAAACGCTCCCCTGAAAGCTTTGGTGATGGAAACAGAAGGCTTCTTATCACAGGACAAGAAATCAGCCCTCAGAAAGTTAACCGGCAGAAAAAGATTTTTTTGAAAAAATCGCTAAGCCCCGGGGTCACAATTTCAGCAAAAATCTGACTTTTGGCAATTCACTCAAAAATGGTGCCAACCGCTTGCAAATGCTCCCCTGAAAGCTTTGGCGGTCGAAACAGAAGGCTTTTTATCACAGGACAAGAAATCAGCCCTCAGAAACTTAACCGGCAGAAAAAGATTTTTTTGAAAAAATCGCTAAGCCCCGGGGTCACAATTTCAGCAAAAATCTGACTTTTGGCAATTCACTCAAAAATGGTGCCAAACGCTTGCAAATGCTCCCCTGAAATGTTTGGCGGTCGAAACAGAAGGCTTTTTATCACAGGACAAGAAATCAGCCCTCAGAAAGTTAACCGGCGGAAAAAGATTTTTTTGAAAAATCCCTAAGCCCCGGGGTCACAATTTCAGCAATAATCTGACTTTTGGCAATTCATTCAAAAATGGTGCCAAACGCTTGCAGATGCTCCCCTGAAAGCTTTGGCTGTCGAAACAGAAGGCTTTTTATCACAGGACAAGAAATCAGCCCTCAGAAACTTAACCGGCAGAAAAAGATTTTTTTGAAAAATCCCTAAGCCCCGGGGTCACAATTTCAGCAAAAATCTGACTTTTGGCAATTCATTCAAAAATGGTGCCAACCGCTTGCAAATGCTCCCCTGAAATGTTTGGCGGTCGAAACAGAAGGCTTTTTATCACAGGACAAGAAATCAGCCCTCAGCAACTTAACCGGCGCAAAAAGATTTTTTTGAAAAAATCGCTAAGCCCCGGGGTCACAATTTCAGCAAATATCTGACTTTTGGCAATTCACTCAAAAATGGTGCCAAACGCTTGCAAATGCTCCCCTGAAATGTTTGGCGGTCGAAACAGAAGGCTTTTTATCACAGGACAAGAAATCAGCCCTCAGAAAGTTAACCGGCGGAAAAAGATTTTTTTGAAAAATCCCTAAGCCGCGGGGTCAAAATTTCAGCAATAATCTGACTTTTGGCAATTCATTCAAAAATGGTGCCAAACGCTTGCAGATGCTCCCCTGATAGCTTTGGCTGTCGAAACAGAAGGCTTTTTATCACAGGACAAGAAATCAGCCCTCAGAAACTTAACCGGCAGAAAAAGATTTTTTTGAAAAATCCCTAAGCCCCGGGGTCACAATTTCAGCAAAAATCTGACTTTTGGCAATTCACTCAAAAATGGTGCCAAACGCTTGCAAACGCTCCCCTGAAATGTTTGGCGGTCGAAACAGAAGGCTTCTTATCACAGGACAAGAAATCAGCCCTCAGAAAGTTAACCGGCAGAAAAAGATTTTTTTGAAAAATCCCTAAGCCCCGGGGTCACAATTTCAGCAATAATCTGACTTTTGGCAATTCATTCAAAAATGGTGCCAACCGCTTGCAAATGCTCCCCTGAAAGCTTTGGCGGTCGAAACAGAAGGCTTTTTATCACAGGACAAGAAATCAGCCCTCAGAAACTTAACCGGCGCAAAAAGATTTTTTTGAAAAAATCGCTAAGCCCCGGGGTCACAATTTCAGCAAAAATCTGACTTTTGGCAATTCACTCAAAAATGGTGCCAAACGCTTGCAAATGCTCCCCTGAAATGTTTGGCGGTCGAAACAGAAGGCTTTTTATCACAGGACAAGAAATCAGCCCTCAGAAAGTTAACCGGCGGGAAAAGATTTTTTTGAAAAATCCCTAAGCCCCGGGGTCACAATTTCAGCAATAATCTGACTTTTGGCAATTCATTCAAAAATGGTGCCAAACGCTTGCAAATGCTCCCCTGAAATGTTTGGCGGTCGAAACAGAAGGCTTTTTATCACAGGACAAGAAATCAGCCCTCAGAAAGTTAACCGGCAGAAAATTTTTTTTTTGAAAAATCGCTATGCCCCGGGGTCACAATTTCAGCAAAAATCTGACTTTTGGCAATTCACTCAAAAATGGTGCCAAACGCTTGCAAATGCTCCCCTGAAATGTTTGGCGGTCGAAACAGAAGGCTTTTTATCACAGGACAAGAAATCAGCCCTCAGAAAGTTAACCGGCGGAAAAAGATTTTTTTGAAAAATCCCTAAGCCCCGGGGTCACAATTTCAGCAATAATCTGACTTTTGGCAATTCACTCAAAAATGGTGCCAAACGCTTGCAAATGCTCCCCTGAAATGTTTGGCGGTCGAAACAGAAGGCTTTTTATCACAGGACAAGAAATCAGCCCTCAGAAAGTTAACCGGCGGAAAAAGATTTTTTTGAAAAATCCCTAAGCCCCGGGGTCACAATTTCAGCAAAAATCTGACTTTTGGCAATTCATTCAAAAATGGTGCCAAACGCTTGCAAACGCTCCCCTGAAATGTTTGGCGGTCGAAACAGAAGGCTTCTTATCACAGGACAAGAAATCAGCCCTCAGAAAGTTAACCGGCAGAAAAAGATTTTTTTGAAAAATCCCTAAGCCCCGGGGTCACAATATCAGCAATAATCTGACTTTTGGCAATTCATTCAAAAATGGTGCCAACCGCTTGCAAATGCTCCCCTGAAAGCTTTGGCGGTCGAAACAGAAGGCTTTTTATCACAGGACAAGAAATCAGCCCTCAGAAACTTAACCGGCAGAAAAAGATTTTTTTGAAAAATCCCTAAGCCCCGGTGTCACAATTTCAGCAAAAATCTGACTTTTGACAATTCACTCAAAAATGGTGCCAAACGCTTGCAAACGCTCCCCTGAAATGTTTGGCGGTCGAAACAGAAGGCTTTTTATCACAGGACAAGAAATCAGCCCTCAGAAAGTTAACCGGCAGAAAAAGATTTTTTTGAAAAATCCCTAAGCCCCGGGGTCACAATTTCAGCAAAAATCTGACTTTTGGCAATTCATTCAAAAATGGTGCCAACCGCTTGCAAATGCTCCCCTGAAATGTTTGGCGGTCGAAACAGAAGGCTTTTTATTACAGGACAAGAAATCAGCCCTCAGAAAGTTAACCGGCAGAAAAATTTTTTTTTGAAAAATCGCTAAGCCCCGGGGTCACAATTTCAGCAAAAATCTGACTTTTGGCAATTCACTCAAAAATGGTGCCAAACGCTTGCAAATGCTCCCCTGAAATGTTTGGCGGTCGAAACAGAAGGCTTTTTATCACAGGACAAGAAATCAGCCCTCAGAAAGTTAACCGGCGGAAAAAGATTTTTTTGAAAAATCCCTAAGCCCCGGGGTCACAATTTCAGCAATAATCTGACTTTTGGCAATTCATTCAAAAATGGTGCCAAACGCTTGCAGATGCTCCCCTGAAAGCTTTGGCTGTCGAAACAGAAGGCTTTTTATCACAGGACAAGAAATCAGCCCTCAGAAACTTAACCGGCAGAAAAAGATTTTTTTGAAAAATCCCTAAGCCCCGGGGTCACAATTTCAGCAAAAATCTGACTTTTGGCAATTCACTCAAAAATGGTGCCAAACGCTTGCAAATGCTCCCCTGAAATGTTTGGCGGTCGAAACAGAAGGCTTTTTATCACAGGACAAGAAATCAGCCCTCAGAAAGTTAACCGGCGGAAAAAGATTTTTTTGAAAAATCCCTAAGCCGCGGGGTCACAATTTCAGTAATAATCTGACTTTTGGCAATTCATTCAAAAATGGTGCCAAACGCTTGCAGATGCTCCCCTGATAGCTTTGGCTGTCGAAACAGAAGGCTTTTTATCACAGGACAAGAAATCAGCCCTCAGCAACTTAACCGGCAGAAAAAGATTTTTTTGAAAAATCCCTAAGCCCCGGGGTCACAATTTCAGCAAAAATCTGACTTTTGGCAATTCATTCAAAAATGGTGCCAACCGCTTGCAAATGCTCCCCTGAAATGTTTGGCGGTCGAAACAGAAGGCTTTTTATCACAGGACAAGAAATCAGCCCTCAGCAACTTAACCGGCGCAAAAAGATTTTTTTGAAAAAATCGCTAAGCCCCTGGGTCACAATTTCAGCAAAAATCTGACTTTTGGCAATTCACTCAAAAATGGTGCCAAACGCTTGCAAATGCTCCCCTGAAATGTTTGGCGGTCGAAACAGAAGGCTTTTTATCACAGGACAAGAAATAAGCCCTCAGAAAGTTAACCGGCGGAAAAAGATTTTTTTGAAAAATCCCTAAGCCCCGGGGTCACAATTTCAGCAATAATCTGACTTTTGGCAATTCATTCAAAAATGGTGCCAACCGCTTGCAAATGCTCCCCTGAAATGTTTGGCGGTCGAAACAGAAGGCTTTTTATCACAGGACAAGAAATCAGCCCTCAGCAACTTAACCGGCGCAAAAAGATTTTTTTGAAAAAATCGCTAAGCCCCGGGGTCACAATTTCAGCAAAAATCTGACTTTTGGCAATTCACTCAAAAATGGTGCCAAACGCTTGCAAATGCTCCCCTGAAATGTTTGGCGGTCGAAACAGAAGGCTTTTTATCACAGGACAAGAAATCAGCCCTCAGAAAGTTAACCGGCGGAAAAAGATTTTTTTGAAAAATCCCTAAGCCCCGGGGTCACAATTTCAGCAATAATCTGACTTTTGGCAATTCATTCAAAAATGGTGCCAAACGCTTGCAAATGCTCCCCTGAAATGTTTGGCGGTCGAAACAGAAGGCTTTTTATCACAGGACAAGAAATCAGCCCTCAGAAAGTTAACCGGCAGAAAAAATTTTTTTTGAAAAATCGCTAAGCCCCGGGGTCACAATTTCAGCAAAAATCTGACTTTTGGCAATTCACTCAAAAATGGTGCCAAACGCTTGCAAATGCTCCCCTGAAATGTTTGGCGGTCGAAACAGAAGGCTTTTTATCACAGGACAAGAAATCAGCCCTCAGAAAGTTAACCGGCAGAAAAAGATTTTTTTGAAAAATCCCTAAGCCCCGGGGTCACAATTTCAGCAATAATCTGACTTTTGGCAATTCATTCAAAAATGGTGCCAACCGCTTGCAAATGCTCCCCTGAAAGCTTTGGCGGTCGAAACAGAAGGCTTTTTATCACAGGACAAGAAATCAGCCCTCAGAAACTTAACCGGCAGAAAAAGATTTTTTTGAAAAATCCCTAAGCCCCGGTGTCACAATTTCAGCAAAAATCTGACTTTTGACAATTCACTCAAAAATGGTGCCAAACGCTTGCAAACGCTCCCCTGAAATGTTTGGCGGTCGAAACAGAAGGCTTTTTATCACAGGACAAGAAATCAGCCCTCAGAAAGTTAACCGGCAGAAAAAGATTTTTTTGAAAAATCCCTAAGCCCCGGGGTCACAATTTCAGCAAAAATCTGACTTTTGGCAATTCATTCAAAAATGGTGCCAACCGCTTGCAAATGCTCCCCTGAAATGTTTGGCGGTCGAAACAGAAGGCTTTTTATCACAGGACAAGAAATCAGCCCTCAGAAAGTTAACCGGCAGAAAATTTTTTTTTTGAAAAATCGCTAAGCCCCGGGGTCACAATTTCAGCAAAAATCTGACTTTTGGCAATTCACTCAAAAATGGTGCCAAACGCTTGCAAATGCTCCCCTGAAATGTTTGGCGGTCGAAACAGAAGGCTTTTTATCACAGGACAAGAAATCAGCCCTCAGAAAGTTAACCGGCGGAAAAAGATTTTTTTGAAAAATCCCTAAGCCCCGGGGTCACAATTTCAGCAAAAATCTGACTTTTGGCAATTCACTCAAAAATGGTGCCAAACGCTTGCAAATGCTCCCCTGAAATGTTTGGCGGTCGAAACAGAAGGCTTTTTATCACAGGACAAGAAATCAGCCCTCAGAAAGTTAACCGGCGGAAAAAGATTTTTTTGAAAAATCCCTAAGCCCCGGGGTCACAATTTCAGCAAAAATCTGACTTTTGGCAATTCATTCAAAAATGGTGCCAAACGCTTGCAAACGCTCCCCTGAAATGTTTGGCGGTCGAAACAGAAGGCTTTTTATCACAGGACAAGAAATCAGCCCTCAGAAAGTTAACCGGCGGAAAAAGATTTTTTTGAAAAATCCCTAAGCCCCGGGGTCACAATTTCAGCAATAATCTGACTTTTGGCAATTCATTCAAAAATGGTGCCAACCGCTTGCAAATGCTCCCCTGAAATGTTTGGCGGTCGAAACAGAAGGCTTTTTATCACAGGACAAGAAATCAGCCCTCAGCAACTTAACCGGCGCAAAAAGATTTTTTTGAAAAAATCGCTAAGCCCCGGGGTCACAATTTCAGCAAAAATCTGACTTTTGGCAATTCACTCAAAAATGGTGCCAAACGCTTGCAAATGCTCCCCTGAAATGTTTGGCGGTCGAAACAGAAGGCTTTTTATCACAGGACAAGAAATCAGCCCTCAGAAAGTTAACCGGCGGAAAAAGATTTTTTTGAAAAATCCCTAAGCCCCGGGGTCACAATTTCAGCAATAATCTGACTTTTGGCAATTCATTCAAAAATGGTGCCAAACGCTTGCAAATGCTCCCCTGAAATGTTTGGCGGTCGAAACAGAAGGCTTTTTATCACAGGACAAGAAATCAGCCCTCAGAAAGTTAACCGGCAGAAAAAAATTTTTTTGAAAAATCGCTAAGCCCCGGGGTCACAATTTCAGCAAAAATCTGACTTTTGGCAATTCACTCAAAAATGGTGCCAAACGCTTGCAAATGCTCCCCTGAAATGTTTGGCGGTCGAAACAGAAGGCTTTTTATCACAGGACAAGAAATCAGCCCTCAGCAACTTAACCGGCAGA
This sequence comes from Podarcis gaigeae, assembly GCF_964106915.1. Taxonomy (NCBI): domain Eukaryota; kingdom Metazoa; phylum Chordata; class Lepidosauria; order Squamata; family Lacertidae; genus Podarcis; species Podarcis gaigeae. The sequence goes on from NC_139689.1 coordinate 46,591,784, forward strand.
AAAAGATTTTTTTGAAAAATCCCTAAGCCCCGGGGTCACAATTTCAGCAATAATCTGACTTTTGGCAATTCATTCAAAAATGGTGCCAACCGCTTGCAAATGCTCCCCTGAAAGCTTTGGCGGTCGAAACAGAAGGCTTTTTATCACAGGACAAGAAATCAGCCCTCAGAAACTTAACCGGCAGAAAAAGATTTTTTTGAAAAATCCCTAAGCCCCGGTGTCACAATTTCAGCAAAAATCTGACTTTTGACAATTCACTCAAAAATGGTGCCAAACGCTTGCAAACGCTCCCCTGAAATGTTTGGCGGTCGAAACAGAAGGCTTTTTATCACAGGACAAGAAATCAGCCCTCAGAAAGTTAACCGGCAGAAAAAGATTTTTTTGAAAAATCCCTAAGCCCCGGGGTCACAATTTCAGCAAAAATCTGACTTTTGGCAATTCATTCAAAAATGGTGCCAACCGCTTGCAAATGCTCCCCTGAAATGTTTGGCGGTCGAAACAGAAGGCTTTTTATCACAGGACAAGAAATCAGCCCTCAGAAAGTTAACCGGCAGAAATTTTTTTTTTTGAAAAATCGCTAAGCCCCGGGGTCACAATTTCAGCAAAAATCTGACTTTTGGCAATTCACTCAAAAATGGTGCCAAACGCTTGCAAATGCTCCCCTGAAATGTTTGGCGGTCGAAACAGAAGGCTTTTTATCACAGGACAAGAAATCAGCCCTCAGAAAGTTAACCGGCGGAAAAAGATTTTTTTGAAAAATCCCTAAGCCCCGGGGTCACAATTTCAGCAAAAATCTGACTTTTGGCAATTCACTCAAAAATGGTGCCAAACGCTTGCAAATGCTCCCCTGAAATGTTTGGCGGTCGAAACAGAAGGCTTTTTATCACAGGACAAGAAATCAGCCCTCAGAAAGTTAACCGGCGGAAAAAGATTTTTTTGAAAAATCCCTAAGCCCCGGGGTCACAATTTCAGCAAAAATCTGACTTTTGGCAATTCATTCAAAAATGGTGCCAAACGCTTGCAAACGCTCCCCTGAAATGTTTGGCGGTCGAAACAGAAGGCTTCTTATCACAGGAGAAGAAATCAGCCCTCAGAAAGTTAACCGGCAGAAAAAGATTTTTTTGAAAAATCCCTAAGCCCCGGGGTCACAATTTCAGCAATAATCTGACTTTTGGCAATTCATTCAAAAATGGTGCCAACCGCTTGCAAATGCTCCCCTGAAAGCTTTGGCGGTCGAAACAGAAGGCTTTTTATCACAGGACAAGAAATCAGCCCTCAGAAACTTAACCGGCAGAAAAAGATTTTTTTGAAAAATCCCTAAGCCCCGGTGTCACAATTTCAGCAAAAATCTGACTTTTGACAATTCACTCAAAAATGGTGCCAAACGCTTGCAAACGCTCCCCTGAAATGTTTGGCGGTCGAAACAGAAGGCTTTTTATCACAGGACAAGAAATCAGCCCTCAGAAAGTTAACCGGCAGAAAAAGATTTTTTTGAAAAATCCCTAAGCCCCGGGGTCACAATTTCAGCAAAAATCTGACTTTTGGCAATTCATTCAAAAATGGTGCCAACCGCTTGCAAATGCTCCCCTGAAATGTTTGGCGGTCGAAACAGAAGGCTTTTTATCACAGGACAAGAAATCAGCCCTCAGAAAGTTAACCGGCAGAAAATTTTTTTTTTGAAAAATCGCTAAGCCCCGGGGTCACAATTTCAGCAAAAATCTGACTTTTGGCAATTCACTCAAAAATGGTGCCAAACGCTTGCAAATGCTCCCCTGAAATGTTTGGCGGTCGAAACAGAAGGCTTTTTATCACAGGACAAGAAATCAGCCCTCAGAAAGTTAACCGGCGGAAAAAGATTTTTTTGAAAAATCCCTAAGCCCCGGGGTCACAATTTCAGCAAAAATCTGACTTTTGGCAATTCACTCAAAAATGGTGCCAAACGCTTGCAAATGCTCCCCTGAAATGTTTGGCGGTCGAAACAGAAGGCTTTTTATCACAGGACAAGAAATCAGCCCTCAGAAAGTTAACCGGCGGAAAAAGATTTTTTTGAAAAATCCCTAAGCCCCGGGGTCACAATTTCAGCAAAAATCTGACTTTTGGCAATTCATTCAAAAATGGTGCCAAACGCTTGCAAACGCTCCCCTGAAATGTTTGGCGGTCGAAACAGAAGGCTTTTTATCACAGGACAAGAAATCAGCCCTCAGAAAGTTAACCGGCGGAAAAAGATTTTTTTGAAAAATCCCTAAGCCCCGGGGTCACAATTTCAGCAATAATCTGACTTTTGGCAATTCATTCAAAAATGGTGCCAACCGCTTGCAAATGCTCCCCTGAAATGTTTGGCGGTCGAAACAGAAGGCTTTTTATCACAGGACAAGAAATCAGCCCTCAGCAACTTAACCGGCGCAAAAAGATTTTTTTGAAAAAATCGCTAAGCCCCGGGGTCACAATTTCAGCAAAAATCTGACTTTTGGCAATTCACTCAAAAATGGTGCCAAACGCTTGCAAATGCTCCCCTGAAATGTTTGGCGGTCGAAACAGAAGGCTTTTTATCACAGGACAAGAAATCAGCCCTCAGAAAGTTAACCGGCGGAAAAAGATTTTTTTGAAAAATCCCTAAGCCCCGGGGTCACAATTTCAGCAAAAATCTGACTTTTGGCAATTCACTCAAAAATGGTGCCAAACGCTTGCAAATGCTCCCCTGAAATGTTTGGCGGTCGAAACAGAAGGCTTTTTATCACAGGACAAGAAATCAGCCCTCAGAAAGTTAACCGGCGGAAAAAGATTTTTTTGAAAAATCCCTAAGCCCCGGGGTCACAATTTCAGCAAAAATCTGACTTTTGGCAATTCATTCAAAAATGGTGCCAAACGCTTGCAAAGGCTCCCCTGAAATGTTTGGCGGTCGAAACAGAAGGCTTCTTATCACAGGAGAAGAAATCAGCCCTCAGAAAGTTAACCGGCAGAAAAAGATTTTTTTGAAAAATCCCTAAGCCCCGGGGTCACAATTTCAGCAATAATCTGACTTTTGGCAATTCATTCAAAAATGGTGCCAACCGCTTGCAAATGCTCCCCTGAAAGCTTTGGCGGTCGAAACAGAAGGCTTTTTATCACAGGACAAGAAATCAGCCCTCAGAAACTTAACCGGCAGAAAAAGATTTTTTTGAAAAATCCCTAAGCCCCGGTGTCACAATTTCAGCAAAAATCTGACTTTTGACAATTCACTCAAAAATGGTGCCAACCGCTTGCAAACGCTCCCCTGAAATGTTTGGCGGTCGAAACAGAAGGCTTTTTATCACAGGACAAGAAATCAGCCCTCAGAAAGTTAACCGGCAGAAAAAGATTTTTTTGAAAAATCCCTAAGCCCCGGGGTCACAATTTCAGCAAAAATCTGACTTTTGGCAATTCATTCAAAAATGGTGCCAACCGCTTGCAAATGCTCCCCTGAAATGTTTGGCGGTCGAAACAGAAGGCTTTTTATCACAGGACAAGAAATCAGCCCTCAGAAAGTTAACCGGCAGAAAATTTTTTTTTTGAAAAATCGCTAAGCCCCGGGGTCACAATTTCAGCAAAAATCTGACTTTTGGCAATTCACTCAAAAATGGTGCCAAACGCTTGCAAATGCTCCCCTGAAATGTTTGGCGGTCGAAACAGAAGGCTTTTTATCACAGGACAAGAAATCAGCCCTCAGAAAGTTAACCGGCGGAAAAAGATTTTTTTGAAAAATCCCTAAGCCCCGGGGTCACAATTTCAGCAAATATCTGACTTTTGGCAATTCACTCAAAAATGGTGCCAAACGCTTGCAAATGCTCCCCTGAAATGTTTGGCGGTCGAAACAGAAGGCTTTTTATCACAGGACAAGAAATCAGCCCTCAGAAAGTTAACCGGCGGAAAAAGATTTTTTTGAAAAATCCCTAAGCCCTGGGGTCACAATTTCAGCAAAAATCTGACTTTTGGCAATTCATTCAAAAATGGTTCCAAACGCTTGCAAACGCTCCCCTGAAATGTTTGGCGGTCGAAACAGAAGGCTTTTTATCACAGGACAAGAAATCAGCCCTCAGAAAGTTAACCGGAAGAAAAAGATTTTTTTGAAAAATCCCTAAGCCCCGGGGTCACAATTTCAGCAAATATCTGACTTTTGGCAATTCACTCAAAAATGGTGCCAAACGCTTGCAAATGCTCCCCTGAAATGTTTGGCGGTCGAAACAGAAGGCTTTTTATCACAGGACAAGAAATCAGCCCTCAGCAACTTAACCGGCGGAAAAAGATTTTTTTGAAAAATCCCTAAGCCGCGGGGTCACAATTTCAGCAATAATCTGACTTTTGACAATTCACTCAAAAATGGTGCCAAACGCTTGCAAACGCTCCCCTGAAATGTTTGGCGGTCGAAACAGAAGGCTTTTTATCACAGGACAAGAAATCAGCCCTCAGCATCTTAACCGGCAGAAAAAAATTTTTTTGAAAAATCCCTAAGCCCCGGGGTCACAATTTCAGCAAAAATCTGACTTTTGGCAATTCACTCAAAAATGGTGCCAAACGCTTGCAAACGCTCCCCTGAAATGTTTGGCGGTCGAGACAGAAGGCTTTTTATCACAGGACAAGAAATCAGCCCTCAGCAACTTAACCGGCGGAAAAAGATTTTTTTGAAAAATCCCTAAGCCCCGGGGTCACAATTTCAGCAATAATCTGACTTTTGGCAATTCATTCAAAAATGGTGCCAAACGCTTGCAGATGCTCCCCTGAAAGCTTTGGCTGTCGAAACAGAAGGCTTTTTATCACAGGACAAGAAATCAGCCCTCAGAAACTTAACCGGCAGAAAAAGATTTTTTTGAAAAATCCCTAAGCCCTGGGGTCACAATTTCAGCAAAAATCTGACTTTTGGCAATTCATTCAAAAATGGTGCCAACCACTTGCAAATGCTCCCCTGAAATGTTTGGCGGTCGAAACAGAAGGCTTTTTATCACAGGACAAGAAATCAGCCCTCAGCATCTTAACCGGCGGAAAAATATTTTTTTGAAAAAATCGCTAAGCCCCGGGGTCACAATTTCAGCAAATATCTGACTTTTGGCAATTCACTCAAAAATGGTGCCAAACGCTTGCAAATGCTCCCCTGAAATGTTTGGCGGTCGAAACAGAAGGCTTTTTATCACAGGACAAGAAATCAGCCCTCAGAAAGTTAACCGGCGGAAAAAGATTTTTTTGAAAAATCACTAAGCCGCGGGGTCACAATTTCAGCAATAATCTGACTTTTGGCAATTCATTCAAAAATGGTGCCAAACGCTTGCAGATGCTCCCCTGAAATGTTTGGCGGTCGAAACAGAAGGCTTTTTATCACAGGACAAGAAATCAGCCCTCAGCATCTTAACCGGCAGAAAAAGATTTTTTTGAAAAATCCCTAAGCCCCGGGGTCACAATTTCAGCAAAAATCTGACTTTTGGCAATTCACTCAAAAATGGTGCCAAACGCTTGCAAACGCTCCCCTGAAATGTTTGGCGGTCGAAACAGAAGGCTTCTTATCACAGGACAAGAAATCAGCCCTCAGAAAGTTAACCGGCAGAAAAAGATTTTCTTGAAAAATCTCTAAGCCCCGGGGTCACAATTTCAGCAATAATCTGACTTTTGGCAATTCATTCAAAAATGGTGCCAAACGCTTGCAAACGCTCCCCTGAAATGTTTGGCGGTCGAAACAGAAGGCTTTTTATCACAGGACAAGAAAACAGCCCTCAGAAAGTTAACCGGCAGAAAAAGATTTTTTTGAAAAATCCCTAAGCCCCGGGGTCACAATTTCAGCAAAAATCTGACTTTTGGCAATTCATTCAAAAATGGTGCCAACCGCTTGCAAATGCTCCCCTGAAATGTTTGGCGGTCGAAACAGAAGGCTTTTTATCACAGGACAAGAAATCAGCCCTCAGAAATTTAACCGGCGGAAAAAGATTTTTTTGAAAAATCCCTAAGCCCCGGGGTCACAATTTCAGCAAAAATCTGACTTTTGGCAATTCACTCAAAAATGGTGCCAAACGCTTGCAAATGCTCCCCTGAAATGTTTGGCGGTCGAAACAGAAGGCTTTTTATCACAGGACAAGAAATCAGCCCTCAGAAAGTTAACCGGCGGAAAAAGATTTTTTTGAAAAATCCCTAAGCCCCGGGGTCACAATTTCAGCAAAAATCTGACTTTTGGCAATTCATTCAAAAATGGTGCCAAACGCTTGCAAACGCTCCCCTGAAATGTTTGGCGGTCGAAACAGAAGGCTTTTTATCACAGGACAAGAAATCAGCCCTCAGAAAGTTAACCGGCGGAAAAAGATTTTTTTGAAAAATCCCTAAGCCCCGGGGTCACAATTTCAGCAATAATCTGACTTTTGGCAATTCATTCAAAAATGGTGCCAACCGCTTGCAAATGCTCCCCTGAAATGTTTGGCGGTCGAAACAGAAGGCTTTTTATCACAGGACAAGAAATCAGCCCTCAGCAACTTAACCGGCGCAAAAAGATTTTTTTGAAAAAATCGCTAAGCCCCGGGGTCACAATTTCAGCAAAAATCTGACTTTTGGCAATTCACTCAAAAATGGTGCCAAACGCTTGCAAATGCTCCCCTGAAATGTTTGGCGGTCGAAACAGAAGGCTTTTTATCACAGGACAAGAAATCAGCCCTCAGAAAGTTAACCGGCGGAAAAAGATTTTTTTGAAAAATCCCTAAGCCCCGGGGTCACAATTTCAGCAAAAATCTGACTTTTGGCAATTCACTCAAAAATGGTGCCAAACGCTTGCAAATGCTCCCCTGAAATGTTTGGCGGTCGAAACAGAAGGCTTTTTATCACAGGACAAGAAATCAGCCCTCAGAAAGTTAACCGGCGGAAAAAGATTTTTTTGAAAAATCCCTAAGCCCCGGGGTCACAATTTCAGCAAAAATCTGACTTTTGGCAATTCATTCAAAAATGGTGCCAAACGCTTGCAAAGGCTCCCCTGAAATGTTTGGCGGTCGAAACAGAAGGCTTCTTATCACAGGAGAAGAAATCAGCCCTCAGAAAGTTAACCGGCAGAAAAAGATTTTTTTGAAAAATCCCTAAGCCCCGGGGTCACAATTTCAGCAATAATCTGACTTTTGGCAATTCATTCAAAAATGGTGCCAACCGCTTGCAAATGCTCCCCTGAAAGCTTTGGCGGTCGAAACAGAAGGCTTTTTATCACAGGACAAGAAATCAGCCCTCAGAAACTTAACCGGCAGAAAAAGATTTTTTTGAAAAATCCCTAAGCCCCGGTGTCACAATTTCAGCAAAAATCTGACTTTTGACAATTCACTCAAAAATGGTGCCAACCGCTTGCAAACGCTCCCCTGAAATGTTTGGCGGTCGAAACAGAAGGCTTTTTATCACAGGACAAGAAATCAGCCCTCAGAAAGTTAACCGGCAGAAAAAGATTTTTTTGAAAAATCCCTAAGCCCCGGGGTCACAATTTCAGCAAAAATCTGACTTTTGGCAATTCATTCAAAAATGGTGCCAACCGCTTGCAAATGCTCCCCTGAAATGTTTGGCGGTCGAAACAGAAGGCTTTTTATCACAGGACAAGAAATCAGCCCTCAGAAAGTTAACCGGCAGAAAATTTTTTTTTTGAAAAATCGCTAAGCCCCGGGGTCACAATTTCAGCAAAAATCTGACTTTTGGCAATTCACTCAAAAATGGTGCCAAACGCTTGCAAATGCTCCCCTGAAATGTTTGGCGGTCGAAACAGAAGGCTTTTTATCACAGGACAAGAAATCAGCCCTCAGAAAGTTAACCGGCGGAAAAAGATTTTTTTGAAAAATCCCTAAGCCCCGGGGTCACAATTTCAGCAAATATCTGACTTTTGGCAATTCACTCAAAAATGGTGCCAAACGCTTGCAAATGCTCCCCTGAAATGTTTGGCGGTCGAAACAGAAGGCTTTTTATCACAGGACAAGAAATCAGCCCTCAGAAAGTTAACCGGCGGAAAAAGATTTTTTTGAAAAATCCCTAAGCCCTGGGGTCACAATTTCAGCAAAAATCTGACTTTTGGCAATTCATTCAAAAATGGTTCCAAACGCTTGCAAACGCTCCCCTGAAATGTTTGGCGGTCGAAACAGAAGGCTTTTTATCACAGGACAAGAAATCAGCCCTCAGAAAGTTAACCGGAAGAAAAAGATTTTTTTGAAAAATCCCTAAGCCCCGGGGTCACAATTTCAGCAAATATCTGACTTTTGGCAATTCACTCAAAAATGGTGCCAAACGCTTGCAAATGCTCCCCTGAAATGTTTGGCGGTCGAAACAGAAGGCTTTTTATCACAGGACAAGAAATCAGCCCTCAGCAACTTAACCGGCGGAAAAAGATTTTTTTGAAAAATCCCTAAGCCGCGGGGTCACAATTTCAGCAATAATCTGACTTTTGACAATTCACTCAAAAATGGTGCCAAACGCTTGCAAACGCTCCCCTGAAATGTTTGGCGGTCGAAACAGAAGGCTTTTTATCACAGGACAAGAAATCAGCCCTCAGCATCTTAACCGGCAGAAAAAAATTTTTTTGAAAAATCCCTAAGCCCCGGGGTCACAATTTCAGCAAAAATCTGACTTTTGGCAATTCACTCAAAAATGGTGCCAAACGCTTGCAAACGCTCCCCTGAAATGTTTGGCGGTCGAGACAGAAGGCTTTTTATCACAGGACAAGAAATCAGCCCTCAGCAACTTAACCGGCGGAAAAAGATTTTTTTGAAAAATCCCTAAGCCCCGGGGTCACAATTTCAGCAATAATCTGACTTTTGGCAATTCATTCAAAAATGGTGCCAAACGCTTGCAGATGCTCCCCTGAAAGCTTTGGCTGTCGAAACAGAAGGCTTTTTATCACAGGACAAGAAATCAGCCCTCAGAAACTTAACCGGCAGAAAAAGATTTTTTTGAAAAATCCCTAAGCCCTGGGGTCACAATTTCAGCAAAAATCTGACTTTTGGCAATTCATTCAAAAATGGTGCCAACCACTTGCAAATGCTCCCCTGAAATGTTTGGCGGTCGAAACAGAAGGCTTTTTATCACAGGACAAGAAATCAGCCCTCAGCATCTTAACCGGCGGAAAAATATTTTTTTGAAAAAATCGCTAAGCCCCGGGGTCACAATTTCAGCAAATATCTGACTTTTGGCAATTCACTCAAAAATGGTGCCAAACGCTTGCAAATGCTCCCCTGAAATGTTTGGCGGTCGAAACAGAAGGCTTTTTATCACAGGACAAGAAATCAGCCCTCAGAAAGTTAACCGGCGGAAAAAGATTTTTTTGAAAAATCCCTAAGCCGCGGGGTCACAATTTCAGCAATAATCTGACTTTTGGCAATTCATTCAAAAATGGTGCCAAACGCTTGCAGATGCTCCCCTGAAATGTTTGGCGGTCGAAACAGAAGGCTTTTTATCACAGGACAAGAAATCAGCCCTCAGAAAGTTAACCGGCAGAAAAAGATTTTCTTGAAAAATCTCTAAGCCCCGGGGTCACAATTTCAGCAATAATCTGACTTTTGGCAATTCATTCAAAAATGGTGCCAAACGCTTGCAAACGCTCCCCTGAAATGTTTGGCGGTCGAAACAGAAGGCTTTTTATCACAGGACAAGAAAACAGCCCTCAGAAAGTTAACCGGCAGAAAAAGATTTTTTTGAAAAATCCCTAAGCCCCGGGGTCACAATTTCAGCAAAAATCTGACTTTTGGCAATTCATTCAAAAATGGTGCCAAACGCTTGCAAATGCTCCCCTGAAATGTTTGGCGGTCGAAACAGAAGGCTTTTTATCACAGGACAAGAAATCAGCCCTCAGAAAGTTAACCGGCGGAAAAAGATTTTTTTGAAAAATCCCTAAGCCCCGGGGTCACAATTTCAGCAATAATCTGACTTTTGGCAATTCATTCAAAAATGGTGCCAAACGCTTGCAAATGCTCCCCTGAAATGTTTGGCGGTCGAAACAGAAGGCTTTTTATCACAGGACAAGAAATCAGCCCTCAGAAAGTTAACCGGCGGAAAAAGATTTTTTTGAAAAATCCCTAAGCCCCAGGGTCACAATTTCAGCAATAATCTGACTTTTGGCAATTCATTCAAAAATGGTGCCAAACGCTTGCAGATGCTCCCCTGAAAGCTTTGGCTGTCGAAACAGAAGGCTTTTTATCACAGGACAAGAAATCAGCCCTCAGAAACTTAACCAGCAGAAAAAGATTTTTTTGAAAAATCCCTAAGCCCCGGGGTCACAATTTCAGCAAAAATCTGACTTTTGGCAATTCATTCAAAAATGGTGCCAAACGCTTGCAAACGCTCCCCTGAAATGTTTGGCGGTCGAAACAGAAGGCTTTTTATCACAGGACAAGAAATCAGCCCTCAGCAACTTAACCGGCGCAAAAAGATTTTTTTGAAAAAATCGCTAAGCCCCGGGGTCACAATTTCAGCAAAAATCTGACTTTTGGCAATTCACTCAAAAATGGTGCCAAACGCTTGCAAATGCTCCCCTGAAATGTTTGGTGGTCGAAACAGAAGGCTTTTTATCACAGGACAAGAAATCAGCCCTCAGAAAGTTAACCGGCGGAAAAAGATTTTTTTGAAAAATCCCTAAGCCGCGGGGTCACAATTTCAGTAATAATCTGACTTTTGGCAATTCACTCAAAAATGGTGCCAAACGCTTGCAAACGCTCCCCTGAAATGTTTGGCGGTCGAAACAGAAGGCTTTTTATCACAGGACAAGAAATCAGCCCTCAGAAAGTTAACCGGCAGAAAAAGATTTTTTTGAAAAATCCCTAAGCCCCGGGGTCACAATTTCAGCAAAAATCTGACTTTTGGCAATTCACTCAAAAATGGTGCCAAACGCTTGCAAACGCTCCCCTGAAATGTTTGGCGGTCGAAACAGAAGGCTTTTTATCACAGGACAAGAAATCAGCCCTCAGAAAGTTAACCGGCGGAAAAAGATTTTTTTGAAAAATCCCTAAGCCCCGGGGTCACAATTTCAGCAATAATCTGACTTTTGGCAATTCATTCAAAAATGGAGCCAAACGCTTGCAGATGCTCCCCTGATAGCTTTGGCTGTCGAAACAGAAGGCTTTTTATCACAGGACAAGAAATCAGCCCTCAGAAACTTAACCGGCAGAAAAAGATTTTTTTGAAAAATCCCTAAGCCCCGGGGTCAGAATTTCAGCAAAAATCTGACTTTTGGCAATTCACTCAAAAATGGTGCCAAACGCTTGCAAACGCTCCCCTGAAATGTTTGGCGGTCGAAACAGAAGGCTTCTTATCACAGGACAAGAAATCAGCCCTCAGAAAGTTAACCGGCAGAAAAAGATTTTTTTGAAAAATCCCTAAGCCCCGGGGTCACAATTTCAGCAATAATCTGACTTTTGGCAATTCATTCAAAAATGGTGCCAACCGCTTGCAAACGCTCCCCTGAAATGTTTGGCGGTCGAAACAGAAGGCTTTTTATCACAGGACAAGAAATCAGCCCTCAGCAACTTAACCGGCGCAAAAAGATTTTTTTGAAAAAATCGCTAAGCCCCGGGGTCACAATTTCAGCAAATATCTGACTTTTGGCAATTCACTCAAAAATGGTGCCAAACGCTTGCAAATGCTCCCCTGAAATGTTTGGCGGTCGAAACAGAAGGCTTTTTATCACAGGACAAGAAATCAGCCCTCAGAAAGTTACCCGGCGGAAAAAGATTTTTTTGAAAAATCCCTAAGCCGCGGGGTCACAATTTCAGCAATAATCTGACTTTTGGCAATTCATTCAAAAATGGTGCCAAACGCTTGCAGATGCTCCCCTGATAGCTTTGGCTGTCGAAACAGAAGGCTTTTTATCACAGGACAAGAAATCAGCCCTCAGAAACTTAACCGGCAGAAAAAGATTTTTTTGAAAAATCCCTAAGCCCCGGTGTCACAATTTCAGCAAAAATCTGACTTTTGACAATTCACTCAAAAATGGTGCCAAACGCTTGCAAACGCTCCCCTGAAATGTTTGGCGGTCGAAACAGAAGGCTTTTTATCACAGGACAAGAAATCAGCCCTCAGAAAGTTAACCGGCAGAAAAAGATTTTTTTGAAAAATCCCTAAGCCCCGGGGTCACAATTTCAGCAAAAATCTGACTTTTGGCAATTCATTCAAAAATGGTGCCAACCGCTTGCAAATGCTCCCCTGAAATGTTTGGCGGTCGAAAGAGAAGGCTTTTTATCACAGGACAAGAAATCAGCCCTCAGAAACTTAACCGGCAGAAAAAGATTTTTTTGAAAAATCCCTAAGCCCCGGTGTCACAATTTCAGCAAAAATCTGACTTTTGACAATTCACTCAAAAATGGTGCCAAACGCTTGCAAACGCTCCCCTGAAATGTTTGGCGGTCGAAACAGAAGGCTTTTTATCACAGGACAAGAAATCAGCCCTCAGAAAGTTAACCGGCAGAAAAAGATTTTTTTGAAAAATCCCTAAGCCCCGGGGTCACAATTTCAGCAAAAATCTGACTTTTGGCAATTCACTCAAAAATGGTGCCAAACGCTTGCAAACGCTCCCCTGAAATGTTTGGCGGTCGAAACAGAAGGCTTTTTATCACAGGACAAGAAATCAGCCCTCAGAAAGTTAACCGGCGGAAAAAGATTTTTTTGAAAAATCCCTAAGCCCCGGGGTCACAATTTCAGCAATAATCTGACTTTTGGCAATTCATTCAAAAATGGAGCCAAACGCTTGCAGATGCTCCCCTGATAGCTTTGGCTGTCGAAACAGAAGGCTTTTTATCACAGGACAAGAAATCAGCCCTCAGAAACTTAACCGGCAGAAAAAGATTTTTTTGAAAAATCCCTAAGCCCCGGGGTCAGAATTTCAGCAAAAATCTGACTTTTGGCAATTCACTCAAAAATGGTGCCAAACGCTTGCAAACGCTCCCCTGAAATGTTTGGCGGTCGAAACAGAAGGCTTCTTATCACAGGACAAGAAATCAGCCCTCAGAAAGTTAACCGGCAGAAAAAGATTTTTTTGAAAAATCCCTAAGCCCCGGGGTCACAATTTCAGCAATAATCTGACTTTTGGCAATTCATTCAAAAATGGTGCCAACCGCTTGCAAACGCTCCCCTGAAATGTTTGGCGGTCGAAACAGAAGGCTTTTTATCACAGGACAAGAAATCAGCCCTCAGCAACTTAACCGGCGCAAAAAGATTTTTTTGAAAAAATCGCTAAGCCCCGGGGTCACAATTTCAGCAAATATCTGACTTTTGGCAATTCACTCAAAAATGGTGCCAAACGCTTGCAAATGCTCCCCTGAAATGTTTGGCGGTCGAAACAGAAGGCTTTTTATCACAGGACAAGAAATCAGCCCTCAGAAAGTTAACCGGCGGAAAAAGATTTTTTTGAAAAATCCCTAAGCCCCGGGGTCACAATTTCAGCAAAAATCTGACTTTTGGCAATTCACTCAAAAATGGTGCCAAACGCTTGCAAACGCTCCCCTTAAATGTTTGGCGGTCGAAACAGAAGGCTTTTTATCACAGGACAAGAAATCAGCCCTCAGAAAGTTAACCGGCAGAAAAAGATTTTTTTGAAAAATCCCTAAGCCCCGGGGTCACAATTTCAGCAATAATCTGACTTTTGGCAATTCATTCAAAAATGGTGCCAACCGCTTGCAAATGCTCCCCTGAAAGCTTTGGCGGTCGAAACAGAAGGCTTTTTATCACAGGACAAGAAATCAGCCCTCAGAAACTTAACCGGCAGAAAAAGATTTTTTTGAAAAATCCCTAAGCCCCGGTGTCACAATTTCAGCAAAAATCTGACTTTTGACAATTCACTCAAAAATGGTGCCAAACGCTTGCAAACGCTCCCCTGAAATGTTTGGCGGTCGAAACAGAAGGCTTTTTATCACAGGACAAGAAATCAGCCCTCAGAAAGTTAACCGGCAGAAAAAGATTTTTTTGAAAAATCCCTAAGCCCCGGGGTCACAATTTCAGCAAAAATCTGACTTTTGGCAATTCATTCAAAAATGGTGCCAACCGCTTGCAAATGCTCCCCTGAAATGTTTGGCGGTCGAAACAGAAGGCTTTTTATCACAGGACAAGAAATCAGCCCTCAGCAACTTAACCGGCGCAAAAAGATTTTTTTGAAAAAATCGCTAAGCCCCGGGGTCACAATTTCAGCAAAAATCTGACTTTTGGCAATTCACTCAAAAATGGTGCCAAACGCTTGCAAATGCTCCCCTGAAATGTTTGGCGGTCGAAACAGAAGGCTTTTTATCACAGGACAAGAAATCAGCCCTCAGAAAGTTAACCGGCGGAAAAAGATTTTTTTGAAAAATCCCTAAGCCCCGGGGTCACAATTTCAGCAATAATCTGACTTTTGGCAATTCATTCAAAAATGGTGCCAAACGCTTGCAGATGCTCCCCTGAAAGCATTGGCTGTCGAAACAGAAGGCTTTTTATCACAGGACAAGAAATCAGCCCTCAGAAACTTAACCGGCAGAAAAAGATTTTTTTGAAAAATCCCTAAGCCCCGGGGTCACAATTTCAGCAAAAATCTGACTTTTGGCAATTCATTCAAAAATGGTGCCAACCGCTTGCAAATGCTCCCCTGAAATGTTTGGCGGTCGAAACAGAAGGCTTTTTATCAAAGGACAAGAAATCAGCCCTCAGAAAGTTAACCGGCGGAAAAAGATTTTTTTGAAAAATCCCTAAGCCCCGGGGTCACAATTTCAGCAAAAATCTGACTTTTGGCAATTCATTCAAAAATGGTGCCAAACGCTTGCAGATGCTCCCCTGATAGCTTTGGCTGTCGAAACAGAAGGCTTTTTATCACAGGACAAGAAATCAGCCCTCAGAAAGTTAACCGGCAGAAAAAGATTTTTTTGAAAAATCCCTAATCCCCGGGGTCACAATTTCAGCAAAAATCTGACTTTTGGCAATTCACTCAAAAATGGTGCCAAACGCTTGCAAACGCTCCCCTGAAATGTTTGGCGGTCGAAACAGAAGGCTTTTTATCACAGGACAAGAAATCAGCCCTCAGAAAGTTAACCGGCGGAAAAAGATTTTTTTGAAAAATCCCTAAGCCCCGGGGTCACAATTTCAGCAATAATCTGACTTTTGGCAATTCATTCAAAAATGGTGCCAAACGCTTGCAGATGCACCCCTGAAAGCTTTGGCTGTCGAAACAGAAGGCTTTTTATCACAGGACAAGAAATCAGCCCTCAGAAACTTAACCGGCAGAAAAAGATTTTATTGAAAAATCCCTAAGCCCCGGGGTCACAATTTCAGCAAAAATCTGACTTTTGGCAATTCATTCAAAAATGGTGCCAACCGCTTGCAAATGCTCCCCTGAAATGTTTGGCGGTCGAAACAGAAGGCTTTTTATCACAGGACAAGAAATCAGCCCTCAGCAACTTAACCGGCGCAAAAAGATTTTTTTGAAAAAATCGCTAAGCCCCGGGGTCACAATTTCAGCAAATATCTGACTTTTGGCAATTCACTCAAAAATGGTGCCAAACGCTTGCAAATGCTCCCCTGAAATGTTTGGCGGTCGAAACAGAAGGCTTTTTATCACAGGACAAGAAATCAGCCCTCAGAAAGTTAACCGGCAGAAAAAGATTTTTTTGAAAAATCCCTAAGCCCCGGGGTCACAATTTCAGCAAAAATCTGACTTTTGGCAATTCACTCAAAAATGGTGCCAAACGCTTGCAAACGCTCCCCTGAAATGTTTGGCGGTCGAAACAGAAGGCTTTTTATCACAGGACAAGAAATCAGCCCTCAGAAAGTTAACCGGCAGAAAAAGATTTTTTTGAAAAATCCCTAAGCCCCGGGGTCACAATTTCAGCAAAAATCTGATTTTTGGCAATTCATTCAAAAATGGTGCCAACCGTTTGCAAATGCTCCCCTGAAATGTTTGGCGGTCGAAACAGAAGGCTTTTTATCACAGGACAAGAAATCAGCCCTCAGCAACTTAACCGGCGCAAAAAGATTTTTTTGAAAAATCCCTAAGCCCCGGGGTCACAATTTCAGCAAAAATCTGACTTTTGGCAATTCATTCAAAAATGGTGCCAAACGCTTGCAAATGCTCCCCTGAAATGTTTGGCGGTCGAAACAGAAGGCTTTTTATCACAGGACAAGAAATCAGCCCTCAGAAAGTTAACCGGCAGAAAAAGATTTTTTTGCAAAATCCCTAAGCCCCGGGGTCACAATTTCAGCAATAATCTGACTTTTGGCAATTCATTCAAAAATGGTGCCAATCGCTTGCAGATGCTCCCCTGAAAGCTTTGGCTGTCGAAACAGAAGGCTTTTTATCACAGGACAAGAAATCAGCCCTCAGAAACTTAACCGGCAGAAAAAGATTTTTTTGAAAAATCCCTAAGCCCCGGTGTCACAATTTCAGCAAAAAACTGACTTTTGGCAATTCACTCAAAAATGGTGCCAAACGCTTGCAAACGCTCCCCTGAAATGTTTGGCGGTCGAAACAGAAGGCTTTTTATCACAGGACAAGAAATCAGCCCTCAGAAAGTTAACCGGCAGAAAAAGATTTTTTTGAAAAATCCCTAAGCCCCGGGGTCACAATTTCAGCAAAAATCTGACTTTTGGCAATTCATTCAAAAATGGTGCCAACCGTTTGCAAACGCTCCCCTGAAATGTTTGGCGGTCGAAACAGAAGGCTTTTTATCAAAGGACAAGAAATCAGCCCTCAGAAACTTAACCGGCAGAAAAAGATTTTTTTGAAAAATCCCTAAGCGCCGGGGTCACAATTTCAGCAAAAATCTGACTTTTGGCAATTCATTCAAAAATGGTGCCAACCGTTTGCAAATGCTCCCCTGAAATGTTTGGCGGTCGAAACAGAAGGCTTTTTATCAAAGGACAAGAAATCAGCCCTCAGAAAGTTAACCGGCGGAAAAATATTTTTTTGAAAAATCCCTAAGCCCCGGGGTCACAATTTCAGCAAAAATCTGACTTTTGGCAATTCATTCAAAAATGGTGCCAAACGCTTGCAGATGCTCCCCTGAAAGCTTTGGTGATGGAAACAGAAGGCTTTTTATCACAGGACAAGAAATCAGCCCTCAGAAAGTTAACCGGCAGAAAAAGATTTTTTTGAAAAATCCCTAAGCCCCGGGGTCACAATTTCAGCAATAATCTGACTTTTGGCAAACCATTCAAAAATGGTGCCAAACGCTTGCAAATGCTCCCCTGAAATGTTTGGCTGTCGAAACAGAAGGCTTTTTATCACAGGACAAGAAATCAGCCCTCAGAAACTTAACCGGCAGAAAAAGATTTTTTTGAAAAATCCCTAAGCCCCGGGGTCACAATTTCAGCAAAAATCTGACTTTTGGCAATTCACTCAAAAATGGTGCCAAACGCTTGCAAACGCTCCCCTGAAATGTTTGGCGGTCGAAACAGAAGGCTTTTTATCACAGGACAAGAAATCAGCCCTCAGCAACTTAACTGGCGCAAAAAGATTTTTTTGAAAAAATCGCTAAGCCCCGGGGTCACAATTTCAGCAAAAATCTGACTTTTGGCAATTCACTCAAAAATGGTGCCAAACGCTTGCAAATGCTCCCCTGAAATGTTTGGCGGTCGAAACAGAAGGCTTTTTATCACAGGACAAGAAATCAGCCCTCAGAAAGTTAACCGGCGGAAAAAGATTTTTTTGAAAAATCCCTAAGCCCCGGGGTAACAATTTCAGCAATAATCTGACTTTTGGCAATTCATTCAAAAATGGTGCCAAACGCTTGCAGATGCTCCCCTGAAAGCTTTGGTGATGGAAACAGAAGGCTTTTTATCACAGGACAAGAAATCAGCCCTCAGAAACTTAACCGGCAGAAAAAGATTTTTTTGAAAAATCCCTAAGCCCCGGGGTCACAATTTCAGCAAAAATCTGACTTTTGGCAATTCACTCAAAAATGGTGCCAAACGCTTGCAAACGCTCCCCTGAAATGTTTGGCGGTCGAAACAGAAGGCTTTTTATCACAGGACAAGAAATCAGCCCTCAGCAACTTAACCGGCGCAAAAAGATTTTTTTGAAAAAATCGCTAAGCCCCGGGGTCACAATTTCAGCAAAAATCTGACTTTTGGCAATTCATTCAAAAATGGTGCCAACCGCTTGCAAATGCTCCCCTGAAATGTTTGGCGGTCGAAACAGAAGGCTTTTTATCACAGGACAAGAAATCAGCCCTCAGCAACTTAACCGGCGCAAAAAGATTTTTTTGAAAAAATCGCTAAGCCCCGGGGTCACAATTTCAGCAAATATCTGACTTTTGGCAATTCACTCAAAAATGGTGCCAAACGCTTGCAAATGCTCCCCTGAAATGTTTGGCGGTCGAAACAGAAGGCTTTTTATCACAGGACAAGAAATCAGCCCTCAGAAAGTTAACCGGCGGAAAAAGATTTTTTTGAAAAATCCCTAAGCCCCGGGGTCACAATTTCAGCAAAAATCTGACTTTTGGCAATTCACTCAAAAATGGTGCCAAACGCTTGCAAACGCTCCCCTGAAATGTTTGGCGGTCGAAACAGAAGGCTTCTTATCACAGGACAAGAAATCAGCCCTCAGAAAGTTAACCGGCAGAAAAAGATTTTTTTGAAAAATCCCTAAGCCCCGGGGTCACAATTTCAGCAAAAATCTGACTTTTGGCAATTCATTCAAAAATGGTGCCAACCGCTTGCAAATGCTCCCCTGAAAGCTTTGGCGGTCGAAACAGAAGGCTTTTTATCACAGGACAAGAAATCAGCCCTCAGAAACTTAACCGGCAGAAAAAGATTTTTTTGAAAAATCCCTAAGCCCCGGTGTCACAATTTCAGCAAAAATCTGACTTTTGACAATTCACTCAAAAATGGTGCCAAACGCTTGCAAACGCTCCCCTGAAATGTTTGGCGGTCGAAACAGAAGGCTTTTTATCACAGGACAAGAAATCAGCCCTCAGAAAGTTAACCGGCAGAAAAAGATTTTTTTGAAAAATCCCTAAGCCCCGGGGTCACAATTTCAGCAAAAATCTGACTTTTGGCAATTCATTCAAAAATGGTGCCAACCGCTTGCAAACGCTCCCCTGAAATGTTTGGCGGTCGAAACAGAAGGCTTTTTATCACAGGACAAGAAATCAGCCCTCAGCAACTTAACCGGCGCAAAAAGATTTTTTTGAAAAAATCGCTAAGCCCCGGGGTCACAATTTCAGCAAAAATCTGACTTTTGGCAATTCACTCAAAAATGGTGCCAAACGCTTGCAAATGCTCCCCTGAAATGTTTGGCGGTCGAAACAGAAGGCTTTTTATCACAGGACAAGAAATCAGCCCTCAGAAAGTTAACCGGCGGAAAAAGATTTTTTTGAAAAATCCCTAAGCCCCGGGGTCACAATTTCAGCAATAATCTGACTTTTGGCAATTCATTCAAAAATGGTGCCAAACGCTTGCAGATGCTCCCCTGAAAGCATTGGCTGTCGAAACAGAAGGCTTTTTATCACAGGACAAGAAATCAGCCCTCAGCAACTTAACCGGCGCAAAAAGATTTTTTTGAAAAAATCGCTAAGCCCCGGGGTCACAATTTCAGCAAATATCTGACTTTTGGCAATTCACTCAAAAATGGTGCCAAACGCTTGCAAATGCTCCCCTGAAATGTTTGGCGGTCGAAACAGAAGGCTTTTTATCACAGGACAAGAAATCAGCCCTCAGAAACTTAACCGGCAGAAAAAGATTTTTTTGAAAAATCCCTAAGCCCCGGGGTCACAATTTCAGCAAAAATCTGACTTTTGGCAATTCACTCAAAAATGGTGCCAAACGCTTGCAAACGCTCCCCTGAAATGTTTGGCGGTCGAAACAGAAGGCTTTTTATCACAGGACAAGAAATCAGCCCTCAGAAAGTTAACCGGCAGAAAAAGATTTTTTTGAAAAATCCCTAAGCCCCGGGGTCACAATTTCAGCAAAAATCTGACTTTTGGCAATTCATTCAAAAATGGTGCCAACCGTTTGCAAATGCTCCCCTGAAATGTTTGGCGGTCGAAACAGAAGGCTTTTTATCAAAGGACAAGAAATCAGCCCTCAGAAACTTAACCGGCAGAAAAAGATTTTTTTGAAAAATCCCTAAGCCCCGGGGTCACAATTTCAGCAAAAATCTGACTTTTGGCAATTCATTCAAAAATCGTGCCAACCGTTTGCAAATGCTCCCCTGAAATATTTGGCGGTCGAAACAGAAGGCTTTTTATCAAAGGACAAGAAATCAGCCCTCAGAAAGTTAACCGGCGGAAAAATATTTTTTTGAAAAATCCCTAAGCCCCGGGGTCACAATTTCAGCAAAAATCTGACTTTTGGCAATTCATTCAAAAATGGTGCCAAACGCTTGCAGATGCTCCCCTGAAAGCTTTGGTGATGGAAACAGAAGGCTTTTTATCACAGGACAAGAAATCAGCCCTCAGAAAGTTAACCGGCAGAAAAAGATTTTTTTGAAAAATCCCTAAGCCCCGGAGTCACAATTTCAGCAATAATCTGACTTTTGGCAATTCATTCAAAAATGGTGCCAACCGCTTGCAAATGCTCCCCTGAAATGTTTGGCGGTCGAAACAGAAGGCTTTTTATCACAGGACAAGAAATCAGCCCTCAGCAACTTAACCGGCGCAAAAAGATTTTTTTGAAAAAATCGCGAAGCCCCGGGGTCACAATTTCAGCAAAAATCTGACTTTTGGCAATTCACTCAAAAATGGTGCCAAACGCTTGCAAATGCTCCCCTGAAATGTTTGGCGGTCGAAACAGAAGGCTTTTTATCACAGGACAAGAAATCAGCCCTCAGAAAGTTAACCGGCGGAAAAAGATTTTTTTGAAAAATCCCTAAGCCCCGGGGTAACAATTTCAGCAATAATCTGACTTTTGGCAATTCATTCAAAAATGGTGCCAAACGCTTGCAGATGCTCCCCTGAAAGCTTTGGTGATGGAAACAGAAGTCTTTTTATCACAGGACAAGAAATCAGCCCTCAGAAACTTAACCGGCAGAAAAAGATTTTTTTGAAAAATCCCTAAGCCCCGGGGTCACAATTTCAGCAAAAATCTGACTTTTGGCAATTCACTCAAAAATGGTGCCAAACGCTTGCAAACGCTCCCCTGAAATGTTTGGCGGTCGAAACAGAAGGCTTTTTATCACAGGACAAGAAATCAGCCCTCAGCAACTTAACCGGCGCAAAAAGATTTTTTTGAAAAAATCGCGAAGCCCCGGGGTCACAATTTCAGCAAAAATCTGACTTTTGGCAATTCACTCAAAAATGGTGCCAAACGCTTGCAAATGCTCCCCTGAAATGTTTGGCGGTCGAAACAGAAGGCTTTTTATCACAGGACAAGAAATCAGCCCTCAGAAAGTTAACCGGCGGAAAAAGATTTTTTTGAAAAATCCCTAAGCCCCGGGGTCACAATTTCAGCAATAATCTGACTTTTGGCAATTCATTCAAAAATGGTGCCAATCGCTTGCAGATGCTCCCCTGAAAGCTTTGGCTGTCGAAACAGAAGGCTTTTTATCACAGGACAAGAAATCAGCCCTCAGAAAGTTAACCGGCAGAAAAAGATTTTTTTGAAAAATCCCTAAGCCCCGGTGTCACAATTTCAGCAAAAAACTGACTTTTGGCAATTCACTCAAAAATGGTGCCAAACGCTTGCAAACGCTCCCCTGAAATGTTTGGCGGTCGAAACAGAAGGCTTTTTATCACAGGACAAGAAATCAGCCCTCAGAAAGTTAACCGGCAGAAAAAGATTTTTTTGAAAAATCCCTAAGCCCCGGGGTCACAATTTCAGCAAAAATCTGACTTTTGGCAATTCATTCAAAAATGGTGCCAACCGTTTGCAAATGCTCCCCTGAAATGTTTGGCGGTCGAAACAGAAGGCTTTTTATCACAGGACAAGAAATCAGCCCTCAGAAAGTTAACCGGCAGAAAAAGATTTTTTTGAAAAATCCCTAAGCCCCGGGGTCACAATTTCAGCAAAAATCTGACTTTTGGCAATTCATTCAAAAATGGTGCCAAACTCTTGCAGATGCTTCCCTGAGAGCTTTGGTGATGGAAACAGAAGGCCTTTTATCACAGGACAAGAAATCAGCCCTCAGAAACTTAACCGGCAGAAAAAGATTTTTTTGAAAAATCCCTAAGCCCCGGGGTCACAATTTCAGCAAAAATCTGACTTTTGGCAATTCATTCAAAAATGGTGCCAACCGTTTGCAAATGCTCCCCTGAAATGTTTGGCGGTCGAAACAGAAGGCTTTTTATCAAAGGACAAGAAATCAGCCCTCAGAAAGTTAACCGGCGGAAAAATATTTTTTTGAAAAATCCCTAAGCCCCGGGGTCACAATTTCAGCAAAAATCTGACTTTTGGCAATTCATTCAAAAATGGTGCCAAACGCTTGCAGATGCTCCCCTGAAAGCTTTGGTGATGGAAACAGAAGGCTTTTTATCACAGGACAAGAAATCAGCCCTCAGAAAGTTAACCGGCAGAAAAAGATTTTTTTGAAAAATCCCTAAGCCCCGGGGTCACAATTTCAGCAAAAATCTGACTTTTGGCAATTCATTCAAAAATGGTGCCAACCGCTTGCAAATCCTCCCCTGAAATGTTTGGCGGTCGAAACAGAAGGCTTCTTATCACAGGACAAGAAATCAGCCCTCAGAAAGTTAACCGGCAGAAAAAGATTTTTTTGAAAAATCCCTAAGCCCCGGGGTCACAATTTCAGCAAAAATCTGACTTTTGGCAATTCACTCAAAAATGGTGCCAAACGCTTGCAAATGCTCCCCTGAAATGTTTGGCGGTCGAAAAAGAAGGCTTTTTATCACAGGACAAGAAATCAGCCCTCAGAAAGTTAACCGGCGGAAAAAGATTTTTTTGAAAAATCCCTAAGCCCCGGGGTCACAATTTCAGCAATAATCTGACTTTTGGCAATTCATTCAAAAATGGTGCCAAACGCTTGCAGATGCTCCCCTGAAAGCTTTGGCTGTCGAAACAGAAGGCTTTTTATCACAGGACAAGAAATCAGCCCTCAGAAAGTTAACCGGCGGAAAAAGATTTTTTTGAAAAATCCCTAACCCCCGGGGTCACAATTTCAGCAAAAATCTGACTTTTGGCAATTCACTCAAAAATGGTGCCAAACGCTTGCAAATGCTCCCCTGAAATGTTTGGCGGTCGAAAAAGAAGGCTTTTTATCACAGGACAAGAAATCAGCCCTCAGAAAGTTAACCGGCGGAAAAAGATTTTTTTGAAAAATCCCTAAGCCCCGGGGTCACAATTTCAGCAAAAATCTGACTTTTGGCAATTCACTCAAAAATGGTGCCAAACGCTTGCAAACGCTCCCCTGAAATGTTTGGCGGTCGAAACAGAAGGCTTTTTATCACAGGACAAGAAATCAGCCCTCAGAAAGTTAACCGGCAGAAAAAGATTTTTTTGAAAAATCCCTAAGCCCCGGGGTCACAATTTCAGCAAAAATCTGACTTTTGGCAATTCATTCAAAAATGGTGCCAACCGTTTGCAAATGCTCCCCTGAAATGTTTGGCGGTCGAAACAGAAGGCTTTTTATCACAGGACAAGAAATCAGCCCTCAGAAAGTTAACCGGCGGAAAAATATTTTTTTGAAAAATCCCTAAGCCCCCGGGGTCACAATTTCAGCAAAAATCTGACTTTTGGCAATTCATTCAAAAATGGTGCCAAACGCTTGCAGATGCTCCCCTGAAAGCTTTGGTGATGGAAACAGAAGGCCTTTTATCACAGGACAAGAAATCAGCCCTCAGAAACTTAACCGGCAGAAAAAGATTTTTTTGAAAAATCCCTAAGCCCCGGGGTCACAATTTCAGCAAAAATCTGACTTTTGGCAATTCATTCAAAAATGGTGCCAACCGCTTGCAAATGCTCCCCTGAAATGTTTGGCGGTCGAAAGAGAAGGCTTTTTATCACAGGACAAGAAGTCAGCCCTCAGCAACTTAACCGGCGCAAAAAGATTTTTTTGAAAAAATCGCTAAGCCCCGGGGTCACAATTTCAGCAAAAATCTGACTTTTGGCAATTCATTCAAAAATGGTGCCAACCGTTTGCAAATGCTCCCCTGAAATGTTTGGCGGTCGAAACAGAAGGCTTTTTATCACAGGACAAGAAATCAGCCCTCAGAAAGTTAACCGGCGGAAAAATATTTTTTTGAAAAATCCCTAAGCCCCGGGGTCACAATTTCAGCAAAAATCTGACTTTTGGCAATTCACTCAAAAATGGTGCCAAACGCTTGCAAACGCTCCCCTGAAATGTTTGGCGGTCGAAAAAGAAGTCTTTTTATCACAGGACAAGAAATCAGCCCTCAGAAACTTAACCGGCGCAAAAAGATTTTTTTGAAAAAATCGCTAAGCCCCGGGGTCACAATTTCAGCAATAACCTGACTTTTGGCAATTCACTCAAAAATGGTGCCAAACGCTTGCAAATGCTCCCCTGAAATGTTTGGTGGTCGAAACAGAAGGCTTTTTATCACAGGACAAGAAATCAGCCCTCAGAAAGTTAACCGGCGGAAAAAGATTTTTTTGAAAAATCCCTAAGCCCCGGGGTCACAATTTCAGCAAAAATCTGACTTTTGGCAATTCATTCAAAAATGGTGCCAACCGCTTGCAAATGCTCCCCTGAAATGTTTGGCGGTCGAAACAGAAGGCTTTTTATTACAGGACAAGAAATCAGCCCTCAGAAAGTTAACCGGCGCAAAAAGATTTTTTTGAAAAAATCGCTAAGCCCCGGGGTCACAATTTCAGCAAAAATCTGACTTTTGGCAATTCACTCAAAAATGGTGCCAAACGCTTGCAAATGCTCCCCTGAAATGTTTGGTGGTCGAAACAGAAGGCTTTTTATCACAGGACAAGAAATCAGCCCTCAGAAAGTTAACCGGCGGAAAAAGATTTTTTTGAAAAATCCCTAAGCCCCGGGGTCACAATTTCAGCAAAAATCTGACTTTTGGCAATTCATTCAAAAATGGTGCCAACCGCTTGCAAATGCTCCCCTGAAATGTTTGGCGGTCGAAACAGAAGGCTTTTTATCACAGGACAAGAAATCAGCCCTCAGCAACTTAACCGGCGCAAAAAGATTTTTTTGAAAAAATCGCTAAGCCCCGGGGTCACAATTTCAGCAAAAATCTGAATTTTGGCAATTCACTCAAAAATGGTGCCAAACGCTTGCAAATGCTCCCCTGAAATGTTTGGCGGTCGAAACAGAAGGCTTTTTATCACAGGACAAGAAATCAGCCCTCAGAAAGTTAACCGGCGGAAAAAGATTTTTTTGAAAAATCCCTAAGCCCCGGGGTCACAATTTCAGCAATAATCTGACTTTTGGCAATTCATTCAAAAATGGTGCCAACCGCTTGCAAATGCTCCCCTGAAATGTTTGGCGGTCGAAACAGAAGGCTTTTTATCACAGGACAAGAAATCAGCCCTCAGCAGCTTAACCGGCGCAAAAAGATTTTTTTGAAAAAATCGCTAAGCCCCGGGGTCACAATTTCAGCAAAAATCTGACTTTTGGCAATTCACTCAAAAATGGTGCCAAACGCTTGCAAACGCTCCCCTGAAATGTTTGGCGGTCGAAACAGAAGGCCTTTTATCACAGGACAAGAAATCAGCCCTCAGAAACTTAACCGGCAGAAAAAGATTTTTTTGAAAAATCCCTAAGCCCCGGGGTCACAATTTCAGCAAAAATCTGACTTTTGGCAATTCACTCAAAAATGGTGCCAAACGCTTGCAAATGCTCCCCTGAAAGCTTTGGCAATGGAAACTGAAGGCTTTTTATCACAGGACAAGAAATCAGCCCTCAGAAAGTTAACCGGCGGAAAAAGATTTTTTTGAAAAATCCCCAAGCCCCGGGGTCACAATTTCAGCAATAATCTGACTTTTGGCAATTCATTCAAAAATGTTGCCAAACGCTTGCAGATGCTCCCCTGAAAGCTTTGGTGATGGAAACAGAAGGCTTTTTATCACAGGACAAGAAATCAGCCCTCAGAAACTTAACCGGCAGAAAAAGATTTTTTTTGAAAAATCCCTAAGCCCCGGGGTCACAATTTCAGCAAAAATCTGACTTTTGGCAATTCACTCAAAAATGGTGCCAAACGCTTGCAAACGCTCCCCTGAAATGTTTGGCGGTCGAAACAGAAGGCCTTTTATCACAGGACAAGAAATCAGCCCTCAGAAACTTAACCGGCAGAAAAAGATTTTTTTGAAAAATCCCTAAGCCCCGGGGTCACAATTTCAGCAAAAATCTGACTTTTGGCAATTCACTCAAAAATGGTGCGAAACGCTTGCAAATGCTCCCCTGAAAGCTTTGGCGATGGAAACTGAAGGCTTTTTATCACAGGACAAGAAATCAGCCCTCAGAAAGTTAACCGGCGGAAAAAGATTTTTTTGAAAAATCCCTAAGCCCCGGGGTCACAATTTCAGCAAAAATCTGACTTTTGGCAATTCATTCAAAAATGGTGCGAACCGCTTGCAAATGCTCCCCTGAAATGTTTGGCGGTCGAAACAGAAGGCTTTTTATCACAGGACAAGAAATCAGCCCTCAGCAACTTAACCGGCGCAAAAAGATTTTTTTGAAAAAATCGCTAAGCCCCGGGGTCACAATTTCAGGAAAAATCTGACTTTTGGCAATTCACTCAAAAATGGTGCCAAACGTTTGCAAATGCTCCCCTGAAATGTTTGGCGGTCGAAACAGAAGGCTTTTTATCACAGGACAAGAAATCAGCCCTCAGAAAGTTAACCGGCGGAAAAAGATTTTTTTGAAAAATCCCTAAGCCCCGGGGTCACAATTTCAGCAAAAATCTGACTTTTGGCAATTCATTCAAAAATGGTGCCAAACACTTGCAGATGCTCCCCTGAAAGCTTTGGTGATGGAAACAGAAGGCCTTTTATCACAGGACAAGAAATCAGCCCTCAGAAACTTAACCGGCGGAAAAAGATTTTTTTGAAAAATCCCTAAGCCCCGGGGTCACAATTTCAGCAAAAATCTGACTTTTGGCAATTCACTCAAAAATGGTGCCAAACGCTTGCAAACGCTCCCCTGAAATGTTTGGCGGTCGAAAAAGAAGTCTTTTTATCACAGGACAAGAAATCAGCCCTCAGAAACTTAACCGGCGCAAAAAGATTTTTTTGAAAAAATCGCTAAGCCCCGGGGTCACAATTTCAGCAATAACCTGACTTTTGGCAATTCACTCAAAAATGGTGCCAAACGCTTGCAAATGCTCCCCTGAAATGTTTGGCGGTCGAAACAGAAGGCTTTTTATCACAGGACAAGAAATTAGCCCTCAGAAAGTTAACCGGCGGAAAAAGATTTTTTTGAAAAATCCCTAAGCCGCGGGGTCACAATTTCAGCAATAATCTGACTTTTGGCAATTCATTCAAAAATGGTGCCAAACGCTTGCAGATGCTCCCCTGAAAGCTTTGGTGATGGAAACAGAAGGCTTTTTATCACAGGACAAGAAATCAGCCCTCAGAAACTTAACCGGCAGAAAAAGATTTTTTTGAAAAATCCCTAAGCCCCGGGGTCACAATTTCAGCAAAAATCTGACTTTTGGCAATTCACTCAAAAATGGTGCCAAACGCTTGCAAACGCTCCCCTGAAATGTTTGGCGGTCGAAACAGAAGGCTTTTTATCACAGGACAAGAAATCAGTCCTCAGAAAGTTAACCGGCAGAAAAAGATTTTTTTGAAAAATCCCTAAGCCCCGGGGTCACAATTTCAGCAAAAATCTGACTTTTGGCAATTCATTCAAAAATGGTGCCAACCGTTTGCAAATGCTCCCCTGAAATGTTTGGCGGTCGAAACAGAAGGCTTTTTATCACAGGACAAGAAATCAGCCCTCAGAAAGTTAACCGGCGGAAAAATATTTTTTTGAAAAATCCCTAAGCCCCGGGGTCACAATTTCAGCAAAAATCTGACTTTTGGCAATTCATTCAAAAATGGTGCCAACCGCTTGCAAATGCTCCCCTGAAATGTTTGGCGGTCGAAAGAGAAGGCTTTTTATCACAGGACAAGAAGTCAGCCCTCAGCAACTTAACCGGCGCAAAAAGATTTTTTTGAAAAAATCGCTAAGCCCCGGGGTCACAATTTCAGCAAAAATCTGACTTTTGGCAATTCACTCAAAAATGGTGCCAAACGCTTGCAAACGCTCCCCTGAAATGTTTGGTGGTCGAAACAGAAGGCTTCTTATCACAGGACAAGAAATCAGCCCTCAGAAAGTTAACCGGCGGAAAAAGATTTTTTTGAAAAATCCCTAAGCCCCGGGGTCACAATTTCAGCAATAATCTGACTTTTGGCAATTCATTCAAAAATGGTGCCAAACGCTTGCAGATGCTCCCCTGAAAGCTTTGGTGATGGAAACAGAAGGCTTTTTATCACAGGACAAGAAATCAACCCTCAGAAACTTAACCGGCAGAAAAAGATTTTTTTGAAAAATCCCTAAGCCCCGGGGTCACAATTTCAGCAAAAATCTGACTTTTGGCAATTCACTCAAAAATGGTGCCAAACGCTTGCAAACGCTCCCCTGAAATGTTTGGCGGTCGAAACAGAAGGCTTTTTATCACAGGACAAGAAATCAGCCCTCAGAAAGTTAACCGGCAGAAAAAGATTTTTTTGAAAAATCCCTAAGCCCCGGGGTCACAATTTCAGCAAAAATTTGACTTTTGGCAATTCATTCAAAAATGGTGCCAACCGTTTGCAAATGCTCCCCTGAAATGTTTGGCGGTTGAAACAGAAGGCTTTTTATCACAGGACAAGAAATCAGCCCTCAGAAAGTTAACCGGCGGAAAAATATTTTTTTGAAAAATCCCTAAGCCCCGGGGTCACAATTTCAGCAAAAATCTGACTTTTGGCAATTCATTCAAAAATGGTGCCAAACGCTTGCAGATGCTCCCCTGAAAGCTTTGGTGATGGAAACAGAAGGCCTTTTATCACAGGACAAGAAATCAGCCCTCAGAAACTTAACCGGCAGAAAAAGATTTTTTTGAAAAATCCCTAAGCCCCGGGGTCACAATTTCAGCAAAAATTTGACTTTTGGCAATTCATTCAAAATTGGTGCCAACCGCTTGCAAATGCTCCCCTGAAATGTTTGGCGGTCGAAAGAGAAGGCTTTTTATCACAGGACAAGAAGTCAGCCCTCAGCAACTTAACCGGCGCAAAAAGATTTTTTTGAAAAAATCGCTAAGCCCTGGGGTCACAATTTCAGCAAAAATCTGACTTTTGGCAATTCACTCAAAAATGGTGCCAAACGCTTGCAAACGCTCCCCTGAAATGTTTGGTGGTCGAAACAGAAGGCTTCTTATCACAGGACAAGAAATCAGCCCTCATAAAGTTAACCGGCAGAAAAAGATTTTTTTGAAAAATCCCTAAGCCCCGGAGTCACAATTTCAGGAATAATCTGACTTTTGGCAATTCATTCAAAAATGGTGCCAAACGCTTGCAGATGCTCCCCTGAAAGCTTTGCTGATGGAAACAGAAGGCTTTTTATCACAGGACAAGAAATCAGCCCTCAGAAACTTAACCAGCAGAAAAAGATTTTTTTGAAAAATCCCTAAGCCCCGGGGTCACAATTTCAGCAAAAATCTGACTTTTGGCAATTCACTCAAAAATGGTGCCAAACGCTTGCAAACGCTCCCCTGAAATGTTTGGCGGTCGAAAAAGAAGGCTTTTTATCACAGGACAAGAAATCAGCCCTCAGCAACTTAACCGGCGCAAAAAGATTTTTTTGAAAAAATCGCTAAGCCCCGGGGTCACAATTTCAGCAAAAATCTGACTTTTGGCAATTCACTCAAAAATGGTGCCAAACGCTTGCAAATGCTCCCCTGAAATGTTTGGCGGTCGAAACAGAAGGCTTTTTATCACAGGACAAGAAATCAGCCCTCAGAAAGTTAACCGGCGGAAAAAGATTTTTTTGAAAAATCCCTAAGCCGCGGGGTCACAATTTCAGCAATAATCTGACTTTTGGCAATTCATTCAAAAATGGTGCCAAACGCTTGCAGATGCTCCCCTGAAAGCTTTGGTGATGGAAACAGAAGGCCTTTTATCACAGGACAAGAAATCAGCACTCAGAAACTTAACCGGCAGAAAAAGATTTTTTTGAAAAATCCCTAAGCCCCGGGGTCACAATTTCAGCAAAAATCTAACTTTTGGCAATTCATTCAAAAATGGTGCCAACCGCTTGCAAATGCTCCCCTGAAATGTTTGGCGGTCGAAACAGAAGGCTTCTTATCACAGGACAAGAAATCAGCCCTCAGAAAGTTAACCGGCAGAAAAAGATTTTTTTGAAAAATCCCTAAGCCCCGGGGTCACAATTTCAGCAAAAATCTGACTTTTGGCAATTCACTCAAAAATGGTGCCAAACGCTTGCAAATGCTCCCCTGAAATGTTTGGCGGTGGAAAAAGAAGGCTTTTTATCACAGGACAAGAAATCAGCCCTCAGAAAGTTAACCGGCGGAAAAAGATTTTTTTGAAAAATCCCTAAGCCCCGGGGTCACAATTTCAGCAATAATCTGACTTTTGGCAATTCATTCAAAAATGGTGCCAAACGCTTGCAGATGCTCCCCTGAAAGCTTTGGCTGTCGAAACAGAAGGCTTTTTATCACAGGACAAGAAATCAGCCCTCAGAAACTTAACCGGCAGAAAAAGATTTTTTTGAAAAATCCCTAAGCCCCCGGGTCACAATTTCAGCAAAAATCTGACTTTTGGCAATTCATTCAAAAATGGTGCCAACCGCTTGCAAATGCATCCCTGAAATGTTTGGCGGTCGAAACAGAAGGCTTTTTATCACAGGACAAGAAATCAGCCCTCAGCAACTTAACCGGCGCAAAAAGATTTTTTTGAAAAAATCGCTAAGCCGCGGGGTCACAATTTCAGCAATAATCTGACTTTTGGCAATTCATTCAAAAATGGTGCCAAACGCTTGCAGATGGTCCCTGAAAGCTTTGGCTGTCGAAACAGAAGGCTTTTTTTCACAGGACAAGAAATCAGCCCTCAGAAACTTAACCGGCAGAAAAAGATTTTTTTGAAAAATCCCTAAGCCCCGGGGTCACAATTTCAGCAAAAATCTGACTTTTGGCAATTCACTCAAAAATGGTGCCAAACGCTTGCAAACGCTCCCCTGAAATGTTTGGCGGTCGAAACAGAAGGCTTTTTATCACAGGACAAGAAATCAGCCCTCAGAAACTTAACCGGCAGAAAAAGATTTTTTTGAAAAATCCCTAAGCCCCGGGGTCACAATTTCAGCAAAAATCTGACTTTTGGCAATTCACTCAAAAATGGTGCCAAACGCTTGCAAACGCTCCCCTGAAATGTTTGGCGGTCGAAACAGAAGGCTTTTTATCACAGGACAAGAAATCAGCCCTCAGAAAGTTAACCGGCAGAAAAAGATTTTTTTGAAAAATCCCTAAGCCCCGGGGTCACAATTTCAGCAAAAATCTGACTTTTGGCAATTCATTCAAAAATGGTGCCATCCGTTTGCAAATGCTCCCCTGAAATGTTTGGCGGTCGAAACAGAAGGCTTTTTATCACAGGACAAGAAATCAGCCCTCAGAAAGTTAACCGGCGGAAAAATATTTTTTTGAAAAATCCCTAAGCCCTGGGGTCACAATTTCAGCAAAAATCTGACTTTTGGCAATTCATTCAAAAATGGTGCCAAACGCTTGCAGATGCTCCCCTGAAAGCTTTGGTGATGGAAACAGAAGGCCTTTTATCACAGGACAAGAAATCAGCCCTCAGAAACTTAACCGGCAGAAAAAGATTTTTTTGAAAAATCCCTAAGCCCCGGGGTCACAATTTCAGCAAAAATCTGACTTTTGGCAATTCATTCAAAAATGGTGCCAACCGCTTGCAAATGCTCCCCTGAAATGTTTGGCGGTCGAAAGAGAAGGCTTTTTATCACAGGACAAGAAGTCAGCCCTCAGCAACTTAACCGGCGCAAAAAGATTTTTTTGAAAAAATCGCTAAGCCCCGGGGTCACAATTTCAGCAAAAATCTGACTTTTGGCAATTCACTCAAAAATGGTGCCAAACGCTTGCAAATGCTCCCCTGAAATGTTTGGTGGTCGAAACAGAAGGCTTCTTATCACAGGACAAGAAATCAGCCCTCAGAAAGTTAACCGGCAGAAAAAGATTTTTTTGAAAAATCCCTAAGCCCCGGGGTCACAATTTCAGCAATAATCTGACTTTTGGCAATTCATTCAAAAATGGTGCCAAACGCTTGCAGATGCTCCCCTGAAAGCTTTGGTGATGGAAACAGAAGGCTTTTTATCACAGGACAAGAAATCAACCCTCAGAAACTTAACCGGCAGAAAAAGATTTTTTTGAAAAATCCCTAAGCCCCGGGGTCACAATTTCAGCAAAAATCTGACTTTTGGCAATTCACTCAAAAATGGTGCCAAACGCTTGCAAACGCTCCCCTGAAGTGTTTGGCGGTCGAAACAGAAGGCTTTTTATCACAGGACAAGAAATCAGCCCTCAGGAAGTTAACCGGCAGAAAAAGATTTTTTTAAAAATCCCTAAGCCCCGGGGTCACAATTTCAGCAAAAATCTGACTTTTGGCAATTCATTCAAAAATGGTGCCAACCGCTTGCAAATGCTCCCCTGAAATGTTTGGCGGTCGAAACAGAAGGCTTTTTATCACAGGACAAGAAATCAACCCTCAGCAACTTAACCGGCGCAAAAAGATTTTTTTGAAAAAATCGCTAAGCCCCGGGGTCACAATTTCAGCAAAAATCTGACTTTTGGCAATTCACTCAAAAATGGTGCCAAACGCTTGCAAATGCTCCCCTGAAATGTTTGGCGGTCGAAACAGAAGGCTTTTTATCACAGGACAAGAAATCAGCCTTCAGAAAGTTAACCGGCGGAAAAAGATTTTTTTGAAAAATCCCTAAGCCCCGGGGTCACAATTTCAGCAATAATCTGACCTTTGGCAATTCATTCAAAAATGGTGCCAATCGCTTGCAGATGCTCCCCTGAAAGCTTTGGCTGTCGAAACAGAAGGCTTTTTATCACAGGACAAGAAATCAGCCCTCAGAAACTTAACCGGCAGAAAAAGATTTTTTTGAAAAAATCGCTAAGCCCCGGGGTCACAATTTCAGCAAAAATCTGACTTTTGGCAATTCACTCAAAAATGGTGCCAAACGCTTGCAAACGCTCCCCTGAAACGTTTGGTGGTCGAAACCGAAGGCTTCTTATCACAGGACAAGAAATCAGCCCTCAGAAAGTTAACCGGCAGAAAAAGATTTTTTTGAAAAATCCCTAAGCCCCGGGGTCACAATTTCAGCAAAAATCTGACTTTTGGCAATTCATTCAAAAATGGTGCCAAACGCTTGCAGATGCTCCCCTGAAAGCTTTGGTGATGGAAACAGAAGGCTTTTTATCACAGGAGAAGAAATCAACCCTCAGAAACTTAACCGGCAGAAAAAGATTTTTTTGAAAAATCCCTAAGCCCCGGGGTCACAATTTCAGCAAAAATCTGACTTTTGGCAATTCACTCAAAAATGGTGCCAAACGCTTGCAAACGCTCCCCTGAAATGTTTGGCGGTCGAAACAGAAGGCTTTTTATCACAGGACAAGAAATCAGCCCTCAGGAAGTTAACCGGCAGAAAAAGATTTTTTTGAAAAATCCCTAAGCCCCGGGGTCACAATTTCAGCAAAAATCTGACTTTTGGCAATTCATTCAAAAATGGTGCCAACCGCTTGCAAATGCTCCCCTGAAATGTTTGGCGGTCGAAACAGAAGGCTTTTTATCACAGGACAAGAAATCAACCCTCAGCAACTTAACCGGCGCAAAAAGATTTTTTTGAAAAAATCGCTAAGCCCCGGGGTCACAATTTCAGCAAAAATCTGACTTTTGGCAATTCACTCAAAAATGGTGCCAAACGCTTGCAAATGCTCCCCTGAAATGTTTGGCGGTCGAAACAGAAGGCTTTTTATCACAGGACAAGAAATCAGCCTTCAGAAAGTTAACCGGCGGAAAAAGATTTTTTTGAAAAATCCCTAAGCCCCGGGGTCACAATTTCAGCAATAATCTGACTTTTGGCAATTCATTCAAAAATGGTGCCAATCGCTTGCAGATGCTCCCCTGAAAGCTTTGGCTGTCGAAACAGAAGGCTTTTTATCACAGGACAAGAAATCAGCCCTCAGAAACTTAACCGGCAGAAAAAGATTTTTTTGAAAAATCCCTAAGACCCGGGGTCACAATTTCAGCAAAAATCTGACTTTTGGCAGTTCAGTCAAAAATGGTGCCAAACGCTTGCAAACGCTCTCCTGAAATGTTTGGTGGTCGAAACAGAAGGCTTCTTATCACAGGACAAGAAATCAGCCCTCAGAAAGTTAACCGGCAGAAAAAGATTTTTTTGAAAAATCCCTAAGCCCCGGGGTCACAATTTCAGCAATAATCTGACTTTTGGCAATTCATTCAAAAATGGTGCCAAACGCTTGCAGATGCTCCCCTGAAAGCTTTGGTGATGGAAACAGAAGGCTTTTTATCACAGGACAAGAAATCAACCCTCAGAAACTTAACCGGCAGAAAAAGATTTTTTTGAAAAATCCCTAAGCCCCGGGGTCACAATTTCAGCAAAAATCTGACTTTTGGCAATTCACTCAAAAATGGTGCCAAACGCTTGCAAACGCTCCCCTGAAATGTTTGGCGGTCGAAACAGAAGGCTTTTTATCACAGGACAAGAAATCAGCCCTCAGGAAGTTAACCGGCAGAAAAAGATTTTTTTGAAAAATCCCTAAGCCCCGGGGTCACAATTTCAGCAAAAATCTGACTTTTGGCAATTCATTCAAAAATGGTGCCAACCGCTTGCAAATGCTCCCCTGAAATGTTTGGCGGTCGAAACAGAAGGCTTTTTATCACAGGACAAGAAATCAACCCTCAGCAACTTAACCGGCGCAAAAAGATTTTTTTGAAAAAATCGCTAAGCCCCGGGGTCACAATTTCAGCAAAAATCTGACTTTTGGCAATTCACTCAAAAATGGTGCCAAACGCTTGCAAATGCTCCCCTGAAATGTTTGGCGGTCGAAACAGAAGGCTTTTTATCACAGGACAAGAAATCAGCCTTCAGAAAGTTAACCGGCGGAAAAAGATTTTTTTGAAAAATCCCTAAGCCCCGGGGTCACAATTTCAGCAATAATCTGACTTTTGGCAATTCATTCAAAAATGGTGCCAATCGCTTGCAGATGCTCCCCTGAAAGCTTTGGCTGTCGAAACAGAAGGCTTTTTATCACAGGACAAGAAATCAGCCCTCAGAAACTTAACCGGCAGAAAAAGATTTTTTTGAAAAATCCCTAAGACCCGGGGTCACAATTTCAGCAAAAATCTGACTTTTGGCAGTTCACTCAAAAATGGTGCCAAACGCTTGCAAACGCTCTCCTGAAATGCTTGGCGGTCGAAACAGAAGGCTTTTTATCACAGGACAAGAAATCAGCCCTCAGAAACTTAACCGGCAGAAAAAGATTTTTTTGAAAAATCCCTAAGCCCCGGGGTCACAATTTCAGCAAAAATCTGACTTTTGGCAATTCATTCAAAAATGGTGCCAACCGCTTGCAAATGCTCCCCTGAAATGTTTGGCGGTTGAAAAAGAAGGCTTTTTATCACAGGACAAGAAATCAGCCCTCAGCAACTTAACCGGCGCAAAAAGATTTTTTTGAAAAAATCCCTAAGCCCCGGGGTCACAATTTCAGCAAAAATCTGACTTTTGGCAATTCACTCAAAAATGGTGCCAAAAGCTTGCAAACGCTCCCCTGAAATGTTTGGCGGTCGAAACAGAAGGCTTTTTATCACAGGACAAGAAATCAGCCCTCAGAAACTTAACCGGCAGAAAAAGATTTTTTTGAAAAATCCCTAAGCCCCGGGGTCACAATTTCAGCAAAAATCTGACTTTTGGCAATTCATTCAAAAATGGTGCCAACCGCTTGCAAATGCTCCCCTGAAATGTTTGGCGGTCGAAACAGAAGGCTTTTTATCACAGGACAAGAAATCAGCCCTCAGAAAGTTAACCGGCAGAAAAAGATTTTTTTGAAAAATCCCTAAGCCCCGGGGTCACAATTTCAGCAAAAATCTGACTTTTGGCAATTCATTCAAAAATGGTGCCAACCGCTTGCAAATGCTCCCCTGAAATGTTTGGCGGTCGAAACAGAAGGCTTTTTATCACAGGACAAGAAATCAGCCCTCAGAAACTTAACCAGCAGAAAAAGATTTTTTGGAAAAATCCCTAAGACCCGGGGTCACAATTTCAGCAAAAATCTGACTTTGGGCAATTCACTCAAAAATGGTGCCAAACGCTTGCAAATGCTCCCCTGAAAGCTTTGGCGATGGAAACTGAAGGCTTTTTATCACAGGACAAGAAATCAGCCCTCAGAAAGTTAACCGGCGGAAAAAGATTTTTTTGAAAAATCCCTAAGCCCCGGGGTCACAATTTCAGCAAAAATCTGACTTTTGGCAATTCATTCAAAAATGGTGCCAAACGCTTGCAGATGCTCCCCTGAAATCTTTGGTGATGGAAACAGAAGGCTTTTTATCACAGGACAAGAAATCAGCCCTCAGAAACTTAACCGGCGGAAAAAGATTTTTTTGAAAAATCCCTAAGCCCCGGGGTCACAATTTCAGCAAAAATCTGACTTTTGGCAATTCACTCAAAAATGGTGCCAAACGCTTGCAAACGCTCCCCTGAAATGTTTGGCGGTCGAAACAGAAGGCTTTTTATCACAGGACAAGAAATCAGCCCTCAGCAACTTAACCGGCGCAAAAAGATTTTTTTGAAAAAATCGCTAAGCCCCGGGGTCACAATTTCAGCAATAATCTGACTTTTGGCAATTCATTCAAAAATGGTGCCAAACGCTTGCAGATGCTCCCCTGAAATGTTTGGCGGTCGAAACAGAAGGCTTTTTATCACAGGACAAGAAATCAGCCCTCAGAAACTTAACCGGCGCAAAAAGATTTTTTTGAAAAATCCCTAAGCCCCGGGGTCACAATTTCAGCAAAAATCTGACTTTTGGCAATTCACTCAAAAATGGTGCCAAACGCTTGCAAACGCTCCCCTGAAATGTTTGGTGGTCGAAACAGAAGGCTTCTTATCACAGGACAAGAAATCAGCCCTCAGAAAGTTAACCGGCAGAAAAAGATTTTTTTGAAAAATCCCTAAGCCCCGGGGTCACAATTTCAGCAAAAATCTGACTTTTGGCAATTCACTCAAAAATGGTGCCAAACGCTTGCAAACGCTCCCCTGAAATGTTTGGCGGTCGAAACAGAAGGCTTTTTATCACAGGACAAGAAATCAGCCCTCAGGAAGTTAACCGGCAGAAAAAGATTTTTTTGAAAAATCCCTAAGCCCCGGGGTCACAATTTCAGCAAAAATCTGACTTTTGGCAATTCATTCAAAAATGGTGCCAACCGCTTGCAAATGCTCCCCTGAAATGTTTGGCGGTCGAAACAGAAGGCTTTTTATCACAGGACAAGAAATCAACCCTCAGCAACTTAACCGGCGCAAAAAGATTTTTTTGAAAAAATCGCTAAGCCCCGGGGTCACAATTTCAGCAAAAATCTGACTTTTGGCAATTCACTCAAAAATGGTGCCAAACGCTTGCAAATGCTCCCCTGAAATGTTTGGCGGTCGAAACAGAAGGCTTTTTATCACAGGACAAGAAATCAGCCTTCAGAAAGTTAACCGGCGGAAAAAGATTTTTTTGAAAAATCCCTAAGCCCCGGGGTCACAATTTCAGCAATAATCTGACTTTTGGCAATTCATTCAAAAATGGTGCCAATCGCTTGCAGATGCTCCCCTGAAAGCTTTGGCTGTCGAAACAGAAGGCTTTTTATCACAGGACAAGAAATCAGCCCTCAGAAACTTAACCGGCAGAAAAAGATTTTTTTGAAAAATCCCTAAGACCCGGGGTCACAATTTCAGCAAAAATCTGACTTTTGGCAGTTCACTCAAAAATGGTGCCAAACGCTTGCAAACGCTCTCCTGAAATGTTTGGCGGTCGAAACAGAAGGCTTTTTATCACAGGACAAGAAATCAGCCCTCAGAAACTTAACCGGCAGAAAAAGATTTTTTTGAAAAATCCCTAAGCCCCGGGGTCACAATTTCAGCAAAAATCTGACTTTTGGCAATTCATTCAAAAATGGTGCCAACCGCTTGCAAATGCTCCCCTGAAATGTTTGGCGGTTGAAAAAGAAGGCTTTTTATCACAGGACAAGAAATCAGCCCTCAGCAACTTAACCGGCGCAAAAAGATTTTTTTGAAAAAATCCCTAAGCCCCGGGGTCACAATTTCAGCAAAAATCTGACTTTTGGCAATTCATTCAAAAATGGTGCCAAAAGCTTGCAAACGCTCCCCTGAAATGTTTGGCGGTCGAAACAGAAGGCTTTTTATCACAGGACAAGAAATCAGCCCTCAGAATCTTAACCGGCAGAAAAAGATTTTTTTGAAAAATCCCTAAGCCCCGGGGTCACAATTTCAGCAAAAATCTGACTTTTGGCAATTCATTCAAAAATGGTGCCAACCGCTTGCAAATGCTCCCCTGAAATGTTTGGCGGTCGAAACAGAAGGCTTTTTATCACAGGACAAGAAATCAGCCCTCAGAAAGTTAACCGGCAGAAAAAGATTTTTTTGAAAAATCCCTAAGCCCCGGGGTCACAATTTCAGCAAAAATCTGACTTTTGGCAATTCATTCAAAAATGGTGCCAACCGCTTGCAAATGCTCCCCTGAAATGTTTGGCGGTCGAAACAGAAGGCTTTTTATCACAGGACAAGAAATCAGCCCTCAGAAACTTAACCGGCAGAAAAAGATTTTTTGGAAAAATCCCTAAGACCCGGGGTCACAATTTCAGCAAAAATCTGACTTTGGGCAATTCACTCAAAAATGGTGCCAAACGCTTGCAAATGCTCCCCTGAAAGCTTTGGCGATGGAAACTGAAGGCTTTTTATCACAGGACAAGAAATCAGCCCTCAGAAAGTTAACCGGCGGAAAAAGATTTTTTTGAAAAATCCCTAAGCCCCGGGGTCACAATTTCAGCAAAAATCTGACTTTTGGCAATTCATTCAAAAATGGTGCCAAACGCTTGCAGATGCTCCCCTGAAATCTTTGGTGATGGAAACAGAAGGCTTTTTATCACAGGACAAGAAATCAGCCCTCAGAAACTTAACCGGCGGAAAAAGATTTTTTTGAAAAATCCCTAAGCCCCGGGGTCACAATTTCAGCAAAAATCTGACTTTTGGCAATTCACTCAAAAATGGTGCCAAACGCTTGCAAACGCTCCCCTGAAATGTTTGGCGGTCGAAACAGAAGGCTTTTTATCACAGGACAAGAAATCAGCCCTCAGCAACTTAACCGGCGCAAAAAGATTTTTTTGAAAAAATCGCTAAGCCCCGGGGTCACAATTTCAGCAATAATCTGACTTTTGGCAATTCATTCAAAAATGGTGCCAAACGCTTGCAGATGCTCCCCTGAAATGTTTGGCGGTCGAAACAGAAGGCTTTTTATCACAGGACAAGAAATCAGCCCTCAGAAACTTAACCGGCGCAAAAAGATTTTTTTGAAAAATCCCTAAGCCCCGGGGTCACAATTTCAGCAAAAATCTGACTTTTGGCAATTCACTCAAAAATGGTGCCAAACGCTTGCAAACGCTCCCCTGAAATGTTTGGTGGTCGAAACAGAAGGCTTCTTATCACAGGACAAGAAATCAGCCCTCAGAAAGTTAACCGGCAGAAAAAGATTTTTTTGAAAAATCCCTAAGCCCCGGGGTCACAATTTCAGCAATAATCTGACTTTTGGCAATTCATTCAAAAATGGTGCCAAACGCTTGCAGATGCTCCCCTGAAAGCTTTGGTGATGGAAACAGAAGGCTTTTTATCACAGGACAAGAAATCAACCCTCAGAAACTTAACCGACAGAAAAAGATTTTTTTGAAAAATCCCTAAGCCCCGGGGTCACAATTTCAGCAAAAATCTGACTTTTGGCAATTCACTCAAAAATGGTGCCAAACGCTTGCAAACGCTCCCCTGAAATGTTTGGCGGTCGAAACAGAAGGCTTTTTATCACAGGACAAGAAATCAGCCCTCAGGTAGTTAACCGGCAGAAAAAGATTTTTTTGAAAAATCCCTAAGCCCCGGGGTCACAATTTCAGCAAAAATCTGACTTTTGGCAATTCATTCAAAAATGGTGCCAACCGCTTGCAAATGCTCCCCTGAAATGTTTGGCGGTCGAAACAGAAGGCTTTTTATCACAGGACAAGAAATCAGCCCTCAGAAACTTAACCGGCAGAAAAAG
This sequence comes from Podarcis gaigeae, assembly GCF_964106915.1. Classification (NCBI taxonomy): domain Eukaryota; kingdom Metazoa; phylum Chordata; class Lepidosauria; order Squamata; family Lacertidae; genus Podarcis; species Podarcis gaigeae. Next base: position 46,631,971 of record NC_139689.1, read on the forward strand.
ATTTTTTTGAAAAATCCCTAAGACCCGGGGTCACAATTTCAGCAAAAATCTGACTTTTGGCAATTCACTCAAAAATGGTGCCAATCGCTTGCAGATGCTCCCCTGAAAGCTTTGGCGATGGAAACTGAAGGCTTTTTATCACAGGACAAGAAATCAGCCCTCAGAAAGTTAACCGGCGGAAAAATATTTTTTTGAAAAATCCCTAAGCCCCGGGGTCACAATTTCAGCAAAAATCTGACTTTTGGCAATTCATTCAAAAATGGTGCCAAACGCTTGCAGATGCTCCCCTGAAATCTTTGGTGATGGAAACAGAAGGCTTTTTATCACAGGACAAGAAATCAGCCCTCAGCAACTTAACCGGCGGAAAAAGATTTTTTTGAAAAATCCCTAAGCCCCGGGGTCACAATTTCAGCAAACATCTGACTTTTGGCAATTCACTCAAAAATGGTGCCAAACGCTTGCAAACGCTCCCCTGAAATGTTTGGCGGTCGAAACAGAAGGCTTTTTATCACAGGACAAGAAATCAACCCTCAGCAACTTAACCGGCGCAAAAAGATTTTTTTGAAAAAATCGCTAAGCCCCGGGGTCACAATTTCAGCAAAAATCTGACTTTTGGCAATTCACTCAAAAATGGTGCCAAACGCTTGCAAATGCTCCCCTGAAATGTATGGCGGTCGAAACAGAAGGCTTTTTATCACAGGACAAGAAATCAGCCCTCAGAAAGTTAACCGGCGGAAAAACATTTTTTTGAAAAATCCCTAAGCCCCGGGGTCACAATTTCAGCAAAAATCTGACTTTTGGCAATTCATTCAAATATGGTGCCAACCGCTTGCAAATGCTCCCCTGAAATGTTTGGCGGTTGAAAAAGAAGGCTTTTTATCACAGGACAAGAAATCAGCCCTCAGCAACTTAACCGGCGCAAAAAGATTTTTTTGAAAAAATCCCTAAGCCCCGGGGTCACAATTTCAGCAAAAATCTGACTTTTGGCAATTCACTCAAAAATGGTGCCAAACGCTTGCAAACGCTCCCCTGAAATGTTTGGCGGTCGAAACAGAAGGCTTTTTATCACAGGACAAGAAATCAGCCCTCAGAAACTTAACCGGCAGAAAAAGATTTTTTTGAAAAATCCCTAAGCCCCGGGGTCACAATTTCAGCAAAAATCTGACTTTTGGCAATTCATTCAAAAATGGTGCCAACCGCTTGCAAATGCTCCCCTGAAATGTTTGGCGGTCGAAACAGAAGGCTTTTTATCACAGGACAAGAAATCAGCCCTCAGAAAGTTAACCGGCAGAAAAAGATTTTTTTGAAAAATCCCTAAGCCCCGGGGTCACAATTTCAGCAAAAATCTGACTTTTGGCAATTCATTCAAAAATGGTGCCAACCGCTTGCAAATGCTCCCCTGAAATGTTTGGCGGTCGAAACAGAAGGCTTTTTATCACAGGACAAGAAATCAGCCCTCAGAAAGTTAACCGGCAGAAAAAGATTTTTTTGAAAAATCCCTAAGCCCCGGGGTCACAATTTCAGCAAAAATCTGACTTTTGGCAATTCATTCAAAAATGGTGCCAACCGCTTGCAAATGCTCCCCTGAAATGTTTGGCGGTCGAAACAGAAGGCTTTTTATCACAGGACAAGAAATCAGCCCTCAGAAACTTAACCGGCAGAAAAAGATTTTTTTGAAAAATCCCTAAGACCCGGGGTCACAATTTCAGCAAAAATCTGACTTTTGGCAATTCACTCAAAAATGGTGCCAAACGCTTGCAAATGCTCCCCTGAAAGCTTTGGCGATGGAAACTGAAGGCTTTTTATCACAGGACAAGAAATCAGCCCTCAGAAAGTTAACCGGCGGAAAAATATTTTTTTGAAAAATCCCTAAGCCCCGGGGTCACAATTTCAGCAAAAATCTGACTTTTGGCAATTCATTCAAAAATGGTGCCAAACGCTTGCAGATGCTCCCCTGAAATCTTTGGTGATGGAAACAGAAGGCTTTTTATCACAGGACAAGAAATCAGCCCTCAGCAACTTAACCGGCGGAAAAAGATTTTTTTGAAAAATCCCTAAGCCCCGGGGTCACAATTTCAGCAAACATCTGACTTTTGGCAATTCACTCAAAAATGGTGCCAAACGCTTGCAAACGCTCCCCTGAAATGTTTGGCGGTCGAAACAGAAGGCTTTTTATCACAGGACAAGAAATCAACCCTCAGCAACTTAACCGGCGCAAAAAGATTTTTTTGAAAAAATCGCTAAGCCCCGGGGTCACAATTTCAGCAAAAATCTGACTTTTGGCAATTCACTCAAAAATGGTGCCAAACGCTTGCAAATGCTCCCCTGAAATGTTTGGCGGTCGAAACAGAAGGCTTTTTATCACAGGACAAGAAATCAGCCCTCAGAAAGTTAACCGGCGGAAAAACATTTTTTTGAAAAATCCCTAAGCCCCGGGGTCACAATTTCAGCAAAAATCTGACTTTTGGCAATTCATTCAAATATGGTGCCAACCGCTTGCAAATGCTCCCCTGAAATGTTTGGCGGTTGAAAAAGAAGGCTTTTTATCACAGGACAAGAAATCAGCCCTCAGCAACTTAACCGGCGCAAAAAGATTTTTTTGAAAAAATCCCTAAGCCCCGGGGTCACAATTTCAGCAAAAATCTGACTTTTGGCAATTCACTCAAAAATGGTGCCAAACGCTTGCAAACGCTCCCCTGAAATGTTTGGCGGTCGAAACAGAAGGCTTTTTATCACAGGACAAGAAATCAGCCCTCAGAAACTTAACTGGCAGAAAAAGATTTTTTTGAAAAATCCCTAAGCCCCGGGGTCACAATTTCAGCAAAAATCTGACTTTTGGCAATTCATTCAAAAATGGTGCCAACCGCTTGCAAATGCTCCCCTGAAATGTTTGGCGGTCGAAACAGAAGGCTTTTTATCACAGGACAAGAAATCAGCCCTCAGAAAGTTAACCGGCAGAAAAAGATTTTTTTGAAAAATCCCTAAGCCCCGGGGTCACAATTTCAGCAAAAATCTGACTTTTGGCAATTCATTCAAAAATGGTGCCAACCGCTTGCAAATGCTCCCCTGAAATGTTTGGCGGTCGAAACAGAAGGCTTTTTATCACAGGACAAGAAATCAGCCCTCAGAAAGTTAACCGGCAGAAAAAGATTTTTTTGAAAAATCCCTAAGCCCCGGGGTCACAATTTCAGCAAAAATCTGACTTTTGGCAATTCATTCAAAAATGGTGCCAACCGCTTGCAAATGCTCCCCTGAAATGTTTGGCGGTCGAAACAGAAGGCTTTTTATCACAGGACAAGAAATCAGCCCTCAGAAACTTAACCGGCAGAAAAAGATTTTTTTGAAAAATCCCTAAGACCCGGGGTCACAATTTCAGCAAAAATCTGACTTTTGGCAATTCACTCAAAAATGGTGCCAAACGCTTGCAAATGCTCCCCTGAAAGCTTTGGCGATGGAAACTGAAGGCTTTTTATCACAGGACAAGAAATCAGCCCTCAGAAAGTTAACCGGCGGAAAAATATTTTTTTGAAAAATCCCTAAGCCCCGGGGTCACAATTTCAGCAAAAATCTGACTTTTGGCAATTCATTCAAAAATGGTGCCAAACGCTTGCAGATGCTCCCCTGAAATCTTTGGTGATGGAAACAGAAGGCTTTTTATCACAGGACAAGAAATCAGCCCTCAGCAACTTAACCGGCGGAAAAAGATTTTTTTGAAAAATCCCTAAGCCCCGGGGTCACAATTTCAGCAAACATCTGACTTTTGGCAATTCACTCAAAAATGGTGCCAAACGCTTGCAAACGCTCCCCTGAAATGTTTGGCGGTCGAAACAGAAGGCTTTTTATCACAGGACAAGAAATCAACCCTCAGCAACTTAACCGGCGCAAAAAGATTTTTTTGAAAAAATCGCTAAGCCCCGGGGTCACAATTTCAGCAAAAATCTGACTTTTGGCAATTCACTCAAAAATGGTGCCAAACGCTTGCAAATGCTCCCCTGAAATGTTTGGCGGTCGAAACAGAAGGCTTTTTATCACAGGACAAGAAATCAGCCCTCAGAAAGTTAACCGGCGGAAAAACATTTTTTTGAAAAATCCCTAAGCCCCGGGGTCACAATTTCAGCAAAAATCTGACTTTTGGCAATTCATTCAAAAATGGTGCCAACCGCTTGCAAATGCTCCCCTGAAATGTTTGGCGGTTGAAAAAGAAGGCTTTTTATCACAGGACAAGAAATCAGCCCTCAGCAACTTAACCGGCGCAAAAAGATTTTTTTGAAAAAATCCCTAAGCCCCGGGGTCACAATTTCAGCAAAAATCTGACTTTTGGCAATTCACTCAAAAATGGTGCCAAACGCTTGCAAACGCTCCCCTGAAATGTTTGGCGGTCGAAACAGAAGGCTTTTTATCACAGGACAAGAAATCAGCCCTCAGAAACTTAACCGGCAGAAAAAGATTTTTTTGAAAAATCCCTAAGCCCCGGGGTCACAATTTCAGCAAAAATCTGACTTTTGGCAATTCATTCAAAAATGGTGCCAACCGCTTGCAAATGCTCCCCTGAAATGTTTGGCGGTCGAAACAGAAGGCTTTTTATCACAGGACAAGAAATCAGCCCTCAGAAAGTTAACCGGCAGAAAAAGATTTTTTTGAAAAATCCCTAAGCCCCGGGGTCAAAATTTCAGCAAAAATCTGACTTTTGGCAATTCATTCAAAAATGGTGCCAACCGCTTGCAAATGCTCCCCTGAAATGTTTGGCGGTCGAAACAGAAGGCTTTTTATCACAGGACAAGAAATCAGCCCTCAGAAACTTAACCGGCAGAAAAAGATTTTTTTGAAAAATCCCTAAGCCCCGGGGTCACAATTTCAGCAAAAATCTGACTTTTGGCAATTCACTCAAAAATGGTGCCAAACGCTTGCAAATGCTCCCCTGAAAGCTTTGGCGATGGAAACTGAAGACTTTTTATCACAGGACAAGAAATCAGCCCTCAGAAAGTTAACCGGCGGAAAAAGATTTTTTTGAAAAATCCCTAAGCCCCGGGGTCACAATTTCAGCAAAAATCTGACTTTTGGCAATTCATTCAAAAATGGTGCCAAACGCTTGCAGATGCTCCCCTGAAATCTTTGGTGATGGAAACAGAAGGCTTTTTATCACAGGACAAGAAATCAGCCCTCAGAAACTTAACCGGCGGAAAAATATTTTTTTGAAAAATCCCTAAGCCCCGGGGTCACAATTTCAGCAAAAATCTGACTTTTGGCAATTCACTCAAAAATGGTGCCAAACGCTTGCAAACGCTCCCCTGAAATGTTTGGCGGTCGAAACAGAAGGCTTTTTATCACAGGACAAGAAATCAGCCCTCAGCAACTTAACCGGCGCAAAAAGATTTTTTTGAAAAAATCGCTAAGCCCCGGGGTCACAATTTCAGCAATAATCTGACTTTTGGCAATTCATTCAAAAATGGTGCCAAACGCTTGCAGATGCTCCCCTGAAATGTTTGGCGGTCGAAACAGAAGGCTTTTTATCACAGGACAAGAAATCAGCCCTCAGAAACTTAACCGGCGCAAAAAGATTTTTTTGAAAAATCCCTAAGCCCCGGGGTCACAATTTCAGCAAAAATCTGACTTTTGGCAATTCACTCAAAAATGGTGCCAAACTTTTGCAAACGCTCCTCTGAAATGTTTGGTGGTCGAAACAGAAGGCTTCTTATCACAGGACAAGAAATCAGCCCTCAGAAAGTTAACCGGCAGAAAAAGATTTTTTTGAAAAATCCCTAAGCCCCGGGGTCACAATTTCAGCAATAATCTGACTTTTGGCAATTCATTCAAAAATGGTGCCAAACGCTTGCAGATGCTCCCCTGAAAGCTTTGGTGATGGAAACAGAAGGCTTTTTATCACAGGACAAGAAATCAACTCTCAGAAACTTAACCGACAGAAAAAGATTTTTTTGAAAAATCCCTAAGCCCCGGGGTCACAATTTCAGCAAAAATCTGACTTTTGGCAATTCACTCAAAAATGGTGCCAAACGCTTGCAAACGCTCCCCTGAAATGTTTGGCGGTCGAAACAGAAGGCTTTTTATCACAGGACAAGAAATCAGCCCTCAGGAAGTTAACCGGCGCAAAAAGATTTTTTTGAAAAAATCGCTAAGCCCCGGGGTCACAATTTCAGCAATAATCTGACTTTTGGCAATTCATTCAAAAATGGTGCCAAACGCTTGCAGATGCTCCCCTGAAATGTTTGGCGGTCGAAACAGAAGGCTTTTTATCACAGGACAAGAAATCAGCCCTCAGAAACTTAACCGGCGCAAAAAGATTTTTTTGAAAAATCCCTAAGCCCCGGGGTCACAATTTCAGCAAAAATCTGACTTTTGGCAATTCACTCAAAAATGGTGCCAAACGCTTGCAAACGCTCCCCTGAAATGTTTGGTGGTCGAAACAGAAGGCTTCTTATCACAGGACAAGAAATCAGCCCTCAGAAAGTTAACCGGCAGAAAAAGATTTTTTTGAAAAATCCCTAAGCCCCGGGGTCACAATTTCAGCAATAATCTGACTTTTGGCAATTCATTCAAAAATGGTGCCAAACGCTTGCAGATGCTCCCCTGAAAGCTTTGGTGATGGAAACAGAAGGCTTTTTATCACAGGACAAGAAATCAACCCTCAGAAACTTAACCGACAGAAAAAGATTTTTTTGAAAAATCCCTAAGCCCCGGGGTCACAATTTCAGCAAAAATCTGACTTTTGGCAATTCACTCAAAAATGGTGCCAAACGCTTGCAAACGCTCCCCTGAAATGTTTGGCGGTCGAAACAGAAGGCTTTTTATCACAGGACAAGAAATCAGCCCTCAGGAAGTTAACCGACAGAAAAAGATTTTTTTGAAAAATCCCTAAGCCCCGGGGTCACAATTTCAGCAAAAATCTGACTTTTGGCAATTCACTCAAAAATGGTGCCAAACGCTTGCAAACGCTCCCCTGAAATGTTTGGCGGTCGAAACAGAAGGCTTTTTATCACAGGACAAGAAATCAGCCCTCAGGAAGTTAACCGGCAGAAAAAGATTTTTTTGAAAAATCCCTAAGCCCCGGGGTCACAATTTCAGCAAAAATCTGACTTTTGGCAATTCATTCAAAAATGGTGCCAACCGCTTGCAAATGCTCCCCTGAAATGTTTGGCGGTCGAAACAGAAGGCTTTTTATCACAGGACAAGAAATCAGCCCTCAGAAACTTAACCGGCAGAAAAAGATTTTTTTGAAAAATCCCTAAGACCCGGGGTCACAATTTCAGCAAAAATCTGACTTTTGGCAGTTCACTCAAAAATGGTGCCAAACGCTTGCAAACGCTCTCCTGAAATGTTTGGCGGTCGAAACAGAAGGCTTTTTATCACAGGACAAGAAATCAGCCCTCAGAAACTTAACCGGCAGAAAAAGATTTTTTTGAAAAATCCCTAAGCCCCGGGGTCACAATTTCAGCAAAAATTTGACTTTTGGCAATTCACTCAAAAATGGTGCCAACCGCTTGCAAATGCTCCCCTGAAATGTTTGGCGGTCGAAACAGAAGGCTTTTTATCACAGGACAAGAAATCAGCCCTCAGAAACTTAACCGGCAGAAAAAGATTTTTTTGAAAAATCCCTAAGCCCCGGGGTCACAATTTCAGCAAAAATCTGACTTTTGGCAATTCACTCAAAAATGGTGCCAAACGCTTGCAAATGCTCCCCTGAAAGCTTTGGCGATGGAAACTGAAGACTTTTTATCACAGGACAAGAAATCAGCCCTCAGAAAGTTAACCGGCGGAAAAAGATTTTTTTGAAAAATCCCTAAGCCCCGGGGTCACAATTTCAGCAAAAATCTGACTTTTGGCAATTCATTCAAAAATGGTGCCAAACGCTTGCAGATGCTCCCCTGAAATCTTTGGTGATGGAAACAGAAGGCTTTTTATCACAGGACAAGAAATCAGCCCTCAGAAACTTAACCGGCGGAAAAATATTTTTTTGAAAAATCCCTAAGCCCCGGGGTCACAATTTCAGCAAAAATCTGACTTTTGGCAATTCACTCAAAAATGGTGCCAAACGCTTGCAAACGCTCCCCTGAAATGTTTGGCGGTCGAAACAGAAGGCTTTTTATCACAGGACAAGAAATCAGCCCTCAGCAACTTAACCGGCGCAAAAAGATTTTTTTGAAAAAATCGCTAAGCCCCGGGGTCACAATTTCAGCAATAATCTGACTTTTGGCAATTCATTCAAAAATGGTGCCAAACGCTTGCAGATGCTCCCCTGAAATGTTTGGCGGTCGAAACAGAAGGCTTTTTATCACAGGACAAGAAATCAGCCCTCAGAAACTTAACCGGCGCAAAAAGATTTTTTTGAAAAATCCCTAAGCCCCGGGGTCACAATTTCAGCAAAAATCTGACTTTTGGCAATTCACTCAAAAATGGTGCCAAACTTTTGCAAACGCTCCTCTGAAATGTTTGGTGGTCGAAACAGAAGGCTTCTTATCACAGGACAAGAAATCAGCCCTCAGAAAGTTAACCGGCAGAAAAAGATTTTTTTGAAAAATCCCTAAGCCCCGGGGTCACAATTTCAGCAATAATCTGACTTTTGGCAATTCATTCAAAAATGGTGCCAAACGCTTGCAGATGCTCCCCTGAAAGCTTTGGTGATGGAAACAGAAGGCTTTTTATCACAGGACAAGAAATCAACTCTCAGAAACTTAACCGACAGAAAAAGATTTTTTTGAAAAATCCCTAAGCCCCGGGGTCACAATTTCAGCAAAAATCTGACTTTTGGCAATTCACTCAAAAATGGTGCCAAACGCTTGCAAACGCTCCCCTGAAATGTTTGGCGGTCGAAACAGAAGGCTTTTTATCACAGGACAAGAAATCAGCCCTCAGGAAGTTAACCGGCGCAAAAAGATTTTTTTGAAAAAATCGCTAAGCCCCGGGGTCACAATTTCAGCAATAATCTGACTTTTGGCAATTCATTCAAAAATGGTGCCAAACGCTTGCAGATGCTCCCCTGAAATGTTTGGCGGTCGAAACAGAAGGCTTTTTATCACAGGACAAGAAATCAGCCCTCAGAAACTTAACCGGCGCAAAAAGATTTTTTTGAAAAATCCCTAAGCCCCGGGGTCACAATTTCAGCAAAAATCTGACTTTTGGCAATTCACTCAAAAATGGTGCCAAACGCTTGCAAACGCTCCCCTGAAATGTTTGGTGGTCGAAACAGAAGGCTTCTTATCACAGGACAAGAAATCAGCCCTCAGAAAGTTAACCGGCAGAAAAAGATTTTTTTGAAAAATCCCTAAGCCCCGGGGTCACAATTTCAGCAATAATCTGACTTTTGGCAATTCATTCAAAAATGGTGCCAAACGCTTGCAGATGCTCCCCTGAAAGCTTTGGTGATGGAAACAGAAGGCTTTTTATCACAGGACAAGAAATCAACCCTCAGAAACTTAACCGACAGAAAAAGATTTTTTTGAAAAATCCCTAAGCCCCGGGGTCACAATTTCAGCAAAAATCTGACTTTTGGCAATTCACTCAAAAATGGTGCCAAACGCTTGCAAACGCTCCCCTGAAATGTTTGGCGGTCGAAACAGAAGGCTTTTTATCACAGGACAAGAAATCAGCCCTCAGGAAGTTAACCGACAGAAAAAGATTTTTTTGAAAAATCCCTAAGCCCCGGGGTCACAATTTCAGCAAAAATCTGACTTTTGGCAATTCACTCAAAAATGGTGCCAAACGCTTGCAAACGCTCCCCTGAAATGTTTGGCGGTCGAAACAGAAGGCTTTTTATCACAGGACAAGAAATCAGCCCTCAGGAAGTTAACCGGCAGAAAAAGATTTTTTTGAAAAATCCCTAAGCCCCGGGGTCACAATTTCAGCAAAAATCTGACTTTTGGCAATTCATTCAAAAATGGTGCCAACCGCTTGCAAATGCTCCCCTGAAATGTTTGGCGGTCGAAACAGAAGGCTTTTTATCACAGGACAAGAAATCAGCCCTCAGAAACTTAACCGGCAGAAAAAGATTTTTTTGAAAAATCCCTAAGACCCGGGGTCACAATTTCAGCAAAAATCTGACTTTTGGCAGTTCACTCAAAAATGGTGCCAAACGCTTGCAAACGCTCTCCTGAAATGTTTGGCGGTCGAAACAGAAGGCTTTTTATCACAGGACAAGAAATCAGCCCTCAGAAACTTAACCGGCAGAAAAAGATTTTTTTGAAAAATCCCTAAGCCCCGGGGTCACAATTTCAGCAAAAATTTGACTTTTGGCAATTCACTCAAAAATGGTGCCAAACACTTGCAAATGCTCCCCTGAAATGTTTGGCGGTCGAAACAGAAGGCTTTTATCACAGGACAAGAAATCAGCCCTCAGAAAGTTAACAGGCAGAAAAAGATTTTTTTGAAAACTCCCTAAGCCCCGGGGTCACAATTTCAGCAAAAATCTGACTTTTGGCAATTCATTCAAAAATGGTGCCAACCGCTTGCAAATGCTCCCCTGAAATGTTTGGCGGTTGAAAAAGAAGGCTTTTTATCACAGGACAAGAAATCAGCCCTCAGCAACTTAACCGGCGCAAAAAGATTTTTTTGAAAAAATCCCTAAGCCCCGGGGTCACAATTTCAGCAAAAATCTGACTTTTGGCAATTCATTCAAAAATGGTGCCAACCGCTTGCAAATGCTCCCCTGAAATGTTTGGCGGTCGAAACAGAAGGCTTTTTATCACAGGACAAGAAATCAGCCCTCAGAAACTTAACCGGCAGAAAAAGATTTTTTTGAAAAATCCCTAAGACCCGGGGTCACAATTTCAGCAAAAATCTGACTTTTGGCAATTCACTCAAAAATGGTGCCAAACGCTTGCAAATGCTCCCCTGAAAGCTTTGGCGATGGAAACTGAAGGCTTTTTATCACAGGACAAGAAATCAGCCCTCAGAAAGTTAACCGGCGGAAAAAGATTTTTTTGAAAAATCCCTAAGCCCCGGGGTCACAATTTCAGCAAAAATCTGACTTTTGGCAATTCATTCAAAAATGGTGCCAAACGCTTGCAGATGCTCCCCTGAAATCTTTGGTGATGGAAACAGAAGGCTTTTTATCACAGGACAAGAAATCAGCCCTCAGCAACTTAACCGGCGGAAAAAGATTTTTTTGAAAAATCCCTAAGCCCCGGGGTCACAATTTCAGCAAACATCTGACTTTTGGCAATTCACTCAAAAATGGTGCCAAACGCTTGCAAACGCTCCCCTGAAATGTTTGGCGGTCGAAACAGAAGGCTTTTTATCACAGGACAAGAAATCAACCCTCAGCAACTTAACCGGCGCAAAAAGATTTTTTTGAAAAAATCGCTAAGCCCCGGGGTCACAATTTCAGCAAAAATCTGACTTTTGGCAATTCACTCAAAAATGGTGCCAAACGCTTGCAAATGCTCCCCTGAAATGTTTGGCGGTCGAAACAGAAGGCTTTTTATCACAGGACAAGAAATCAGCCCTCAGAAAGTTAACCGGCGGAAAAACATTTTTTTGAAAAATCCCTAAGCCCCGGGGTCACAATTTCAGCAATAATCTGACTTTTGGCAATTCATTCAAAAATGGTGCCAATCAATGCAGATGCTCCCCTGAAAGCTTTGGCTGTCGAAACAGAAGGCTTTTATCACAGGACAAGAAATCAGCCCTCAGAAAGTTAACAGGCAGAAAAAGATTTTTTTGAAAAATCCCTAAGCCCCGGGGTCACAATTTCAGCAAAAATCTGACTTTTGGCAATTCATTCAAAAATGGTGCCAACCGCTTGCAAATGCTCCCCTGAAATGTTTGGCGGTCGAAACAGAAGGCTTTTTATCACAGGACAAGAAATCAGCCCTCAGAAAGTTAACCGGCAGAAAAAGATTTTTTTGAAAAATCCCTAAGCCCCGGGGTCACAATTTCAGCAAAAATCTGACTTTTGGCAATTCATTCAAAAATGGTGCCAAACGCTTGCAGATGCTCCCCTGAAATCTTTGGTGATGGAAACAGAAGGCTTTTTATCACAGGACAAGAAATCAGCCCTCAGAAACTTAACCGGCGGGAAAAGATTTTTTTGAAAAATCCCTAAGCCCCGGGGTCACAATTTCAGCAAAAATCTGACTTTTGGCAATTCACTCAAAAATGGTGCCAAACGCTTGCAAACGCTCCCCTGAAATGTTTGGCGGTCGAAACAGAAGGCTTTTTATCACAGGACAAGAAATCAGCCCTCAGAAACTTAACCGGCAGAAAAAGATTTTTTTGAAAAATCCCTAAGCCCCGGGGTCACAATTTCAGCAAAAATCTGACTTTTGGCAATTCACTCAAAAATGGTGCCAAACGCTTGCAAATGCTCCCCTGAAATGTTTGGTCGTCGAAACAGAAGGCTTTTTATCACAGGACAAGAAATCAGCCCTCAGAAAGTTAACCGGCGGAAAAAGATTTTTTTGAAAAATCCCTAAGCCCCGAGGTTGCAGTTTCAGCAAAAATCTGACTTTTGGCAATTCATTCAAAAATGGTGCCAACCGCTTGCAAATGCTCCCCTGAAATGTTTGGCGGTCGAAAAAGAAGTCTTTTTATCACAGGACAAGAAATCAGCCCTCAGCAACTTAACCGGCGCAAAAAGATTTTTTTGAAAAAATCGCTAAGCCCCGGGGTCACAATTTCAGCAAAAATCTGACTTTTGGCAATTCACTCAAAAATGGTGCCAAACGCTTGCAAATGCTCCCCTGAAATGTTTGGCAGTCAAAACAGAAGGCTTTTTATCACAGGACAAGAAATCAGCCCTCAGAAACTTAACCGGCAGAAAAAGATTTTTTTGAAAAATACCTAAGACCCGGGGTCACAATTTCAGCAAAAATCTGACTTTTGGCAATTCATTCAAAAATGGTGCCAACCGCTTGCAAATGCTCCCCTGAAATGTTTGGCGGTCGAAACAGAAGGCTTTTTATCACAGGACAAGAAATCAGCCCTCAGAAAGTTAACCGGCAGAAAAAGATTTTTTTGAAGAATCCCTAAGCCCCGAGGTTGCAGTTTCAGCAAAAATCTGACTTTTGGCAATTCATTCAAAAATGGTGCCAACCGCTTGCAAATGCTCCCCTGAAATGTTTGGCGGTCGAAAAAGAAGTCTTTTTATCACAGGACAAGAAATCAGCCCTCAGCAACTTAACCGGCGCAAAAAGATTTTTTTGAAAAAATCGCTAAGCCCCGGGGTCACAATTTCAGCAAAAATCTGACTTTTGGCAATTCACTCAAAAATGGTGCCAAACGCTTGCAAATGCTCCCCTGAAATGTTTGGCAGTCAAAACAGAAGGCTTTTTATCACAGGACAAGAAATCAGCCCTCAGAAAGTTAACCGGCGGAAAAAGATTTTTTTGAAAAATCCCTAAGCCCCGGGGTCACAATTTCAGCAAAAATCTGACTTTTGGCAATTCACTCAAAAATGGTGCCAAACGCTTGCAAATGCTCCCCTGAAATGTTTGGCGGTCGAAACAGAAGGCTTTTTATCACAGGACAAGAAATCAGCCCTCAGAAACTTAACCGGCAGAAAAAGATTTTTTTGAAAAATCCCTAAGACCCGGGGTCACAATTTCAGCAAAAATCTGACTTTTGGCAATTCACTCAAAAATGGTGCCAAACGCTTGCAAATGCTCCCCTGAAAGCTTTGGCGATGGAAACTGAAGGCTTTTTATCACAGGACAAGAAATCAGCCCTCAGAAAGTTAACCGGCGGAAAAAGATTTTTTTGAAAAATCCCTAAGCCCCGGGGTCACAATTTCAGCAAAAATCTGACTTTTGGCAATTCATTCAAAAATGGTGCCAAACGCTTGCAGATGCTCCCCTGAAATCTTTGGTGATGGAAACAGAAGGCTTTTTATCACAGGACAAGAAATCAGCCCTCAGAAACTTAACCGGCGGAAAAAGATTTTTTTGAAAAATCCCTAAGCCCCGGGGTCACAATTTCAGCAAAAATCTGACTTTTGGCAATTCACTCAAAAATGGTGCCAAACGCTTGCAAACGCTCCCCTGAAATGTTTGGCGGTCGAAACAGAAGGCTTTTTATCACAGGACAAGAAATCAGCCCTCAGAAACTTAACCGGCAGAAAAAGATTTTTTTGAAAAATCCCTAAGCCCCGGGGTCACAATTTCAGCAAAAATCTGACTTTTGGCAATTCACTCAAAAATGGTGCCAAACGCTTGCAAATGCTCCCCTGAAATGTTTGGTCGTCGAAACAGAAGGCTTTTTATCACAGGACAAGAAATCAGCCCTCAGAAAGTTAACCGGCGGAAAAAGATTTTTTTGAAAAATACCTAAGACCCGGGGTCACAATTTCAGCAAAAATCTGACTTTTGGCAATTCACTCAAAAATGGTGCCAAACGCTTGCAAATGCTCCCCTGAAAGCTTTGGCGATGGAAACTGAAGGCTTTTTATCACAGGACAAGAAATCAGCCCTCAGAAAGTTAACCGGCGGAAAAAGATTTTTTTGAAAAATCCCTAAGCCCCGGGGTCACAATTTCAGCAAAAATCTGACTTTTGGCAATTCACTCAAAAATGGTGCCAAACGCTTGCAAACGCTCCCCTGAAATGTTTGGCGGTCAAAAAAGAAGGCTTTTTATCACAGGACAAGAAATCAGCCCTCAGCAACTTAACCGGAGGAAAAATTTTTTTTTGAAAAATCCCTGAGCCCCCGGGGTCACAATTTCAGCAAAAATCTGACTTTTGGCAATTCATTCAAAAATGGTGCCAACCGCTTGCAAATGCTCCCCTGAAATGTTTGGCGGTCGAAACAGAAGGCTTTTTATCACAGGACAAGAAATCAGCCCTCAGCAACTTAACCGGCGGAAAAAGATTTTTTTGAAAAATCCCTAAGCCCCGGGGTCACAATTTCAGCAATAATCTGACTTTTGGCAATTCACTCAAAAATGGTGCCAAACGCTTGCAAACGCTCCCCTGAAATGTTTGGCGGTCGAAACAGAAGGCTTTTATCACAGGACAAGAAATCAGCCCTCAGAAAGTTAACAGGCAGAAAAAGATTTTTTTGAAAAATCCCTAAGCCCCGGGGTCACAATTTCAGCAAAAATCTGACTTTTGGCAATTCATTCAAAAATGGTGCCAACCGCTTGCAAATGCTCCCCTGAAATGTTTGGCGGTCGAAACAGAAGGCTTTTTATCACAGGACAAGAAATCAGCCCTCAGAAAGTTAACCGGCAGAAAAAGATTTTTTTGAAAAATCCCTAAGCCCCGGGGTCACAATTTCAGCAAAAATCTGACTTTTGGCAATTCATTCAAAAATGGTGCCAAACGCTTGCAGATGCTCCCCTGAAATCTTTGGTGATGGAAACAGAAGGCTTTTTATCACAGGACAAGAAATCAGCCCTCAGAAAGTTAACCGGCGGAAAAAGATTTTTTTGAAAAATCCCTAAGCCCCGGGGTCACAATTTCAGCAAAAATCTGACTTTTGGCAATTCACTCAAAAATGGTGCCAAACGCTTGCAAACGCTCCCCTGAAATGTTTGGCGGTCGAAACAGAAGGCTTTTTATCACAGGACAAGAAATCAGCCCTCAGAAACTTAACCGGCAGAAAAAGATTTTTTTGAAAAATCCCTAAGCCCCGGGGTCACAATTTCAGCAAAAATCTGACTTTTGGCAATTCACTCAAAAATGGTGCCAAACGCTTGCAAATACTCCCCTGAAATGTTTGGCAGTCAAAACAGAAGGCTTTTTATCACAGGACAACAAATCAGCCCTCAGAAACTTAACCGGCAGAAAAAGATTTTTTTGAAAAATACCTAAGACCCGGGGTCACAATTTCAGCAAAAATCTGACTTTTGGCAATTCATTCAAAAATGGTGCCAACCGCTTGCAAATGCTCCCCTGAAATGTTTGGCGGTCGAAACAGAAGCCTTTTTATCACAGGACAAGAAATCAGCCCTCAGAAAGTTAACCGGCAGAAAAAGATTTTTTTGAAGAATCCCTAAGCCCCGAGGTTGCAGTTTCAGCAAAAATCTGACTTTTGGCAATTCACACAAAAATGGTGCCAACCGCTTGCAAACGCTCCCCTGAAATGTTTGGCGGTCGAAAAAGAAGTCTTTTTATCACAGGACAAGAAATCAGCCCTCAGCAACTTAACCGGCGCAAAAAGATTTTTTTGAAAAAAACGCTAAGCCCCGGGGTCACAATTTCAGCAAAAATCTGACTTTTGGCAATTCACTCAAAAATGGTGCCAAACGCTTGCAAATGCTCCCCTGAAATGTTTGGCAGTCAAAACAGAAGGCTTTTTATCACAGGACAAGAAATCAGCCCTCAGAAAGTTAACCGGCGGAAAAAGATTTTTTTGAAAAATCCCTAAGCCCCGGGGTCACAATTTCAGCAAAAATCTGACTTTTGGCAATTCACTCAAAAATGGTGCCAAACGCTTGCAAATGCTCCCCTGAAATGTTTGGAGGTCGAAACAGAAGGCTTTTTATCACAGGACAAGAAATCAGCCCTCAGAAACTTAACCGGCAGAAAAAGATTTTTTTGAAAAATCCCTAAGACCCGGGGTCGCAATTTCAGCAAAAATCTGACTTTTGGCAATTCACTCAAAAATGGTGCCAAACGCTTGCAAATGCTCCCCTGAAAGCTTTGGCGATGGAAACTGAAGGCTTTTTATCACAGGACAAGAAATCAGCCCTCAGAAAGTTAACCGGCGGAAAAAGATTTTTTTGAAAAATCCCTAAGCCCCGGGGTCACAATTTCAGCAAAAATCTGACTTTTGGCAATTCATTCAAAAATGGTGCCAAACGCTTGCAGATGCTCCCCTGAAATCTTTGGTGATGGAAACAGAAGGCTTTTTATCACAGGACAAGAAATCAGCCCTCAGAAACTTAACCGGCGGAAAAAGATTTTTTTGAAAAATCCCTAAGCCCCGGGGTCACAATTTCAGCAAAAATCTGACTTTTGGCAATTCACTCAAAAATGGTGCCAAACGCTTGCAAATGCTCCCCTGAAATGTTTGGTCGTCGAAACAGAAGGCTTTTTATCACAGGACAAGAAATCAGCCCTCAGAAAGTTAACCGGCGGAAAAAGATTCTTTTGAAAAATCCCTAAGCCCCGGGGTCACAATTTCAGCAAAAATCTGACTTTTGGCAATTCACTCAAAAATGGTGCCAACCGCTTGCAAATGCTCCCCTGAAATGTTTGGCGGTCGAAACAGAAGGCTTTTTATCACAGGACAAGAAATCAGCCCTCAGAAAGTTAACCGGCGGAAAAAGATTTTTTTGAAGAATCCCTAAGCCCCGAGGTTGCAGTTTCAGCAAAAATCTGACTTTTGGCAATTCATTCAAAAATGGTGCCAACCGCTTGCAAATGCTCCCCTGAAATGTTTGGCGGTCGAAAAAGAAGTCTTTTTATCACAGGACAAGAAATCAGCCCTCAGCAACTTAACCGGCAGAAAAAGATTTTTTTGAAGAATCCCTAAGCCCCGGGGTCATAATTTCAGCAAAAATCTGACTTTTGGCAATTCACTCAAAAATGGTGCCAAACGCTTGCAAATGCTCCCCTGAAAGCTTTGGCGATGGAAACTGAAGGCTTTTTATCACAGGACAAGAAATCAGCCCTCAGAAAGTTAACCGGCGGAAAAAGATTTTTTTGAAAAATCCCTAAGCCCCGGGGTCACAATTTCAGCAAAAATCTGACTTTTGGCAATTCACTCAAAAATGGTGCCAAACGCTTGCAAACGCTCCCCTGAAAAGTTTGGCGGTCAAAAAAGAAGGCTTTTTATCACAGGACAAGAAATCAGCCCTCAGCAACTTAACCGGAGGAAAAAATTTTTTTTGAAAAATCCCTGAGCCCCCGGGGTCACAATTTCAGCAAAAATCTGACTTTTGGCAATTCATTCAAAAATGGTGCCAACCGCTTGCAAATGCTCCCCTGAAATGTTTGGCGGTCGAAACAGAAGGCTTTTTATCACAGGACAAGAAATCAGCCCTCAGCAACTTAACCGGCGGAAAAAGATTTTTTTGAAAAATCCCTAAGCCCCGGGGTCACAATTTCAGCAATAATCTGACTTTTGGCAATTCACTCAAAAATGGTGCCAAACGCTTGCAAACGCTCCCCTGAAATGTTTGGCGGTCGAAACAGAAGGCTTTTTATCACAGGACAAGAAATCAGCCCTCAGAAACTTAACCGGCAGAAAAAGATTTTTTTGAAAAATCCCTAAGCCCCGGGGTCACAATTTCAGCAAAAATCTGACTTTTGGCAATTCACTCAAAAATGGTGCCAAACGCTTGCAAATGCTCCCCTGAAATGTTTGGTCGTCGAAACAGAAGGCTTTTTATCACAGGACAAGAATTCAGCCCTCAGAAAGTTAACCGGCGGAAAAAGATTTTTTTGAAAAATACCTAAGACCCGGGGTCACAATTTCAGCAAAAATCTGACTTTTGGCAATTCATTCAAAAATGGTGCCAACCGCTTGCAAATGCTCCCCTGAAATGTTTGGCGGTCGAAACAGAAGGCTTTTTATCACAGGACAAGAAATCAGCCCTCAGAAAGTTAACCGGCAGAAAAAGATTTTTTTGAAGAATCCCTAAGCCCCGAGGTTGCAGTTTCAGCAAAAATCTGACTTTTGGCAATTCATTCAAAAATGGTGCCAACCGCTTGCAAATGCTCCCCTGAAATGTTTGGCGGTCGAAAAAGAAGTCTTTTTATCACAGGACAAGAAATCAGCCCTCAGCAACTTAACCGGCGCAAAAAGATTTTTTTGAAAAAATCGCTAAGCCCCGGGGTCACAATTTCAGCAAAAATCTGACTTTTGGCAATTCACTCAAAAATGGTGCCAAACGCTTGCAAATGCTCCCCTGAAATGTTTGGCAGTCAAAACAGAAGGCTTTTTATCACAGGACAAGAAATCAGCCCTCAGAAAGTTAACCGGCGGAAAAAGATTTTTTTGAAAAATCCCTAAGCCCCGGGGTCACAATTTCAGCAAAAATCTGACTTTTGGCAATTCACTCAAAAATGGTGCCAAACGCTTGCAAATGCTCCCCTGAAATGTTTGGCGGTCGAAACAGAAGGCTTTTTATCACAGGACAAGAAATCAGCCCTCAGAAACTTAACCGGCAGAAAAAGATTTTTTTGAAAAATCCCTAAGACCCGGGGTCACAATTTCAGCAAAAATCTGACTTTTGGCAATTCACTCAAAAATGGTGCCAAACGCTTGCAAATGCTCCCCTGAAAGCTTTGGCGATGGAAACTGAAGGCTTTTTATCACAGGACAAGAAATCAGCCCTCAGAAAGTTAACCGGCGGAAAAAGATTTTTTTGAAAAATCCCTAAGCCCCGGGGTCACAATTTCAGCAAAAATCTGACTTTTGGCAATTCATTCAAAAATGGTGCCAAACGCTTGCAGATGCTCCCCTGAAATCTTTGGTGATGGAAACAGAAGGCTTTTTATCACAGGACAAGAAATCAGCCCTCAGCAACTTAACCGGTGGAAAAAGATTTTTTTGAAAAATCCCTAAGCCCCGGGGTCACAATTTCAGCAAACATCTGACTTTTGGCAATTCACTCAAAAATGGTGCCAAACGCTTGCAAACGCTCCCCTGAAATGTTTGGCGGTCGAAACAGAAGGCTTTTGATCACAGGACAAGAAATCAGCCCTCAGAAACTTAACCGGCGGAAAAAGATTTTTTTGAAAAATCCCTAAGCCCCGGGGTCACAATTTCAGCAAAAATCTGACTTTTGGCAATTCACTCAAAAATGGTGCCAAACGCTTGTAAACGCTCCCCTGAAATGTTTGGCGGTCAAAAAAGAAGGCTTTTTATCACAGGACAAGAAATCAGCCCTCAGCAACTTAACCGGAGGAAAAAATTTTTTTTGAAAAATCCCTGAGCCCCCGGGGTCACAATTTCAACAAAAATCTGACTTTTGGCAATTCATTCAAAAATGGTGCCAACCGCTTGCAAATGCTCCCCTGAAATGTTTGGCGGTCGAAACAGAAGGCTTTTTATCACAGGACAAGAAATCAGCCCTCAGCAACTTAACCGGCGGAAAAATTTTTTTTTGAAAAATCCCTGAGCCCCCGGGGTCACAATTTCAGCAAAAATCTGACTTTTGGCAATTCACTCAAAAATGGTGCCAAACGCTTGCAAATGCTCCCCTGAAAGCTTTGGCGATGGAAACTTAAGGCTTTTTATCACAGGACAAGAAATCAGCCCTCAGAAAGTTAACCGGCGGAAAAAGATTTTTTTGAAAAATCCCTAAGCCCCGGGGTCACAATTTCAGCAAAAATCTGACTTTTGGCAATTCATTCAAAAATGGTGCCAAACGCTTGCAGATGCTCCCCTGAAATCTTTGGTGATGGAAACAGAAGGCTTTTTATCACAGGACAAGAAATCAGCCCTCAGAAACTTAACCGGCGGAAAAAGATTTTTTTGAAAAATCCCTAAGCCCCGGGGTCACAATTTCAGCAAAAATCTGACTTTTGGCAATTCACTCAAAAATGGTGCCAAACGCTTGCAAACGCTCCCCTGAAATGTTTGGCGGTCGAAACAGAAGGCTTTTTATCACAGGACAAGAAATCAGCCCTCAGAAACTTAACCGGCAGAAAAAGATTTTTTTGAAAAATCCCTAAGCCCCGGGGTCACAATTTCAGCAAAAATCTGACTTTTGGCAATTCACTCAAAAATGGTGCCAAACGCTTGCAAATGCTCCCCTGAAATGTTTGGTCGTCGAAACAGAAGGCTTTTTATCACAGGACAAGAAATCAGCCCTCAGAAAGTTAACCGGCGGAAAAAGATTTTTTTGAAAAATCCCTAAGCCCCGGGGTCACAATTTCAGCAAAAATCTGACTTTTGGCAATTCATTCAAAAATGGTGCCAACCGCTTGCAAATGCTCCCCTGAAATGTTTGGCGGTCGAAACAGAAGGCTTTTTATCACAGGACAAGAAATCAGCCCTCAGAAAGTTAACCGGCAGAAAAAGATTTTTTTGAAGAATCCCTAAGCCCCGAGGTTGCAGTTTCAGCAAAAATCTGACTTTTGGCAATTCACTCAAAAATGGTGCCAACCGCTTGCAAATGCTCCCCTGAAATGTTTGGCGGTCGAAACAGAAGGCTTTTTATCACAGGACAAGAAATCAGCCCTCAGAAAGTTAACCGGCGGAAAAAGATTTTTTTGAAGAATCCCTAAGCCCCGAGGTTGCAGTTTCAGCAAAAATCTGACTTTTGGCAATTCATTCAAAAATGGTGCCAAACGCTTGCAGATGCTCCCCTGAAAGCTTTGGTGATGGAAACAGAAGGCTTTTTATCACAGGACAAGAAATCAGCCCTCAGAAACTTAACCGGCAGAAAAAGATTTTTTTGAAAAATCCCTAAGCCCCGGGGTCAGTATTTCAGCAAAAATCTGACTTTTGGCAATTCACTCAAAAATGGTGCCAAACGCTTGCAAATGCTCCCCTGAAATGTTTGGCGGTCGAAACAGAAGGCTTTTTATCACAGGACAAGAAATCAGCCCTCAGAAAGTTAACCGGCAGAAAAAGATTTTTTTGAAGAATCCCTAAGCCCCGAGGTTGCAGTTTCAGCAAAAATCTGACTTTTGGCAATTCATTCAAAAATGGTGCCAACCGCTTGCAAATGCTCCCCTGAAATGTTTGGCGGTCGAAACAGAAGGCTTTTTATCACAGGACAAGAAATCAGCCCTCAGCAACTTAACCGGAGGAAAAAATTTTTTTTGAAAAATCCCTAAACCCCGGGGTCACAATTTCAGCAAAAATCTGACTTTTGGCAATTCATTCAAAAATGGTGCCAAACGCTTGCAGATGCTCCCCTGAAAGCTTTGGGGATGGAAACAGAAGGCTTTTTATCACAGGACAAGAAATCAGCCCTCAGAAACTTAACCGGCAGAAAAAGATTTTTTTGAAAAATCCCTAAGCCCCGGAGTCACAATTTCAGCAAAAATCTGACTTTTGGCAATTCATTCAAAAATGGTGCCAAACGCTTGCAAATGCTCCCCTGAAATGTTTGGCGGTCGAAACAGAAGGCTTTTTATCACAGGACAAGAAATCAGCCCTCAGAAAGTTAACCGGCAGAAAAAGATTTTTTTGAAAAATCCCTAAGCCCCGAGGTTTCAATTTCAGCAAAAATCTGACTTTTGGCAATTCATTCAAAAATGGTGCCAACCGCTTGCAAATGCTTCCCTGAAAGCTTTGGCGATGGAAACAGAAGGCTTTTTATCACAGGACAAGAAATCAGCCCTCAGCAACTTAACCGGCGGAAAAAGATTTTTTTGAAAAATCCCTAAGCCCCGGGGTCACAATTTCAGCAAAAATCTGACTTTTGGCAATTCACTCAAAAATGGTGCCAAACGCTTGCAAACGCTCCCCTTAAATGTTTGGCGGTCGAAACAGAAGGCTTTTTATCACAGGACAAGAAATCAGCCCTCAGAAAGTTAACCGGCGGAAAAAGATTTTTTTGAAAAATCCCTAAGCCCCGGGGTCACAATTTCAGCAAAAATCTGACTTTTGGCAATTCACTCAAAAATGGTGCCAAACGCTTGCAAATGCTCCCCTGAAAGCTTTGGCGATGGAAACTTAAGGCTTTTTATCACAGGACAAGAAATCAGCCCTCAGAAAGTTAACCGGCGGAAAAAGATTTTTTTGAAAAATCCCTAAGCCCCGGGGTCACAATTTCAGCAAAAATCTGACTTTTGGCAATTCACTCAAAAATGGTGCCAAACGCTTGCAAATGCTCCCCTGAAATGTTTGGCGGTCGAAACAGAAGGCTTTTTATCACAGGACAAGAAATCAGCCCTCAGAAAGTTAACCGGCGGAAAAAGATTTTTTTGAAAAATCCCTAAGCCCCGGGGTCTCAATTTCAGCAAAAATCTGACTTTTGGCAATTCACTCAAAAATGGTGCCAAACGCTTGCAAACGCTCCCCTGAAATGTTTGGCGGTCGAAACAGAAGGCTTCTTATCACAGGACAAGAAATCAGCCCTCAGAAAGTTAACCGGCAGAAAAAGATTTTTTTGAAAAATCCCTAAACCCCGGGGTCACAATTTCAGCAATAATCTGACTTTTGGCAATTCATTCAAAAATGGTGCCAACCGCTTGCAAATGCTCCCCTGAAAGCTTTGGCGGTCGAAACAGAAGGCTTTTTATCACAGGACAAGAAATCAGCCCTCAGAAACTTAACCGGCAGAAAAAGATTTTTTTGAAAAATCCCTAAGCCCCGGTGTCACAATTTCAGCAAAAATCTGACTTTTGACAATTCACTCAAAAATGGTGCCAAACGCTTGCAAACGCTCCCCTGAAATGTTTGGCGGTCGAAACAGAAGGCTTTTTATCACAGGACAAGAAATCAGCCCTCAGAAAGTTAACCGGCAGAAAAAGATTTTTTTGAAAAATCCCTAAGCCCCGGGGTCACAATTTCAGCAAAAATCTGACTTTTGGCAATTCATTCAAAAATGGTGCCAACCGCTTGCAAATGCTCCCCTGAAATGTTTGGCGGTCGAAACAGAAGGCTTTTTATCACAGGACAAGAAATCAGCCCTCAGCAACTTAACCGGCGCAAAAAGATTTTTTTGAAAAAATCGCTAAGCCCCGGGGTCACAATTTCAGCAAAAATCTGACTTTTGGCAATTCACTCAAAAATGGTGCCAAACGCTTGCAAATGCTCCCCTGAAATGTTTGGCGGTCGAAACAGAAGGCTTTTTATCACAGGACAAGAAATCAGCCCTCAGAAAGTTAACCGGCGGAAAAAGATTTTTTTGAAAAATCCCTAAGCCGCGGGGTCACAATTTCAGCAATAATCTGACTTTTGGCAATTCATTCAAAAATGGTGCCAAACGCTTGCAGATGCTCCCCTGATAGCTTTGGCTGTCGAAACAGAAGGCTTTTTATCACAGGACAAGAAATCAGCCCTCAGAAGGTTAACCGGCAGAAAAAGATTTTTTTGAAAAATCCCTAAGCCCCGGGGTCACAATTTCAGCAAAAATCTGACTTTTGGCAATTCATTCAAAAATGGTGCCAACCGTTTGCAAATGCTCCCCTGAAATGTTTGGCGGTCGAAACAGAAGGCTTTTTATCAAAGGACAAGAAATCAGCCCTCAGAAAGTTAACCGGCGGAAAAATATTTTTTTGAAAAATCCCTAAGCCCCGGGGTCACAATTTCAGCAAAAATCTGACTTTTGGCAATTCATTCAAAAATGGTGCCAAACGCTTGCAGATGCTCCCCTGAAAGCTTTGGTGATGGAAACAGAAGGCTTTTTATCACAGGACAAGAAATCAGCCCTCAGAAACTTAACCGGCAGAAAAAGATTTTTTTGAAAAATCCCTAAGCCCCGGGGTCACAATTTCAGCAAAAATCTGACTTTTGGCAATTCATTCAAAAATGGTGCCAACCGCTTGCAAATGCTCCCCTGAAATGTTTGGCGGTCGAAACAGAAGGCTTCTTATCACAGGACAAGAAATCAGCCCTCAGAAAGTTAACCGGCAGAAAAAGATTTTTTTGAAAAATCCCTAAGCCCCGGGGTCACAATTTCAGCAAAAATCTGACTTTTGGCAATTCACTCAAAAATGGTGCCAAACGCTTGCAAATGCTCCCCTGAAATGTTTGGCGGTCGAAAAAGAAGGCTTTTTATCACAGGACAAGAAATCAGCCCTCAGAAAGTTAACCGGCGGAAAAAGATTTTTTTGAAAAATCCCTAAGCCCCGGGGTCACAATTTCAGCAATAATCTGACTTTTGGCAATTCATTCAAAAATGGTGCCAAACGCTTGCAGATGCTCCCCTGAAAGCTTTGGCTGTCGAAACAGAAGGCTTTTTATCACAGGACAAGAAATCAGCCCTCAGAAACTTAACCGGCAGAAAAAGATTTTTTTGAAAAATCCCTAAGCCCCGGGGTCACAATTTCAGCAAAAATCTGACTTTTGGCAATTCATTCAAAAATGGTGCCAACCGCTTGCAAATGCTCCCCTGAAATGTTTGGCGGTCGAAACAGAAGGCTTTTTATCACAGGACAAGAAATCAGCCCTCAGCAACTTAACCGGCGCAAAAAGATTTTTTTGAAAAAATCGCTAAGCCCCGGGGTCACAATTTCAGCAAATATCTGACTTTTGGCAATTCACTCAAAAATGGTGCCAAACGCTTGCAAATGCTCCCCTGAAATGTTTGGCGGTCGAAACAGAAGGCTTTTTATCACAGGACAAGAAATCAGCCCTCAGAAAGTTAACCGGCGGAAAAAGATTTTTTTGAAAAATCCCTAAGCCGCGGGGTCACAATTTCAGCAATAATCTGACTTTTGGCAATTCATTCAAAAATGGTGCCAAACGCTTGCAGATGCTCCCCTGAAAGCTTTGGCTGTCGAAACAGAAGGCTTTTTATCACAGGACAAGAAATCAGCCCTCAGAAACTTAACCGGCAGAAAAAGATTTTTTTGAAAAATCCCTAAGCCACGGGGTCACAATTTCAGCAAAAATCTGACTTTTGGCAATTCACTCAAAAATGGTGCCAAACGCTTGCAAACGCTCCCCTGAAATGTGTGGCGGTCGAAACAGAAGGCTTTTTATCACAGGACAAGAAATCAGCCCTCAGAAAGTTAACCGGCAGAAAAAGATTTTTTTGAAAAATCCCTAAGCCCCGGGGTCACAATTTCAGCAAAAATCTGATTTTTGGCAATTCATTCAAAAATGGTGCCAACCGTTTGCAAATGCTCCCCTGAAATGTTTGGCGGTCGAAACAGAAGGCTTTTTATCACAGGACAAGAAATCAGCCCTCAGAAAGTTAACCGACGGAAAAATATTTTTTTGAAAAATCCCTAAGCCCCGGGGTCACAATTTCAGCAAAAATCTGACTTTTGGCAATTCATTCAAAAATGGTGCCAAACGCTTGCAGATGCTCCCCTGAAAGCTTTGGTGATGGAAACAGAAGGCCTTTTATCACAGGACAAGAAATCAGCCCTCAGAAACTTAACCGGCGGAAAAATATTTTTTTGAAAAATCCCTAAGCCCCGGGGTCACAATTTCAGCAAAAATCTGACTTTTGGCAATTCATTCAAAAATGGTGCCAACCGCTTGCAAACGCTCCCCTGAAATGTTTGGCGGTCGAAACAGAAGGCTTTTTATCACAGGACAAGAAATCAGCCCTCAGAAAGTTAACCGGCAGAAAAAGATTTTTTTGAAAAATCCCTAAGCCCCGGGGTCACAATTTCAGCAAAAATCTGACTTTTGGCAATTCATTCAAAAATGGTGCCAACCGTTTGCAAATGCTCCCCTGAAATGTTTGGCGGTCGAAACAGAAGGCTTTTTATCAAAGGACAAGAAATCAGCCCTCAGAAACTTAACCGGCAGAAAAAGATTTTTTTGAAAAATCCCTAAGCCCCGGGGTCACAATTTCAGCAAAAATCTGACTTTTGGCAATTCACTCAAAAATGGTGCCAAACGCTTGCAGATGCTCCCCTGAAAGCTTTGGTGATGGAAACAGAAGGCTTTTTATCACAGGACAAGAAATCAGCCCTCAGAAAGTTAACCGGCAGAAAAAGATTTTTTTGAAAAATCCCTAAGCCCCGGGGTCACAATTTCAGCAATAATCTGACTTTTGGCAATTCATTCAAAAATGGTGCCAACCGCTTGCAAATGCTCCCCTGAAATGTTTGGCGGTCGAAACAGAAGGCTTCTTATCACAGGACAAGAAATCAGTCCTCAGAAAGTTAACCGGCAGAAAAAGATTTTTTTGAAAAATCCCTAAGCCCCGGGGTCACAATTTCAGCAAAAATCTGACTTTTGGCAATTCACTCAAAAATGGTGCCAAACGCTTGCAAATGCTCCCCTGAAATGTTTGGCGGTCGAAAAAGAAGGCTTTTTATCACAGGACAAGAAATCAGCCCTCAGAAAGTTAACCGGCGGAAAAAGATTTTTTTGAAAAATCCCTAAGCCCCGGGGTCACAATTTCAGCAATAATCTGACTTTTGGCAATTCATTCAAAAATGGTGCCAAACGCTTGCAGATGCTCCCCTGAAAGCTTTGGCTGTCGAAACAGAAGGCTTTTTATCACAGGACAAGAAATCAGCCCTCAGAAACTTAACCGGCAGAAAAAGATTTTTTTGAAAAATCCCTAAGCCCCGGGGTCACAATTTCAGCAAAAATCTGACTTTTGGCAATTCACTCAAAAATGGTGCCAAACGCTTGCAAACGCTCCCCTGAAATGTTTGGCTGTCGAAACAGAAGGCTTTTTATCACAGGACAAGAAATCAGCCCTCAGCAACTTAACCGGCGCAAAAAGATTTTTTTGAAAAAATCGCGAAGCCCCGGGGTCACAATTTCAGCAAAAATCTGACTTTTGGCAATTCACTCAAAAATGGTGCCAAACGCTTGCAAATGCTCCCCTGAAATGTTTGGCGGTCGAAACAGAAGGCTTTTTATCACAGGACAAGAAATCAGCCCTCAGAAAGTTAACCGGCGGAAAAAGATTTTTTTGAAAAATCCCTAAGCCCCGGGGTAACAATTTCAGCAATAATCTGACTTTTGGCAATTCATTCAAAAATGGTGCCAAACGCTTGCAGATGCTCCCCTGAAAGCTTTGGTGATGGAAACAGAAGGCTTTTTATCACAGGACAAGAAATCAGCCCTCAGAAACTTAACCGGCAGAAAAAGATTTTTTTGAAAAATCCCTAAGCCCCGGGGTCACAATTTCAGCAAAAATCTGACTTTTGGCAATTCCCTCAAAAATGGTGCCAAACGCTTGCAAACGCTCCCCTGAAATGTTTGGCGGTCGAAACAGAAGGCTTTTTATCACAGGACAAGAAATCAGCCCTCAGAAACTTAACCGGCGCAAAAAGATTTTTTTGAAAAAATCGCTAAGCCCCGGGGTCACAATTTCAGCAAAAATCTGACTTTTGGCAATTCACTCAAAAATGGTGCCAAACGCTTGCAAATGCTCCCCTGAAATGTTTGGCGGTCGAAACAGAAGGCTTTTTATCACAGGACAAGAAATCAGCCCTCAGAAAGTTAACCGGCGGAAAAAGATTTTTTTGAAAAATCCCTAAGCCCCGGGGTCACAATTTCAGCAAAAATCTGACTTTTGGCAATTCATTCAAAAATGGTGCCAACCGTTTGCAAATGCTCCCCTGAAATGTTTGGCGGTCGAAACAGAAGGCTTTTTATCACAGGACAAGAAATCAGCCCTCAGAAAGTTAACCGGCGGAAAAATATTTTTTTGAAAAATCCCTAAGCCCCGGGGTCACAATTTCAGCAAAAATCTGACTTTTGGCAATTCATTCAAAAATGGTGCCAAACGCTTGCAGATGCTTCCCTGAGAGCTTTGGTGATGGAAACAGAAGGCCTTTTATCACAGGACAAGAAATCAGCCCTCAGAAACTTAACCGGCAGAAAAAGATTTTTTTGAAAAATCCCTAAGCCCCGGGGTCACAATTTCAGCAAAAATCTGACTTTTGGCAATTCATTCAAAAATGGTGCCAACCGTTTGCAAATGCTCCCCTGAAATGTTTGGCGGTCGAAACAGAAGGCTTTTTATCAAAGGACAAGAAATCAGCCCTCAGAAAGTTAACCGGCGGAAAAATATTTTTTTGAAAAATCCCTAAGCCCCGGGGTCACAATTTCAGCAAAAATCTGACTTTTGGCAATTCATTCAAAAATGGTGCCAAACGCTTGCAGATGCTCCCCTGAAAGCTTTGGTGATGGAAACAGAAGGCTTTTTATCACAGGACAAGAAATCAGCCCTCAGAAAGTTAACCGGCAGAAAAAGATTTTTTTGAAAAATCCCTAAGCCCCGGGGTCACAATTTCAGCAAAAATCTGACTTTTGGCAATTCATTCAAAAATGGTGCCAACCGCTTGCAAATGCTCCCCTGAAATGTTTGGCGGTCGAAACAGAAGGCTTTTTATCACAGGACAAGAAATCAGCCCTCAGCAACTTAACCGGCGCAAAAAGATTTTTTTGAAAAAATCCCTAAGCCCCGGGGTCACAATTTCAGCAATAATCTGACCTTTGGCAATTCATTCAAAAATGGTGCCAGACGCTTGCAAACGCTCCCCTGAAATGTTTGGCGGTCGAAAGAGAAGGCTTTTTATCACAGGACAAGAAGTCAGCCCTCAGCAACTTAACCGGCGCAAAAAGATTTTTTTGAAAAATCCCTAAGCCCCGGGGTCACAATTTCAGCAAAAATCTGACTTTTGGCAATTCACTCAAAAATGGTGCCAAACGCTTGCAAACGCTCCCCTGAAATGTTTGGCGGTCGAAACAGAAGGCTTTTTATCACAGGACAAGAAATCAGCCCTCAGAAAGTTAACCGGCGGAAAAAGATTTTTTTGAAAAATCCCTAAGCCCCGGGGTCACAATTTCAGCAATAATCTGACTTTTGGCAATTCATTCAAAAATGGTGCCAGTCGCTTGCAGATGCTCCCCTGAAAGCTTTGGCTGTCGAAACAGAAGGCTTTTTATCACAGGACAAGAAATCAGCCCTCAGAAACTTAACCGGCAGAAAAATATTTTTTTGAAAAATCCCTAAGCCCCGGTGTCACAATTTCAGCAAAAAACTGACTTTTGGCAATTCACTCAAAAATGGTGCCAAACGCTTGCAAACGCTCCCCTGAAATGTTTGGCGGTCGAAACAGAAGGCTTTTTATCACAGGACAAGAAATCAGCCCTCAGAAAGTTAACCGGTGGAAAAAGATTTTTTTGAAAAATCCCTAAGCCCCGGGGTCACAATTTCAGCAAAAATCTGACTTTTGGCAATTCACTCAAAAATGGTGCCAAATGCTTGCAAACGCTCCCCTCAAATGTTTGGCGGTCGAAAAAGAAGGCTTTTTATCACAGGACAAGAAATCAGCCCTCAGAAAGTTAACCGGCGGAAAAAGATTTTTTTGAAAAATCCCTAAGCCCCGGGGTCACAATTTCAGCAAAAATCTGACTTTTGGCAATTCACTCAAAAATGGTGCCAAACGCTTGCAAATGCTCCCCTGAAATGTTTGGCGGTCGAAAAAGAAGGATTTTTATCACAGGACAAGAAATCAGCCCTCAGAAAGTTAACCGGCGGAAAAAGATTTTTTTGAAAAATCCCTAAGTCCCGGGGTCACAATTTCAGCAATAATCTGACTTTTGGCAATTCATTCAAAAATGGTGCCAAACGCTTGCAGATGCTCCCCTGAAAGCTTTGGCTGTCGAAACAGAAGGCTTTTTATCACAGGACAAGAAATCAGCCCTCAGAAACTTAACCGGCAGAAAAAGATTTTTTTGAAAAATCCCTAAGCCCCGGGGTCACAATTTCAGCAAAAATCTGACTTTTGGCAATTCATTCAAAAATGGTGCCAACCGCTTGCAAATGCTCCCCTGAAATGTTTGGCGGTCGAAACAGAAGGCTTTTTATCACAGGACAAGAAATCAGCCCTCAGCAACTTAACCGGCGCAAAAAGATTTTTTTGAAAAAATCCCTAAGCCCCGGGGTCACAATTTCAGCAATAATCTGACCTTTGGCAATTCATTCAAAAATGGTGCCAGACGCTTGCAGATGCTCCCCTGAAAGCTTTGGCTGTCGAAACAGAAGGCTTTTTATCACAGGAAAAGAAATCAGCCCTCAGAAAGTTAACCGGCAGAAAAAGATTTTTTTGAAAAATCCCTAAGCCCCGGGGTCACAATTTCAGCAAAAATCTGACTTTTGGCAATTCACTCAAAAATGGTGCCAAACGCTTGCAAACGCTCCCCTGAAATGTTTGGCGGTCGAAAGAGAAGGCTTTTTATCACAGGACAAGAAGTCAGCCCTCAGCAACTTAACCGGCGCAAAAAGATTTTTTTGAAAAAATCGCTAAGCCCCGGGGTCACAATTTCAGCAAAAATCTGACTTTTGGCAATTCACTCAAAAATGGTGCCAAACGCTTGCAAACGCTCCCCTGAAATGTTTGGTGGTCGAAACAGAAGGCTTCTTATCACAGGACAAGAAATCAGCCCTCAGAAAGTTAACCGGCAGAAAAAGATTTTTTTGAAAAATCCCTAAGCCCCGGGGTCACAATTTCAGCAATAATCTGACTTTTGGCAATTCATTCAAAAATGGTGCCAAACGCTTGCAGATGCTCCCCTGAAAGCTTTGGTGATGGAAACAGAAGGCTTTTTATCACAGGACAAGAAATCAGCCCTCAGAAACTTAACCGGCAGAAAAAGATTTTTTTGAAAAATCCCTAAGCCCCGGGGGTCACAATTTCAGCAAAAATCTGACTTTTGGCAATTCACTCAAAAATGGTGCCAAACGCTTGCAAACGCTCCCCTGAAATGTTTGGCGGTCGAAACAGAAGGCTTTTTATCACAGGACAAGAAATCAGCCCTCAGAAAGTTAACCGGCGGAAAAAGATTTTTTTGAAAAATCCCTAAGCCCCGGGGTCACAATTTCAGCAATAATCTGACTTTTGGCAATTCATTCAAAAATGGTGCCAATCGCTTGCAGATGCTCCCCTGAAAGCTTTGGTGATGGAAACAGAAGGCTTTTTATCACAGGACAAGAAATCAGCCCTCAGAAACTTAACCGGCAGAAAAAGATTTTTTTGAAAAATCCCTAAGCCCCGGGGGTCACAATTTCAGCAAAAATCTGACTTTTGGCAATTCACTCAAAAATGGTGCCAAACGCTTGCAAACGCTCCCCTGAAATGTTTGGCGGTCGAAACAGAAGGCTTTTTATCACAGGACAAGAAATCAGCCCTCAGAAAGTTAACCGGCGGAAAAAGATTTTTTTGAAAAATCCCTAAGCCCCGGGGTCACAATTTCAGCAATAATCTGACTTTTGGCAATTCATTCAAAAATGGTGCCAATCGCTTGCAGATGCTCCCCTGAAAGCTTTGGCTGTCGAAACAGAAGGCTTTTTATCACAGGACAAGAAATCAGCCCTCAGAAACTTAACCGGCAGAAAAAGATTTTTTTGAAAAATCCCTAAGCCCCGGTGTCACAATTTCAGCAAAAAACTGACTTTTGGCAATTCACTCAAAAATGGTGCCAAACGCTTGCAAACGCTCCCCTGAAATGTTTGGCGGTCGAAACAGAAGGCTTTTTATCACAGGACAAGAAATCAGCCCTCAGAAAGTTAACCGGCGGAAAAAGATTTTTTTGAAAAATCCCTAAGCCCCGGGGTCACAATTTCAGCCAAAATCTGACTTTTGGCAATTCACTCAAAAATGGTGCCAAACGCTTGCAAACGCTCCCCTGAAATGTTTGGCGGTCGAAAAAGAAGGCTTTTTATCACAGGACAAGAAATCAGCCCTCAGAAAGTTAACCGGCGGAAAAAGATTTTTTTGAAAAATCCCTAAGCCCCGGGGTCACAATTTCAGCAAAAATCTGACTTTTGGCAATTCACTCAAAAATGGTGCCAAACGCTTGCAAACGCTCCCCTGAAATGTTTGGCGGTCGAAACAGAAGGCTTTTTATCACAGGACAAGAAATCAGCCCTCAGAAAGTTAACCGGCAGAAAAAGATTTTTTTGAAAAATCCCTAAGCCCCGGGGTCACAATTTCAGCAAAAATCTGACTTTTGGCAATTCATTCAAAAATGGTGCCAACCGTTTGCAAATGCTCCCCTGAAATGTTTGGCGGTCGAAACAGAAGGCTTTTTATCACAGGACAAGAAATCAGCCCTCAGAAAGTTAACCGGCGGAAAAATATTTTTTTGAAAAATCCCTAAGCCCCGGGGTCACAATTTCAGCAAAAATCTGACTTTTGGCAATTCACTCAAAAATGGTGCCAAACGCTTGCAAATGCTCCCCTGAAATGTTTGGCGGTCGAAACAGAAGGCTTTTTATCACAGGACAAGAAATCAGCCCTCAGAAACTTAACCGGCAGAAAAAGATTTTTTTGAAAAATCCCTAAGCCCCGGGGTCACAATTTCAGCAAAAATCTGACTTTTGGCAATTCACTCAAAAATGGTGCCAAACGCTTGCAAACGCTCCCCTGAAATGTTTGGCGGTCGAAAGAGAAGGCTTTTTATCACAGGACAAGAAGTCAGCCCTCAGCAACTTAACCGGCGCAAAAAGATTTTTTTGAAAAAATCGCTAAGCCCCGGGGTCACAATTTCAGCAAAAATCTGACTTTTGGCAATTCACTCAAAAATGGTGCCAAACGCTTGCAAACGCTCCCGTGAAATGTTTGGTGGTCGAAACAGAAGGCTTCTTATCACAGGACAAGAAATCAGCCCTCAGAAAGTTAACCGGCAGAAAAAGATTTTTTTGAAAAATCCCTAAGCCCCGGGGTCACAATTTCAGCAATAATCTGACTTTTGGCAATTCATTCAAAAATGGTGCCAAACGCTTGCAGATGCTCCCCTGAAAGCTTTGGTGATGGAAACAGAAGGCTTTTTATCACAGGACAAGAAATCAGCCCTCAGAAACTTAACCGGCAGAAAAAGATTTTTTTGAAAAATCACTAAGCCCCGGGGTCACAATTTCAGCAAAAATCTGACTTTTGGCAATTCACTCAAAAATGGTGCCAAACGCTTGCAAACGCTCCCCTGAAATGTTTGGCGGTCGAAACAGAAGGCTTTTTATCACAGGACAAGAAATCAGCCCTCAGAAAGTTAACCGGCGGAAAAAGATTTTTTTGAAAAATCCCTAAGCCCCGGGGTCACAATTTCAGCCAAAATCTGACTTTTGGCAATTCACTCAAAAATGGTGCCAAACGCTTGCAAACGCTCCCCTGAAATGTTTGGCGGTCGAAAAAGAAGGCTTTTTATCACAGGACAAGAAATCAGCCCTCAGAAAGTTAACCGGCGGAAAAAGATTTTTTTGAAAAATCCCTAAGCCCCGGGGTCACAATTTCAGCAAAAATCTGACTTTTGGCAATTCACTCAAAAATGGTGCCAAACGCTTGCAAACGCTCCCCTGAAATGTTTGGCGGTCGAAACAGAAGGCTTTTTATCACAGGACAAGAAATCAGCCCTCAGAAAGTTAACCGGCAGAAAAAGATTTTTTTGAAAAATCCCTAAGCCCCGGGGTCACAATTTCAGCAAAAATCTGACTTTTGGCAATTCATTCAAAAATGGTGCCAACCGTTTGCAAATGCTCCCCTGAAATGTTTGGCGGTCGAAACAGAAGGCTTTTTATCACAGGACAAGAAATCAGCCCTCAGAAAGTTAACCGGCGGAAAAATATTTTTTTGAAAAATCCCTAAGCCCCGGGGTCACAATTTCAGCAAAAATCTGACTTTTGGCAATTCACTCAAAAATGGTGCCAAACGCTTGCAAATGCTCCCCTGAAATGTTTGGCGGTCGAAACAGAAGGCTTTTTATCACAGGACAAGAAATCAGCCCTCAGAAACTTAACCGGCAGAAAAAGATTTTTTTGAAAAATCCCTAAGCCCCGGGGTCACAATTTCAGCAAAAATCTGACTTTTGGCAATTCACTCAAAAATGGTGCCAAACGCTTGCAAACGCTCCCCTGAAATGTTTGGCGGTCGAAAGAGAAGGCTTTTTATCACAGGACAAGAAGTCAGCCCTCAGCAACTTAACCGGCGCAAAAAGATTTTTTTGAAAAAATCGCTAAGCCCCGGGGTCACAATTTCAGCAAAAATCTGACTTTTGGCAATTCACTCAAAAATGGTGCCAAACGCTTGCAAACGCTCCCGTGAAATGTTTGGTGGTCGAAACAGAAGGCTTCTTATCACAGGACAAGAAATCAGCCCTCAGAAAGTTAACCGGCAGAAAAAGATTTTTTTGAAAAATCCCTAAGCCCCGGGGTCACAATTTCAGCAATAATCTGACTTTTGGCAATTCATTCAAAAATGGTGCCAAACGCTTGCAGATGCTCCCCTGAAAGCTTTGGTGATGGAAACAGAAGGCTTTTTATCACAGGACAAGAAATCAGCCCTCAGAAACTTAACCGGCAGAAAAAGATTTTTTTGAAAAATCACTAAGCCCCGGGGTCACAATTTCAGCAAAAATCTGACTTTTGGCAATTCACTCAAAAATGGTGCCAAACGCTTGCAAACGCTCCCCTGAAATGTTTGGCGGTCGAAACAGAAGGCTTTTTATCACAGGACAAGAAATCAGCCCTCAGCAACTTAACCGGCGCAAAAAGATTTTTTTGAAAAAATCGCTAAGCCCCGGGGTCACAATTTCAGCAAAAATCTGACTTTTGGCAATTCACTCAAAAATGGTGCCAAACGCTTGCAAATGCTCCCCTGAAATGTTTGGCGGTCGAAACAGAAGGCTTTTTATCACAGGACAAGAAATCAGCCCTCAGAAAGTTAACCGGCGGAAAAAGATTTTTTTGAAAAATCCCTAAGCCCCGGGGTCACAATTTCAGCAATAATCTGACTTTTGGCAATTCATTCAAAAATGGTGCCAATCGCTTGCAGATGCTCCCCTGAAAGCTTTGGCTGTCGAAACAGAAGGCTTTTTATCACAGGACAAGAAATCAGCCCTCAGAAACTTAACCGGCAGAAAAAGATTTTTTTGAAAAATCCCTAAGCCCCGGTGTCACAATTTCAGCAAAAAACTGACTTTTGGCAATTCACTCAAAAATGGTGCCAAACGCTTGCAAACGCTCCCCTGAAATGTTTGGCGGTCGAAACAGAAGGCTTTTTTTTCACAGGACAAGAAATCAGCCCTCAGAAAGTTAACCGGCGGAAAAAGATTTTTTTGAAAAATCCCTAAGCCCCGGGGTCACAATTTCAGCAAAAATCTGACTTTTGGCAATTCACTCAAAAATGGTGCCAAACGCTTGCAAACGCTCCCCTGAAATGTTTGGCGGTCGAAACAGAAGGCTTTTTATCACAGGACAAGAAATCAGCCCTCAGAAACTTAACCGGCAGAAAAAGATTTTTTTGAAAAATCCCTAAGCCCCGGGGTCACAATTTCAGCAAAAATCTGACTTTTGGCAATTCACTCAAAAATGGTGCCAAACGCTTGCAAACGCTCCCCTGAAATGTTTGGCGGTCGAAAGAGAAGGCTTTTTATCACAGGACAAGAAGTCAGCCCTCAGCAACTTAACCGGCGCAAAAAGATTTTTTTGAAAAAATCGCTAAGCCCCGGGGTCACAATTTCAGCAAAAATCTGACTTTTGGCAATTCACTCAAAAATGGTGCCAAACGCTTGCAAACGCTCCCGTGAAATGTTTGGTGGTCGAAACAGAAGGCTTCTTATCACAGGACAAGAAATCAGCCCTCAGAAAGTTAACCGGCAGAAAAAGATTTTTTTGAAAAATCCCTAAGCCCCGGGGTCACAATTTCAGCAATAATCTGACTTTTGGCAATTCATTCAAAAATGGTGCCAAACGCTTGCAGATGCTCCCCTGAAAGCTTTGGTGATGGAAACAGAAGGCTTTTTATCACAGGACAAGAAATCAGCCCTCAGAAACTTAACCGGCAGAAAAAGATTTTTTTGAAAAATCCCTAAGCCCCGGGGTCACAATTTCAGCAAAAATCTGACTTTTGGCAATTCACTCAAAAATGGTGCCAAACGCTTGCAAACGCTCCCCTGAAATGTTTGGCGGTCGAAACAGAAGGCTTTTTATCACAGGACAAGAAATCAGCCCTCAGCAACTTAACCGGCGCAAAAAGATTTTTTTGAAAAAATCGCTAAGCCCCGGGGTCACAATTTCAGCAAAAATCTGACTTTTGGCAATTCACTCAAAAATGGTGCCAAACGCTTGCAAATGCTCCCCTGAAATGTTTGGCGGTCGAAACAGAAGGCTTTTTATCACAGGACAAGAAATCAGCCCTCAGAAAGTTAACCGGCGGAAAAAGATTTTTTTGAAAAATCCCTAAGCCCCGGGGTCACAATTTCAGCAATAATCTGACTTTTGGCAATTCATTCAAAAATGGTGCCAATCGCTTGCAGATGCTCCCCTGAAAGCTTTGGCTGTCGAAACAGAAGGCTTTTTATCACAGGACAAGAAATCAGCCCTCAGAAACTTAACCGGCAGAAAAAGATTTTTTTGAAAAATCCCTAAGCCCCGGTGTCACAATTTCAGCAAAAAACTGACTTTTGGCAATTCACTCAAAAATGGTGCCAAACGCTTGCAAACGCTCCCCTGAAATGTTTGGCGGTCGAAACAGAAGGCTTTTTATCACAGGACAAGAAATCAGCCCTCAGAAAGTTAACCGGCGGAAAAAGATTTTTTTGAAAAATCCCTAAGCCCCGGGGTCACAATTTCAGCAAAACTCTGACTTTTGGCAATTCACTCAAAAATGGTGCCAAACGCTTGCAAACGCTCCCCTGAAATGTTTGGCGGTCGAAACAGAAGGATTTTTATCACAGGACAAGAAATCAGCCCTCAGAAAGTTAACCGGCAGAAAAAGATTTTTTTGAAAAATCCCTAAGCCCCGGGGTCACAATTTCAGCAAAAATCTGACTTTTGGCAATTCATTCAAAAATGGTGCCAACCGTTTGCAAATGCTCCCCTGAAATGTTTGGCGGTCGAAACAGAAGGCTTTTTATCACAAGACAAGAAATCAGCCCTCAGAAAGTTAACTGGCGGAAAAATATTTTTTTGAAAAATCCCTAAGCCCCGGGGTCACAATTTCAGCAAAAATCTGACTTTTGGCAATTCATTCAAAAATGGTGCCAAACGCTTGCAGATGCTCCCCTGAAAGCTTTGGTGATGGAAACAGAAGGCCTTTTATCACAGGACAAGAAATCAGCCCTCAGAAACTTAACCGGCAGAAAAAGATTTTTTTGAAAAATCCCTAAGCCCCGGGGTCACAATTTCAGCAAAAATCTGACTTTTGGCAATTCATTCAAAAATGGTGCCAACCGCTTGCAAATGCTCCCCTGAAATGTTTGGCGGTCGAAAGAGAAGGCTTTTTATCACAGGACAAGAAGTCAGCCCTCAGCAACTTAACCGGCGCAAAAAGATTTTTTTGAAAAAATCGCTAAGCCCCGGGGTCACAATTTCAGCAAAAATCTGACTTTTGGCAATTCACTCAAAAATGGTGCCAAACGCTTGCAAACGCTCCCCTGAAATGTTTGGTGGTCGAAACAGAAGGCTTCTTATCACAGGACAAGAAATCAGCCCTCAGAAAGTTAACCGGCAGAAAAAGATTTTTTTGAAAAATCCCTAAGCCCCCGGGTCACAATTTCAGCAAAAATCTGACTTTTGGCAATTCATTCAAAAATGGTGCCACCGCTTGCAAATGCATCCCTGAAATGTTTGGCGGTCGAAACAGAAGGCTTTTTATCACAGGACAAGAAATCAGCCCTCAGAAAGTTAACCGGCGGAAAAAGATTTTTTTGAAAAATCCCTAAGCCGCGGGGTCACAATTTCAGCAATAATCTGACTTTTGGCAATTCATTCAAAAATGGTGCCAAACGCTTGCAGATGCTCCCCTGAAAGCTTTGGCTGTCGAAACAGAAGGCTTTTTATCACAGGACAAGAAATCAGTCCTCAGAAAGTTAACCGGCAGAAAAAGATTTTTTTGAAAAATCCCTAAGCCCCGGGGTCACAATTTCAGCAAAAATCTGACTTTTGGCAATTCATTCAAAAATGGTGCCAACCGTTTGCAAATGCTCCCCTGAAATGTTTGGCGGTCGAAACAGAAGGCTTTTTATCACAGGACAAGAAATCAGCCCTCAGAAAGTTAACCGGCGGAAAAATATTTTTTTGAAAAATCCCTAAGCCCTGGGGTCACAATTTCAGCAAAAATCTGACTTTTGGCAATTCATTCAAAAATGGTGCCAAACGCTTGCAGATGCTCCCCTGAAAGCTTTGGTGATGGAAACAGAAGGCCTTTTATCACAGGACAAGAAATCAGCCCTCAGAAACTTAACCGGCAGAAAAAGATTTTTTTGAAAAATCCCTAAGCCCCCGGGTCACAATTTCAGCAAAAATCTGACTTTTGGCAATTCATTCAAAAATGGTGCCAACCGCTTGCAAATGCATCCCTGAAATTTTTGGCGGTCGAAACAGAAGGCTTTTTATCACAGGACAAGAAATCAGCCCTCAGCAACTTAACCGGCGCAAAAAGATTTTTTTGAAAAAATCGCTAAGCCCCGGGGTCACAATTTCAGCAAAAATCTGACTTTTGGCAATTCACTCAAAAATGGTGCCAAACGCTTGCAAACGCTCCCCTGAAATGTTTGGTGGTCGAAACAGAAGGCTTCTTATCACAGGACAAGAAATCAGCCCTCAGAAAGTTAACCGGCGGAAAAAGATTTTTTTGAAAAATCCCTAAGCCCCGGGGTCACAATTTCAGCAATAATCTGACTTTTGGCAATTCATTCAAAAATGGTGCCAAACGCTTGCAGATGCTCCCCTGAAAGCTTTGGTGATGGAAACAGAAGGCTTTTTATCACAGGACAAGAAATCAACCCTCAGAAACTTAACCGGCAGAAAAAGATTTTTTTGAAAAATCCCTAAGCCCCGGGGTCACAATTTCAGCAAAAATCTGACTTTTGGCAATTCACTCAAAAATGGTGCCAAACGCTTGCAAACGCTCCCCTGAAATGTTTGGCGGTCGAAACAGAAGGCTTTTTATCACAGGACAAGAAATCAGCCCTCAGAAAGTTAACCGGCAGAAAAAGATTTTTTTGAAAAATCCCTAAGCCCCGGGGTCACAATTTCAGCAAAAATTTGACTTTTGGCAATTCATTCAAAAATGGTGCCAACCGTTTGCAAATGCTCCCCTGAAATGTTTGGCGGTCGAAACAGAAGGCTTTTTATCACAGGACAAGAAATCAGCCCTCAGAAAGTTAACCGGCGGAAAAATATTTTTTTGAAAAATCCCTAAGCCCCGGGGTCACAATTTCAGCAAAAATCTGACTTTTGGCAATTCATTCAAAAATGGTGCCAAACGCTTGCAGATGCTCCCCTGAAAGCTTTGGTGATGGAAACAGAAGGCCTTTTATCACAGGACAAGAAATCAGCCCTCAGAAACTTAACCGGCAGAAAAAGATTTTTTTGAAAAATCCCTAAGCCCCGGGGTCACAATTTCAGCAAAAATCTGACTTTTGGCAATTCATTCAAAAATGGTGCCAACCGCTTGCAAATGCTCCCCTGAAATGTTTGGCGGTCGAAAGAGAAGGCTTTTTATCACAGGACAAGAAGTCAGCCCTCAGCAACTTAACCGGCGCAAAAAGATTTTTTTGAAAAAATCGCTAAGCCCTGGGGTCACAATTTCAGCAAAAATCTGACTTTTGGCAATTCACTCAAAAATGGTGCCAAACGCTTGCAAACGCTCCCCTGAAATGTTTGGTGGTCGAAACAGAAGGCTTCTTATCACAGGACAAGAAATCAGCCCTCAGAAAGTTAACCGGCAGAAAAAGATTTTTTTGAAAAATCCCTAAGCCCCGGAGTCACAATTTCAGCAATAATCTGACTTTTGGCAATTCATTCAAAAATGGTGCCAAACGCTTGCAGATGCTCCCCTGAAAGCTTTGCTGATGGAAACAGAAGGCTTTTTATCACAGGACAAGAAATCAGCCCTCAGAAACTTAACCGGCAGAAAAAGATTTTTTTGAAAAATCCCCAAGCCCCGGGGTCACAATTTCAGCAAAAATCTGACTTTTGGCAATTCACTCAAAAATGGTGCCAAACGCTTGCAAACGCTCCCCTGAAATGTTTGGCGGTCGAAACAGAAGGCTTTTTATCACAGGACAAGAAATCAGCCCTCAGCAACTTAACCGGCGCAAAAAGATTTTTTTGAAAAAATCGCTAAGCCCCGGGGTCACAATTTCAGCAAAAATCTGACTTTTGGCAATTCACTCAAAAATGGTGCCAAACGCTTGCAAATACTCCCCTGAAATGTTTGGCGGTCGAAACAGAAGGCTTTTTATCACAGGACAAGAAATCAGCCCTCAGAAAGTTAACCGGCGGAAAAAGATTTTTTTGAAAAATCCCTAAGCCCCGGGGTCACAATTTCAGCAGTAATCTGACTTTTGGCAATTCATTCAAAAATGGTGCCAAACGCTTGCAGATGGTCCCCTGAAAGCTTTGGTGATGGAAACAGAAGGCCTTTTATCACAGGACAAGAAATCAGCCCTCAGAAACTTAACCGGCAGAAAAAGATTTTTTTGAAAAATCCCTAAGCCCCGGGGTCACAATTTCAGCAAAAATCTGACTTTTGGCAATTCATTCAAAAATGGTGCCAACCGCTTGCAAATGCTCCCCTGAAATGTTTGGCGGTCGAAACAGAAGGCTTCTTCTCACAGGACAAGAAATCAGCCCTCAGAAAGTTAACCGGCAGAAAAAGATTTTTTTGAAAAATCCCTAAGCCCCGGGGTCACAATTTCAGCAAAAATCTGATTTTTGGCAATTCACTCAAAAATGGTGCCAAACGCTTGCAAATGCTCCCCTGAAATGTTTGGCGGTGGAAAAAGAAGGCTTTTTATCACAGGACAAGAAATCAGCCCTCAGAAAGTTAACCGGCGGAAAAAGATTTTTTTGAAAAATCCCTAAGCCCCGGGGTCACAATTTCAGCAATAATCTGACTTTTGGCAATTCATTCAAAAATGGTGCCAAACGCTTGCAGATGCTCCCCTGAAAGCTTTGGCTGTCGAAACAGAAGGCTTTTTATCACAGGACAAGAAATCAGCCCTCAGCAACTTAACCGGCGCAAAAAGATTTTTTTGAAAAAATCGCTAAGCCGCGGGGTCACAATTTCAGCAATAATCTGACTTTTGGCAATTCATTCAAAAATGGTGCCAAACGCTTGCAGATGTTCCCTGAAAGCTTTGGCTGTCGAAACAGAAGGCTTTTTATCACAGGACAAGAAATCAGCCCTCAGAAACTTAACCGGCAGAAAAAGATTTTTTTGAAAAATCCCTAAGCCCCGGGGTCACAATTTCAGCAAAAATCTGACTTTTGGCAATTCACTCAAAAATGGTGCCAAACGCTTACAAACGCTCCCCTGAAATGTTTGGCGGTCGAAACAGAAGGCTTTTTATCACAGGACAAGAAATCAGCCCTCAGAAACTTAACCGGCAGAAAAAGATTTTTTTGAAAAATCCCTAAGCCCCGGGGTCACAATTTCAGCAAAAATCTGACTTTTGGCAATTCACTCAAAAATGGTGCCAAACGCTTGCAAACGCTCCCCTGAAATGTTTGGCGGTCGAAACAGAAGGCTTTTTATCACAGGACAAGAAATCAGCCCTCAGAAAGTTAACCGGCAGAAAAAAATTTTTTTGAAAAATCCCTAAGCCCCGGGGTCACAATTTCAGCAAAAATCTGACTTTTGGCAATTCATTCAAAAATGGTGCCATCCGTTTGCAAATGCTCCCCTGAAATGTTTGGCGGTCGAAACAGAAGGCTTTTTATCACAGGACAAGAAATCAGCCCTCAGAAAGTTAACCGGCGGAAAAATATTTTTTTGAAAAATCCCTAAGCCCTGGGGTCACAATTTCAGCAAAAATCTGACTTTTGGCAATTCATTCAAAAATGGTGCCAAACGCTTGCAGATGCTCCCCTGAAAGCTTTGGTGATGGAAACAGAAGGCCTTTTATCACAGGACAAGAAATCAGCCCTCAGAAACTTAACCGGCAGAAAAAGATTTTTTTGAAAAATCCCTAAGCCCCGGGGTCACAATTTCAGCAAAAATCTGACTTTTGGCAATTCATTCAAAAATGGTGCCAATCGCTTGCAGATGCTCCCCTGAAATGTTTGGCGGTCGAAACAGAAGGCTTTTTATCACAGGACAAGAAATCAGCCTTCAGAAAGTTAACCGGCGGAAAAAGATTTTTTTGAAAAATCCCTAAGCCCCGGGGTCACAATTTCAGCAATAATCTGACCTTTGGCAATTCATTCAAAAATGGTGCCAATCGCTTGCAGATGCTCCCCTGAAAGCTTTGGCTGTCGAAACAGAAGGCTTTTTATCAAAGGACAAGAAATCAGCCCTCAGAAACTTAACCGGCAGAAAAAGATTTTTTTGAAAAAATAGCTAAGCCCCGGGGTCACAATTTCAGCAAAAATCTGACTTTTGGCAATTCACTCAAAAATGGTGCCAAACGCTTGCAAATGCTCCCCTGAAATGTTTGGCGGTCGAAACAGAAGGCTTTTTATCACAGGACAAGAAATCAGCCTTCAGAAAGTTAACCGGCGGAAAAAGATTTTTTTGAAAAATCCCTAAGCCCCGGGGTCACAATTTCAGCAATAATCTGACTTTTGGCAATTCATTCAAAAATGGTGCCAATCGCTTGCAGATGCTCCCCTGAAAGCTTTGGCTGTCGAAACAGAAGGCTTTTTATCACAGGACAAGAAATCAGCCCTCAGAAACTTAACTGGCAGAAAAAGATTTTTTTGAAAAATCCCTAAGACCCGGGGTCACAATTTCAGCAAAAATCTGACTTTTGGCAGTTCACTCAAAAATGGTGCCAAACGCTTGCAAACGCTCTCCTGAAATGTTTGGTGGTCGAAACAGAAGGCTTCTTATCACAGGACAAGAAATCAGCCCTCAGAAAGTTAACCGGCAGAAAAAGATTTTTTTGAAAAATCCCTAAGCCCCGGGTCACAATTTCAGCAATAATCTGACTTTTGGCAATTCATTCAAAAATGGTGCCAAACGCTTGCAGATGCTCCCCTGAAAGCTTTGGTGATGGAAACAGAAGGCTTTTTATCACAGGACAAGAAATCAACCCTCAGAAACTTAACCGGCAGAAAAAGATTTTTTTGAAAAATCCCTAAGCCCCGGGGTCACAATTTCAGCAAAAATCTGACTTTTGGCAATTCACTCAAAAATGGTGCCAAACGCTTGCAAACGCTCCCCTGAAATGTTTGGCGGTCGAAACAGAAGGCTTTTTATCACAGGACAAGAAATCAGCCCTCAGAAACTTAACCGGCAGAAAAAGATTTTTTTGAAAAATCCCTAAGCCCCG
Source organism: Podarcis gaigeae (assembly GCF_964106915.1). Taxonomy (NCBI): domain Eukaryota; kingdom Metazoa; phylum Chordata; class Lepidosauria; order Squamata; family Lacertidae; genus Podarcis; species Podarcis gaigeae. Next base: position 46,675,692 of record NC_139689.1, read on the forward strand.
GGGTCACAATTTCAGCAAAAATCTGACTTTTGGCAATTCACTCAAAAATGGTGCCAAACGCTTGCAAACGCTCCCCTGAAATGTTTGGCGGTCGAAACAGAAGGCTTTTTATCACAGGACAAGAAATCAGCCCTCAGAAAGTTAACCGGCAGAAAAAATTTTTTTTGAAAAATCCCTAAGCCCCGGGGTCACAATTTCAGCAAAAATCTGACTTTTGGCAATTCATTCAAAAATGGTGCCATCCGTTTGCAAATGCTCCCCTGAAATGTTTGGCGGTCGAAACAGAAGGCTTTTTATCACAGGACAAGAAATCAGCCCTCAGAAAGTTAACCGGCGGAAAAATATTTTTTTGAAAAATCCCTAAGCCCTGGGGTCACAATTTCAGCAAAAATCTGACTTTTGGCAATTCATTCAAAAATGGTGCCAAACGCTTGCAGATGCTCCCCTGAAAGCTTTGGTGATGGAAACAGAAGGCCTTTTATCACAGGACAAGAAATCAGCCCTCAGAAACTTAACCGGCAGAAAAAGATTTTTTTGAAAAATCCCTAAGCCCCGGGGTCACAATTTCAGCAAAAATCTGACTTTTGGCAATTCATTCAAAAATGGTGCCAATCGCTTGCAGATGCTCCCCTGAAATGTTTGGCGGTCGAAACAGAAGGCTTTTTATCACAGGACAAGAAATCAGCCTTCAGAAAGTTAACCGGCGGAAAAAGATTTTTTTGAAAAATCCCTAAGCCCCGGGGTCACAATTTCAGCAATAATCTGACCTTTGGCAATTCATTCAAAAATGGTGCCAATCGCTTGCAGATGCTCCCCTGAAAGCTTTGGCTGTCGAAACAGAAGGCTTTTTATCAAAGGACAAGAAATCAGCCCTCAGAAACTTAACCGGCAGAAAAAGATTTTTTTGAAAAAATAGCTAAGCCCCGGGGTCACAATTTCAGCAAAAATCTGACTTTTGGCAATTCACTCAAAAATGGTGCCAAACGCTTGCAAATGCTCCCCTGAAATGTTTGGCGGTCGAAACAGAAGGCTTTTTATCACAGGACAAGAAATCAGCCTTCAGAAAGTTAACCGGCGGAAAAAGATTTTTTTGAAAAATCCCTAAGCCCCGGGGTCACAATTTCAGCAATAATCTGACTTTTGGCAATTCATTCAAAAATGGTGCCAATCGCTTGCAGATGCTCCCCTGAAAGCTTTGGCTGTCGAAACAGAAGGCTTTTTATCACAGGACAAGAAATCAGCCCTCAGAAACTTAACCGGCAGAAAAAGATTTTTTTGAAAAATCCCTAAGACCCGGGGTCACAATTTCAGCAAAAATCTGACTTTTGGCAGTTCACTCAAAAATGGTGCCAAACGCTTGCAAACGCTCTCCTGAAATGTTTGGTGGTCGAAACAGAAGGCTTCTTATCACAGGACAAGAAATCAGCCCTCAGAAAGTTAACCGGCAGAAAAAGATTTTTTTGAAAAATCCCTAAGCCCCGGGTCACAATTTCAGCAATAATCTGACTTTTGGCAATTCATTCAAAAATGGTGCCAAACGCTTGCAGATGCTCCCCTGAAAGCTTTGGTGATGGAAACAGAAGGCTTTTTATCACAGGACAAGATATCAACCCTCAGAAACTTAACCGGCAGAAAAAGATTTTTTTGAAAAATCCCTAAGCCCCGGGGTCACAATTTCAGCAAAAATCTGACTTTTGGCAATTCACTCAAAAATGGTGCCAAACGCTTGCAAACGCTCCCCTGAAATGTTTGGCGGTCGAAACAGAAGGCTTTTTATCACAGGACAAGAAATCAGCCCTCAGGAAGTTAACCGGCAGAAAAAGATTTTTTTGAAAAATCCCTAAGCCCCGGGGTCACAATTTCAGCAAAAATCTGACTTTTGGCAATTCATTCAAAAATGGTGCCAACCGCTTGCAAATGCTCCCCTGAAATGTTTGGCGGTCGAAACAGAAGGCTTTTTATCACAGGACAAGAAATCAACCCTCAGCAACTTAACCGGCGCAAAAAGATTTTTTTGAAAAAATCGCTAAGCCCCGGGGTCACAATTTCAGCAAAAATCTGACTTTTGGCAATTCACTCAAAAATGGTGCCAAACGCTTGCAAATGCTCCCCTGAAATGTTTGGCGGTCGAAACAGAAGGCTTTTTATCACAGGACAAGAAATCAGCCTTCAGAAAGTTAACCGGCGGAAAAAGATTTTTTTGAAAAATCCCTAAGCCCCGGGGTCACAATTTCAGCAATAATCTGACTTTTGGCAATTCATTCAAAAATGGTGCCAATCGCTTGCAGATGCTCCCCTGAAAGCTTTGGCTGTCGAAACAGAAGGCTTTTTATCACAGGACAAGAAATCAGCCCTCAGAAACTTAACCGGCAGAAAAAGATTTTTTTGAAAAATCCCTAAGCCCCGGGGTCACAATTTCAGCAAAAATCTGACTTTTGGCAATTCACTCAAAAATGGTGCCAAACGCTTGCAAACGCTCCCCTGAAATGTTTGGCGGTCGAAACAGAAGGCTTTTTATCACAGGACAAGAAATCAGCCCTCAGGAAGTTAACCGGCAGAAAAAGATTTTTTTGAAAAATCCCTAAGCCCCGGGGTCACAATTTCAGCAAAAATCTGACTTTTGGCAATTCATTCAAAAATGGTGCCAACCGCTTGCAAATGCTCCCCTGAAATGTTTGGCGGTCGAAACAGAAGGCTTTTTATCACAGGACAAGAAATCAACCCTCAGCAACTTAACCGGCGCAAAAAGATTTTTTTGAAAAAATCGCTAAGCCCCGGGGTCACAATTTCAGCAAAAATCTGACTTTTGGCAATTCACTCAAAAATGGTGCCAAACGCTTGCAAATGCTCCCTTGAAATGTTTGGCGGTCGAAACAGAAGGCTTTTTATCACAGGACAAGAAATCAGCCTTCAGAAAGTTAACCGGCGGAAAAAGATTTTTTTGAAAAATCCCTAAGCCCCGGGGTCACAATTTCAGCAATAATCTGACTTTTGGCAATTCATTCAAAAATGGTGCCAATCGCTTGCAGATGCTCCCCTGAAAGCTTTGGCTGTCGAAACAGAAGGCTTTTTATCACAGGACAAGAAATCAGCCCTCAGAAACTTAACCGGCAGAAAAAGATTTTTTTGAAAAATCCCTAAGACCCGGGGTCACAATTTCAGCAAAAATCTGACTTTTGGCAGTTCACTCAAAAATGGTGCCAAACGCTTGCAAACGCTCTCCTGAAATGTTTGGCGGTCGAAACAGAAGGCTTTTTATCACAGGACAAGAAATCAGCCCTCAGAAACTTAACCGGCGCAAAAAGATTTTTTTGAAAAAATCCCTAAGCCCCGGGGTCACAATTTCAGCAAAAATCTGACTTTTGGCAATTCATTCAAAAATGGTGCCAAACGCTTGCAGATGCTCCCCTGAAATCTTTGGTGATGGAAACAGAAGGCTTTTTATCACAGGACAAGAAATCAGCCCTCAGAAACTTAACCGGCGGAAAAAGATTTTTTTGAAAAATCCCTAAGCCCCGGGGTCACAATTTCAGCAAAAATCTGACTTTTGGCAATTCACTCAAAAATGGTGCCAAACGCTTGCAAACGCTCCCCTGAAATGTTTGGCGGTCGAAACAGAAGGCTTTTTATCACAGGACAAGAAATCAGCCCTCAGAAACTTAACCGGCAGAAAAAGATTTTTTTGAAAAATCCCTAAGCCCCGGGGTCACAATTTCAGCAAAAATCTGACTTTTGGCAATTCATTCAAAAATGGTGCCAACCGCTTGCAAATGCTCCCCTGAAATGTTTGGCGGTCGAAACAGAAGGCTTTTTATCACAGGACAAGAAATCAGCCCTCAGAAACTTAACCGGCAGAAAAAGATTTTTTTGAAAAATCCCTAAGACCCGGGGTCACAATTTCAGCAAAAATCTGACTTTTGGCAATTCACTCAAAAATGGTGCCAAACGCTTGCAAATGCTCCCCTGAAAGCTTTGGCGATGGAAACTGAAGGCTTTTTATCACAGGACAAGAAATCAGCCCTCAGAAAGTTAACCGGCGGAAAAAGATTTTTTTGAAAAATCCCTAAGCCCCGGGGTCACAATTTCAGCAAAAATCTGACTTTTGGCAATTCATTCAAAAATGGTGCCAAACGCTTGCAGATGCTCCCCTGAAATCTTTGGTGATGGAAACAGAAGGCTTTTTATCACAGGACAAGAAATCAGCCCTCAGAAACTTAACCGGCGGAAAAAGATTTTTTTGAAAAATCCCTAAGCCCCGGGGTCACAATTTCAGCAAAAATCTGACTTTTGGCAATTCACTCAAAAATGGTGCCAAACGCTTGCAAACGCTCCCCTGAAATGTTTGGCGGTCGAAACAGAAGGCTTTTTATCACAGGACAAGAAATCAGCCCTCAGAAACTTAACCGGCAGAAAAAGATTTTTTTGAAAAATCCCTAAGCCCCGGGGTCACAATTTCAGCAAAAATCTGACTTTTGGCAATTCATTCAAAAATGGTGCCAACCGCTTGCAAATGCTCCCCTGAAATGTTTGGCGGTCGAAACAGAAGGCTTTTTATCACAGGACAAGAAATCAGCCCTCAGAAACTTAACCGGCAGAAAAAGATTTTTTTGAAAAATCCCTAAGACCCGGGGTCACAATTTCAGCAAAAATCTGACTTTTGGCAATTCACTCAAAAATGGTGCCAAACGCTTGCAAATGCTCCCCTGAAAGCTTTGGCGATGGAAACTGAAGGCTTTTTATCACAGGACAAGAAATCAGCCCTCAGAAAGTTAACCGGCGGAAAAAGATTTTTTTGAAAAATCCCTAAGCCCCGGGGTCACAATTTCAGCAAAAATCTGACTTTTGGCAATTCATTCAAAAATGGTGCCAAACGCTTGCAGATGCTCCCCTGAAATCTTTGGTGATGGAAACAGAAGGCTTTTTATCACAGGACAAGAAATCAGCCCTCAGAAACTTAACCGGCGGAAAAAGATTTTTTTGAAAAATCCCTAAGCCCCGGGGTCACAATTTCAGCAAACATCTGACTTTTGGCAATTCACTCAAAAATGGTGCCAAACGCTTGCAAACGCTCCCCTGAAATGTTTGGCGGTCGAAACAGAAGGCTTTTTATCACAGGACAAGAAATCAGCCCTCAGAAAGTTAACCGGCAGAAAAAGATTTTTTTGAAAAATCCCTAAGCCCCGGGGTCACAATTTCAGCAAAAATCTGACTTTTGGCAATTCACTCAAAAATGGTGCCAAACGCTTGCAAACGCTCCCCTGAAATGTTTGGCGGTCGAAACAGAAGGCTTTTTATCACAGGACAAGAAATCAACCCTCAGCAACTTAACCGGCGCAAAAAGATTTTTTTGAAAAAATCGCTAAGCCCCGGGGTCACAATTTCAGCAATAATCTGACTTTTGGCAATTCATTCAAAGATGGTGCCAAACGCTTGCAGATGCTCCCCTGAAATGTTTGGCGGTCGAAACAGAAGGCTTTTTATCACAGGACAAGAAATCAGCCCTCAGAAACTTAACCGGCGCAAAAAGATTTTTTTGAAAAATCCCTAAGCCCCGGGGTCACAATTTCAGCAAAAATCTGACTTTTGGCAATTCACTCAAAAATGGTGCCAAACGCTTGCAAACGATCCCCTGAAATGTTTGGCGGTCGAAACAGAAGGCTTTTTATCACAGGACAAGAAATCAGCCCTCAGGAAGTTAACCGGCAGAAAAAGATTTTTTTGAAAAATCCCTAAGCCCCGGGGTCACAATTTCAGCAAAAATCTGACTTTTGGCAATTCATTCAAAAATGGTGCCAACCGCTTGCAAATGCTCCCCTGAAATGTTTGGCGGTCGAAACAGAAGGCTTTTTATCACAGGACAAGAAATCAACCCTCAGCAACTTAACCGGCGCAAAAAGATTTTTTTGAAAAAATCGCTAAGCCCCGGGGTCACAATTTCAGCAAAAATCTGACTTTTGGCAATTCACTCAAAAATGGTGCCAAACGCTTGCAAATGCTCCCCTGAAATGTTTGGCGGTCGAAACAGAAGGCTTTTTATCACAGGACAAGAAATCAGCCTTCAGAAAGTTAACCGGCGGAAAAAGATTTTTTTGAAAAATCCCTAAGCCCCGGGGTCACAATTTCAGCAATAATCTGACTTTTGGCAATTCATTCAAAAATGGTGCCAATCGCTTGCAGATGCTCCCCTGAAAGCTTTGGCTGTCGAAACAGAAGGCTTTTTATCACAGGACAAGAAATCAGCCCTCAGAAACTTAACCGGCAGAAAAAGATTTTTTTGAAAAATCCCTAAGACCCGGGGTCACAATTTCAGCAAAAATCTGACTTTTGGCAGTTCACTCAAAAATGGTGCCAAACGCTTGCAAACGCTCTCCTGAAATGTTTGGTGGTCGAAACAGAAGGCTTCTTATCACAGGACAAGAAATCAGCCCTCAGAAAGTTAACCGGCAGAAAAAGATTTTTTTGAAAAATCCCTAAGCCCCGGGGTCACAATTTCAGCAATAATCTGACTTTTGGCAATTCATTCAAAAATGGTGCCAAACGCTTGCAGATGCTCCCCTGAAAGCTTTGGTGATGGAAACAGAAGGCTTTTTATCACAGGACAAGAAATCAACCCTCAGAAACTTAACCGGCAGAAAAAGATTTTTTTGAAAAATCCCTAAGCCCCGGGGTCACAATTTCAGCAAAAATCTGACTTTTGGCAATTCATTCAAAAATGGTGCCAACCGCTTGCAAATGCTCCCCTGAAATGTTTGGCGGTCGAAACAGAAGGCTTTTTATCACAGGACAAGAAATCAGCCTTCAGAAAGTTAACCGGCGGAAAAAGATTTTTTTGAAAAATCCCTAAGCCCCGGGGTCACAATTTCAGCAATAATCTGACTTTTGGCAATTCATTCAAAAATGGTGCCAATCGCTTGCAGATGCTCCCCTGAAAGCTTTGGCTGTCGAAACAGAAGGCTTTTTATCACAGGACAAGAAATCAGCCCTCAGAAACTTAACCGGCAGAAAAAGATTTTTTTGAAAAATCCCTAAGACCCGGGGTCACAATTTCAGCAAAAATCTGACTTTTGGCAGTTCACTCAAAAATGGTGCCAAACGCTTGCAAACGCTCTCCTGAAATGTTTGGCGGTCGAAACAGAAGGCTTTTTATCACAGGACAAGAAATCAGCCCTCAGAAACTTAACCGGCAGAAAAAGATTTTTTTGAAAAATCCCTAAGCCCCGGGGTCACAATTTCAGCAAAAATCTGACTTTTGGCAATTCACTCAAAAATGGTGCCAAACACTTGCAAATGCTCCCCTGAAATGTTTGGTGGTCGAAACAGAAGGCTTTTATCACAGGACAAGAAATCAGCCCTCAGAAAGTTAACAGGCAGAAAAAGATTTTTTTGAAAAATCCCTAAGCCCCGGGGTCACAATTTCAGCAAAAATCTGACTTTTGGCAATTCATTCAAAAATGGTGCCAACCGCTTGCAAATGCTCCCCTGAAATGTTTGGCGGTCGAAACAGAAGGCTTTTTATCACAGGACAAGAAATCAACCCTCAGCAACTTAACCGGCGCAAAAAGATTTTTTTGAAAAAATCGCTAAGCCCCGGGGTCACAATTTCAGCAAAAATCTGACTTTTGGCAATTCACTCAAAAATGGTGCCAAACGCTTGCAAATGCTCCCCTGAAATGTTTGGCGGTCGAAACAGAAGGCTTTTTATCACAGGACAAGAAATCAGCCTTCAGAAAGTTAACCGGCGGAAAAAGATTTTTTTGAAAAATCCCTAAGCCCCGGGGTCACAATTTCAGCAAAAATCTGACTTTTGGCTATTCATTCAAAAATGGTGCCAATCGCTTGCAGATGCTCCCCTGAAAGCTTTGGCTGTCGAAACAGAAGGCTTTTTATCACAGGACAAGAAATCAGCCCTCAGAAACTTAACCGGCAGAAAAAGATTTTTTTGAAAAATCCCTAAGACCCGGGGTCACAATTTCAGCAAAAATCTGACTTTTGGCAGTTCACTCAAAAATGGTGCCAAACGCTTGCAAACGATCTCCTGAAATGTTTGGCGGTCGAAACAGAAGGCTTTTTATCACAGGACAAGAAATCAGCCCTCAGAAACTTAACCGGCAGAAAAAGATTTTTTTGAAAAATCCCTAAGCCCCGGGGTCACAATTTCAGCAAAAATTTGACTTTTGGCAATTCACTCAAAAATGGTGCCAAACACTTGCAAATGCTCCCCTGAAATGTTTGGTGGTCGAAACAGAAGGCTTTTATCACAGGACAAGAAATCAGCCCTCAGAAAGTTAACAGGCAGAAAAAGATTTTTTTGAAAAATCCCTAAGCCCCGGGGTCACAATTTCAGCAAAAATCTGACTTTTGGCAATTCATTCAAAAATGGTGCCAACCGCTTGCAAATGCTCCCCTGAAATGTTTGGCGGTTGAAAAAGAAGGCTTTTTATCACAGGACAAGAAATCAGCCCTCAGCAACTTAACCGGCGCAAAAAGATTTTTTTGAAAAAATCCCTAAGCCCCGGGGTCACAATTTCAGCAAAAATCTGACTTTTGGCAATTCATTCAAAAATGGTGCCAAACGCTTGCAGATGCTCCCCTGAAATCTTTGGTGATGGAAACAGAAGGCTTTTTATCACAGGACAAGAAATCAGCCCTCAGAAACTTAACCGGCGGAAAAAGATTTTTTTGAAAAATCCCTAAGCCCCGGGGTCACAATTTCAGCAAAAATCTGACTTTTGGCAATTCACTCAAAAATGGTGCCAAACGCTTGCAAACGCTCCCCTGAAATGTTTGGCGGTCGAAACAGAAGGCTTTTGATCACAGGACAAGAAATCAGCCCTCAGAAACTTAACCGGCGGAAAAAGATTTTTTTGAAAAATCCCTAAGCCCCGGGGTCACAATTTCAGCAAAAATCTGACTTTTGGCAATTCATTCAAAAATGGTGCCAACCGCTTGCAAATGCTCCCCTGAAATGTTTGGCGGTCGAAACAGAAGGCTTTTTATCACAGGACAAGAAATCAGCCCTCAGAAACTTAACCGGCAGAAAAAGATTTTTTTGAAAAATCCCTAAGACCCGGGGTCACAATTTCAGCAAAAATCTGACTTTTGGCAATTCACTCAAAAATGGTGCCAAACGCTTGCAAATGCTCCCCTGAAAGCTTTGGCGATGGAAACTGAAGGCTTTTTATCACAGGACAAGAAATCAGCCCTCAGAAAGTTAACCGGCGGAAAAAGATTTTTTTGAAAAATCCCTAAGCCCCGGGGTCACAATTTCAGCAAAAATCTGACTTTTGGCAATTCATTCAAAAATGGTGCCAAACGCTTGCAGATGCTCCCCTGAAATCTTTGGTGATGGAAACAGAAGGCTTTTTATCACAGGACAAGAAATCAGCCCTCAGAAACTTAACCGGCGGAAAAAGATTTTTTTGAAAAATCCCTAAGCCCCGGGGTCACAATTTCAGCAAACATCTGACTTTTGGCAATTCACTCAAAAATGGTGCCAAACGCTTGCAAACGCTCCCCTGAAATGTTTGGCGGTCGAAACAGAAGGCTTTTTATCACAGGACAAGAAATCAGCCCTCAGAAAGTTAACCGACAGAAAAAGATTTTTTTGAAAAATCCCTAAGCCCCGGGGTCACAATTTCAGCAAAAATCTGACTTTTGGCAATTCACTCAAAAATGGTGCCAAACGCTTGCAAACGCTCCCCTGAAATGTTTGGCGGTCGAAACAGAAGGCTTTTTATCACAGGACAAGAAATCAACCCTCAGCAACTTAACCGGCGCAAAAAGATTTTTTTGAAAAAATCGCTAAGCCCCGGGGTCACAATTTCAGCAATAATCTGACTTTTGGCAATTCATTCAAAAATGGTGCCAAACGCTTGCAGATGCTCCCCTGAAATGTTTGGCGGTCGAAACAGAAGGCTTTTTATCACAGGACAAGAAATCAGCCCTCAGAAACTTAACCGGCGCAAAAAGATTTTTTTGAAAAATCCCTAAGCCCCGGGGTCACAATTTCAGCAAAAATCTGACTTTTGGCAATTCACTCAAAAATGGTGCCAAACGCTTGCAAACGCTCCCCTGAAATGTTTGGCGGTCGAAACAGAAGGCTTTTTATCACAGGACAAGAAATCAGCCCTCAGGAAGTTAACCGGCAGAAAAAGATTTTTTTGAAAAATCCCTAAGCCCCGGGGTCACAATTTCAGCAAAAATCTGACTTTTGGCAATTCATTCAAAAATGGTGCCAACCGCTTGCAAATGCTCCCCTGAAATGTTTGGCGGTCGAAACAGAAGGCTTTTTATCACAGGACAAGAAATCAACCCTCAGCAACTTAACCGGCGCAAAAAGATTTTTTTGAAAAAATCGCTAAGCCCCGGGGTCACAATTTCAGCAAAAATCTGACTTTTGGCAATTCACTCAAAAATGGTGCCAAACGCTTGCAAATGCTCCCCTGAAATGTTTGGCGGTCGAAACAGAAGGCTTTTTATCACAGGACAAGAAATCAGCCTTCAGAAAGTTAACCGGCGGAAAAAGATTTTTTTGAAAAATCCCTAAGCCCCGGGGTCACAATTTCAGCAATAATCTGACTTTTGGCAATTCATTCAAAAATGGTGCCAATCGCTTGCAGATGCTCCCCTGAAAGCTTTGGCTGTCGAAATAGAAGGCTTTTTATCACAGGACAAGAAATCAGCCCTCAGAAACTTAACCGGCAGAAAAAGATTTTTTTGAAAAATCCCTAAGACCCGGGGTCACAATTTCAGCAAAAATCTGACTTTTGGCAGTTCACTCAAAAATGGTGCCAAACGCTTGCAAACGCTCTCCTGAAATGTTTGGTGGTCGAAACAGAAGGCTTCTTATCACAGGACAAGAAATCAGCCCTCAGAAAGTTAACCGGCAGAAAAAGATTTTTTTGAAAAATCCCTAAGCCCCGGGGTCACAATTTCAGCAATAATCTGACTTTTGGCAATTCATTCAAAAATGGTGCCAAACGCTTGCAGATGCTCCCCTGAAAGCTTTGGTGATGGAAACAGAAGGCTTTTTATCACAGGACAAGAAATCAACCCTCAGAAACTTAACCGGCAGAAAAAGATTTTTTTGAAAAATCCCTAAGCCCCGGGGTCACAATTTCAGCAAAAATCTGACTTTTGGCAATTCACTCAAAAATGGTGCCAAACGCTTGCAAACGCTCCCCTGAAATGTTTGGCGGTCGAAACAGAAGGCTTTTTATCACAGGACAAGAAATCAGCCCTCAGGAAGTTAACCGGCAGAAAAAGATTTTTTTGAAAAATCCCTAAGCCCCGGGGTCACAATTTCAGCAAAAATCTGACTTTTGGCAATTCATTCAAAAATGGTGCCAACCGCTTGCAAATGCTCCCCTGAAATGTTTGGCGGTCGAAACAGAAGGCTTTTTATCACAGGACAAGAAATCAACCCTCAGCAACTTAACCGGCGCAAAAAGATTTTTTTGAAAAAATCGCTAAGCCCCGGGGTCACAATTTCAGCAAAAATCTGACTTTTGGCAATTCACTCAAAAATGGTGCCAAACGCTTGCAAATGCTCCCCTGAAATGTTTGGCGGTCGAAACAGAAGGCTTTTTATCACAGGACAAGAAATCAGCCTTCAGAAAGTTAACCGGCGAAAAAGATTTTTTTGAAAAATCCCTAAGCCCCGGGGTCACAATTTCAGCAATAATCTGACTTTTGGCAATTCATTCAAAAATGGTGCCAATCGCTTGCAGATGCTCCCCTGAAAGCTTTGGCTGTCGAAACAGAAGGCTTTTTATCACAGGACAAGAAATCAGCCCTCAGAAACTTAACCGGCAGAAAAAGATTTTTTTGAAAAATCCCTAAGCCCCGGGGTCACAATTTCAGCAAAAATCTGACTTTTGGCAATTCACTCAAAAATGGTGCCAAACACTTGCAAATGCTCCCCTGAAATGTTTGGTGGTCGAAACAGAAGGCTTTTATCACAGGACAAGAAATCAGCCCTCAGAAAGTTAACAGGCAGAAAAAGATTTTTTTGAAAAATCCCTAAGCCCCGGGGTCACAATTTCAGCAAAAATCTGACTTTTGGCAATTCATTCAAAAATGGTGCCAACCGCTTGCAAATGCTCCCCTGAAATGTTTGGCGGTCGAAACAGAAGGCTTTTTATCACAGGACAAGAAATCAACCCTCAGCAACTTAACCGGCGCAAAAAGATTTTTTTGAAAAAATCGCTAAGCCCCGGGGTCACAATTTCAGCAAAAATCTGACTTTTGGCAATTCACTCAAAAATGGTGCCAAACGCTTGCAAATGCTCCCCTGAAATGTTTGGCGGTCGAAACAGAAGGCTTTTTATCACAGGACAAGAAATCAGCCTTCAGAAAGTTAACCGGCGGAAAAAGATTTTTTTGAAAAATCCCTAAGCCCCGGGGTCACAATTTCAGCAAAAATCTGACTTTTGGCTATTCATTCAAAAATGGTGCCAATCGCTTGCAGATGCTCCCCTGAAAGCTTTGGCTGTCGAAACAGAAGGCTTTTTATCACAGGACAAGAAATCAGCCCTCAGAAACTTAACCGGCAGAAAAAGATTTTTTTGAAAAATCCCTAAGACCCGGGGTCACAATTTCAGCAAAAATCTGACTTTTGGCAGTTCACTCAAAAATGGTGCCAAACGCTTGCAAACGATCTCCTGAAATGTTTGGCGGTCGAAACAGAAGGCTTTTTATCACAGGACAAGAAATCAGCCCTCAGAAACTTAACCGGCAGAAAAAGATTTTTTTGAAAAATCCCTAAGCCCCGGGGTCACAATTTCAGCAAAAATTTGACTTTTGGCAATTCACTCAAAAATGGTGCCAAACACTTGCAAATGCTCCCCTGAAATGTTTGGTGGTCGAAACAGAAGGCTTTTATCACAGGACAAGAAATCAGCCCTCAGAAAGTTAACAGGCAGAAAAAGATTTTTTTGAAAAATCCCTAAGCCCCGGGGTCACAATTTCAGCAAAAATCTGACTTTTGGCAATTCATTCAAAAATGGTGCCAACCGCTTGCAAATGCTCCCCTGAAATGTTTGGCGGTTGAAAAAGAAGGCTTTTTATCACAGGACAAGAAATCAGCCCTCAGCAACTTAACCGGCGCAAAAAGATTTTTTTGAAAAAATCCCTAAGCCCCGGGGTCACAATTTCAGCAAAAATCTGACTTTTGGCAATTCATTCAAAAATGGTGCCAAACGCTTGCAGATGCTCCCCTGAAATCTTTGGTGATGGAAACAGAAGGCTTTTTATCACAGGACAAGAAATCAGCCCTCAGAAACTTAACCGGCGGAAAAAGATTTTTTTGAAAAATCCCTAAGCCCCGGGGTCACAATTTCAGCAAAAATCTGACTTTTGGCAATTCACTCAAAAATGGTGCCAAACGCTTGCAAACGCTCCCCTGAAATGTTTGGCGGTCGAAACAGAAGGCTTTTGATCACAGGACAAGAAATCAGCCCTCAGAAACTTAACCGGCGGAAAAAGATTTTTTTGAAAAATCCCTAAGCCCCGGGGTCACAATTTCAGCAAAAATCTGACTTTTGGCAATTCATTCAAAAATGGTGCCAACCGCTTGCAAATGCTCCCCTGAAATGTTTGGCGGTCGAAACAGAAGGCTTTTTATCACAGGACAAGAAATCAGCCCTCAGAAACTTAACCGGCAGAAAAAGATTTTTTTGAAAAATCCCTAAGACCCGGGGTCACAATTTCAGCAAAAATCTGACTTTTGGCAATTCACTCAAAAATGGTGCCAAACGCTTGCAAATGCTCCCCTGAAAGCTTTGGCGATGGAAACTGAAGGCTTTTTATCACAGGACAAGAAATCAGCCCTCAGAAAGTTAACCGGCGGAAAAAGATTTTTTTGAAAAATCCCTAAGCCCCGGGGTCACAATTTCAGCAAAAATCTGACTTTTGGCAATTCATTCAAAAATGGTGCCAAACGCTTGCAGATGCTCCCCTGAAATCTTTGGTGATGGAAACAGAAGGCTTTTTATCACAGGACAAGAAATCAGCCCTCAGAAACTTAACCGGCGGAAAAAGATTTTTTTGAAAAATCCCTAAGCCCCGGGGTCACAATTTCAGCAAACATCTGACTTTTGGCAATTCACTCAAAAATGGTGCCAAACGCTTGCAAACGCTCCCCTGAAATGTTTGGCGGTCGAAACAGAAGGCTTTTTATCACAGGACAAGAAATCAGCCCTCAGAAAGTTAACCGGCAGAAAAAGATTTTTTTGAAAAATCCCTAAGCCCCGGGGTCACAATTTCAGCAAAAATCTGACTTTTGGCAATTCACTCAAAAATGGTGCCAAACGCTTGCAAACGCTCCCCTGAAATGTTTGGCGGTCGAAACAGAAGGCTTTTTATCACAGGACAAGAAATCAACCCTCAGCAACTTAACCGGCGCAAAAAGATTTTTTTGAAAAAATCGCTAAGCCCCGGGGTCACAATTTCAGCAATAATCTGACTTTTGGCAATTCATTCAAAAATGGTGCCAAACGCTTGCAGATGCTCCCCTGAAATGTTTGGCGGTCGAAACAGAAGGCTTTTTATCACAGGACAAGAAATCAGCCCTCAGAAACTTAACCGGCGCAAAAAGATTTTTTTGAAAAATCCCTAAGCCCCGGGGTCACAATTTCAGCAAAAATCTGACTTTTGGCAATTCACTCAAAAATGGTGCCAAACGCTTGCAAACGCTCCCCTGAAATGTTTGGCGGTCGAAACAGAAGGCTTTTTATCACAGGACAAGAAATCAGCCCTCAGGAAGTTAACCGGCAGAAAAAGATTTTTTTGAAAAATCCCTAAGCCCCGGGGTCACAATTTCAGCAAAAATCTGACTTTTGGCAATTCATTCAAAAATGGTGCCAACCGCTTGCAAATGCTCCCCTGAAATGTTTGGCGGTCGAAACAGAAGGCTTTTTATCACAGGACAAGAAATCAACCCTCAGCAACTTAACCGGCGCAAAAAGATTTTTTTGAAAAAATCGCTAAGCCCCGGGGTCACAATTTCAGCAAAAATCTGACTTTTGGCAATTCACTCAAAAATGGTGCCAAACGCTTGCAAATGCTCCCCTGAAATGTTTGGCGGTCGAAACAGAAGGCTTTTTATCACAGGACAAGAAATCAGCCTTCAGAAAGTTAACCGGCGGAAAAAGATTTTTTTGAAAAATCCCTAAGCCCCGGGGTCACAATTTCAGCAATAATCTGACTTTTGGCAATTCATTCAAAAATGGTGCCAATCGCTTGCAGATGCTCCCCTGAAAGCTTTGGCTGTCGAAATAGAAGGCTTTTTATCACAGGACAAGAAATCAGCCCTCAGAAACTTAACCGGCAGAAAAAGATTTTTTTGAAAAATCCCTAAGACCCGGGGTCACAATTTCAGCAAAAATCTGACTTTTGGCAGTTCACTCAAAAATGGTGCCAAACGCTTGCAAACGCTCTCCTGAAATGTTTGGTGGTCGAAACAGAAGGCTTCTTATCACAGGACAAGAAATCAGCCCTCAGAAAGTTAACCGGCAGAAAAAGATTTTTTTGAAAAATCCCTAAGCCCCGGGGTCACAATTTCAGCAATAATCTGACTTTTGGCAATTCATTCAAAAATGGTGCCAAACGCTTGCAGATGCTCCCCTGAAAGCTTTGGTGATGGAAACAGAAGGCTTTTTATCACAGGACAAGAAATCAACCCTCAGAAACTTAACCGGCAGAAAAAGATTTTTTTGAAAAATCCCTAAGCCCCGGGGTCACAATTTCAGCAAAAATCTGACTTTTGGCAATTCACTCAAAAATGGTGCCAAACGCTTGCAAACGCTCCCCTGAAATGTTTGGCGGTCGAAACAGAAGGCTTTTTATCACAGGACAAGAAATCAGCCCTCAGGAAGTTAACCGGCAGAAAAAGATTTTTTTGAAAAATCCCTAAGCCCCGGGGTCACAATTTCAGCAAAAATCTGACTTTTGGCAATTCATTCAAAAATGGTGCCAACCGCTTGCAAATGCTCCCCTGAAATGTTTGGCGGTCGAAACAGAAGGCTTTTTATCACAGGACAAGAAATCAACCCTCAGCAACTTAACCGGCGCAAAAAGATTTTTTTGAAAAAATCGCTAAGCCCCGGGGTCACAATTTCAGCAAAAATCTGACTTTTGGCAATTCACTCAAAAATGGTGCCAAACGCTTGCAAATGCTCCCCTGAAATGTTTGGCGGTCGAAACAGAAGGCTTTTTATCACAGGACAAGAAATCAGCCTTCAGAAAGTTAACCGGCGGAAAAAGATTTTTTTGAAAAATCCCTAAGCCCCGGGGTCACAATTTCAGCAATAATCTGACTTTTGGCAATTCATTCAAAAATGGTGCCAATCGCTTGCAGATGCTCCCCTGAAAGCTTTGGCTGTCGAAACAGAAGGCTTTTTATCACAGGACAAGAAATCAGCCCTCAGAAACTTAACCGGCAGAAAAAGATTTTTTTGAAAAATCCCTAAGACCCGGGGTCACAATTTCAGCAAAAATCTGACTTTTGGCAGTTCACTCAAAAATGGTGCCAAACGCTTGCAAACGCTCTCCTGAAATGTTTGGCGGTCGAAACAGAAGGCTTTTTATCACAGGACAAGAAATCAGCCCTCAGAAACTTAACCGGCAGAAAAAGATTTTTTTGAAAAATCCCTAAGCCCCGGGGTCACAATTTCAGCAAAAATCTGACTTTTGGCAATTCACTCAAAAATGGTGCCAAACACTTGCAAATGCTCCCCTGAAATGTTTGGTGGTCGAAACAGAAGGCTTTTATCACAGGACAAGAAATCAGCCCTCAGAAAGTTAACAGGCAGAAAAAGATTTTTTTGAAAAATCCCTAAGCCCCGGGGTCACAATTTCAGCAAAAATCTGACTTTTGGCAATTCATTCAAAAATGGTGCCAACCGCTTGCAAATGCTCCCCTGAAATGT
This sequence comes from Podarcis gaigeae, assembly GCF_964106915.1. Lineage (NCBI taxonomy): Eukaryota > Metazoa > Chordata > Lepidosauria > Squamata > Lacertidae > Podarcis > Podarcis gaigeae. The sequence continues at coordinate 46,692,620 of NC_139689.1, forward strand.
TTGGCGGTCGAAACAGAAGGCTTTTTATCACAGGACAAGAAATCAACCCTCAGCAACTTAACCGGCGCAAAAAGATTTTTTTGAAAAAATCGCTAAGCCCCGGGGTCACAATTTCAGCAAAAATCTGACTTTTGGCAATTCACTCAAAAATGGTGCCAAACGCTTGCAAATGCTCCCCTGAAATGTTTGGCGGTCGAAACAGAAGGCTTTTTATCACAGGACAAGAAATCAGCCTTCAGAAAGTTAACCGGCGGAAAAAGATTTTTTTGAAAAATCCCTAAGCCCCGGGGTCACAATTTCAGCAATAATCTGACTTTTGGCTATTCATTCAAAAATGGTGCCAATCGCTTGCAGATGCTCCCCTGAAAGCTTTGGCTGTCGAAACAGAAGGCTTTTTATCACAGGACAAGAAATCAGCCCTCAGAAACTTAACCGGCAGAAAAAGATTTTTTTGAAAAATCCCTAAGACCCGGGGTCACAATTTCAGCAAAAATCTGACTTTTGGCAGTTCACTCAAAAATGGTGCCAAACGCTTGCAAACGCTCTCCTGAAATGTTTGGCGGTCGAAACAGAAGGCTTTTTATCACAGGACAAGAAATCAGCCCTCAGAAACTTAACCGGCAGAAAAAGATTTTTTTGAAAAATCCCTAAGCCCCGGGGTCACAATTTCAGCAAAAATTTGACTTTTGGCAATTCACTCAAAAATGGTGCCAAACACTTGCAAATGCTCCCCTGAAATGTTTGGTGGTCGAAACAGAAGGCTTTTATCACAGGACAAGAAATCAGCCCTCAGAAAGTTAACAGGCAGAAAAAGATTTTTTTGAAAAATCCCTAAGCCCCGGGGTCACAATTTCAGCAAAAATCTGACTTTTGGCAATTCATTCAAAAATGGTGCCAACCGCTTGCAAATGCTCCCCTGAAATGTTTGGCGGTTGAAAAAGAAGGCTTTTTATCACAGGACAAGAAATCAGCCCTCAGCAACTTAACCGGCGCAAAAAGATTTTTTTGAAAAAATCCCTAAGCCCCGGGGTCACAATTTCAGCAAAAATCTGACTTTTGGCAATTCATTCAAAAATGGTGCCAAACGCTTGCAGATGCTCCCCTGAAATCTTTGGTGATGGAAACAGAAGGCTTTTTATCACAGGACAAGAAATCAGCCCTCAGAAACTTAACCGGCGGAAAAAGATTTTTTTGAAAAATCCCTAAGCCCCGGGGTCACAATTTCAGCAAAAATCTGACTTTTGGCAATTCACTCAAAAATGGTGCCAAACGCTTGCAAACGCTCCCCTGAAATGTTTGGCGGTCGAAACAGAAGGCTTTTTATCACAGGACAAGAAATCAGCCCTCAGAAACTTAACCGGCAGAAAAAGATTTTTTTGAAAAATCCCTAAGCCCCGGAGTCACAATTTCAGCAAAAATCTGACTTTTGGCAATTCATTCAAAAATGGTGCCAACCGCTTGCAAATGCTCCCCTGAAATGTTTGGCGGTCGAAACAGAAGGCTTTTTATCACAGGACAAGAAATCAGCCCTCAGAAACTTAACCGGCAGAAAAAGATTTTTTTGAAAAATCCCTAAGACCCGGGGTCACAATTTCAGCAAAAATCTGACTTTTGGCAATTCACTCAAAAATGGTGCCAAACGCTTGCAAATGCTCCCCTGAAAGCTTTGGCGATGGAAACTGAAGGCTTTTTATCACAGGACAAGAAATCAGCCCTCAGAAAGTTAACCGGCGGAAAAAGATTTTTTTGAAAAATCCCTAAGCCCCGGGGTCACAATTTCAGCAAAAATCTGACTTTTGGCAATTCATTCAAAAATGGTGCCAAACGCTTGCAGATGCTCCCCTGAAATCTTTGGTGATGGAAACAGAAGGCTTTTTATCACAGGACAAGAAATCAGCCCTCAGAAATTTAACCGGCGGAAAAAGATTTTTTTGCAAAAATCCCTAAGCCCCGGGGTCACAATTTCAGCAAACATCTGACTTTTGGCAATTCACTCAAAAATGGTGCCAAACGCTTGCAAACGCTCCCCTGAAATGTTTGGTGGTCGAAACAGAAGGCTTTTATCACAGGACAAGAAATCAGCCCTCAGAAAGTTAACAGGCAGAAAAAGATTTTTTTGAAAAATCCCTAAGCCCCGGGGTCACAATTTCAGCAAAAATCTGACTTTTGGCAATTCATTCAAAAATGGTGCCAACCGCTTGCAAATGCTCCCCTGAAATGTTTGGCGGTCGAAACAGAAGGCTTTTTATCACAGGACAAGAAATCAACCCTCAGCAACTTAACCGGCGCAAAAAGATTTTTTTGAAAAAATCGCTAAGCCCCGGGGTCACAATTTCAGCAAAAATCTGACTTTTGGCAATTCACTCAAAAATGGTGCCAAACGCTTGCAAATGCTCCCCTGAAATGTTTGGCGGTCGAAACAGAAGGCTTTTTATCACAGGACAAGAAATCAGCCTTCAGAAAGTTAACCGGCGGAAAAAGATTTTTTTGAAAAATCCCTAAGCCCCGGGGTCACAATTTCAGCAATAATCTGACTTTTGGCTATTCATTCAAAAATGGTGCCAATCGCTTGCAGATGCTCCCCTGAAAGCTTTGGCTGTCGAAACAGAAGGCTTTTTATCACAGGACAAGAAATCAGCCCTCAGAAACTTAACCGGCAGAAAAAGATTTTTTTGAAAAATCCCTAAGACCCGGGGTCACAATTTCAGCAAAAATCTGACTTTTGGCAGTTCACTCAAAAATGGTGCCAAACGCTTGCAAACGCTCTCCTGAAATGTTTGGCGGTCGAAACAGAAGGCTTTTTATCACAGGACAAGAAATCAGCCCTCAGAAACTTAACCGGCAGAAAAAGATTTTTTTGAAAAATCCCTAAGCCCCGGGGTCACAATTTCAGCAAAAATTTGACTTTTGGCAATTCACTCAAAAATGGTGCCAAACACTTGCAAATGCTCCCCTGAAATGTTTGGTGGTCGAAACAGAAGGCTTTTATCACAGGACAAGAAATCAGCCCTCAGAAAGTTAACAGGCAGAAAAAGATTTTTTTGAAAAATCCCTAAGCCCCGGGGTCACAATTTCAGCAAAAATCTGACTTTTGGCAATTCATTCAAAAATGGTGCCAACCGCTTGCAAATGCTCCCCTGAAATGTTTGGCGGTTGAAAAAGAAGGCTTTTTATCACAGGACAAGAAATCAGCCCTCAGCAACTTAACCGGCGCAAAAAGATTTTTTTGAAAAAATCCCTAAGCCCCGGGGTCACAATTTCAGCAAAAATCTGACTTTTGGCAATTCATTCAAAAATGGTGCTAAACGCTTGCAGATGCTCCCCTGAAATCTTTGGTGATGGAAACAGAAGGCTTTTTATCACAGGACAAGAAATCAGCCCTCAGAAACTTAACCGGCGGAAAAAGATTTTTTTGAAAAATCCCTAAGCCCCGGGGTCACAATTTCAGCAAAAATCTGACTTTTGGCAATTCACTCAAAAATGGTGCCAAACGCTTGCAAACGCTCCCCTGAAATGTTTGGCGGTCGAAACAGAAGGCTTTTTATCACAGGACAAGAAATCAGCCCTCAGAAACTTAACCGGCAGAAAAAGATTTTTTTGAAAAATCCCTAAGCCCCGGGGTCACAATTTCAGCAAAAATCTGACTTTTGGCAATTCATTCAAAAATGGTGCCAACCGCTTGCAAATGCTCCCCTGAAATGTTTGGCGGTCGAAACAGAAGGCTTTTTATCACAGGACAAGAAATCAGCCCTCAGAAACTTAACCGGCAGAAAAAGATTTTTTTGAAAAATCCCTAAGACCCGGGGTCACAATTTCAGCAAAAATCTGACTTTTGGCAATTCACTCAAAAATGGTGCCAAACGCTTGCAAATGCTCCCCTGAAAGCTTTGGCGATGGAAACTGAAGGCTTTTTATCACAGGACAAGAAATCAGCCCTCAGAAAGTTAACCGGCGGAAAAAGATTTTTTTGAAAAATCCCTAAGCCCCGGGGTCACAATTTCAGCAAAAATCTGACTTTTGGCAATTCATTCAAAAATGGTGCCAAACGCTTGCAGATGCTCCCCTGAAATCTTTGGTGATGGAAACAGAAGGCTTTTTATCACAGGACAAGAAATCAGCCCTCAGAAACTTAACCGGCGGAAAAAGATTTTTTTGCAAAAATCCCTAAGCCCCGGGGTCACAATTTCAGCAAACATCTGACTTTTGGCAATTCACTCAAAAATGGTGCCAAACGCTTGCAAACGCTCCCCTGAAATGTTTGGCGGTCGAAACAGAAGGCTTTTTATCACAGGACAAGAAATCAGCCCTCAGAAAGTTAACCGGCAGAAAAAGATTTTTTTGAAAAATCCCTAAGCCCCGGGGTCACAATTTCAGCAAAAATCTGACTTTTGGCAATTCACTCAAAAATGGTGCCAAACGCTTGCAAACGCTCCCCTGAAATGTTTGGCGGTCGAAACAGAAGGCTTTTTATCACAGGACAAGAAATCAACCCTCAGCAACTTAACCGGCGCAAAAAGATTTTTTTGAAAAAATCGCTAAGCCCCGGGGTCACAATTTCAGCAATAATCTGACTTTTGGCAATTCATTCAAAAATGGTGCCAAACGCTTGCAGATGCTCCCCTGAAATGTTTGGCGGTCGAAACAGAAGGCTTTTTATCACAGGACAAGAAATCAGCCCTCAGAAACTTAACCGGCGCAAAAAGATTTTTTTGAAAAATCCCTAAGCCCCGGGGTCACAATTTCAGCAAAAATCTGACTTTTGGCAATTCACTCAAAAATGGTGCCAAACGCTTGCAAACGCTCCCCTGAAATTTTTGGTGGTCGAAACAGAAGGCTTCTTATCACAGGACAAGAAATCAGCCCTCAGAAAGTTAACCGGCAGAAAAAGATTTTTTTGAAAAATCCCTAAGCCCCGGGGTCACAATTTCAGCAATAATCTGACTTTTGGCAATTCATTCAAAAATGGTGCCAAACGCTTGCAGATGCTCCCCTGAAAGCTTTGGTGATGGAAACAGAAGGCTTTTTATCACAGGACAAGAAATCAACCCTCAGAAACTTAACCGGCAGAAAAAGATTTTTTTGAAAAATCCCTAAGCCCCGGGGTCACAATTTCAGCAAAAATCTGACTTTTGGCAATTCACTCAAAAATGGTGCCAAACGCTTGCAAACGCTCCCCTGAAATGTTTGGCGGTTGAAACAGAAGGCTTTTATCACAGGACAAGAAATCAGCCCTCAGAAAGTTAACAGGCAGAAAAAGATTTTTTTGAAAAATCCCTAAGACCCGGGGTCACAATTTCAGCAAAAATCTGACTTTTGGCAGTTCACTCAAAAATGGTGCCAAACGCTTGCAAACGCTCCCCTGAAATGTTTGGCGGTCGAAACAGAAGGCTTTTTATCACAGGACAAGAAATCAGCCCTCAGAAACTTAACTGGCAGAAAAAGATTTTTTTGAAAAATCCCTAAGCCCCGGGGTCACAATTTCAGCAAAAATCTGACTTTTGGCAATTCATTCAAAAATGGTGCCAACCGCTTGCAAATGCTCCCCTGAAATGTTTGGCGGTCGAAACAGAAGGCTTTTTATCACAGGACAAGAAATCAGCCCTCAGAAAGTTAACCGGCAGAAAAAGATTTTTTTGAAAAATCCCTAAGCCCCGGGGTCACAATTTCAGCAAAAATCTGACTTTTGGCAATTCACTCAAAAATGGTGCCAAACGCTTGCAAACGCTCCCCTGAAATGTTTGGCGGTCGAAAAAGAAGTCTTTTTATCACAGGACAAGAAATCAGCCCTCAGCAACTTAACCGGCGCAAAAAGATTTTTTTGAAAAAATCGCTAAGCCCCGGGGTCACAATTTCAGCAAAAATCTGACTTTTGGCAATTCACTCAAAAATGGTGCCAAACGCTTGCAAACGCTCCCCTGAAATGTTTGGCGGTCGAAACAGAAGGCTTTTTATCACAGGACAAGAAATCAGCCCTCAGCAACTTAACCGGAGGAAAATTTTTTTTTTGAAAAATCCCTGAGCCCCCGGGGTCACAATTTCAGCAAAAATCTGACTTTTGGCAATTCACTCAAAAATGGTGCCAAACGCTTGCAAATGCTCCCCTGAAAGCTTTGGCGATGGAAACTTAAGGCTTTTTATCACAGGACAAGAAATCAGCCCTCAGAAAGTTAACCGGCGGAAAAAGATTTTTTTGAAAAATCCCTAAGCCCCGGGGTCACAATTTCAGCAAAAATCTGACTTTTGGCAATTCATTCAAAAATGGTGCCAAACGCTTGCAGATGCTCCCCTGAAATCTTTGGTGATGGAAACAGAAGGCTTTTTATCACAGGACAAGAAATCAGCCCTCAGAAACTTAACCGGCGGAAAAAGATTTTTTTGAAAAATCCCTAAGCCCCGGGGTCACAATTTCAGCAAAAATCTGACTTTTGGCAATTCACTCAAAAATGGTGCCAAACGCTTGCAAACGCTCCCCTGAAATGTTTGGCGGTCGAAACAGAAGGCTTTTTATCACAGGACAAGAAATCAGCCCTCAGAAACTTAACCGGCAGAAAAAGATTTTTTTGAAAAATCCCTAAGCCCCGGGGTCACAATTTCAGCAAAAATCTGACTTTTGGCAATTCACTCAAAAATGGTGCCAAACGCTTGCAAATGCTCCCCTGAAATGTTTGGTCGTCGAAACAGAAGGCTTTTTATCACAGGACAAGAAATCAGCCCTCAGAAAGTTAACCGGCGGAAAAAGATTTTTTTGAAAAATCCCTAAGCCCCGGGGTCACAATTTCAGCAAAAATCTGACTTTTGGCAATTCATTCAAAAATGGTGCCAACCGCTTGCAAATGCTCCCCTGAAATGTTTGGCGGTCAAAACAGAAGGCTTTTTATCACAGGACAAGAAATCAGCCCTCAGAAAGTTAACCGGCAGAAAAAGATTTTTTTGAAGAATCCCTAAGCCCCGAGGTTGCAGTTTCAGCAAAAATCTGACTTTTGGCAATTCATTCAAAAATGGTGCCAACCGCTTGCAAATGCTCCCCTGAAATGTTTGGCGGTCGAAAAAGAAGTCTTTTTATCACAGGACAAGAAATCAGCCCTCAGCAACTTAACCGGCGCAAAAAGATTTTTTTGAAAAAATCGCTAAGCCCCGGGGTCACAATTTCAGCAAAAATCTGACTTTTGGCAATTCACTCAAAAATGGTGCCAAACGCTTGCAAATGCTCCCCTGAAATGTATGGCAGTCAAAACAGAAGGCTTTTTATCACAGGACAAGAAATCAGCCCTCAGAAAGTTAACCGGCGGAAAAAGATTTTTTTGAAAAATCCCTAAGGCCCGGGGTCACAATTTCAGCAAAAATCTGACTTTTGGCAATTCACTCAAAAATGGTGCCAAACGCTTGCAAATGCTCCCCTGAAATGTTTGGCGGTCGAAACAGAAGGCTTTTTATCACAGGACAAGAAATCAGCCCTCAGAAACTTAACCGGCAGAAAAAGATTTTTTTGAAAAATCCCTAAGACCCGGGGTCACAATTTCAGCAAAAATCTGACTTTTGGCAATTCATTCAAAAATGGTGCCAACCGCTTGCAAATGCTCCCCTGAAATGTTTGGCGGTCGAAACAGAAGGCTTTTTATCACAGGACAAGAAATCAGCCCTCAGAAACTTAACCGGCAGAAAAAGATTTTTTTGAAGAATCCCTAAGCCCCGAGGTTGCAGTTTCAGCAAAAATCTGACTTTTGGCAATTCATTCAAAAATGGTGCCAACCGCTTGCAAATGCTCCCCTGAAATGTTTGGCGGTCGAAAAAGAAGTCTTTTTATCACAGGACAAGAAATCAGCCCTCAGCAACTTAACCGGCGCAAAAAGATTTTTTTGAAAAAATCGCTAAGCCCCGGGGTCACAATTTCAGCAAAAATCTGACTTTTGGCAATTCACTCAAAAATGGTGCCAAACGCTTGCAAATGCTCCCCTGAAATGTTTGGCAGTCAAAACAGAAGGCTTTTTATCACAGGACAAGAAATCAGCCCTCAGAAAGTTAACCGGCGGAAAAAGATTTTTTTGAAAAATCCCTAAGCCCCGGGGTCACAATTTCAGCAAAAATCTGACTTTTGGCAATTCATTCAAAAATGGTGCCAAACGCTTGCAAATGCTCCCCTGAAATGTTTGGCGGTCGAAACAGAAGGCTTTTTATCACAGGACAAGAAATCAGCCCTCAGAAACTTAACCGGCAGAAAAAGATTTTTTTGAAAAATCCCTAAGACCCGGGGTCACAATTTCAGCAAAAATCTGACTTTTGGCAATTCACTCAAAAATGGTGCCAAACGCTTGCAAATGCTCCCCTGAAAGCTTTGGCGATGGAAACTGAAGGCTTTTTATCACAGGACAAGAAATCAGCCCTCAGAAAGTTAACCGGCGGAAAAAGATTTTTTTGAAAAATCCCTAAGCCCCGGGGTCACAATTTCAGCAAAAATCTGACTTTTGGCAATTCATTCAAAAATGGTGCCAAACGCTTGCAGATGCTCCCCTGAAATCTTTGGTGATGGAAACAGAAGGCTTTTTATCACAGGACAAGAAATCAGCCCTCAGCAACTTAACCGGCGGAAAAAGATTTTTTTGAAAAATCCCTAAGCCCCGGGGTCACAATTTCAGCAAACATCTGACTTTTGGCAATTCACTCAAAAATGGTGCCAAACGCTTGCAAACGCTCCCCTGAAATGTTTGGCGGTCGAAACAGAAGGCTTTTGATCACAGGACAAGAAATCAGCCCTCAGAAACTTAACCGGCGGAAAAAGATTTTTTTGAAAAATCCCTAAGCCCCGGGGTCACAATTTCAGCAAAAATCTGACTTTTGGCAATTCACTCAAAAATGGTGCCAAACGCTTGCAAACGCTCCCCTGAAATGTTTGGCGGTCAAAAAAGAAGGCTTTTTATCACAGGACAAGAAATCAGCCCTCAGCAACTTAACCGGAGGAAAAAATTTTTTTTGAAAAATCCCTGAGCCCCCGGGGTCACAATTTCAGCAAAAATCTGACTTTTGGCAATTCATTCAAAAATGGTGCCAACCGCTTGCAAATGCTCCCCTGAAATGTTTGGCGGTCGAAACAGAAGGCTTTTTATCACAGGACAAGAAATCAGCCCTCAGCAACTTAACCGGAGGAAAAATTTTTTTTTGAAAAATCCCTGAGCCCCCGGGGTCACAATTTCAGCAAAAATCTGACTTTTGGCAATTCACTCAAAAATGGTGCCAAACGCTTGCAAATGCTCCCCTGAAAGCTTTGGCGATGGAAACTTAAGGCTTTTTATCACAGGACAAGAAATCAGCCCTCAGAAAGTTAACCGGCGGAAAAAGATTTTTTTGAAAAATCCCTAAGCCCCGGGGTCACAATTTCAGCAAAAATCTGACTTTTGGCAATTCATTCAAAAATGGTGCCAAACGCTTGCAGATGCTCCCCTGAAATCTTTGGTGATGGAAACAGAAGGCTTTTTATCACAGGACAAGAAATCAGCCCTCAGAAACTTAACCGGCGGAAAAAGATTTTTTTGAAAAATCCCTAAGCCCCGGGGTCACAATTTCAGCAAAAATCTGACTTTTGGCAATTCATTCAAAAATGGTGCCAACCGCTTGCAAATGCTCCCCTGAAATGTTTGGCGGTCGAAACAGAAGACTTTTTATCACAGGACAAGAAATCAGCCCTCAGAAAGTTAACCGGCAGAAAAAGATTTTTTTGAAGAATCCCTAAGCCCCGAGGTTGCAGTTTCAGCAAAAATCTGACTTTTGGCAATTCATTCAAAAATGGTGCCAACCGCTTGCAAATGCTCCCCTGAAATGTTTGGCGGTCGAAAAAGAAGTCTTTTTATCACAGGACAAGAAATCAGCCCTCAGCAACTTAACCGGCGCAAAAAGATTTTTTTGAAAAAATCGCTAAGCCCCGGGGTCACAATTTCAGCAAAAATCTGACTTTTGGCAATTCACTCAAAAATGGTGCCAAACGCTTGCAAATGCTCCCCTGAAATGTATGGCAGTCAAAACAGAAGGCTTTTTATCACAGGACAAGAAATCAGCCCTCAGAAAGTTAACCGGCGGAAAAAGATTTTTTTGAAAAATCCCTAAGGCCCGGGGTCACAATTTCAGCAAAAATCTGACTTTTGGCAATTCACTCAAAAATGGTGCCAAACGCTTGCAAATGCTCCCCTGAAATGTTTGGCGGTCGAAACAGAAGGCTTTTTATCACAGGACAAGAAATCAGCCCTCAGAAACTTAACCGGCAGAAAAAGATTTTTTTGAAAAATCCCTAAGACCCGGGGTCACAATTTCAGCAAAAATCTGACTTTTGGCAATTCATTCAAAAATGGTGCCAACCGCTTGCAAATGCTCCCCTGAAATGTTTGGCGGTCGAAACAGAAGGCTTTTTATCACAGGACAAGAAATCAGCCCTCAGAAAGTTAACCGGCAGAAAAAGATTTTTTTGAAGAATCCCTAAGCCCCGAGGTTGCAGTTTCAGCAAAAATCTGACTTTTGGCAATTCATTCAAAAATGGTGCCAACCGCTTGCAAATGCTCCCCTGAAATGTTTGGCGGTCGAAAAAGAAGTCTTTTTATCACAGGACAAGAAATCAGCCCTCAGCAACTTAACCGGCGCAAAAAGATTTTTTTGAAAAAATCGCTAAGCCCCGGGGTCACAATTTCAGCAAAAATCTGACTTTTGGCAATTCACTCAAAAATGGTGCCAAACGCTTGCAAATGCTCCCCTGAAATGTTTGGCAGTCAAAACAGAAGGCTTTTTATCACAGGACAAGAAATCAGCCCTCAGAAAGTTAACCGGCGGAAAAAGATTTTTTTGAAAAATCCCTAAGCCCCGGGGTCACAATTTCAGCAAAAATCTGACTTTTGGCAATTCATTCAAAAATGGTGCCAAACGCTTGCAAATGCTCCCCTGAAATGTTTGGCGGTCGAAACAGAAGGCTTTTTATCACAGGACAAGAAATCAGCCCTCAGAAACTTAACCGGCAGAAAAAGATTTTTTTGAAAAATCCCTAAGACCCGGGGTCACAATTTCAGCAAAAATCTGACTTTTGGCAATTCACTCAAAAATGGTGCCAAACGCTTGCAAATGCTCCCCTGAAAGCTTTGGCGATGGAAACTGAAGGCTTTTTATCACAGGACAAGAAATCAGCCCTCAGAAAGTTAACCGGCGGAAAAAGATTTTTTTGAAAAATCCCTAAGCCCCGGGGTCACAATTTCAGCAAAAATCTGACTTTTGGCAATTCATTCAAAAATGGTGCCAAACGTTTGCAGATGCTCCCCTGAAATCTTTGGTGATGGAAACAGAAGGCTTTTTATCACAGGACAAGAAATCAGCCCTCAGCAACTTAACCGGCGGAAAAAGATTTTTTTGAAAAATCCCTAAGCCCCGGGGTCACAATTTCAGCAAACATCTGACTTTTGGCAATTCACTCAAAAATGGTGCCAAACGCTTGCAAACGCTCCCCTGAAATGTTTGGCGGTCGAAACAGAAGGCTTTTGATCACAGGACAAGAAATCAGCCCTCAGAAACTTAACCGGCGGAAAAAGATTTTTTTGAAAAATCCCTAAGCCCCGGGGTCACAATTTCAGCAAAAATCTGACTTTTGGCAATTCACTCAAAAATGGTGCCAAACGCTTGCAAACGCTCCCCTGAAATGTTTGGCGGTCAAAAAAGAAGGCTTTTTATCACAGGACAAGAAATCAGCCCTCAGCAACTTAACCGGAGGAAAAAATTTTTTTTGAAAAATCCCTGAGCCCCCGGGGTCACAATTTCAGCAAAAATCTGACTTTTGGCAATTCATTCAAAAATGGTGCCAACCGCTTGCAAATGCTCCCCTGAAATGTTTGGCGGTCGAAACAGAAGGCTTTTTATCACAGGACAAGAAATCAGCCCTCAGAAACTTAACCGGCGGAAAAAGATTTTTTTGAAAAATCCCTAAGCCCCGGGGTCACAATTTCAGCAAAAATCTGACTTTTGGCAATTCACTCAAAAATGGTGCCAAACGCTTGCAAACGCTCCCCTGAAATGTTTGGCGGTCAAAAAAGAAGGCTTTTTATCACAGGACAAGAAATCAGCCCTCAGCAACTTAACCGGAGGAAAAAAATTTTTTTGAAAAATCCCTGAGCCCCCGGAGTCACAATTTCAGCAAAAATCTGACTTTTGGCAATTCACTCAAAAATGGTGCCAAACGCTTGCAAATGCTCCCCTGAAAGCTTTGGCGATGGAAACTTAAGGCTTTTTATCACAGGACAAGAAATCAGCCCTCAGAAAGTTAACCGGCGGAAAAAGATTTTTTTGAAAAATCCCTAAGCCCCGGGGTCACAATTTCAGCAAAAATCTGACTTTTGGCAATTCATTCAAAAATGGTGCCAAACGCTTGCAGATGCTCCCCTGAAATCTTTGGTGATGGAAACAGAAGGCTTTTTATCACAGGACAAGAAATCAGCCCTCAGAAACTTAACCGGCGGAAAAAGATTTTTTTGAAAAATCCCTAAGCCCCGGGGTCACAATTTCAGCAAAAATCTGACTTTTGGCAATTCACTCAAAAATGGTGCCAAACGCTTGCAAACGCTCCCCTGAAATGTTTGGCGGTCGAAACAGAAGGCTTTTTATCACAGGACAAGAAATCAGCCCTCAGAAACTTAACCGGCAGAAAAAGATTTTTTTGAAAAATCCCTAAGCCCCGGGGTCACAATTTCAGCAAAAATCTGACTTTTGGCAATTCACTCAAAAATGGTGCCAAACGCTTGCAAATGCTCCCCTGAAATGTTTGGTCGTTGAAACAGAAGGCTTTTTATCACAGGACAAGAAATCAGCCCTCAGAAAGTTAACCGGCGGAAAAAGATTTTTTTGAAAAATCCCTAAGCCCCGGGGTCACAATTTCAGCAAAAATCTGACTTTTGGCAATTCATTCAAAAATGGTGCCAACCGCTTGCAAATGCTCCCCTGAAATGTTTGGCGGTCGAAACAGAAGGCTTTTTATCATAGGACAAGAAATCAGCCCTCAGAAAGTTAACCGGCAGAAAAAGATTTTTTTGAAGAATCCCTAAGCCCCGAGGTTGCAGTTTCAGCAAAAATCTGACTTTTGGCAATTCATTCAAAAATGGTGCCAACCGCTTGCAAATGCTCCCCTGAAATGTTTGGCGGTCGAAACAGAAGGCTTTTTATCACAGGACAAGAAATCAGCCCTCAGCAACTTAACCGGAGGAAAAATTTTTTTTTGAAAAATCCCTGAGCCCCCGGTCACAATTTCAGCAAAAATCTGACTTTTGGCAATTCATTCAAAAATGGTGCCAAACGCTTGCAGATGCTCCCCTGAAAGCTTTGGTGATGGAAACAGAAGGCTTTTTATCACAGGACAAGAAATCAGCCCTCAGAAACTTAACCGGCAGAAAAAGATTTTTTTGAAAAATCCCTAAGCCCCGGGGTCAGAATTTCAGCAAAAATCTGACTTTTGGCAATTCACTCAAAAATGGTGCCAAACGCTTGCAGATGCTCCCCTGAAATCTTTGGTGATGGAAACAGAAGGCTTTTTATCACAGGACAAGAAATCAGCCCTCAGCAACTTAACCGGCGGAAAAAGATTTTTTTTGAAAAATCCCTAAGCCCCGGGGTCACAATTTCAGCAAACATCTGACTTTTGGCAATTCACTCAAAAATGGTGCCAAACGCTTGCAAACGCTCCCCTGAAATGTTTGGCGGTCGAAACAGAAGGCTTTTGATCACAGGACAAGAAATCAGCCCTCAGAAACTTAACCGGCGGAAAAAGATTTTTTTGAAAAATCCCTAAGCCCCGGGGTCACAATTTCAGCAAAAATCTGACTTTTGGCAATTCACTCAAAAATGGTGCCAAACGCTTGCAAACGCTCCCCTGAAATGTTTGGCGGTCAAAAAAGAAGGCTTTTTATCACAGGACAAGAAATCAGCCCTCAGCAACTTAACCGGAGGAAAAATTTTTTTTTGAAAAATCCCTGAGCCCCCGGGGTCACAATTTCAGCAAAAATCTGACTTTTGGCAATTCATTCAAAAATGGTGCCAACCGCTTGCAAATGCTCCCCTGAAATGTTTGGCGGTCGAAACAGAAGGCTTTTTATCACAGGACAAGAAATCAGCCCTCAGAAAGTTAACCGGCAGAAAAAGATTTTTTTGAAGAATCCCTAAGCCCCGAGGTTGCAGTTTCAGCAAAAATCTGACTTTTGGCAATTCATTCAAAAATGGTGCCAACCGCTTGCAAATGCTCCCCTGAAATGTTTGGCGGTCGAAAAAGAAGTCTTTTTATCACAGGACAAGAAATCAGCCCTCAGCAACTTAACCGGCGCAAAAAGATTTTTTTGAAAAAATCGCTAAGCCCCGGGGTCACAATTTCAGCAAAAATCTGACTTTTGGCAATTCACTCAAAAATGGTGCCAAACGCTTGCAAATGCTCCCCTGAAATGTTTGGCAGTCAAAACAGAAGGCTTTTTATCACAGGACAAGAAATCAGCCCTCAGAAAGTTAACCGGCGGAAAAAGATTTTTTTGAAAAATCCCTAAGCCCCGGGGTCACAATTTCAGCAAAAATCTGACTTTTGGCAATTCACTCAAAAATGGTGCCAAACGCTTGCAAATGCTCCCCTGAAATGTTTGGCGGTCGAAACAGAAGGCTTTTTATCACAGGACAAGAAATCAGCCCTCAGCAACTTAACCGGCGGAAAAAGATTTTTTTGAAAAATCCCTAAGCCCCGGGGTCACAATTTCAGCAAACATCTGACTTTTGGCAATTCACTCAAAAATGGTGCCAAACGCTTGCAAACGCTCCCCTGAAATGTTTGGCGGTCGAAACAGAAGGCTTTTGATCACAGGACAAGAAATCAGCCCTCAGAAACTTAACCGGCGGAAAAAGATTTTTTTGAAAAATCCCTAAGCCCCGGGGTCACAATTTCAGCAAAAATCTGACTTTTGGCAATTCACTCAAAAATGGTGCCAAACGCTTGCAAATGCTCCCCTGAAATCTTTGGTGATGGAAACAGAAGGCTTTTTATCACAGGACAAGAAATCAGCCCTCAGCAACTTAACCGGCGGAAAAAGATTTTTTTGAAAAATCCCTAAGCCCCGGGGTCACAATTTCAGCAAACATCTGACTTTTGGCAATTCACTCAAAAATGGTGCCGAACGCTTGCAAACGCTCCCCTGAAATGTTTGGCGGTCGAAACAGAAGGCTTTTGATCACAGGACAAGAAATCAGCCCTCAGAAACTTAACCGGCGGAAAAAGATTTTTTTGAAAAATCCCTAAGCCCCGGGGTCACAATTTCAGCAAAAATCTGACTTTTGGCAATTCACTCAAAAATGGTGCCAAACGCTTGCAAACGCTCCCCTGAAATGTTTGGCGGTCAAAAAAGAAGGCTTTTTATCACAGGACAAGAAATCAGCCCTCAGCAACTTAACCGGAGGAAAAAATTTTTTTTGAAAAATCCCTGAGCCCCCGGAGTCACAATTTCAGCAAAATCTGACTTTGGCAATTCACTCAAAAATGGTGCCAAACGCTTGCAAATGCTCCCCTGAAAGCTTTGGCGATGGAAACTTAAGGCTTTTATCACAGGACAAGAAATCAGCCCTCAGAAAGTTAACCGGCGGAAAAAGATTTTTTTGAAAAATCCCTAAGCCCCGGGGTCACAATTTCAGCAAAAATCTGACTTTTGGCAATTCATTCAAAAATGGTGCCAAACGCTTGCAGATGCTCCCCTGAAATCTTTGGTGATGGAAACAGAAGGCTTTTTATCACAGGACAAGAAATCAGCCCTCAGAAACTTAACCGGCGGAAAAAGATTTTTTTGAAAAATCCCTAAGCCCCGGGGTCACAATTTCAGCAAAAATCTGACTTTTGGCAATTCACTCAAAAATGGTGCCAAACGCTTGCAAACGCTCCCCTGAAATGTTTGGCGGTCGAAACAGAAGGCTTTTTATCACAGGACAAGAAATCAGCCCTCAGAAACTTAACCGGCAGAAAAAGATTTTTTTGAAAAATCCCTAAGCCCCGGGGTCACAATTTCAGCAAAAATCTGACTTTGGCAATTCACTCAAAAATGGTGCCAAACGCTTGCAAATGCTCCCCTGAAATGTTTGGTCGTTGAAACAGAAGGCTTTTTATCACAGGACAAGAAATCAGCCCTCAGAAAGTTAACCGGCGGAAAAAGATTTTTTTGAAAAATCCCTAAGCCCCGGGGTCACAATTTCAGCAAAAATCTGACTTTTGGCAATTCATTCAAAAATGGTGCCAACCGCTTGCAAATGCTCCCCTGAAATGTTTGGCGGTCGAAACAGAAGGCTTTTTATCATAGGACAAGAAATCAGCCCTCAGAAAGTTAACCGGCAGAAAAAGATTTTTTGAAGGAATCCCTAAGCCCCGAGGTTGCAGTTTCAGCAAAAATCTGACTTTTGGCAATTCATTCAAAAATGGTGCCAACCGCTTGCAAATGCTCCCCTGAAATGTTTGGCGGTCGAAACAGAAGGCTTTTTATCACAGGACAAGAAATCAGCCCTCAGCAACTTAACCGGAGGAAAAATTTTTTTTTGAAAAATCCCTGAGCCCCGGTCACAATTTCAGCAAAAATCTGACTTTTGGCAATTCATTCAAAAATGGTGCCAAACGCTTGCAGATGCTCCCCTGAAAGCTTTGGTGATGGAAACAGAAGGCTTTTTATCACAGGACAAGAAATCAGCCCTCAGAAACTTAACCGGCAGAAAAAGATTTTTTTGAAAAATCCCTAAGCCCCGGGGTCAGAATTTCAGCAAAAATCTGACTTTTGGCAATTCACTCAAAAATGGTGCCAAACGCTTGCAGATGCTCCCCTGAAATCTTTGGTGATGGAAACAGAAGGCTTTTTATCACAGGACAAGAAATCAGCCCTCAGCAACTTAACCGGCGGAAAAAGATTTTTTTTGAAAAATCCCTAAGCCCCGGGGTCACAATTTCAGCAAACATCTGACTTTTGGCAATTCACTCAAAAATGGTGCCAAACGCTTGCAAACGCTCCCCTGAAATGTTTGGCGGTCGAAACAGAAGGCTTTTGATCACAGGACAAGAAATCAGCCCTCAGAAACTTAACCGGCGGAAAAAGATTTTTTTGAAAAATCCCTAAGCCCCGGGGTCACAATTTCAGCAAAAATCTGACTTTTGGCAATTCACTCAAAAATGGTGCCAAACGCTTGCAAACGCTCCCCTGAAATGTTTGGCGGTCAAAAAAGAAGGCTTTTTATCACAGGACAAGAAATCAGCCCTCAGCAACTTAACCGGAGGAAAAATTTTTTTTTGAAAAATCCCTGAGCCCCCGGGGTCACAATTTCAGCAAAAATCTGACTTTTGGCAATTCATTCAAAAATGGTGCCAACCGCTTGCAAATGCTCCCCTGAAATGTTTGGCGGTCGAAACAGAAGGCTTTTTATCACAGGACAAGAAATCAGCCCTCAGCAACTTAACCGGAGGAAAAAATTTTTTTTGAAAAATCCCTGAGCCCCCGGGGTCACAATTTCAGCAAAAATCTGACTTTTGGCAATTCACTCAAAAATGGTGCCAAACGCTTGCAAATGCTCCCCTGAAAGCTTTGGCGATGGAAACTTAAGGCTTTTTATCACAGGAGAAGAAATCAGCCCTCAGAAAGTTAACCGGCGGAAAAAGATTTTTTTGAAAAATCCCTAAGCCCCGGGGTCACAATTTCAGCAAAAATCTGACTTTTGGCAATTCACTCAAAAATGGTGCCAAACGCTTGCAAATGCATCCCTGAAATGTTAGGCGGTCGAAACAGAAGGCTTTTTATCACAGGACAAGAAATCAGCCCTCAGAAAGTTAACCGGCAGAAAAAGATTTTTTTGAAAAATCCCTAAGCCCCGGGGTCACAATTTCAGCAAAAATCTGACTTTTGGCAATTCACTCAAAAATGGTGCCAAACGCTTGCAATCGCTCCCCTGAAATGTTTGGCGGTCGAAACAGAAGGCTTTTTATCACAGGACAAGAAATCAGCCCCTAGCAACTTAACCGGGGGAAAAAGATTTTTTTGAAAAAATCGCTAAGCCCCGGGGTCACAATTTCAGCAAAAATCTGACTTTTGGCAATTCACTCAAAAATGGTGCCAAACGCTTGCAGATGCTCCCCTGAAAGCTTTGGCTGTCGAAACAGAAGGCTTTTTATCACAGGACAAGAAATCAGCCCTCAGAAACTTAACCGGCGGAAAAAGATTTTTTTGAAAAATCCCTAAGCCCCGGGGTCACAATTTCAGCAAAAATCTGACTTTTGGCAATTCACTCAAAAATGGTGCCAAACGCTTGCAAACGCTCCCCTGAAATGTTTGGCGGTCGAAACAGAAGGCTTTTTATCACAGGACAAGAAATCAGCCCTCAGAAACTTAACCGGCAGAAAAAGATTTTTTTGAAAAATCCCTAAGCCCCGGGGTCACAATTTCAGCAAAAATCTGACTTTTGGCAATTCACTCAAAAATGGTGCCAAACGCTTGCAAATGCTCCCCTGAAATGTTTGGTCGTCGAAACAGAAGGCTTTTTATCACAGGACAAGAAATCAGCCCTCAGAAAGTTAACCGGCGGAAAAAGATTTTTTTGAAAAATCCCTAAGCCCCGGGGTCACAATTTCAGCAAAAATCTGACTTTTGGCAATTCATTCAAAAATGGTGCCAACCGCTTGCAAATGCTCCCCTGAAATGTTTGGCGGTCGAAACAGAAGGCTTTTTATCACAGGACAAGAAATCAGCCCTCAGCAACTTAACCGGAGGAAAAAATTTTTTTTGAAAAATCCCTGAGCCCCCGGGGTCACAATTTCAGCAAAAATCTGACTTTTGGCAATTCACTCAAAAATGGTGCCAAACGCTTGCAAATGCTCCCCTGAAAGCTTTGGCGATGGAAACTTAAGGCTTTTTATCACAGGACAAGAAATCAGCCCTCAGAAAGTTAACCGGCGGAAAAAGATTTTTTTGAAAAATCCCTAAGCCCCGGGGTCACAATTTCAGCAAAAATCTGACTTTTGGCAATTCATTCAAAAATGGTGCCAAACGCTTGCAGATGCTCCCCTGAAATCTTTGGTGATGGAAACAGAAGGCTTTTTATCACAGGACAAGAAATCAGCCCTCAGAAACTTAACCGGCGGAAAAAGATTTTTTTGAAAAATCCCTAAGCCCCGGGGTCACAATTTCAGCAAAAATCTGACTTTTGGCAATTCACTCAAAAATGGTGCCAAACGCTTGCAAACGCTCCCCTGAAATGTTTGGCGGTCGAAACAGAAGGCTTTTTATCACAGGACAAGAAATCAGCCCTCAGAAACTTAACCGGCAGAAAAAGATTTTTTTGAAAAATCCCTAAGCCCCGGGGTCACAATTTCAGCAAAAATCTGACTTTTGGCAATTCACTCAAAAATGGTGCCAAACGCTTGCAAATGCTCCCCTGAAATGTTTGGTCGTTGAAACAGAAGGCTTTTTATCACAGGACAAGAAATCAGCCCTCAGAAAGTTAACCGGCGGAAAAAGATTTTTTTGAAAAATCCCTAAGCCCCGGGGTCACAATTTCAGCAAAAATCTGACTTTTGGCAATTCATTCAAAAATGGTGCCAACCGCTTGCAAATGCTCCCCTGAAATGTTTGGCGGTCGAAACAGAAGGCTTTTTATCATAGGACAAGAAATCAGCCCTCAGAAAGTTAACCGGCAGAAAAAGATTTTTTTGAAGAATCCCTAAGCCCCGAGGTTGCAGTTTCAGCAAAAATCTGACTTTTGGCAATTCATTCAAAAATGGTGCCAACCGCTTGCAAATGCTCCCCTGAAATGTTTGGCGGTCGAAACAGAAGGCTTTTTATCACAGGACAAGAAATCAGCCCTCAGCAACTTAACCGGAGGAAAAAAATTTTTTTGAAAAATCCCTGAGCCCCCGGGGTCACAATTTCAGCAAAAATCTGACTTTTGGCAATTCATTCAAAAATGGTGCCAAACGCTTGCAGATGCTCCCCTGAAAGCTTTGGTGATGGAAACAGAAGGCTTTTTATCACAGGACAAGAAATCAGCCCTCAGAAACTTAACCGGCAGAAAAAGATTTTTTTGAAAAATCCCTAAGCCCCGGGGTCAGAATTTCAGCAAAAATCTGACTTTTGGCAATTCACTCAAAAATGGTGCCAAACGCTTGCAAATGCTCCCCTGAAATGTTTGGTCGTCGAAACAGAAGGCTTTTTATCACAGGACAAGAAATCAGCCCTCAGAAAGTTAACCGGCGGAAAAAGATTTTTTTGAAAAATCCCTAAGCCCCGGGGTCACAATTTCAGCAAAAATCTGACTTTTGGCAATTCATTCAAAAATGGTGCCAACCGCTTGCAAATGCTCCCCTGAAATGTTTGGCGGTCGAAACAGAAGGCTTTTTATCACAGGACAAGAAATCAGCCCTCAGAAAGTTAACCGGCAGAAAAAGATTTTTTTGAAGAATCCCTAAGCCCCGAGGTTGCAGTTTCAGCAAAAATCTGACTTTTGGCAATTCATTCAAAAATGGTGCCAACCGCTTGCAAATGCTCCCCTGAAATGTTTGGCGGTCGAAACAGAAGGCTTTTTATCACAGGACAAGAAATCAGCCCTCAGCAACTTAACCGGAGGAAAAAATTTTTTTTGAAAAATCCCTAAACCCCGGGGTCACAATTTCAGCAAAAATCTGACTTTTGGCAATTCATTCAAAAATGGTGCCAAACGCTTGCAGATGCTCCCCTGAAAGCTTTGGTGATGGAAACAGAAGGCTTTTTATCACAGGACAAGAAATCAGCCCTCAGAAACTTAACCGGCAGAAAAAGATTTTTTTGAAAAATCCCTAAGCCCCGGAGTCACAATTTCAGCAAAAATCTGACTTTTGGCAATTCATTCAAAAATGGTGCCAAACGCTTGCAAATGCTCCCCTGAAATGTTTGGCGGTCGAAACAGAAGGCTTTTTATCACAGGACAAGAAATCAGCCCTCAGAAAGTTAACCAGCAGAAAAAGATTTTTTTGAAAAATCCCTAAGCCCCGAGGTTTCAATTTCAGCAAAAATCTGACTTTTGGCAATTCATTCAAAAATGGTGCCAAACGCTTGCAAATGCTCCCCTGAAAGCTTTGGCGATGGAAACAGAAGGCTTTTTATCACAGGACAAGAAATCAGCCCTCAGCAACTTAACCGGCGGAAAAAGATTTTTTTGAAAAATCCCTAAGCCCCGGGGTCACAATTTCAGCAAAAATCTGACTTTTGGCAATTCACTCAAAAATGGGGCCAAACGCTTGCAAACGCTCCCCTTAAATGTTTGGCGGTCGAAACAGAAGGCTTTTTATCACAGGACAAGAAATCAGCCCTCAGAAAGTTAACCGGCGGAAAAAGATTTTTTTGAAAAATCCCTAAGCCCCGGGGTCACAATTTCAGCAAAAATCTGACTTTTGGCAATTCACTCAAAAATGGTGCCAAACGCTTGCAAACGCTCCCCTGAAAGCTTTGGCGGTCGAAACAGAAGGCTTTTTATCACAGGACAAGAAATCAGCCCTCAGAAACTTAACCGGCAGAAAAAGATTTTTTTGAAAAATCCCTAAGCCCCGGGGTCACAATTTCAGCAAAAATCTGACTTTTGGCAATTCATTCAAAAATGGTGCCAAACGCTTGCAGATGCTCCCCTGAAATCTTTGGTGATGGAAACAGAAGGCTTTTTATCACAGGACAAGAAATCAGCCCTCAGAAACTTAACCGGCGGAAAAAGATTTTTTTGAAAAATCCCTAAGCCCCGGGGTCACAATTTCAGCAAAAATCTGACTTTTGGCAATTCACTCAAAAATGGTGCCAAACGCTTGCAAACGCTCCCCTGAAATGTTTGGCGGTCGAAACAGAAGGCTTTTTATCACAGGACAAGAAATCAGCCCTCAGAAACTTAACCGGCAGAAAAAGATTTTTTTGAAAAATCCCTAAGCCCCGGGGTCACAATTTCAGCAAAAATCTGACTTTTGGCAATTCATTCAAAAATGGTGCCAAACGCTTGCAAATGCTCCCCTGAAATGTTTGGTCGTCGAAACAGAAGGCTTTTTATCACAGGACAAGAAATCAGCCCTCAGAAAGTTAACCCGCGGAAAAAGATTTTTTTGAAAAATCCCTAAGCCCCGGGGTCACAATTTCAGCAAAAATCTGACTTTTGGCAATTCATTCAAAAATGGTGCCAACCGCTTGCAAATGCTCCCCTGAAATGTTTGGCGGTCGAAACAGAAGGCTTTTTATCACAGGACAAGAAATCAGCCCTCAGAAAGTTAACCGGCAGAAAAAGATTTTTTTGAAGAATCCCTAAGCCCCAAGGTTGCAGTTTCAGCAAAAATCTGACTTTTGGCAATTCATTCAAAAATGGTGCCAACTGCTTGCAAATGCTCCCCTGAAATGTTTGGCGGTCGAAAAAGAAGTCTTTTTATCACAGGACAAGAAATCACCCCTCAGCAACTTAACCGGCGCAAAAAGATTTTTTTGAAAAAATCGCTAAGCCCCGGGGTCACAATTTCAGCAAAAATCTGACTTTTGGCAATTCATTCAAAAATGGTGCCAACCGCTTGCAAATGCTCCCCTGAAATGTTTGGCGGTCAAAAAAGAAGGCTTTTTATCACAGGACAAGAAATCAGCCCTCAGAAAGTTAACCGGCAGAAAAAGATTTTTTTGAAGAATCCCTAAGCCCCGAGGTTGCAGTTTCAGCAAAAATCTGACTTTTGGCAATTCATTCAAAAATGGTGCCAACCGCTTGCAAATGCTCCCCTGAAATGTTTGGCGGTCGAAACAGAAGGCTTTTTATCACAGGACAAGAAATCAGCCCTCAGCAACTTAACCGGAGGAAAAAAATTTTTTTGAAAAATCCCTGAGCCCCCGGGGTCACAATTTCAGCAAAAATCTGACTTTTGGCAATTCATTCAAAAATGGTGCCAAACGCTTGCAGATGCTCCCCTGAAAGCTTTGGTGATGGAAACAGAAGGCTTTTTATCACAGGACAAGAAATCAGCCCTCAGAAACTTAACCGGCAGAAAAAGATTTTTTTGAAAAATCCCTAAGCCCCGGGGTCAGAATTTCAGCAAAAATCTGACTTTTGCCAATTCACTCAAAAATGGTGCCAAACGCTTGCAAATGCTCCCCTGAAATGTTTGGTCGTCGAAACAGAAGGCTTTTTATCACAGGACAAGAAATCAGCCCTCAGAAAGTTAACCGGCGGAAAAAGATTTTTTTGAAAAATCCCTAAGCCCCGGGGTCACAATTTCAGCAAAAATCTGACTTTTGGCAATTCATTCAAAAATGGTGCCAACCGCTTGCAAATGCTCCCCTGAAATGTTTGGCGGTCGAAACAGAAGGCTTTTTATCACAGGACAAGAAATCAGCCCTCAGAAAGTTAACCGGCAGAAAAAGATTTTTTTGAAGAATCCCTAAGCCCCGAGGTTGCAGTTTCAGCAAAAATCTGACTTTTGGCAATTCATTCAAAAATGGTGCCAACCGCTTGCAAATGCTCCCCTGAAATGTTTGGCGGTCGAAACAGAAGGCTTTTTATCACAGGACAAGAAATCAGCCCTCAGCAACTTAACCGGAGGAAAAATTTTTTTTTGAAAAATCCCTAAACCCCGGGGTCACAATTTCAGCAAAAATCTGACTTTTGGCAATTCATTCAAAAATGGTGCCAAACGCTTGCAGATGCTCCCCTGAAAGCTTTGGTGATGGAAACAGAAGGCTTTTTATCACAGGACAAGAAATCAGCCCTCAGAAACTTAACCGGCAGAAAAAGATTTTTTTGAAAAATCCCTAAGCCCCGGAGTCACAATTTCAGCAAAAATCTGACTTTTGGCAATTCATTCAAAAATGGTGCCAAACGCTTGCAAATGCTCCCCTGAAATGTTTGGCGGTCGAAACAGAAGGCTTTTTATCACAGGACAAGAAATCAGCCCTCAGAAAGTTAACCAGCAGAAAAAGATTTTTTTGAAAAATCCCTAAGCCCCGAGGTTTCAATTTCAGCAAAAATCTGACTTTTGGCAATTCATTCAAAAATGGTGCCAAACGCTTGCAAATGCTCCCCTGAAAGCTTTGGCGATGGAAACAGAAGGCTTTTTATCACAGGACAAGAAATCAGCCCTCAGCAACTTAACCGGCGGAAAAAGATTTTTTTGAAAAATCCCTAAGCCCCGGGGTCACAATTTCAGCAAAAATCTGACTTTTGGCAATTCACTCAAAAATGGGGCCAAACGCTTGCAAACGCTCCCCTTAAATGTTTGGCGGTCGAAACAGAAGGCTTTTTATCACAGGACAAGAAATCAGCCCTCAGAAAGTTAACCGGCGGAAAAAGATTTTTTTGAAAAATCCCTAAGCCCCGGGGTCACAATTTCAGCAAAAATCTGACTTTTGGCAATTCACTCAAAAATGGTGCCAAACGCTTGCAAATGCTCCCCTGAAAGCTTTGGCGATGGAAACTTAAGGCTTTTTATCACAGGACAAGAAATCAGCCCTCAGAAAGAAAACCGGCGGAAAAAGATTTTTTTGAAAAATCCCTAAGCCCCGGGGTCACAATTTCAGCAAAAATCTGACTTTTGGCAATTCATTTAAAAATGGTGCCAAACGCTTGCAGATGCTCCCCTGAAATCTTTGGTGATGGAAACAGAAGGCTTTTTATCACAGGACAAGAAATCAGCCCTCAGAAACTTAACCGGCGGAAAAAGATTTTTTTGAAAAATCCCTAAGCCCCGGGGTCACAATTTCAGCAAAAATCTGACTTTTGGCAATTCACTCAAAAATGGTGCCAAACGCTTGCAAACGCTCCCCTGAAATGTTTGGCGGTCGAAACAGAAGGCTTTTTATCACAGGACAAGAAATCAGCCCTCAGAAACTTAACCGGCAGAAAAAGATTTTTTTGAAAAATCCCTAAGCCCCGGGGTCACAATTTCAGCAAAAATCTGACTTTTGGCAATTCATTCAAAAATGGTGCCAAACGCTTGCAAATGCTCCCCTGAAATGTTTGGTCGTCGAAACAGAAGGCTTTTTATCACAGGACAAGAAATCAGCCCTCAGAAAGTTAACCGGCGGAAAAAGATTTTTTTGAAAAATCCCTAAGCCCCGGGGTCACAATTTCAGCAAAAATCTGACTTTTGGCAATTCATTCAAAAATGGTGCCAACCGCTTGCAAATGCTCCCCTGAAATGTTTGGCGGTCGAAACAGAAGGCTTTTTATCACAGGACAAGAAATCAGCCCTCAGAAAGTTAACCGGCAGAAAAAGATTTTTTTGAAGAATCCCTAAGCCCCGAGGTTGCAGTTTCAGCAAAAATCTGACTTTTGGCAATTCATTCAAAAATGGTGCCAACCGCTTGCAAATGCTCCCCTGAAATGTTTGGCGGTCGAAACAGAAGGCTTTTTATCACAGGACAAGAAATCAGCCCTCAGCAACTTAACCGGAGGAAAAATTTTTTTTTGAAAAATCCCTAAACCCCGGGGTCACAATTTCAGCAAAAATCTGACTTTTGGCAATTCATTCAAAAATGGTGCCAAACGCTTGCAGATGCTCCCCTGAAAGCTTTGGTGATGGAAACAGAAGGCTTTTTATCACAGGACAAGAAATCAGCCCTCAGAAACTTAACCGGCAGAAAAAGATTTTTTTGAAAAATCCCTAAGCCCCGGAGTCACAATTTCAGCAAAAATCTGACTTTTGGCAATTCATTCAAAAATGGTGCCAAACGCTTGCAAATGCTCCCCTGAAATGTTTGGCGGTCGAAACAGAAGGCTTTTTATCACAGGACAAGAAATCAGCCCTCAGAAAGTTAACCAGCAGAAAAAGATTTTTTTGAAAAATCCCTAAGCCCCGAGGTTTCAATTTCAGCAAAAATCTGACTTTTGGCAATTCATTCAAAAATGGTGCCAAACGCTTGCAAATGCTCCCCTGAAAGCTTTGGCGATGGAAACAGAAGGCTTTTTATCACAGGACAAGAAATCAGCCCTCAGCAACTTAACCGGCGGAAAAAGATTTTTTTGAAAAATCCCTAAGCCCCGGGGTCACAATTTCAGCAAAAATCTGACTTTTGGCAATTCACTCAAAAATGGGGCCAAACGCTTGCAAACGCTCCCCTTAAATGTTTGGCGGTCGAAACAGAAGGCTTTTTATCACAGGACAAGAAATCAGCCCTCAGAAAGTTAACCGGCGGAAAAAGATTTTTTTGAAAAATCCCTAAGCCCCGGGGTCACAATTTCAGCAAAAATCTGACTTTTGGCAATTCACTCAAAAATGGTGCCAAACGCTTGCAAATGCTCCCCTGAAAGCTTTGGCGATGGAAACTTAAGGCTTTTTATCACAGGACAAGAAATCAGCCCTCAGAAAGAAAACCGGCGGAAAAAGATTTTTTTGAAAAATCCCTAAGCCCCGGGGTCACAATTTCAGCAAAAATCTGACTTTTGGCAATTCATTTAAAAATGGTGCCAAACGCTTGCAGATGCTCCCCTGAAATCTTTGGTGATGGAAACAGAAGGCTTTTTATCACAGGACAAGAAATCAGCCCTCAGAAACTTAACCGGCGGAAAAAGATTTTTTTGAAAAATCCCTAAGCCCCGGGGTCACAATTTCAGCAAAAATCTGACTTTTGGCAATTCACTCAAAAATGGTGCCAAACGCTTGCAAACGCTCCCCTGAAATGTTTGGCGGTCGAAACAGAAGGCTTTTTATCACAGGACAAGAAATCAGCCCTCAGAAACTTAACCGGCAGAAAAAGATTTTTTTGAAAAATCCCTAAGCCCCGGGGTCACAATTTCAGCAAAAATCTGACTTTTGGCAATTCATTCAAAAATGGTGCCAAACGCTTGCAAATGCTCCCCTGAAATGTTTGGTCGTCGAAACAGAAGGCTTTTTATCACAGGACAAGAAATCAGCCCTCAGAAAGTTAACCGGCGGAAAAAGATTTTTTTGAAAAATCCCTAAGCCCCGGGGTCACAATTTCAGCAAAAATCTGACTTTTGGCAATTCATTCAAAAATGGTGCCAACCGCTTGCAAATGCTCCCCTGAAATGTTTGGCGGTCGAAACAGAAGGCTTTTTATCACAGGACAAGAAATCAGCCCTCAGAAAGTTAACCGGCAGAAAAAGATTTTTTTGAAGAATCCCTAAGCCCCGAGGTTGCAGTTTCAGCAAAAATCTGACTTTTGGCAATTCATTCAAAAATGGTGCCAACTGCTTGCAAATGCTCCCCTGAAATGTTTGGCGGTCGAAAAAGAAGTCTTTTTATCACAGGACAAGAAATCAGCCCTCAGCAACTTAACCGGCGCAAAAAGATTTTTTTGAAAAAATCGCTAAGCCCCGGGGTCACAATTTCAGCAAAAATCTGACTTTTGGCAATTCACTCAAAAATGGTGCCAAACGCTTGCAAATGCTCCCCTGAAATGTTTGGCAGTCAAAACAGAAGGCTTTTTATCACAGGACAAGAAATCAGCCCTCAGAAAGTTAACCGGCAGAAAAAGATTTTTTTGAAAAATCCCTAAGCCCCGGGGTCACAATTTCAGCAAAAATCTGACTTTTGGCAATTCACTGAAAAATGGTGCCAAACGCTTGCAAATGCTCCCCTGAAATGTTTGGCGGTCGAAACAGAAGGCTTTTTATCACAGGACAAGAAATCAGCCCTCAGAAAGTTAACCGGCGGAAAAAGATTTTTTTGAAAAATCCCTAAGCCCCGGGGTCACAATTTCAGAAAAAATCTGACTTTTGGCAATTCACTCAAAAATGGTGCCAAACGCTTGCAAACGCTCCCCTGAAATGTTTGGCGGTCGAAACAGAATGCTTTTTATCACAGGACAAGAAATCAGCCCTCAGAAACTTAACCGGCAGAAAAAGATTTTTTTGAAAAATCCCTAAGCCCCGGGGTCACAATTTCAGCAAAAATCTGACTTTTGGCAATTCATTCAAAAATGGTGCCAACCGCTTGCAAATGCTCCCCTGAAATGTTTGGCGGTCGAAACAGAAGGCTTTTTATCACAGGACAAGAAATCAGCCCTCAGAAAGTTAACCGGCAGAAAAAGATTTTTTTGAAGAATCCCTAAGCCCCGAGGTTGCAGTTTCAGCAAAAATCTGACTTTTGGCAATTCATTCAAAAATGGTGCCAACTGCTTGCAAATGCTCCCCTGAAATGTTTGGCGGTCGAAAAAGAAGTCTTTTTATCACAGGACAAGAAATCAGCCCTCAGCAACTTAACCGGCGCAAAAAGATTTTTTTGAAAAAATCGCTAAGCCCCGGGGTCACAATTTCAGCAAAAATCTGACTTTTGGCAATTCACTCAAAAATGGTGCCAAACGCTTGCAAATGCTCCCCTGAAATGTTTGGCAGTCAAAACAGAAGGCTTTTTATCACAGGACAAGAAATCAGCCCTCAGAAAGTTAACCGGCAGAAAAAGATTTTTTTGAAAAATCCCTAAGCCCCGGGGTCACAATTTCAGCAAAAATCTGACTTTTGGCAATTCACTGAAAAATGTGCCAAACGCTTGCAAATGCTCCCCTGAAATGTTTGGCGGTCGAAACAGAAGGCTTTTTATCACAGGACAAGAAATCAGCCCTCAGAAAGTTAACCGGCGGAAAAAGATTTTTTTGAAAAATCCCTAAGCCCCGGGGTCACAATTTCAGAAAAAATCTGACTTTTGGCAATTCACTCAAAAATGGTGCCAAACGCTTGCAAACGCTCCCCTGAAATGTTTGGCGGTCGAAACAGAAGGCTTTTTATCACAGGACAAGAAATCAGCCCTCAGAAACTTAACCGGCGGAAAAAGATTTTTTTGAAAAATCCCTAAGCCCCGGGGTCAGAATTTCAGCAAAAATCTGACTTTTGGCAATTCACTCAAAAATGGTGCCAAACGCTTGCAAATGCTCCCCTGAAATGTTTGGTCGTCGAAACAGAAGGCTTTTTATCACAGGACAAGAAATCAGCCCTCAGAAAGTTAACCGGCGGAAAAAGATTTTTTTGTAAAATCCCTAAGCCCCGGGGTCACAATTTCAGCAAAAATCTGACTTTTGGCAATTCACTCAAAAATGGTGCCAAACGCTTGCAAACGCTCCCCTGAAATGTTTGGCGGTCGAAACAGAAGGCTTTTTATCACAGGACAAGAAATCAGCCCTCAGAAACTTAACCGGCAGAAAAAGATTTTTTTGAAAAATCCCTAAGCCCCGGGGTCACAATTTCAGCAAAAATCTGACTTTTGGCAATTCATTCAAAAATGGTGCCAAACGCTTGCAAATGCTCCCCTGAAATGTTTGGTCGTCGAAACAGAAGGCTTTTTATCACAGGACAAGAAATCAGCCCTCAGAAAGTTAACCGGCGGAAAAAGATTTTTTTGAAAAATCCCTAAGCCCCGGGGTCACAATTTCAGCAAAAATCTGACTTTTGGCAATTCATTCAAAAATGGTGCCAACCGCTTGCAAATGCTCCCCTGAAATGTTTGGCGGTCGAAACAGAAGGCTTTTTATCACAGGACAAGAAATCAGCCCTCAGAAAGTTAACCGGCAGAAAAAGATTTTTTTGAAGAATCCCTAAGCCCCGAGGTTGCAGTTTCAGCAAAAATCTGACTTTTGGCAATTCATTCAAAAATGGTGCCAACTGCTTGCAAATGCTCCCCTGAAATGTTTGGCGGTCGAAAAAGAAGTCTTTTTATCACAGGACAAGAAATCAGCCCTCAGCAACTTAACCGGCGCAAAAAGATTTTTTTGAAAAAATCGCTAAGCCCCGGGGTCACAATTTCAGCAAAAATCTGACTTTTGGCAATTCACTCAAAAATGGTGCCAAACGCTTGCAAATGCTCCCCTGAAATGTTTGGCAGTCAAAACAGAAGGCTTTTTATCACAGGACAAGAAATCAGCCCTCAGAAAGTTAACCGGCAGAAAAAGATTTTTTTGAAAAATCCCTAAGCCCCGGGGTCACAATTTCAGCAAAAATCTGACTTTTGGCAATTCACTGAAAAATGGTGCCAAACGCTTGCAAATGCTCCCCTGAAATGTTTGGCGGTCGAAACAGAAGGCTTTTTATCACAGGACAAGAAATCAGCCCTCAGAAAGTTAACCGGCGGAAAAAGATTTTTTTGAAAAATCCCTAAGCCCCGGGGTCACAATTTCAGCAAAAATCTGACTTTTGGCAATTCATTCAAAAATGGTGCCAAACGCTTGCAAATGCTCCCCTGAAATGTTTGGTCGTCGAAACAGAAGGCTTTTTATCACAGGACAAGAAATCAGCCCTCAGAAAGTTAACCGGCGGAAAAAGATTTTTTTGAAAAATCCCTAAGCCCCGAGGTTGCAGTTTCAGCAAAAATCTGACTTTTGGCAATTCATTCAAAAATGGTGCCAACTGCTTGCAAATGCTCCCCTGAAATGTTTGGCGGTCGAAAAAGAAGTCTTTTTATCACAGGACAAGAAATCAGCCCTCAGCAACTTAACCGGCGCAAAAAGATTTTTTTGAAAAAATCGCTAAGCCCCGGGGTCACAACTTCAGAAAAAATCTGACTTTTGGCAATTCACTCAAAAATGGTGCCAAACGCTTGCAAATGCTCCCCTGAAATGTTTGGCAGTCAAAACAGAAGGCTTTTTATCACAGGACAAGAAATCAGCCCTCAGAAAGTTAACCGGCAGAAAAAGATTTTTTTGAAAAATCCCTAAGCCCCGGGGTCACAATTTCAGCAAAAATCTGACTTTTGGCAATTCACTGAAAAATGGTGCCAAACGCTTGCAAATGCTCCCCTGAAATGTTTGGCGGTCGAAACAGAAGGCTTTTTATCACAGGACAAGAAATCAGCCCTCAGAAAGTTAACCGGCGGAAAAAGATTTTTTTGAAAAATCCCTAAGCCCCGGGGTCACAATTTCAGAAAAAATCTGACTTTTGGCAATTCACTCAAAAATGGTGCCAAACGCTTGCAAACGCTCCCCTGAAATGTTTGGCGGTCGAAACAGAAGGCTTTTTATCACAGGACAAGAAATCAGCCCTCAGAAACTTAACCGGCGGAAAAAGATTTTTTTGAAAAATCCCTAAGCCCCGGGGTCAGAATTTCAGCAAAAATCTGACTTTTGGCAATTCACTCAAAAATGGTGCCAAACGCTTGCAAATGCTCCCCTGAAATGTTTGGTCGTCGAAACAGAAGGCTTTTTATCACAGGACAAGAAATCAGCCCTCAGAAAGTTAACCGGCGGAAAAAGATTTTTTTGTAAAATCCCTAAGCCCCGGGGTCACAATTTCAGCAAAAATCTGACTTTTGGCAATTCACTCAAAAATGGTGCCAAACGCTTGCAAATGCTCCCCTGAAATGTTTGGCGGTCGAAACAGAAGGCTTTTTATCACAGGACAAGAAATCAGCCCTCAGCAACTTAACCGGAGGAAAAAATTTTTTTAAAAAAATCCCTGAGCCCCCGGGGTCACAATTTTAGCAAAAATCTGACTTTTGGCAATTCACTCAAAAATGGTGCCAAACGCTTGCAAATGCATCCCTGAAATGTTTGGCGGTCGAAACAGAAGGCTTTTTATCACAGGACAAGAAATCAGCCCTCAGAAACTTAACCGGCAGAAAAAGATTTTTTTGAAAAATCCCTAATCCCCGGGGTCACAATTTCAACAAATATCTGACTTTTGGCAATTCACTCAAAAATGGTGCCAACCGCTTTCAAATGCTCCCCTGAAATGTTTGGCGGTCGAAACAGAAGGCTTTTTATCACAGGACAAGAAATCAGCACTCAGCAACTTAACCGGCGCAAAAAGATTTTTTTGAAAAAATCGCTAAGCCCCGGGGTCACAATTTCAGCAAAAATCAGACTTTTGGCAATTCACTCAAAAATGGTGCCAAACGCTTGCAAATGCTCCCCTGAAATGTTTGGCAGTCGAAACAGAAGGCTTTTTATCACAGGACAAGAAATCAGCCCTCAGAAAGTTAACCGGCGGAAAAAGATTTTTTTGAAAAATCCCTAAGCCCCGGGGTCACAATTTCAGCAAAAATCTAACTTTTGGCAATTCACTCAAAAATGGTGCCACACGCTTGCAGATGCTCCCCTGAAAGCTTTGGTGATGGAAACAGAAGGCTTTTTATCACAGGACAAGAAATCAGCCCTCAGAAACTTAACCGGCGGAAAAAGATTTTTTTGAAAAATCCCTAAGCCCCGGGGTCACAATTTCAGCAAAAATCTGACTTTTGGCAATTCACTCAAAAATGGTGCCAAACGCTTGCAAATGCTCCCCTGAAATGTTTGGCAGTCGAAACAGAAGGCTTTTTATCACAGGACAAGAAATCAGCCCTCAGAAACTTAACCGGCGCAAAAAGATTTTTTTGAAAAATCCCTAAGCCCCGAGGTTACAATTTCAGCAAAAATCTGACTTTTGGCAATTCATTCAAAAATGGTGCCAACCGCTTGCAAATGCTTCCCTGAAAGCTTTGGCGATGGAAACAGAAGGCTTTTTATCACAGGACAAGAAATCAGCCCTCAGCAACTTAACCGGCGGAAAAAGATTTTTTTGAAAAATCCCTAAGCCCCGGGGTCACAATTTCAGCAAAAATCTGACTTTTGGCAATTCACTCAAAAATGGGGCCAAAAGCTTGCAAATGCTCCCCTTAAATGTTTGGCGGTCGAAAAAGAAGGCTTTTTATCACAGGACAAGAAATCAGCCCTCAGAAAGTTAACCGGCGGAAAAAGATTTTTTTGAAAAATCCCTAAGCCCCAGGGTCACAATTTCAGCAAAAATCTGACTTTTGGCAATTCACTCAAAAATGGTGCCAAACGCTTGCAAATGCTCCCCTGAAATATTTGGCGGTCGAAACAGAAGGCTTTTTATCACAGGACAAGAAATCAGCCCTCAGAAAGTTAACCGGCGGAAAAAGATTTTTTTGAAAAATCCCTAAGCCACGGGGTCACAATTTCAGCAAAAATCTGACTTTTGGCAATTCACTCAAAAATGGTGCCAAACGCTTGCAAATGCTCCCCTGAAAGCTTTGGCGATGGAAACTTAAGGCTTTTTATCACAGGACAAGAAATCAGCCCTCAGAAAGTTAACCGGCGGAAAAAGATTTTTTTGAAAAATCCCTAAGCCCCGGGGTCACAATTTCAGCAAAAATCTGACTTTTGGCAATTCATTCATAAATGGTGCCAAACGCTTGCAGATGCTCCCCTGAAATCTTTGGTGATGGAAACAGAAGGCTTTTTATCACAGGACAAGAAATCAGCCCTCAGAAACTTAACCGGCGGAAAAAGATTTTTTTGAAAAATCCCTAAGCCCCGGGGTCACAATTTCAGCAAAAATCAGACTTTTGGCAATTCACTCAGAAATGGTGCCAAACGCTTGCAAACGCTCCCCTGAAATGTTTGGCGGTCGAAACAGAAGGCTTTTTATCACAGGACAAGAAATCAGCCCTCAGAAACTTAACCGGCAGAAAAAGATTTTTTTGAAAAATCCCTAAGCCCCGGGGTCACAATTTCAGCAAAAATCTGACTTTTGGCAATTCACTCAAAAATGGTGCCAAACGCTTGCAAATGCTCCCCTGAAATGTTTGGTCGTTGAAACAGAAGGCTTTTTATCACAGGACAAGAAATCAGCCCTCAGAAAGTTAACCGGCGGAAAAAGATTTTTTTGAAAAAATCCCTAAGCCCCGGGGTCACAATTTCAGCAAAAATCTGACTTTTGGCAATTCATTCAAAAATGGTGCCAACCGCTTGCAAATGCTCCCCTGAAATGTTTGGCGGTCGAAACAGAAGGCTTTTTATCACAGGACAAGAAATCAGCCCTCAGAAAGTTAACCGGCAGAAAAAGATTTTTTTGAAGAATCCCTAAGCCCCGAGGTTGCAGTTTCAGCAAAAATCTGACTTTTGGCAATTCATTCAAAAATGGTGCCAACCGCTTGCAAATGCTCCCCTGAAATGTTTGGCGGTCGAAACAGAAGGCTTTTTATCACAGGACAAGAAATCAGCCCTCAGCAACTTAACCGGAGGAAAAAAATTTTTTTGAAAAATCCCTGAGCCCCCGGGGTCACAATTTCAGCAAAAATCTGACTTTTGGCAATTCATTCAAAAATGGAGCCAAACGCTTGCAGATGCTCCCCTGAAAGCTTTGGTGATGGAAACAGAAGGCTTTTTATCACAGGACAAGAAATCAGCCCTCAGAAACTTAACCGGCAGAAAAAGATTTTTTTGAAAAATTCCTAAGCCCCGGAGTCACAATTTCAGCAAAAATCTGACTTTTGGCAATTCATTCAAAAATGGTGCCAAACGCTTGCAAATGCTCCCCTGAAATGTTTGGCGGTCGAAACAGAAGGCTTTTTATCACAGGACAAGAAATCAGCCCTCAGAAAGTTAACCGGCAGAAAAAGATTTTTTTGAAAAATCCCTAAGCCCCGAGGTTACAATTTCAGCAAAAATCTGACTTTTGGCAATTCATTCAAAAATGGTGCCAACCGCTTGCAAATGCTTCCCTGAAAGCTTTGGCGATGGAAACAGAAGGCTTTTTATCACAGGACAAGAAATCAGCCCTCAGCAACTTAACCGGCGGAAAAAGATTTTTTTGAAAAATCCCTAAGCCCCGGGGTCACAATTTCAGCAAAAATCTGACTTTTGGCAATTCACTCAAAAATGGGGCCAAACGCTTGCAAACGCTCCCCTTAAATGTTTGGCGGTCGAAACAGAAGGCTTTTTATCACAGGACAAGAAATCAGCCCTCAGAAAGTTAACCGGCGGAAAAAGATTTTTTTGAAAAATCCCTAAGCCCCGGGGTCACAATTTCAGCAAAAATCTGACTTTTGGCAATTCACTCAAAAATGGTGCCAAACGCTTGCAAATGCTCCCCTGAAATATTTGGCGGTCGAAACAGAAGGCTTTTTATCACAGGACAAGAAATCAGCCCTCAGAAAGTTAACCGGCGGAAAAAGATTTTTTGAAAAATCCCTAAGCCCCGGGGACACAATTTCAGCAAAAATCTGACTTTTGGCAATTCATTCAAAAATGCTGCCAACCGCTTGCAAATGCTCCCCTGAAATGTTTGGCGGTCGAAACAGAAGGCTTTTTATCACAGGACAAGAAATCAGCCCTCAGAAGGTTAACCGGCAGAAAAAGATTTTTTTGAAAAATCCCTAAGCCCCGGGGTCACAATTTCAGCAAAAATATGACTTTTGGCAATTCACTCAAAAATGGTGCCAAACGCTTGCAAATGCTCCCCTGAAATGTTTGGCAGTCGAAACAGAAGGCTTTTTATCACAGGACAAGAAATCAGCCCTCATCAACTTAACCGGAGGAAAAAAAATTTTAAAAAAAATCCCTGAGCCCCCGGGGTCACAATTTTAGCAAAAATCTGACTTTTGGCAATTCACTCAAAAATGGTGCCAAACGCTTGCAAATGCATCCCTGAAATGTTTGGCGGTCGAAACAGAAGGCTTTTTATCACAGGACAAGAAATCAGCCCTCAGAAGCTTAACCGGCAGAAATTTTTTTAAAAAAAAAATCCCTGAGCCCCCGGGGTCACAATTTCAACAAAAATCTGACTTTTGGCAATTCACTCAAAAATGGTGCCAACCGCTTGCAAATGCTCCCCTGAAATGTTTGGCGGTCGAAACAGAAGGCTTTTTATCACAGGACAAGAAATCAGCCCTCAGCAACTTAACCGGCGCAAAAAGATTTTTTTGAAAAAATCGCTAAGCCCCGGGGTCACAATTTCAGCAAAAATCTGACTTTTGGCAATTCACTCAAAAATGGTGCCACACGCTTGCAGATGCTCCCCTGAAATGTTTGGCAGTCGAAACAGAAGGCTTTTTATCACAGGACAAGAAATCAGCCCTCAGAAAGTTAACCGGCGGAAAAAGATTTTTTTGAAAAATCCCTGAGCCCCCGGGGTCACAATTTCAGCAAAAATCTGACTTTTGGCAATTCATTCAAAAATGGTGCCAAACGCTTGCAAATGCTCCACTGAAATGTTTGGCGGTCGAAACAGAAGGCTTTTTATCACAGGACAAGAAATCAGCCCTCAGCAACTTAACCGGAGGAAAAAATTTTTTTTGAAAAATCCCTGAGCCCCCGGGGTCACAATTTCAGCAAAAATCTGACTTTTGGCAATTCATTCAAAAATGGTGCCAAACGCTTGCAAATGCTCCCCTGAAAGCTTTGGTGATGGAAACAGAAGGCTTTTTATCACAGGACAAGAAATCAGCCCTCAGAAACTTAACCGGCAGAAAAAGATTTTTTTGAAAAATCCCTAAGCCCCGGGGTCACAATTTCAGCAAAAATCTGACTTTTGGCAATTCACTCAAAAATGGTGCCAACCGCTTGCAAACGCTCCCCTGAAATGTTTGGCGGTCGAAACAGAAGGCTTTTTATCACAGGACAAGAAATCAGCCCTCAGAAAGTTAACCGGCGGAAAAAGATTTTTTTGAAAAATCCCTAAGCCCCGGGGTCACAATTTCAGCAAAAATCTGACTTTTGGCAATTCATTCAAAAATGGTGCCAACCGCTTGCAAATGCTCCCCTGAAATGTTTGGCGGTCGAAACAGAAGGCTTTTTATCACAGGACAAGAAATCAGCCCTCAGCAACTTAACCGGCGCAAAAAGATTTTTTTGAAAAAATCGCTAAGCCCCGGGGTCACAATTTCAGCAAAAATCTGACTTTTGCCAATTCACTCAAAAATGGTGCCAAACGCTTGCAAATGCTCCCCTGAAATGTTTGGCGGTCGAAAAAGAAGGCTTTTTATCACAGGACAAGAAATCAGCCCTCAGCAACTTAACCGGAGGAAAATTTTTTTTAAAAAAAATCCCTGAGCCCCCGGGGTCACAATTTTAGCAAAAATCTGACTTTTGGCAATTCACTCAAAAATGGTGCCAAACGCTTGCAAATGCATCCCTGAAATGTTTGGCGGTCGAAACAGAAGGCTTTTTATCACAGGACAAGAAATCAGCCCTCAGAAACTTAACCGGCAGAAAAAGATTTTTTTGAAAAATCCCTAATCCCCGGGGTCACAATTTCAACAAATATCTGACTTTTGGCAATTCACTCAAAAATGGTGCCAAACGCTTTCAAATGCTCCCCTGAAATGTTTGGCGGTCGAAACAGAAGGCTTTTTATCACAGGACAAGAAATCAGCCCTCAGCAACTTAACCGGCGCAAAAAGATTTTTTTGAAAAAATCGCTAAGCTCCGGGGTCACAATTTCAGCAAAAATCAGACTTTTGGCAATTCACTCAAAAATGGTGCCAAACGCTTGCAAATGCTCCCCTGAAATGTTTGGCAGTCGAAACAGAAGGCTTTTTATCACAGGACAAGAAATCAGCCCTCAGAAAGTTATCCGGCGGAAAAAGATTTTTTTTGAAAAATCCCTAAGCCCCGGGGTCACAATTTCAGCAAAAATCTGACTTTTGGCAATTCATTCAAAAATGGTGCCAACCGCTTGCAAATGCTCCCCTGAAATGTTTGGCGGTCGAAACAGAAGGCTTTTTATCACAGGACAAGAAATCAGCCCTCAGAAAGTTAACCGGCAGAAAAAGATTTTTTTGAAGAATCCCTAAGCCCCGAGGTTGCAGTTTCAGCAAAAATCTGACTTTTGGCAATTCATTCAAAAATGGTGCCAACCGCTTGCAAATGCTCCCCTGAAATGTTTGGCGGTCGAAACAGAAGGCTTTTTATCACAGGACAAGAAATCAGCCCTCAGCAACTTAACCGGAGGAAAAAATTTTTTTTGAAAAATCCCTGAGCCCCCGGGGTCACAATTTCAGCAAAAATCTGACTTTTGGCAATTCATTCAAAAATGGAGCCAAACGCTTGCAGATGCTCCCCTGAAAGCTTTGGTGATGGAAACAGAAGGCTTTTTATCACAGGACAAGAAATCAGCCCTCAGAAACTTAACCGGCAGAAAAAGATTTTTTTGAAAAATTCCTAAGCCCCGGAGTCACAATTTCAGTAAAAATCTGACTTTTGGCAATTCATTCAAAAATGGTGCCAAACGCTTGCAAATGCTCCCCTGAAATGTTTGGCGGTCGAAACAGAAGGCTTTTTATCACAGGACAAGAAATCAGCCCTCAGAAAGTTAACCGGCAGAAAAAGATTTTTTTGAAAAATCCCTAAGCCCCGAGGTTACAATTTCAGCAAAAATCTGACTTTTGGCAATTCATTCAAAAATGGTGCCAACCGCTTGCAAATGCTTCCCTGAAAGCTTTGGCGATGGAAACAGAAGGCTTTTTATCACAGGACAAGAAATCAGCCCTCAGCAACTTAACCGGCGGAAAAAGATTTTTTTGAAAAATCCCTAAGCCCCGGGGTCACAATTTCAGCAAAAATCTGACTTTTGGCAATTCACTCAAAAATGGGGCCAAACGCTTGCAAACGCTCCCCTTAAATGTTTGGCGGTCGAAACAGAAGGCTTTTTATCACAGGACAAGAAATCAGCCCTCAGAAAGTTAACCGGCGGAAAAAGATTTTTTTGAAAAATCCCTAAGCCCCGGGGTCACAATTTCAGCAAAAATCTGACTTTTGGCAATTCACTCAAAAATGGTGCCAAACGCTTGCAAATGCTCCCCTGAAATATTTGGCGGTCGAAACAGAAGGCTTTTTATCACAGGACAAGAAATCAGCCCTCAGAAAGTTAACCGGCGGAAAAAGATTTTTTGAAAAATCCCTAAGCCCCGGGGACACAATTTCAGCAAAAATCTGACTTTTGGCAATTCATTCAAAAATGCTGCCAACCGCTTGCAAATGCTCCCCTGAAATGTTTGGCGGTCGAAACAGAAGGCTTTTTATCACAGGACAAGAAATCAGCCCTCAGAAGGTTAACCGGCAGAAAAAGATTTTTTTGAAAAATCCCTAAGCCCCGGGGTCACAATTTCAGCAAAAATATGACTTTTGGCAATTCACTCAAAAATGGTGCCAAACGCTTGCAAATGCTCCCCTGAAATGTTTGGCAGTCGAAACAGAAGGCTTTTTATCACAGGACAAGAAATCAGCCCTCAGCAACTTAACCGGAGGAAAAAAAATTTTTAAAAAAATCCCTGAGCCCCCGGGGTCACAATTTTAGCAAAAATCTGACTTTTGGCAATTCACTCAAAAATGGTGCCAAACGCTTGCAAATGCATCCCTGAAATGTTTGGCAGTCGAAACAGAAGGCTTTTTATCACAGGACAAGAAATCAGCCCTCAGAAGCTTAACCGGCAGAAATTTTTTTAAAAAAAAAATCCCTGAGCCCCCGGGGTCACAATTTCAACAAAAATCTGACTTTTGGCAATTCACTCAAAAATGGTGCCAACCGCTTGCAAATGCTCCCCTGAAATGTTTGTCGGTCGAAACAGAAGGCTTTTTATCACAGGACAAGAAATCAGCCCTCAGCAACTTAACCGGCGCAAAAAGATTTTTTTGAAAAAATCGCTAAGCCCCGGGGTCACAATTTCAGCAAAAATCTGACTTTTGGCAATTCACTCAAAAATGGTGCCACACGCTTGCAGATGCTCCCCTGAAATGTTTGGCAGTCGAAACAGAAGGCTTTTTATCACAGGACAAGAAATCAGCCCTCAGAAAGTTAACCGGCGGAAAAAGATTTTTTTGAAAAATCCCTGAGCCCCCGGGGTCACAATTTCAGCAAAAATCTGACTTTTGGCAATTCATTCAAAAATGCTGCCAACCGCTTGCAAATGCTCCCCTGAAATGTTTGGCGGTCGAAACAGAAGGCTTTTTATCACAGGACAAGAAATCAGCCCTCAGAAGGTTAACCGGCAGAAAAAGATTTTTTTGAAAAATCCCTAAGCCCCGGGGTCACAATTTCAGCAAAAATATGACTTTTGGCAATTCACTCAAAAATGGTGCCAAACGCTTGCAAATGCTCCCCTGAAATGTTTGGCAGTCGAAACAGAAGGCTTTTTATCACAGGACAAGAAATCAGCCCTCAGCAACTTAACCGGAGGAAAAAAATTTTTTAAAAAAA
Organism: Podarcis gaigeae; assembly: GCF_964106915.1. Classification (NCBI taxonomy): domain Eukaryota; kingdom Metazoa; phylum Chordata; class Lepidosauria; order Squamata; family Lacertidae; genus Podarcis; species Podarcis gaigeae. Next base: position 46,732,520 of record NC_139689.1, read on the forward strand.
TCCCTGAGCCCCCGGGGTCACAATTTTAGCAAAAATCTGACTTTTGGCAATTCACTCAAAAATGGTGCCAAACGCTTGCAAATGCATCCCTGAAATGTTTGGCGGTCGAAACAGAAGGCTTTTTATCACAGGACAAGAAATCAGCCCTCAGAAGCTTAACCGGCAGAAATTTTTTTAAAAAAAAAATCCCTGAGCCCCCGGGGTCACAATTTCAACAAAAATCTGACTTTTGGCAATTCACTCAAAAATGGTGCCAACCGCTTGCAAATGCTCCCCTGAAATGTTTGGCGGTCGAAACAGAAGGCTTTTTATCACAGGACAAGAAATCAGCCCTCAGCAACTTAACCGGCGCAAAAAGATTTTTTTGAAAAAATCGCTAAGCCCCGGGGTCACAATTTCAGCAAAAATCTGACTTTTGGCAATTCACTCAAAAATGGTGCCACACGCTTGCAGATGCTCCCCTGAAATGTTTGGCAGTCGAAACAGAAGGCTTTTTATCACAGGACAAGAAATCAGCCCTCAGAAAGTTAACCGGCGGAAAAAGATTTTTTTGAAAAATCCCTGAGCCCCCGGGGTCACAATTTCAGCAAAAATCTGACTTTTGGCAATTCATTCAAAAATGGTGCCAAACGCTTGCAAATGCTCCACTGAAATGTTTGGCGGTCGAAACAGAAGGCTTTTTATCACAGGACAAGAAATCAGCCCTCAGAAACTTAACCGGCAGAAAAGGATTTTTTTGAAAAATCCCTAAGCCCCGGGGTCACAATTTCAGCAAAAATCTGACTTTTGGCAATTCACTCAAAAATGGTGCCAAACGCTTGCAAACGCTCCCCTGAAATGTTTGGCGGTCAAAAAAGAAGGCTTTTTATCACAGGACAAGAAATCAGCCCTCAGCAACTTAACCGGAGGAGAAAAATTTTTTTGAAAAATCCCTGAGCCCCCGGGGTCACAATTTCAGCAAAAATCTGACTTTTGGCAATTCATTCAAAAATGGTGCCAAACGCTTGCAAATGCTCCCCTGAAAGCTTTGGTGATGGAAACAGAAGGCTTTTTATCACAGGACAAGAAATCAGCCCTCAGAAACTTAACCGGCAGAAAAAGATTTTTTTGAAAAATCCCTAAGCCCCGGGGTCACAATTTCAGCAAAAATCTGACTTTTGGCAATTCACTCAAAAATGGTGCCAACCGCTTGCAAACGCTCCCCTGAAATGTTTGGCGGTCGAAACAGAAGGCTTTTTATCACAGGACAAGAAATCAGCCCTCAGAAAGTTAACCGGCGGAAAAAGATTTTTTTGAAAAATCCCTAAGCCCCGGGGTCACAATTTCAGCAAAAATCTGACTTTTGGCAATTCATTCAAAAATGGTGCCAACCGCTTGCAAATGCTCCCCTGAAATGTTTGGCGGTCGAAACAGAAGGCTTTTTATCACAGGACAAGAAATCAGCCCTCAGCAACTTAACCGGCGCAAAAAGATTTTTTTGAAAAAATCGCTAAGCCCCGGGGTCACAATTTCAGCAAAAATCTGACTTTTGCCAATTCACTCAAAAATGGTGCCAAACGCTTGCAAATGCTCCCCTGAAATGTTTGGCGGTCGAAAAAGAAGGCTTTTTATCACAGGACAAGAAATCAGCCCTCAGCAACTTAACCGGAGGAAAAAATTTTTTTAAAAAAATCCCTGAGCCCCCGGGGTCACAATTTTAGCAAAAATCTGACTTTTGGCAATTCACTCAAAAATGGTGCCAAACGCTTGCAAATGCATCCCTGAAATGTTTGGCGGTCGAAACAGAAGGCTTTTTATCACAGGACAAGAAATCAGCCCTCAGAAACTTAACCGGCAGAAAAAGATTTTTTTGAAAAATCCCTAATCCCCGGGGTCACAATTTCAACAAATATCTGACTTTTGGCAATTCACTCAAAAATGGTGCCAAACGCTTTCAAATGCTCCCCTGAAATGTTTGGCGGTCGAAACAGAAGGCTTTTTATCACAGGACAAGAAATCAGCCCTCAGCAACTTAACCGGCGCAAAAAGATTTTTTTGAAAAATCCCTAAGCCCCGGGGTCACAATTTCAGCAAAAATCTAACTTTTGGCATTTCATTCAAAAATGGTGCCACACGCTTGCAGATGCTCCCCTGAAAGCTTTGGTGATGGAAACAGAAGGCTTTTTATCACAGGACAAGAAATCAGCACTCAGAAACTTAACCGGCGGAAAAAGATTTTTTTGAAAAATCCCTAAGCCCCGGGGTCACAATTTCAGCAAAAATCTAACTTTTGGCATTTCATTCAAAAATGGTGCCACACGCTTGCAGATGCTCCCCTGAAAGCTTTGGTGATGGAAACAGAAGGCTTTTTATCACAGGACAAGAAATCAGCACTCAGAAACTTAACCGGCGGAAAAAGATTTTTTTGAAAAATCCCTAAGCCCCGGGGTCACAATTTCAGCAAAAATCTAACTTTTGGCATTTCATTCAAAAATGGTGCCACACGCTTGCAGATGCTCCCCTGAAAGCTTTGGTGATGGAAACAGAAGGCTTTTTATCACAGGACAAGAAATCAGCACTCAGAAACTTAACCGGCGGAAAAAGATTTTTTTGAAAAATCCCTAAGCCCCGGGGTCACAATTTCAGCAAAAATCTGACTTTTGGCAATTCACTCAAAAATGGTGCCAAACGCTTGCAAACGCTCCCCTGAAATGTTTGGCGGTCAAAAAAGAAGGCTTTTTATGACAGGACAAGAAATCAGCCCTCAGCCACTTAACCGGAGGAAAAATTTTTTTTAAAAAAATCCCTGAGCCCCCGGGTTCACAATTTCAGCAAAAATCTGACTTTTGGCAATTCACTCAAAAATGGTGCCAAACGCTTGCAAATGCTCCCCTGAAAGCTTTGGTGATGGAAACTGAAGGCTTTTTATCACAGGACAAGAAAACACCCCTCAACAAGTTAGCCGGCGGAAAAAGATTTTTTTGAAAAAACCCTAAGCCCTGGGGTCACAATTTCAGCAAAAATCTGACTTTTGGCAATTCATTCAAAAATGGTGCCACACGCTTGCAGATGCTCCCCTGAAAGCTTTGGTGATGGAAACAGAAGGCTTTTTATCACAGGACAAGAAATCAGCCCTCAGAAACTTAACCGGCGGAAAAAGATGTTTTTGAAAAATCCCTAAGCCCCGGGGTCACAATTTCAGCAAAAATCTGACTTTTGGCAATTCACTCAAAAATGGTGCCAAACGCTTGCAAACGCTCCCCTGAAATGTTTGGCGGTCGAAACAGAAGGCTTTTTATCACAGGACAAGAAATCAGCCCTCAGCAACTTAACCGGAGGAAAAATTTTTTTTTGAAAAATCCCTGAGCCCCCGGGGTCACAATTTCAGCAAAAATCTGACTTTTGGCAATTCATTCAAAAATGGTGCCAAACGTTTGCAGATGCTCCCCTGAAAGCTTTGGTGATGGAAACAGAAGGCTTTTTATCACAGGACAAGAAATCAGCCCTCAGAAACTTAACCGGCAGAAAAAGATTTTTTTGAAAAATCCCTAAGCCCCGGGGTCACAATTTCAGCAAAAATCTGACTTTTGGCAATTCATTCAAAAATGCTGCCAACCGCTTGCAAATGCTCCCCTGAAATGTTTGGCGGTCGAAACAGAAGGCTTTTTATCACAGGACAAGAAATCAGCCCTCAGAAAGTTAACCGGCAGAAAAAGATTTTTTTGAAAAATCCCTAAGCCCCGAGGTTACAATTTCAGCAAAAATCTGACTTTTGGCAATTCATTCAAAAATGGTGCCAACCGCTTGCAAATGCTCCCCTGAAATGTTTGGCGGTCGAAACAGAAGGGTTTTTATCACAGGACAAGAAATCAGCCCTCAGAAAGTTAACCGGCGCAAAAAGATTTTTTTGAAAAAATCGCTAAGCCCCGTGGTCACAATTTCAGCAAAAATCTGACTTTTGGCAATTCACTCAAAAATGATGCCAAACGCTTGCAAACGCTCCCCTAAAATGTTTGGCGGTCGAAACAGAAGGCTTTTTATCACAGGACAAGAAATCAGCCCTCAGAAAGTTAACCGGCAGAAAAACATTTTTTTGAAAAATCCCTAAGCCCCGAGGTTACAATTTCAGCAAAAATCTGACTTTTGGCAGTTCATTCAAAAATGGTGCCAACCGCTTGCAAATGCTCCCCTGAAATGTTTGGCGGTCGAAACAGAAGGCTTTTTATCACAGGACAAGAAATCAGCCCTCAGCAACTTAACCGGCGCAAAAAGATTTTTTTGAAAAATCCCTAAGCCCCGGGCTCACAATTTCAGCAAAAATCTGACTTTTGGCAATTCACTCAAAAATGGTGCCTAACGCTTGCAAACGCTCCCCTGAAATGTTTGGCGGTCGCAAAAGAAGGCTTTTTATCACAGGACAAGAAATCAGCCCTCAGCAACTTAACCGGAGGAAAAAAATTTTTTAAAAAAATCCCTGAGCCCCCGGGGTCACAATTTAACAAAAATCTGACTTTTGGCAATTCACTCAAAAATGGTGCCAAACGCTTGCAAATGCATCCCTGAAATGTTTGGCGGTCGAAACAGAAGGCTTTTTATCACAGGACAAGAAATCAGCCCTCAGAAACTTAACCGGCAGAAAAAGATTTTTTTGAAAAATCCCTAAGCCCCGGGGTCACAATTTCAACAAAAATCTGACTTTTGGCAATTCACTCAAAAATGGTGCCAATCGCTTGCAAATGCTCCCCTGAAATGTTTGGCGGTCGAAACAGAAGGCTTTTTATCACAGGACAAGAAATCAGCCCTCAGAAACTTAACCGGCGCAAAAAGATTTTTTTGAAAAAATCGCTAAGCCCCGGGGTCACAATTTCAGCAAAAATCTGACTTTTGGCAATTCACTCAAAAATGGTGCCAAACGCTTGCAAATGCTCCCCTGAAATGTTTGGCAGTCGAAACAGAAGGCTTTTTATCACAGGACAAGAAATCAGCCCTCAGAAACTTAACCGGCGGAAAAAGATTTTTTTGAAAAATCCCTAAGCCCCGGGGTCACAATTTCAGCAAAAATCTGACTTTTGGCAATTCATTCAAAAATGGTGCCACACGCTTGCAGATGCTCCCCTGAAAGCTTTCGTGATGGAAACAGAAGGCTTTTTATCACAGGACAAGAAATCAGCACTCAGAAACTTAACCGGCGGAAAAAGATTTTTTTGAAAAATCCCTAAGCCCCGGGGTCAAAATTTCAGCAAAAATCTGACTTTTGGCAATTCATTCAAAAATGGTGCCAAACGCTTGCAAACGCTCCCCTGAAATGTTTGGCGGTCGAAACAGAAGGCTTTTTATCATAGGACAAGAAATCAGCCCTCAGAAAGTTAACCGGCGGAAAAAGATTTTTTTGAAAAATCCCTAAGCCCCAGGGTCACAATTTCAGCAAAAATCTGACTTTTTGCAATTCACTCAAAAATGGTGCCAAACGCTTGCAAAAGCTGCCCTGAAAGCTTTTGTCGGTCGAAACAGAAGGCTTTTTATCACAGGACAAGAAATCAGCCCTCAGCAACTTAACCGGCAGGAAAAGATTTTTTTGAAAAATCCCTTAGCCCCAGGGTCACAATTTCAGCAAAAATCTGACTTTTGGCAATTCACTCAAAAATGGTGCCAAACGCTTGCAAATGCTCCCCTGAAATGTTTGGCGGTCGAAACAGAAGGCTTTTTATCACAGGACAAGAAAACACCCCTCAACAAGTTAGCCGGCGGAAAAAGATTTTTTTGAAAAAACCCTAAGCCCTGGGGTCACAATTTCAGCAAAAATCTGACTTTTGGCAATTCATTCAAAAATGGTGCCACACGCTTGCAGATGCTCCCCTGAAAGCTTTGGTGATGGAAACAGAAGGCTTTTTATCACAGGACAAGAAATCAGCACTCAGAAACTTAACCGGCGGAAAAAGATTTTTTTGAAAAATCCCTAAGCCCCGGGGTCACAATTTCAGCAAAAATCTGACTTTTGGCAATTCACTCAAAAATAGTGCCAAACGCTTGCAAACGCTCCCCTGAAATGTTTGGCGGTCGAAAAAGAAGGCTTTTTATCACAGGACAAGAAATCAGCCCTCAGCAACTTAACCGGAGGAAAATTTTTTTTAAAAAAAATCCCTGAGCCCCCAGGGTCACAATTTCAGCAAAAATCTGACTTTTGGCAATTCATTCAAAAATGGTGCCAACCGCTTGCAAATGCTCCCCTGAAATGTTTGGTGATGGAAACAGAAGGCTTTTTATCACAGGACAAGAAATCAGCACTCAGAAACTTAACCGGCGCAAAAAGATTTTTTTGAAAAATCCCTAAGCCCCGGGGTCACAACTTCAGCAAAAATCTGACTTTTGGCAATTGACTCAAAAATGGTACCAAACGCTTGGAAACGCTCCCCTGAAATGTTTGGCGGTCGAAAAAGAAGGCTTTTTATCACAGGACAAGAAATCAGCCCTCAGCAACTTAACCAGAGGAAATTTTTTTTAAAAAAAAAATCCCTGAGCCCCGGAGTCACAATTTCAGCAAAAATCTGACTTTTGACAATTCACTCAAAAATGGTGCCAAACGCTTGCAAAAGCTGCCCTGAAAGCTTTTGTCGGTCGAAACAGAAGGCTTTTTATCACAGGACAAGAAATCAGCCCTCAGCAACTTAACCGGCAGAAAAAGATTTTTTTGAAAAATCCCTTAGCCCCAGGGTCACAATTTCAGCAAAAATCTGACTTTTGGCAATTCACTCAAAAATGGTGCCAAACGCTTGCAAACGCTCCCCTGAAATGTTTGGCGGTCGAAACAGAAGGCTTTTTATCACAGGACAAGAAATCAGCCCTCAGAAAGTTAACCGGCGGAAAAAGATTTTTTTGAAAAATCCCTAAGCCCCAGGGTCACAATTTCAGCAAAAATCTGACTTTTGGCAATTCATTCAAAAATGGTGCCAACCGCTTGCAAATGCTCCCCTGAAATGTTTGGCGGTCGAAACAGAAGACTTTTTATCACAGGACAAGAAATCAGCCCTAAGAAAGTTAATCGGCAGAAAAAGATTTTTTAGAAAAATCCATAAGCTTCGGGGTCACAATTTCAGCAAAAATCTGACTTTTGTCAATTCATTCAAAAATGGTGCCAACCGCTTGCAAATGCTCCCCTGAAATGTTTGGTGATGGAAACAGAAGGCTTTTTATCACAGGACAAGAAATCAGCACTCAGAAACTTAACCGGCGGAAAAAGATTTTTTTGAAAAATCCCTAAGCCCCGGGGTCACAACTTCAGCAAAAATCTGACTTTTGGCAATTGACTCAAAAATGGTACCAAACGCTTGGAAATGCTCCCCTGAAATTTTTGGCGGTCGAAACAGAAGGCTTTTTATCACAGGACAAGAAATCAGCCCTCAGAAAGTTAACCGGCGGAAAAAGATTTTTTTGAAAAATCCCTAAGCCCCGGGGTCACAATTTCAGCAAAAATTTGACTTTTGGCAATTCACTCAAAAATGGTACCAAACGCTTGCAAATGCTCCCCTGAAATGTTTGGCGGTCGAAACAGAAGGCTTTTTATCACAGGACAAGAAATCAGCCCTCAGAAACTTAACCGGCAGAAAAAGATTTTTTTGAAAAATCCCTAAGCCCCGGGGTCACAATTTCAGCAAAAATCTGACTTTTGGCAATTCACTAAAAAATGGTGCCAACCGCTTGCAAATGCTCCCCTGAAATGTTTGGCGGTCGAAAAAGAAGGCTTTTTATTACAGGACAAGAAATCAGCCCTCAGCAACTTAACCGGCGCAAAAATATTTTTTTGAAAAAATCGCTAAGCCCCGGGGTCACAATTTCAGCAAAAATCTGACTTTTGGCAATTCACTCAAAAATGGTACCAAACGCTTGCAAATGCTCCCCTGAAATGTTTGGCGGTCGAAACAGAAGGCTTTTTATCACAGGACAAGAAATCAGCCCTCAGCAACTTAACCGGCGCAAAAAGATTTTTTTGAAAAAATCGCTAAGCCCCGGAGTCACAATTTCAGCAAAAATCCGACTTTTGGCAATTCATTCAAAAATGGTGCCACACGCTTGCAAACGCTCCCCTGAAATGTTTGGCGGTCGAAAAAGAAGGCTTTTTATCACAGGACAAGAAATCAGCCCTCAGCAACTTAACCGGAGGAAAAAAATTTTTTAAAAAAATCCCTGAGCCCCCGGGGTCACAATTTCAGCAAAAATCTGACTTTTGGCAATTCACTCAAAAATGGTGCCAAACGCTTGCAAATGCTCCCCTGAAATGTTTGGCGGTCGAAACAGAAGGCTTTTTATCACAGGAGAAGAAATCAGCCCTCAGAAAGTTAACCGGCGGAAAAAGATTTTTTTGAAAAATCCCTAAACCCCGGGTTCACAATTTCAGCATAAATCTGACTTTTGGCAATTCACTCAAAAATGGTGCCAAACGCTTGCAAATGCTCCCCTGAAAGCTTTGGCGATGGAAACTGAAGGCTTTTTATCACAGGACAAGAAATCAGCCCTCAGAAACTTAACCGGCAGAAAAAGATTTTTTTGAAAAATCCCTAAGCCCCGGGGTCACAATTTCAGCAAAAATCTGACTTTTGGCAATCCACTCAAAAATGTTGCCAACCGTTTGCAAATGCTCCCCTGAAAGCTTTGGCGATGGAAACTGAAGGCTTTTTATCACAGGACAAGAAATCAGCCCTCAGAAACTTAACCGGCAGAAAAATATTTTTTTGAAAAATCCCTAAGCCCCGGGGTCACAATTTCAGCAAAAATCTGACTTTTGGCAATCCACTCAAAAATGGTGCCAAACGCTTGCAGATGCTCCTCTGAAATGTTTGGCGGTCGAAACAGAAGGCTTTTTATCACAGGACAAGAAATCAGCCCTCAGAAACTTAACCGGCGGAAAAAGATTTTTTTGAAAAATCCCTAAGCCCCGGGCTCACAATTTCAGCAAAAATCTGACTTTTGGCAATCCACTAAAAAATGGTGCCAACCGCTTGCAAATGCTCCCCTGAAATGTTTGGCGGTCGAAAAAGAAGGCTTTTTATTACAGGACAAGAAATCAGCCCTCAGCAACTTAACCGGCGCAAAAATATTTTTTTGAAAAAATCGCTAAGCCCCGGGGTCACAATTTCAGCAAAAATCTGACTTTTGGCAATTCACTCAAAAATGGTACCAAACGCTTGCAAATGCTCCCCTGAAATGTTTGGCGGTCGAAACAGAAGGCTTTTTATCACAGGACAAGAAATCAGCCCTCAGCAACTTAACCGGCGCAAAAAGATTTTTTTGAAAAAATCGCTAAGCCCCGGAGTCACAATTTCAGCAAAAATCCGACTTTTGGCAATTCATTCAAAAATGGTGCCACACGCTTGCAAACGCTCCCCTGAAATGTTTGGCGGTCGAAAAAGAAGGCTTTTTATCACAGGACAAGAAATCAGCCCTCAGCAACTTAACCGGAGGAAAAAAATTTTTTAAAAAAATCCCTGAGCCCCCGGGGTCACAATTTCAGCAAAAATCTGACTTTTGGCAATTCACTCAAAAATGGTGCCAAACGCTTGCAAATGCTCCCCTGAAATGTTTGGCGGTCGAAACAGAAGGCTTTTTATCACAGGAGAAGAAATCAGCCCTCAGAAAGTTAACCGGCGGAAAAAGATTTTTTTGAAAAATCCCTAAACCCCGGGTTCACAATTTCAGCATAAATCTGACTTTTGGCAATTCACTCAAAAATGGTGCCAAACGCTTGCAAATGCTCCCCTGAAAGCTTTGGCGATGGAAACTGAAGGCTTTTTATCACAGGACAAGAAATCAGCCCTCAGAAACTTAACCGGCAGAAAAAGATTTTTTTGAAAAATCCCTAAGCCCCGGGGTCACAATTTCAGCAAAAATCTGACTTTTGGCAATCCACTCAAAAATGTTGCCAACCGTTTGCAAATGCTCCCCTGAAAGCTTTGGCGATGGAAACTGAAGGCTTTTTATCACAGGACAAGAAATCAGCCCTCAGAAACTTAACCGGCAGAAAAATATTTTTTTGAAAAATCCCTAAGCCCCGGGGTCACAATTTCAGCAAAAATCTGACTTTTGGCAATCCACTCAAAAATGGTGCCAAACGCTTGCAGATGCTCCTCTGAAATGTTTGGCGGTCGAAACAGAAGGCTTTTTATCACAGGACAAGAAATCAGCCCTCAGAAACTTAACCGGCGGAAAAAGATTTTTTTGAAAAATCCCTAAGCCCCGGGCTCACAATTTCAGCAAAAATCTGACTTTTGGCAATTCACTCAAAAATGGTGCCAACCGTTTGCAAAAGCTCCCCTGAAAGCTTTGGTGATGGAAACAGAAGGGTTTTTATGACAGGACAAGAAATCAGCCCTCAGCAACTTAACCGGCGCAAAAAGACTTTTTTGAAAAAATCGCTAATCCCCGGGGTCACAATTTCAGCAAAAATCTGACTTTTGGCAATTCACTCAAAAATGGTGCCAAACGCTTGCAAAAGCTGCCCTGAAAGCTTTGGCGGTCGAAACAGAAGGCTTTTTATCACAGGACAAGAAATCAGCCCTCAACAAGTAAGCCGGCGGAAAAAGATTTTTTTGAAAAATCCCCAAGCCCTGGGATCACAATTTCAGCAAAAATCTGACTTTTGGCAATTCATTCAAAAATGGTGCAAACCCGTTGCAAATGCTGCCCTGAAAGCTTTGGCGATGGAAACAGAAGGCTTATTATCACAGGACAAGAAATCAGCCCTCAGCAACTTAACCGGCGGAAAAAGATTTTTTAGAAAAATACCTAAGCCCCGGGCTCACAATTTCAGCAGAAATCTGACTTTTGGCAATTCACTCAAAAATGGTGCCAACCGTTTGCAAAAGCTCCCCTGAAAGCTTTGGTGTTGGAAACAGAAGGCTTTTTATCACAGGACAAGAAATCAGCCCTCAGCAACTTAACCGGAGTAAAAAGATTTTTTTGAAAAAATCGCTAAGCCCTGGGGTCACAATTTCAGCAAAAATCTGACTTTTGGCAATTCACTCAAAAATGGTGCCAAACGCTTGCAAAAGCTTCCCTGAAAGCTTTGGCGGTCGAAACAGAAGGCTTTTTATCACAGGACAAGAAGTCTGCACTCAGCAACTTAACCGGCGGAAAAAGATTTTTTTGAAAAATCCCTCAGCCCCGGGGTCACAATTTCAGCAAAAATCTGACTTTTGGCAATTCACTCAAAAATGGTGCCAAACGCTTGCAAATGCTCCCCTGAAAGCTTTGGTGATGGAAACAGAAGGCTTTTTATCACAGGACAAGAAATCAGCCCTCAGAAAGTTAACCGGCGGAAAAAGATTTTTTTGAAAAATCCCTCAGCCCCGGGGTCACAATTTCAGCAAAAATCTGACTTTTGGCAATTCCCTCAAAAATGGTGCCAAACGCTTGCAAATGCTCCCCTGAAATGTTTGGCGGTCGAAACAGAAGGCTTTTTATCACAGGACAAGAAATCAGCCCTCAGAAACTTAACCGGCAGAAAAAGATTTTTTTGAAAAATCCCTAAGCCCCGGGGTCAAAATTTCAGCAAAAATCTGACTTTTGGCAATTCACTCAAAAATGGTGCCCAACGCTTGCAAATGCTCCCCTGAAAGTTTGGTGATGGAAACAGAAGGCTTTTTATCACAGGACAAGAAATCAGCCCTCAGAAAGTTAACTGGCCGAAAAAGATTTTTTTGAAAAATCCCTAAGCCCTGGGGTCACAATTTCAGCAAAAATCTGACTTTTGGCAATTCACTAAAAAATGGTGCCAACCGCTTGCAAATGCTCCCCTGAAATGTTTGGCGGTCGAAAAAGAAGGCTTTTTATTACAGGACAAGAAATCAGCCCTCAGCAACTTAACCGGCGCAAAAATATTTTTTTGAAAAAATCGCTAAGCCCCGGGGTCACAATTTCAGCAAAAATCTGACTTTTGGCAATTCACTCAAAAATGGTACCAAACGCTTGCAAATGCTCCCCTGAAATGTTTGGCGGTCGAAACAGAAGGCTTTTTATCACAGGACAAGAAATCAGCCCTCAGCAACTTAACCGGCGCAAAAAGATTTTTTTGAAAAAATCGCTAAGCCCCGGAGTCACAATTTCAGCAAAAATCCGACTTTTGGCAATTCATTCAAAAATGGTGCCACACGCTTGCAAACGCTCCCCTGAAATGTTTGGCGGTCGAAAAAGAAGGCTTTTTATCACAGGACAAGAAATCAGCCCTCAGCAACTTAACCGGAGGAAAAAATTTTTTTAAAAAAATCCCTGAGCCCCCGGGGTCACAATTTCAGCAAAAATCTGACTTTTGGCAATTCACTCAAAAATGGTGCCAAACGCTTGCAAATGCTCCCCTGAAATGTTTGGCGGTCGAAACAGAAGGCTTTTTATCACAGGAGAAGAAATCAGCCCTCAGAAAGTTAACCGGCGGAAAAAGATTTTTTTGAAAAATCCCTAAACCCCGGGTTCACAATTTCAGCATAAATCTGACTTTTGGCAATTCACTCAAAAATGGTGCCAAACGCTTGCAAATGCTCCCCTGAAAGCTTTGGCGATGGAAACTGAAGGCTTTTTATCACAGGACAAGAAATCAGCCCTCAGAAACTTAACCGGCAGAAAAAGATTTTTTTGAAAAATCCCTAAGCCCCGGGGTCACAATTTCAGCAAAAATCTGACTTTTGGCAATCCACTCAAAAATGTTGCCAACCGTTTGCAAATGCTCCCCTGAAAGCTTTGGCGATGGAAACTGAAGGCTTTTTATCACAGGACAAGAAATCAGCCCTCAGAAACTTAACCGGCAGAAAAATATTTTTTTGAAAAATCCCTAAGCCCCGGGGTCACAATTTCAGCAAAAATCTGACTTTTGGCAATCCACTCAAAAATGGTGCCAAACGCTTGCAGATGCTCCTCTGAAATGTTTGGCGGTCGAAACAGAAGGCTTTTTATCACAGGACAAGAAATCAGCCCTCAGAAACTTAACCGGCGGAAAAAGATTTTTTTGAAAAATCCCTAAGCCCCGGGCTCACAATTTCAGCAAAAATCTGACTTTTGGCAATTCACTCAAAAATGGTGCCAACCGTTTGCAAAAGCTCCCCTGAAAGCTTTGGTGATGGAAACAGAAGGGTTTTTATGACAGGACAAGAAATCAGCCCTCAGCAACTTAACCGGCGCAAAAAGACTTTTTTGAAAAAATCGCTAATCCCCGGGGTCACAATTTCAGCAAAAATCTGACTTTTGGCAATTCACTCAAAAATGGTGCCAAACGCTTGCAAAAGCTGCCCTGAAAGCTTTGGCGGTCGAAACAGAAGGCTTTTTATCACAGGACAAGAAATCAGCCCTCAACAAGTAAGCCGGCGGAAAAAGATTTTTTTGAAAAATCCCCAAGCCCTGGGATCACAATTTCAGCAAAAATCTGACTTTTGGCAATTCATTCAAAAATGGTGCAAACCCGTTGCAAATGCTGCCCTGAAAGCTTTGGCGATGGAAACAGAAGGCTTATTATCACAGGACAAGAAATCAGCCCTCAGCAACTTAACCGGCGGAAAAAGATTTTTTAGAAAAATACCTAAGCCCCGGGCTCACAATTTCAGCAGAAATCTGACTTTTGGCAATTCACTCAAAAATGGTGCCAACCGTTTGCAAAAGCTCCCCTGAAAGCTTTGGTGTTGGAAACAGAAGGCTTTTTATCACAGGACAAGAAATCAGCCCTCAGCAACTTAACCGGAGTAAAAAGATTTTTTTGAAAAAATCGCTAAGCCCTGGGGTCACAATTTCAGCAAAAATCTGACTTTTGGCAATTCACTCAAAAATGGTGCCAAACGCTTGCAAAAGCTTCCCTGAAAGCTTTGGCGGTCGAAACAGAAGGCTTTTTATCACAGGACAAGAAGTCTGCACTCAGCAACTTAACCGGCGGAAAAAGATTTTTTTGAAAAATCCCTCAGCCCCGGGGTCACAATTTCAGCAAAAATCTGACTTTTGGCAATTCACTCAAAAATGGTGCCAAACGCTTGCAAATGCTCCCCTGAAAGCTTTGGTGATGGAAACAGAAGGCTTTTTATCACAGGACAAGAAATCAGCCCTCAGAAAGTTAACCGGCGGAAAAAGATTTTTTTGAAAAATCCCTCAGCCCCGGGGTCACATTTTCAGCAAAAATCTGACTTTTGGCAATTCCCTCAAAAATGGTGCCAAACGCTTGCAAATGCTCCCCTGAAATGTTTGGCGGTCGAAACAGAAGGCTTTTTATCACAGGACAAGAAATCAGCCCTCAGAAACTTAACCGGCAGAAAAAGATTTTTTTGAAAAATCCCTAAGCCCCGGGGTCAAAATTTCAGCAAAAATCTGACTTTTGGCAATTCACTCAAAAATGGTGCCCAACGCTTGCAAATGCTCCCCTGAAAGTTTGGTGATGGAAACAGAAGGCTTTTTATCACAGGACAAGAAATCAGCCCTCAGAAAGTTAACTGGCCGAAAAAGATTTTTTTGAAAAATCCCTAAGCCCTGGGGTCACAATTTCAGCAAAAATCTGACTTTTGGCAATTCACTCAAAAATGGTGCCAACCGCTTGCAAATGCTCCCCTGAAATGTGTGGCGGTCGAAACAGAAGGCTTTTTATCACAGGACAAGAAATCAGCCCTCAGCAACTTAACTGGCGCAAAAATATTTTTTTGAAAAAATCGCTAAGCCCCGGGGTCACAATTTCAGCAAAAATCTGACTTTTGGCAATTCATTCAAAAATGGTGCCACACGCTTGCAGGTGATCCCCTGAAAGCTTTGGTGATGGAAACAGAAGGCTTTTTATCACAGGACAAGAAATCAGCCCTCAGAAACTTAACCGGCGGAAAAAGATTTTTTTTAAAAAATCCCTAAGCCCCGGGGTCACAATTTCAGCAAAAATCTGACTTTTGGCAATCCACTCAAAAATGGTGCCAAACGCTTGCAAATGCTCCCCTGAAATGTTTGGCGGTCGAAACAGAAGGCTTTTTATCACAGGACAAGAAATCAGCCCTCAACAAGTTAGCCGGCGGAAAAAGATTTTTTTGAAAAATCCCTAAGCCCTGGGGTCACAATTTCAGCAAAAATCTGACTTTTGGCAATTCATTCAAAAATGGTGCAAACCCGTTGCAAATGCTGCCCTGAAAGCTTTGGCGATGGAAACAGACGGCTTTTTATCAGAGGACAAGAAATCAGCCCTCAGAAAGTTAACCGGCGGAAAAAGATTTTTTTGAAAAATCCCTAAGCCCTGGGGTCACAATTTCAGCAAAAATCTGACTTTTGGCAATTCACTCAAAAATGGTGCCAAACGCTTGCAAATGCTCCCCTGAAATGTTTGGCGGTCGAAACAGAAGGCTTTTTATCACAGGACAAGAAATCAGCCCTCAGAAACTTAACCGGCAGAAAAAGATTTTTTTGAAAAATCCCTAAGCCCCGGGGTCAAAATTTCAGCAAAAATCTGACTTTTGGCAATTCACTCAAAAATGGTGCCAAACGCTTGCAAATGCTCCCCTGAAAGTTTGGTGATGGAAACAGAAGGCTTTTTATGACAGGACAAGAAATCAGCCCTCAGAAAGTTAACCGGCCGAAAAAGATTTTTTTGAAAAATCCCTAAGCCCTGGGGTCACAATTTCAGCAAAAATCTGACTTTTGGCAATTCACTCAAAAATGGTGCCAACCGCTTGCAAATGCTCCCCTGAAATGTTTGGCGGTCGAAACAGAAGGCTTTTTATCACAGGACAAGAAATCAGCCCTCAGCAACTTAACTGGCGCAAAAATATTTTTTTGAAAAAATCGCTAAGCCCCGGGGTCACAATTTCAGCAAAAATCTGACTTTCGGCAATTCACTCAAAAATGGTACAAAACGCTTGCAAATGGTCCCCTGAAATGTTTGGCGGTCGAAACAGAAGGCTTTTTATCACAGGACAAGAAATCAGCCCTCAGCAACTTAACCGGCGGAAAAAGATTTTTTTGAAAAATCCCTCAGCCCCGGGGTCACAATTTCAGCAAAAATCTGACTTTTGGCAATTCATTCAAAAATGGTGCAAACCCGTTGCAAATGCTGCCCTGAAAGCTTTGGCGATGGAAACAGAAGGCTTTTTATCACAGGACAAGAAATCAGCCCTCAGCAACTTAACCGGCGGAAAAAGATTTTTTAGAAAAATACCTAAGCCCCGGGCTCACAATTTCAGCAAAAATCTGACTTTTGGCAATTCACTCAAAAATGGTGCCAACCGTTTGCAAAAGCTCCCCTGAAAGCTTTGGCGGTCGAAACAGAAGGCTTTTTATCACAGGACAAGAAAACAGCCCTCAGAAAGTTAAACGGCCGAAAAAGATTCTTTTGAAAAATCCCTAAGCCCTGGGGTCACAATTTCAGCAAAAATCTGACTTTTGGCAATTCACTCAAAAATGGTGCCAAACGTTTGCAAATGCTCCCCTGAAAGCTTTGGTGATGGAAACAGAAGGCTTTTTATCACAGGACAAGAAATCAGCCCTCAGAAAGTTAAGCGGCCGAAAAAGATTTTTTTGAAAAATCCCTAAGCCCTGGGGTCACAATTTCAGCAAAAATCTGACTTTTGGCAATTCCCTCAAAAATGGTGCCAAACGCTTGCAAATGCTCCCCTGAAATGTTTGGCGGTCGAAACAGAAGGCTTTTTATCACAGGACAAGAAATCAGCCCTCAGAAACTTAACCGGCAGAAAAAGATTTTTTTGAAAAATCCCTAAGCCCCGGGGTCAAAATTTCAGCAAAAATCTGACTTTTGGCAATTCACTCAAAAATGGTGCCCAACGCTTGCAAATGCTCCCCTGAAAGTTTGGTGATGGAAACAGAAGGCTTTTTATCACAGGACAAGAAATCAGCCCTCAGAAAGTTAACTGGCCGAAAAAGATTTTTTTGAAAAATCCCTAAGCCCTGGGGTCACAATTTCAGCAAAAATCTGACTTTTGGCAATTCACTCAAAAATGGTGCCAACCGCTTGCAAATGCTCCCCTGAAATGTTTGGCGGTCGAAACAGAAGGCTTTTTATCACAGGACAAGAAATCAGCCCTCAGCAACTTAACTGTCGCAAAAATATTTTTTTGAAAAATCCCTAAGCCGTTGGGGTCACAATTTGAGCAAAAATCTGACTTTTGGCAATTCACTCAAAAATGGTGGCAAACGCTGGCCAATGCTCCCCTGAAATGTTTAGCGGTAGAAACAGAAGGCTTTTTATCACAGGACAAGAAATCAGCCCTCAGAAACTTAACCGGCAGAAAAAGATTTTTTTGAAAAATCCCTAAGCCCCGGGGTCACAATTTCAGCAAAAATCTGACTTTTGGCAATTCATTCCAAAATGGTGCCAACCGTTTGCAAATGCTCCCCTGAAAGCTTTGGCGATGGAAACTGAAGGCTTTTTATCACAGGACAAGAAATCAGCCCTCAGAAACTTAACCGGCGGAAAAAGATTTTTTTGAAAAATTCCAAAGCCCCGGGGTCACAATTTCAGCAAAAATCTTACTTTTGGCAATTCACTCAAAAATGGTGCCAAACGCTTTCAAATGCTCCCCTGAAAGCTTTGGTGATGGAAACAGAAGGCTTTTTATCACAGGACAAGAAAACAGCCCTCAGAAAGTTAAACGGCCGAAAAAGATTCTTTTGAAAAATCCCTAAGCCCTGGGGTCACAATTTCAGCAAAAATCTGACTTTTGGCAATTCACTCAAAAATGGTGCCAAACACTTGCAAATGCTCCCCTGAAATGTTTGGCGGTCGAAACCGAAGGCTTTTTATCACAGGACAAGAAATCAGCCCTCAGCAACTTAACCGGCGGAAAAAGATTTTTTAGAAAAATACCTAAGCCCCGGGCTCACAATTTCAGCAGAAATCTGACTTTTGGCAATTCACTCAAAAATGGTGCCAACCGTTTGCAAAAGCTCCCCTGAAACCTTTGGTGATGGAAACAGAAGGCTTTTTATCACAGGACAAGAAATCAGCCCTCAGCAACTTAACCGGAGTAAAAAGATTTTTTTGAAAAAATCGCTAAGCCCTGGGGTCACAATTTCAGCAAAAATCTGACTTTTGGCAATTCACTCAAAAATGGTGCCAAACGCTTGCAAAAGCTTCCCTGAAAGCTTTGGCGGTCGAAACAGAAGACTTTTTATCACAGGACAAGAAGTCTGCACTCAGCAACTTAACCGGCGGAAAAAGATTTTTTTGAAAAATCCCTCAGCCCCGGGGTCACAATTTCAGCAAAAATCTGACTTTTGGCAATTCACTCAAAAATGGTGCCAAACGCTTGCAAATGCTCCCCTGAAAGCTTTGGTGATGGAAACAGAAGGCTTTTTATCACAGGACAAGAAATCAGCCCTCAGAAAGTTAACCGGCGGAAAAAGATTTTTTTGAAAAATCCCTAAGCCCTGGGGTCACAATTTCAGCAAAAATCTGACTTTTGGCAATTCCCTCAAAAATGGTGCCAAACGCTTGCAAATGCTCCCCTGAAATGTTTGGCGGTCGAAACAGAAGGCTTTTTATCACAGGACAAGAAATCAGCCCTCAGAAACTTAACCGGCAGAAAAAGATTTTTTTGAAAAATCCCTAAGCCCCGGGGTCACAATTTCAGCAAAAATCTGACTTTTGGCAATTCACTCAAAAATGGTGCCCAACGCTTGCAAATGCTCCCCTGAAAGTTTGGTGATGGAAACAGAAGGCTTTTTATCACAGGACAAGAAATCAGCCCTCAGAAAGTTAACTGGCCGAAAAAGATTTTTTTGAAAAATCCCTAAGCCCTGGGGTCACAATTTCAGCAAAAATCTGACTTTTGGCAATTCACTCAAAAATGGTGCCAACCGCTTGCAAATGCTCCCCTGAAATGTTTGGCGGTCGAAACAGAAGGCTTTTTATCACAGGACAAGAAATCAGCCCTCAGCAACTTAACTGGCGCAAAAATATTTTTTTGAAAAAATCGCTAAGCCCCGGGGTCACAATTTCAGCAAAAATCTGACTTTTGGCAATTCATTCAAAAATGGTGCCACACGCTTGCAGGTGATCCCCTGAAAGCTTTGGTGATGGAAACAGAAGGCTTTTTATCACAGGACAAGAAATCAGCCCTCAGAAACTTAACCGGCGGAAAAAGATTTTTTTAAAAAATCCCTAAGCCCCGGGGTCACAATTTCAGCAAAAATCTGACTTTTGGCAATCCACTCAAAAATGGTGCCAAACGCTTGCAAATGCTCCCCTGAAATGTTTGGCGGTCGAAACAGAAGGCTTTTTATCACAGGACAAGAAATCAGCCCTCAACAAGTTAGCCGGCGGAAAAAGATTTTTTTGAAAAATCCCTAAGCCCTGGGGTCACAATTTCAGCAAAAATCTGACTTTTGGCAATTCATTCAAAAATGGTGCAAACCCGTTGCAAATGCTGCCCTGAAAGCTTTGGCGATGGAAACAGACGGCTTTTTATCAGAGGACAAGAAATCAGCCCTCAGAAAGTTAACCGGCGGAAAAAGATTTTTTTGAAAAATCCCTAAGCCCTGGGGTCACAATTTCAGCAAAAATCTGACTTTTGGCAATTCACTCAAAAATGGTGCCCAACGCTTGCAAATGCTCCCCTGAAAGTTTGGTGATGGAAACAGAAGGCTTTTTATCACAGGACAAGAAATCAGCCCTCAGAAAGTTAACCGGCGGAAAAAGATTTTTTTGAAAAATCCCTAAGCCCCGGGGTCAAAATTTCAGCAAAAATCTGACTTTTGGCAATTCACTCAAAAATGGTGCCAAACGCTTGCAAATGCTCCCCTGAAAGTTTGGTGATGGAAACAGAAGGCTTTTTATGACAGGACAAGAAATCAGCCCTCAGAAAGTTAACCGGCCGAAAAAGATTTTTTTGAAAAATCCCTAAGCCCTGGGGTCACAATTTCAGCAAAAATCTGACTTTTGGCAATTCACTCAAAAATGGTGCCAACCGCTTGCAAATGCTCCCCTGAAATGTTTGGCGGTCGAAACAGAAGGCTTTTTATCACAGGACAAGAAATCAGCCCTCAGCAATTTAACTGGCGCAAAAAGATTTTTTTGAAAAAATCGCTAAGCCCCGGGGTCACAATTTCAGCAAAAATCTGACTTTCGGCAATTCACTCAAAAATGGTACAAAACGCTTGCAAATGCTCCCCTGAAATGTTTGGCGGTCGAAACAGAAGGCTTTTTATCACAGGACAAGAAATCAGCCCTCAGCAACTTAACCGGCGCAAAAAGATTTTTTTGAAAAAATCGTTAAGCCCCGGGGTCACAATTTCAGCAAAAATCTGACTTTTGGCAATTCATTCAAAAATGGTGCAAACCCGTTGCAAATGCTGCCCTGAAAGCTTTGGCGATGGAAACAGAAGGCTTTTTATCACAGGACAAGAAATCAGCCCTCAGCAACTTAACCGGCGGAAAAAGATTTTTTAGAAAAATACCTAAGCCCCGGGCTCACAATTTCAGCAAAAATCTGACTTTTGGCAATTCACTCAAAAATGGTGCCAACCGTTTGCAAAAGCTCCCCTGAAAGCTTTGGCGGTCGAAACAGAAGGCTTTTTATCACAGGACAAGAAGTCTGCACTCAGCAACTTAACCGGCGGAAAAAGATTTTTTTGAAAAATCCCTCAGCCCCGGGGTCACAATTTCAGCAAAAATCTGACTTTTGGCAATTCACTCAAAAATGGTGCCAAACGCTTGCAAATGCTCCCCTGAAAGCTTTGGTGATGGAAACAGAAGGCTTTTTATCACAGGACAAGAAATCAGCCCTCAGAAAGTTAAGCGGCGGAAAAAGATTTTTTTGAAAAATCCCTAAGCCCTGGGGTCACAATTTCAGCAAAAATCTGACTTTTGGCAATTCCCTCAAAAATGGTGCCAAACGCTTGCAAATGCTCCCCTGAAATGTTTGGCGGTCGAAACAGAAGGCTTTTTATCACAGGACAAGAAATCAGCCCTCAGAAACTTAACCGGCAGAAAAAGATTTTTTTGAAAAATCCCTAAGCCCCGGGGTCAAAATTTCAGCAAAAATCTGACTTTTGGCAATTCACTCAAAAATGGTGCCCAACGCTTGCAAATGCTCCCCTGAAAGTTTGGTGATGGAAACAGAAGGCTTTTTATCACAGGACAAGAAATCAGCCCTCAGAAAGTTAACTGGCCGAAAAAGATTTTTTTGAAAAATCCCTAAGCCCCGGGGTCACAATTTCAGCAAAAATCTGACTTTTGGCAATTCACTCAAAAATGGTGCCAACCGCTTGCAAATGCTCCCCTGAAATGTTTGGCGGTCGAAACAGAAGGCTTTTTATCACAGGACAAGAAATCAGCCCTCAGCAACTTAACTGGCGCAAAAATATTTTTTTGAAAAAATCCCTAAGCCCCGGGGTCACAATTTCAGCAAAAATCTGACTTTTGGCAATTCATTCAAAAATGGTGCCACACGCTTGCAGGTGATCCCCTGAAAGCTTTGGTGATGGAAACAGAAGGCTTTTTATCACAGGACAAGAAATCAGCCCTCAGAAACTTAACCGGCGGAAAAAGATTTTTTTAAAAAATCCCTAAGCCCCGGGGTCACAATTTCAGCAAAAATCTGACTTTTGGCAATTCACTCAAAAATGGTGCCAAACACTTGCAAATGCTCCCCTGAAATGTTTGGCGGTCGAAACCGAAGGCTTTTTATCACAGGACAAGAAATCAGCCCTCAGCAACTTAACCGGCGGAAAAAGATTTTTTAGAAAAATACCTAAGCCCCGGGGTCACAATTTCAGCAGAAATCTGACTTTTGGCAATTCACTCAAAAATGGTGCCAACCGTTTGCAAAAGCTCCCCTGAAAGCTTTGGTGATGGAAACAGAAGGCTTTTTATCACAGGACAAGAAATCAGCCCTCAGCAACTTAACCGGAGTAAAAAGATTTTTTTGAAAAAATCGCTAAGCCCTGGGGTCACAATTTCAGCAAAAATCTGACTTTTGGCAATTCACTCAAAAATGGTACCAAACGCTTGCAAAAGCTGCCCTGAAAGCTTTGGCGGTCGAAACAGAAGGCTTTTTATCACAGGACAAAAAATCAGCCCTCAGAAACTTATCCGGCGGAAATAGATTTTTTTGAAAAATCCCTAAGCCCCGGGGTCACAATTTCAGCAAAAATCTGACTTTTGGCAATTCACTCAAAAATGGTGCCAAACGCTTGGAAATGCTCCCCTGAAAGCTTTGGTGATGGAAACAGAAGGCTTTTTATCACAGGACAAGAAATCAGCCCTCAGAAACTTAACCGGCAGAAAAAGATTTTTTTGAAAAATCCCTAAGCCCCGGGGTCACAATTTCAGCAAAAATCTGACTTTTGGCAATTCACTCAAACATGGTGCCAAACGCTTGCAAACGCTCCCCTGAAATGTTTGGCGGTCGAAAAAGAAGGCTTTTTATCACAGGACAAGAAATCAGCCCTCAGAAACTAAACCGGCGGAAAAAGATTTTTTTGAAAAATCCCTAACGGGGTCACAATTTCAGGAAAAGTCTGACTTTTGGCAATTCATTCAAAAATGGTGCCAACCGTTTGCAAATGCTCCCCTGAAATGTTTGGCGGTCGAAACAGAAGGCTTTTTATCACAGGACAAGAAATCAGCCCTCAGAAAATTAACCGTCGGAAAAAGATTTTTTTGAAAAATCCCTAAGCCCCCGGGGTTACAATTTCAGCAAAAATCTCACTTTTGGCAATTCACTCAAAAATGGTGCCAAACGCTTGCAAACGCTCCCCTGAAATGTTTGGCGGTCGAAACAGAAGGCTTTTTATCACAGGACAAGAAATCAGCCCTCAGCAACTTAACCGGAGGAAAAAATTTTTTTTGAAAAATCCCTGAGCCCTGGGGTCACAATTTCAGCAAAAATCTGACTTTTGGCAATTCACTCAAAAATGGTGCCAAACGCTTGCAAATGCTCCCCTGAAATGTTTGGCGGTCGAAACAGAAGGCTTTTTATCACATGACAAGAAATCAGCCCTCAGAAACTTAACCGGCAGAAAAAGATTTTTTTGAAAAATCTCTAAGCCCCGGGGTCACAATTTCAGCAAAAATCTGACTTTTGGCAATTCACTCAAAAATGGTGCCAAACGCTTGCAAATGCTCCCCTGAAGTGTTTGGCGGTCGAAACAGAAGGCTTTTTATCACAGGACAAGAAATCAGCCCTCAGAAAGTTAACCGGCGGAAAAAGATTTTTTTGAAAAATCCCTAAGCCCGGGTCATAATTTCAGCAAAAATCTGACTTTTGGCAATTCACTCAAAAATGGTGCCAATCGCTTTCAAATGCTCCCCTGAAAGGTTTGGCGGTCCAAACAGAAGGCTTTTTATCACAGGACAAGAAATCAGCCCTCAGAAAGCTAACCGGCAGAAAAAGATTTTTTTGAAAAATCTCTAAGCCCCGGGGTCACAATTTCAGAAAAATTTTACTTTTGGCAATTCATTCAAAAATGGTGCCAACCGTTTGCAAATGCTCCCCTGAAATGTTTGACGGTCGAAACAGAAGGCTTTTTATCACAGGACAAGAAATCAGCCCTCAGCAACTTAACCGGCGCAAAAATATTTTTTTGAAAAAATCGCTAAGCCCCGGGGTCAAAATTTCAGCAAAAATCTGACTTTTGGAAATTCACTCAAAAATGGTGCCAAACGCTTGCAAATGCTCCCCTGAACGCTTTGGCGATGGAAACTGAAGGCTTTTTATCACAGGACAAGAAATCAGCCCTCAGCAACTTAACCGGCAGAAAAAGATTTTTTTGAAAAATCCCTAAGCCCCGGGGTCACAATTTCAGCAAAAATCTGACTTTTGGCAATTCACTCAAAAATGGTGCCAAACGCTTGCAAACGCTCCCCTGAAATGTTTGGCGGTCGAAACAGAAGGCTTTTTATCACAGGACAAGAAATCAGCCCTCGGAAACTTAACCGGCAGAAAAAGATTTTTTTGAAAAAATCCCTAAGCCCCGGGGTCACAATTTCAGAAAAAATCTGACTTTTGGCAATTCACTCAAAAATGGTGCCAAACGCTTGCAGATGCTCCCCTGAAAGATTTGGTGATCGAAACAGAAGGCTTTTTATCACAGGACAAGAAATCAGCCCTCAGAAACTTAACTGGCGCAAAAAGATTTTTTTGAAAAAATCCCTAAGCCCCGGGGTCACAATTTCAGCAAAAATCTGACTTTTGGCAATTCACTCAAAAATGGTGCCAAACGCTTGCAAATGCTCCCCTGGAAGCTTTGGCGATGGAAACAAAAGGCTTTTTATCACAGGACAAGAAATCAGCCCTCAGCAACTTAACCGGAGGAAAAAACTTTTTTGAAAAATCCCTAAGCCCCGGGGTCACAATTTCAGCAAAAATCTGACTTTTGGCAATTCACTCAAAAATGGTGCCAAACGCTTGCAAATGCTCCCCTGAAAGCTTTGGCAATGGAAACTGAAGGCTTTTTATCACAGGACAAGAAATCAGCCCTCAGCAACTTAACCGTCGGAAAAAGATTTTTTTGAAAAATCCCTAACCCCCGGGGTCACAATTTCAGCAAAAATCTGACTTTTGGCAATTCATTCAAAAATGGTGCCAACCGTTTGCAAATGCTCCCCTGAAAGCTTTCGCGATGGAAACTGAAGGCTTTTTATCACAGGACAAGAAATCAGCCCTCAGAAACTTAATCGGCAGAAAAAGATTTTTTTGAAAAATCCCTAAGCCCCGGGGTCACAATTTCAGCAAAAATCTGACTTTTGGCAATTCACTCAAAAATGGTGCCAAACGCTTGCAAATGCTCCCCTGAAAGCTTTGGCAATGGAAACTGAAGGCTTTTTATCACAGGACAAGAAATCAGCCCTCAGCAACTTAACCGTCGGAAAAAGATTTTTTTGAAAAATCCCTAAGCCCTGGGGTCACAATTTCAGCAAATATCTGACTTTTGGCAATTCAATCAAAAATGGTGCCAAACAGTTGCAGATGCTCCCCTGAAATGTTTGGCGGTCGAAACAGAAGGCTTTTTATCACAGGACAAGAAATCAGCCCTCAGAAAGTTATCCGGCGGAAAAAGATTTTTTTGAAAAATCCCTAAGCCCCGGGGTCACAATTTCAGCAAAAATCTGACTTTTGGCAATTCACTCAAAAATGGTGCCAATCGCTTTCAAATGCTCCCCTGAAATGTTTGGCGGTCGAAACAGAAGGCTTTTTATCACAGGACAAGAAATCAGCCCTCAGAAAGCTAACCGGCAGAAAAAGATTTTTTTGAAAAATCCCTAAGCCCCGGGGTCACAATTTCAGCAAAAATCTGACTTTTGGCAATTCATTCCAAAATGGTGCCAACCGTTTGCAAATGCTCCCCTGAAAGCTTTGGCGATGGAAACTGAAGGCTTTTTATCACAGGACAAGAAATCAGCCCTCAGAAACTTAACCGGCGGAAAAAGATTTTTTTGAAAAATTCCAAAGCCCCGGGGTCACAATTTCAGCAAAAATCTGACTTTTGGCAATCCACTCAAAAATGTTGCCAACCGTTTGCAAATGCTCCCCTGAAAGCTTTGGTGATGGAAACTGAAGGCTTTTTATCACAGGACAAGAAATCAGCCCTCAGAAACTTAACCGGCAGAAAAAGATTTTTTTGAAAAATCCCTAAGCCCCGGGGTCACAATTTCAGCAAAAATCTGACTTTTGGCAATTCACTCAAAAATGGTGCCAAACGCTTTCAAATGCTCCCCTGAAAGCTTTGGTGATGGAAACAGAAGGCTGTTTATCACAGGACAAGAAAACAGCCCTCAGAAAGTTAAACGGCCGAAAAAGATTCTTTTGAAAAATCCCTAAGCCCTGGGGTCACAATTTCAGCAAAAATCTGACTTTTGGCAATTCACTCAAAAATGGTGCCAAACACTTGCAAATGCTCCCCTGAAATGTTTGGCGGTCGAAACCGAAGGCTTTTTATCACAGGACAAGAAATCAGCCCTCAGCAACTTAACCGGCGGAAAAAGATTTTTTAGAAAAATACCTAAGCCCCGGGCTCACAATTTCAGCAGAAATCTGACTTTTGGCAATTCACTCAAAAATGGTGCCAACCGTTTGCAAAAGCTCCCCTGAAAGCTTTGGTGATGGAAACAGAAGGCTTTTTATCACAGGACAAGAAATCAGCCCTCAGCAACTTAACCGGAGTAAAAAGATTTTTTTGAAAAAATCGCTAAGCCCTGGGGTCACAATTTCAGCAAAAATCTGACTTTTGGCAATTCACTCAAAAATGGTGCCAAACGCTTGCAAAAGCTGCCCTGAAAGCTTTGGCGGTCGAAACAGAAGGCTTTTTATCACAGGACAAAAAATCAGCCCTCAGAAACTTATCCGGCGGAAATAGATTTTTTTGAAAAATCCCTAAGCCCCGGGGTCACAATTTCAGCAAAAATCTGACTTTTGGCAATTCACTCAAAAATGGTGCCAAACGCTTGCAAACGCTCCCCTGAAATGTTTGGCGGTCGAAACAGAAGGCTTTTTATCACAGGACAAGAAATCAGCCCTCAGAAACTTAACCGGCAGAAAAAGATTTTTTTGAAAAAATCCCTAAGCCCCGGGGTCACAATTTCAGAAAAAATCTGACTTTTGGCAATTCACTCAAAAATGGTGCCAAACGCTTGCAGATGCTCCCCTGAAAGATTTGGTGATCGAAACAGAAGGCTTTTTATCACAGGACAAGAAATCAGCCCTCAGAAACTTAACTGGCGCAAAAAGATTTTTTTGAAAAAATCCCTAAGCCCCGGGGTCACAATTTCAGCAAAAATCTGACTTTTGGCAATTCACTCAAAAATGGTGCCAAACGCTTGCAAATGCTCCCCTGGAAGCTTTGGCGATGGAAACAAAAGGCTTTTTATCACAGGACAAGAAATCAGCCCTCAGCAACTTAACCGGAGGAAAAAACTTTTTTGAAAAATCCCTAAGCCCCGGGGTCACAATTTCAGCAAAAATCTGACTTTTGGCAATTCACTCAAAAATGGTGCCAAACGCTTGCAAATGCTCCCCTGAAAGCTTTGGCAATGGAAACTGAAGGCTTTTTATCACAGGACAAGAAATCAGCCCTCAGCAACTTAACCGTCGGAAAAAGATTTTTTTGAAAAATCCCTAACCCCCGGGGTCACAATTTCAGCAAAAATCTGACTTTTGGCAATTCATTCAAAAATGGTGCCAACCGTTTGCAAATGCTCCCCTGAAAGCTTTCGCGATGGAAACTGAAGGCTTTTTATCACAGGACAAGAAATCAGCCCTCAGAAACTTAATCGGCAGAAAAAGATTTTTTTGAAAAATCCCTAAGCCCCGGGGTCACAATTTCAGCAAAAATCTGACTTTTGGCAATTCACTCAAAAATGGTGCCAAACGCTTGCAAATGCTCCCCTGAAAGCTTTGGCAATGGAAACTGAAGGCTTTTTATCACAGGACAAGAAATCAGCCCTCAGCAACTTAACCGTCGGAAAAAGATTTTTTTGAAAAATCCCTAAGCCCTGGGGTCACAATTTCAGCAAATATCTGACTTTTGGCAATTCAATCAAAAATGGTGCCAAACAGTTGCAGATGCTCCCCTGAAATGTTTGGCGGTCGAAACAGAAGGCTTTTTATCACAGGACAAGAAATCAGCCCTCAGAAAGTTATCCGGCGGAAAAAGATTTTTTTGAAAAATCCCTAAGCCCCGGGGTCACAATTTCAGCAAAAATCTGACTTTTGGCAATTCACTCAAAAATGGTGCCAATCGCTTTCAAATGCTCCCCTGAAATGTTTGGCGGTCGAAACAGAAGGCTTTTTATCACAGGACAAGAAATCAGCCCTCAGAAAGCTAACCGGCAGAAAAAGATTTTTTTGAAAAATCCCTAAGCCCCGGGGTCACAATTTCAGCAAAAATCTGACTTTTGGCAATTCATTCCAAAATGGTGCCAACCGTTTGCAAATGCTCCCCTGAAAGCTTTGGCGATGGAAACTGAAGGCTTTTTATCACAGGACAAGAAATCAGCCCTCAGAAACTTAACCGGCGGAAAAAGATTTTTTTGAAAAATTCCAAAGCCCCGGGGTCACAATTTCAGCAAAAATCTGACTTTTGGCAATCCACTCAAAAATGTTGCCAACCGTTTGCAAATGCTCCCCTGAAAGCTTTGGTGATGGAAACTGAAGGCTTTTTATCACAGGACAAGAAATCAGCCCTCAGAAACTTAACCGGCAGAAAAAGATTTTTTTGAAAAATCCCTAAGCCCCGGGGTCACAATTTCAGCAAAAATCTGACTTTTGGCAATTCACTCAAAAATGGTGCCAAACGCTTTCAAATGCTCCCCTGAAAGCTTTGGTGATGGAAACAGAAGGCTGTTTATCACAGGACAAGAAAACAGCCCTCAGAAAGTTAAACGGCCGAAAAAGATTCTTTTGAAAAATCCCTAAGCCCTGGGGTCACAATTTCAGCAAAAATCTGACTTTTGGCAATTCACTCAAAAATGGTGCCAAACACTTGCAAATGCTCCCCTGAAATGTTTGGCGGTCGAAACCGAAGGCTTTTTATCACAGGACAAGAAATCAGCCCTCAGCAACTTAACCGGCGGAAAAAGATTTTTTAGAAAAATACCTAAGCCCCGGGCTCACAATTTCAGCAGAAATCTGACTTTTGGCAATTCACTCAAAAATGGTGCCAACCGTTTGCAAAAGCTCCCCTGAAAGCTTTGGTGATGGAAACAGAAGGCTTTTTATCACAGGACAAGAAATCAGCCCTCAGCAACTTAACCGGAGTAAAAAGATTTTTTTGAAAAAATCGCTAAGCCCTGGGGTCACAATTTCAGCAAAAATCTGACTTTTGGCAATTCACTCAAAAATGGTGCCAAACGCTTGCAAAAGCTGCCCTGAAAGCTTTGGCGGTCGAAACAGAAGGCTTTTTATCACAGGACAAAAAATCAGCCCTCAGAAACTTATCCGGCGGAAATAGATTTTTTTGAAAAATCCCTAAGCCCCGGGGTCACAATTTCAGCAAAAATCTGACTTTTGGCAATTCACTCAAAAATGGTGCCAAACGCTTGCAAATGCTCCCCTGAAAGCTTTGGTGATGGAAACAGAAGGCTTTTTATCACAGGACAAGAAATCAGCCCTCAGAAACTTAACCGGCAGAAAAAGATTTTTTTGAAAAATCCCTAAGCCCCGGGGTCACAATTTCAGCAAAAATCTGACTTTTGGCAATTCACTCAAACATGGTGCCAAACGTTTGCAAACGCTCCCCTGAAATGTTTGGCGGTCGAAAAAGAAGGCTTTTTATCACAGGACAAGAAATCAGCCCTCAGAAACTAAACCGGCGGAAAAAGATTTTTTTGAAAAATCCCTAACGGGGTCACAATTTCAGGAAAAATCTGACTTTTGGCAATTCATTCAAAAATGGTGCCAACCGTTTGCAAATGCTCCCCTGAAATGTTTGGCGGTCGAAACAGAAGGCTTTTTATCACAGGACAAGAAATCAGCCCTCAGAAAATTAACCGTCGGAAAAAGATTTTTTTGAAAAATCCCTAAGCCCCCGGGGTCACAATTTCAGCAAAAATCTCACTTTTGGCAATTCACTCAAAAATGGTGCCAAACGTTTGCAAACGCTCCCCTGTAATGTTTGGCGGTCGAAAAAGAAGACTTTTTATCACAGGACAAGAAATCAGCCCTCAGCAACTTAACCGGAGGAAAAATTTTTTTTTGAAAAATCCCTGAGCCCTGGGGTCACAATTTCAGCAAAAATCTGACTTTTGGCAATTCACTCAAAAATGGTGCCAAACGCTTGCAAATGCTCCCCTGAAATGTTTGGCGGTCGAAACAGAAGGCTTTTTATCACATGACAAGAAATCAGCCCTCAGAAACTTAACCGGCAGAAAAAGATTTTTTTGAAAAATCTCTAAGCCCCGGGGTCACAATTTCAGCAAAAATCTGACTTTTGGCAATTCACTCAAAAATGGTGCCAAACGCTTGCAAATGCTCCCCTGAAGTGTTTGGCGGTCGAAACAGAAGGCTTTTTATCACAGGACAAGAAATCAGCCCTCAGAAAGTTAACCGGCGGAAAAAGATTTTTTTGAAAAATCCCTAAGCCCGGGTCACAATTTCAGCAAAAATCTGACTTTTGGCAATTCACTCAAAAATGGTGCCAATCGCTTTCAAATGCTCCCCTGAAAGGTTTGGCGGTCCAAACAGAAGGCTTTTTATCACAGGACAAGAAATCAGCCCTCAGAAAGCTAACCGGCAGAAAAAGATTTTTTTGAAAAATCTCTAAGCCCCGGGGTCACAATTTCAGAAAAATTTTACTTTTGGCAATTCATTCAAAAATGGTGCCAACCGTTTGCAAATGCTCCCCTGAAATGTTTGGCGGTCGAAACAGAAGGCTTTTTATCACAGGACAAGAAATCAGCCCTCAGCAACTTAACCGGCGCAAAAATATTTTTTTGAAAAATCCCTAAGCCCCGGGGTCAAAATTTCAGCAAAAATCTGACTTTTGGAAATTCACTCAAAAATGGTGCCAAACGCTTGCAAATGCTCCCCTGAACGCTTTGGCGATGGAAACTGAAGGCTTTTTATCACAGGACAAGAAATCAGCCCTCAGCAACTTAACCGGCAGAAAAAGATTTTTTTGAAAAATCCCTAAGCCCCGGGGTCACAATTTCAGCAAAAATCTGACTTTTGGCAATTCGCTCAAAAATGGTGCCAAACGCTTGCAAATGCTCCCCTGAAAGCTTTGGCGATGGAAACTGAAGGCTTTTTATCACAGGACAAGAAATCAGCCCTCAGCAACTTAACCGGCGCAAAAAGATTTTTTTGAAAAATCGCTAAGCCCCGGGGTCACAATTTCAGAAAAAATCTGACTTTTGGCAATTCACTCAAAAATGGTGCCAAACGCTTGCAAAAGCTGCCCTGAAAGCTTTGGCGGTCGAAACAGAAGGCTTTTTATCACAGGACAAAAAATCAGCCCTCAGAAACTTATCCGGCGGAAATAGATTTTTTTGAAAAATCCCTAAGCCCCGGGGTCACAATTTCAGCAAAAATCTGACTTTTGGCAATTCACTCAAAAATGGTGCCAAACGCTTGCAAATGCTCCCCTGAAAGCTTTGGTGATGGAAACAGAAGGCTTTTTATCACAGGACAAGAAATCAGCCCTCAGAAACTTAACCGGCAGAAAAAGATTTTTTTGAAAAATCCCTAAGCCCCGGGGTCACAATTTCAGCAAAAATCTGACTTTTGGCAATTCACTCAAACATGGTGCCAAACGCTTGCAAACGCTCCCCTGAAATGTTTGGCGGTCGAAAAAGAAGGCTTTTTATCACAGGACAAGAAATCAGCCCTCAGAAACTAAACCGGCGGAAAAAGATTTTTTTGAAAAATCCCTAACGGGGTCACAATTTCAGGAAAAATCTGACTTTTGGCAATTCATTCAAAAATGGTGCCAACCGTTTGCAAACGCTCCCCTGTAATGTTTGGCGGTCGAAAAAGAAGACTTTTTATCACAGGACAAGAAATCAGCCCTCAGCAACTTAACCGGAGGAAAAATTTTTTTTTGAAAAATCCCTGAGCCCTGGGGTCACAATTTCAGCAAAAATCTGACTTTTGGCAATTCACTCAAAAATGGTGCCAAACGCTTTCAAATGCTCCCCTGAAAGGTTTGGCGGTCCAAACAGAAGGCTTTTTATCACAGGACAAGAAATCAGCCCTCAGAAAGCTAACCGGCAGAAAAAGATTTTTTTGAAAAATCTCTAAGCCCCGGGGTCACAATTTCAGAAAAATTTTACTTTTGGCAATTCATTCAAAAATGGTGCCAACCGTTTGCAAATGCTCCCCTGAAATGTTTGGCGGTCGAAACAGAAGGCTTTTTATCACAGGACAAGAAATCAGCCCTCAGCAACTTAACCGGCGCAAAAATATTTTTTTGAAAAATCCCTAAGCCCCGGGGTCAAAATTTCAGCAAAAATCTGACTTTTGGAAATTCACTCAAAAATGGTGCCAAACGCTTGCAAATGCTCCCCTGAACGCTTTGGCGATGGAAACTGAAGGCTTTTTATCACAGGACAAGAAATCAGCCCTCAGCAACTTAACCGGCAGAAAAAGATTTTTTTGAAAAATCCCTAAGCCCCGGGGTCACAATTTCAGCAAAAATCTGACTTTTGGCAATTCGCTCAAAAATGGTGCCAAACGCTTGCAAATGCTCCCCTGAAAGCTTTGGCGATGGAAACTGAAGGCTTTTTATCACAGGACAAGAAATCAGCCCTCAGCAACTTAACCGGCGCAAAAAGATTTTTTTGAAAAATCGCTAAGCCCCGGGGTCACAATTTCAGAAAAAATCTGACTTTTGGCAATTCACTCAAAAATGGTGCCAAACGCTTGCAGATGCTCCCCTGAAAGATTTGGTGATCGAAACAGAAGGCTTTTTATCACAGGACAAGAAATCAGCCCTCAGAAACTTAACTGGCGCAAAAAGATTTTTTTGAAAAAATCCCTAAGCCCTAATTTCAGCAAAAATCTGACTTTTGGCAATTCACTCAAAAATGGTGCCAAACGCTTGCAAATGCTCCCCTGAAAGCTTTGGCGATGGAAACAAAAGGCTTTTTATCACAGGACAAGAAATCAGCCCTCAGCAACTTAACCGGAGGAAAAAACTTTTTTGAAAAATCCCTAAGCCCCGGGGTCACAATTTCAGCAAAAATCTGACTTTTGGCAATTCACTCAAAAATGGTGCCAAACGCTTGCAAATGCTCCCCTGAAATGTTTGGCGGTCGAAACAGAAGGCTTTTTATCACAGGACAAGAAATCAGCCCTCAGAAAGTTATCCGGCGGAAAAAGATTTTTTTGAAAAATCCCTAAGCCCCGGGGTCACAATTTCAGCAAAAATCTGACTTTTGGCAATTCACTCAAAAATGGTGCCAAACGCTTGCAAATGCTCCCCTGAAAGCTTTGGCAATGGAAACTGAAGGCTTTTTATCACAGGACAAGAAATCAGCCCTCAGCAACTTAACCGTCGGAAAAAGATTTTTTTGAAAAATCCCTAACCCCCGGGGTCACAATTTCAGCAAAAATCTGACTTTTGGCAATTCATTCAAAAATGGTGCCAACCGTTTGCAAATGCTCCCCTGAAAGCTTTCGCGATGGAAACTGAAGGCTTTTTATCACAGGACAAGAAATCAGCCCTCAGAAACTTAATCGGCAGAAAAAGATTTTTTTGAAAAATCCCTAAGCCCCGGGGTCACAATTTCAGCAAAAATCTGACTTTTGGCAATTCACTCAAAAATGGTGCCAAACGCTTGCAAATGCTCCCCTGAAAGCTTTGGCAATGGAAACTGAAGGCTTTTTATCACAGGACAAGAAATCAGCCCTCAGCAACTTAACCGTCGGAAAAAGATTTTTTTGAAAAATCCCTAAGCCCTGGGGTCACAATTTCAGCAAATATCTGACTTTTGGCAATTCAATCAAAAATGGTGCCAAACAGTTGCAGATGCTCCCCTGAAATGTTTGGCGGTCGAAACAGAAGGCTTTTTATCACAGGACAAGAAATCAGCCCTCAGAAAGTTATCCGGCGGAAAAAGATTTTTTTGAAAAATCCCTAAGCCCCGGGGTCACAATTTCAGTAAAAATCTGACTTTTGGCAATTCGCTCAAAAATGGTGCCAAACGCTTGCAAATGCTCCCCTGAAAGCTTTGGCGATGGAAACTGAAGGCTTTTTATCACAGGACAAGAAATCAGCCCTCAGCAACTTAACCGGCGCAAAAAGATTTTTTTGAAAAAATCCCTAAGCCCCGGGGTCACAATTTCAGCAAAAATCTGACTTTTGGCAATTCACTCAAAAATGGTGCCAAACGCTTGCAAATGCTCCCCTGAAAGCTTTGGCGATGGAAACAAAAGGCTTTTTATCACAGGACAAGAAATCAGCCCTCAGCAACTTAACCGGAGGAAAATTTTTTTTTGAAAAAATCGCGAAGCCCCGGGGTCACAATTTCAGCAAAAATCTGACTTTTGGCAATTCACTCAAAAATGGTGCCAAACGCTTGCAAATGCTCCCCTGAAATGTTTGGCGGTCGAAACAGAAGGCTTTTTATCACAGGACAAGAAATCAGCCCTCAGAAAGTTATCCTGCGGAAAAAGATTTTTTTGAAAAATCCCTAAGCCCCGGGGTCACAATTTCAGCAAAAATCTGACTTTTGGCAATTCACTCAAAAATGGTTCCAAACGCTTGCAAATGCTCCCCTGAAAGCTTTGGCAATGGAAACTGAAGGCTTTTTATCACAGGACAAGAAATCAGCCCTCAGCAACTTAACCGTCGGAAAAAGATTTTTTTGAAAAATCCCTAAGCCCTGGGGTCACAATTTCAGCAAATATCTGACTTTTGGCAATTCAATCAAAAATGGTGCCAAACAGTTGCAGATGCTCCCCTGAAATGTTTGGCGGTCGAAACAGAAGGCTTTTTATCACAGGACAAGAAATCAGCCCTCAGAAAGTTATCCGGCGGAAAAAGATTTTTTTGAAAAATCCCTAAGCCCCGGGGTCACAATTTCAGCAAAAATCTGACTTTTGGCAATTCACTCAAAAATGGTGCCAATCGCTTTCAAATGCTCCCCTGAAAGGTTTGGCGGTCCAAACAGAAGGCTTTTTATCACAGGACAAGAAATCAGCCCTCAGAAAGCTAACCGGCAGAAAAAGATTTTTTTGTAAAATCCCTAAGCCCCGGGGTCACAATTTCAGCAAAAATCTGACTTTTGGCAATTCACTCAAAAATGGTGCCAAACGCTTGCAAATGCTCCCCTGAAAGCCTTGGCAATGGAAACTGAAGGCTTTTTATCACAGGACAAGAAATCAGCCCTCAGCAACTTAACCGTCGGAAAAAGATTTTTTTGAAAAATCCCTAACCCCCGGGGTCACAATTTCAGAAAAATTTTACTTTTGGCAATTCATTCAAAAATGGTGCCAACCGTTTGCAAATGCTCCCCTGAAAGCTTTCGCGATGGAAACTGAAGGCTTTTTATCACAGGACAAGAAATCAGCCCTCAGCAACTTAACCGTCGGAAAAAGATTTTTTTGAAAAATCCCTAAGCCCTGGGGTCACAATTTCAGCAAATATCTGACTTTTGGCAATTCAATCAAAAATGGTGCCAAACAGTTGCAGATGCTCCCCTGAAATGTTTGGCGGTCGAAACAGAAGGCTTTTTATCACAGGACAAGAAATCAGCCCTCAGAAAGTTATCCGGCGGAAAAAGATTTTTTTGAAAAATCCCTAAGCCCCGGGGTCACAATTTCAGCAAAAATCTGACTTTTGGCAATTCACTCAAAAATGGTGCCAATCGCTTTCAAATGCTCCCCTGAAAGGTTTGGCGGTCCAAACAGAAGGCTTTTTATCACAGGACAAGAAATCAGCCCTCAGAAAGCTAACCGGCAGAAAAAGATTTTTTTGAAAAATCCCTAAGCCCCGGGGTCACAATTTCAGGAAAAATCTGACTTTTGGCAATTCATTCAAAAATGGTGCCAACCATTTGCAAATGCTCCCCTGAAATGTTTGGCGGTCGAAACAGAAGGCTTTTTATCACAGGACAAGAAATCAGCCCTCAGCAACTTAACCGGCAGAAAAAGATTTTTTTGAAAAATCCCTAAGCCCCGGGGTCACAATTTCAGCAAAAATCTGACTTTTGGCAATTCGCTCAAAAATGGTGCCAAACGCTTGCAAATGCTCCCCTGAAAGCTTTGGCGATGGAAACTGAAGGCTTTTTATCACAGGACAAGAAATCAGCCCTCAGCAACTTAACCGTCGGAAAAAGATTTTTTTGAAAAATCCCTAAGCCCTGGGGTCACAATTTCAGCAAATATCTGACTTTTGGCAATTCAATCAAAAATGGTGCCAAACAGTTGCAGATGCTCCCCTGAAATGTTTGGCGGTCGAAACAGAAGGCTTTTTATCACAGGACAAGAAATCAGCCCTCAGAAAGTTATCCGGCGGAAAAAGATTTTTTTGAAAAATCCCTAAGCCCCGGGGTCACAATTTCAGCAAAAATCTGACTTTTGGCAATTCACTCAAAAATGGTGCCAATCGCTTTCAAATGCTCCCCTGAAAGGTTTGGCGGTCCAAACAGAAGGCTTTTTATCACAGGACAAGAAATCAGCCCTCAGAAAGCTAACCGGCAGAAAAAGATTTTTTTGAAAAATCCCTAAGCCCCGGGGTCACAATTTCAGGAAAAATCTGACTTTTGGCAATTCATTCAAAAATGGTGCCAACCGTTTGCAAATGCTCCCCTGAAATGTTTGGCGGTCGAAACAGAAGGCTTTTTATCACAGGACAAGAAATCAGCCCTCAGCAACTTAACCGGCAGAAAAAGATTTTTTTGAAAAATCCCTAAGCCCCGGGGTCACAATTTCAGCAAAAATCTGACTTTTGGCAATTCGCTCAAAAATGGTGCCAAACGCTTGCAAATGCTCCCCTGAAAGCTTTGGCGATGGAAACTGAAGGCTTTTTATCACAGGACAAGAAATCAGCCCTCAGCAACTTAACCGGCGCAAAAAGATTTTTTTGAAAAAATCCCTAAGCCCCGGGGTCACAATTTCAGAAAAAAACTGACTTTTGGCAATTCACTCAAAAATGGTGCCAAACGCTTGCAGATGCTCCCCTGAAAGATTTGGTGATCGAAACAGAAGGCTTTTTATCACAGGACAAGAAATCAGCCCTCAGAAACTTAACTGGCGCAAAAAGATTTTTTTGAAAAAATCCCTAAGCCCCGGGGTCACAATTTCAGCAAAAATCTGACTTTTGGCAATTCACTCAAAAATGGTGCCAAACGCTTGCAAATGCTCCCCTGAAAGCTTTGGCGATGGAAACAAAAGGCTTTTTATCACAGGACAAGAAATCAGCCCTCAGCAACTTAACCGGAGGAAAAAATTTTTTTGAAAAATCCCTTAGCCCCGGGGTCACAATTTCAGCAAAAATCTGACTTTTGGCAATTCACTCAAAAATGGTGCCAAACGCTTGCAAA
Organism: Podarcis gaigeae; assembly: GCF_964106915.1. Taxonomy (NCBI): domain Eukaryota; kingdom Metazoa; phylum Chordata; class Lepidosauria; order Squamata; family Lacertidae; genus Podarcis; species Podarcis gaigeae. Next base: position 46,769,427 of record NC_139689.1, read on the forward strand.
TGCTCCCCTGAAATGTTTGGCGGTCGAAACAGAAGGCTTTTTATCACAGGACAAGAAATCAGCCCTCAGAAAGTTATCCGGCGGAAAAAGATTTTTTTGAAAAATCCCTAAGCCCCGGGGTCACAATTTCAGCAAAAATCTGACTTTTGGCAATTCACTCAAAAATGGTGCCAAACGCTTGCAAATGCTCCCCTGAAAGCTTTGGCAATGGAAACTGAAGGCTTTTTATCACAGGACAAGAAATCAGCCCTCAGCAACTTAACCGTCGGAAAAAGATTTTTTTGAAAAATCCCTAACCCCCGGGGTCACAATTTCAGCAAAAATCTGACTTTTGGCAATTCATTCAAAAATGGTGCCAACCGTTTGCAAATGCTCCCCTGAAAGCTTTCGCGATGGAAACTGAAGGCTTTTTATCACAGGACAAGAAATCAGCCCTCAGAAACTTAATCGGCAGAAAAAGATTTTTTTGAAAAATCCCTAAGCCCCGGGGTCACAATTTCAGCAAAAATCTGACTTTTGGCAATTCACTCAAAAATGGTGCCAAACGCTTGCAAATGCTCCCCTGAAAGCTTTGGCAATGGAAACTGAAGGCTTTTTATCACAGGACAAGAAATCAGCCCTCAGAAAGTTATCCGGCGGAAAAAGATTTTTTTGAAAAATCCCTAAGCCCCGGGGTCACAATTTCAGCAAAAATCTGACTTTTGGCAATTCAATCAAAAATGGTGCCAAACAGTTGCAGATGCTCCCCTGAAATGTTTGGCGGTCAAAACAGAAGGCTTTTTATCACAGGACAAGAAATCAGCCCTCAGAAAGTTATCCGGCGGAAAAAGATTTTTTTGAAAAATCCCTAAGCCCCGGGGTCACAATTTCAGCAAAAATCTGACTTTTGGCAATTCACTCAAAAATGGTGCCAATCGCTTTCAAATGCTCCCCTGAAAGGTTTGGCGGTCCAAACAGAAGGCTTTTTATCACAGGACAAGAAATCAGCCCTCAGAAAGCTAACCGGCAGAAAAAGATTTTTTTGAAAAATCCCTAAGCCCCGGGGTCACAATTTCAGGAAAAATCTGACTTTTGGCAATTCATTCAAAAATGGTGCCAACCGTTTGCAAATGCTCCCCTGAAATGTTTGGCGGTCGAAACAGAAGGCTTTTTATCACAGGACAAGAAATCAGCCCTCAGAAAGCTAACCGGCAGAAAAAGATTTTTTTGAAAAATCCCTAAGCCCCGGGGTCACAATTTCAGCAAAAATCTGACTTTTGGCAATTCACTCAAAAATGGTGCCAAACGCTTGCAAATGCTCCCCTGAAAGCTTTGGCAATGGAAACTGAAGGCTTTTTATCACAGGACAAGAAATCAGCCCTCAGCAACTTAACCGTCGGAAAAAGATTTTTTTGAAAAATCCCTAACCCCCGGGGTCACAATTTCAGCAAAAATCTGACTTTTGGCAATTCATTCAAAAATGGTGCCAACCGTTTGCAAATGCTCCCCTGAAAGCTTTCGCGATGGAAACTGAAGGCTTTTTATCACAGGACAAGAAATCAGCCCTCAGAAACTTAATCGGCAGAAAAAGATTTTTTTGAAAAATCCCTAAGCCCCGGGGTCACAATTTCAGCAAAAATCTGACTTTTGGCAATTCACTCAAAAATGGTGCCAAACGCTTGCAAATGCTCCCCTGAAAGCTTTGGCGATGGAAACTGAAGGCTTTTTATCACAGGACAAGAAATCAGCCCTCAGCAACTTAACCGTCGGAAAAAGATTTTTTTGAAAAATCCCTAAGCCCTGGGGTCACAATTTCAGCAAATATCTGACTTTTGGCAATTCAATCAAAAATGGTGCCAAACAGTTGCAGATGCTCCCCTGAAATGTTTGGCGGTCGAAACAGAAGGCTTTTTATCACAGGACAAGAAATCAGCCCTCAGAAAGTTATCCGGCGGAAAAAGATTTTTTTGAAAAATCCCTAAGCCCCGGGGTCACAATTTCAGCAAAAATCTGACTTTTGGCAATTCACTCAAAAATGGTGCCAATCGCTTTCAAATGCTCCCCTGAAAGGTTTGGCGGTCCAAACAGAAGGCTTTTTATCACAGGACAAGAAATCAGCCCTCAGAAAGCTAACCGGCAGAAAAAGATTTTTTTGAAAAATCCCTAACCCCCGGGGTCACAATTTCAGGAAAAATCTGACTTTTGGCAATTCATTCAAAAATGGTGCCAACCGTTTGCAAATGCTCCCCTGAAATGTTTGGCGGTCGAAACAGAAGGCTTTTTATCACAGGACAAGAAATCAGCCCTCAGCAACTTAACCGGCAGAAAAAGATTTTTTTGAAAAATCCCTAAGCCCCGGGGTCACAATTTCAGCAAAAATCTGACTTTTGGCAATTCGCTCAAAAATGGTGCCAAACGCTTGCAAATGCTCCCCTGAAAGCTTTGGCGATGGAATCTGAAGGCTTTTTATCACAGGACAAGAAATCAGCCCTCAGCAACTTAACCGGCGCAAAAAGATTTTTTTGAAAAAATCCCTAAGCCCCGGGGTCACAATTTCAGCAAAAATCTGACTTTTGGCAATTCACTCAAAAATGGTGCCAAACGCTTGCAAATGCTCCCCTGAAAGCTTTGGCGATGGAAACAAAAGGCTTTTTATCACAGGACAAGAAATCAGCCCTCAGCAACTTAACCGGAGGAAAAAAATTTTTTGAAAAATCCCTTAGCCCCGGGGTCACAATTTCAGCAAAAATCTGACTTTTGGCAATTCACTCAAAAATGGTGCCAAACGCTTGCAAATGCTCCCCTGAAATGTTTGGCGGTCGAAACAGAAGGCTTTTTATCACAGGACAAGAAATCAGCCCTCAGAAAGTTATCCGGCGGAAAAAGATTTTTTTGAAAAATCCCTAAGCCCTGGGGTCACAATTTCAGCAAAAATCTGACTTTTGGCAATTCAATCAAAAATGGTGCCAAACAGTTGCAGATGCTCCCCTGAAATGTTTGGCGGTCGAAACAGAAGGCTTTTTATCACAGGACAAGAAATCAGCCCTCAGAAAGTTATCCGTCGGAAAAAGATTTTTTTGAAAAATCGCTAAGCCCCGGGGTCACAATTTCAGCAAAAATCTGACTTTTGGCAATTCACTCAAAAATGGTGCCAATCGCTTTCAAATGCTCCCCTGAAAGGTTTGGCGGTCCAAACAGAAGGCTTTTTATCACAGGACAAGAAATCAGCCCTCAGAAAGCTAACCGGCAGAAAAAGATTTTTTTGAAAAATCCCTAAGCCCCGGGGTCACAATTTCAGGAAAAATCTGACTTTTGGCAATTCATTCAAAAATGGTGCCAACCGTTTGCAAATGCTCCCCTGAAAGCTTTGGCGATGGAAACTGAAGGCTTTTTATCACAGGACAAGAAATCAGCCCTCAGCAACTTAACCGGCGCAAAAAGATTTTTTTGAAAAAATCCCTAAGCCCCGGGGTCACAATTTCAGAAAAAATCTGACTTTTGGCAATTCACTCAAAAATGGTGCCAAACGCTTGCAGATGCTCCCCTGAAAGATTTGGTGATCGAAACAGAAGGCTTTTTATCACAGGACAAGAAATCAGCCCTCAGAAACTTAACTGGCGCAAAAAGATTTTTTTGAAAAAATCCCTAAGCCCCGGGGTCACAATTTCAGCAAAAATCTGACTTTTGGCAATTCACTCAAAAATGGTGCCAAACGCTTGCAAATGCTCCCCTGAAAGCTTTGGCGATGGAAACAAAAGGCTTTTTATCACAGGACAAGAAATCAGCCCTCAGCAACTTAACCGGAGGAAAAATTTTTTTTGAAAAATCCCTAAGCCCCGGGGTCACAATTTCAGCAAAAATCTGACTTTTGGCAATTCACTCAAAAATGGTGCCAAACGCTTGCAAATGCTCCCCTGAAAGCTTTGGCAATGGAAACTGAAGGCTTTTTATCACAGGACAAGAAATCAGCCCTCAGCAACTTAACCGTCGGAAAAAGATTTTTTTGAAAAATCCCTAAGCCCTGGGGTGACAAATTCAGCAAATATCTGACTTTTGGCAATTCAATCAAAAATGGTGCCAAACAGTTGCAGATGCTCCCCTGAAATGTTTGGCGGTCGAAACAGAAGGCTTTTTATCACAGGACAAGAAATCAGCCCTCAGAAAGTTATCCGGCGGAAAAAGATTTTTTTGAAAAATCCCTAAGCCCTGGGGTCACAATTTCAGCAAAAATCTGACTTTTGGCAATTCACTCAAAAATGGTGCCAATCGCTTTCAAATGCTCCCCTGAAAGGTTTGGCGGTCCAAACAGAAGGCTTTTTATCACAGGACAAGAAATCAGCCCTCAGAAAGCTAACCGGCAGAAAAAGATTTTTTTGAAAAATCCCTAAGCCCCGGGGTCACAATTTCAGGAAAAATCTGACTTTTGGCAATTCATTCAAAAATGGTGCCAACCGTTTGCAAATGCTCCCCTGAAATGTTTGGCGGTCGAAACAGAAGGCTTTTTATCACAGGACAAGAAATCAGCCCTCAGCAACTTAACCGGCGCAAAAAGATTTTTTTGAAAAAATCGCTAAGCCCCGGGGTCACAATTTCAGCAAAACTCTGACTTTTGGCAATTCTCTCATAAATGGTGCCAAACGCTTGAAAATGCTCCCCTGAAAGCTTTGGCGATGGAAACTGAAGACTTTTTATCACAGGACAAGAAATCAGCCCTCAGAAAGTTAACCGGCAGAAAAAGATTTTTTTGAAAAATCCCTAAGCCCCGGGGTCACAATTTCAGCAAAAATCTGACTTTTGGCAATTCAATCAAAAATGGTGCCAAACGCTTGCAAACGCTCCCCTGAAATGTTTGGCGGTCGAAACAGAAGGCTTTTTATCGCAGGACAAGAAATCAGCCCTCAGAAACTTAACCGGCGCAAAAAGATTTTTTTGAAAAAATCGCTAAGCCCCGGGGTCAAAATTTCAGCAAAAATCTGACTTTTGGCAATTCACTCAAAAATGGTGCCAAACGCTTGCAAATGCTCCCCTGAAAGCTTTGGCGATGGAAACTGAAGGCTTTTTATCACAGGACAAGAAATCAGCCCTCAGCAACTTAACCGGAGGAAAATTTTTTTTTGAAAAATCCCTAAGCCCCGGGGTCACAATTTCAGCAAAAATCTGACTTTTGGCAATTCACTCAAAAATGGTGCCAAACGCTGGCAAATGCTCCCCTGAAAGCTTTGGCAATGGAAACTGAAGGCTTTTTATCACAGGACAAGAAATCAGCCCTCAGCAACTTAACCGTCGGAAAAAGATTTTTTTGAAAAATCCCTAAGCCCTGGGGTCACAATTTCAGCAAATATCTGACTTTTGGCAATTCAATCAAAAATGGTGCCAAACAGTTGCAGATGCTCCCCTGAAATGTTTGGCGGTCGAAACAGAAGGCTTTTTATCACAGGACAAGAAATCAGCCCTCAGAAAGTTATCCGGCGGAAAAAGATTTTTTTGAAAAATCCCTAAGCCCTGGGGTCACAATTTCAGCAAAAATCTGACTTTTGGCAATTCACTCAAAAATGGTGCCAATCGCTTTCAAATGCTCCCCTGAAAGGTTTGGCGGTCCAAACAGAAGGCTTTTTATCACAGGACAAGAAATCAGCCCTCAGAAAGCTAACCGGCAGAAAAAGATTTTTCTGAAAAATCCCTAAGCCCCGGGGTCACAATTTCAGGAAAAATCTGACTTTTGGCAATTCATTCAAAAATGGTGCCAACCGTTTGCAAATGCTCCCCTGAAATGTTTGGCGGTCGAAACAGAAGGCTTTTTATCACAGGACAAGAAATCAGCCCTCAGCAACTTAACCGGCGCAAAAAGATTTTTTTGAAAAAATCGCTAAGCCCCGGGGTCACAATTTCAGCAAAACTCTGACTTTTGGCAATTCACTCAAAAATGGTGCCAAACGCTTGAAAATGCTCCCCTGAAAGCTTTGGCGATGGAAACTGAAGACTTTTTATCACAGGACAAGAAATCAGCCCTCAGAAAGTTAACCGGCAGAAAAAGATTTTTTTGAAAAATCCCTAAGCCCCGGGGTCACAATTTCAGCAAAAATCTGACTTTTGGCAATTCAATCAAAAATGGTGCCAAACGCTTGCAAACGCTCCCCTGAAATGTTTGGCGGTCGAAACAGAAGGCTTTTTATCGCAGGACAAGAAATCAGCCCTCAGAAACTTAACCGGCGCAAAAAGATTTTTTTGAAAAAATCGCTAAGCCCCGGGGTCAAAATTTCAGCAAAAATCTGACTTTTGGCAATTCACTCAAAAATGGTGCCAAACGCTTGCAAATGCTCCCCTGAAAGCTTTGGCGATGGAAACTGAAGGCTTTTTATCACAGGACAAGAAATCAGCCCTCAGCAACTTAACCGTCGGAAAAATATTTTTTTGAAAAATCGCTAAGCCCCGGGGTCAAAATTTCAGCAAAAATCTGACTTTTGGCAATTCATTCAAAAATGGTGCCAAACGCTTGCAGATGCTCCCCTGAAAGATTTGGTGATCGAAACAGAAGGCTTTTTATCACAGGACAAGAAATCAGCCCTCAGAAACTTAACCGGCAGAAAAAGATTTTTTTGAAAAATCCCTAAGCCCCGGGGTCACAATTTCAGCAAAAATCTGACTTTTGGCAATTCACTCAAAAATGGTGCCAAACGCTTGCAAACGCTCCCCTGAAATGTTTGGCGGTCGAAAAAGAAGGCTTTTTATCATAGGACAAGAAATCAGCCCTCAGCAACTTAACTGGAGGAAAAAATTTTTTTTGAAAAATCCCTGAGCCCCGGGGTCACAATTTCAGCAAAAATCTGACTTTTGGCAATTCACTCAAAAATGGTGCCAAACGCTTGCAAATGCATCCCTGAAATGTTTGGCGGTCGAAACAGAAGGCTTTTTATCACAGGACAAGAAATCAACCCTCAGAAAGTTAACCGGCGGAAAAAGATTTTTTTGAAAAATCCCTAAGCCCCGGGGTCACAATTTCAGCAAAAATCTGACTTTTGGCAATTCTCTCAAAAATGGTGCCGAACGCTTACAAAAGCTCCCCTGAAAGCTTTGGTGATGGAAACAGAAGGCTTTTTATCACAGGACAAGAAATCAGCCCTCAGAAAGTTAACCGGCGGAAAGAGATTTTTTTGAAAAATCCCTAAGCCCCGGGGTCACAATTACAGCAAAAATCTGACTTTTGGCAATTCACTCAAAAATGGTGCCAAACGCTTGCAAACGCTCCCCTGAAATGTTTGGCGGTCGAAACAGAAGGCTTTATATCACAGGACAAGAAATCAGCCCTCAGAAACTTAACCGGCAGAAAAAGATTGTTTTGAAAAATCCCTAAGCCCCGGGGTCACAATTTCAGCAAAAATCTGACTTTTGGCAATCCACTCAAAAATGGTGCCAAACGCTTGCAAATGCTTCCCTGAAAGCTTTGGTGATGGAAACAGAAAGCTTTTTATCACAGGACAAGAAATCAGCCATCAACAACTTAACCGGCAGAAAAAGATTTTTTTGAAAAAGCCCTAAGCCCCGGGATCACAATTTCAACAAAAATATGACTTTTGGCAATTCACTCAAAAATGCTGCCAAACGCTTGCAAACGCTCCCCTGAAATGTTTGGCGGTCGAAACAGAAGGCTTTTTATCACATTACAAGAAAATAGCCCTCAACAAGTTAGCCGGCGCAATAAGATTTTTTTTGAAAAAATCCCTAAGCCCTGGGGTCACAATTTCAGCAAAAATCTGACTTTTGGCAATTCATTCAAAAATGTTGCCAACCGTTTGCAAAAGCTCCCCTGAAAGCTTTGGTGATGGAAACAGAAAGCTTTTTATCACAGGACAAGAAATCAGCCCTCAGAAAGTTAACCTGCAGAAAAACATTTTTTTGAAAAATCCCTAATTCCCAGGATCACAATTTCAGCAAAAATCTGACTTTTGGCAATCCACTCAAAATTGGTGCCAAACGCTTGCAAATGCTCCCCTGAAAGGTTTGGCGATGGAAACAGAAGGCTTTTTATCACAGGACAAGAAATCAGCCCTCAGCAACTTAACCGGCGCAAAAAGATTTTTTTGAAAAAATCCCTAAGCCCCGGGGTCACAATTTCAGAAAAAATCTGACTTTTGGCAATTCACTCAAAAATGGTGCCAAACGCTTGCAGATGCTCCCCTGAAAGATTTGGTGATCGAAACAGAAGGCTTTTTATCACAGGACAAGAAATCAGCCCTCAGAAACTTAACTGGCGCAAAAAGATTTTTTTGAAAAAATCCCTAAGCCCCGGGGTCACAATTTCAGCAAAAATCTGACTTTTGGCAATTCACTCAAAAATGGTGCCAAACGCTTGCAAATGCTCCCCTGAAAGCTTTGGCGATGGAAACAAAAGGCTTTTTATCACAGGACAAGAAATCAGCCCTCAGCAACTTAACCGGAGGAAAAATTTTTTTTGAAAAATCCCTAAGCCCCGGGGTCACAATTTCAGCAAAAATCTGACTTTTGGCAATTCACTCAAAAATGGTGCCAAACGCTTGCAAATGCTCCCCTGAAAGCTTTGGCAATGGAAACTGAAGGCTTTTTATCACAGGACAAGAAATCAGCCCTCAGCAACTTAACCGTCGGAAAAAGATTTTTTTGAAAAATCCCTAAGCCCTGGGGTGACAAATTCAGCAAATATCTGACTTTTGGCAATTCAATCAAAAATGGTGCCAAACAGTTGCAGATGCTCCCCTGAAATGTTTGGCGGTCGAAACAGAAGGCTTTTTATCACAGGACAAGAAATCAGCCCTCAGAAAGTTATCCGGCGGAAAAAGATTTTTTTGAAAAATCCCTAAGCCCTGGGGTCACAATTTCAGCAAAAATCTGACTTTTGGCAATTCACTCAAAAATGGTGCCAATCGCTTTCAAATGCTCCCCTGAAAGGTTTGGCGGTCCAAACAGAAGGCTTTTTATCACAGGACAAGAAATCAGCCCTCAGAAAGCTAACCGGCAGAAAAAGATTTTTTTGAAAAATCCCTAAGCCCCGGGGTCACAATTTCAGGAAAAATCTGACTTTTGGCAATTCATTCAAAAATGGTGCCAACCGTTTGCAAATGCTCCCCTGAAATGTTTGGCGGTCGAAACAGAAGGCTTTTTATCACAGGACAAGAAATCAGCCCTCAGCAACTTAACCGGCGCAAAAAGATTTTTTTGAAAAAATCGCTAAGCCCCGGGGTCACAATTTCAGCAAAACTCTGACTTTTGGCAATTCTCTCATAAATGGTGCCAAACGCTTGAAAATGCTCCCCTGAAAGCTTTGGCGATGGAAACTGAAGACTTTTTATCACAGGACAAGAAATCAGCCCTCAGAAAGTTAACCGGCAGAAAAAGATTTTTTTGAAAAATCCCTAAGCCCCGGGGTCACAATTTCAGCAAAAATCTGACTTTTGGCAATTCAATCAAAAATGGTGCCAAACGCTTGCAAACGCTCCCCTGAAATGTTTGGCGGTCGAAACAGAAGGCTTTTTATCGCAGGACAAGAAATCAGCCCTCAGAAACTTAACCGGCGCAAAAAGATTTTTTTGAAAAAATCGCTAAGCCCCGGGGTCAAAATTTCAGCAAAAATCTGACTTTTGGCAATTCACTCAAAAATGGTGCCAAACGCTTGCAAATGCTCCCCTGAAAGCTTTGGCGATGGAAACTGAAGGCTTTTTATCACAGGACAAGAAATCAGCCCTCAGCAACTTAACCGGAGGAAAATTTTTTTTTGAAAAATCCCTAAGCCCCGGGGTCACAATTTCAGCAAAAATCTGACTTTTGGCAATTCACTCAAAAATGGTGCCAAACGCTGGCAAATGCTCCCCTGAAAGCTTTGGCAATGGAAACTGAAGGCTTTTTATCACAGGACAAGAAATCAGCCCTCAGCAACTTAACCGTCGGAAAAAGATTTTTTTGAAAAATCCCTAAGCCCTGGGGTCACAATTTCAGCAAATATCTGACTTTTGGCAATTCAATCAAAAATGGTGCCAAACAGTTGCAGATGCTCCCCTGAAATGTTTGGCGGTCGAAACAGAAGGCTTTTTATCACAGGACAAGAAATCAGCCCTCAGAAAGTTATCCGGCGGAAAAAGATTTTTTTGAAAAATCCCTAAGCCCTGGGGTCACAATTTCAGCAAAAATCTGACTTTTGGCAATTCACTCAAAAATGGTGCCAATCGCTTTCAAATGCTCCCCTGAAAGGTTTGGCGGTCCAAACAGAAGGCTTTTTATCACAGGACAAGAAATCAGCCCTCAGAAAGCTAACCGGCAGAAAAAGATTTTTCTGAAAAATCCCTAAGCCCCGGGGTCACAATTTCAGGAAAAATCTGACTTTTGGCAATTCATTCAAAAATGGTGCCAACCGTTTGCAAATGCTCCCCTGAAATGTTTGGCGGTCGAAACAGAAGGCTTTTTATCACAGGACAAGAAATCAGCCCTCAGCAACTTAACCGGCGCAAAAAGATTTTTTTGAAAAAATCGCTAAGCCCCGGGGTCACAATTTCAGCAAAACTCTGACTTTTGGCAATTCACTCAAAAATGGTGCCAAACGCTTGAAAATGCTCCCCTGAAAGCTTTGGCGATGGAAACTGAAGACTTTTTATCACAGGACAAGAAATCAGCCCTCAGAAAGTTAACCGGCAGAAAAAGATTTTTTTGAAAAATCCCTAAGCCCCGGGGTCACAATTTCAGCAAAAATCTGACTTTTGGCAATTCAATCAAAAATGGTGCCAAACGCTTGCAAACGCTCCCCTGAAATGTTTGGCGGTCGAAACAGAAGGCTTTTTATCGCAGGACAAGAAATCAGCCCTCAGAAACTTAACCGGCGCAAAAAGATTTTTTTGAAAAAATCGCTAAGCCCCGGGGTCAAAATTTCAGCAAAAATCTGACTTTTGGCAATTCACTCAAAAATGGTGCCAAACGCTTGCAAATGCTCCCCTGAAAGCTTTGGCGATGGAAACTGAAGGCTTTTTATCACAGGACAAGAAATCAGCCCTCAGCAACTTAACCGTCGGAAAAATATTTTTTTGAAAAATCGCTAAGCCCCGGGGTCAAAATTTCAGCAAAAATCTGACTTTTGGCAATTCATTCAAAAATGGTGCCAAACGCTTGCAGATGCTCCCCTGAAAGATTTGGTGATCGAAACAGAAGGCTTTTTATCACAGGACAAGAAATCAGCCCTCAGAAACTTAACCGGCAGAAAAAGATTTTTTTGAAAAATCCCTAAGCCCCGGGGTCACAATTTCAGCAAAAATCTGACTTTTGGCAATTCACTCAAAAATGGTGCCAAACGCTTGCAAACGCTCCCCTGAAATGTTTGGCGGTCGAAAAAGAAGGCTTTTTATCATAGGACAAGAAATCAGCCCTCAGCAACTTAACTGGAGGAAAAAATTTTTTTTGAAAAATCCCTGAGCCCCGGGGTCACAATTTCAGCAAAAATCTGACTTTTGGCAATTCACTCAAAAATGGTGCCAAACGCTTGCAAATGCATCCCTGAAATGTTTGGCGGTCGAAACAGAAGGCTTTTTATCACAGGACAAGAAATCAACCCTCAGAAAGTTAACCGGCGGAAAAAGATTTTTTTGAAAAATCCCTAAGCCCCGGGGTCACAATTTCAGCAAAAATCTGACTTTTGGCAATTCTCTCAAAAATGGTGCCGAACGCTTACAAAAGCTCCCCTGAAAGCTTTGGTGATGGAAACAGAAGGCTTTTTATCACAGGACAAGAAATCAGCCCTCAGAAAGTTAACCGGCGGAAAGAGATTTTTTTGAAAAATCCCTAAGCCCCGGGGTCACAATTACAGCAAAAATCTGACTTTTGGCAATTCACTCAAAAATGGTGCCAAACGCTTGCAAACGCTCCCCTGAAATGTTTGGCGGTCGAAACAGAAGGCTTTATATCACAGGACAAGAAATCAGCCCTCAGAAACTTAACCGGCAGAAAAAGATTGTTTTGAAAAATCCCTAAGCCCCGGGGTCACAATTTCAGCAAAAATCTGACTTTTGGCAATCCACTCAAAAATGGTGCCAAACGCTTGCAAATGCTTCCCTGAAAGCTTTGGTGATGGAAACAGAAAGCTTTTTATCACAGGACAAGAAATCAGCCATCAACAACTTAACCGGCAGAAAAAGATTTTTTTGAAAAAGCCCTAAGCCCCGGGATCACAATTTCAACAAAAATATGACTTTTGGCAATTCACTCAAAAATGCTGCCAAACGCTTGCAAACGCTCCCCTGAAATGTTTGGCGGTCGAAACAGAAGGCTTTTTATCACATTACAAGAAAATAGCCCTCAACAAGTTAGCCGGCGCAATAAGATTTTTTTTGAAAAAATCCCTAAGCCCTGGGGTCACAATTTCAGCAAAAATCTGACTTTTGGCAATTCATTCAAAAATGTTGCCAACCGTTTGCAAAAGCTCCCCTGAAAGCTTTGGTGATGGAAACAGAAAGCTTTTTATCACAGGACAAGAAATCAGCCCTCAGAAAGTTAACCTGCAGAAAAACATTTTTTTGAAAAATCCCTAATTCCCAGGATCACAATTTCAGCAAAAATCTGACTTTTGGCAATCCACTCAAAATTGGTGCCAAACGCTTGCAAATGCTCCCCTGAAAGGTTTGGCGATGGAAACAGAAGGCTTTTTATCACAGGACAAGAAATCAGCCCTCAGCAACTTAACGGGCGGAAAAAGATTTTTTAAAAAAAATACTTAAGCCCCGGGGTCACAATTTCAGCAAAAATCTGACTTTTGGCAATTCACTCAAAAATGTTGCCAATCGGATGCAAATGCTCCCCTGAAAGCTTTGGCGATGGAAACAGAAGGCTTTTTATCAAAGGACAAGAAATCAGCCCTCAGCAACTTAACTGGCGGAAAAAGATTTTTTTGAAAAATCCCTAATCCCCGGGATCACAATTTCAGCAAAAATCTGATATTTGGCAATCCACTCAAAAATGGTTCCAAACGCTTGCAAATGTTCCCCTGAAATGCTTGGCTGTCGAAACAGACGGCTTTATATCACAGGACAAGAAATCAACCCTCAGAAAGTTAACCGGCGGAAAATGATTTTTTTTGAAAAATCCCTAAGCCCCGGTGTCACAACTTCAGAAAACATTTGACTTTTGGCAATTCACTCAAAAATGGTGCCAACCGGATGCAAATGCTCCCCTGAAAGCTTTGGCGATGGAAGCAGAAGGCTTTTTATCACAGGACAAGAAATCAGCCATCATTAACTTAACCAGCAGAAAAAGATTTTTTTGAAAAATCCCTCAGCCCCGGGGTCACAATATCCGCAAAAATCTGACTTTTGGCAATTCACTTAAAAATGGTGCCAAACGCTTGCAAATGCTCCCCTGAAATGTTTCGCAGTCGAAACAGAAGTCATCTTATCACAGGACAAGAAATCATCCCTCAGCAACATAACCAGCGGAAAAAAGATTTTTTTGAAAAATCCCTAATCCCCGGGGTCACAATTTCATCAAAAATCTGACTTTTGGCAATTCACTCAAAAATGTTGCCAATCGGATGCAAATGCTCCCCTGAAAGCTTTGGCGATGGAAACAGAAGGCTTTTTATCACAGGACAAGAAATCAGCCCTCAGCAACTTAACCGGCGGAAAAAGATTTTTTTGAAAAATCCCTAAGCCCCGGGGTCACAATTTCAGCAAATATCTGACTTTTGGCAATTCACTCAAAAATGGTGCCAACCGATTGCAAATGCTCCCCTGAAATGTTTGGCGGTCGAAACAGAAGGCTTTTTATCACAGGACAAGAAATCAGCCCTCAGAAAGTTAACCGGCGGAAAAAGTTTTTTTGAAAAATCCCTAAGCCCCGGGGTCACAATTTCAGAAAAAATCTGACTTTTGGCAATTCACTCAAAAATGGTGCCAAACGCTTGCAAATGCTCCCCTGAAAGCTTTGGCTGTCGAAACAGAAGCCTTTTTATCACAGGACAAGAAATCAGCCCTCAGAAACTTAACCGGCGGAAAAAGATTTTTTTGAAAAATCCCGAAGCCCCGGGGTCAGAATTTCAGCAAAAATCTGACTTTTGGCAATTCACTCAAAAATGTTGCCAAACGCTTGCAAATGCTCCCCTGAAATGCTTGGCTGTCGAAACAGACGGCTTTATATCACAGGACAAGAAATCAACCCTCAGAAAGTTAACCGGCGGAAAATGATTTTTTTTGAAAAATCCCTAAGCCCCGGGGTCACAACTTCAGAAAAAATTTGACTTTTGGCAATTCACTCAAAAATAGTGCCAACCGGTTGCAAATGCTCCCCTGAAAGCTTTGGCGATGGAGACAGATCAGCTTTTTATAACAGGACAAGAAATCAGCCATCATTAACTTAACCAGCAGAAAAAGATTTTTTTGAAAAATCCCTCAGCCCCGGGGTCACAATATCCGCAAAAATCTGACTTTTGGCAATTCACTTAAAAATGGTGCCAAACGCTTGCAAATGCTCCCCTGAAATGTTTGGCAGTCGAAACAGAAGTCATCTTATCACAGGACAAGAAATCATCCCTCAGCAACATAACCGGCGGAAAAAGTTTTTTTTTTGAAAAATACCTAAGCCCTGGGGTCACAATTACAGCAAAAATCTGACTTTTGGCAATTCACTCAAAAATGGTGCCAACCGATTGCAAATGCTCCCCTGAAAGCTTTGGCGGTGGAAACAGAAGGCTTTTTATCACAGGACAAGAAATCAGCCCTCAGAAAGTTAACCGGCGGAAAAAGATTTTTTTGAAAAATCCCTAAACCCCGGGGTCACAATTTCAGAAAAAATCTGACTTTTGGTATTCACTCAAAAATAGTGCCAACCGGTTGGAAATGCTCCCCTGAAAGCTTTGGCGATGGAAACAAAAGGCTTTTTATCACAGGACAAGAAATCAGCCATCATTAACTTAAACAGCAGAAAAAGATTTTTTTGAAAAATCCCTAAGCCCCGGGGTCACAATTTCAGCAAATATCTGACTTTTGGCAATTCACTCAAAAATGGTACCAAAGGCTTGCGAATGCTCCCCTGAAATGTTTGGCGGTCGAAACAGAAGGCTTTTTATCACAGGACAAGAAATCAGCCATCAACAACTTAACCGGCAGAAAAAGATTTTTTTGAAAAATCCCTAAGCCCCGGGGTCACAATTTCAGAAAAAATCTGACTTTTGGCAATCCACTCAAAAATGTTGCCAACCGGTTGCAAATGCTCCCCTGAAAGCTTTTGCGATGGAAACAGAAGGCTTTTTATCACAGGACAAGAAATCAGCCCTCAGCAACTTAACCGGCGGAAAAAGATTTTTATGAAAAATCCCTAAGCCCCGGGGTCACAACTTCAGAAAAAAATTGACTTTTGGCAATTCACTCAAAAATGGTGCCAACCGGTTGCAAATGCTCCCCTGAAAGCTTTGGCGATGGAAACAGAAGGCTTTTTATTACAGGTCAAGAAATCAGCCATCATTAACTTAACCAGCAGAAAAAGATTTTTTTGAAAAATCCCTCAGCCCCGGGGTCACAATATCCGCAAAAATCTGACTTTTGGCAATTCACTTAAAAATGGTGCCAAACGCTTGCAAATGCTCCCCTGAAATGTTTGGCGGTCGAAACAGAAGTCATCTTATCACAGGACAAGAAATCATCCCTCAGCAACATAACCGGCGTAAAGTTTTTTTTTTAAAAAAAATCCCTAAGCCCCAGGGTCACAATTTCAGCAAAAATCTGACTTTTGGCAATTCACTCAAAAATGTTGCCAACCGGTTGCAAATGCTCCCCTGAAAGCTTTGGCGATGGAAACAGAAGGCTTTTTATCACAGGACAAGAAATCAGCCCTCAGCAACTTAACCAGCGGAAAAAGATTTTTTTGAAAAATCCCTAAGCCCCGGGGTCACAACTTCAGAAAAAATTTGACTTTTGGCAATTCACTCAAAAATGGTGCCAACCGGTTGCAAATGCTCCCCTGAAAGCTTTGGCGATGGAAACAGAAGGCTTTTTATTACAGGTCAAGAAATCAGCCATCATTAACTTAACCAGCAGAAAAAGATTTTTTTGAAAAATCCCTCAGCCCCGGGGTCACAATATCCGCAAAAATCTGACTTTTGGCAATTCACTTAAAAATGGTGCCAAACGCTTGCAAATGCTCCCCTGAAATGTTTGGCGGTCGAAACAGAAGTCATCTTATCACAGGACAAGAAATCATCCCTCAGCAACATAACCGGTGGAAAAAGTTTTTTTTTTTTGAAAAATCCCTAAGCCCCAGGGTCACAATTTCAGCAAAAATCTGACTTTTGGCAATTCACTCAAAAATGTTGCCAACCGGTTGCAAATGCTCCCCTGAAAGCTTTGGCGATGGAAACAGAAGGCTTTTTATCACAGGACAAGAAATCAGCCCTCAGCAACTTAACCGGCGGAAAAAGATTTTTTTGAAAAATCCCTAAGCCCCGGGGTCACAACTTCAGAAAAAATTTGATTTTGGCAATTCACTCAAAAATAGTGCCAACCGGTTGCAAATGCTCCCATGAAAGCTTTGGCGATGGAGACAGATCGGCTTTTTATCACAGGACAAGAAATCAGCCATCATTAACTTAAACAGCAGAAAAAGATTTTTTTGAAAAATCCCTCAGCCCCGGGGTCACAATATCCGCAAAAATCTGACTTTTGGCAATTCACTTAAAATTGGTGCCAAACGCTTGCAAATGCTCCCCTGAAATGTTTGGCGGTCGAAACAGAAGTCATCTTATCACAGGACAAAAAATCAGCCCTCAGAAACTTAACCGGCGGAAAAAGATTTTTTTGAAAAATCCCTAAGCCCCGGGGTCACAATTTCAGAAAAAATCTGACTTTTGGTATTCACTCAAAAATAGTGCCAACCGGTTGGAAATGCTCCCCTGAAAGCTTTGGCGATGTAAACAAAAGGCTTTTTATCACAGGACAAGAAATCAACCATCATTAACTTAAACAGCAGAAAAAGCTTTTTTTGAAAAATCCCTAAGCCCCGGGGTCACAATTTCAGCAAATATCTGACTTTTGGCAATTCACTCAAAAATGGTACCAAAGGCTTGCGAATGCTCCCCTGAAATGTTTGGCGGTTGAAACAGAAGGCTTTTTATCACAGGACAAGAAATCAGCCATCAACAACTTAACCGGCAGAAAAAGATTTTTTTGAAAAATCCCTAAGCCCCGGGGTCACAATTTCAGAAAAAATCTGACTTTTGGCAATCCACTCAAAAATGGTGCCAAACGCTTGCAAATGCTCCCCTGAAATGCTTGGCTGTCGAAACAGACGGCTTTATATCACAGGACAAGAAATCAACCCTCAGAAAGTTAACCGGCGGAAAACGATTTTTTTTGAAAAATCCCTAAGCCCCGGGGTCACAACTTCAGAAAACATTTGACTTTTGGCAATTCACTCAAAAATGGTGCCAACCGGTTGCAAATGCTCCCTTGAAAGCTTTGGCGACGGAAACAGAAGGCTTTTTATTACAGCTCAAGAAATCAGCCATCATTAACTTAACCAGCAGAAAAAGATTTTTTTGAAAAATCCCTCAGCCCCGGGGTCACAATATCTGCAAAAATCTGACTTTTGGCAATTCACTTAAAAATGGTGCCAAACGCTTGCAAATGCTCCCCTGAAATGTTTGGCGGTCGAAACAGAAGTCATCTTATCAGAGGACAAGAAATCATCCCTCAGCAACATAACCGGCGGAAAAAGTTTTTTTTTTTTTGAAAAATCCCTAAGCCCCAGGGTCACAATTTCAGCAAAAATCTGACTTTTGGCAATTCACTCAAAAATGTTGCCAACCGGTTGCAAATGCTCCCCTGAAAGCTTTGGCGATGGAAACAGAAGGCTTTTTATCACAGGACAATAAATCAGCCCTCAGCAACTTAACCGGCGGAAAAAGATTTTTTTGAAAAATCCCTAAGCCCCGGGGTCACAACTTCAGAAAAAATTTGACTTTTGGCAATTCACTCAAAAATAGTGCCAACCGGTTGCAAATGCTCCCATGAAAGCTTTGGCGATGGAGACAGATCGGCTTTTTATCACAGGACAAGAAATCAGCCACCATTAACTTAACCAGCAGAAAAAGATTTTTTTGAAAAATCCCTCAGCCCCGGGGTCACAATATCCGCAAAAATCTGACTTTTGGCAATTCACTTAAAAATGGTGCCAAACGCTTGCAAATGCTCCCCTGAAATGTTTGGCAGTCGAAACAGAAGTCATCTTATCGCAGGACAAGAAATCATTCCTCAGCAACATAACCGGCGGAAAAAGTTTTTTTTTTGAAAATGACCTAAGCCCCGGGGTCACAATTTCAGCAAAAATCTGACTTTTGGCAATTCACTCAAAAATGCTGCCAACCGATTGCAAATGCTCCCCTGAAAGCTTTGGCGATGGAAGCAGAAGGCTTTTTATCACAGGACAAGAAATCAGCCCTCAGAAAGTTAACCGGCGGAAAAAGATTTTTTTGAAAAATCCCTAAGCCCCGGGGTCACAACTTCAGAAAACATTTGACTTTTGGCAATCCACACAAAAATGGTGCCAAACGCTTGCAAATGCTCCCCTGAAATGCTTAGCTGTCGAAACAGACGGCTTTATATCACAGGACAAGAAATCAACCCTCAGAAAGTTAACCGGCGGAAAATGATTTTTTTAAAA
The DNA here is from genome assembly GCF_964106915.1 of Podarcis gaigeae. Classification (NCBI taxonomy): domain Eukaryota; kingdom Metazoa; phylum Chordata; class Lepidosauria; order Squamata; family Lacertidae; genus Podarcis; species Podarcis gaigeae. The sequence goes on from NC_139689.1 coordinate 46,788,060, forward strand.
AAATCCCTAAGCCCCGGGGTCACAACTTCAGAAAACATTTGACTTTTGGCAATTCACTCAAAAATGGTGCCAACCGGTTGCAAATGCTCCCTTGAAAGCTTTGGCGACGGAAACAGAAGGCTTTTTATTACAGCTCAAGAAATCAGCCATCATTAACTTAACCAGCAGAAAAAGATTTTTTTGAAAAATCCCTCAGCCCCGGGGTCACAATTTCAGCAAAAATCTGACTTTTGGCAATTCACTTAAAAATGGTGCCAAACGCTTGCAAATGCTCCCCTGAAATGTTTGGCGGTCGAAACAGAAGTCATCTTATCAGAGGACAAGAAATCATCCCTCAGCAACATAACCGGCGGAAAAAGTTTTTTTTTTTTTGAAAAATCCCTAAGCCCCAGGGTCACAATTTCAGCAAAAATCTGACTTTTGGCAATTCACTCAAAAATGTTGCCAACCGGTTGCAAATGCTCCCCTGAAAGCTTTGGCGATGGAAACAGAAGGCTTTTTATCACAGGACAAGAAATCAGCCCTCAGCAACTTAACTGGCGGAAAAAGATTTTTTTGAAAAATCCCTAATCCCCGGGATCACAATTTCAGCAAAAATCTGATATTTGGCAATCCACTCAAAAATGGTTCCAAACGCTTGCAAATGTTCCCCTGAAATGCTTGGCTGTCGAAACAGACGGCTTTATATCACAGGACAAGAAATCAACCCTCAGAAAGTTAACCGGCGGAAAATGATTTTTTTTGAAAAATCCCTAAGCCCCGGTGTCACAACTTCAGAAAACATTTGACTTTTGGCAATTCACTCAAAAATGGTGCCAACCGGATGCAAATGCTCCCCTGAAAGCTTTGGCGATGGAAGCAGAAGGCTTTTTATCACAGGACAAGAAATCAGCCATCATTAACTTAACCAGCAGAAAAAGATTTTTTTGAAAAATCCCTCAGCCCCGGGGTCACAATATCCGCAAAAATCTGACTTTTGGCAATTCACTTAAAAATGGTGCCAAACGCTTGCAAATGCTCCCCTGAAATGTTTCGCAGTCGAAACAGAAGTCATCTTATCACAGGACAAGAAATCATCCCTCAGCAACATAACCAGCGGAAAAAAGATTTTTTTGAAAAATCCCTAATCCCCGGGGTCACAATTTCATCAAAAATCTGACTTTTGGCAATTCACTCAAAAATGTTGCCAATCGGATGCAAATGCTCCCCTGAAAGCTTTGGCGATGGAAACAGAAGGCTTTTTATCACAGGACAAGAAATCAGCCCTCAGCAACTTAACCGGCGGAAAAAGATTTTTTTGAAAAATCCCTAAGCCCCGGGGTCACAATTTCAGCAAATATCTGACTTTTGGCAATTCACTCAAAAATGGTGCCAACCGATTGCAAATGCTCCCCTGAAATGTTTGGCGGTCGAAACAGAAGGCTTTTTATCACAGGACAAGAAATCAGCCCTCAGAAAGTTAACCGGCGGAAAAAGTTTTTTTGAAAAATCCCTAAGCCCCGGGGTCACAATTTCAGAAAAAATCTGACTTTTGGCAATTCACTCAAAAATGGTGCCAAACGCTTGCAAATGCTCCCCTGAAAGCTTTGGCTGTCGAAACAGAAGCCTTTTTATCACAGGACAAGAAATCAGCCCTCAGAAACTTAACCGGCGGAAAAAGATTTTTTTGAAAAATCCCGAAGCCCCGGGGTCAGAATTTCAGCAAAAATCTGACTTTTGGCAATTCACTCAAAAATGTTGCCAAACGCTTGCAAATGCTCCCCTGAAATGCTTGGCTGTCGAAACAGACGGCTTTATATCACAGGACAAGAAATCAACCCTCAGAAAGTTAACCGGCGGAAAATGATTTTTTTTGAAAAATCCCTAAGCCCCGGGGTCACAACTTCAGAAAAAATTTGACTTTTGGCAATTCACTCAAAAATAGTGCCAACCGGTTGCAAATGCTCCCCTGAAAGCTTTGGCGATGGAGACAGATCAGCTTTTTATAACAGGACAAGAAATCAGCCATCATTAACTTAACCAGCAGAAAAAGATTTTTTTGAAAAATCCCTCAGCCCCGGGGTCACAATATCCGCAAAAATCTGACTTTTGGCAATTCACTTAAAAATGGTGCCAAACGCTTGCAAATGCTCCCCTGAAATGTTTGGCAGTCGAAACAGAAGTCATCTTATCACAGGACAAGAAATCATCCCTCAGCAACATAACCGGCGGAAAAAGTTTTTTTTTTGAAAAATACCTAAGCCCTGGGGTCACAATTACAGCAAAAATCTGACTTTTGGCAATTCACTCAAAAATGGTGCCAACCGATTGCAAATGCTCCCCTGAAAGCTTTGGCGGTGGAAACAGAAGGCTTTTTATCACAGGACAAGAAATCAGCCCTCAGAAAGTTAACCGGCGGAAAAAGATTTTTTTGAAAAATCCCTAAACCCCGGGGTCACAATTTCAGAAAAAATCTGACTTTTGGTATTCACTCAAAAATAGTGCCAACCGGTTGGAAATGCTCCCCTGAAAGCTTTGGCGATGGAAACAAAAGGCTTTTTATCACAGGACAAGAAATCAGCCATCATTAACTTAAACAGCAGAAAAAGATTTTTTTGAAAAATCCCTAAGCCCCGGGGTCACAATTTCAGCAAATATCTGACTTTTGGCAATTCACTCAAAAATGGTACCAAAGGCTTGCGAATGCTCCCCTGAAATGTTTGGCGGTCGAAACAGAAGGCTTTTTATCACAGGACAAGAAATCAGCCATCAACAACTTAACCGGCAGAAAAAGATTTTTTTGAAAAATCCCTAAGCCCCGGGGTCACAATTTCAGAAAAAATCTGACTTTTGGCAATCCACTCAAAAATGTTGCCAACCGGTTGCAAATGCTCCCCTGAAAGCTTTGGCGATGGAAACAGAAGGCTTTTTATCACAGGACAAGAAATCAGCCCTCAGCAACTTAACCGGCGGAAAAAGATTTTTATGAAAAATCCCTAAGCCCCGGGGTCACAACTTCAGAAAAAAATTGACTTTTGGCAATTCACTCAAAAATGGTGCCAACCGGTTGCAAATGCTCCCCTGAAAGCTTTGGCGATGGAAACAGAAGGCTTTTTATTACAGGTCAAGAAATCAGCCATCATTAACTTAACCAGCAGAAAAAGATTTTTTTGAAAAATCCCTCAGCCCCGGGGTCACAATATCCGCAAAAATCTGACTTTTGGCAATTCACTTAAAAATGGTGCCAAACGCTTGCAAATGCTCCCCTGAAATGTTTGGCGGTCGAAACAGAAGTCATCTTATCACAGGACAAGAAATCATCCCTCAGCAACATAACCGGCGTAAAGTTTTTTTTTTTAAAAAAATCCCTAAGCCCCCAGGGTCACAATTTCAGCAAAAATCTGACTTTTGGCAATTCACTCAAAAATGTTGCCAACCGGTTGCAAATGCTCCCCTGAAAGCTTTGGCGATGGAAACAGAAGGCTTTTTATCACAGGACAAGAAATCAGCCCTCAGCAACTTAACCGGCGGAAAAAGATTTTTTTGAAAAATCCCTAAGCCCCGGGGTCACAACTTCAGAAAAAATTTGACTTTTGGCAATTCACTCAAAAATGGTGCCAACCGGTTGCAAATGCTCCCCTGAAAGCTTTGGCGATGGAAACAGAAGGCTTTTTATTACAGGTCAAGAAATCAGCCATCATTAACTTAACCAGCAGAAAAAGATTTTTTTGAAAAATCCCTCAGCCCCGGGGTCACAATATCCGCAAAAATCTGACTTTTGGCAATTCACTTAAAAATGGTGCCAAACGCTTGCAAATGCTCCCCTGAAATGTTTGGCGGTCGAAACAGAAGTCATCTTATCACAGGACAAGAAATCATCCCTCAGCAACATAACCGGTGGAAAAAGTTTTTTTTTTTTGAAAAATCCCTAAGCCCCAGGGTCACAATTTCAGCAAAAATCTGACTTTTGGCAATTCACTCAAAAATGTTGCCAACCGGTTGCAAATGCTCCCCTGAAAGCTTTGGCGATGGAAACAGAAGGCTTTTTATCACAGGACAAGAAATCAGCCCTCAGCAACTTAACCGGCGGAAAAAGATTTTTTTGAAAAATCCCTAAGCCCCGGGGTCACAACTTCAGAAAAAATTTGATTTTGGCAATTCACTCAAAAATAGTGCCAACCGGTTGCAAATGCTCCCATGAAAGCTTTGGCGATGGAGACAGATCGGCTTTTTATCACAGGACAAGAAATCAGCCATCATTAACTTAAACAGCAGAAAAAGATTTTTTTGAAAAATCCCTCAGCCCCGGGGTCACAATATCCGCAAAAATCTGACTTTTGGCAATTCACTTAAAATTGGTGCCAAACGCTTGCAAATGCTCCCCTGAAATGTTTGGCGGTCGAAACAGAAGTCATCTTATCACAGGACAAAAAATCAGCCCTCAGAAACTTAACCGGCGGAAAAAGATTTTTTTGAAAAATCCCTAAGCCCCGGGGTCACAATTTCAGAAAAAATCTGACTTTTGGTATTCACTCAAAAATAGTGCCAACCGGTTGGAAATGCTCCCCTGAAAGCTTTGGCGATGTAAACAAAAGGCTTTTTATCACAGGACAAGAAATCAACCATCATTAACTTAAACAGCAGAAAAAGCTTTTTTTGAAAAATCCCTAAGCCCCGGGGTCACAATTTCAGCAAATATCTGACTTTTGGCAATTCACTCAAAAATGGTACCAAAGGCTTGCGAATGCTCCCCTGAAATGTTTGGCGGTTGAAACAGAAGGCTTTTTATCACAGGACAAGAAATCAGCCATCAACAACTTAACCGGCAGAAAAAGATTTTTTTGAAAAATCCCTAAGCCCCGGGGTCACAATTTCAGAAAAAATCTGACTTTTGGCAATCCACTCAAAAATGGTGCCAAACGCTTGCAAATGCTCCCCTGAAATGCTTGGCTGTCGAAACAGACGGCTTTATATCACAGGACAAGAAATCAACCCTCAGAAAGTTAACCGGCGGAAAACGATTTTTTTTGAAAAATCCCTAAGCCCCGGGGTCACAACTTCAGAAAACATTTGACTTTTGGCAATTCACTCAAAAATGGTGCCAACCGGTTGCAAATGCTCCCTTGAAAGCTTTGGCGACGGAAACAGAAGGCTTTTTATTACAGCTCAAGAAATCAGCCATCATTAACTTAACCAGCAGAAAAAGATTTTTTTGAAAAATCCCTCAGCCCCGGGGTCACAATATCTGCAAAAATCTGACTTTTGGCAATTCACTTAAAAATGGTGCCAAACGCTTGCAAATGCTCCCCTGAAATGTTTGGCGGTCGAAACAGAAGTCATCTTATCAGAGGACAAGAAATCATCCCTCAGCAACATAACCGGCGGAAAAAGTTTTTTTTTTTTTGAAAAATCCCTAAGCCCCAGGGTCACAATTTCAGCAAAAATCTGACTTTTGGCAATTCACTCAAAAATGTTGCCAACCGGTTGCAAATGCTCCCCTGAAAGCTTTGGCGATGGAAACAGAAGGCTTTTTATCACAGGACAATAAATCAGCCCTCAGCAACTTAACCGGCGGAAAAAGATTTTTTTGAAAAATCCCTAAGCCCCGGGGTCACAACTTCAGAAAAAATTTGACTTTTGGCAATTCACTCAAAAATAGTGCCAACCGGTTGCAAATGCTCCCATGAAAGCTTTGGCGATGGAGACAGATCGGCTTTTTATCACAGGACAAGAAATCAGCCACCATTAACTTAACCAGCAGAAAAAGATTTTTTTGAAAAATCCCTCAGCCCCGGGGTCACAATATCCGCAAAAATCTGACTTTTGGCAATTCACTTAAAAATGGTGCCAAACGCTTGCAAATGCTCCCCTGAAATGTTTGGCAGTCGAAACAGAAGTCATCTTATCGCAGGACAAGAAATCATTCCTCAGCAACATAACCGGCGGAAAAAGTTTTTTTTTTGAAAATGACCTAAGCCCCGGGGTCACAATTTCAGCAAAAATCTGACTTTTGGCAATTCACTCAAAAATGCTGCCAACCGATTGCAAATGCTCCCCTGAAAGCTTTGGCGATGGAAGCAGAAGGCTTTTTATCACAGGACAAGAAATCAGCCCTCAGAAAGTTAACCGGCGGAAAAAGATTTTTTTGAAAAATCCCTAAGCCCCGGGGTCACAACTTCAGAAAACATTTGACTTTTGGCAATCCACACAAAAATGGTGCCAAACGCTTGCAAATGCTCCCCTGAAATGCTTAGCTGTCGAAACAGACGGCTTTATATCACAGGACAAGAAATCAACCCTCAGAAAGTTAACCGGCGGAAAATGATTTTTTTAAAAAAATCCCTAAGCCCCGGGGTCACAACTTCAGAAAACATTTGACTTTTGGCAATTCACTCAAAAATGGTGCCAACCGGTTGCAAATGCTCCCCTGAAAGCTTTGGCGATGGAGACAGATCGGCTTTTTATCACAGGACAAGAAATCAGCCATCATTAACTTAACCAGCAGAAAAAGATTTTTTTGAAAAATCCCTCAGCCCCGGGGTCACAATATCCGCAAAAATCTGACTTTTGGCAATTCACTTAAAAATGGTGCCAAACGCTTGCAAATGCTCCCCTGAAATGTTTGGCAGTCGAAACAGAAGTCATCTTATCGCAGGACAAGAAATCATTCCTCAGCAACATAACCGGCGAAAAAGTTTTTTTTTTTGAAAATGACCTAAGCCCCGGGGTCACAATTTCAGCAAAAATCTGACTTTTGGCAATTCACTCAAAAATGCTGCCAACCGATTGCAAATGCTCCCCTGAAAGCTTTGGCGATGGAAGCAGAAGGCTTTTTATCACAGGACAAGAAATCAGCCCTCAGAAAGTTAACCGGCGGAAAAAGATTTTTTTGAAAAATCCCTAAGCCCCGGGGTCACAACTTCAGAAAACATTTGACTTTTGGCAATCCACTCAAAAATGGTGCCAAACGCTTGCAAATGCTCCCCTGAAATGCTTGGCTGTCGAAACAGACGGCTTTATATCACAGGACAAGAAATCAACCCTCAGAAAGTTAACCGGCGGAAAATGATTTTTTTAAAAAAATCCCTAAGCCCCGGGGTCACAACTTCAGAAAAAATTTGACTTTTGGCAATTCACTCAAAAATGGTGCCAACCGGTTGCAAATGCTCCCCTGAAAGCTTTGGCGATGGAAACAGAAGGCTTTTTATTACAGGTCAAGAAATCAGCCATCATTAACTTAACCAGCAGAAAAAGATTTTTTTGAAAAATCCCTCAGCCCCGGGGTCACAATATCCGCAAAAATCTGACTTTGGGCAATTCACTTAAAAATGGTGCCAAACGCTTGCAAATGCTCCCCTGAAATGTTTGGCGGTCGAAACAGAAGTCATCTTATCACAGGACAAGAAATCATCCCTCAGCAACATAACTGGCGGAAAAAGTTTTTTTTTTTTGAAAAATCCCTAAGCCCCAGGGTCACAATTTCAGCAAAAATCTGACTTTTGGCAATTCACTCAAAAATGTTGCCAACCGGTTGCAAATGCTCCCCTGAAAGCTTTGGCGATGTAAACAAAAGGCTTTTTATCACAGGACAAGAAATCAACCATCATTAACTTAAACAGCAGAAAAAGCTTTTTTTGAAAAATCCCTAAGCCCCGGGGTCACAATTTCAGCAAATATCTGACTTTTGGCAATTCACTCAAAAATGGTACCAAAGGCTTGCGAATGCTCCCCTGAAATGTTTGGCGGTTGAAACAGAAGGCTTTTTATCACAGGACAAGAAATCAGCCATCAACAACTTAACCGGCAGAAAAAGATTTTTTTGAAAAATCCCTAAGCCCCGGGGTCACAATTTCAGAAAAAATCTGACTTTTGGCAATCCACTCAAAAATGGTGCCAAACGCTTGCAAATGCTCCCCTGAAATGCTTGGCTGTCGAAACAGACGGCTTTATATCACAGGACAAGAAATCAACCCTCAGAAAGTTAACCGGCGGAAAACGATTTTTTTTGAAAAATCCCTAAGCCCCGGGGTCACAACTTCAGAAAACATTTGACTTTTGGCAATTCACTCAAAAATGGTGCCAACCGGTTGCAAATGTTCCCTTGAAAGCTTTGGCGACGGAAACAGAAGGCTTTTTATTACAGCTCAAGAAATCAGCCATCATTAACTTAACCAGCAGAAAAAGATTTTTTTGAAAAATCCCTCAGCCCCGGGGTCACAATATCTGCAAAAATCTGACTTTTGGCAATTCACTTAAAAATGGTGCCAAACGCTTGCAAATGCTCCCCTGAAATGTTTGGCGGTCGAAACAGAAGTCATCTTATCAGAGGACAAGAAATCATCCCTCAGCAACATAACCGGCGGAAAAAGTTTTTTTTTTTTTTGAAAAATCCCTAAGCCCCAGGGTCACAATTTCAGCAAAAATCTGACTTTTGGCAATTCACTCAAAAATGTTGCCAACCGGTTGCAAATGCTCCCCTGAAAGCTTTGGCGATGGAAACAGAAGGCTTTTTATCACAGGACAATAAATCAGCCCTCAGCAACTTAACCGGCGGAAAAAGATTTTTTTGAAAAATCCCTAAGCCCCGGGGTCACAACTTCAGAAAAAATTTGACTTTTGGCAATTCACTCAAAAATAGTGCCAACCGGTTGCAAATGCTCCCATGAAAGCTTTGGCGATGGAGACAGATCGGCTTTTTATCACAGGACAAGAAATCAGCCACCATTAACTTAACCAGCAGAAAAAGATTTTTTTGAAAAATCCCTCAGCCCCGGGGTCACAATATCCGCAAAAATCTGACTTTTGGCAATTCACTTAAAAATGGTGCCAAACGCTTGCAAATGCTCCCCTGAAATGTTTGGCAGTCGAAACAGAAGTCATCTTATCGCAGGACAAGAAATCATTCCTCAGCAACATAACCGGCGGAAAAAGTTTTTTTTTTGAAAATGACCTAAGCCCCGGGGTCACAATTTCAGCAAAAATCTGACTTTTGGCAATTCACTCAAAAATGCTGCCAACCGATTGCAAATGCTCCCCTGAAAGCTTTGGCGATGGAAGCAGAAGGCTTTTTATCACAGGACAAGAAATCAGCCCTCAGAAAGTTAACCGGCGGAAAAAGATTTTTTTGAAAAATCCCTAAGCCCCGGGGTCACAACTTCAGAAAACATTTGACTTTTGGCAATCCACTCAAAAATGGTGCCAAACGCTTGCAAATGCTCCCCTGAAATGCTTAGCTGTCGAAACAGACGGCTTTATATCACAGGACAAGAAATCAACCCTCAGAAAGTTAACCGGCGGAAAATGATTTTTTTAAAAAAATCCCTAAGCCCCGGGGTCACAACTTCAGAAAACATTTGACTTTTGGCAATTCACTCAAAAATGGTGCCAACCGGTTGCAAATGCTCCCCTGAAAGCTTTGGCGATGGAGACAGATCGGCTTTTTATCACAGGACAAGAAATCAGCCATCATTAACTTAACCAGCAGAAAAAGATTTTTTTGAAAAATCCCTCAGCCCCGGGGTCACAATATCCGCAAAAATCTGACTTTTGGCAATTCACTTAAAAATGGTGCCAAACGCTTGCAAATGCTCCCCTGAAATGTTTGGCAGTCGAAACAGAAGTCATCTTATCGCAGGACAAGAAATCATTCCTCAGCAACATAACCGGCGAAAAAGTTTTTTTTTTGAAAATGACCTAAGCCCCGGGGTCACAATTTCAGCAAAAATCTGACTTTTGGCAATTCACTCAAAAATGCTGCCAACCGATTGCAAATGCTCCCCTGAAAGCTTTGGCGATGGAAGCAGAAGGCTTTTTATCACAGGACAAGAAATCAGCCCTCAGAAAGTTAACCGGCGGAAAAAGATTTTTTTGAAAAATCCCTAAGCCCCGGGGTCACAACTTCAGAAAACATTTGACTTTTGGCAATCCACTCAAAAATGGTGCCAAACGCTTGCAAATGCTCCCCTGAAATGCTTGGCTGTCGAAACAGACGGCTTTATATCACAGGACAAGAAATCAACCCTCAGAAAGTTAACCGGCGGAAAATGATTTTTTTAAAAAAATCCCTAAGCCCCGGGGTCACAACTTCAGAAAAAATTTGACTTTTGGCAATTCACTCAAAAATGGTGCCAACCGGTTGCAAATGCTCCCCTGAAAGCTTTGGCGATGGAAACAGAAGGCTTTTTATTACAGGTCAAGAAATCAGCCATCATTAACTTAACCAGCAGAAAAAGATTTTTTTGAAAAATCCCTCAGCCCCGGGGTCACAATATCCGCAAAAATCTGACTTTGGGCAATTCACTTAAAAATGGTGCCAAACGCTTGCAAATGCTCCCCTGAAATGTTTGGCGGTCGAAACAGAAGTCATCTTATCACAGGACAAGAAATCATCCCTCAGCAACATAACTGGCGGAAAAAGTTTTTTTTTTTTGAAAAATCCCTAAGCCCCAGGGTCACAATTTCAGCAAAAATCTGACTTTTGGCAATTCACTCAAAAATGTTGCCAACCGGTTGCAAATGCTCCCCTGAAAGCTTTGGCGATGGAAACAGAAGGCTTTTTATCACAGGACAAGAAATCAGCCCTCAGCAACTTAACCGGCGGAAAAAGATTTTTTTGAAAAATCCCTAAGCCCCGGGGTCACAATATCCGCAAAAATCTGACTTTTGACAATTCACTTAAAATTGGTGCCAAACGCTTGCAAATGCTCCCCTGAAATGTTTGGCGGTCGAAACAGAAGTCATCTTATCACAGGACAAGAAATCATCCCTCAGCAACATAACCGGCGGAAAAAGTTTTTTTTTAAAAAAAAATACCTAAGCCCCGGGGTCACAATTACAGCAAAAATCTGACTTTTGGCAATTCACTCAAAAATGGTGCCAACCGATTGCAAATGCTCCCCTGAAAACTTTGGCGATGGAAGCAGAAGGCTTTTTATCACAGGACAAGAAATCAGCCCTCAGAAAGTTAACCGGCGGAAAAAGATTTTTTTGAAAAATCCCTAAGCCCCGGGGTCACAATATCAGAAAAAATCTGACTTTTGGTATTCACTCAAAAATAGTGCCAACCGGTTGGAAATGCTCCCCTGAATGCTTTGGCGATGTAAACAAAAGGCTTTTTATCACAGGACAAGAAATCAACCATCATTAACTTAAACAGCAGAAAAAGCTTTTTTTGAAAAATCCCTAAGCCCCGGGGTCACAATTTCAGAAAAAATCTGACTTTTGGCAATCCACTCAAAAATGGTGCCAAACGCTTGCAAATGCTCCCCTGAAATGCTTGGCTGTCGAAACAGACGGCTTTATATCACAGGACAAGAAATCAACCCTCAGAAAGTTAACCGGCGGAAAACGATTTTTTTTGAAAAATCCCTAAGCCCCGGGGTCACAACTTCAGAAAACATTTGACTTTTGGCAATTCACTCAAAAATGGTGCCAACCGGTTGCAAATGCTCCCTTGAAAGCTTTGGCGATGGAAACGGAAGGCTTTTTATTACAGCTCAAGAAATCAGCCATCATTAACTTAACCAGCAGAAAAAGATTTTTTTGAAAAATCCCTCAGCCCCGGGGTCACAATATCCGCAAAAATCTGACTTTTGGCAATTCACTTAAAAATGGTGCCAAACGCTTGCAAATGCTCCCCTGAAATGTTTGGCGGTCGAAACAGAAGTCATCTTATCACAGAACAAGAAATCAGCCCTCAGCAACTTAACCGGCGGAAAAAGATTTTTTTGAAAAATCCCTAAGCCCCGGGGTCACAACTTCAGAAAAAATTTGACTTTTGGCAATTCACTCAAAAATAGTGCCAACCGGTTGCAAATGCTCCCATGAAAGCTTTGGCGATGGAGACAGATCGGCTTTTTATCACAGGACAAGAAATCAGCCATCATTAACTTAACCAGCAGAAAAAGATTTTTTTGAAAAATCCCTCAGCCCCGGGGTCACAATATCCGCAAAAATCTGATTTTGGCAATTCACTTAAAAATGGTGCCAAACGCTTGCAAATGCTCCCCTGAAATGTTTGGCGGTCGAAACAGAAGTCATCTTATCACAGGACATGAAATCATCCCTCAGCAACATAACCGGCGGGAAAAGTTTTTTTTTTGAAAAATCCCTAAGCCCCGGGGTCACAATTAAGGCAAAAATCTGACTTTTGGCAATTCACTCAAAAATGTTGCCAACCGGTTGCAAATGCTCCCCTGAAAGCTTTGGCGATGGAAACAGAAGGCTTTTTATCACAGGACAAGAAATCAGCCCTCAGCAACGTAACCGGCGGAAAAAGATTTTTTTGAAAAATCCCGAAGCCCCGGGGTCACAACTTCAGAAAAAATTTGACTTTTGGCAATTCACTCAAAAATAGTGCCAACCGGTTGCAAATGCTCCCCTGAAAGCTTTGGCGATGGAGACAGAAGGCTTTTTATCACAGGACAAGAAATCAGCCATCATTAACTTAACCAGCAGAAAAAGATTTTTTTGAAAAATCCCTCAGCCCCGGGGTCACAATATCCGCAAAAATCTGACTTTTGGCAATTCACTTAAAAATGGTGCCAAACGCTTGCAAATGCTCCCCTGAAATGTTTGGCAGTCGAAACAGAAGTCATCTTATCACAGGACAAGAAATCATTCCTCAGCAACATAACCGGCGGAAAAAGTTTTTTTTTTGAAAAATCCCTCAGCCCCGGGGTCACAATATCCGCAAAAATCTGATTTTGGCAATTCACTTAAAAATGGTGCCAAACGCTTGCAAATGCTCCCCTGAAATGTTTGGCGGTCGAAACAGAAGTCATCTTATCACAGGACATGAAATCATCCCTCAGCAACATAACCGGCGGGAAAAGTTTTTTTTTTGAAAAATCCCTAAGCCCCGGGGTCACAATTAAGGCAAAAATCTGACTTTTGGCAATTCACTCAAAAATGTTGCCAACCGGTTGCAAATGCTCCCCTGAAAGCTTTGGCGATGGAAACAGAAGGCTTTTTATCACAGGACAAGAAATCAGCCCTCAGCAACGTAACCGGCGGAAAAAGATTTTTTTGAAAAATCCCGAAGCCCCGGGGTCACAACTTCAGAAAAAATTTGACTTTTGGCAATTCACTCAAAAATAGTGCCAACCGGTTGCAAATGCTCCCCTGAAAGCTTTGGCGATGGAGACAGAAGGCTTTTTATCACAGGACAAGAAATCAGCCATCATTAACTTAACCAGCAGAAAAAGATTTTTTTGAAAAATCCCTCAGCCCCGGGGTCACAATATCCGCAAAAATCTGACTTTTGGCAATTCACTTAAAAATGGTGCCAAACGCTTGCAAATGCTCCCCTGAAATGTTTGGCAGTCGAAACAGAAGTCATCTTATCACAGGACAAGAAATCATTCCTCAGCAACATAACCGGCGGAAAAAGTTTTTTTTTTGAAAAAGACCTAAGCCCCGGGGTCACAATTTCAGCAAAAATCTGACTTTTGGCAATTCACTTAAAAATGGTGCCAAACGCTTGCAAATGCTCCCCTGAAATGTTTGGCGGTCGAAACAGAAGTCATCTTATCACAGGACAAGAAATCATCCCTCAGCAACATAACCGGCGGAAAAAGTTTTTTTTTTGAAAAATCCCTAAGCCCCGGGGCCACAATTAAGGCAAAAATCTGACTTTTGGCAATTCACTCAAAAATGTTGCCAACCGGTTGCAAATGCTCCCCTGAAAGCTTTGGCGATGGAAACAGAAGGCTTTTTATCACAGGACAAGAAATCAGCCCTCAGCAACGTAACCGGCGGAAAAAGATTTTTTTGAAAAATCCCGAAGCCCCGGGGTCACAACTTCAGAAAAAATTTGACTTTTGGCAATTCACTCAAAAATGGTGCCAACCCGTTGCAAATGCTCCCCTGAAAGCTTTGGCGATGGAAACAGAAGGCGTTTTATTACAGGTCAAGAAATCAGCCATCATTAACTTAACCAGCAGAAAAAGATTTTTTTGAAAAATCCCTCAGCCCCGGGGTCAGAATTTCAGAAAAATCTGACTTTTGGCAATTCACTCAAAAATGGTGCCAAACGCTTGCAAAAGCTCCCCTGAATGCTTTCGTGATGCAAACAGAAGGCTTTTTATCACAGGACAAGAAATCAGCCCTCAGAAAGTTAACCGGCAGATTTTTTCTGAAATTGTGACCCCGGGGCTTAGGGATTTTTCAAAAAAATCATTTTCCGCAGGTTAACTTTATGAGGGCTGATTTCTTGTCCTGTGATAAAAAGCCTTCTGTTTCCATCGCCAAAGCTTTCAGGGGAGCATTTGCAATCGGTTGGCACCATTTTTGAGTGAATTGCCAAAAGTCAGATTTTTGCTGAAATTGTGACCCCGGGGCTTAGGGATTTTTCAAAAAAAAACTTTTTCTGCCGGTTATGTTGCTGAGGGATGATTTCTTGTCCTGTGATAAGATGACTTCTGTTTCGACCGCCAAACATTTCAGGGGAGCATTTGCAAGCGTTTGGCACCCTTTTTAAGTGAATTGCCAAAAGTCAGATTTTTGCGGATATTGTGACCCCGGGGCTGAGGGATTTTTCAAAAAAATCTTTTTCTGTTGGTTAAGTTAATGATGGCTGATTTCTTGTCCTGTGATAAAAAGCCTTCTGTCTCCATCGCCAAAGCTTTCAGGGGAGCATTTGCAACCGGTTGGCACTATTTTTGAGTGAATTGCCAAAAGTCAAATTTTTTCTGAAGTTGTGACCCCGGGACTTAGGGATTTTTCAAAAAAATGTTTTTCTGCCGGTTAACTTTCTGAGGGCTGATTTCTTGTCCTGTGATAAAAAGCCTTCTGTTTGCATCACCAAAGCTTTCAGGGGAGCTTTTGCAAGCGTTTGGCACCATTTTTGAGTGGATTGCCAAAAGTCAGATTTTTGCTGAAATTGTGACCCGGGGCTTAGGGATTTTTCAAAACAATCTTTTTCTGCCAGTTAAGTTGCTGAGGGCTGATTTCTTGTCCTGTGATAAAAAAGCCTTCTGTTTCCATCGCCAAATCTTTCAGGGGAGCATTTGCAACCAGTTGGCACCATTTTTGAGTGAACTGCCAAAAGTCAGATTTTTTCTGAAATTGTGACCCCGGGGCTTAGGGATTTTTCAAAAAAATCTTTTTCTGCCGGTTAAGTTGCTGAGGGATGATTTCTTGTCCTGTGATAAGATGACTTCTGTTTCGACAGCCAAAGCTTTCAGGGGAGCATTTGCAAGCGTTTGGCACCATTTTTGAGTGAATTGTCAAAAGTCAGATTTTTTCTGAAATTGTGACCCCGGGACTTAGGGATTTTTCAAAAAAACTTTTTCCGCCGGTTAACTTGTTGAGGGCTGTTTTCTTGTAATGTGATAAAAAAGCCTTCTGTTTCGACAGCCAAACATTTCAGGGGAGCATTTGCAAGCGTTTGGCACCATTTTTGAATGAATTGCCAAAAGTCAGATTTTTGCTGAAATTGTGACCCCGGGGCTTAGGGATTTTTCAAAAAAATCTTTTTCTGCCGGTTAAGTTGTTGATGGCTGATTTCTTGTCCTGTGATAAAAAGCCTTCTGTTTCGACCGCCAAACATTTCAGGGGAGCATTTGCAAGCCTTTGGTACCATTTTTGAGTGAATTCCCAAAAGTCAGATATTTGCTGAAATTGTGACCCCGGGGCTTAGGGATTTTTCAAAAAAATCTTTTTCTGCTGTTTAAGTTAATGATGGCTGATTTCTTGTCCTGTGATAAAAAGCCTTTTGTTTCCATCGCCAAAGCTTTCAGGGGAGCATTTCCAACCGGTTGGCACTATTTTTGAGTGACTACCAAAAGTCAGATTTTTTCTGAAATTGTGACCCCGGGGCTTAGGTATTTTTCAAAAAAAAAAACTTTTTCCGCCGGTTATGTTGCTGAGGGATGATTTCTTGTCCTGTGATAAGATGACTTCTGTTTCGACTGCGAAACATTTCAGGGGAGCATTTGCAAGTGTTTGGCACCATTTTTAAGTGAATTGCCAAAAGTCAGATTTTTGCGGATATTGTGACCCCGGGGCTGAGGGATTTTTCAAAAAAAATCATTTTCCGCCGGTTAAGTTAATGATGGTTGATTTCTTGTCCTGTGATATAAAGCCGTCTGTTTCGACAGCCAAGCATTTCAGGGGAGCATTTGCAAGCGTTTGGCACTATTTTTGAGTGGATTGCCAAAAGTCAGATTTTTGCTGAAATTGTGACCCCGGGACTTAGGGATTTTTCAAAAAAATGTTTTTCTGCCGGTTAACTTTCTGAGGGCTGATTTCTTGTCCTGTGATAAAAAGCCTTCTGTTTGCATCACGAAAGCATTCAGGGGAGCTTTTGCAAGCGTTTGGCACCATTTTTGAGTGGATTGCCAAAAGTCAGATTTTTGCTGAAATTGTGACCCCGGGGCTTAGGGATTTTTCAAAAAAATCTTTTTCCGCCAGTTAAGTTGTTGAGGGCTGATTTCTTGTCGTGTGATAAAAAGCCTTCTGTTTCCATCGCCAAAGCTTTCAGGGGAGCATTTGCAACCGGTTGGCAACATTTTTGAGTGAATTTGCCAAAAGTCAGATTTTTGCTGAAATCGTGACCCCGGGGCTTAGGGATTTTTCAAAAAAACTTTTTCCGCCGGTTAACTTGTTGAGGGCTGTTTTCTTGTAATGTAATAAAAAGCCTTCTGTTTCGACAGCCAAACATTTCAGGGGAGCATTTGCAAGCGTTTGGCACCATTTTTGAGTGAATTGCCAAAAGTCAGATTTTTGCTGAAATTGTGACCCCGGGATTTAGGGATTTTTCAAGAAAATCTTTTTCTGCCGGTTAAGTTGCTGAGTGCTGATTTCTTGTCCTGTGATAAAAAGCCTTCAGTTTCGACCGCCAAACATTTCAGGGGAGCATTCGCAAGCCTTTGGTACCATTTTTGAGTGAATTGCCAAAAGTCAGATATTTGCTGAAATTGTGACCCCGGGGCTTAGGGATTTTTCAAAAAAATCTTTTTCTGCTGTTTATGTTAATGATGGCTGATTTCTTGTCCTGTGATAAAAAGCCTTTTGTTTCCATCGCCAAAGCTTTCAGGGGAGCATTTGCAACCGGTTGGCACTATTTTTGAGTGAATACCAAAAGTCAGATTTTTTTCTGAAATTGTGACCCCGGGGCTTAGGGATTTTTCAAAAAAATCTTTTTCCGCAGGTTAACTTTATGAGGGCTGATTTCTTGTCCTGTGATAAAAAGCCTTCTGTTTCCATCGCCAAAGCTTTCAGGGCAGCATTTGCAATCGGTTAGCACCATTTTTGAGTGAATTGCCAAAAGTCAGATTTTTGCTGAAATTATGACCCCGGGGCTTAGGGATTTTTCAAAAAAATGTTTTTCTGCCGGTTAACTTTCTGAGGGCTGATTTCTTGTCCTGTGATAAAAGCCTTCTGTTTGCATCACCAAAGCTTTCAGGGGAGCTTTTGCAAGCGTTTGGCACCATTTTTGAGTGGATTGCCAAAAGTCAGATTTTTGCTGAAATTGTGACCCCGGGGCTTAGGGATTTTTCAAAACAATCTTTTTCTGCCAGTTAAGTTGCTGAGGGCTGATTTCTTGTCCTGTGATAAAAAAGCCTTCTGTTTCCATCGCCAAATCTTTCAGGGGAGCATTTGCAACCAGTTGGCACCATTTTTGAGTGAACTGCCAAAAGTCAGATTTTTTCTGAAATTGTGACCCCGGGGCTTAGGGATTTTTCAAAACAATCTTTTTCTGCCGGTTAAGTTGCTGAGGGATGATTTCTTGTCCTGTGATAAAAAGGCTTCTGTTTCGACAGCCAAAGCTTTCAGGGGAGCATTTGCAAGCGTTTGGCACCATTTTTGAGTGAATTGCCAAAAGTCAGATTTTTGCTGAAATTGTGACCCCGGGACTTAGGGATTTTTCAAAAAAACTTTTTCCGCCGGTTAACTTGTTGAGGGCTGTTTTCTTGTAATGTGATAAAAAAGCCTTCTGTTTCGACAGCCAAACATTTCAGGGGAGCATTTGCAAGCGTTTGGCACCATTTTTGAGTGAATTGCCAAAAGTCAGATTTTTGCTGAAATTGTGACCCCGGGGCTTAGGGATTTTTCAAAAAAATCTTTTTCTGCCGGTTAAGTTGTTGATGGCTGATTTCTTGTCCTGTGATAAAAAGCCTTCTGTTTCGACCGCCAAACATTTCAGGGGAGCATTCGCAAGCCTTTGGTACCATTTTTGAGTGAATTCCCAAAAGTCAGATATTTGCTGAAATTGTGACCCCGGGGCTTAGGGATTTTTCAAAAAAATCTTTTTCTGCTGTTTAAGTTAATGATGGCTGATTTCTTGTCCTGTGATAAAAAGCCTTTTGTTTCCATCGCCAAAGCTTTCAGGGGAGCATTTCCAACCGGTTGGCACTATTTTTGAGTGAATACCAAAAGTCAGATTTTTTCTGAAATTGTGACCCCGGGGCTTAGGTATTTTTCAAAAAAAAAAACTTTTTCCGCCGGTTATGTTGCTGAGGAATGATTTCTTGTCCTGTGATAAGATGACTTCTGTTTCGACTGCGAAACATTTCAGGGGAGCATTTGCAAGTGTTTGGCACCATTTTTAAGTGAATTGCCAAAAGTCAGATTTTTGCGGATATTGTGACCCCGGGGCTGAGGGATTTTTCAAAAAAAATCATTTTCCGCCGGTTAAGTTAATGATGGTTGATTTCTTGTCCTGTGATATAAAGCCGTCTGTTTCGACAGCCAAGCATTTCAGGGGAGCATTTGCAAGCGTTTGGCACTATTTTTGAGTGGATTGCCAAAAGTCAGATTTTTGCTGAAATTGTGACCCCGGGACTTAGGGATTTTTCAAAAAAATGTTTTTCTGCCGGTTAACTTTCTGAGGGCTGATTTCTTGTCCTGTGATAAAAAGCCTTCTGTTTGCATCACGAAAGCATTCAGGGGAGCTTTTGCAAGCGTTTGGCACCATTTTTGAGTGGATTGCCAAAAGTCAGATTTTTGCTGAAATTGTGACCCCGGGGCTTAGGGATTTTTCAAAAAAATCTTTTTCCGCCAGTTAAGTTGTTGAGGGCTGATTTCTTGTCGTGTGATAAAAAGCCTTCTGTTTCCATCGCCAAAGCTTTCAGGGGAGCATTTGCAACCGGTTGGCAACATTTTTGAGTGAATTTGCCAAAAGTCAGATTTTTGCTGAAATCGTGACCCCGGGGCTTAGGGATTTTTCAAAAAAACTTTTTCCGCCGGTTAACTTGTTGAGGGCTGTTTTCTTGTAATGTAATAAAAAGCCTTCTGTTTCGACAGCCAAACATTTCAGGGGAGCATTTGCAAGCGTTTGGCACCATTTTTGAGTGAATTGCCAAAAGTCAGATTTTTGCTGAAATTGTGACCCCGGGATTTAGGGATTTTTCAAGAAAATCTTTTTCTGCCGGTTAAGTTGCTGAGTGCTGATTTCTTGTCCTGTGATAAAAAGCCTTCAGTTTCGACCGCCAAACATTTCAGGGGAGCATTCGCAAGCCTTTGGTACCATTTTTGAGTGAATTGCCAAAAGTCAGATATTTGCTGAAATTGTGACCCCGGGGCTTAGGGATTTTTCAAAAAAATCTTTTTCTGCTGTTTATGTTAATGATGGCTGATTTCTTGTCCTGTGATAAAAAGCCTTTTGTTTCCATCGCCAAAGCTTTCAGGGGAGCATTTGCAACCGGTTGGCACTATTTTTGAGTGAATACCAAAAGTCAGATTTTTTTCTGAAATTGTGACCCCGGGGCTTAGGGATTTTTCAAAAAAATCTTTTTCCGCAGGTTAATTTTATGAGGGCTGATTTCTTGTCCTGTGATAAAAAGCCTTCTGTTTCCATCGCCAAAGCTTTCAGGGCAGCATTTGCAATCGGTTGGCACCATTTTTGAGTGAATTGCCAAAAGTCAGATTTTTGCTGAAATTATGACCCCGGGGCTTAGGGATTTTTCAAAAAAAAAACTTTTTCCGCCGGTTATGTTGCTGATGGATGATTTCTTGTCCTGTGATAAGATGACTTCTATTTCGACTGCCAAACATTTCAGGGGAGCATTTGCAAGCGTTTGGCACCATTTTTAAGTGAATTGCCAAAAGTCAGATTTTTGCGGATATTGTGACCCCGGGGCTGAGGGATTTTTCAAAAAAATCTTTTTCTGCTGGTTAAGTTAATGATGGCTGATTTCTTGTCCTGTGATAAAAAGCCTTCTGTCTCCATCGCCAAAGCTTTCAGGGGAGCATTTGCAACCGGTTGGCACCATTTTTGAGTGAATTGCCAAAAGTCAAATGTTTTCTGAAGTTGTGACCCCGGGGCTGAGGGATTTTTCAAAAAAAATCATTTTCCGCCGGTTAACTTTCTGAGGGTTGATTTCTTGTCCTGTGATATAAAGCCGTCTGTTTCGACAGCCAAGCATTTCAGGGGAGCATTTGCAAGCGTTTGGCACCATTTTTGAGTGGATTGCCAAAAGTCAGATTTTTGCTGAAATTGTGACCCCGGGACTTAGGGATTTTTCAAAAAAATGTTTTTCTGCCGGTTAACTTTCTGAGGGCTGATTTCTTGTCGTGTGATAAAAAGCCTTCTGTTTGCATCACCAAAGCTTTCAGGGGAGCTTTTGCAAGCGTTTGGCACCATTTTTGAGTGGATTGCCAAAAGTCAGATTTTTGCTGAAATTGTGACCCCGGGGCTTAGGGATTTTTCAAAAAAATCTTTTTCCGCCGGTTAAGTTGCTGAGGGCTGATTTCTTGTCCTGTGATAAAAAGGCTTCTGTTTCCATCGCCAAAGCTTTCAGGGGAGCATTTGCAACCGGTTGGCAACATTTTTGAGTGAATTGCCAAAAGTCAGATTTTTGCTGAAATTGTGACCCCGGGGCTTAGGGATTTTTTTTAAAAAAAAAACTTTTTCCGCCCGTTATGTTGCTGAGGGATGATTTCTTGTCCTGTGATAAGATGACTTCTGTTTCGACCGCCAAACATTTCAGGGGAGCATTTGCAAGCCTTTGGTACCATTTTTGAGTGAATTCCCAAAAGTCAGATATTTGCTGAAATTGTGACCCCGGGGCTTAGGGATTTTTCAAAAAAATCTTTTTCCTCAGGTTAACTTTATGAGGGCTGATTTCTTGTCCTGTGATAAAAAGCCTTCTGTTTCCATCACCAAAGCTTTCAGGGGAGCATTTGCAAGCGTTTGGCACCATTTTTGAGTGAATTGCCAAAAGTTAGATTTTTGCTGAAATTGTGACCCCGGGATTTAGGGATTTTTCAAGAAAATCTTTTTCTGCCGGTTAAGTTGCTGAGTGCTGATTTCTTGTCCTGTGATAAAAAGCCTTCAGTTTCGACCGCCAAACATTTCAGGGGAGCATTCGCAAGCCTTTGGTACCATTTTTGAGTGAATTGCCAAAAGTCAGATATTTGCTGAAATTGTGACCCCGGGGCTTAGGGATTTTTCAAAAAAATCTTTTTCTGCTGTTTATGTTAATGATGGCTGATTTCTTGTCCTGTGATAAAAAGCCTTTTGTTTCCATCGCCAAAGCTTTCAGGGGAGCATTTGCAACCGGTTGGCACTATTTTTGAGTGAATACCAAAAGTCAGATTTTTTTCTGAAATTGTGACCCCGGGGCTTAGGGATTTTTCAAAAAAATCTTTTTCCGCAGGTTAACTTTATGAGGGCTGATTTCTTGTCCTGTGATAAAAAGCCTTCTGTTTCCATCGCCAAAGCTTTCAGGGCAGCATTTGCAATCGGTTAGCACCATTTTTGAGTGAATTGCCAAAAGTCAGATTTTTGCTGAAATTATGACCCCGGGGCTTAGGGATTTTTCAAAAAAATGTTTTTCTGCCGGTTAACTTTCTGAGGGCTGATTTCTTGTCCTGTGATAAAAGCCTTCTGTTTGCATCACCAAAGCTTTCAGGGGAGCTTTTGCAAGCGTTTGGCACCATTTTTGAGTGGATTGCCAAAAGTCAGATTTTTGCTGAAATTGTGACCCCGGGGCTTAGGGATTTTTCAAAACAATCTTTTTCTGCCAGTTAAGTTGCTGAGGGCTGATTTCTTGTCCTGTGATAAAAAAGCCTTCTGTTTCCATCGCCAAATCTTTCAGGGGAGCATTTGCAACCAGTAGGCACCATTTTTGAGTGAACTGCCAAAAGTCAGATTTTTTCTGAAATTGTGACCCCGGGGCTTAGGGATTTTTCAAAACAATCTTTTTCTGCCGGTTAACTTGTTGAGGGCTGTTTTCTTGTAATGTGATAAAAAAGCCTTCTGTTTCGACAGCCAAACATTTCAGGGGAGCATTTGCAAGCGTTTGGCACCATTTTTGAGTGAATTGCCAAAAGTCAGATTTTTGCTGAAATTGTGACCCCGGGGCTGAGGGATTTTTCAAAAAAATCTTTTTCTGCCGGTTAAGTTGTTGATGGCTGATTTCTTGTCCTGTGATAAAAAGCCTTCTGTTTCGACCGCCAAACATTTCAGGGGAGCATTCGCAAGCCTTTGGTACCATTTTTGAGTGAATTCCCAAAAGTCAGATATTTGCTGAAATTGTGACCCCGGGGCTTAGGGATTTTTCAAAAAAATCTTTTTCTGCTGTTTAAGTTAATGATGGCTGATTTCTTGTCCTGTGATAAAAAGCCTTTTGTTTCCATCGCCAAAGCTTTCAGGGGAGCATTTCCAACCGGTTGGCACTATTTTTGAGTGAATACCAAAAGTCAGATTTTTTCTGAAATTGTGACCCCGGGGCTTAGGTATTTTTCAAAAAAAAAAACTTTTTCCGCCGGTTATGTTGCTGAGGAATGATTTCTTGTCCTGTGATAAGATGACTTCTGTTTCGACTGCGAAACATTTCAGGGGAGCATTTGCAAGTGTTTGGCACCATTTTTAAGTGAATTGCCAAAAGTCAGATTTTTGCGGATATTGTGACCCCGGGGCTGAGGGATTTTTCAAAAAAAATCATTTTCCGCCGGTTAAGTTAATGATGGTTGATTTCTTGTCCTGTGATATAAAGCCGTCTGTTTCGACAGCCAAGCATTTCAGGGGAGCATTTGCAAGCGTTTGGCACTATTTTTGAGTGGATTGCCAAAAGTCAGATTTTTGCTGAAATTGTGACCCCGGGACTTAGGGATTTTTCAAAAAAATGTTTTTCTGCCGGTTAACTTTCTGAGGGCTGATTTCTTGTCCTGTGATAAAAAGCCTTCTGTTTCCATCGCCAAAGCATTCAGGGGAGCTTTTGCAAGCGTTTGGCACCATTTTTGAGTGGATTGCCAAAAGTCAGATTTTTGCTGAAATTGTGACCCCGGGGCTTAGGGATTTTTCAAAAAAATCTTTTTCCGCCAGTTAAGTTGTTGAGGGCTGATTTCTTGTCGTGTGATAAAAAGCCTTCTGTTTCCATCGCCAAAGCTTTCAGGGGAGCATTTGCAACCGGTTGGCAACATTTTTGAGTGAATTTGCCAAAAGTCAGATTTTTGCTGAAATCGTGACCCCGGGGCTTAGGGATTTTTCAAAAAAACTTTTTCCGCCGGTTAACTTGTTGAGGGCTGTTTTCTTGTAATGTAATAAAAAGCCTTCTGTTTCGACAGCCAAACATTTCAGGGGAGCATTTGCAAGCGTTTGGCACCATTTTTGAGTGAATTGCCAAAAGTCAGATTTTTGCTGAAATTGTGACCCCGGGATTTAGGGATTTTTCAAGAAAATCTTTTTCTGCCGGTTAAGTTGCTGAGTGCTGATTTCTTGTCCTGTGATAAAAAGCCTTCAGTTTCGACCGCCAAACATTTCAGGGGAGCATTCGCAAGCCTTTGGTACCATTTTTGAGTGAATTGCCAAAAGTCAGATATTTGCTGAAATTGTGACCCCGGGGCTTAGGGATTTTTCAAAAAAATCTTTTTCTGCTGTTTATGTTAATGATGGCTGATTTCTTGTCCTGTGATAAAAAGCCTTTTGTTTCCATCGCCAAAGCTTTCAGGGGAGCATTTGCAACCGGTTGGCACTATTTTTGAGTGAATACCAAAAGTCAGATTTTTTTCTGAAATTGTGACCCCGGGGCTTAGGGATTTTTCAAAAAAATCTTTTTCCGCAGGTTAACTTTATGAGGGCTGATTTCTTGTCCTGTGATAAAAAGCCTTCTGTTTCCATCGCCAAAGCTTTCAGGGCAGCATTTGCAATCGGTTGGCACCATTTTTGAGTGAATTGCCAAAAGTCAGATTTTTGCTGAAATTATGACCCCGGGGCTTAGGGATTTTTCAAAAAAAAAACTTTTTCCGCCGGTTATGTTGCTGATGGATGATTTCTTGTCCTGTGATAAGATGACTTCTATTTCGACTGCCAAACATTTCAGGGGAGCATTTGCAAGCGTTTGGCACCATTTTTAAGTGAATTGCCAAAAGTCAGATTTTTGCGGATATTGTGACCCCGGGGCTGAGGGATTTTTCAAAAAAATCTTTTTCTGCTGGTTAAGTTAATGATGGCTGATTTCTTGTCCTGTGATAAAAAGCCTTCTGTCTCCATCGCCAAAGCTTTCAGGGGAGCATTTGCAACCGGTTGGCACCATTTTTGAGTGAATTGCCAAAAGTCAAATGTTTTCTGAAGTTGTGACCCCGGGGCTGAGGGATTTTTCAAAAAAAATCATTTTCCGCCGGTTAACTTTCTGAGGGTTGATTTCTTGTCCTGTGATATAAAGCCGTCTGTTTCGACAGCCAAGCATTTCAGGGGAGCATTTGCAAGCGTTTGGCACCATTTTTGAGTGGATTGCCAAAAGTCAGATTTTTGCTGAAATTGTGACCCCGGGACTTAGGGATTTTTCCAAAAATGTTTTTCTGCCGGTTAACTTTCTGAGGGCTGATTTCTTGTCGTGTGATAAAAAGCCTTCTGTTTGCATCACCAAAGCTTTCAGGGGAGCTTTTGCAAGTGTTTGGCACCATTTTTGAGTGGATTGCCAAAAGTCAGATTTTTGCTGAAATTGTGACCCCGGGGCTTAGGGATTTTTCAAAAAAATCTTTTTCCGCCGGTTAAGTTGCTGAGGGCTGATTTCTTGTCCTGTGATAAAAAGGCTTCTGTTTCCATCGCCAAAGCTTTCAGGGGAGCATTTGCAACCGGTTGGCAACATTTTTGAGTGAATTGCCAAAAGTCAGATTTTTGCTGAAATTGTGACCCCGGGGCTTAGGGATTTTTTTTAAAAAAAAAACTTTTTCCGCCCGTTATGTTGCTGAGGGATGATTTCTTGTCCTGTGATAAGATGACTTCTGTTTCGACCGCCAAACATTTCAGGGGAGCATTTGCAAGCCTTTGGTACCATTTTTGAGTGAATTCCCAAAAGTCAGATATTTGCTGAAATTGTGACCCCGGGGCTTAGGGATTTTTCAAAAAAATCTTTTTCCTCAGGTTAACTTTATGAGGGCTGATTTCTTGTCCTGTGATAAAAAGCCTTCTGTTTCCATCACCAAAGCTTTCAGGGGAGCATTTGCAAGCGTTTGGCACCATTTTTGAGTGAATACCAAAAGTCAGATTTTTTCTGAAATTGTGACCCCGGGGCTTAGGGATTTTTCAAAAAAATCTTTTTCGGCCGGTTAACTTTCTGAGGGCTGATTTCTTGTACTGTGATAAAAAGCCTTCTGTTTCCATCGCCAAAGCTTTCAGAGGAGCATTTGCAATCGGTTGGCACCATTTTTGAGTGAATACCAAAAGTCAGATTTTTTCTGAAATTGTGACCCCGGGGCTTAGGGATTTTTCAAAAAAATCTTTTTCTGCTGTTTAAGTTAATGATGGCTGATTTATTGTCCTGTGATAAAAAGCCTTCTGTTTGCATCACCAAAGCTTTCAGGGGAGCTTTTGCAAGCGTTTGGCACTATTTTTGAGTGGATTGCCAAAAGTCAGATTTTTGCTGAAATTGTGACCCCGGGGCTTAGGGATTTTTCAATAAAATCTTTTTCTGCCGGTTAAGTTGCTGAGTGCTGATTTCTTGTCCTGTGATAAAAAGCCTTCAGTTTCGACCGCCAAACATTTCAGGGGAGCATTCGCAAGCCTTTGGTACCATTTTTGAGTGAATTCCCAAAAGTCAGATATTTGCTGAAATTGTGACCCCGGGGCTTAGGGATTTTTCAAAAAAATCTTTTTCTGTTGTTTAAGTTAATGATGGCTGATTTCTTGTCCTGTTATAAAAAGCCTTTTGTTTCCATCGCCAAAGCTTTCAGGGGGGCATTTGCAACCGGTTGGCACCATTTTTGAGTGAATACCAAAAGTCAGATTTTTTCTGAAATTGTGACCCCGGGGCTTAGGGATTTTTCAAAAAAATCTTTTTCTGCCGGTTAACTTTCTGAGGGCTGATTTCTTGTCGTGTGATAAAAAGCCTTCTGTTTCCATCACCAAAGCTTTCAGGGGAGCATTTGCAATCGGTTGGCACCATTTTTGAGTGAATTGCCAAAAGTCAGATTTTTGCTGAAATTATGACCCCGGGGCTTAGGGATTTTTCAAAAAAATCTTTTTCCGCCGGTTATGTTGCTGATGGATGATTTCTTGTCCTGTGATAAGATGACTTCTGTTTCGACCGCCAAACATTTCAGGGGAGCATTTGCAAGCGTTTGGCACCATTTTTAAGTGAATTGCCAAAAGTCAGATTTTTGCGGATATTGTGACCCCGGGGCTGAGGGATTTTTCAAAAAAATCTTTTTCTGCTGGTTAAGTTAATGATGGCTGATTTCTTGTCCTGTGATAAAAAGCCTTCTGTCTCCATCGCCAAAGCTTTCAGGGGAGCATTTGCAACCGGTTGGCACTATTTTTGAGTGAATTGCCAAAAGTCAATTTTTTTCTGAAGTTGTGACCCCGGGGCTGAGGGATTTTTCAAAAAAATGAGAAACTTAACCGGCGGAAAAAGATTTTTTTGAAAAATCCCTAAGCCCCGGGGTCAGAATTTCAGCAAAAATCTGACTTTTGGCAATTCACTCAAAAATGTTGCCAACCGGTTGCAAATGCTCCCCTGAAAGCTTTGGCGATGGAAACAGAAGGCTTTTTATCACACGACAAGAAATCAGCCCTCAACAACTTAACTGGCGGAAAATGATTTTTTTGAAAAATCCCTAAGCCCCGGCGTTCACAATTTCAGCAAAAATCTGACTTTTGGCAATCCACTCAAAAATGGTGCCAAACGCTTGCAAAAGCTCCCCTGAATGCTTTCGTGATGCAAACAGAAGGCTTTTTATCACAGGACAAGAAATCAGCCCTCAGAAAGTTAACCGGCAGAAAAACATTTTTTTGAAAAATCCCTAAGCCCCGGGGTCACAATTTCAGCAAAAATCTGACTTTTGGCAATCCACTCAAAAATGGTGCCAAACGCTTGCAAATGCTCCCCTGAAATGCTTGGCTGTCGAAACAGACGGCTTTATATCACAGGACAAGAAATCAACCCTCAGAAAGTTAACCGGCGGAAAATGATTTTTTTTGAAAAATCCCTAAGCCCCGGGGTCACAACTTCAGAAAACATTTGACTTTTGGCAATTCACTCAAAAATGGTGCCAACCGGTTGCAAATGCTCCCCTGAAAGCTTTGGCGATGGAAACAGAAGGCTTTTTATTACAGGTCAAGAAATCAGCCATCATTAACTTAACCAGCAGAAAAAGATTTTTTTGAAAAATCCCTAAGCCCCGGGGTCACAATTTCCGCAAAAATCTGACTTTTGGCAATTCACTCAAAAATGTTGCCAACCGGTTGCAAATGCTCCCCTGAAAGCTTTGGCGATGGAAACAGAAGGCTTTTTATCACAGGACAAGAAATCAGCCCTCAGCAACTTAACCGGCGGAAAAAGATTTTTTTGAAAAATCCCTAAGCCCCGGGGTCACAATTTCCGCAAAAATCTGACTTTTGGCAATTCACTCAAAAATGTTGCCAACCGGTTGCAAATGCTCCCCTGAAAGCTTTGGCGATGGAAACAGAAGGCTTTTTATCACAGGACAAGAAATCAGCCCTCAGCAACTTAACCGGCGGAAAAAGATTTTTTTGAAAAATCCCTAAGCCCCGGGGTCACAATTTCAGCAAAAATCTGACTTTTGGCAATCCACTCAAAAATGGTACCAAAGGCTTGCGAATGCTCCCATGAAATGCTTGGCTGTCGAAACAGAAGGCTTTATATCACAGGACAAGAAATCATCCATCAGCAACATAACCGGCGGAAAAAGTTTTTTTTTTGAAAAATCCCTTAGCCCCGGGGTCACAATTTCAGCAAAAATCTGAATTTTGGCAATTCACTCAAAAATGGTGCCAACCGATTGCAAATGCTGCCCTGAAAGCTTTGGCGATGGAAACAGAAGGCTTTTTATCACAGGACAAGAAATAACCCCTCAGCAACTTAACCGGCAGAAAAAGATTTTTTTGAAAAATCCCTAAGCCCCGGGGTCACAATTTCAGCAAAAATCTGACTTTTGGCAATCCACTCAAAAATGGTACCAAAGGCTTGCGAATGCTCCCATGAAATGCTTGGCTGTCGAAACAGAAGGCTTTATATCACAGGACAAGAAATCATCCATCAGCAACATAACCGGCGGAAAAAGTTTTTTTTTTGAAAAATCCCTTAGCCCCGGGGTCACAATTTCAGCAAAAATCTGAATTTTGGCAATTCACTCAAAAATGGTGCCAACCGATTGCAAATGCTGCCCTGAAAGCTTTGGCGATGGAAACAGAAGGCTTTTTATCACAGGACAAGAAATAACCCCTCAGCAACTTAACCGGCAGAAAAAGATTTTTTTGAAAAATCCCTAAGCCCCAGGGTCACAATTTCAGCAAAAATCTGACTTTTGGCAATTCACTCAAAAATGGTGCCAAACGCTTGCAAATGCTCCCCTGAAAGGTTTGGCGGTCGAAACAGAAGGCTTTTTATCACAGGACAAGAAATCAGCCCTCAGAAAGTTAACCGGCGGAAAAAGATTTTTTTGAAAAAAAACAAAGCTGGGCGCTGTTCCTCCGGCCTCAAGGCTGGCTGATGGATCTGGGCCCCGCCCCCCAGGCCAGGTGGAAAGGGCCTTGCAGGGAGCGGCCTTCATCCTCCCACCTGCCCCCTATGTCCCTCCACTGGCTGGCCGCCCCCTGATGTGGCTGGGAGGAGAGAAAAAATGGAGGGCGATCTGCCCCAGAATAAAATCTGCCCCAGGAGAAAATAATTGGAAAAGCTTGCAAATACCAGATAGCCTCATGATTTAAATACATAATGTGATGAATTAATATGTTTAATGCTGAACTGTATAGAAAGAAAGATGTTAAGTGATTAAATTAATTTTTTAAGAACATAGGTTTTGGAAAACTGTTAAAATGATATACACGGAAATTCAATCAGGGGATACGAGTAACAATACTACTAAGTTTGGTTTAAATACGGTTGAGATTTATGTTTGTTTGTTTAAATTTTTTGGGGGGAAATTAATAAAACATTTTGGGGGGGGGAATAAAATCTTTGGGGAGGGCCTGTCCCCTAGAGTGGATGCCTATGGCAGGAGAGTAAAATGTCCTTCTTCCTTTGCAGGGCCGTGGTTTGGGAGCGCCAGTCAGGGCTCCGGCCAAGCAGCAGCCCAGCGGTGCCACGTCCCAAACCAGCATCTGCAGGTATGCTGTGCCCTTCTGTGGCAGGGCTGGGGCAGTCTGAGGAGGGCACGGCCGGTGCACTCACACCCGGCCCCACATGGCAGAGGGGCCCAAAGAAGGTGGAAGAACAAGAGGGAGGGGTGCCAAGTTGTAGGGTGGTACAGGCAGGGCCGTAGTTAGGGGGTGGTGAGGTGGGCCCCCGCAGGTGAGGGCACAGCACAAAATGGGCTAAAAATATGTCCATAAATATTGATTATTGCCTCATAAGGAAAGGCTTTTAGCAGAGGATGAATTGAATGGGTGGAGGGTTGGAGGAGAGGCAGAAAGTGGAGCTCATTTGTCCGTGGCTAGGGGGCACGATCTGGATGGTTCTCCAGGGGCGCAAGATCACCCAGCTACGGCTCTGCGTATAAGGTGCCCTGGACATTTGAGAGCCCAAAGTTGGCCCTTGGTTCAGCACAGTTCCAGGTTGAAACCTGTGGAGACCCCTAGGCAGGCAAAATATCCCTGGGCTCCTCGCAAATCATATCCTGATACATTTTTTATTTTACCAACCAACAGTATTTTATAGGCAAAACAAACAGTACTTCTTCTGATCCATTGTTTCCTGGCCCATAAGCTTGTGCCTGCTCCGTCCATTGGGTAATCTGGCTCTGGTGGGGAGTGCTTCTGTGGAGATCAATCCCAGAATTCTCCCCACCCCCCAGGTCATTCCTTCATTCAGACAAAAGAAGAAGTGGCTCTCCTTGCCTTCTTAGCCCATTTTTTCTCTAATTTCTGTATCCCATGCAAATGTCCTTCTTGAGATTCTAGCCAAGCTCAACTGGTGGTCTCAGTTACCATAAAGGTAAAGGTAAAGGTACCCCTGCCCGTTACGTGTCCGACCCTAGGGTTGTGTGCCCATCTCACTTAAGAGGCCGGAGGCCAGCGCTGTCCAGAGACACCTCCGGGTCACGTGGCTAGCATGACGAAGCTGCTCTGGCAAGCCGGCACCAGCGCAGCACACCGAAATGCCGTTTACCTTCCCGCTATAAAGCGGTACCTATTTATCTACTTGCACTTAGGGGTGCTTTCGAACTGCTAGGTGGGCAGGAGCTGGGACCAAGCAACGGGAGCTCACCCCCCACGGGGATTCGAACCGCCGACCATGCGATCAGCAAGTCCTAGGCACTGAGGTTTTACCCACAGCGCCACCCGCGTCCCATAATGTTACCATAATGAACCATAAAGTTACCATAATGAACCTTAAAATAAAAGAGATACCTGTTATTACCTATATATTTATCAGGAACTCCTCCAACCAATCTTACTAACTGAGCTTGTTTCTTCCTTAGGCGAGAGGCCGGCCAGAACAAAGGGGGAAAGGCTCCCAGCTCAGGTAAGTGGAAATGCCAACTGAGTGCCCCATATTTTAGGAATGCTTCCTTCCCTTGTCCCCCACCCTCATGCCCCAGTCTGGGGCTAGCATGGCAGGGAGCCAGGCGCCTGCTCATGTTTCGTTTTTCTTTGCAGTGTGGGAGCCTTTCCCCAACACCTATTTTGTTCTGGCCAAATCCCTGGAGAGACGTGGCGGACATCAGGTACGAGGGCAGAGGGAATGAAGGGATCCTTGTGAAACATCTTTTGGGAGTCCCACCTGTGGCTTCCATTCTCATGTGATGTCCTTCTTCCTCCACAGGGCCACGCCTCCAGGGATGAGGCTCCAGCTCCGGCTCCCAGAATGAAGAACTGAGCAACATCCCGGCGGTTCCCGGCTGTCGTCCCTCGCGGCGCGTCCCCACTGCCCCTCCTCCGTACGGGCATGGCTCCATCCCGGCCCGGTTTGGCACAGAAGCAGCAGCCAAAGTTTCCTCCCATTAAAACAGCTTCTCAGGTGAGGGAGGAGACTTTGGCTGTTGCTTCTGTGCTAGGCCGGTCGGACGCCCGTACGGTGGAGAGGTGGGGAGCCCTTCTAAGACCAGGTAGGAGGAAATGCCCCTTCCCAGGTCCCCCACCCTCCTGCCCCAGACTGGGGCTAGCGTGGCTGGGAGACAGGAGCCTTCTGATGTCTCTGTTTGTTTTGCAGCGAGGGAGAAGTTCAGCCGTGGAACCGCCACATTCCTCCGGGAGGGACTGGAGCCCAGACAACGGCCTCTCGCCCCTGAGGTAATGGGACAGGGGGGAGGAGGGGGGCCCTAGGAAACACACAAGGAGGGCCTGCGGGATCAGGCCAAGGGCCCATCTGGTCCAGCCTCCTCTTCTCCCAGGGGCCACCCAGATGCCACTGCGAAAGTAGCCAACAGGTTTTGAGCCCAAGAAGCAGTGCTTCAAAGCTCCCTTCTTTCTTGCAGGATCTCGATCGTGCGCCGCTGTGGCTGCTGCCCAAGCCTCCCCCCAAAAGACCAGGTAAGAGGAAGGGAACCTTTGCATGGGGCAGGGAGAGGGCTGGGGGCCTTCCTACAGGGGTTGCTTCACTACAGCTCCCATTGTCCTTGACGACTGTCCTTTCTCCCCTTCTTTTTTTATAAAAAAACCCACAGCTTGAGGATTCCACAGCTTGCCGAATTCCAGAGTGTTTGGATCTCAGCTGAAGGACTGTATTCCGGCTTCTGATTTTTCAGCTGCTGAAGCATTTGAAAGCTTTACAAATGTGAAGAGCGAACTTTTCCCTGTTCATCCTTTGGACACACCGGATAATTTTGTTGTTGTTGTTGTTGCTAAATCAAGAAAAGATGAATTTTTCTACTCTGAGAAATACTTCCATTAGACCAACAGTGTTACATGTCCAACAACATAGTCCTTTAAATACGGTCTACTGGCCTTGTGGATTTCCTGGGCGGAGAGTTCAACAACTTCTGAGGCCACGGCCTCCTTTGTGGCTTTCTGCAGCGTGAGGTCTGGCTTGGTGAGGAGACGCCGTTGCAGACGGATGTCCCGGACCCCACAGATGATTTGATCCATCAGGGCATCATCTAAGTCTCGGAACTCGCAGTGCATTGCAGCCTGTCAGAGGGTGGTGGTGTAGTTGTTAATTGACTCCCCCTCTGCCTGGTTCTGGTGGTAGAACGCATGGCAGGCAGCAATCTCGGACGGCTTTGGTGCGTAGTGGTTGCGGAGCTTCTCTTGAATCGTGTCCCAAGGTGCTGCCTGGACTGCTAGAGGCGCAACCAATGTTCGGGCCATCGCGAACACTTCGGGGCCACAAAGGCTGAGGAGAGGCCCCGCTTCTGCTCTACAGACTCTCTTGTCAGCTCATTTGCTTGGAGGTAGCAGTCAAACTGAGCGAGGTAGGAGTCCCAGGATTCAGAGGCTGGGGCAAACGGTGGTAGAGGCACGAGTGAAGCCATGGTTCCGATGCCGACGTGGAGGCGATGGATGGTACACCGTGCTCTAGCCAGAACAGTCAGCTCTGAATTGGTTCTGCTCCGTGATTTCGCTCAGTGTTTCAGCTCCGTGATTCAGCTCAGTTCAGAGGATGGCCGCATCTGGCTGTGCTCTGATGTCCATCGATCCCATCCTCGTCGCCAGTGTAGAATAGTGGGTAGACATGGTAGACGACACAGCGATTTCTCCAGGCAGCTCTTTATTTTGTAAACTGGAATAGAAACTGAACAGCAAACAGCTCAGCCAGCCTGCTTTTATAGGCAGCTGGCTGTCAACATTGTAGCAACAACAACCCAGGGTTTCCCGCCTAAAATAACTGACGTGGACCTGAGTGAAAACTACATACACAATACTCCTGGTGGCCAGGGTGAGAACTTCAATACATAACAGGAGCCCTCGGATTTTTCCGTTAACACTACCTTCACACACTAAAAGCATTTACTGTATTTTTCGCTCTATAGGATGCCCCTGACCACCTCTATAGGACGCACCTCTTGTGAGAGCTTGCAGAGCGGTGTGTGTTCCTGTGAGATCTCACGCGACCATCCCCTGGCTCCTAGCACGCCAAGAAGGCCTTGCTCAGTGAGCAAGGTGGAAATATTGAAAGCTCTTTCAATGCCAGGAAAATCTTCTGTGCGTTTAATTTGAGCAATTTTGACCAGGCAGCCGTGCAAAGTTGAAATTGCACAAGATAAATGCACATAAAACTGTATGTGTATCGTACTGTATTGTTTTTATGCTTTTCAGACTATAAAATCGGGCATTCTTTTTTTATAATGCTACCTACAAAAGAAATCAACAAATTTGCAAATAACATCAGTGTTCTTGCAGATCTCAAAATCATTTTGCACTGTGAAGATTATTATTATTATTTAATTGAAATTCATCAGGTTTTGCTTAACTGGGGTTGTAGAATAAATGACCTAATAGGCTTCTATGTGCCCCATTATAAACTGCTGCCGCCATCTATTGGCCACAAATGAAAACAACCACCCAGTTTAGGCAGCTGTGCTTATTCAACAGAAAAGAATTCCAAAAGCCTCAAAGGAGTAATAATAATAAAAAAATATTAGTTTTACAATTTAATATTCCACACACTTATCATATAAAAAATAATAATAAAAGAATCCAAATATCACCCCCCCACTCTATGACTTCCCTTTCCGGTTCTTTAAATATTTGCTACTTCTGCTTAATTTATTTTTCCTTATTGTTGTTAATTTTTTAGTTAAATGCTCCTATCTTCTTATATATTTTTATACCATATTATCTTTCCAATTATATCTTACATTTAATTAATTTCCAAATTGTTATTTCTTAATCTTTACATTTGTTTTCTTACTTGTAAGTGTTTACTCAAACCCTGCGAATGAGTCCATTTCTTTACAACCTTTCTGTACATACAGCATAAACGGTTCCCAATCTTTTTTAAAGTCTCTATTGCCATTGTCTCTAAGTCTTCCCATAAGTTTTGCCATTTCTGTGTACTCCATAGGTTTAGATTGCCATTCTTCTTTCGTGAGTAATATATTTCCAAAGACCAACAGAAATGTCATGAAAACCATAATCATCACAATTATAACAAATAAAGGCTTGACATATCTCGCTTTGCATGTCATGAGTCTATCTCATATATTAGTTTCACCTTTTAAGTTGAATTACTGAAATAAATGAACTTTTCCACAATATTCTAATTTTTCAAGTTTCACCTGTAGTAATTGCCGTAATAATAAAATACTGTGGTTTATGCACTGGGGAAAACATGATAGCGCCACAAAAGAAAGATGTCTGCATCATGTGAGTTTAACAACGCAATTATTATGTTTAAAGAACATATTGTCTGCTGCAGCCATTTCCATGCGTAAATTCTCAGATTTAGTGGGAAAAGATAGTGGGAGAAACCTTCCATTAGGGTCAGTGTATCTGATCAATCTCAGGGCTCTGCAGCACTGATCTCACAAATCCACATTGCTCTTTTGAATGATTGGTTCCTGCAACGAGGAAGGCATTTACAGCTTTGAAATTCCAGGCCATGGGCCGGTCCACCGTCCCTTAGACCATTTGGAGGGGGGGGGGGAATGAACGAATTCCTATGCCCCACAAATAACCCAGAGATGCATTTTAAATAAAAGGACACATTCTACTCATGTAAAAACATGCAGATTCCTGGACTGTCTGTGGGCTGGATTTAGAAGGCGATTGGGCCGCATCCGGCCCAGGGGCCTTAGGTTGCCTACCCCTGTTCCAGGCTATGCCCGCTGTTAAGTTGTAGGTGAACGTATCAGTCGACACAGCAATTCTTCAAACAGCTCTTGTTTATTCACAGGCCAGAACAGAACTGAACTGAAGGGTTCAGCCAGCCTGCTTATATAGAGCTCCACTACAACGCAACTGTAACCACTTTCTGTAACTATCCAATCACTGAACATCACTTTCAATCCCTTATTTGCATATGTGGACCTGAGTGAAAACTATCAACAGTATCCCCCTGCTGGCCCAGGGTGAGAACTTCAGTACATAACACCCGCAACATATTTAGATGGGAGATAGGCCAGAATATCTGTAAATTGTTATTCATGTACAGCATCTGGAGCCAGAGAGAAGTGGGAAACACAGTGTGACATGATTGTGGGCACAGATGAGGTAGGTGCTGAATTTTGGGAAACCTGATGTAACCCCAAAACCATGGTATGCAAAACTCGTATCTCATGGCACGAGGCAATGTGATCCTTTTAGGAAAACTTTCTGCACTACGGTCAGGTGAAAAACAGGTTTGGGTCCAGGAGGACCAAGGTGTCAACAGGACAGTGGAAATGCCATGTGGTTCATACCACAAAAATGCAGGAAAACGCAAGTTGCAAGGTGGTTTTTGAGATGGTGCGGATAAGCACTCACTCGCCACTCTTCACTCATCCTTCCCTGCTGGTGTCAATGCCCCGAATTAACAAGGGTTGTCCATAGAGGGTGCTTTCAGACTGTGACTATTTTCAAGTGGCATTCAATCACATACCAGCAAAATGAGGGTGTCCAATTATAGATGATTATAGTATTGTTTGACAAACCCACTTCCTTCAGAGTCTGGATTTCGTACACCATGGGAAGCGCAGAGGAAAGTGTGGAGATAACACTTGCTTTGATGCAACAACATCTAACCTCCCTGCAAACAGATGCTCAGTTGATGGCCAACGTAGTCTAATCTCCTTGCCAACAAATCAGGATGGAAATGCAATAAACAGGTCATCTGGAAGCGCCCAGAAATGCTTGCTAGGAGCTGGGGAAAAAAACAGAACAGTGCAAAACATCTTACTTCTGAATAAACAAACATAGGATGTGACTTGATAAACTGCACTAACCACTGATGGTTCATTGAGATAATGGTTCATTGCAATAATTTTCAGTTCTTTTAAATGTCTGGAATGTAAGTTACACCTACCCAAGTGTGTGCAGGCCACGAGGAGGCAAAAAGCGGCAATTAGAGAAATAGATTGAGTTTTCAAGCTGACAAGAAGCTGGCAGGAAATAGCTTGAGGTTGTTGCAAGGGTTTTTTTTTTGGGGGGGGGGGGGACTGAGGCTGTCTACTCACTGTTAGAATTCCTGCTCCGTGATTGCAGTCATGGGATTGTTGTCTTTCACATGACAATATATATTTTGACTCCACAGAGTGGGAAGCGACAGAGACAGGATGTTTGTGTTACTGTGTTCCGTGAAGTGGGACTATTGTCCTTTGTTCTTTTTCTCTTTCTGTCTGATACTAGAGAGAGAGGGAGCCATGTTGCAGTGCTCCATGTGTGTTTAGATGTAAATAAAGTAGATTAGCCAAAATGCTGAGTTGCTGAGGTCTGTCACGCAAAATGCGCAGACTCTGCAGATCCCTAAGTGTGCCGGTGTCGGCTGGCATCAGTCGCTGTGATGTTCGGGCTGAAGAAAGCTTTTGAAGCTCCCAAACGATCGACCAGGAGAGAGAGAACATGCCAGTCAGGCATGTGTCTCTGCCAGGGTCCTACTCGAGTGTAGGCTGAACTCCTGACACTCACCCTGTACCTTTAAAAGCACTTTGAAGCATGTTCTTTCCCTCAAAGAATTCTGGGAACTGTAGTTTATTGAGTGTTGCTGGGAAATTGTAACTCTGTGACGGGTAAACTACAGTGCCCATAATTCTCTTTAAATGAGCTTTAAAGCTATAGTGTGCACATAGCCAAGGCTGCTTTCAAACTAGCACAACCTGCTTTACCTATATACTTATAAATAAATAGCTGTTGCTGGAAAGAGAACCCGAATGAATCACCTCACCAAGAAACTGGCGCTCTAAACCTGCCCCGGAAATTCAGGGAAATTGGAAACCTAAAACAAGGCCATGGCCTTGGTCTGCTCCCAAGGGGTGATTTGGGAATGTATTTCAGGTTTCCAGCTCATCACCCTTTTGCATAGTGCAGTTAATTATGAAAAAAAACTGCTTCGAAGGATGAATAATGCGGTTGGCTGATAAGCCCTCAATTCTAAATCCTCTAGGGCATTCTGGTTGCTGTTTTTAAAAATGCCAGTTTGCAGTGCCTAGTTCGTGCCAGCTGTGTAGCCCTGCCTCTCATAATTATTAGTACAGATTTTGCCTCGCATCCACGGTATATAATAATTCTGACAGCTGTGGCACATTTTTTTGGGTAGCGTGTTTTCACAGAGTCAGCTGCATTTACTTTTCGGTGCCACACCTCATGACGTGATTGCAAGTGTAGTGGAAAAACGGCAGTAGGCGTGTGGGGTGGGGCTTTCTCACACTTCAAGTTCTTAATGGTGCTGCTTCGAACACCCAAGCGTCACACACGCCCCATTCACAACAAAGCTGCAGCTCAGAAAATCAGGCATCTTCTGGCTATCTGAATTAATGAAAAGTGGTGAGGTGGGGGAACTCCTTTCAATGAAATAGCTGTCATTCTCTCACCTGAATCACCCCCTTGCGTTTTTTGGGGAAGAAAATAATTAATTGGGCAAGGCTTTCCTGTGAAATAGCATTTTCGCTTTTTTTAAAAAAACTCTCCCTCTTTTGTCCCATATCGCTTTTTTGGGACGCGAGTGGTGCTGTGGTGTAAACCACTGAGCCTTGGGTTTGCCAGTCGGAAGGTCGGCGGTTCGAATCCCCGCGATGGGGTGAGCTCCCGTTGCTCGGTCCCAGCTCCTGCCAACCTAGCAGTTCGAAAGCACCTCAAAGTGCAAGTAGATAAATAGGGAAGGTAAACGGGGGGAAGGTAAACGGGGGGAAGGTAAACGGCGTTTCCGTGCGCTGCTCTGGTTTCGCCAGAAGCGGCTTAGTCATGCTGGCCACATGACCTGGAAAAACTGTCTGCGGACAAACGCCGGCTCCCTCAGCCTGTAAAGCGAGATGAGCTTCGCAACCCCAGAGTCGTTCACGACTGGACTTAACTGTCAGGGGTCCTTTATCTTTCGCCCCTCTGTGAAATAGCATTTTTGCTCTTTTTAAAAAGTCTCCCTCTTTCCTTCCCTATAGCTTTAGTCTGATCACATGAAGTGCTAGAGGGCATGGAGATAAGTAACTATACAACCTTTAGAAGACATCTGAAGGCAGCCCTGTATAGGGGAGTTTTATAATGTTTAATGTTTTATTATGTTTTTATACAGTGTATGTTGGAAGCTGCCCAGAGTGGTTGGGGCAACCCAGGCAGATGGGCAGGGTATAAATAAGGAATGTTGTAAGGTATGCTTTTACACCCTTCTTGGATATTAATTGCTATGGATGGTAGCCGCACCGCCAATGAAAGAGATTCAGCCTAGCTTGTGTGTTGAGACCAAGCAATTTGCAAAAAGTGACTATGATTCACACATTGTTTTTGCTGTAAACCTGGGTATTTTAAAGTGTGCACTTGAAACTGTGTAATGTATGAAAAACGCATGAGAACTAATTTGTGTGTTTTTCAACGTATACGGTACAGTGGTACCTCGGGTTACATACGCTTCAGGTTACATACGCTTCAGGTTACAGACTCCGCTATCCCAGAAATAGTGCTTCAGGTTAAGAACTTTGCTTCAGGATGAGAACAGAAATCGTGTGGTGATGGCGCAGCAGCAGCAGGAGGCCCCATTAGCTAAAGTGGTGCTTCAGGTTAAGTACAGTTTCAGGTTAAGTACGGACCTCTGGAACGGATTAAGTACTTAACCCGAGGTACCACTGTATATCACACACGTTCACTATTTAGGGAACCAGGATTAGGCATGGTTCCCAACTGAGCAAAGTTTCATAGCAAACACAGGTTTTGCCACAAATTAATGCATGTGGAAAACGTCTTCTGGGAGTGGAGAAGCACATTTTAGGCACTGGAATGTCTTCACTCCAAAGGTTTGCTTAGAGTGCTTAACCTTTACAGGTACAAGGGATTAAAATATTTTCACTCATCCTACTCTTACAGTAGTAACTAGATATTTCATTTCACAGTGGGAGGAGAATAGGCCTGATGCTGAAAATCCTGTCCTGCTTCTTCAATATACACAATGGTGTAACTGCATTCTGGTTGCTTCTCTTGTTAGGAAATACTGATGGTTAAGAACAGGTTTTCACAGCTGAAAGAAATGCTGGAGCTTAATCTCTTCTTTCCTTTAAACTCACTTTTAAGGAAGCTGGCGTATTCTAGCAAGTAGTATCTGTGGTGCAGAGGCTTACAATACAGTCCTGGGGGTTGCCAAATGTATTCCTACTGTATACCGGCTCCTCTAGATCGTTGGCAGTGAAAAACAATGGAGCGAAAGTCAGGCTTCGCAGTTTGGCAAATTGTAATGGAATTGTTAGGGTTGCGGGTGGCGCTGTGGGTTAAACCACAGAGCCTAGGACTTGCCAATCAGAAGGTCGGCGGTTCGAATCCCCACGACGGGGTGAGCTCCCGTTGCTTGGTCCCTGCTCCTGCCAACCTAGCAGTTCGAAAGCACGTCAAAGTGCAAGTAGATAAATAGGTACCGCTCCGGTGGGAAGGTAAACGGCGTTTCCGTGCGCTGCTCTGGTTCACCAGAAGCGGATTAGTCATGCTGGCCACATGACCCGGCTCCCTCGGCCAATAAAGCGAGATGAGCGCTGCAACCCCAGAGTCGGTCACGACTGGACCTCATGGTCAGGGGTCCTTTTACCTTTACTATATATATATATATATATATATTTCCAAAATATAGGATAAAAAAACAAATAAAATAAAACCTACATACAGCAACAGTGTTTTGTGTTGTGTAGGCTCCTATGTGTTATGTGCAAATGGCTTTAGATACCTATTAGGTCCATAAATTACCATATAGCATTTATTCAACACAAAACACACACACACACACACACACACACACACAGGCAACAACAAAAGCATTGAATATATATATCCAATGCAAAATTACAACAAATTTCAATGCAAATTACAACAAATTACAAATCATATATATATATATATATATATATATATGCAGGTTTTGGTGTCCTCGGGTGTCTTCCCGTGTAAAAGTTGGGGTGTCTAGGCGACGTTTCGACGAGGTCTCACTCGTCATCTTCAGGCTGGTGAAGACGAGTGAGACCTCGTCGAAACGTCGCCTAGACACCCCAACTTTTACACGGGAAGACACCCGAGGACACCAAAACCTGCATTCCTGTACCCGTGAAAATCTACGAAAGCATATATATATATATATATATATATATAGGCAACAACAAAAGCATTGAATATATATATTCAATGCATAATTACAACAAATGTCAATGCAAATTACAATTACAAATTATATACCATATATAGGCAACAACAAAAGCACTGAATATATATATTCAATGCAAAATTACAACAAATGTCAGTGCAAATTACAGCAAATTACAAATTATATATATATAGGCAACAACAAAAGCATTGAATATATATATTCAATGCTTTTGCTGTTGCCTGTGTGTGTGTGTTTTGTGTTGCATATATAAATTTCAATGCAAATTACAACAAATATATAAAAAAGCAACAACCCTGACAACCACCGGCAACTCTCTTTGAATCCAGCCTGTGCCCGGAACCCCCCTGGTTCCCCCAGGTGGGGCAGGACCCGCCCTTCCTCTGCTCCACCCACTGCGCCTTCCCACCGCCCGCCCGCCCGTCTCCGCGAAGGGAGGGACGCGGCTCCTCCCCCGGCCAGGCGGAGGCAGCGCCCCGGGCATCTCGGGCGCCTCCTTCGGCGCTGGCCGCCCGGGCGCGCGGCGAGGTGCGGAGCTGTGCGCGCCCGGGACTGCGCTCTGCCATGGAGCCGGCGCCGCCGCCGCTGCTGTTGCTGCTGCTGCTGGGTGAGGATGGGGGGCTCTGGGGGTCCGCGGTGGGGCTGGAGGGGGGGTCTCTGCCAGCGTGGTCCCTCTCCTCTCTTCCCGGCCCTTTAAGAGCTCCGCGGCAGGCAGACGTCCAACAGGTGCAGCCTGTGTTGTGAGACTGCTAGCGGGGGGACCTGGGAAGAAAAAGGGACTTTCCTTGCCTTTTTATGGAGGAGCCGTAGAATTATAGATGGGACCATGAAGGCCATCTAGCCCAACCATGTAATATTTTCTCGAACCCAGGACCCTGAGATTAATAATAATAATAATAATAATAATAATAATAATAATAATAATAATTGTTATTTATACCCCGCCCTCCCCAGCCAAGGCCAGGCTCAGGGCGGCTAACAAGCAATTATAAAAACAAGTTGAATGAATGCAACTTAAAAACAAGATTTAAATACGACATTAAAATATTGAAACATTAAAATGCAGCCTCATCACAGGAGGAGAAAGGAAAAAGAAAAAAGAGGCTGATGCTCTACCGGCTGGGCTATATAATATCAGTCTCCCTGTCTGGGAGTCAGACCCTGGTCTGGTGTGTGACAGGCAGCGATACCACCAGTGATTTTTTATTTTAAAAAGTGTTTAGGGGTATTCTCATTTTCCTACTCATTTTGAAATACTGCCCCTCAATGAGGCCAAACTTAGATTCACAGAGGGTTTAGGGATACCGCTTGCCACTATACTAGCGGGAGTACCTTTCAGTCCTAACTACCCCCTCCTTGCAAGGGGTTCCTGAGCCTCTATGGTACCTATCAGGCAGAAGTTCAACAGGTGCAGTTTCCCTTGATCTATTTCTGTTTGTGGTGTCAGCAGCAGCACTGAGGGGTTTGTGGGAAGGACCAGGGAAAAAAGCAGCAGTTGTGAAGTCTCTGGATGAAAGAGGTTAGTTGCATCAATCTGAGAACTTGTAGACGGGCTGGCAGAGCTGTGCAGAATGGAAAAGTGTGGTTGGCTGGAGTTTACATCTTCTTTCTTAATATATTGTCATTGCTTCACTACTTCTTAAAAATATACATATTCCAGGGCTTATTTTGTATGCAAAAAAGTCTGGCTGCTTGATCTTTGAGGCAAGCTGTGTTCACTTAATGACAAGGAGGAAAGCACTCTGTGTATGGTCAGATGCAGTTTTTTTGATTTAGTTCATTCTGGGACTCAGCCCTACACTAAAAGCACATTCTAGTTCCGAACTTATTTAAAGCACAAATCAACCCCAAACGGCTTGTTTAAGGAGAGGGGGAATAAGCAGCACTAGCAGGAGAGATTTGATTTTATATATTATTATTTTTTGGTGTATCAAGCTATGCCCGGCCAGCAGGGTTTGTTGCCCGTGCTGTGGCCGTGTCCATCAGGGTACCTACTGAACGGGGCCAGTCCTCTATATTTAGCTCTGTGTGTTTATTTTAGGATGCTTTAGAATCAACGGTAGTTCAGGGAATTTAAAAACAGACCGAGCCCCGGAGTGCTGGTGTTGTATATCACATGCAGTTTTAAATGGTTTTACAACCTTTCTCGCTTGAGAATGTTGCTGAATATATTATGTTTCTTTGCTGTGACGTGCAGGTGTACATTAACCTAGCTCTGTAATGTTAAACAAACTTGTATCAAAACCCACCAGCATTAAGTAACGCAGCAAATGATTCCAAAGTTAATTGTGTTCTTTGCAGACTCATGGAACAGTTGCTTCCTAGAAACTAGTGCGGTTTACAATCCACAGAGGCTTAGCTCTCTATTTCCCTAGCTTACCTGTTGGAGAAGACTTGCAACATAAGGAGAATAACATGGGTAGGCAAACTAAGGCCCGGGGGCCGGATCCAGCCCAATCACCTTCTAAATCCGGCCCGCAAACTGTCCGGAAATCAGCGTGCTTTTACATAAAATGTGTCCTTTTATTTAAAATGCATCTCTGGGTTATTTGTGGGGCCTGCCTGGTGTTTTTACATGAGTAGAAGGTGTGCTTTTATTTAAAATGCATCTCTGGGTTGTTTGTGGGGCATACAAATTCATTCACTTCCCCCTCAAAAAATAAATATATTCCGGCCCCCCGCAAGGTCTGAGGGACAGTGGACCGGCCCCCTGCTGAAAAAGTTTGCTGACCCCTGCAGCATAATCTTCAAGAACAACCATTCAGAGAGAAGAATATTCACTTCTGGATTTTGACAGTGAAGAGGGATGAAAGGTGTGGAAAAAACCCATAACCCAAGCCCCAGAGAAGAAAGGGTGACATAAACTGGAAACATAAATAGGATGGGGGCTAGTGTCCAGTTACACCGGTCATTCTCACACATGCCCCAAGGACAATAGCACAGGGAATTTTGCTGAACTGGTGTCAACGTGAGCTGTGCCTCACACTCTGTAACGTACAGCCTTCACGATGTCGCTGGTGTCAAAAGAGCCACTGAGCTTCTGAGAACATAGTTTTATCCCGCCAAAGGCTGGCTCTTGATGTGGCTTGGATTGCGAAGAGCTCTGGGAAATGTGTTCAGGGCAAAACTATATCCCACAAAGCAGCCGTGCTTCCAAGAAAGAGTCATGGGATAAGTCTGCCTTTTCATTTCATTTTCATTTCACTTTTGAATTGTGTGCAGTGGTACCTCAGCTTATGCACGCTTCGGGTTACAAGCTCCGTTAACCTGGAAGTAGCTGCTCCTGGTTGCAAACTTTGCCCCAGGATGTGAATGGAAATCGTGCGCCAGAGGCAGACCCCATTAGTGAAAGCGCTCCTCAGGATGAGAACGGTTTCAACTTAAGAACGAACCTCCAGAACGAATTAAGTTCGTAACCAGAGGTACCACTGTACCGTCTTTCTATTTTACAATACCCAAGGCGGTTTGCTAGCTGAAGAAT
The DNA here is from genome assembly GCF_964106915.1 of Podarcis gaigeae. Classification (NCBI taxonomy): domain Eukaryota; kingdom Metazoa; phylum Chordata; class Lepidosauria; order Squamata; family Lacertidae; genus Podarcis; species Podarcis gaigeae. The sequence continues at coordinate 46,832,070 of NC_139689.1, forward strand.
CAAAGAATGTACACCTTATAGCAATCTAATCCAATACAAAAATGTGATAATAAAGCATAACTTTAAAATAACCAACTTATATCAAATAAGTAATATTCAACAATCCATTAGAACAGTAAACGTAAAGGTAAAGATAAAGGTAAAGGTGAAGGGACCCCTGACCATTAGGTCGAGTCGCGGACGATTCTGGGGTTGCGGCGCTCATCTCGCTTTACTGGCCGAGGGAGCCGGCGTACAGCTTCCGGGTCATGTGGCCAGCATGACTAAGCCACTTCTGGCAAACCAGAGCAGTGCACGGAAACACCGTTTACCTTCCCACTGGACCGGTACCTATTTATATACTTGCACTTGACATGCTTTCAAACCGCTAGGTTGGCAGGAGCAGGGACTGAGCAACAGGAGCTCACCACGTTGCGGGGATTCGAACCGCCGACCTTCTGATTGGCAAGTCCTAGGCTCTGTGGTTTAGCCCACAGCGCCACCTGCGTCTATTAGAACAGTATAGAATAATAATATATATCGGCATGTAAAAATTAAACAGGAATCCACTCTTAACAATTATAATAAATAATTTCAAAACTATAATCAATGTCACTGGAAGGACAGATCCTGAAGCTGAGGCTCCAGTACTTTGGCCAGCTCATGAGAAGAGAAGACTCCCTGGAAAAGACCCTGATGTTGGGAAGGATGGAGGGCACAAGGAGAAGGGGACGACAGAGGACGAGATGGTGGGACAGTGTTCTCGAAGCTACCAGCATGAGTTTGACCAAACTGCTGGAGGCAGTGGAAGACAGGAGTGCCTGACATGCTCTGGTCCCATGGGGTCATGAAGAGTCGGACACGACTTAATGACTAAAATTATTACATTGGTGGCATATTTAAAAGTTGGAACATCTTCCAGTTCTGTGCCATTTACCTTACTTTGAATGATGAACCTGCATCACATTTTTTTGGAGGCGGAAGAATTCCTGGAATGTTCTGATACCAGCACTCTAAGCTTAGCACCGAAACATACCTTTCTGCTCTGCTCTGCTCCCTTTCCCTGTGGGATGCCGCCAGTGTCTGCCTGCCTCAATAGAAATAAAGTGTGCTTTCCTTTCTACAGGTCCTTCCCTGCTTCTGATGAATAGCCTCTAGAATGCAAGTGCTCCAAGGTAGCAATGGTAGGAATGCAAACTTCCAGCAGGCTATGGCAGTGTTCTTCTCCCGTCCCTGTTGGAGGCAAGGTTTCTCCGAGTACCAGCTGCTGAGAAATTCACAAGTAGGGAGAGTGCCACTGCTTTCTGCTCCTGCTCACAGTTATTTGATGGGAACTGGATGGGCTACTGTCTTATTCCAGCATGGCTCTTCAATAATAATAATAATAATAATAATAATAATAATAATAATAATAATTTTTATTTATATCCCGCCCTCCCCAGCCGAAGCCGGGCTCAGGGCAGCTAACAACAATCAAATAATCCAACATTCTAAAAACATCTCATTCTAAAAATTAATTAAAATCAAATTGATGGCAACCGTTAAGCAAAATTCTGTGCAGATTGCCAGAGGAGGGAGTCAGTCTGCGCCCTGACCAAAGGCCTGGTCTTGCAGGCCCTGCGGAAAGATGTCAGGTCCCGCAGGGCTCTAGTCTCTTGTGACAGAGCGTTCCACCAGATTGGAGCCGCAGCCGAGAAAGCCCTGGCTCTAGATTAATCCAGAAGAGCTTTAGCTGGTTGTTTAGTATGGCCCAGCGATGGAGCTGTTTTGGTACTCTTAAATTCCTCTGAAAGAAGAACAATCCCCCTTTTTGGCATTTACCGTATTTTTCGCTCTATAAGACGCACCAGACCACAAGACGCACCTAGTTTTTGGAGGAGGAAAACAAGAAAAAAAATAATCTGAATCTCAGAAGCCAGAACAGCAAGAGGGATCGCTGTGCAGCGAAAGCAGCAATCCCTCTTGCTGTTCTGGCTTCTGGGATAGCTGCGCAGCCTGCATTCGCTCCATAAGACACGCACACATTTCCCCTTACTTTTTAGGAGGGAAAAAGTGAGTCTTATAGAGCAAAAAATACGGTATTTATTGTCAGTAGTAGTCTTACACTTCCTTTGAAATCTGAAAAAGGCACCTCTTTTGAAGGTGTTTTTTTTTAATGATGTGGGCAGTTATTTAATTAATTAAAAGGCAGGTTAAACAAATTTATTTGCATTGATATTAGCACCTATGCTGATACCTGTTCAGGGGTGCCCAAACTTTTCTCAAAGACGGCCAGATTTGATGAATTGAACATGCGTGAGAGCCCGCCCAAGTTTCTGAGCTTTTTTTTGGATTGAAGTTGCTAAGCTTTTTTTAGGATTTTACACCAGGACATATACTGCCATGGGGACTGGATTAAATCAACTGGGGCCGAATTAGGCCCCCAAAATGGACTTTGGACATGCCTACTATATTTGAAGTTTTGCTACTCTCAGGTGTGCAAACCACATTTCAAGTCTAAATTTGGTTTTATGACCTGTTTATCTTCTTTAAGGGACACGGATGGCGCTGTGGGTTAAACTGCAGAGCCTAGGACTTGCCGATCAGAAGGTTGATGGTTCGAATCCCCGCGATGGGGTGAGCTCCCGTTGTTCGGTCCCTGCTCCTGCCAACCTAGCAGTTCGAAAGCACGTCAAAGTGCAAGTAGAGAAATAGGTACTGCTCCAGCGGGAAGGTAGACGGCATTTCCATGCACTGCTCTGGTTCGCCAGAAGCGGCTTAGTCATGCTGGCCACATGACCCGGAAGCTGTATGCTGGCTCCCTTGGCCAGTAAAGCGAGATGAGCGCTGCAACCCCAGAGTCAGCCACGACTGGACCTAATGGTCAGGGGTCCCTTTACCTTTACTGTATTTGAAGCTTTGAAGGTGTGCAAACCACATTTCAAGTCTACATTTGGTTTTATGACCTGTTTATCTTCTTTTAAAAGCTGTCAGGTAATTTTTTTGCAGGGAGGAATCTGTGTGTGTGTGTGTGTGTGTGTGTGTGTGTGTGTGTGTGTGCATGCCTGTTGGGTATTTTTAAATCAAATAAACCATCCGTATTTCATTCTTGATATAATCTAATTTCACAGACTTCTGGGTCTCTGAGCAAATGGATTGAATCATGGCTGCCATCCTGCACCCAGGAATAAGTCCCATTGTATTCCGTTGAAACAGGCCCCGGTGAAGGCCTCCCGGTCTGAGCTGGGAGGAGGAAGTGTTCCCTTGAAGGCTTGAAAGTGCAAAGAGCCTTCCCCGCTTTTGTGTTCAGCAACAATTGCTTTATTATTCTGGCTGCTGGTTAGCCGTCAAATCCATCCATTCGAATGCTGCTGCACAGCCAAGTTTTCTTTCAGTAGATTCCATCTCAGGTTGACCTTACCTGGTGTGCCAGAGAGCCCAGGATTAGATCATATCAGAAAGCTAAACTGAAGTGGCGATAGCTCAGTCAGTAGAGCATGAGACTCATGATCTCGGGGGTCATGGGTTCAAGCCTAAGGTTGGGCAAAAAGATTCCTGCGTTGAAGCGGGTTGGACTAGATGACCCGTGTGGCCACTTCCAACTCTACTGTTCTGTGATTCTGAGATAAGTCGTCATCGGTTTTCTCCTCTGTTGGGAGTGCGTTTGGGCTGCTCTCCTGTTCTTCCATAGTCCTGGAGCTTTGGTTGATTTAAAAACCTTGGCCTCAGTTTGTTCTCATTGGTTGCTGGTGGCAAAATAATGAATTAAAGGGGGGAAAGTTGATGAAAGATGGGAAACGGGTATTATGATGGGATTAGAGTAAAGACTGTCCATTGGAACTGGGGGCTGGAGGCTGCCTTACTGTCACATAGCCTTTTCCTGGGCCCAGTGGATTCTATGGTCAAACCTTGGTTGTCGAACATACAGTGGTACCTCGGGTTACAGACGCTTCAGGTTACAGACTCCGCTAACCCAGAAATAGTTGTTGTTTAGTCGTTTTGTCGTGTCCGGCTATTCGTGACCCCCTGGACCAGAGCACGCCAGGCACTCCTGCCTTCCACTGCCTCCCGCAGTTTGGTCAAACTCATGTTCAAGCAGATCAGGTGACTCGCCGACTGTCCCATCCTCGCTCAACGCTGGGATTGTGCAGGGCGCTTCCTTGCTCTGCTCACATACTCCGCAGGGAGGTGCGCAGGCAGCGAAGTGACCTGAGAGGGGTGGGAGAGACACGCCCACCCTGCCCCCACCCCCGATTGTACCCACCAGGCACCTAGGCAGCCCCGGCAGGAGGGGACGCAAAGGGATTTCCCTGAGCTGGATGCAGTGCGCTCCAATGGGCGGCTAAGAGGAGAGGAGCGGGCTGCAACAGAGCGGGGAAGGGACTCTCCTTCCGGGACACTCAGCCTGTGGCGCCCTCCAAAATCTGATGCCCTGGCGCCCCACGCCACTAACGTCTATGGGTAAGACGCCCCTGCCAGTTGCTCTGCTGAATGCAAAATTCTCTTAATGGTTCGCACACAATGACTGCCTCCACCACCTACCGAGGCCAGCAAGACCCTCCCACTATGTTGTTGTTGTTTAGTCGTTTAGTCTTGTCCGACTCTTCGTGACCCCATGGATCAGAGCACGCCAGGCACTCCTGTCTTCCACTGCCTCCCGCAGTTTGGTCAAACTCATGTTCGTAGCTTTGAGAACACTGTCCAACCATCTCGTCCTCTGTCGTCCCCTTCTCCTTGTTCCCTCAATCTTTCCCAGCATCAGAGTCTTTTCCAGGGAATCTTCTCTTCTCATGAGGTGGTCAAAGTATTGGAGCCTCAGCTTCAGGATCTGTCCTTCCAGTGAGCACTCAGGGCTGATTTCCTTCAGTATGGAGAGGTTTGATCTTCTTGCAGTCCATGGGACTCTCAAGAGTCTCCTCCAGCACCATAATTCAAAAGCATCAATTCTTCGGCGATCAGCCTTCTTTATGGTCCAGTTCTCACTTCCATACATCACTACTGGGGAAACCATAGCTTTAACTATACAGACCTTTGTTGGCAAGGTGATGTCTCTGCTTTTTAAGATGCTGTATAGTGCCTCGGGTTAAAAACTTTGCTTCAGGAGGAGAACAGAAATCACGCAGCAGCGGTGCGGCGACAGCGGGAGGCCCATTAGCTAAAGTGGTGCTTCAGGTTAAGAACAGTTTCAGGTTAAGAACGGACCTCCAGAACGAATTAAGTTCTTTTCCCGAGATACCACTGTAATCCGTTGCGGAAGACCGTTGACTTCTGAAACGTTTGACAACCAAAAACTGAAAGCGGAAGCCTCAATGCAGTAGGGAAACTCAAAACCGAAACCATGTTGAACGTTTGGCTTCTGAAAATCATTTGAAAACCGGACCAGTTACTTCCAGGTTTTAAGTGTTCGGGCCCCAAAACGTACGATAACAGAGGCATTCGGGAACCGAGGTTTGACTGTAGCAACTACAGTGGTACCTCGGGTTACAGACACTTCAGGTTACAGACTCCACTAACCCAGAAATAGTACCTCGGGTTAAAAACTTTGCTTCAGGATGAGAACAGAAATCGTGCTCCGCTGGCGCAGCAGCAGCAGGAGGCCCCATTAGCTAAAGTGGTGCTTCAGGTTAAGAACAGTTTCAGGTTAAGAACGGACCTCCGGAACGAATTAAGTTCTTAACCCGAGGTACCACTGTACAGCCTGGGTTGCAAATTCTTCATTTCTGAGCAAGGTGATGGAGTGGATTGTGGTGGAGCAACTACAGACGTTTGCAGACGGGACTGATAACCTGGATCTATGCTCGTTTGGGATTGGGGATTGACTCAGCCTTGGTCGCCCAGATGGATTTTCTTAAGAAAGAGAAGGACAGCAGGAGTATGGCCCTGATCCTACTGCTCTGTCTCTTGGTTTCCTTCTGGAGAGGCTCTTCAGGATGAATATTGATGGCTTGGTTCCTACCTGCAGGGTTGTGACTGGAGAGTAGCACTGGAAGGTGCTCTTCAGTCTCCTGTGTTTACACTATGGGATGTCTAACGCGGGTGGCACTGTGGTCTAAACCACTGAGCCTCTTGGGCTTGCTGATCAGAAGGTCGCCGGTTCGAATCCCTGCAACAGGGTGAGCTCCCTTTACTCTGTCCCAGCTCCTGCCAACCTAGCAGTTCGAAAGCACACCAATGCAAGTAGATAAATAGGTACCCCTGTGGCAGGAAGGTAAATGCTGTTTCTGTGCGCTCTGGTTTCCGTCACTGTGTCCCATTGCGCCAGAAGTGGTTTAGTCATGCTGGCCACATGTCCTGGAAAGCTGTCTGTGGACAAACGCCAGCTCCCTCGGCCTGAAAGTGAGATGAGCACCACAACCCCATAGTCACCTTTGACTGGACTTAACCGTCCAGGGGTCCTTTACCTTTACTATTTGACTCCAATGCATTGTGGTGCCTGGCAAAACAAACATCATGGGTGTAAAGAGGTCCTTGAAATATATGTGTGTAATGTTTTTGCTTTCTCTCTCCCACCCGCTCTGAAGGCTTTGCCATTTTCGACTGTGTGACTGGCGATGGCAATGGAACCGCTGAACAGGAAACAAAGAGGCTGTCCTGCGGCTACCCAAATGGAAATTGCACAGGTTACAATATGGATTATATGTTATGATCTCTGTTCTAAACCCAGATCTACAGTACATTGCATGGTTAGCCACTCCCAGTCAATTGTCTCCTCCCACTGTTTCCCCAGCTAAGGGAAATCTCTGCTGGCATTTTATTTACTTGTTGTTGTTGTTGTTTAGTCATTTAGTCGTGTCTGACTCTTTGTGACCCCATGGACCAGAGCATGCCAGGCACTCCTGTCTTCCACGGCCTCCCGCAGTTTGGTCAAACTCATGCTGGTAGCTTCGAGAACACTATCCAATCATCTCGTCCTCTGTCGTCCCCTTCTCCTTGTGCCCTCCATCTTTCCCAACATCAGGGTCTTTCCCAGGGAGTCTTCTCTTCTCATGAGGTGGCCAAAGTATTGGAGCCTCAGCTTCAGGATCTGTCCTTCCAGTGAGCACTCAGGGCTGATTTCCTTCAGAATGGATAGGTTTGATCTTCTTGCAGTCCATGGGACTCTCAAGAGTCTCCTCCAGCACCAGAATTCAAAAGCACCAATTCTTTGGCGATCAGCCTTCTTTATGGTCCAGCTCTCACTTCCGTACATCACTATTGGGAAAACCATTTTATTTACTTATTACATGTAAATACCACTTTTATCTCCCAAGGAGTTCAAGGCAGCCTGCATAGTTCTCCTCCTCTCCATTTCATCCTCACAACAGCCCTGTGAGGTAGGTTAGGCTAACAGATGGCAACTGGCCCAAGGTCACCCAGTGATCTTCATGGCTGAGTGGGGATTCGAACTTGCTTTTCCAAGGCCATAGTATGACACTCTTTGCCATCATGCCACCCTGGCTATATCTGTGTAAAGGGTTTAAAAAGGAGAGGGGTGTGTGTATGAGTATGCAGTGGTACCTCAGGTTACATACGCTTCAGGTTACATATGCTTCAGGTTACAGACTCCGCTAACCCAGAAATAGTGCTTCAGGTTACGAACTTTGCTTCAGGATGAGAACAGAAATTGGGCTCTGGCGGCGCGGCGGCAGCAGGAGGCCCCATTAGCCAAAGTGGTGCTTCAGGTTAAGAACAGTTTCAGGTTAAGTACGGACCTCCGGAACGAATTAAGCAATTAACCCGAGGAATCACTGTATTAAGGGCAGGGAGTTAAAAGTATAAATCATGGGTAGGCAATCTAAGGCCCGGGGGCCAGATCCGGCCCAATCACCTTCTAAATCCGACCTGCGGACGGTCCGGGAATCAGCGTGTTTTTACATGAGCGGAATGTGTCTTTTTATTTAAAATGCATCTCTGGGTTATTTGTGGGACCTGCCTGGTGTTTTTACATGAGTGGAATGTGTGCTTTTATTTAAAATGCATCTCTGGGTTATTTGTGGGGCATAGGAATTCATTCATTTCCCCCCCCAAAAAATATAGTCCAGCCCCCCACAAGGTCTGAGGGACAGTGGACCGGCCCCCTGCTGAAAAAGTTTGCTGACCCCTTGTATCAAAAATAACTGCATGCAGGCTGCTTTCCTCTTATCTTCTTGGTACTCTGTTACCTCCCACCTGAGTTATGCAAGTCTCATTTTAGTTTGGGATACCACTGCAAACTGACAGTTTATGTAATGGGAAAAGGGGGCTGCTCGTGCGTAAGCGTTTAAAGCCTCCAAGCTTTACCATCAGTTCCTAAACTTTCCCAGTCCGAGGAGCCATGGGTTCGTGGCTACCTCAATCGCTGGCAGAATCCGTCAGTGGGCGTTTCCGGAATTTACTCCAACATAAGAGTTCCTTGACGGAAACTCTTCTTCTGGATTCTCTGCGTGACAGTTTCCTCCGCGGAGTGGGCGTCCCCAGCGGAGGTCCTGAGCCCTCCCCGCTATTCTCACTGGAAACATCTTGGAGCCCTTCCTCCGATTGAGTTTCTGCAGGAACTCTCCCTCTCCCCCTACTGGTTCCTTCCTCCGCATCCGAGGCTCTCCTAGCCTCCTTGAGCCCTTCCACCACCTGACTCTCCGATGGCAGTTCCCTGACAGTTTATTACTCATTTAAATGTTAACTGGAGATTAAAATTTTTAGAATTGTTTGGGACCAAGGTTGAGTTTGCTCTACTTTCTGCCCATGTCCAAATATAGCATTTTTTGTAGAATATATTCAAGGCCAGCAGGTATTTTTCCAGTTCAGGCTGAAATCACTCTAGTCTTCCTAGCAGGAAGAGTTATGGGCATCTGAAGAGTCTTCATCTGAAATCACTGACAATATGAACTTTCCACAAGACCAACGAGAGCTGATCTTGCTCGTTTTGAAGCCGTTTAGGTCAGCAGGTAGAGACTGCGCTAGATCTTGGACTCCCAAATTGATTAAAATGTTTGTTCGCCTTTCCCACCAACGGTGAGCTCTTAATCAGTGGTTTTAATTTAGTTAAGGCACATAGCTCTCCACCATATCTTGTCTCCACCCCCATCGTTCTGCCCGGACTCTGAGGTCCAGCACCGAGGGCCTTCTGGCAGTTCCCTCGCTGCGAGAAGCCAAGTTACAGGGAACCAGGCAAAGGGCCTTCTCGGTAGTGACACCCGCCCTGTGGAATGCCCTCCCACCAGGTGTCAAAGAGAAAAATAACCAAGCTTTTAATGTTTAATGGGTTACTGTATTTTAGTGTTTTGTTGGAAGCCGCCCAGAGTGGCTGGGGAAACCCAGCCAGATGGGCGGGGTATAAATAATTTATTATTATTATTATTATTATTAGTGGAGCCCACTTTTCCCTTTCTTCGAAAGTACAATCACGGTGCGGGGGCTGCCCTTGAGACTGACCCAGAAACTCCAGCGGGCGCAGAATGCCGCGACGAGACTCCGTACAGAGTCCTCACTGTGGGATCACATTCACCTAGTGCTATACCAGCAGCACTGGCTCCCCGTGGAGTACAGGATCAGGTTTAAGGTGCTGGTTTAACTTTTAAAGCCCTATACGGCCTAGGACCCTCGTACCTACGGGACCGCCTCTCCTGGTATGTCCCATGGAGGACCTTGCAGTCTTCAAACAAAAACATCTTGGAGGTCCCGGGCCACAGGGAGGTTAGGCTGGCCTCAACCAGAGCCAGGGCCTTTTCGGCTGTGGCCCCGATCTGGTGGAACGCTCTGTCCCAAGAGACTAGGGCCCTGCAGGACTTGACATCTTTCCGCAGGGCCTGCAAGACAGAGCTGTTCCACCAGGCCTTTGGCCAAGGCACAGCCTGACCCCCTCCGTTGGCAATCCTCACAGAACTCTAGCCCAATGGTTGCCATTCATTTGATTTTGAACTGATTTTAGAATGAATTGATTTTAGAATGCTGTATTATTTTTCTGTTGTTAGCCACTCTGAGCCCGGCTTTGGCTGGGGAGGGCGGGAAATAAATAAAATTAGTTTATTATTAAACCACAGAGCCTAGGACTTGCTGATCAGAAGGTCGGCGGTTTGAATCCCCACGACGGGGTGAGCTCCTGTTCCTCGGTCCCTGCTCCTGCCAACCTAGCAGTTCGAAAGCACGTCAAAGTGCAAGTAGATAAATAGGTACTGCTCCCGGTGGGAAGGTAAACGGCGTTTCCGTGCGCTGCTCTGGTTCACCAGAAGCGGATTAGTCCTGCTGGCCACATGACCTGGAAGCTGTACGCCGGCTCCCTCGGCCAATAAAGCGAGATGAGCGCTGCAACCCCAGAATCGGCCACGACTGGACCTAATGGTCAGGGGTCCCTTTACCTTTACCTTTTACTATTAAGGATCCCCCAGACTTCTAACCCAGACGTTATCTCTTCTCTTCACAAACGTGTGTATTGCTATGACTCCTCCAGATGTCTAGAATAGAAGTCAATGCACAACATAAGAATAGCCTGTAGGATCAGGCCAATGGGCCACCTAGTTCAGCATCCCGTTCTCACAGTAGCCTGTGGAAAACCAGCAAGCAGGATTCGAACACAGGAGCCCTCTTTCCTCCTGTTGTTTCCATCAACTGATATTCAGAAACACTAGTGCCTCCAAGCATGGAAGCGGGGAATGGCTGTCATGGCTCCCAGTACGTTTCTGAGCACAATTCAAAGTGTTGGTGCTGACCTTTAAAGCCCTAAACGGCCTCGGTCCAGTATACCTGAAGGAGCGTCTCCACCCCCATCATTCTGCCCCGACACTGAGGTCCAGCACCGAGGGCCTTCTGGAGGTTCGCTCCCTGCAAGAAGTGAGGCTACAGGGAACCAGGCAGAGGGCCTTCTCGGTGGTGGCACCCGCTCTGTGGAATGCCCTCCCACCAGATGTCAAGGAAATAAACAACTATCTGACTTTTAGAAGACATCTGAAGGCAGCTGTGTTTAGGGAAGTTTTTAACATTTGATGTTTTATCGTGTTTTTAATATTCTGTTGGGAGCCGCCCAGAGTGTCTTGTTGAGATGTGAACCTCTGGTGACCTGTTTCCCTTGCCTTTGCACCGTCTCTTTGAAAATGCCCACTGTGAGAGATCTCCTCTGTCGAGAGTGGAGACCGTGTAATCTGCCACGGTTCATTCTTAGCAGAGCATCATTTAGTATTCAGCCTGGTAACGAGATCCGCACAGCTAATCATTCTTTTGTAGCAGCATTAACTTTTAACCCCTGTGATGATAGTTCCCGGAATGGAACGGAGCCGAGTTTTCTGTTCTCTTGTGCTGTTGGGTTTCCAAAGAGTCTGACACAGAGCGTTCAAGGCTTCGTAGTTCAATTTTCAGGTGCCGCAGCCTTCATGAATAGTAGATGGAACTCATATTTCACCTGTGGCAAGCACAAAGGGGTATCCTTGAGCAGATGTAGATAGGACCTGAGGTACCACTGCACTACTAATAACTTAACTGTTACCATGCTTCCCTTTGTTAGTTTTTCTTCTTTTTGGGTATAGCATCAGTGGCGAAGCATATGCCCGCGTTGCCCAGGGCGGGCGTGCTCCCGAGGAGGGCGGGGTGCGGAGGGTGCCCTCCTAGGCTTGGGATAGCTGCTCGGGTGCACGGAGCGGTGCGCATGCCCTGCAGCCGGGAGCGGAACGAGCTGCCCACAGAGGCAGAGAGAGCCGACGGTAGCGGACATTCGGTGCGCAGCCCGCTCGCGACTCCCAAGCCTCCCCCAGCTGTCAAAACGAAGGGGGAAGGGGAGAATGCCACTGGGAAAGCGGCGTACCTCCCCCCTTCCCCAACGGCTCAGGGTAGGCTTTTGAGTCGCAGGCTGGTGGCGCACCAAATGTCATCCCCCTCAGCGAAGACACCCGGGGCGGACCGCCCCCACCGCCCCCTTCCTCCACCCCTGTATGTTGTTGTTGTTTAGTCATTTAGTCGTGTCCGACTCTTCGTGACCCCATAGACCAGAGCACGCCAGGCACTCCTGTCTTCCACTGCCTCCCGCAGTTTGGTCAAACTCATGCTGGTAGCTTTGAGAACACTGTTCAGCCACCTTGTCCTGTCGTCCTCTTCTCCTTGTGCCCTCCATCATTGCCAACATCAGGGTCTTTTCCAGGGAGTCTTCTCTTCTCATGAGGTGGCCAAAGTATTGGAGCCTCAGCTTCAGGATCTGTCCTTCCAGTGAGCACTCAGGGCTGATTTCCTTCAGAATGGATCGGTTTGATCTTCTTGCAGTCCATGGGACTCTCAAGAGTCTCCTCCAGCACCAGAATTCAAAAGCATCAATTCTTCGGCGATCAGCCTTCTTTATGGTCCAGCTCTCTCTTCCATACATCACTACTGGGAAAACCATAGCTTTAACTATAAGGACCTTTGTTGGCAAGGTGATGTCTCTGCTTTTTAAGAGACCGCCCCTGTATAGCATATAGCTTTTTGCCTCCTTTCCAAAGCCCAGCACCTCACTTAACCTGGCTTCGAGGGCTGCACAAAAAGACCCTGATGGTCCTGTTTTGGACTGCCCTGCCCTAATTTATCTCCCCTTTTTTTTATTTCTAGGTGGCACCACAGGACTGAGGTGGAGAGGGCATTTTTCGAAATGTCCTGAGGAGTACAAACACTACTGCATCAAGGGAAGATGCCGTTATGTTGCAGCAGAACAGATACCAGCATGCGTGTATGTCAACTTTCTGAAGTACAGAGAAAGGCGTCTCTTGTCCACCGTTGAATTCTGGCGTGAGGGCTCTCTAGAAATGGCATAGTTGCCAACTGAGCCTGCTCTTCGTCAGTTCGTCTTTCAGTTCTGGGGCTTATTCCAGACCAGGGGTAGGCAGCCTAAGGCCCGGGGGCCAGATCCGGCCCAATGGCCTTCTCAATCCGGCCTGCGTACGGTCTGGGAATCAGCGTGTTTTTACATGAGTAGAATGTGTCCTTTTATTTAAAATGCATCTCTGAGTTATTTGTGGGGCATAGGAATTTGTTCATTTCCCCCCTTCAAAATATAGTCCAGCCCCCCACATGGTCTGAGGGATGGTGGACCGGCCCACGGCTGAAAAAGGTTGCTGACCCCTCTTCCAGAGCAACAAAATATTTTGAAAAGCATATTGCCACCACTGCTGCTGACATGCAGAGGTGAAGATGTCAAGTCTCCCCCCAGTTAAATGTCAGTCAGTGACCAGAATTTTCTTCGTCAGTTGAGGATCCCTGTTTCTGCCAGGGTAGATTTGATTCGAATCAAATCGATTTAAATCACTCATCAGTAAGACTTGATTTAAATAATATTTTTTTACAGAAAGACTCATTCTTGCTGGTATAATCTTAATATTTAAAACCAGATGAAGTGTCATTTCTGGAATAATGAATTTTCAGAGTGGTTTATACAGTTATATAAAAATTACTGATTTGATTATAGTTATATAAAAATTGCTGATATACTATTGGAAATACAATAATTATGAAATTGTTGTGAGGTTTAATAAGTTAACTGTTTATATTTTGACCTAATAGGTATCGAAAGCCATTTGCACTTCACAAAATATGTATTTTTATCAAAGTAATTGTTGAACTGAAACACAATTAAGAAGTCCATGCAGAATGTAGGCACCCTATATATAGAACTGAGCAAACCAGTGATATTTTAGGGAGCAGGCTAGCAGGCGGGGCCCATTACTTACATCATAGGAGCCTACACAACACAAAACACTGTTGCTGTGTATAGGTTTTATTTTATTTCTTTTTTATCTTATATTTTGGAAATGAACGTCGGCTTTTTTCCCTTTAAATTTTTTTGGGGGGCCCAAGAGAGTGGGGCCCTAAGCTATAGCTTGTTTACCTTATACGTAAATCCGGCACTGATGTGGCCCATTGGTGAGCTTTGACACTGGCCCTGCAAGGAACTTGCTTCAGCCACAATGCCCTTAGCGTCTCACAACCCTCACTTCTCCTGTCCCTCCTTTACAGCTGCGAGAAAGGCTACACCGGCGCAAGATGTGAGAGGTTGGATCTGTTTTACTTGCGAGGGGATGAAGGTCAGATTGTGGTGATGTCTTTGATAGGTGTGATGGTGGCGCTCATCGTCCTGACGGCATGTATATGCACCTGTGCTCAGTAAGTATGCCGACCTGAAAGCACAGAGTCTCGATTCTGGTGTTGTGGGTCTTTGACACAAATAGCAGTATAGTGGACGCTCGGGTTGCAAATGTGATCCGTGTGGTATGCATGTTCGCAACCCGCAGCGTTCGCAACCCACGTCTGCACACACGCGGGTTGCAATTCGGGGCTTCTGCACATGCGCAAAGCGCGATTTAGCACTTCTGCACATGTGCGACCGCCGAAACCCGGAAGTAACCCGTTCCGGTACTTCCGGGTTTTGGCGGTCCACAACCCGAAAAAACACAACCTGAAGCGGCTGTAACCCAAGGTATGACTGTACAGTCGTGCCTTGGAGTCGATCGGAATCCCTTCCCGGAAGTCCGTTCGACTTCGCAAACGTTCGGAAACAAAGGCGCGGCTTCCGATTGGCTGCAGGAAGTTCCTGCAGCCAATCGGAACCCGTGTCGGATGTTTGGGTCCCAAAGAACATTCGCAAACTGGAACACTCACTTCCAGGTTTGCGGTGTTTCGGGGGCCAAAACGTTCGATTTGCAAGGCGTTCGACTTCTGAGGTACAAATGTAAACGGTTCCTAATGCTACAAAAGTAGTTATATAATATTATTTCTAAAAGGGGAAATGTTGGTTGTCTCTTTTCAAGTTAGCTGTCTGGGTCTTGGTTTCCAAACCCAGAACCAACAAGTCACCCCAATCAGAAACATGAAACCCACTTTTAATTTTTTGCTTCTCTTCTCCTGCCCCCCCCCCAACTCTACCTTAAATCTGAGGGGGTAGTTGAGGCCTTCCTCAGGCAGATCCTTCTCCAGGAAGCCACATTTCAAACATCCTGAATAAAGCAAAGATTGCAATTTGCTCTTAGGGCTCATCCAGACTTTCTTTCACACCATGTTTCTAGCCACAGGTCTGGGCTTTCCTGATCTGTGTCTGAGTTTGTTTGCTGGTTTTATCCCAGCACGTGAATCAGTACAAATATCAGTCAGATTTTCTGCAGATTGCTATTTGCTCCTATTTGGTGGTAAAGTGTGGGTTTTCCTGGGGAAAGTGCTGGGACAAAACAAGAAAACACCTCAAACACAGGCTGAGACCCTATCTGCCCGTGGACTATCTCGCCAGAGTGGTGCATTCTCTAGTTAGCTCCCGCTTCGACTACTGCAATGCGCTCTATGTGGGGCTACCTTTGAAGGTGACCCAGAAACGACAACTAATCCAGAATGCAGCAGCTAAACTGGTGACTGGGAGCGGCCGCCGAGACCACATAACACCGGTCTTGAAAGACCTACATTGGCTCCCAGTACGTTTCCGAGCACAATTCAAAGTGTTGGTGCTGACCTTTAAAGCCCTAAACCGCCTCGGCCCAGTATTCCTGAAGGAGCATCTCCACCCCCATCATTCATCCCAGACACTGAGGTCCAGCTCCGAGGCGTTGTTCTGGTGGTTCCCTCCCTGCGAGAAGTGAGGTTACATGGAACCAGGTAGAGGGCCTTCTTCGTAGTGGCGCCTACCCTGTGGAACGCCCTCCCATCAGATGTCAAGGAAATAAACAACTATTTTACTTTTAGAAGACATCTGAAAGCAGCCCTGTTTAGGGAAGCTTTTAATGTGGACCTGTGCCTGAAAAGTGCAGCTCAAAAGGAAGCCTGGATGTTCTCTTATGCAGCATTCTGATCCCTGACTGAACTGTTCCCCTACGAAAAATGTCACTGTAAGCCGCTGTTAACAGCGCCCTCTTGGGCTTGCTGGTCTGAAGTTCCGCAGTTCAAATCCCCACGACAGGGTGAGTTCCCGATGCTCTGTCCTAGCTCCTGCCAACCTAGCAGTTCGAAAGCACGCCAGTGCAAGTAGATAAGTAGGTACTGCTGTGGCGGGAAGGTAAATGGCATTTCTGTGCTCTCTGGCACTCGTCACAGTCCTCCGTGCACCAGTAGCGGTTTAGTCCTGCTGGCCACATGACATGGAAAGCTGTCTGTGGACAAAACAACGGCTCCCTCGGCCTGAAAGCGAGATGAGCCCATAGTTGCCCTTGACTGGACTTAACCATCTAGGGGTCCTTTCCCTTTCCCTTTTATTCCTCTGAGTGGCTAATAACGATAGTTCCTTTCTCAAAGGTAAAGGGACCCCTGACCATTAGGTCCAGTCGTGACCGACTCTGGGGTTGTGGCGCTCATCTCGCTTTATTGGTTGAGGGAGCCAGCGTGGCCAGCATGACTAAGCTGCTTCTGGCAAACCAGAGCAGTGCGCGGAAATGCCGTTTACCTTCCCGCTGGAGCGGTACCTATTTATCTACTTGCACTTTGACGTGCTTTCGAACTGCTAGGTTGGCAGGAGCAGGGATCGAGCAACGGGAGCTCACCCTGTCGCAGGGATTCAAACCTCCGACCTTCTGATCAGCAAGTCCTAGGCTCTGTGGTTTAGCCCACAGCGCCACCCGCGTCCCATTCCTTCCTCAAAGTCTTCCACAATTATGTGGCAAAATGAAGCATATAAGACTACCTTGGCCTGACTTGATGAGTCACCACATGAAGGCTCATCTTATTCCTTTGACTTCTGTGGGGTTTGAATACTGTGACAACGGTCATTTAGTTGCCAAAGCACAACAGGTTTTGTCATTGATTTCATTTGGAGAAAGCCCTTGCTTTCTTACTTGGGAATGTACTTGAAAAGATGATCTAGATTTATTAGAAATAAAATACGTTTAAGGTACATGTGTTGCGGTGGTGCGTGTTTCTCTGTTTTAATTTTACGGACTAGATGTGCGCTGAATGACACATATTTGCAAATTGCTTTTCAAGTTACTGTAAAAAAAGGCGCAGGAAGAGGAGAGAGGAAGAAATGATGACATTTGAGAAGAGGCTGCCTATTAAAACAGATGATATTCTAGAGACAGACATTGCATGAAGGTATTTACTTCTTTGACTGCTTTGATTATTTGAGGTGTCAAATAAAATGGTTGGGCTAGCTTGTTTGACTTCAAACCAACTGAGCTCAGGCTAGTCAACGTTTTCCTAAAATACTAGCTAGTGTGTTCTGTGGGGGCTCATTATGTTCTAGCTAACTCCAGATATCTAGCTATAAGAAGGCACACTTAAACATGTATTTTAGGAGATTAAGATTGTGTACACATTATGCTTTACTCTGACTGCAGTGCACAGCCTTTGCTGGTGTTTGAAACTAGAGTACACAAGATGTTAGCCTCAACCCATCTGCATCGTGTAGTTTCTTGAGAAATACAGTGGTACCTCGGGTTACACATGCTTCAGGTTACATACGCTTCAGGTTACAGACTTCGCTAACCCAGAAATACTGCTTCAGGTTAAGAACTTTGCTTCAGGATGAGAACAGAAATTGTGCTCTGGCGGTGCGGCAGCAGCAGGAGGCCCCATTAGCTAAAGTGGGCCTTCAGGTTAAGAACAGTTTCAGGTTAAGAACGGACCTCGGAACGAATTAAGTACTTAACCTGAGGTACCACTGTGCTGCTGATTGATGCAAATTCCCTCAAAGCAGCTTCCACCCAATTCAAAAACTTAAGCTGAGGTGTGTACAGTTTAGACATCCATTGCACATGTGCAGATGACAGCATCATTGAATAGGAGTTGTGGGGGATTGTGGAATTGCATGACTTGTGGGATAATAACCATTGGCATGATTCTGTAAACTGATGTGGGGAGGAATGATGGGACCCAGATTTATTAAGAACACAGTCCTCCAAACCTGGAAATGACTGCAGTGAACAGAGTAAAAAGTCCTGACTGAATTACTTTCTCTCCTTACCCCGCAGGTTGTCAAAAGATGCTTGCAGGCAGGTTCCATACTTTCCAGTGCCCTTTTCATCTTGACGGAACTCATGAGGGCTAGTGACTTGAAAACCAATGTGGCTAAATGGATGCAGGTGTAATAATTGCTGTGCGTTTGTGACTTTATTCCGTGAAAAAATCAGGAGGAATTGTCTACCATGGGAAAAACAGGAATTTCCAGAAGCACATAATGAAGCACAGGGCTGCTTTTCATATCCCCTTCAGTGCTTCAATACCCCCCCCCCAAAAAAAAAATTTGCCAGCATGGAACAGAAGCAGTCGTTCTTTTTTATAAATAATACAGGAATTGATGTAATAATCTGTAGATTTTTATGTACAGCAGAATTCGTGAACCAAAGTGTGCCTTTAGGAGCAAATGTAAATGTCGATGAGGTCTGGATGTTGTATTTATACAAATAGCTGCAGCTTTAATTGATGATATAATTTTTTTTGATTTTACGTGGCAAGGATGTGTTCTGTTGGCTGTTTCGAGCGCAACTGACCCCTTGCTTTGCTTTTAAAAAGAGAGTTGCATTGTAACTGTAGTAATGAGAATTTGGAAAGTGTAAATTTCCCTGTTCTGTGTGTCTTGTCTCTTAGATATTTGAAAAACACAAAAGGCAGATAATTTTTTGCGGGTATCTTATGCTTCCATTATATCAGAGCAATACTAAGCAGCAAAGGGTCTCCTGCACTTTAAAATATTTTTTTGAAGGACTCTTTGTTAAGATATAAAAGCAGGATATTTTATTATGAAACAGGACAACGTTGTATTTAGGAACTTCCCATGCGTTGTGGGTTAAAACACAGAGCCTAGGGCTTGCCGATCAGAAGGTTGGCGGTTCGAATCCCCGTGATGGGGTGAGCTCCCATTGTTCGGTCCCTGCTCCTGCCAACCTAGCAGTTCGAAAGCATGTCAAAGTGCAAGTAGATAAATAGGTACCACTCCAGCCGGAAGGTAAGCGGTGTTTCCGTGTGCTGCTCTGGTTTGTCAGAAGCAGCTCAGTCATGCTGGCCACATGACCCAGAAGCTGTACGCCGGCTCCCTCGGCCAATAAAGCAACATTAGCGCCGCAACCCCAGAGTTGGCCACAACTGGACCTAATGGTCAGGGGTCCCTTTACCTTTACCTATATGATCAGACAAAATCTGCTTTATACATTTGGGAGCTTCCCAAACTGTTGCAAATTCTCCACTGCAAGATTTGGCAGTGCAAAAAGCACGTTTTATCATAGACCAAAAAAATAAAAATAAATCAGCCCTCGGTGCCTTAACCCGTGCGGTCACAATTTTTTCAAAAAACATCCTCACCTGCGGGGTCACAATTTCACCAAAAATCTGACATTCTCCAATTCACTCAAAAATGGTGCCAAACTTGTAAATTTCCCCCTTAAAGGTTTGGCAGTGCAAAAAGAACATTTTATCATAGACCGAAAAAAATCAGCCCTCGGTGCCTTACCCTGCGGAAAAACATTTTTTTGAAAAAATCCCTAACCCGCGGGGTCACAATTTTACTAAAAATCTGACATTATCCAATTCACTCAAGAATGGTGCCAAACTGTTGCAAGTTCTCCCCTGGAAGGTTTGGCAGTGGAAACAGAAGGGTTTTTATTATAGGCCCAAAAAAATCAGCCCTCCATTCCTTAACCCGTGCAGTCACAATTTTTTCCAAAAAAATTCCTAACCCGCAGTCACAATTTCACCAAAAATCTGACGTTATCCAATACACTCAAAAATTGTGCTATTCACTCCTTTAGTTCCTATGAATGGTGCTAACCTTGTTCAAACATAACTGGCTGAGGTATAACCAGGCTGATAGTTCCACCTTCTTTAAGAGAAGAGGAGGAGGAGGAGGAGGAGGAGGAGGAGGAGGAAGAAGAAGAAGAAGAAGAAGAAGAAGAAGAAGAAGAAGAAGAAGAAGAAACCACCTGTCTAGAAGTTGGCTCCAGTGCAAGAGAAGAAGGAGGCAAGACCACCAGAGAAAGTATGTGCTGTTGTTGTTTCAAAATGGCGGTACACCTTGAAGAAGGATGGATAACCTAGCTGTTGTTAATAATATTTAAAGGTGAACTCTCTTGTGCTGGCGATGTATGGTGGGAGATGCATATCCCCCAAATAATTTAATACTTGTTTTCAGATGTGGGGTGGAAGGGTCTGTGTTGCTCATTATCAAAAGTGGCCTGTGATAATCCGTACAGTAAGTGATGTGGCACATTACTTTTCCCCAGGTATAAGTTCTTGTAATTCTATTTCTGGGGGAAAGGTGATCTCCTCAATGGAATTGTAACCTTGTGAGGAGACACTTTGACAGTATTTATTCCTTGTGTAAAGCTGCGAGGAGAGGCTTTGTTGAGTTAATTTTTGTAAGTGTCTTTTGTTGCTGCTTTTTGAATAAAGTGGTCTGGGCAGCTAAGGAAGGACACATGTAATTATAGTTCAAACGGCCCATGTCAAAACTCCAAGAATTTTAAAAATATTCCTGCCTGCCCCACCCCTTCCTATTTTCACCATCCTTTGTAGGGATATTGTGTCGTGTAGTTCAACTTTGAGGAACACAAACCTAAGATTTCTCCCCAAATTCTGCAATGCATCTTTTCCCAGCTACACCTGGAGAAATTATTTGGGGGAAGTTAATGGATTTTCAATTACCCTTACATTGTGGGATTTCAAAACCACTTCCCAAAGCAAATGGGACTTCGCCCTCAAATTCCGTGACTGGTAGGAAATCCGTTTTTTATGTACTGATACCCAAAGTGTACATTAGTTTGTTTGAGCCTGACCTAGTAATCATACTCTGAATAACCACTCACAATCACAGTGTCTGACCAGGCCACCTTTTCTGTCGTAATATGTCCGTCTTTTGGTGATATGAGATGCAACTGTCTCAGTGCTGAAACCCCAGTGGGAAAATGAGATGTGTTCCGTTCCAATTGGTATTTTGCAGCCTAACGCAGCTAATCGCACCAGTTTTGATGGGGAAAAGGTTTTGTCTTCTCACTGGTGAATCTGTTGGACAGGCTGTTCCCCGTTCTAAAAGTCCTTATGTGTGAAGTAGAGATTCTGACCTTCAGAAATGACTGGCTCTCCAAAACCGAATGCGTCTTAATCTTCCTCGATGAATAGCCACTACAGAGGAGGATTATCATTGCCTTTGTAGTCTATAATGCGCCCACACTGTCCCTCTTATTGGCAGTTTTCTCACTTTTGGATTGTTCCAGTGAAGAGGGAAGTACCGTATTTTTCTTTCCATAAGACGCACCTAGTTTTTAGAAGAGGAAAAGAAAAATATTCTGGATGTATAATTTTTGTGGTTCATGCTGTGGCTACAGACATGATATGTGATTTGACGGTGAGTTTGGGGTAGCCCAATGCAAAAATCCTGAGAATCCATGTGGATCCGTGCTTTATAACCACATTTTTGTGCCATTGTGGCCTCACAAAACAATGGGTGCATGATTTTTTGGTGCAGGCTGTAGCCATGGACATGCTATGTGATCTGATGGTGAATTTGGGGTGACACAATGCAAAAATCCTGAGGATCCATGTGCTTTTATCTCCCCACTCCCAGGCAGCCTCCTTTATCTCCAGAATCCCTTACCTCCCTCCCGATCCCTTACCGATCAGCTGCTCAGTGGCTTTGTTTCAACACCCCCTTCCCTCTTGTTTGCCTTAGTGTCTTTTCCTTAGCTGGAGCAGTTTTTTGCTCCTCCTTTCCTTCTAATTTCTCTCCTCATTGCTTTAATCTTTCTGCCTCCTCTCCTTGCAAGTTCACTGTTTTTACCTCCCCCCTCCCAGGCAGCCTCCTTTATTGCTAGAGTCCCTTATCTCCCCTCCTGATTGCTTGCTCAGCAGCTTTGTTTCAACACCCCTTCCCTCTTTCTAAAAAAAAAAAAAAAAAAAAGCACGACCTGCCTTTTGCCCCTGGGCAATTCGGCTCCAGGGACCACGCATTTGCTCCATAATAATAATAATAATAATAATAATAATAATTTTTTATTTATACCCCGCCCTCCCCAGCCAAGGCCGGGCTCAGAGCGGCTTACAAGCAATAATAAAAACAAGATGAATGATTACAAACTTAAAAACAAAAATAAAACACAACAATTAAAATAATGGAACATTAAAATATTAAAATGTAGCCTCATCGCAGGAGGAGAAGGAAAAGAAGGGGGGGAAAGAGAGGGGGGAGGGAGGGAATCAAACTGGCTCCAAGCCAAAGGCCAGGCGGAACAACTCTGTCTTACAGGCCCTGCGGAAAGAAATCAGATCCTGCAGGGCCCTGGTCTCATGAGGCAGAGCGTTCCACCAGGCCGGAGCCAGAGTTGAAAAGGCCCTGGCTCTGGTCGAAGCCAATCTAACTTCCTTAGGGCCCAGGACCACTAGGGTGTTGTTATTTATGGACCTTGAGGCTCTCCGTGGGGCATACCAGGAGAGGCGGTCCCGGAGGTACGAGGGTCCTAGGCCGTGAAGGGCTTTAAAGGTCAAAAGCAGCACCTTAAATCTGACCCTGTACTCCACCGGGAGCCAGTGCAGCTTGAAAAGCACTGGGTGAATATGCTCCCATGGCAGAGACCCCGTGAGGAGCCTCGCTGCAGCATTCTGTACCCGCTGGAGTTTCTGGGACATCTTCAAGGGCAGCCCCGCGTAGAGCGAATTACAGTAGTCAAGCCTGGAGATGACCGTCGCATGGATCACTGTGGCCAAGTCAGGGCGGGAAAGGTAAGGGACCAACTGCTTGATGCGGCGAAGGTGGAAAAATGTCGCCTTGGCTGTTGCTGTAACCTGCGCCTCCATGGAAAGGGAGGCATCAAGGATTACACCCAAACTCTTAACGGAAGGCAATGGCACTAATTGGGCCCCCGCAAGAGAAGGGAGTTGGTCCCTCATCCCCATGCCATCCCGACCTAGCCATAGGACCTCTGTCTTCGAAGGATTTAGTTTCAATCGGCTCCCACGAAACCATCCAGCCACAGCTTCCAAGCATCTGGTCAATGTGTTTGGGGCCGAGTCGGTGTGGCCATCCATTAGCAGATAGAGCTGAGTGTCATCAGCATATTGGTGACAGCCCAGCCCAAAGCTCCGGATAATCTGGGCAAGGGGGCGCATAAAGATGTTAAAAAGCATCGGGGAGAGAATTGCGCCCTGCGGCACTCCACACACCAAGGAGTGGCGCGACGACATTTCCCTCCCTAGTGCCACCCTCTGTCCCCGACCAGAGATAAAAGAACACAACCAGTTACGGGCTATGCCCTGTATCCCCACGTCTGCGAGGCGGTGGTCCAGAAGATCATGATCGACCATGTCAAAGGCTGCTGACAAATCTAAAAGGATCAGCAGTCCTGACCCGCCTCGATCCAGTTGTCTACGGAGATCGTGTGTTAAGGCAACCAGAGCCGTCTCCGTCCCAAAACCAGGACGGAAACCGGACTGAAATGGATCAAGCTGCTCAGCAACCGCTCTCTCAATTACCTTACCCAGGTATGGGAGATTTGAAACTGGGCGGTAATTGGATAGGTCTAAGGGATCTAATGAAGTTTTTTTTAAGAGTGGACACACCACTGCCTCCTTCAGTTCCCCTGGGAATGTCCCCGTGTCAAGGGACAAATTGATAATTTCAACCAGAGGGGTCCGCGCAACATCTGGACACTACCTAATCAGCCAAGACGGGCACGGATCAAGGAGGCAGGTGGTGGGCCTACTAACTTGGAGGAATCTATCCACATCAGTAGGGAGTATCCGATCGAAATGGTCCAACACTGGACCTGAAGTCATTCGAGGGGCCTCCAGTTCAGTCACTGTATCTAAATTGGCAGGGAGGTCACGGCGGAGCAATAGGACTTTATCCGCAAAAAAAACTCGCGAATGCCTCACAGCTGTGGGTCGAATTTGTGCTTAAATTTGATTGTCCTCTTAAGGACGTTATTGACCTAATTATTCTAAAAAGTTGTGCCGGGCGAGAGCTAGCGGATGCAATGGAAGCTGCAAAGTAAGATTTCTTAGCAGCTTTCATAGCCATCTCATAGGCTTTCATAAGCGTCCTATAAGATGTTCTTGAGGCTCCGTCACGAGTCCGTCGCCATACTCGCTCTAGCCGTCTGAGATCCCGCTTCATTTTCCGGAGCTCCTCAGTAAACCAAGGGGCCCGGTTTCGACGGGGTCGCAGAGGGCGCTTAGGTGCGATCTCATCAATGGCTGCCAAGAGCCGGTTATTCCAGTCCTCAACAAGGTCATCTAATGAGTCGCCAGGAGGAGCAGGGTTCCGCAAGGCTTGTCGGAATCTATCAGGATCCATCAGTTTTCGCGGACGAGCCCAAATAGGTTCGCCACCCGAGCCAGGGAGGAGCGGGAAGTCAATCTTGGCTTTCAGAGCGTAGTGATCAGACCATGGCACTTCCACAGCAGGGAGCATGATCACATCTATGCCAGCCCCAAAGATCAGATCCAGCGTGTGGCCTGCTTGATGGGTAGGGCCCAAAACAACCTGGGAGAGCCCTAGTGTTGCCATGGAAGTCACTAGGTCCAGAGCCTGTGAGGGGGGAGCGGCATCGGCATGGACATTGAAGTCTCCCAAAACCAGTAGGTTTGGGAACTCCAAGGCTCAGCCTGCCACCACCTCCAGCAGGTCTGACAGGGTGGCTGCAGGTGTGCTGGGTGGTCGGTATACCAGCCAGACAGCCAAGCTCTCCTTGGTGCCCCACACGAGACCAACACATTCAATGCCGGAGATTGCCGGTGATGGCAGAGCTCTGAAAGAGCAATCCTCCCGGAATAACAACGCTACTCCTCCCCCCCGACTCACAGTCCGCGATTGATGGAGGATAGAGAAACCTGGGGGTGTTATCTCATGTAGAGAGACTACTTCGCCTTCCCGTACCCAGGTCTCCGTCACGCAAGCCAGGTCAATCCCCTGTGAGACAAAAAAGTCTTACTTTTTAGGAGGAAAAAAGTGTGTCTTATGGAGCGAAAAATACGGTATAATGGCTCATGAGACCTGATCAACCATGCCCAGAAGGACCCACCTTATTTTGTCTAGAATTTGGTTATGATGAGCCAAGTTGGACCCAGGAATAAGTCACATCCCTACAACATTTGCCAGACAAGACACTCAGTTCATAATGTGGAAAAGTCAACAGAGATACTGACTGCGCAAGTTGTCAGTAAATATACCCAATCTGATTTAAGACTGTAATTCTTTAATATTGGGACTTCTGAGTAGATGTGTACAGGGCTGCGTTGTAAACAACTGGAACTGCAGTTTGTTTCCCTCCGTCATGTACAAATAAATAGCATCATGGCAAATACATTTGCTGTTGTGTTTGATATGGGTTGCTGCGTTATAATGGTGAGCTGAAGGCAGTCAATATTTTTGCTCTACTGGTAGTTTGGAGGAAAAGATGGCTACAAACACATGGACCCGTGAAAGGGAAAATAGCACCTCACGTTGACATTCTTTAGTAAAGGTGTTTCACAGCTGTGTGCCTTTTTTACTGTTGTTTAGTCGTTTAGTCGTGTCCGGCTCTTCGTGACCCCATGGACCAGAGCACGCCAGGCACTCCTGTCTTCCACTGCCTCCTGCAGTTTGGTCAAACTCCTGCTGGTAGCTTCGAGAACACTGTCCAACCATCTCGTCCTCTGTCGTCCCCTTCTCCTTGTGCCCTCCATCTTTCCCAACATCAGGGTCTTTTCCAGGGAGTCGTCTCTTCTCATGAGGTGGCCAAAGTATTAGACCCTCAGCTTCAGGATCTGTCCTTCCAGTGAGCACTCGGGGCTGATTTCCTTCAGAATGGATAGGTTTGATCTTCTTGCAGCCCTAGGCTGCAAAAAAACTAGATTGAGGGAATGGGTGTGTGAAGAGGCTAAAGAATATTATCATTAAAATTTCTATACCACACTTCATCTGACGATCATGGGGGGGTTGCAATATAGAAACAAAAAAGGACATAACGTAATTACAAACATAAAACAATACACCCTGAAGTGAATCCAAAGTGAATTCACAATTTTCCAAACTTCCAATTTTAAAAGCTTAGAAAGGTCAGACGCCTTGGTACTTGCGACAATTGACAGGAATAAAACAGATTTATTTTCATAAAACCTTTGAAGCCCACTAGTTAAATGTTTTCCCCCCAATTTTTTTTTTTATCACAACAGGTCTGTTTTATAGGCTGCGGCTGCTTATGCACACGACTATGTATTGTTTGGACAAAAGGAAAAAAAAAATGTTCCCACAAAGTCAGGTCCACAAGTGGAAGGGGAAATGCAATCTCCAAAGAAAGTGCCTATTCATTAACATTAACTCTAAGCTTATCTGATTTTTTTTGCAGCAGAAATCCCAGAATTGTGCACCAGTATTTTAGACTCTGGGACATGGGTGGCGCTGTGGGTTAAACCACAGAACCTAGGACTTGCCGATCAGAAGGTTGGCGGTTCGAATCCCCACGACGGGGTGAGCTCCCATTGCTTGGTCCCTGCTCCTGCCAACCTAGCAGTTCGAAAGCATGTCAAAGTGCAAGTAGATAAATAGGTACCACTCCAGCAGGAAGGTAAACGGCGTTTCCGTGCGCTGCTCTGGTTCGCCAGAAGCCGCTTAGTCATGCTGGCCACATGACACGGACACTTTACGGCCAGTAAAGCGAAATGAGCGCCGCAACCCCAGAGTCTGTCACGACTGGACCTAATGGTCAGGGGTCCCTTTACCTTTTATTTTAGACTCCAATGGGCAGGCTCCAGTTAAAAAACCATATCTGGAAATATAGAAACAGGAAACCCAAGGCAAAATCCTAAAGGTGCAGAAAAATGGGTTTTATAGATTAATCCTTCAGTAAGAATATCACTTTCCTGTCAGGGAATTTTAAAAGATATTCTGCACCAACATATATTTCCTTCCCCTGCTCTTGCTAAAACCAATTGCTAACTATATTACCTTAGTTTTATGGGCTACTTAAGGTCGTCACATTGAACTCCCTTCTCCCAAATTTTAGCTGAATTGGAGCCAATATTTTTGTTTTTCAAATGCAAATTATTTGTACTGCAGAAGAGACCAAGCCAAATTAACCTTGCCTGCCAATTAATGAAGCTCTCGGTGACAGTTTCCTGAATTGTAGCTGCCTAGTTTTTCACCACATGATGGGGCTATATTATCAGCTTATGTCTAAGCTAAGAGATGCCAGTCTTGTGAATGTTTGCGGCATTCTGGAACTAAAAAATCCCATCCAATGTGGTAGTCGTCTCTAGCTTGTCTTGTGAAAGGAAGAATATATGCTGGCATTGCTTGAACTGCACATCAGCAAATTTCAACAAGGCATTTTATTGTTTCAACTTAGCTTTTTAATTGCAGTTCTGGGTATTGCTCTGTTTGTTTAATATACATTTACTGTTTGGACTACCTGTGTCCTGGTCTGTGTGCATTCTAAGGGTGGTATATCTCGCTCCACAAGTTGCTTGTAGATTAATTTAAATAAGATTATAGTGTCGCCAACAAAGGTCCGTATAGTTCAAGCTATGGTTTTCCCAGTAGTGACGTATGGAAGTGAGACCTGGACCATAAACAAGGCTGATCGCCAAAGAATTGATGCTTTTGAATTCTGGTGCTGGAGGAGACTCTTGAGAGTCCCATGGACTGCAAGAAGATCAAACCTCTCCATTCTGAAGGAAATCAGCCCTGAGTGCTCATTGGAAGGACAGATCATGAAGCTGAGGCTCCAATACTTGGGCCACCTCATGAGAAAAGAAGACCCCCTGGAAAAGACCCTGGTGTGGGGAAAGATGGAGGGCACAAGGAGAAGGGGATGGCAGAGGACGAGATGGTTGGACAGTGTTCTCAAAGCTACGAACATGAGTTTGACCAGACTGAAGGAGGCAGTGGAAGACAGGTGTGCCTGGCCTGCTCTGGTCCATGGGGTCACAAAGAGTCGGACACAACTAAGCGACTAAACAACAACATAGTGGGAGGGTCTTGCTGGCCTCGGTAGGTGGTGGAGGCAGTCATTGTGTGCGAACCATTAAGAGAATTTTGCATTCAGCAGAGCAACTGGCAGGGGCGTCTTACCCATAGATGGTAGTGGCACGGGGCGCCAGGGCTCCAGATTTTGGAGCACACTGCATCCAGCTCATCCTGTGCAATCCCGGCGCCGAGCGAGGATGGGACAGTCGGCGAGTCACCTGATCTGCTTGCTGGCGCTCCTGTTGCATGGACTTCCTTGGACGGGGGCAGGTAAGGGAAGCTGGGCGCTTAGAGGGAGGTTTCACAGGAGGGTGTGGGAGGGCGTCTGGGCTGCGATCTGAGTGCCTCTTACGTGCAGTGCTAAGCGTGCGTTGGACCACGTGATGTAAACGATGACGGACCGAAGTCCCCCCTTGTTATGTACTGAGTTGAATAGGATCCAAACTGCAGCAGTCTGATTGGTCCTAGAACAATAGGCTCCAAAAGGCAGCAGCCTGATTGGTCCTAGAACAATAGGATTCAGAATGCAGCAGTCTGATTGGTCCTAGTACAATGCAGCAGTATGATTGGTTAGCAGGAACCACCCAATCATGCTCCAGATAGAAGTGAATCCACAACCTGATTGGCTTACAGTAGAATTCCGGAATTAGCCACATCTCCCGGGTCGTGGACTGGGTATGGAGGGGATGGCCCAGCAGCAGCCCCGGGCCAGAATTCGCCGGCTACACAACCCGCAAACATGAACTGTCAGCCCACAAGGGGTGCCTGTTATGGGGAAGCAGGGTCATTGTTCCCCAGCCCCTCCGCAAAAGGGTCCCCACAGCCCTACACGAGACACACCCAGGGGTAGTAAGAATGAAGGCCCTTGCCAAGAGTTACGTGTGGTGGCCGGGGATTGACGGAGAGATAGAGGCCTGGGTCAAACACTGCCAGGCCTGCCAAGAATCCCGCCCAGATCCCCCAAGGGCCCCAGTCCAGTCATGGGAGTCTGCCCGAGCACCATGGTCACGCCTGCATGTGGACTTCGCTGGCCCCTTTCAGGGGAAAACTTTCTTCATAGTGGTGGACTCCTACACCAAATGGCTGGAAGTCGCACTGGTACCGTCCACTTCTACGTCCGCAGCCATCCGGGTACTACGCAGGCTGTTTGCAACCCACGGGCTCCCTGACACTCTCGTCTCTGACAACAGGACTGCATTTACGTCAGGAGAATTCCAAACCTTCACAGCGCAGAACGCCATCCGCCACATCCGTTCGGCGCCATTCCACCTGGCCACCAATGGCCAAGCAGAACGCATGGTGTGGACCACCAAGGACACCCTTCGTCGCATGACGCAAGGTGATTGGGAGTACCGCCTTGCCACATTCCTTCTAGCACAGCACCCCCAGCTCAACGACTGGCCGGAGCCCCGCTGAACTACTAATGGGTCGGCGCCTTGCAATCAGATTGGACTGCCTTCATCCCGATAGAGCTCAGGATGAGGTAGTGGTGGGGGAAGGCAGGAACCCCCGGACCTTCGAGGCCCAGGACCCAGTGTACGCAAAGAATTTTGGGGCAGGCCCTGCATGGGTACCCGCCACAGTCACCAGGATCACTGGCCCCGTGTCGTACGAGGTGCTAACAGATGGGGGGCAATGCTGGCGCCGCCACTGCGACCAGATACGGTGACGATTCCCGGGAGAAAACCAGGAGGAGGAGGACAGGTCAGAGGAGTCCCAAGGGAACAGTGGGGCAGTGAGGCCCATAGAGCAGCAGGGGCAAGCAGGAGAGGCAGAATCAGTAAATACAGAGAGGACCCGTGAGGCCGAAAGGACACCGGAACCAGAACCACGACTGAGCGAGCCGGTTGCGCCAGACCAAACAGGCCCATCACAGCCAGCATCCTTGGAACACGAGCCAGAACCTGAACCCCGGACCAGGGAACACCCCAGGCCGCAACGCACACGTAGGCCACCGGCATACCTTGAGGACTATGAATGCGACCTCCCGGGCAGGACTGGAACTTAGAGGGGAGGGGTGTTATGTACTGAGTTGAATAGGATTCAAACTGCAGCAGTCTGATTGGTCCTAGAACAATAGGCTCCAAAAGGCAGCAGTCTGATTGGTCCTAGAACAATAGGATTCAGAATGCAGCAGTCTGATTGGTCCTAGAACAATGCAGCAGTATGATTGGTTAGCAGGAACCACCCAATCATGCTCCAGATAGAAGTGAATCCACAACCTGATTGGCTTACAGTAGAATTCCGGAATTAGCCAATCATGTGCAGCCCATTGTGTAAATAATGTATATAAAGCAGAAACTTTGAGGGGACATTCATTCATTCCTCCTCACCACTATGAGCTGAATAAAGAGCATGAAATCACTTTGCGACTCTGAGTATATTTCACCCCCTTTAAAAAAATGTCAACAACTTTGGGAAATGGGGGGGGGGAGATATTTGCACCACGGCACTGGATATACTTAAGACGGCCTTGGCAACTGGCCTAGTGACCTCCAGGAGCAAAGACGTTGCAAGGAACCCTGAGCTCTTGCCCCAGGATATAAATACAATAAAAATACAGTTGTACCTTGGTTTTCGAACACCTTAGTTCTTGAACATTTTGGTTCCTGAACGCCACAAACCCAGAAGTGAGTGTTCCGGTTTGTGAACATTCTTTGGAACCTGAACGTCTGACGCGGCTTCCGATTGGCTGCAGGAAGCTCCTGCAGCCAATCAGAAGCTGTGCCTTAGTTTTCAGACATTCTTGGAAGTCGAACGGACTTCCAGAATGGATTCTGTTTGAGCACCAAGGTATGGCTTTAATATGAACAAGTCCTACCTACATTTTTAACATCATGAAAGCTGTTTGGAAAGAAATGCTTTTTTTTCCCCAGAAATGAGCCAGCCCCCACCTAAACCTAGTCTGAAACACCCTCCTAAGCTAACCCAATCTATCTGCTCTTTGCTCACTAACACCTCTAACTCTCCTTCCTCTCTCTCTTAATGCCTCTCCTCTGATTCCATCACTGGACACTTCTGGCAGCAAGAGGTGTCACGAAGGAGGGCAGGCCACTGTTCCCTGGACAACCCACCATCAGAACCTGATGCTCCTTCAGAACTTTCAGACAGAAAGTTGGTCTGATGGTCCATCTGCCAGGTTTCTTCAAAGTTCAACATCTCACTGCATTCCCATATCTCTCTTTTGGGTTCCAAAGGCACTGGAACAGGCCCTATAGATGATTTCCCTTATGGCAGTGTAACACAAGGAAACTTAGTGAAATGGGCATAAAAGGCATATTTGCAGAGCCCAGCACAGTGGGCCGGGGGTGGGGGCACTTGGAGGAAGGGTTTAGAAGCAACCAAAATGTCACTACACTGGCTTGGGATAAAAAATGACCACAGCTTTATTGATTCCAGATGTAAGCTGGTTTTGGCATAGGCATTAGGTATGTATCCTGAATCGGCCAACTCGATTGCTGAGTCATAACTCCGTCAGGGTTGATCCTGGGGTTAAGGATCCCTCCATGTCTCAGATCAAATAGGGCAGTTCCACCAGGATGCCATCAACCTCCATCTGCGCTTTTGGACAGAACCCTACCCTTGGAGCCTTTTACCAGGGTGCCCCAAATTTTGATCCCCCTAGGTTTTTGACTAGATAGATAGATAGATAATCCAAAGACCAGCTCACATAACATAACACAATAAAAACAGCGTTCATAAAGATAAAATATACAATCGGAGCAGATTGCAGCAATAGCTCATAAAATTGAGATATATACATACACCTATACAACTGAGATTTGGGCTATCATAAAAAAATTGACCTTGAGGTGCCTCAAAGAGCGACTTCAGCATTTACTTAGTGAGCTATTTTATTCTAGAGGGTGATATGTGTTAAGTTGTGGGTGAACATATCAGACAACACAGCGATTCTTCAAACAGCTCTTGTTTATTCACAGGCCAGAACAGATCTGAACTGAGGGGTTCAGCCAGCCTGCTTATATAGAGCGCCACTAGAACGCAACAGTAACCATTTTCTGTAACTATCCAATCACTGAACGTCACTTACAATCCCTTATTTGCATATGTGGACCTGAGTGAAAACTATCTACAGTACCCCCCTGCTGGCCCAGGGTGAGAACTTCAGTACATAACAATCGGTGCCTCCAGATCTGGGCACAGAATCTGGCTAATAGCCAGGTGGTCTTGAGATCTTTGCCTAAGAGGAGAGAATAAAGTTTAGACTTGTCTGAAAGATCGGCAAGCCTCTTCAGCAAAGGATCAGTGGTGTCTCTACAGATCTCAGCATAATAAGGACATCTAAAAAATATATGTTCGGGGCTTCCTATTTCCCCTAATGGGCAGGTGCAAAGTCTCTGTGCATACAGGACTCTTCTATAGGAGCCTACCAGAACCGGTGATGGCAAGGCTGAGCTTCTAGCAAGAGTAAAAGCACTTCTTGCGTTTCTGGATGTGAGGAAATACAGATATGTTGCTGGAGCGGCTACGTATCTCCCATTTTCTATGATTTTATAATCGGGGACCCTTGTACAGTCCTGTTGTCTCTCTATGTCCATGATTCTTTGCCTAACCACAGATCTAGCTTGGCCCAGGCCCATAGTTATGAGGGTTTGGGGAGCAAGGCTCAGTTTCTGAAGAGTGTTTAGAACTGCTGTCTGCCTGTCAGACTGAAACTGGTCGCTCAGAATCAATGGGGCTATTCCTCAGGGAAGCAGTTTCAGAGTTGTTGTTGTTGTTCAGTTGTTTAGTTGTGTCCGACTCTTCGTGACCCCATGGACCAGAGCACGCCAGGCACTTCTGTCTTCCATTGCCTCCTGCAGTTTGGTCAAACTCATGTTCATAGCTTCGAGAACACTGTCCAACCTTCTCATCCTCTGGCGTCCCCTTCTCCTTGTGCCCTCCATCTTTCCCAACATCAGGGTCTTTTCCAGGTAGTCTTCTCTTCTAATGAGGTGGCCAAAGTATTGGAGCCTCAGCTTCACGATCTGTCCTTCCAGTGAGCACTCAGGGCTGATTTCCTTCAGAATGGATCGGTTTGATCTTCTTGCAGTCCATGGAACTCTCAAGAGTCTCCTCCAGCACCACAATTCAAAAGCATCAATTCAGTTTCAGAGTTAGCCACTTATATATTGATGTTAGACTAATATGAGCTTCAACTTTCATCATGCCTGTTTCTAGTCTGACCCATGCATCTGAAACGCATCTAGGAACTTGTAGAAGGGCTCTGAGGAGTTTGGATTGCACTCTTTCAAGGGGAATGAACGAGGAGGGTAGGTTTTTGACTAAAGGATCCAACCCAATGCCTTTCTGCCAAAGTAGGGGCAGTCACTATGAGGATAGCACATTCCCAGACAGGTCCAATTTGTTTGCAGGCAAATTCCTCCCTGGCCCCGAATACAGCAACTGAGTAATTCCATAGCAAAGCCATACACATGCGATACCTGCGTAACCCCTGGGCAGAGCCTCAGGATGACCAATTTCGGATGGCACTGCCTGATCACAGTGCAGCCAGTTTTTAGGCCCTGGCAGCGGACCTGACAGAAGACTGGCTCTGCCAGGTCCACTGCCAAAGGACCACTCCTGAGACCACTAGGGTCATGATTGGCCCAAAGGAGTTTAAATTTTGTCAGGCAATCCCACCAGCCTCCATGGCTGAACAAGGCCAACTGGGATGCTAGCTGGTTGCATGGACTAGAAAGTTGGCCTTGTTTGGCCATGGTAAAATACATCTTAGTGTATTTTTGATCTGCATCAATAGGAGTATAGCATCTAGATCAAGGGAAGTAATAGTGCCACTGTATTCTGCTCTGGTCAGACCTCACCTGGAGTACTGTGTCCAGTTCTGGGCACCACAGTTCAAGAAGGACACTGACAAACTGGAACGTGTCCAGAGGAGGGCAACCAAAATGGTCAAAGGCCTGGAAATGATGCCTTATGTGGAACGGCTAAGGGAGCTGGGCATGTTTAGCCTGGAGAAGAGGAGGTTAAGGGGTGATATGATAGCCATGTTCAAATATATAAAAGGATGTCACAAGGAGGAGGGAGAAAGGTTGTTTTCTGCTGCTCCAGAGAAGCGGACATGGAGCAATGGATTCAAACTACAAGAAAGAAGAGTCCACCTAAACATTAGGAAGAACTTCCTGACAGTAAGAGCTGTTTGACAGTGGAATTTGCTGCCCAGGAGTGTGGTGGAGTCTCCTTCTTTGGAGGTCTTTAAGCAGAGGCTTGACAACCATATGTCAGGAGTGCTCTGATGGTGTTTCCTGCTTGGCAGGGGGTTGGACTCGATGGCCCTTGTGGTCTCTTCCAACTCTATGATTCTATTATCTTTGTGGAAGCCACCCAGAGTGGCTGGGGAAACCCAGCCAGATGGGCGGGGTACAAATAATAAATTATTATTATTATTATT
The DNA here is from genome assembly GCF_964106915.1 of Podarcis gaigeae. NCBI lineage: Eukaryota > Metazoa > Chordata > Lepidosauria > Squamata > Lacertidae > Podarcis > Podarcis gaigeae. The sequence continues at coordinate 46,866,248 of NC_139689.1, forward strand.
ATTATTATTATTATTATTATTCTCTAGTGGCTGTGTGGGGTCTCAACAGCCGCTGACGTCTGGATACAGAAAGTGGTCTTTCTACTTTTGTGCCGTCCTCCAGAGACATACCAGACCTGCATACCAGACTGGTACATTGATACCACCCCCTTTCCTATCTCGAGCCAATATTTTTATCTCTCCTGTTATAAAAAGAAAACACCTTAAGTCTCTTCCGTCTTAATCAATCCACCTTTGTAGATTAGTAGAGTCAGTCATGTTCACAGCGAGTGCTATTTTTAATTTCGATGCTTTCTAGCCTCAGATGTGGGTCACATTATTGTACAATTTAGATTTTGATTGTATGTCTTTGTAACTTTTATCAACTTGCTCTTTTTAAAAATACAAAAAGCCGTTTGTATTTGTTGTACAGTGGTACCTCGGGTTACAGACACCTCAGGTTATAAACACTTCGGGTTACAGACTCCGCTAACCCGGAAGTTGTACCTCAGGTTAAGAACTTTACCTCAGGATGAGAACAGAAATCACGCAGTGGCCTTATAATTGCACACATGTGCTTAAAGGTGTGTGGACAATGCCTGATGAAATCTCCAAAGACAGGAATTTCAGAAATAAGACTTCTACTATTCAGGGGTGGGGTTAATCTTCAGAATTCTGCTTAAGCTATTTGTCTTTCTCTGTGACTGAGCAGAAGTAGAATGAATTAAAAGCTGCAATCTACCGGTATGTTATGAACAGTTACAGTCACCGTGCTTAATTTGCATGTGGAACACATCTTTCATATATCACAATCTGGTTAAATGTAGTGCGGGGTTTTTTTAAGGTATGTATATCTTGCCTAGGGATGTGGGTGGCGCTGTGGTCTAAACCACTGAACCTAGGGCTTGCCGATCGGAAGGTCAGCGGTTCGAATCCCTGCGACGGGGTGAGTTCCCACTGCTCAGTCCCAGCTCTTGCCAACCTAGCAGTTCGAAAGCATGTCAAAGTGAAAGTAGATAAATAGGTACCGCTCCGGTGGGAAGGTAAACGGCGTTTCCGTGTGCTTCTCTGGTTCGCCAGAAGCGGCTTAGTCATGCTGGCCACATGACCTGGAAAAAATGTCTGCAGACAAACGTCAGCTCCCTTGGCCAGTAAAGCGAGATGAGCGCCGCAACCCCAGAGTCGTTCGCGACTGGACTTAACTGTCAGGGATCCTTTACCTTTACCTTTATATCTTGCCTACACTCCCAAGCAGGTTCATGTTTGTTGCTGTTGTTTAGTCATTTAGTCGTGTCCGACTCTTCGTGACCCCCTGGACCAGAGCACGCCAGGCACTCCTGTCTTCCACTGCCTCCCACAGTTTGGTCAAACTCATGCTGGTAGCTTCGAGAACACTATCCAAACATCAACGGTTCATGTTTACATGAGTATAATCTCATCTTCACCCAAGGGACAAGCAAAGATGCCATGTCTGCTTGGGAGAAGGGTGCCAGATTTCTGCAAGACCTTTGAGTGACTTCCAAGTGCAGGTTGCATGGCTAGTGCCCTCTGGGCAGCTTATGTGCTTAGGGGGACATGTTTTCAGTGCACAGTCTTCAAATGCAGCCCCACATAACTCCGCCTGTGTGTCAAACAAATGCAGCATTGTTTAATTTCTTTTTAAAACAGTGCAAACAGTGTCGAATGTTACTGGGCATTACACGCAAGGCATGCTACTTAGCACTTTCTCAGCTGTTGGCTCCTGACAGGCAGAAGCATGTGGTTTCTAAAAATACACACAAGAACACACATTATCTTTCCAGTAGGAGAGTGTAAAGTAAATGTTGTGGCTGTCGCATGCACAATAATTTTCATTTTGGTTGAAAAATAATATTGTGTTATTTCGTTGGGCTAATGAAACAAACTGCGATCCTGCAGGACCAAACTCTCGCCACCCATCCAAGGACACTTTGAAGCCCTTGTTGTGTCTCCCGCCCCCTTTGCTATGGAAATTTGGTGTTAGTTGGGAGGTGCCAAGGCAGACCATTTATAGGATTGGTCATCTGGAAAGCCTTTAAAGAGCAGGAGTGATAAGAGATTTGAGTCACTTGGAAGCCCTCGTCTTATGAGCTTGGATGCTTTGATATAACAAAAAGGGGCATGGAGAATGTGGACGTGTTCACCTGCGAAGCCAAAGGCAGGGGGCTGAAGGCAGTGAAGGAATTTTGGGCAGGAGATGTCCTTTTTGCAGAGCGAGCCTATGCTGCAGTAGTATTTGACAGGTAAGGAGGACCAAAAGAAAGGGAAGTGTGTTGCTGAAAATTTAGACCTCGCTGCTGACAGTGAATGGAAGAGGGAGCTGATGTGGAAACAGCTGGCTTTAATTCATCACAGTCTTAGCAGGGTGAATGCTGTTACTCCTTGTCTAATTTACTAATGAGAAGCATTTCAGGAAGAGAGATGCATTTGGCTGTTAGCTAGAAGGTTAGTGAATCGAGCCCACCCAGGGACAGCTGTGGGCAGGATTCCTGTAAGGGGTTGGACTTGATGACTTTCGAGGTACCTTCCAGCTCTACAATTCTATGATTCTGGTGGCGCTGTGGGTTAAACCACTGAGCCTCTTGGGCTTGCCGATCAAAAGGTTGGCGGTTTGAATCCCCGTGACGGGCTGAACTCCTGTTTCTCGGTCCCTGCTCCTGCCAACCTAGAAGTTCGAAAGCACATCAAAGTGCAAGTAGATAAATAGGTATCACTCTGGCAGGAAGGTAAACGGTGTTTCCGTGCACTGCTCTGGTTCGCCAGAAGCGGCTTAGTCATGCTGGCCACATGACCCGGAAGCTGTACGCCGGCTCCCTTGGCCAATAAAGCGAGATGAGCGCCGCAACCCCAGAGTCGTCTGCGACTGGACCTAATGGTCAGCGGTCCCTTTACCTTTACTTTTACGACCCTATAGCCAGAATAGAGCTGGTGCAGAGTGGCAGCTCAAAGACTGAGCCGAGTCTGGAAGTTCCCAGTTAAATTCTCAGCTCTGCTGTGATCTCACTGGGTAGCCTTAGACAGGTCAGTAGTTCTCAGCCTCAGTCTCCCCCATCTGTGCCGTGGGGATAATAATACTGATCTGCCTCACAGGGCTATAAGAATTACTGAGATATGAAGATGCTTTAGCATTCAAAGCACTGCATGGTTGGCAAACATTTATCACCATCGTCACCTGACACCAGCAGTGTCATGCATATGAATGACTTGTTTGTACTATTCCGCTGAGGCTACCAGATTGCAGTGGCGTAGTGTGGGGGGTGCAGGGGGGGCCCGTCCGCACCGGGCGCAACATCTGGGGATTAGGGTTAGGGGGCGCAAATCTACGGGTTAGGGACGCAAATTACTTGCCTTGCCCCGGGTGCTGACAACCCACGCTACGCCACTGCCAGATTGTATGCTACAGGGATATTTCTGCCCGTAGCTGTCAACGTTTTCCCTTTTTTAAAGGGAAATTCCCTTATTCCAAATAGGATTCCTCGCAAGAAAAGGGAAAAGTTGACAGCTATGTTTCCGCCTCTCTTTTATTAATGCATTTACTGTACTGAATTTTACAGAGATATGTCTCTCAAGGGGTGGGAGTAGGATTAATCAACCTTTTTACCGTATTTATTTTATTAAACAAGATTTATATAACAATAAAACCTCTAAGCTGTTTACAGAAATATAAAACATTAAAAATCTAAATTAAAAAGTTAAAAACAGGTACTTAAAATCATTCAAAATCAACAGCAGCTACAAAAATAATAAAACACATGTAACTTCTGCGTGTCTGGATAGGCTTTTTTAACCATTTGCCCAAAGGCCCCAATGATTATTTCCTCGTTGAGTTCCTACCTTCCTTCTTATTCTCTCATTATTCCTTCTTCTCTGCTACTAAGTGGATGCTTTAAAACCTGGTGATTGTTTTCACACAAATATATTATTTAGTTTGGATCAAGCCTTGGAGAGGATTCCCCCAAATTTGTTTTGTTGTTGCTTAGTCCAGTGTTTCCCAACCGGTGTTCCGCGGCACACTAGTGTGCCGCGAGAAGTTGCCGGGTGTGCCGTGGGAGGGAGGCGGGCGAGACGGGCTGCTTTAGCCCCGTGCCTGCTCTCCCAGCTGGAGAGGTGACGCGCGCCTATGGAGGCTCCTGCCATAGGCGTGCGTCACCTCTCCAGCGGGGAGAGGGTCGCGGGGGGCTGCTTTAGCACGCACGGGGCTAAAGCAGCCCCCCGCGACCCTCTCCCCGCTGGAGAGGTGACACGCGCTTATGGCAGGAGCCTCCATAGGCGCGCGTCACCTCTCCAGCTGGGAGAGCACGCACGGGGCTAAAGCGCGACCCGAGCTTCCCCCTCCCCCAGAATGGGACCCAGAGCTCTGGGAGCTTGCGGGGCTGGGGGAGGAAGAAGCCCTCCGCCAGCCTCCAAACCATGTCGGGAGACAGCGGGTGGGCGCACTACGCCTCTCCCGCTGTCTCCCGAGTTTGCGGGGCTGGCGACGGGGAGGAGCAGGCTTCTCCCCCCGCCAGCCTTCTAGCCAAGTCGGGGGACAGCGGGAAGGGCGCGCTACGCCTCTCCCGCTGTCGCCCGAGTTTGCGGGGCTGGCGACGGGGAAAAGCAGGCTTCTCCCCCCCCCCCGCCAGCCTTCTAACCAAGTCGGGGGACAGCGGGATGGCGGCGTTCCTTCGGAGGACGCCCCGTGCTCCGCGCTGGTGTTGGCCAGCCTTGCGCACCCGGGGGATCTCCCCCCAGGAGCGCAAGGCTTGCGGGCGGCGCAGAGCACGGGGCGCCCTTCGGAGGACGCCCCGTGCTCCGCGCTCGTGTTGGCAAGCCTTGCGCACCCGTGGGGGCGCGTGGGGCGCCCTGAAACAGAGGGTTCCCCATGCTGCGGACTGTAGCCTGCCGCCCGATGCGCAGGGCGCCCAGAAGCAGAGCGCCCCTCGCGCCAGGCAGACATGGGCCAGCCCCACAAGCTCGGGGGACAGCGGGGAGGCGCAGCACCGCCATCCCACTGTTCCCCGACCTGGTTTTGGGGGGGGGGGAAATAAAGGAAAAAAATTTTTCCTTTATTTCCCCCCCCCCCAAAAAAAAGTAGGTGCGTCCTATGGGACGGAGCGTCCTAAAAATACGGTACTTACTATTTCATAATAAAGTAATTATAAAATACCGGTACTTTCTTTGTGTTTATTTGATGCCTATTAAAGAGAGTTACTTTATATATAGTCAATATAGGCACAGAGTTAATTTTTTAAACATTTTCTAATGGTGGTGTGCCTCGAGATTTTTTTCATGAAACAAGTGTGCCTTTGCCCAAAAAAGGTTGGGAAACACTGGCTTAGTCGTTTAGTCGTGTCTGACTCTTCGTGACCCCATGGACCAGAGCATGTCAGGCACTCCTGTCTTCCACTGCCTCCCGCAGTTTGGTCAAACTCATGCTGGTAGCTTCGAGAACACTGTCCAACCATCTCGTCCTCTGTCGTCCCCTTCTCCTTGTCCCCTCCATCTTTCCCAACATCAGGGTCTTTTCCAAATTACTGGGCATTAATCAATTATTATTTTTAATTATATTTATTAATTTCCAAGAAAAAGGATATAAACATAACATTGTCAAAACAATTGGTTCCCCCTCTCCCACCCTTCCTTTGGAACAGAAGATGCATGCAGCAAATTTGCACATATGTGTAGTTGGCAGATACTAGTCATCAGGGCTTGAATACTTTATAAAGGGATGCCATGTTCCAGCAAAATCATCCTTTTCAGTTGCATCATTCAGGGTGTGAACTCTTAATGTGTTTCTCAGATACTTCCTGTTTCCATGGTGTGATATGAAGACGACCAAGTCTTTCCCGATATTTCGCTATGAGCAATCGTGTCGCTACAAGAAGAAAAATGTTCCTTGTGCAACAATTTACGTTGAGTATCTTAAAAAATTCTTGGTGAACCCAAGCATGGGTTGCATTGTACATCCTAATTCGCAATTTTGCTTGTTTCTGTAAATACCCTTTTCCAAAATGGTTGACCTATCAATTAAATGAAATACTTTCTGAATCGAGCAGTTGTGAAGTCCCAACTGGCCTCACTGACTGACTCCACCTTGAAGCAAGGCACTTGGCAAAGGTTTCTTTAACTGCCTTCTCTCTGGTGTGAACACTATAACTCCTCTGTGCACCGTAGTCAGGAATGGTGAATTTGTAGTGCATGCTGGCCTTAAGTAAAACCCATCCTCAGGTGTCTTCCTTGAGACACTGATCTCCTGTTGCAGGCCTGTGTTAATAACCTCCCAGGGTGCTGCCTGTAAGTTAGTAAAGGTAAAGGTAAAGGGACCCCTGACCATTAGGTCCAGTTGTGACCGACTCTGGGGTTGCGGTGCTCATCTCGCTTTATTGGCCGAGGGAGCCGGCGTACAGCTTCTGGGTCATGTGGCCAGCATGACTAAGCTGCTTCTGGCAAACCAGAGCAGCACACGGAAATGCCGTTTACCTTCCCGCCGGAGTGGTACCTATTTATCTACTCGCACTTTGACGTGCTTTCGAACTGCTAGGTTGGCAGGAGCAGGGACTGAGCAATGGGAGCTCACCCCGTCATAGGGATTCGAACCGCCGACCTTCTGATCGGCAAGCCCTAGGCTCTGTGGTTTAACCCACAGTGCCACCAACCAAGTAAATTACTCTTCCATGTTTGGAGCCTGAAGTCCAGTGTTATTTTTCTAGAAAAGGAGGTGCTGGAACTCACCACGAACGTCTCCCTCATTCTCTTAAAATGGCAATGGTGCCCACCTGAAAGGTGCCAAAACTAAGTTCTGGTGAGTTCCAGCTGAAAAACCCCCTCTCCTGAAGTCCATCTTCAAGGTTCAGCAGACAATGGGCACCCCTTTAGTATGCAGTTCAAATTCTTATTTCAAGAAATAGGCAAAAGATCTTCTAACTCTCCAGTTCATCCCTGTCTGAAAGTAGTAAGAGTTCTGATATGTACTGAGTTGAATAGGATCCAAACTGCAGCAGTCTGATTGGTCCTAGAACAATAGGATCCAAAATGCTGCAGTCTTATTGGTCCTAGAACAACAGGATTCAGAATGCAGCAGTCTGATTGGTCCTAGAACAATGCAGCAGTATGATTGGTCGGCAGGAGCCACCCAATCCAGCTCCAGATAGAAGTGAATCCACAACCTGTTGGCCTACAGGAGAATTCTGGAATTAGCCAATCACGCGCAGCCCATTGTGTAAATCAGTGTTTCCCAACCGGTGTTCCGCGGCACACTAGTGTGCCGCGAGAAGTTGCTGGGTGTGCCGTGGGAGGGAGGCGGGCGAGACGGGCTGCTTTAGCCCCGTGCCTGCTCTCCCAGCTGGAGAGGTGACGCGCGCCTATGGAGGCTCCTGCCATAGGCGCGCGTCACCTCTCCAGCGGGGAGAGGGTCGCGGGGGGCTGCTTTAGCACGCACGGGGCTAAAGCAGCCCCCCGCAACCCTCTCCCCGCTGGAGAGGTGACACGCGCTTATGGCAGGAGCCTCCATAGGCGCGCGTCACCTCTCCAGCTGGGAGAGCACGCACGGGGCTAAAGCGCGACCCGAGCTTCCCCCTCCCCCAGAATGGGACCCAGAGCTCTGGGAGCTTGCGGGGCTGGGGGAGGAAGAAGCCCTCCGCCAGCCTCCAAACCATGTCGGGAGACAGCGGGTGGGCGCACTACGCCTCTCCCGCTGTCTCCCGAGTTTGCGGGGCTGGCGACGGGGAGGAGCAGGCTTCTCCCCCCGCCAGCCTTCTAGCCAAGTCGGGGGACAGCGGGAAGGGCGCGCTACGCCTCTCCCGCTGTCGCCCGAGTTTGCGGGGCTGGCGACGGGGAAAAGCAGGCTTCTCCCCCCCCCCCCGCCAGCCTTCTAACCAAGTCGGGGGACAGCGGGATGGCGGCGTTCCTTCGGAGGACGCCCCGTGCTCCGCGCTGGTGTTGGCCAGCCTTGCGCACCCGGGGGATCTCCCCCCAGGAGCGCAAGGCTTGCGGGCGGCGCAGAGCACGGGGCGCCCTTCGGAGGACGCCCCGTGCTCCGCGCTCGTGTTGGCAAGCCTTGCGCACCCGTGGGGGCGCGTGGGGCGCCCTGAAACAGAGGGTTCCCCATGCTGCGGACTGTAGCCTGCCGCCCGATGCGCGGGGCGCCCAGAAGCAGAGCGCCCCTCGCGCCAGGCAGACATGGGCCAGCCCCACAAGCTCGGGGGACAGCGGGGAGGCGCAGCACCGCCATCCCACTGTTCCCCGACCTGGTTTTTGGGGGGGGAAATAAAGGGAAAAAAATTTCCTTTATTTCCCCCCCCCCCCAAAAAAAGTAGGTGCGTCCTATGGGACGGAGCGTCCTAAAAATACGGTACTTACTATTTCATAATAAAGTAATTATAAAATACCGGTACTTTCTTTGTGTTTATTTGATGCCTATTAAAGAGAGTTACTTTATATATAGTCAATATAGGCACAGAGTTAATTTTTTAAACATTTTCTAATGGTGGTGTGCCTCGAGATTTTTTTCATGAAACAAGTGTGCCTTTGCCCAAAAAAGGTTGGGAAACACTGGTGTAAATAATGTATATAAAGCAGATACTTTGAGGGGACTTTCATTCCCTCCTCACCACTATGAGCTGAATAAAGAGCATGAAATCCACTCTTGACTCCGAGTATATTTCAAGTTCTTTCTTTGCACACTTCATGTTCTGAATTCTGGGCCCCTTGTAGTACCCAAGTCACAAAATTTGGCAGAGGCTCTGTTGTTGTTCACACTGGGGTGGGTGGGTGTGACTTAAAAAGCACCCTGCCTGCATTTTGGCTCACACAGGAGAAAGTGGAACATGTGCTGCAGGCTATTGAGGGCCACCTTGGGATTGGAGGTTGTGGCCGAGGCTGGGTGAGGTTGGAATACAGCTGGTTGTAAATGAGAGTAAGATATTTCTTGTGAGGTGTGGAAGAGAGTCATGAATTCTCGAATTGCTATTTGAAACAAATTGATTGCTAGAAACCGAAATTTGCAACGTTGCTTGTTTGGTTTTTATCTATGTGCTACCTTCAACCATTTTGCACTTTTAACAAAACTGAAAAACGGGGGGAAATTGCTTCGCTTTATCTTGTATTATTTTACTGTTGTTAGCTGCTCCGAGCCCGGCTTTGGCTTTGGAGGGCGGGATATAAATAAAATTTTATTATTATTATTTATTATCTTTTTAAGGATCTAGGTGTACAAACTTTAAAACACCGAAGTTGGTACAATTTTAAGACGTGCAATGTCTTCCAAGCTCACTTGGTTTTTTGGTTTTTTTAAATTAACAGTTTTACTGGAGGCTTTTCACATAAATAGGCAAGGCATGAAAGATGTACGACAATGTCTCATTGTGGAATTCTTGATCATTATGTACAGCTGTCTTCTGACAAAAGGGTTTATATGTGTAGAAGCAGGGACTGTTGATGTTACCCTTAAGCTTGTTCCATATCACCATTGCTTGGATAGTAGGAGGTGAACATGCCATTGCTAAATAAAAAGGTAAAGGTAAAGGGACCCCTGACCATTAGATCCAGTTGTGGCCAACTCTGGGGTTGCGGCGCTCATCTCACTTTATTGGCCAAGGGAGCCGGCATACAGCTTCCGGGTCATGTGGCCAGAATGACTGAGCCGCTTCTGGTGAATAAGAGCAGCACACGGAAACGCCGTTTACCTTCCCGCTGGAGCGGTACCTATTTATCTACTTGCACTTTGATGTGCTTTCGAACTGCTAGGTTGGCAGGAGCAGGGACTGAGCAACAGGAGCTCACCCTGTTGCAGGGATTCGAACCGCCGACCTTCTGATCGGCAAGTCCTAGGCTCTGTGGTTTAACCCACAGCGCCACCCGGTCCCCTGCCATTGCTAAATACTGTATGCACAAACAGATGGTGGTAGTTTCCCCCCTGTGCTGTTGCACAACTTAGAAACCATGGCTGCTCGACTGAAGACTCATCTATACACTTTTGCTTTTTCCATGACTTTCCCCAGAACATCCAGAATTGTGTGTGAGCCTTCTTTTGATGAACATTTAATCTGGCTCATTCACCCTGCATGGAAGAAACCAACCATGGCTGGGGGTCTGACCATGTGGTCTTGGTGAATGGACTGCTAGTCTTAATCACATGAGACGATTTTATTGGTCTGGCACATCACTGGGATGAATTCTGGTCTTCATTGTGAAGTGCATACAGCTTTTCTGTTAAGGAACAAACTCCTTCACAGAATTGCTCGCAAGTGTCAAAAAGAAGCCGAGGCTGTCTTGGTGTTTCTGGGTAATAATCCAACACAGATTTAAGAATATTCAATTCTGTACTGAATCAGCGAGTTCCAGTAGCTTCTGAGAACAGAGAAATACATTGCACTGGGCCCAATCCTTGGTGCTTGCAACAGATCAGATGCACAACAGCAAAGAAAATCTAGGGCGCAAGAATGTCCAACATGTGAGTTGATTGCAAGGGATAGCCAGCCATGCGTTCCCAAATCTTTTCTAATCACAGGGATCTAAAAGGTATTGGTGAGATGTCCACATGCCTTAGGACTTCAGTCTCTCCACTGAATGTAGCTGGTAGTCTCCAGAATGCAATGTACTGGAAATCAAGGAGCACATTCTAGAGCTTGGCTCTGTCTCTAATGCGTTGACAGCTTATTCCAGTATCTCACGTTACACTCAAAGCATTCATGTTGGGAGGGAAGCTATGGCAGCTTGTCATAATGTAATGAGCTACTGTCCTGTATCCAATTAAAAGCTTGCATCATTGCTTCGGAGGAGTATGATGAAGCAGTTTTTAACGGATGAGATATTGTTTGGTAAAATATAATTGAGGTAAAGGTAAAGGTAAAGGGACCCCTGACCATTAGGTCCAGTCGTGATCGACTCTGGGGTTGCGGCTCTCATCTCGCTTTATTGGCTTTATTGGGGCCAGCATGACTAAGCCGCTTCTGGCGAACCAGAGCAGCGCACGGAAATGCCGTTTACCTTCTCGCTGGAGCGGTACCTATTTATCTACTTGCACTTTGACGTGCTTTCGAACTGCTAGGTTGGCAGGAGCAGGGACTGAGCAACGGGAGCTCACCCCGTCGCAGGGATTCGAACCGCCAACCTTCTGAGTCCTAGGCTCTGTGGTTTAACCCACAGCGCCACCCACGTTATGAGAAACCACATATAACTATATATGTGCCATATATAACTATATATATATATATATAAGGTTATGAGAAACCATATATAACTCTGAATATCAGTGACCATACCCTTTAACCAAAGCACAACTATTTTGTGTCATGTCAACCCTGATATAGGCAAAGGTTAAGTATGCAGACTGAACAGCTCCACACTTAACAATGCTATCCTGTTTGCTTTTTTGTGTGTGAAGAATGGGGCATTTGAGGGTTTGAGTGGTCTGATCTCCCCAGAGTAATGTGTTATGTCTTTGTCCAATTTGAAATGCATCTGAAATGCACCACAAATTTTGGAACGAGGAAGCCTTGCTGCAAAGCCTAGCAGTGGGGCATAGGGTGCAATCATATCTGCATACGGTGGTGCCTCGCAAGACGAAATTAATTCGTTCCGCGAGTCTCTTCGTCTAGCGGTTTTTTCGTCTTGCGAAGCATCCCTATTAGCGGATTAGCGGATTAGCGCTATTAGCGGCTTAGCGGCTATTAGTGGCTTAGCGGCTTAGAAAAAGTGGGAAAAAAGGGAAAAAACTTACAAGACACATAGGGAATTTCGTCTTGCGAAGCGCCTCGAAAAACGGAAAACCCTTTCGTCTAGCGGGTTTTTCGTCTTGCGAGGCATTCGTCTTGCGGGGCACCACTGTATCTACTCTGTAATAGAGGCAGATGAATGGGTCACTTTGGGTTTCTATCAGTTTCTCAGTTTTCCAGTTCTCCACACTTCTTAATTAGTTGGCCAGTTCTTTTTAATGAGTCCTTGTGAAAATTTGTGGGTATTTTAGTGACAATTTCTCTTAATGCACACCTTTCTTTGCAAGCAAGTTCCCTCAATATAATTCATTTTATAGACTTTCCCCACTAATAAATGCCTTCCAATAACAGACCAATCTTTGGACACTTTATTTGGTTGGAGCACTGCGCCACAAAATTCAGAGAAGCATGAATTTCAAAGGATCGCTGTGTGTCGGTTTACGAATTGTTTTTCAAATTACAAATTGGGTAGGGTTCGCATTAAGATCCTAACCATATGGAATTCCCCCACCATCCCTACTCAGTAGTAAGTCCTGGGGCACATCTGGGAAATGAACATTTTAAAAGCTTCAAAAATTAAATGTTAAAAAATAAATGTTCACAAGATGGTGAGGCACTACTCTGTGAGAGGGAAGGTCTTACTGTTTTGTTCTCTCCCTGCCCTCAGTTCTGTAAAAGTCTAAATGAACACTCCTTCCAGGAGATGTCATTTCAATATTCTATATATCTTTAACTGGATACCTCAGGTTACAGACGCTTCAGTTTACAGACGCTTCAGTTTACAGACGCTTCAGGTTACAGACTCCGCTAACCCAGAAATAGTACCTCAAGTTAAGAACTTTACCTCAGGGTGAGAACAGAAATCGTGTGGCGGCAGTGGGAGGCCCCATTAGCTAAAATGGTACCTCAGGTTAAGAACAGTTTCAGGTTAAGAACGGACCTCCAGAACGAATTAAGTTCTTAACCCGAGGTACCACTGTAATGAAGGGATGCGGGTGGTGCTGTGGGGTCCCTTTACCTTTTACCACTGTAATACCCTTTTTCTATATTTGGTTGATCTGAAATTATTTGCCAAAGGGGATTGAAGAGAGCTGTGAATGGACAGAAGCAGAAAGGAGGGGAAAGTGTAAGTAGGGCCTCCCCAGCTGATCTTGGGGGTGGGGAGCTGGGTGAGAGCTGCTTGGCATATTTCTCACCTGGGTGGCTACCTGGAAGTTCAACCATCTCGCTGGAGGTTTCCCTTGCTTCAATGTGGCACCCCAGAGGGATAGTTTCCTGTGTGGGGTCTGCAGTCTGGCACCTATAAAGACTGAAAAATGAGTGAATAATAATAATAATATATTATTTGTACCCCACCCATCTGGCTGGGTTTCCCCAGCCACTCTGTGTTGGCTTCCAACAAAGATTAAAAATTAAAATGTCACACATTAGAAACTTCCCTGAACAGGGCTGCCTTCAGATGTCTTCCAAATGTCAGGTAGTTGTTTATCTCTTTGACATCTGATGGGAGGACGTTCCACAGGGCGGGCGCCACTACCGAGAAGGCCCTCTGCCAGGTTCCTTGTAGCTTTGCTTCTCGCAATGAGGGAACTGCCAGAAGGCCCTTGGCACTGGACCTCAGTGTCCGGACAGAACGATGGGGGTGGAGACGCTCCTTCAGGTGTACTGTGGTATACTGTGGCTGTGGGTCCCAGGAGTCAAGTTGTTGTTGTTGGCATCTATCTGTCTTGAGAGACAATAGACTGAGCCACCAGGGGAGAAGTCAAACCAAAGAGACTTACTTCACTGTGGCCCAAGCCTGGGCAGCGTGGATGGAGGTCCTGAGCTGCTCCGATGACAGGACCCCGCTCTCAGCCTTGCTGATGTGTGTTGGAACCAGCCAGTCAATTGGTGCTTAGCATAGCATAGAAAAAAGACACAATGAGGCAGCGAGTATTTTCATAATGCTGGAGAGCTGGTCCTTTCAGCCTTTCTCCTCCGGCAGCTTTTTATTATCTCCTTTGTTCTCCCAGCCGCATGGCCGTTTTTTCAAAGTCTCCTGTTACCTCATCCGGTCAAGGCTTGACACTCCCCTCTCCGTATAAGGTAATCATTGCCCAGAGGAATGTCAGGGGGCCCCTGCAGTTTTTACAAGCCTCTGCCTTAGCTGTATGACTCCCACATGCCCTCTTTCTTTATTTTATTAATCAGAGTCATAAATGTCCGTTCCAACACGATTATAACGAGCGCGATAAGCGACTCTTGTGAAACCGGAAGCGGGCCGCGGACTGGAGAACCATGCAGTACATATAGAGATTAAAGAAGGAATACATTGAATACAGCAACACAAAATATTGCAAATAACTACTATAATGATCACTAAAATTAATAAATGTCGAAGCCAACTTCCATCCGGAAGCCAAGAATATAACCATGCCCATGGATCAACGGAAGGAGGGGGGGCAAACGGATTGTGGGCTACCATAGTTTCCATATGGTCGATCGTCGCAGATATGCTGACATTATTATCAGGAATAAACATACAACAATGAGAATGAACAAGTGCACAAACTCCTCCTTTTGAGGCTAAAATCACATCTAAAGTATAACGATTCTGTAAAACCACTTCTCTCATTGCGGACACCTCCTGGTTGAGTTCCTTCAAAGCTTTTATGGTATCATTGAATAATCCCTCAGTCCAATTTGCTAGCTGATGGAGGTCCCTATAGTTCATTGCTGCACCCACTGAGGGCAGCAAGGCCCGAGAGATCTGGGTACCGATGTATTGATTTATGGGTGAATTAACCTCCCGACGATTTCTTAGTCTAAGAGAAGATGGTAACTTATCAACCTTATACAACAACGGAACCACGATACCTAAGGTACATGTGCCTGTGAGGTTTCGAGGAATGGTTTTGTATGCTTTTTCGCCACAAAGCAACCATAACTCTCTTTGGAGTAAATAGCTGATATTACTACTCTGTTGGGACCAATTAAAGGCTTCAGTAAATAAGGAACTGATATGAAATTGCTCATCTGCGGCATTTGCTAAGCCAGGGATAGAAGAATTCAGACTCCAATTTGCATGGTAGGTTTCTTTCCTAGTTTTTAGCCATGCACTCGTGTCACTCCTACAGCACTGAGATTGGTCACTGTATGTTCCTGTAAGAGAACAAGAGCTATTAAACATGAATTTCAATGTATATTGACAGTTTGGATATATGCCCCATGATTCTTTCCCCTCTCTAATTTGAAAACAAATGGGGGCAGGCTCATGGAGGGTCAATTGTACTGGAGGCCAAAAAGTTTGCTTAGGGGATATAATATTTGTAAATCGAAAAGATCCATTGACAGGCACACCATGAAGCATTATGCCTGAATGGCTGGCAAAAGGGGGCATGTGCATACATAACCAACATTTAGAAGCATGCAATAAACTAGTAAACTTAATCATATCTTGCACAAAAATATTATTCCTCCATATCTTATGATAATTTTCTCCCCTAAAAGTCTTATTCAACAAAGCTGTTCTTATAGTTCGAGAGTGGCTGAGCCGTGGATGCTGCCAGCCAGAGTAGGATTCTGACGACTGCGGCTTGCCAGCTGATAAGGTGAAATATGGTGGTTTCAACTGGACTGGGTCGTCTGCTTCTCTTCCTTGTATAACGGTGCAGCAAAGGATGGCAAGGCAAATGGTTAGGAAGGCGCTTCTGCGGTTGAAGATGCTCGCCATGGCCGCACGCATCGAGCTGGAACCCACAAAGGCTTGTCCTCTAGGTGGCGCATGCGGAAAGGTTTCGATGCTTCATCCACAAAATGCTGACAAAGTGTAGGGGAGTTCCGCATGCTGTGAGACAGGACAACCCACTGATATTGCTGGGTGGGCCTCAAATTGTTATATACTGGCAATGTAAAAGCAAACCGTTCCTGTCTGCTGGAGCCAGTGGGATGAAGACGGTTCAATGTGGCTGAAAGTCAATTGTTCAGAAATAAGCTGTTCAGAAACGAGATGGTGCCATTGCTGCGGATTTTTCTTTTGGTGGAGGCCACTGTTCTATCCACACTGAGGTATCAATGATCTTGGTTTGCCACGCTGGAAACGTTGTATCCGTGGCTACAGGCTGGTTTTTATTTTGCGCTGCCACCAGCAGATGGGCCTTGTGGGTGGCTGTACCTACAGACTGACAAATGCGAAGCATAGCTGCTGTGTCTGTGGCAGGATTGCGTATTATCGGGCGCAACGCAACCTTACAATCCTCATTTGCATTTTCGAAGGCCAATTGTTTGATAATTATTTGTTTGGCTTCAGGATTTTCAATTTGTCTATTCACTGCTGTAAGCAGCCTGTCCATAAAGGAAGAATATGATTCTCTAGGTTCTTGGCTGATTGAACCCCACCTAGACTGAATACTGGAGGGTTCAGGAATTTTTCTCATTGCTTGTTGAGCAGCAAGAGCCATATCCCTCAATAAGATCTGCAGCAGTGTGGCTTGCACTGAAGCCTGATCAAAGGGACCACGCCCCATCATAGCATCCATCACATTTGTGAGGGTAAGATTAGGATTATTCCCTCTTGCTTGTTGCAGTAAAGCAGGAGCATAAGCACGACAGGCGATTTCCCATTCATGGGCAAACAATACACCTGCTGATGGGGGTAAAACCGTACGTGCCAAAAGCTTGATGTCATCTGGAACCAATAGCTGGGCTAATGTGGCTTCCAAAAGAGCTTGTGTAAATGGAGCTTGCAGTCCATTTGTCCTAACTGACAATTGAAGCTCTTTCAAGATTTTAAAGTCAAAAGGTTGGTGCTGGGCTTGAGTTCCTGCTGGAGCACCAGTAGGGGGCACAATAACAGGGAATGCCATGGTATCCTGTGATAAGGAACAGGCAAGTACTGCACGTTGAAAAGGGGTAGCTTGTTCTGCTGCTGAAAGAGCAGGGTCATTTCCAGCCAGACCACTGTATTTTTGCAGGATTGGGTCCTCTGGTGAGGCACTGTAATCTGGAGGTTTGGGGTCTGGGGCTGCTGGCAAAACAAGTGCTGGAACACATGGCATAGCAGCATGCTGAATTAATGAAGCTGAAGGTTGTTTTGGCAATGTAGCCATGGAGATATTTTTTGGTGATAGAGAGCCCATAGCATAACGAATTTTACACCAAGCATTTAAAATTCGAACACCAAAACTGGGATGTCCATGAAAATGTGCTCCAATCTTATCCCATTGTGTTAGCTCCCATGTGCCCTCTGCTGGAAACCAAGGACAATGCTCATCAATGGCTAGAATGAGCTGTATCAAATCACCCTCAGGAACTTCCAATTGGTTGGAGGACAGGAGAAATTGTAAGTCTTTTAAAAATTTCTGTTGCGGAGATGACAGGGAATTGCCCATATTTCTAAAATTAATATAATAGGGATCGACTCACCAGGGATCCGTAGATGAATTCAGCGCTGATTAGCCCTTTCCGGGCGGGGTGAGTCGATGATCGAGAAGCCTCTTATGGTTTCCTTTGAAGTTTGAAGTCAGCGTCCCACTGCTTCCTTTCTTTAGCCTTTGAAGTCCGTCTCAACTGCTTTCTTCAGTCAGCCTCCTTTCTTTTAAGTTTTCCTCTTCTTTTAATTGAGCCTCAGAGAGGGACCATTTGTTGGAACCAGCCAGTCAATTGGTGCTTAGCATAGCATAGAAAAAAGACACAATGAGACAGCGAGTATTTTCATAATGCTGGAGAGCTGGTCCTTTCAGCCTTTCTCCTCCGGCAGCTTTTTATTATCTCCTTTGTTCTCCCAGCCGCATGGCCGTTTTTTCAAAGTCTCCTGTTACCTCATCCGGTCAAGGCTTGACACTCCCCTCTCCGTATAAGGTAATCATTGCCCAGAGGAATATCAGTGGGCCCCTGCAGTTTTTACAAGCCTCTGCCTTAGCTGTATGACTCCCACAGATGTGGTCCAAAGGAAAGCAGAGCAAAATGTTTGGCCCCAGTTTAGCTGCATGACTTGCTGGAAGGAAGCGTACAAGACTCCCTCAGGTTTCCATGCCCTGACAGGTTCTGCTGCCAAGTCAGCACTCGAGCAGAGTGTGATGGCCTGGGATTCGGACTCAGAGGTTGAACCTGAGGGATCCCAGCCTGCACAGGATTCCCTGCCTCCAGAACCAGCTGAGCCCGGGCTGGGGCATGAGCCTGAAGGGTCCTCACCTGTGCTGGATCCTCAGGTGCAGGCGCCAGCTGAGTCTGCTCTGGCCCCTGAGGTGATGGAGGACCCATTGCCTGCAGGTGCTCCACTCTCAGCCCCGTCAAAGGAAGCTGAGGTTGCCTCTGGGTCCGGTAACCCTCCAGCCTCTCCTGAGCTGCAGAGGCTCAGGGCGGAGAGGCGGAGGGAACTAAGTTCCCACAGGAGGAGTGCTTGCCTCCAGGCCAGGAGAGGCGAGTCACCTGTGGACCAGGGCTGCCCGGAGCCTCGGGGCAGATAAAAGCCGGTCAGCCCCAGTCCCAGGTTGCGGGAGCAACATTCTTGGTAGCCTGTTCCTGCCAGCACCCTGTCCTGTTGGAGCTCCTGACCTCACCTGTCTCCTTGCCTTGTACCATGCTTCTGCCTTGACGGACAGCCTACATGCCACACCCTTGACCCCGGACTGGACACAGACCTCCCCGCACGGTAACCCCCCCCCTGGGACCAGCACAAAGAGACAGGTAGACTCAGAAAAAGCTTCTTTAAAAACAAAACAAAAATGGACATAAATTTCTTGCAGATATGTTGAGCAACCCACACAACCCTCCATTTCCCTCTGTTGGACTAAACCAGGCAAGTGTTAGAGGGGGAAACAGACTGTTCCATTAATACAGTCCCCCTTAAGATACGTTGAGTAGACACACTGCCTTCCACAGAACTCAAGAAACTCGGCCACATTAACTCGGCCACAGAACTCAAGAAACTCGGCCACCTCAGGGTATCTAATGTTGTGTTTACTTTTGTTGTGGTGGTGACAGGATGTCCTGCTCTTGGCCTCGGGTGATCTGGGGAACTCTGCTGTCACAAGTAGCTCCCACTCACAAATGCATGGTTACCAAAGGCGCTGAAAGACTAGAGTCACTTCGACAGGGATGCAATGGGTTGCTGGGCCATTCCTCAAAGGGCAGAGAAGGGATATTAATAAAATTGTAGGGCAGGGGTGAGACGTGACTGACCCACAGCTCCTTGTCAGGAAAAGGATGCTCTGCAGATGCAACCCTGTATACGGATACAGGTTGTGTCTAAAGGTTGTGTGATGGTTGTGTCTAAAACTGTGCCACAGTGTATGCTTTTAGAATACATCTGATGGCATCCCTGTTTAGGGAAGCTTTTAATGTTTGATGCATTACTGTATTTTAATATTTTGTTGGCAGCAACCCAGAGTGGCTGGGGAAGCCCAGCCAGATGTGCGGGGTATGTATAAATAAATAAATAAATAAATAAATAAATTATTATTATTATTATTAAGCGAAGCACCCACACTACACTAGCACTGCATTTATGACGAAGCAGGAATCCTCTTTCAAACCTCTCCTTTCCCCTTCGTCTTTCCAATTTTCTTATTTTCCCTCCCAGCTCCCAGCACACCCTGTTCCCTGTGACTGGAACATGGCCTTATCTAAACTGGCAGCATGCCAGGTGGTTGTCCATCTTTGACCCGCTTCATGTGTTGCCACTAAGAGAAGGGGAGGCACCACACGAGCATTAACATAACACCGGTCTTGAAAGACCTACACTGGCTCCCAGTACATTTCCGAGCACAATTCAAAGTGTTGGTACTGACCTTTAAAGCCCTAAATAGCCTCAGTCCAGTATATCTGAAGGAGCGTCTCCACCCCCATCATTCTGCCCGGACACTGAGGTCCAGCGCCGAGGGCCTTCTGGTGGTTCCCTCACTGCAAGAAGCCAAGTTACAGGGAACTAGGCAGAGGGCCTTCTTGGTAGTGGCACCTGCCCTGTGGAACCCCCTCTCACCAGATGTCAAAGAGAACAACAACTACCAGACTTTTAGAAGACATCTGAAGGCAGCCCTGTTTAGGGAAGCTTTTAATGTTTGATGCATTACTATATTTTAATATTTTGTTGGAAGCCGCCCAGCCAAATGGGTGGGTATAAATAAATTATTATTATTATTATTATTATTATTATTATTATTATTATTATTAGTATGCATCCATTACCTCTAGGATGAGAAGCATGACCTCATGCATTAGCATAGCTGCCTGCAAAGCAAAAAACCTACATGTGAATAGCTGCTTGTCCATAGGCTTACATGCAGCCAGGCAGGGCCGGCCCATCCATGAGGCAACAGGAGGTGACTTCCTCAGGTGGCAGGAGCAACTGGGGCAGCAGATCCTGGTGTAGATCTTTATCCCCCCATGTTCTTGATGTTCTTTCCTGGTGGGGAGTTGGGCACTATTTTGTGGTTCACCTCAGGTTTCTTTTCCTGACTTAGGTTCTGTTACCGCCTTTTGCTCGACTATGGAGCCAGCAGAAAATAAGCTACAGAACTGATGAGAGATGATAGTTGATGATATTTTAATACAGCTCTTTGAAATGAAGATGTCGCACCTTTCCTCTCAGAAGTCACAGAAACCTTGTTTGTTAGGCAGGCTCCACTACCTTGCGTGCTGACAAGGTCGACAGATTTATGGGGTCTATTTTTTTCTCCCTGGCAAGCTGTCGCAGCCAAGACTTGGAGACTGCAAGTGCAGTCGCTGTGGGTTTCGTTTCAGGGACTTGAAAAGTTCACGTCCAGTGAACTTTCTGAGGAGGGGAGCTTCTGCATCCTCTGAGTCAGATGACATATGGAAGCTGTAGGCCTCCCAAGGTTGTAGGACTTCAGCTTCTATGTCTGTGGCTCTGGTGGCTGGGTGATGGAATCCAGTAACATGTGGACAGCGGCAGATTCCTCCTCTCTAGTGATGAAACACTCGCCAGAATGGTCATCTTCAGCATACCTGCCTTATGTGATGGAGCTCTTGCCCAGCTTCCCATCCATCCATCCATCCAGCCAGTCATCTATCCATCCATCCATCCAACACACGGAGGCGCAGAACATACCCATGCCCACCAGGCCTGCTGCAGCATCACATATCCCAAATGCCTGCACCTTCAGTGCCAATGTTGAAACATATTTGCAAACAGCTACATATGAATGGGCTCTCCACTCAGTCAGGAACCCTGTGCGGTTCGATGCTCTCATGAGCTGTATCTTTACAAAGTCTACTTTGCAGCAACCCCCCTTTGATCAAGGCTAGCCCTCATATGGTGGTGTGGGTGGCGCTGTGGCTTAAACCACAGAGCCTAGGACTTACCGATCAGAAGGTCAGTGGTTCGAATCCCCGTGACGGGGTGAGCTCCCGCTGCTCGGTCCCTGCTCCTGCCAACCTAGCAGTTCGAAAGCATGTCAAAGTGCAAGTAGATAAATAGGTACCGCTCTGGCGGGAAGGTAAACAGTGTTTCTGTGCGCTGCTCTGGTTCGCCAGAAGCGGCTTAGTCATGCTGGCCACATGACCCGGAAGCTGTACGCCGGCTCCCTCGGCCAATAAAGCGAGATGAGCGCTGCAACCCCAGAGTCGGTCACGACTGGACCTAATGGTCAGGGGTCCCTTTACCTTACGTGTCTATTTGGCAAAATTGCAAACGAAATGGGAACTAAAAATGCGGGTGAATTTTCAAGAGGACTCTCAAAAAAGTCAGACTGATGTGAAATGGCGGCAAAGTGAACTTTAGACTGGGAAAACAAGAAACTGAGAGAAACTGAGATTTGGCCACTTCAAGAAGTTCTGGTTTCTGTCAGCTGCCATGTCAGCAGGGTGAAAAGGGGCAGCAGAGCTTGTCGCCATATATGGCAGCAAGAAGACAAAGGCTTGGGATAAAAACAACTGCAACTGCTGCCTGAAGAAATAAACCGTCTTAGAGGAAGCCATGATAAACACAAGTTGTAATGAGGGAGGGACACTTGTATCCCATTTTACTCCTTAGGACTTATTTGTGAGCAAACATACATAGGAATGAGCCGCATGACCGCACTTCTGTTTCACATCTCCCTGAAAATAAGTCACACTTGACTTACTGCATTGTTGCTAGGGTTAATGCAAGGAATTATTTAGATCACTACTTCACTTGTCTGAGATACTATATATCACATTACCATGTTGCTGCAAGTGCATTGCAGGCCATGTAAGTCAGCGTCCGACTGAGATACATAAGCACTTCCAATCCAATCCAAATCTTTAATATGGTCATAGACCAGCATAAGATAAAAGCACCTCCATACATAAATAAAACCTACTAGATAGGCAGCAAGGCAGCTGCAGAAGTAGAGAGTACACTTCTGCATCATTTCACCCAGTGGTTTTGCAACTTGTTCCTGACTTCTTGTCTCAGTAAGGTAAAGAGACCCCTGATCATTAGGTCCAGTCGTGGCTGACTTTGGGGTTGCGGCGCTCATCTCGCTTTATTGGCCGAGGGAGCCGGCATACAGCTTCCGGGTCACGTGGCCAGCATGACTAAGCCGCTTCTGGCGAACCAGAGCAGCACACGGAAACGCCATTTACCTGCCTGCCAGAGCGGTACCTATTTATCTACTTGCACTTTGATGTGCTTTCGAACTGCTAGGTAGGCAGGAGCAGGGACTGAGCAATGGGAGCTCACCCCGTCCGAGATACTATATATCACAGGGATTCGAACCGCCGACCTTCTGATCGGCAAGTCCTAGGCTCTGTGGTTTAACCCACAGCGCCACCTGCGTCCCTTAAATACACACATGCTTGCAAGCAATTTCCCAGAACACAATGCATCATTGTATGTTATTTTTTACTTTAGCATGCCTTTGATAACTACATCACAGCATGAGGAGAAGTGCTGGAAAAGAGAGGGGTGGACTTGGTTAGGGGGCAGAACAGAACAAGATAAACTTATTATTTATTTACCCTTTCTAATACAGTGGAACCTCAGTTGTTGAATGTAATCCATTCTGAAAGACCGTTCAACTTCTGAAATGTTTGAAAAACAAGGATCAATGGGCGGCCAGCAAAATCCATTGAAAAATGGAAAAACATGCAGTGGAGGCACTTTTGAAAATGGAAGCAATTATTTCAAGGTTTTCAGCGTTGGGGCTCCAAATTGTTTGGCTTCTGAGATGCTCAAAAACCGAGGTTTCACTGTATGTCCTTTCCTGTTTTGACCTACATATCTCCTTCCCCATTTCTTTAAGCATGCTGGAGCACTTCCTAGAGCTAAACTCCAGAAAGTTGTCTGTTTGGTCTGATTATGAAGATAGTTTTGCCTGTTTGTAGAACATGAAGCAGCTGTGTGAAGCTGTGGCTTGGATACAGAATTTGAGCACACTGCTACTGAAGAATAGAGCCTGACGAAAGGAGCCCTTGACGGAAGCATCCCAAACACCTCACCACAAGACAAAAGTACCAGGTTAAAATGTAATTTTGGAGGAAAGCAACAGACGTGTCCAACCAAACACACAGAGCAGGGAGTGCCAGCAGTGACTGGAAGTGTGTTTGGTTTTGTTAAAAGTGCAACCACAGGGAAGTGTGTGGCAGTAACAAGAGTCTATTGTAGTTTGTTCCCCTTGGTTTTTTCATGTTCTGTAGGGCAAAAGCCTCACTTCTTGACACTGGGCCTCATCCTGAATTCTTTCCTCACCCACAGCAGTTATTAACTGACACCAGAAGCTCTGTCCATTTCAGCTTCCAAGTCCCTGCCCTGTGATCTATTAAAACATGCATCTTTAAAACCCACACTGCACTCTTGTCTGAAGCCCAAATTATGCTTGGCACCGGGCCAGTTTAAGCTGGCTAGTATGTGCACACCAAGTGGTATTTTCAAAGACCAGCAATGCCCACGGAGGTTTTTATCACTGTTCCAACTTCTATGTTGTCTGGTAGGTTCCCTATTTCTCTCAAGCCAAGGAACCATTTCATCATCTCTTAAAAAGCGTTTACTAGTTAACGCTTTAAAACTCAAATGCCCACATTTCCTCATGCAAACCGTGATCTATAATGGAATCTGAAAGGCAGAGAGAGGCGGGCTTGCAGCTGTTGTGTCACCTTTGACTAAATGTCCCCTACATTTGAAATGGAATTTATGGAGACAGCTGGTTCTTGTGCAAAGAGCAGCTGCAGCCAAACCATTTGCCACGGCCTGAGAGGTGACAAAGGTGTTCTACAAACCACTAAATAAGCACCAAGAAGTGCAGTTCATTATTCCATATACAGTGGTACCTCTGGTTACGAACTTAATTCGTTCCAGAGGTCTGTTCTTAACCTGAGGTGCCACTTTAGCTAATGTGGGGCCTCCCAGTGCCACTGTGCCGCCGCCGTGTGATTTCTGTTCTCATCCTGAGGTAAAGTTCTTAACCCGAGGTACTACTTCCGGGTTAGCGGAGTCTGTAACCCAAAGTGTTTGTAACTTGAGGTACCACTGTAATACTCAACTCTGTGTATGTATAACTGCCAGTTGATCCAATTCCATCACCCATTAGGAGTATGACAGAATTGAGCAAGACATTTGTGTTTTGTTTTGTTTTTTATAAATTTTATTAGTATTTTCCACACAACAACAACACGAAAAATATTGAAAAATAACAATACACAACACACAAAACCCAACATTCGATAAACTAAAAAAGCAACAACTAAAAAAAACAACAAATCCATATCTTACAAGTTAATAATATAAATACTAAAACAAAACAAAACATTGACTTCCACCAATCCCACAGCACCTCCTTTATCTCTCATTGTGTCTTCCTGTTTTCCTGTTTTCCTTGTCATCTCGATCCTAACATATAGATATAAATCCTTCTTTCATGTCCTTTCACTTCACAAGGTTATTCCAGACTCAGCCAGATTTCTGCCCTCTAACCTTGACTTTTGAGGTATTCATTTAGGCACTCCCATTCTTTTTTTACTTCACTTATTATGTCTGTCAATTTGGCTAATTCTAAGTATTCTGAAAGCTTACATAACCACTCTCCCCTAGTGGGTAACTGATTCCCTTTCCAATACTTAGCCACCAGGATTCTTGCTGCAGACGTTGCATATAAGAAAAAATTACTTTTGTCTTTTGGAATATCATCATTTAAAAGTCCTTAAAGGAATGCCTCTGGCCTTTTACTATATGATATTCTTAATATTTTCTTTATTTCTTTGTGGGTTGAGCAAGACATTTGTAAGATAAAGTGTCTGCCTGCCTGCCTGTGTGAATAGCAGTACATCACAAATGCATTACATCTTAGCCTGCCCCAGAGATCATTTGGGAAGTCCAAGCAGACAACTCTGGCAGCCTAGGGGCCAAACCCCCAACACGGTTTCATTTGGCTCCTCGTGAACCTATAGATAATGAAATGATTGTCCACAGATTCACCGGTATGGAATATGTGTGTTGGGGGGGGGGAGTGTGGATGGGGAGCTCCTTCTTCCAATAGTTCCACTTTCTGCTTGTGATATCTCACGAATATTTTGCTACTTTATAAACTGCACTTTATAAATGCATGGTGCAATGCTATGAGCAGTGGTGCACAGATACCTAGTATTGCATAAACAGTATAAACCATGGAGTGCTGAGACTGGATTATGAATAATGTGCTGCTGCTACTGTGGGCTGGTATATTGTGTTCCATATAAGTTGAGGTGTGTTTAGGAGTGGAGGATGGTTGTGGATTAACATACAGTGGTACCTTGGTTCTCAAATGCCTTGGTTCCCAAATGCCGAAAACCCAGAATTAGGTGTTCTGGTTTGCGAACATTTTTCAGAAGTGAAACATCTGATGCGGCTGTTGGCTATTGTTCCCGGGGCACCTGCACCAATCAAAAGCTGCGCCTTGGTTTTCAAACAATTCGGAAGTCAAACGGACTTCCGGAATGGATTAAGTTTGGTGCTATTGTTTTTGCTATTTATTTTACGTTTTTGTTTTTGAATCTGTTTTGGTTTATGTGTTTTTGTTGACTGTGTGGAACCCAGTTCAGTTGCTGATTGATTGATTGATTGTGTGTGTGATTGTGGGAATGGATAAAAGCCTCCCATCCAAATAATGACTATCATCAGTGAAGGTAAGAAAAAATAAAAATTTTAATTTTTACTGTCTTATTTATTTTATCGTACAGTACATTGATTATTGCTTTCATTTTATGGATCAATGGTCTCATTAGATAGTACAACTCATGTTAAATTGCTGTTTTAGGGGTTGTTTTTAAAAGTCTGGAACGGATTAATCCGGTTTGCATTACTTTATATGGGAAAGCGTGCCTTGGTTTTGGAATGCTTTGGTTTTGGAACAGACTGCCAGAACAGATTAAGTTTGAGAACCAAGGCCAGGTACCACTGTACTAAAATGTCTTGGGCAAACCCTGCCCAAGGCTAATGTTTCTTCTGTTCTGTTTCAGAAGGATCACTGGTTAGATTGTTTCAAAGCAGGATGTACAATTCAACCCATGCCTACATTTATTAACAATCTTTAAAGATACTCATTTTAAATTATTGCACAGGGAACTTATTGCTTTTCTTCTTGTACCAACACATAGCAAAAAATGGCAAAATATTGGATCATCTACTATATCACACAACAGGAAATGTGGACAATTGCTTTATCTGAGAAACTAGCTCATGCCCTGAATGATGCAGCTGATATGAATGATTTTGCTAGAACACTGCATCCCTTTACAAAGTATTCAAATGAGCGACCTGAGGGGCATGCACCCTCCAACTATGTATATAGATTCATGGGGAAAGTTGTTGTATACAGTATATGGGGAAATTTGCTGTTTAAGAGGGGGGAAACCAGTTGTTTAGATAATGTTATGCTTATATCCTGATATAAAATTAAAAAGGTAAGATTGGGAGGGCATTGTGGTATTTTACTAGTAAGAGACAAAGTGCACTCCCCCCCCCCCAATGGCTACAAATGAGTCTGCTTCCTTTATTATTTATTCATTTCATTTCATAATTTCATTTCATTTCTATACACTTTATATTTTTAAGAAAAATCACAAAGCAGTTTGCAGAATATTAAAACATCAAACAAACAATATGAAGAAAATCAAATATAGAGTATACAGTCAAAGCAACATAATTACTGTATCTTTTGCTCTATAAGACGCACCGGACCACAAGACGCACCTAGTTTTAGGAGGAGGAAAACAAGAAAAAAAATATTCTGAATCTCAGAAGCCAGAACAGCAAGAGGGATCGCTACACAGTGAAAGCAGCAATCCCTCTTGCTGTTCTGGCTTCTGGGATAGCTGCGCAGCCTGCATTCGCTCCAGAAGACGCACACACATTTCCCCCTTATTTTTAGGAGGGAAAAAGTGAGTCTTATAGAGCAAAAAATACGGTAACAGAAAACTAAAACGTTATCTTAAAGATTTCAAAATAAAACATTACAAAGGAGGTCAGCTACAGAATACATGTTTAACACAAACCAAATTAACAAAAAAAAAAACTTACACGTTTTTTAAAAACACCACTGCTAAGTGAAGTCAAATATAAAATGCACATTGAAAACAGCATAATTAACAAGAGAATAAAATATTGTCATAATCATGGCAGGGCTGCTTGGCAGGCACCAAAAGTGGGGCAAAAGAATCCAATATTTGGGGTTTGTTGTCAGGCAGAGAGATGCCCCTCCGGTCTCACCAGGAATCTCTATTCCAGCCTCACCCACCTGGTCTGCCACACCTGCTTTAAGCGCCACGAGAAGCTCCAGCGCTGCGGTCAGTGCAAGTTTGCCCATTACTGTGACCGAACCTGCCAGAAGGATGCCTGGGCGAACCACAAGAATGAGTGCTCGGCCATCAAGAGGCATGGGAAAGCGCCCAACGAAAACATCAGGTGCGTGAATAGGCTGGTCGCCAACGAATGTGTGTAATTAATTGATCAAGGGCTATTAATAATATTATTTATTTATTTATTTATACCCCGCCCTCCCCAGCCAAGGCCGGGCTCAGGGCGGCTAACTAGCAATAATAAAAACAAGTTGAATGAATACAACTTAAAAACAACATTAAAATATTGAAATATTAAAATATTAAAATGCAGCCTCATCACAGGAGGAGAAAGGAAAAAGGAAAAAGAAAGAGGGAGAGGGAATCAAACTGGCTCCAAGCCAAAGGCCAGGTGGAACAACTCTGTCTTATAGGCAGAGGAAAGAAATCAGATCCTGCAGGGCCCTGGTCTCATGAGGCAGAGCGTTCCACCAGGCCGGAGCCAGTGTTGAAAAGGCTCTGGCTCTGGTTGAGGCTAATCTAACTTCCTTAGGTCCAGGGACCTCTGTGATGTTGCTGTTTATGGACCTTACGGTCCTCCATGGGGCATACCGGGAGAGGTGGTCCTGTAGGTACGAGGGTCCTAGGCCGTGAAGGGCTTTAAAGGGCAAAACCAGCACCTTGAACCTGACCCTGTACTCCACTGGGAGCCAGTGCAGCTGGAGAAGCACTGGGCGAATATGCTCCCATGGCAGAGCCCCCGTGAGGAGCCTCTCTGCAGCATTCTGCACCCGCTGGAGTTTCTGGGTCAGCTTCAAGGGCAGCCCAGCGTAGAGCGAATTACAGTAGTCAAGCCTGGAGGTGACCATCACATGGATCACTGTGGCCAGGTCGGGGTGGGAAAGGTAAGGGACCAACTGCTTGATGCAGTGAAGGTGGAAAAATTTTCGGCGCCTGGACATGTGCAGAAGTGATTTCTGACACCACGGACATGCGCAGACGCGATTTCTGGCATCACGCTGCGCCAGTTTGGCCCACGGACGATCTCCATAGAAGTGATCCAGCCCATGGCCGATAAACCTTGCTGACCCATGTTGTAGACAGCATTAGGCCAGCTTGACCAATAGTCTGATGACTTCCTATGTCCCTATAACCACCCCATGGATTTCCAACTTGGAAATCCCTTTGGGTGCATCTACTTCTTTCCCCAGAACTCAAAACCTTCCGGAAATACTACTAGACTTCTAACCACAAGGCTTCTCCTTGAAGGATCTCCGTCTGGGCCACAAGGACTGAAGTGAAGCATTTAACAAGTCTTCTGCTCTTTGTGCTCTGTCCAGGGTCCTGAAAAATCTCTCTAGGCTGCTTGGTGTCTTGTTCTTCCTACCCAACGCATGAGCGTGGTCTCTCCACAACATGCAATGAGTATTGGTGACAGTAGGACAGTAGGATCAGTATTCAGAACTGTCACTTGTTAAACAGCTTTTCAAACATCTGCAGGGGACCCAGATGTTTTCACGGGTAGATCTGGTATAGTCCCACAACCTGATGAGAACAAACAGAGATCTGTGTTCTGCATGTGATGTGGCAATTTTTAAAAATATTTCACGATGCTGTTTATTTTTATTTCTTTATTTCTTTTATTATTTCTTTATTATTTTATTTCTTTATTTAGAAGAATTTATAAACCGCTCACGGGAGGGGGGTGGTTATTGGTTTGTTTTCCTTTTCCTTTTGTTTTATTATGCATTTTGTGTTTTTGTGTTGTGAACTGCCCTGTGATCTTCAGTTGAAGGGCAGGATACAACTTTAATAAATAAATAAACAAACAAACAAACAGTAAGCAGTGTACACAAAAACATGATCATGGTGCACTGACTCTAGAACACCTTCTCAAGGCAAGCTTGCCTGCTTCCAAGCCTGCTGTATTTTGGGCACCAGTTGAAGACTTTTAAAAATTAGCCCAATTATTCTAAATATTGCCATTATTCATATTTAAATATTGCTTAATGGCTGCTGCTCTATTATGTTTTATATAATATATAATATATTATATTATTATATATTATGTTATATTATATATATATATATATATATATTATATAACTTATTTATAAGCCTTCCTGAGAGCTAAAGCAACAACATATAAATATGCCTAAAATGACCATTGCTAACCAAGGACAGTTTGCCCTGATTTCTATTGTGGGCACAATGATTTTAAATTATGTTTGCCACATAACCAGATATTCCCTTCTGGAGGCAAATGACATCAGTAAAAAGAAGGTGGGGGATGTCTTATTTTCCCACTGTCCACCACTTATTATTATTTTTAATTCCAGTAATTAAATAATAATAATAATAATAATTTAGAAACCTCCTATAACACTAAATCCTGAAACAAGAAGATACTGTATCTCAAGGAGTTAAGAGGAAGATATCTTAAGCTACCGTCAGAAATTTGCACTTGTTCTCTATCAGGTTCAGCCACTGTGGGTTCCTTTATCAACTTGTCCTATTTATAGAAGTGGCTAAAAATACTCCATTGTGATACAGGAGACTGGAAGGTATTCTGAGCTGTAATGGAAAGTATGCTTCAGGCTATGGAAGGTTGCCAGCTGTGACTGTGTTTGTAGCAGGAGGGAAATACCAGCATGAATTTTCCATTCTCAAATGCACAGGGGGGGAAATCTGCTTTGTTAGCAAGAGCAACCCAAGAAGGTCTTCCTTTCTATACTGCTAATCTGACGATCCAGTCAACATCAGTGAACACAATGCCAAACCCTGGTCGATGCATTAACACTCACTGGATCCCAGTCAAAGTTCGGTTTTGCTCAGTAGCAACCCCAGAGCTACAGGGAATAAAAGCTTAGAAATACCAAGACAAACCACAAGCTACTGAACATAACTGAAATAATTTAAATTTAAATTATTTATACCTCGCCATATCTGGCTGGGTTGTCCCAGCCACTCTAGGTGGCTTTCAACACATATAAAAACATAACGGCTGCCTTCAGATGTTTTGTTCTTTATCTTCTTGACATCTGATGGGTTTATTGCTATACAGAGCTGAATTGAAATGGATAATGGAAATGCTATGGAATGTAGAATGCACAGTGGTTCCTCAGGTTAAGAACTTAATTCGTTCTGGAGGTCCGTTCTTAAGCTAAAACTGTTCTTAACCTGAGGCTCCACTTTAGCTAATGGGGCCTCCTGCTGCCGCCACACAATTTCTGTTCTCATCCTGAAGCAAAGTTCTTAACCCGAGGGACTATTTCTGGGTTAGTGGAGTCTGTAACCTGAAGCGCCTGTAACCTGAAGCATCTGTAACCCGAGGTACTACTGTATACAGAAAATGGAAAATGGAATATATATAGCAATTAATACAAAATCAGGCAAGATATTATCAAATGATTATCAATTGAGTATGGTCTACATATGGATTAACAAATGGAATGTAATGACAAAGCAATAGGTCAAAGCCAGGGGTCAGCAACCTTTTTCAGCTGTGGGCTGTCCCATGTGGTGGACCAGACTATATTTTGGGGAAAAAATATGAACAAATTCCTATGTCCCACAAATAACCCAGAGATGCATTTTAAATAAAAGCACAGATTCTACTCATGTAAAAACACCAGGCAGGCTCCACAAATAACCCAGAGATGCATTTTAAATTAAGAAGAGTTTGGATTTGATATCCCGCCTTTCACTCCCTTTAAGGAGTCTCAAAGTGGCTAACATTCTCCTTTCCCTTCCTCCCCCACAACAAACACTCTGTGAGGTGAGTGAGGCTGAGAGACTTCAGAGAGGTGTGACTGGCCCAAGGTCACCCAGCAGCTGCATGTGGAGGAGCGGAGACGCGAACCCGGTTCCCCAGATTACGAGACTACCGCTCTTAACCGCTACACCACACTGGCCACATTCTACACATTCTACTCATGTAAAAACATGCTGATTCCTAGACAGTCCTAGGGCCGGATTGAGAACGCGATTGTAGCTGTGAGAGACAGAATAACAACAGGAAAACCCCCAGAAACCCAGAAGACAAAAGTCAGAGATTCTGTCTCTCACAGCTACAGTAAACCTACCATTAAAATTATGGACTGGTCATTTCTTCGCCAGAGGGCAAATGGGCAAATTTAGCATGGGATCAAATACTTATTTCCCTCACTGTATCTTCAAGCAGAGAGAGCCCACCCCCATTATGCCACCATCATAGGGGAGAGCAATGACAACCTCTAGGCATATGGCCAGAGCCTGCCCTCAAACAACCCCTTTAATGGGGAACCCTGGTATTGCCGCCACAAAGAGGAGGGGGGAGTGGGTCACCACTACACGCCCCCCCCCAATTCAGGGAAGATAGACTAAAGGATTCCGCCCAAGGCCTGATACCGCCAAAGTTGTGACGTTTTGCTACGGGAAAGGCAAACCTGCCAATGCAGGAGAATTCCTTTCTGGCCCTTCAACAGAGACCTTGACATAGCAGCGCCCACGTACCAGCGGAGAAAAGGTTAACCTGCAAAAGAAGTCTTAACTGAGGGTGGGTAGGGTGGGAGAAGCTCTGGAGCCAACTGACAATTCCCAGGTAAGATCCTCCCCCTATTGTGTGGGCAGGTAACTCCTTAAGGCCCAGTGGTTAAATGCACATTTTTGGCCTACTAGGTTGGCTGCCCGAATCTTGTGGAGAATAGAGAAAGAAGGAGGAGGCCTGACAGAGGGATGCTTGGTTTCCATTGACAACCTACAGAACCACGTAGATCACTTTGGAGACGAAGAGAAGAAGGAGATGAGGATCGACCTGGAGAGCTTCTTGGAGTTCTGGCCACCTGACAACAAGCAATTTGGCATGACGTACATCTCTCACATATTGGGTGTGGTAAGTCTGCCTAGTGACCCAAGCCTGGACGAAAAAAGGAAAAGCTACAGTAGTTAGATTGTGCTGCTCATCCCACCATTTAGTGCCACCTTATGTAGGCATAAGGGGGTTCTGCTGGAGCTTTTGCATGTGCTGATTCAGGTTATACAACAGAAGGGATCTAATGTGGGTTTTGTGTGGTTCTCAAGACCCCAGCTGACTAACCTTGCTTCAGATTTTGGAGTATTTGTAAGGCAAGAAAACCAGGCTTTCTTGTTCTACTAAGTCTTCCCTGGTATTTTAACATCTTCTGTACTTTTTGAAGACCGCTTATCTTGCAAGCTGGTTTTAACCCTATTGGTCTCTTTTTTTAATGATAGCTAGTCAGGTTTTTTTAGCCCTCTGTTCTAAACCACTGAACCTCTTGGGCTTGCCGATCAGAAGGTCGGCGGTTCGAATCCCCGCAACAGGGTGAGCTCCCATTGCTCAGTCCCAGCTCCTGCCAACCTAGCTGTTCGAAAGCACACCAAAAAAGTGCAAGTAGATAAATAGGTACCACTCCAGCAGGAAGATAAACGACGTTTCCATGCGCTGCTCTGGTTTCGGTGTTCTGTTGTGCCAGAAGCACATTTCCGTGCACTGCTCTGGTTACCAGAAGCAGCTTAGTCATGCTGGCCACATGACCCGGAAGCTGTATGCCGGCACTCTCAGCCAATAAAGCGAGATGAGCACCGCAACCCCAGAGTCATCCACGAATGGACCTAATGGTCGGGGATACCTTTATCTTTACCTTTCAAAAACCATCCAGGAAATAGTCCTGAGAATACAGAACTTGGCTGCTCCTGTTCTGGAGATCCACAGATCCCCTAATCTGTCTTGCTCTTCTGTTTTGCGGAATAGATAAACTGCAATGGCTTCACTCTGAGTGATCAACGGGGACTGCAGGCAGTTGGTGTGGGTATCTTCCCAAACCTTTGCTTGGTGAACCATGACTGTTGGCCCAACTGCACGGTCATCTTTAACAATGGCAAGTAAGTCATCTTCTGTGCATCGATATGAGAAACTAAGCTTGTCAACTCAGGGTTTTTCCAGAAAATTAATCTACTCTGAGCTGAGAGGTTGCCTGGCTCTGCTGATTCGTGTTTTGGAGCTGCATGAAAATACATTCTTGTGAGTGTTTCTGTTGGCTTCTAACATTTCATTGGGACCTAGTCACTGATAAAGATCCTATCAGTTCTTGGGGCAGTGGGGAGAAAACGCATTAGAAAATGGCAAATTTACACAGCCCGTTGGAAGCTTCTCCTCTGCAAGTCCCACTAAAATGATTGGGAGCTGTATGTGAGCATTACTATATCAGTGGGGTTTGCGCCGAGAACATTGCTAAAGGTTGTGCTCAGAATGTGTGATTTTGACAACCCTGCAGAACAATCTTGGGTCTTGAAGATAAGTTAGGGGAAATGGATAACGTGTGAAGTTTAAGCGAACACCAGAGTGAAGCTGCCAAATGTTGGTTTTCAACACATCGGCATATTTCCCCACAAATCCTTTTCGGTTCATTTCTAACACGATTAAGCAACTTTGTGCATGCATTTGTGGTTCTGCAGGCTTGTTGTCATGCAAACTGCATAGCTTTGCAAGATGGAAGCTCCTCTTCACCCCCCCCCCCGCCCTAAAAGCAGACAGGTGGCACCAGCCTGGATTTTAAAGAATCTGCAGCTGTAGTTAAAGGCATAGCTGAAATATCTTTCCTCCAAAACCAAAAGCTTGTAACAGAAACTATGCATTTATCTGCCTGGCAGGTAAGTGGTGTCATAAGGAAGGAGATGGTTTATACCAACAGTCTGATCTACTACTACTTCTTCTTTTTTTACATTTTATCCTATTAGAGAAGTTTCAAAACAGTCAGACTAAAATATTGCAACAAAAGCATATCACAGTTTGAACAGAACAGAAACAGGAAAATGTAAGTCGCAGGACAGATCTGATACCAGCTAGTGCATGGGAAGTTGCTGGGCTAGGGAATTCATCTCATCTTTGCCATCACAGTATTGTTGGTTCTTCCCAAGCAGCAAATTTATTTTTAAAAAAAAAACCCTTCCCCCAAAGCAAAAGAGATCATCCATCAAGTAGCATCAAGGAACAGATCCTATGCTGAGCTTTCGAAGGCCTAAGTAAACACTCAAATAGTTGTTATGAAACAATCCATTAGCAGCCTGTTCAGTTTTTAAAGAGAGAGAAAAACTGTGGACTTGGCTATACAGCTTGCAAATAAATGTTTAAAGTGTGTTGCAAAGTGCATTATAAAAATGTGACACTAGATGGTGATGGCGAGCTATGACAAATTCAATATTTTTTTTTGAAAACATTATTTTTAAAAGCAACGTTTTAAATATGTGTCTAGATTCCCCCTGTGTTGAGCAGGGGCAATTGGGAGTGAAGAAGTGTGTAACCGTTCCTCTGTCTGTAGTTTCTCCAGTCCCAATGGCTCCCTCGCGGCTGCTCCCCCCATGAGATTTCAAATGGTTCTTTGTCGATTGAGAGGAAGGAAGCTTCCAAATGGGTCTTGAGATCTCTCAGCCAGGCAGTTTAACGGCACAAATATGAAAAGCACATTCAATTGTACAAAACATATAGGGAGGGCCACTGATAAAATCCATTAAGAGCCTGACGGAATGAAAAGTCTTTAGAGCCCATTTGCATAGCTGTCAACCGTCCCTTATTTGGCGGGAAAGTCCCTTATCCCAGCACTGTGTCCCTCTGCTGTCCCTTATTGATGATGTCCCTTAAATTTCCTGGGTTTCAAAGGAAGCAGCTCCTCTCCCTCCCTCCCTGCCGGCCAGGGAGGAGGGAGGCTCCAACTGTGTTGCTTGGCTGCCCGGCCTGCCCCCCTCCGGCCTCCTCTCACCAGCCTCAGCCCCTGGGAGCCCCTCCCTGCTGGGACTGGCGGGAGCCTCGGGCCCTTCTGCCGCCATCCTCCTCGCGGCCGCCGAACTGAGCGTCTCTGCCTGGGGCCTCCCCTCTGCCCACCGCCGCTGCCGCTGCTCCTGCTAGACTGTACTGCGGCTGTGCCGCCGAAGAACCCAGATGAGATGGGCAGCCTATGAATTGCTGAGGAGCCTTGAGAGAAGAGCGGGGGCAACTATAGAGAAAGCAGATCAGAGAGAGGAGGAGGCGGCAGGTGTTCCAAAGGCTGACCATAGAGGGGGAAAGCAGAGGAAGGACCGCAAGCACTTCTCCCATAGATTTGTAGTGGTAGACTAGCA
This sequence comes from Podarcis gaigeae, assembly GCF_964106915.1. Lineage (NCBI taxonomy): Eukaryota > Metazoa > Chordata > Lepidosauria > Squamata > Lacertidae > Podarcis > Podarcis gaigeae. The sequence continues at coordinate 46,901,764 of NC_139689.1, forward strand.
TAGATGGTCTGATCTGCGGGTTTACTTCGGGCGCTATTTCCCCCCCTCCTCCCGCCCCACCTGATGGAACTGAGAGCTGCAGATGGAGCACGAGAGAAAAGATACAGAACTGCAGCAGCATCTTCCTGGCTTGGACTTTGTTTTGCGCAAAAAAGTGGTTGCTGCTTGTAGTTATTTAATTGCAGTGTTTCCTCAGCTGGTGTCTTGAGCGGCAAGCTCTGGAAATGAAGGGCTAAAAACCGGCGCTGCTCTCCAAAATTATCTGGTCCCTTTTAACTTCGTATGTCAGCTGGTTGACTAAAATCCCTTATTTTGGCTGCTGGTCCCTTATTTTCGAGGCTGCTGGTCCCTTATTTTCCAATCTGTAAGTTGACAGCTATGCCCATTTGAAGGCTGCAGGAAAGGGGTGGCAATTCCGTCGCCTGCCGATAGCCTTGTAAAGTCATGGAGGAGAGTGTTGTGACTTAGGACTCCAACTTGCAATTTGATATGCTACTTTCACTGCTGCCTCTGATCTCTACATTGGCCCTCGAAAGCTGTACGCTAACATTTGATGTACTAAATGTATGGATTCCATTTGCCCTTTCTCCTTTCTTTTTTTAGTGTGTTTACCTCTGTCAAACTGCAGATGTCTGTTTCTTTCTTTCAGTCATCAGGCTGTAAGATCAATGTTCCACACCCAGATGAGGTGGGTTGGCCTTGATACCATAATATTTCCCCTTTCACTGCTATCCCGCTCGAACACCCCCCGTACCGACCCCAAAGTCCCACAGGCAGTAATAACCAAGTTACAAAGATGACTTTGTTTTTACTCTTTCTACCACCTCTATGCAAAGTCCCACTAAACCCAACCCTTCATTTTGTAATCCCTGCATTTGTAGAGTCTTTCTTTAAAAAAGTAGTCATTATGACAATAATTCCCCCTCTCCTCTGACAAACTTCCCCATACCTCTTAATGCCTGCTCCAATTTATTTTTCTCTCCAATTCTTTCATTGGCAATGATAGCATGAGAATTTCTAACGATGGTAACCGTAGTAGATCCAGTAGATCTTTTATTACAAGAGCAAATAACGTGGCATTGTCTGATACTCTGATTTTGGCTGCATTGACAAACACTTTCAGGCCCCTGTTTAGAATTACAAAACCTTAAAAGCGATTAAAATGGCAAAAGCCGCAGGTGTTTATCAGTTTAGCTAGTTCTAGGCCGCAAGGTGACACCTGTTTCTGCTGAGGTCTTCTAAGCAAAGATCAGCCCTCTTGGTGGATCCTCTTTCTTCATGTGGGAATGAGTAGATGTAGATCCCATGGGGACAATCCAGCCAAAGTTAAGTACTTAAAAAAAAATGTCTAATTTTATGTATTAACTTAATAACACAATAGATGCTAAATTTCATTCATTTCAATGGAAGAGAGTTGAGCACATGGTGTCTTGGACTGGCTAGATGCAGAGGAATGGTGGAAGGAACCAGCTGGGGAACCCCCAAGGGAAGAAAGCTCAGAGACTGGGGATTGGTGGTGGGACAGGGATGAATGATCAGAGGGAGCAGATTGGGAGGAGGAGGTGTCGGAAGATGAAGAGGCAACAGGGCTTAGTGAGCAGGAAGAGGCTGTGGCAGAGCGCAGTTCAGACTCCGATGCAGAAGCAGAGGCTGGGGAGGAAGAGAGCAGGGTGCTGAAGAAGTGAGGGAGTCTCCTCCTGCTACAGTGTCCAGCTCCTCTCCACCTTGTCTCCCAGAACATGGAGAGGGGTGGAGAGGGCAGAGCGAAGAGAGAGAAGGCAAAGGAGCCTCAGGTTGCTTGGGGAAGGAGATTTGGGGAGCTGTAGAAAGGAAAGGATCTTCAGTCCTTGAAGCTTCTTCATTGGGGGCAAAACCTACAGGCTGCTCACGAGCCTTGAGCCGTTTTGTTTCTTTGAATAAAGATTTAACTTCATTGACACCTTGGGGGCTATTGCTGACCTGTCCCTGACTCCTTCCTTGACACCTGGTGAACTCTCCCTATTGAAATCAATGTGTGATCTTCTTCTTTTAATCCTTTGCCATTCATTTCATATTACAATTTTCTGGTGTGCTCACCCTTGCCACTGGCTCCCTTTGTAATGATAACAAAAATGAATAAACCTAAGTACCTCAGTGAAGAAGGGCTTGCCAATCAGAAGGTCAGCGGTTCGAATCCCCGCAACAGGGTGAGCTCCCAGCTCCTGCCAACCTAGCAGTTCGAAAGCACGTCAAAGTGCAAGTAGATAAATAGGTACCACTCCGGTGGGAAGGTAAACGGCATTTCTGTGCGCTGCTCTGGTTCGCCAGAAGCAGCTTAGTCATGCTGGCCACATGACCCGGAAGCTGTCTATGGACAAACGCCGGCTCCCTCGGCCTGTAAAGCAAGATGAGCGCCGTAACCCCTGAGTCGTTTGCAACTGGACTTAACAGTCAGGGGTCCCTTTACCTTTACCTCGGTGAAGAGGGAGGGAATGACTGGCAAGAGATGGTGTGCTCAATTAATTACACGCAGCTTAAAAATACATGCTTAGAAGGGCGAAGTCCTCTGGGCAGGCTGGTCCACGTGCTTTGGAGTGTGGAAGCAAGCACATCAACCTCCTGCCACTGGTTACCTCCTCCTTTTGCAATGAGGGGAGAGATTTGGGGGCTGCGAAAACTGTAAGGGTTATTCCAAGCATTCCTGGTGGTCAGGGCCGGTCCAAGACATTTTGGAACCACAAAATGGCATCCCTACGCCCCACCAGAGAAGAAGGGATGGGTGAAGTTCTGCACTGGGGACGAGCAGGGGAATCAAATCAATCTTACCAGATGGTTGAAGTGGGAATCCAAGGCTGTTGGTGGTGGGCGGTGGGGAGGATCCTGCTCTCAGTTATGCCTTAGGATGGGAGGAGACCAGAAGTGCCTCCTATTTGCTCGTGGGGGGCGCTACCAAGGAGGTGGCAGGTTATGCCTTCAAGGACTGCCCCACAGCTGCCTGAGTTGGTTGGCTCACCTTGGGTCATGGGTGCAAAGTAGGCTGTCAAAACTCCAATGGTTTACAAGGGAAACGGTTGCTTGCATGTCTCTAGATAGAATAGCTGATTGTATATTTTAAAAAAGGCCTTTGTTGGGCGATGTTGCATGCTTGAAACTTAAGTCTCCACAACTAACACATTGTTGTCTTTTTAAACCTGTGTGCATCTAATTATGAACATGGTTAATGTGGCATGTAAAGGAACATCCTTTTTTAAAAAGAGAGTGGTGCTTTCAATTGAAAAGTTGTGATTGAATTTGAGTGCACTGTGGCAGATGTTTGCTATTGGTCCCTGCAAATCAGGGTTGCGGAACGCCATCATCCTTGACCATTAGATACGCTGGCTGAGACTGGTGGGAGTTGGCATTCAACATCTGGAAGTCTACCAGTTCCTTGGTCCTGCAGCCAATGAGCAAGCACTCGTAGATATGTATTCTTCATCTCCCCGACAAATCTAGGGTCCTAATGAACTGTTATGGGGTAACACTGTTGAAATAAACAGCTGTGGACCTGGTCAGGGAACTTTGTGCAGGACTTCCTGAGCTATATGCCTAAAATAAATGACTTTTTAAAAAATTAAACAACACTTGTGGTACCTGAAAGTCTAGCACATTTACCACGGCATAAGCTTTTGTGGTCTCTGTCCCACATTAATAAAATTGCCAGAATAAATGTGTCAGTCTTTAACTTGCCAAAGACTCTTTATTTGTGGCAACAGACTAACACAGTTACCCCTCTGGAAGTTAAGGGGAAAGGTGGGGGAAACTGAAAGATCTTTACATGCAACATCCTTAGAAGAATTGCGTCTGAAAAAAATTGACACAATTCTGCAATCTGGGGAGTCCCAAAGCCTATTTAAGCAGCCCTATTGAAATGACACAGGTGGCGCTGTGGGTTAAACCCCAGAGCCTAGGACTTGCCGATCAACAGGGTGGCGGTTCGAATCACCGCAACGGGGTGAGCTCCCATTGCTCGGTCCCTGCTCCTGCCCACCTAGCAGTTCAAAAGCACGTCAAGTGCAAGTAGATAAATAGGTACCGCTCCGGTGGGAAGGTAAACGGTGTTTCCATGCGCTGCTCTGGTTCGCCGAAGCGGCTTAGTCCTGCTGGCCACATGACCTGGAAGCTGTATGTGGACAAACACCGGCTCCCTCGGCCTATAGAGCGAGATGAGCGTCACAGCCCCAGAGTTGTCCATGACTGGACCTAATGGTCAGGGGTACCTTTACCTTTTATGCAGGTAGCCAAATACAGCCTTCCTTCATGCAGGATTTGTGTTACCTTGGTACAGGGTTTTGGTTGTGTGGAAAGGATGCACAGCTCTAGGAAGTAATCCTTTCGTCCTAGGCATCGTGGGTGGTGGTGGGTCACTCCTGATATTAATATTACTGGAAAGCTATACAGACAAGTCTCTGGTGTTTATCTGGCGCTGTCTCTTTGCTTGTTGACACCAGGATCGAGCTGCGTGCTCTGGGTAAGATCTCCGCCGGGGAAGAGCTGACTGTTTCCTATGTAGATTTCCTCAATGTTAGTGAAGACAGAAAGCAGCAGCTGAAGAAGCAGTATTATTTTGACTGCACCTGTGAGCATTGCCAAAAAGGAATCAAAGACGACCTGATGACGGCTGTGAAAGAGGGGAATGAAAAGGTATGTGACTGAACTTGAACTGGTTCCTTCTACAGTGGTACCTCAGGTAACATACACTTCAGGTTACATATGCTTCAGGTTACAGACTCCGCTAACCCAGAAATAGTGATTCAGGTTAAGAACTTTGCTTCAGGATGAGAACAGAAATCGTGCTCTGGCGGCGTGGCGGCAGCAGGAGACCCCATTAGCTAAAGTGGTGCTTCAGGTTAAGAACAGTTTCAGGTTAAGTACGGACCTTCAGAATGAATTAAGTACTTAACCTGAGGTACCACTGTACTTGGACTACTGCAATGTGCTCTACGTGGGGCTACCTTTGCAGGTGACCCGGAAACTACAACTAATCCAGAATGTGGCAGCTAGATTGGTGACTGAGAGCGCCCGCTGAGACCACATAACACCGGTCCTGAAAGACCTACATTGGCTCCTAGTAGGTTTCTGAGCACAATTCAAAGTGTTGGTGCTGACCTTTAAAGCTCTAAACGGCCTCGGTCCTGTATACCTGAAGGAGCGTCTCCACCCCCATCGTTCTGCCTGGACACTGAGGTCCAGCGCCGAGGGCCTTCTGGTGGTTCCCTCCCTGTGAGAAGCCAAGTTACAGGCAACCAGGCAGAGGGCCTTCTTGGTAGTGGCACCCGCCTAGTGGAACACCCTCCCACCAGATGTCAAAGAGAACAACAACTACCAGACTTTTAGAAGACATCTGAAGGCAGCCCTGTTTAGGGAAGCTTTTAACGTTCGATTTATTACTGTATTTTAATATTTTGTTGGAAGCCGCCCAGAGTGGCTGGGGAAACCCAGCCAGATGGGCGGGGTATAAATAATAAATTATTATTATATTATTATAAAATGAATTTCTGAGCTCTGGCTGGTGTACACAATCAGGAATATAATTGATCCTGGAGTTTTGCTAATGAAAGGATAATTGGGTTGCCAGGTGGGCACTTTTGGAATAGTCTGACAGGAAGACCTAAGACACACATTTGAATCGTTTTCCCTTGCCTCTTGCAGCCCTCCAAGGAACTGGTGAAGGACGTCATCCAGTTCTCCAAGGAAACCCTGGAAAAGATTGATGAGGCTCGCACAGAAGGGATATACCACCAAGTGAGTCACAGAAGGGGTGGTCCTCTGATTATTAATGTGTTGAGGAAACCCAGACAATTACATCTCACGTCTACATTATTTGATAGCTAGGGACATGGTGGGAAAAAAATATTTTCTTGATCCCCATTTGCCTGCCCAAAAGAAGGCTCTGAGTCATTGGGAAGAACAATGATAGAATACATGAAAATAGTTCCTTCCCTTAACTTAACAGAAATATTTAGCTGCCAGGCAAAGTTTAAGGTTTGACCATTTGTGTATAAAGCCCTAAACAGCCCAGGTCCTTTCTTACCTGAAAGGATGCCTCCCCCTAGGACCCTCGTACCTATGGGACCGCCTCTCCCGGTATGCCCCGTGGAGGACCTTAAGGTCCATAAATAGCAACACTCTAGAGGTCCCGGACCCTAAGGAAGTCAGATTAGCTTCAACCAGAGCCAGGGCCTCTTCGACACTGGCTCCGGCCTGGTGGAGCGCTCTGCCTCATGAGACCAGGGCCCTGCGGGATCTGATTTCATTCCGCAGGGCCTGTAAGACAGAGTTGTTCCGCTTGGCCTTTGGCTTGAAATCAGCCTGATCCCCTTTCTTTTTCCTTCTGTGATGGAACTCCTATTTGGGGACTTCCCTGGCTTTTTATCTGGCCCAGTCTGGATAGTTGGCCTTGGTGAAGATTTGACGTATTCTCCCCCCAAACAGTTTTTGATCTGGGCTTCTACTGAAATGAGGCTGCATTTTAAGTTATATCTTAATCCTGTTTTTAAGTTGTATTTTAATCAATGGTTTTTATACCTGATGTTAGCCACCCTGAGCCTGGTCTTGATGATGATGATGATGATGATTATCATCCAACTCAGGTGGTTAAGTGGTGTCCTCTTCTGGGTACCACATACTCCAGGAATTTGTTTAATGAGTACCTTGGACTTTTAGTGTGAGGGTTGAGTGCAGGGTTGGGGACCAAACTACCCCAGAAGGAGTATGGTGTGTTCCCCCACCAGTGGTACTACCCTTCCCCCAACACACCCAACACCCCATTCCCCAAACATGATAGTGCGCTAGCTGACAATGACAACTGTACAGGAAAGGAATAGCTATCCTCTTGGGAAACAAAATACCATTTTGGATATGTGTGTTAAGCGGTTACCGAAACCGGTCGTATATGTCCCAACTCCCTTCTTCAGCGCTATGCACTGCAGAGGCAGATTTGTTCTGCCACAAATGTACCTCTTTCTATGATGTTCCTTTCTGTGTGTGGTTTGTCCTAGGTTGTAAAGCTGTGTCGAGAATGTCTGGACAGGCAGGACCCAGTGCTGGGAGACACAAACCTTTACTTACTCCGGATTCTCAGCATCATGTCGGAAGTTCTCTCTTACCTCCAGCTCTTCGACGAGGCAGCTGGTTATTCAAAACGAATGGTGGATGGTTACATGTATGTATATCCATTTTATTCATTTCTTTGGAATATCTCTAGGCTGCTAAAAGCTACCGAATATTGTAGCAGCGTACAGCCGCAATAAAAATCCAACAAATAAAAATGATTTTGAAACAGTTTTCCAAAATGAAACATGATGCTGACTGCAAGCCAACTCACCTTTCTGTAACAATGTTGTTGTTTAGTCGTTTAGTCGTGTCCGACTCTTTGTGACCCCATGGACCAGAGCACGCCAGGCACTCCCGTCTTCCACTGCCTCTCGCAGCTTGGTCAAACTTGTGCTGGTAGCTTCGAGAACACTGTCCCACCATCTTGTCCTCTGTCGTCCCCTTCTTCTTGTGCCCTCCATCTTTCCCAACATCAGGGTCTTTTCCAGGGAGTCTTCTCTTCTCATGACGTGGCCAAAGTATTGGAGCCTCAGCTTCAGGATCTGTCCTTCCAGTGAGCACTCAGGGCTGATTTCCTTAAGAATGGAGAGGTTTGATCTTCTTGCAGTCCATGGGACTCTCAAGAGTCTCCTCCAGCACCAGAATTCAAAAGCATCAATTCTTCGGCGATCAGCCTTCTTTATGGTCCAGCTCTCACTTCCATACATCACTACTGGGAAAACCATAGCTTTAACTATATGGACCTTGGTCGGCAAGGTGATGTCTCTGCTTGTCTAGCTGCTTGTCTTGTCCTGTACATTTCCGAGCATAATTCAAAGTGTTGGTGCTGACCTTTAAAGCCCTAAATGGCCTGAAAGAGCGTCTCCACCCCCATCGTTCTGTCCGGACACTGAGGTCCAGCGCCGAGGGCCTTTTGGCGGTTCCCTCACTGGGAGAAGCCAAGTTACAGGGAACCAGGCAGAAGGCCTTCTCAGTAGTGGCACCCACCCTGTGGAACGCCCTCCCACCAGATGTCAAAGAGAAGAGAAAAATAACTACCAAACTTTTAGAAGACATCTGAAGGCGGCCCTGTTTAGGGAAGCTTTTAATGTTTAATAGGTTATTGTATTTTAGTGTTTTGTTGGAAGCCGCCCAGAGTGGCTGGGGAAAGCCAGCCAGATGGGCGGGGTATAAAGTATTATTATTATTATTATTATTATTATTATTATTATGCATCCCAAAGATCCATGAAATTTCATTGGCAGGATCCAAAGCCTTCCATAACCGTTTACCCGATTTTAAGCTTATTATGTTCACTTTTTGAACACCTATCCATCCTTTCAGCTTGTGCCTCCAACCATTCAACATCACAGCTTCTAAGACACGGTCCAAAGGCACAGCAGCAATGGTTGTGTAGTCCCAGAGACCTAGCATAACATTCCATCCATTATGGAGGCTGTAATCATTGGTAGAAGGAAGAATGGAGTCAAACCTCCTTCTTTGGACTGAGCCCTCCCATGAAGCAAATCACCACATCTCCAACAAGCTGGAAACCCAGGCAAGAAGCAACATATATGCCCCAGCACTGACTTGCAAATGTCAAGTGGCTTCCTCTTGTATTTTCCTTAGGAAACTCTACCACCCAAACAACGCACAGCTAGGGATGGCCCTCATGAGAGCTGGAGTGACTCAGTGGCATGCTGGCCTCATTGAAGCGGGCCATGGGATGATTTGCAAAGCCTACGCTATTCTTCTGGTGACCCATGGCTCCACCCACCCAATTACCAAAGATTTGGAGGTAAGTGACTCGTGGTATTGTGAGGCTCCAGGCAGGTTTGCTTGAACGTACAGTGGCACCTCTAGTTACAAACTTGATTCGTTCCGGAGGTCCTTTCTTAACCTGAAACTGTGGAAAGTTTAAGCCCTGCCCATTCACGGATTCTGCCAGTGAATGAGTCAGCCTTGGGAGAGTGGCGCTCCGGACAGATAAAGTTTATTTTTGCAGCAAAAGCAAGGCTTCACAACCGAGCAGGCAGGTATTTGCCTGCTTGCTCTTGAGCAACCCCTTGGAAACCTAACAGGTCTTAACTGTTTTAACACACTGGCAACACCTCCTGTAGAATTATATCCTCTATATTTTACCTGCACAGCCAGAATGAATTGCAGGAACCAAAAAAC